>NC_087361.1:11250000-12500000 GCF_030014295.1 Loxodonta africana | reverse complement strand
CAAGGAGTGGCCAATATTCCTTTTACTTGTTCATTGTTAAGTCAATCTACCCACCCCTTTTAGAGCCATGTTGTATTCCTGTTACCTGATTTTTAGATGACCATGATTTCTGAACCAAAATTTGGCAAACCTGATCTCAGAAGAGAGATTTCTTTCTAATTTGTGAATTTATTTGTATAAAAGATCTTATTTAAAAAAAAAAAAACCCCAATAAGTGAGGCTCAATTATGTCAGACTGAGTTAGAGATGTAATCAATCATTTTATTGAAAAGGATAAAATTGCAAGAAAAAGAGAATAAGCTAAAAAATTCAGGACATATGGATACCATATGAGGAAAACTGGGCTTTGTCAGGGAGGGAGCTGCAGTTGTCTGGCAACTGTCTCTTGCTTCTGGCAGCACAGGAATTTGCCTCAGGAAAACTGACCGTTCTTGAGTGCAGGGTCCAGCTCAGCATCACATGCCAGGGAAGACCTAACTATCAGCTGGTGATGATAATGAGGAAAGAACGATTCCACAGGCTGAAGCAAAGCATTCACTGGGATTCAATTTCCTTCGGCTGCCTTCACTCAGTCCCTGATCTGCTGTCAGCGGTTCCCTACGTGTTCCTCTCTGTCCTGAGTACACTTGTGCCGTTCCATGACTGTCCGAGGTTTCTTCCCAACAGACCCAACCACTAGACAGCCTTTTCTGCATGTTTGCCAGTTCTGTTAGTTATATCTTGTGCCTTGCATCTCAAATTAGTTCATCGGCTGATAAACACTTTGGCCAGCACAAGATGGTATTTCCATTTCCAAATAGCAGGAAATCATTACAGAAAAGAAACCTTATTTCCATGCATCGATTACTCTTTATCATGCAGCCATGCATTTAACTTTTAAAATAAAAAAGTAAATAAGCTGATTTCTTGGTTGAGGATGAATGCATGACACTTCTTAAATCACAAAAAAAGCAATTTATTTTTCATTTCAAGGCTATACAGCAGGGCCTGACAATATCTAATAAAACATGCTCTTTTATGATGAGGAACTTGAGCCACAAAAAGCTTACGGCTATGGTTCTCACATTGATTGGGCATCAGAATTACTTAGGTTGTATGTTAAGGAATTCCTGGATGCCAGCATCAGATTCTGTTTCAGAAGGTCTGGGTGGGGCACCAGGAATCTGCAACAAAGAGTGTAAAATCTGCATGTTAAACTATCACTCCAGATGATTCAGATGTAGACAATGTCCAGAATGCACTGTGAAAATGCAATGACACCACACACAGAGTCACAAAGACAAGGGATGGCAGAGGCTCAGCTCAGACCTTCAGCACTGAGGGGAGGTTTGAGGAAGGCATCATCGCCCCATGCCTGACTCTCCTTCCCCTGCCCTGCTCCATGCTGTGTTATTGAATCTATATAAGCTGTCAGGAAGGAAGCAACCTAATGAAGCTGGTGGCAACGACTACGGAAAAGCAAACACATTTCATTCAGGCTGCACCACCGCCACCGCTGCATTTGCTCTGAAAACCATCTAAGCTGATGGCTATATTCGGATTAAAGTTAAAATTTGAACGGCACATTGCAAAATATACTTCAACATACACCACTGGGTACCTTTTATTATCTTCATTTCCCAAAAGATTGAAATGAGGCTCAGAATAGTTAACTTGTCCAAAATCACACAGCAAATAAGTGCCAGACCCAGACCCAAACCCACAGCTTAGGCACACCACCTGACTGCTCCCGTGAGGAGTCCAAGAGTAATGGATCAGCTTTTCCTACTTGAAACTTTTCTACCATCAAGTACATCCAGTTTCTCTCCTAGTGCGTTACTCAGTGAGTGACATTTACTTGGCATCCACCGCGTGCAGAAGGCCAAATGGAGAAACTAAAATGAAAGTCCCTGATTGCTCTTGCAGGAGCTCTGGGTGTTCTCAGCCTCGGAGTAATTCTCATTTGCACCCTTTGCTTATTCACTTCTTCAGAAGTACATCTGGCCTTTTGAATATAGTTAACAGTTTGTTATACTAAAACAGTTTCAAAATTGCTTCCTTACTTATATTCAGTTTTTCCAAAAGCACAGCATGGTTTGGGGTTGTATTTAACTTGTGCTAAAAGCAGAACCAGGAATCCTTTTTGAAAACAGAATTTTCACTTGCAACTTGAGCCCCACTGCAAAATTCAGTCTTTTTAATTGAGTATCGAGTGTCCCCAAACTTGAGAAAAGAGAAGCTCGGTACCCCTGAGGGAAAAATACCCTCTTCATGGCCAATCCTGCTACTACCAGTCACCATCCCAGCACCACCTCCTTCCTAGTTGGGATAAAAAGACTACTGGGAAGGAGTAGGGAACTTTAAGCTTAATAGATTCTTAGTAACCCAAAGATCCAGAAAGTTATTGAATCTATATAAGCTGTCAGGAGAGAAACAACCTAATGAAGCTGATGGCAATGACTAGGGAAAAGCAAACACATTTCATGTTTATGCTCCACCCTCTGACCACTGTTGGACACATCAAACCTATTCTTGAGATGGTCTCTAAATTCAGGCAGAATATACTCAAGGTATACTTTGTCTCTCATGGACTTGCTCTGATTTTCTTCAGTTTCAACTTGAACTTGTAAATGAGCAATTGATGGTTTGTTCCATAGTATGCCCTGGCCTTGTTCTGACTGATGATACTGAGCTTTTCCATCATCTCTTTCCACAGATGTAATCGATTTGATTCCTGTGTGTTCCATCTAGTGAGGTCCATGTGTAGTTGCCATTTATGTTGGTGAAAAAATGTATTTGCAATGAAGAAGTTACTTGTCTTGCAAAATTCTGACATTCAATCTCCAGCATTGTTTCTATTACCAAGGCCATAGTTAAACTACCGATCCTTCTTCTTTGTCTCCAGCTTTCACATTCCAATCACCAGTAATTATCAATGCATCCTGACTGCATGTTTGATCAATTTCAGACTGCAGAAATTGATAAAAATCTTCGATTTCTTCATCTTTGGCCGTAGTCATTGGTGCGTACATTTGAATAATAGTCATGTTAACTGGTCTTCCTTGTAGGCAAATAGATATCATCCTATCACTGACAGCATTGTACTTCAGGATAGATCTTGAAAAGTTCTTTTTGATGATGAATGCAACACCATTCCTGTTCAAGTTGTCATTCCCGGCATAGTGGACTATATGATTGTCCTATTCAAAATGGCCAATACCAGTCCATTTGAGCTCACAAATGCCCAGGATATGAATGTTTATGCTTTCCATTTCATTTTTGACAATTTCCAGTTTTCCTAGATTCACACTTCGTACACTCCAGGTTCCGATTATTAATGGAGGTTTGCAGCTGTTTCATCTCATTTTGAGTCATGCCACATCAGCAAATGAAGGTCCCGAAAGCTTGACTCCATCCATGTCATTAAGGTTGACTCTACTTCGAGAAGGCAGCTTTTCCGCAGTCATCTTTTGAGTGCATTCCAATCTGGGGGGTTCATCTTCTGGCACTTAATCAGACAATGTTCCACTGCTATTCATAAGGTTTTCACTGGCTAGTTATTTTCAGGAGTAGACTGTCGGGCCCTTCTTCCTAGTCTTAGTCCAGAAGCTCAGCTGAAACCTGTTCTCCATGGGCGACCCTGCTGGTATTTGAATACCGGTGCCATAGCTTCCCGCATCACAACTACACGCAAGCCCTCACAGTAGGACAAACTGGCAGACACGTAGGGGCCATCTCAAGAATAGATCTGATGCATTGAACACTAATGATTGAAGACCAGACGAGTTGTGGAATGACCTCAAGGACATCATACATGAAGAAAGCAAGAGGTCATTATAAAGACAGGAAATAAAGAAAGGACCAAGATGGATGTCAGAGGAGACTCTGAAACTTGCTCTCGAATGTTGAGCAGCTAAAGCAAAAGAAAGAAATAATGAAATAAAAGAACTGAACAGAAGATTTCAAAGAGTAGCTCTAGAAGACAAAGTATCATAATGACATGTGCAAAAAAAACTGGAGATAGAAAACCAAAAGGGAAGAACACGCTCGGCATTTCTCATGCTGAAAGAACTGAAGAAAAAATTCAAGCCTCGATTTGCAATAGTGAAGGATTCTATGGAGAAAATATTAAATGGCGCAGGAAGCATCAAAAGAACATGGAAGGAATACAGAGTCATTATACCAAAAAGAATTGGTCGACATTCAACCATTTCAAGAGGTAATATATAATCAGGAACCGATGGTACTGAAGGAAGAAGTCCAAGCTGCACTGAACACACTGGTGAAAAACAAGGCTCCAGGAATTGACGGAATATCATTTGAGATGTTTCAGTAAACGGATGCAGCACTGGAAGTTCTCACTCATCTATGCTAAGAAATTGAGAAGACAGCTTCCTGGCCAACTGACTGGAAGAGATCCGTATTTATGCCTTTTCTCAAAAAAGGTGATCCAGTCAAATGCAGAAATTATCAAACAATATCATTAATATCACACGCAGGCAAAATTTTGCTGAAGATCGTTCAAAAATGGCTGGAGCAATATATCAATAGGGAACTGCCAGAAATTCAGGCTGAACTCAGAAAAGGACGTGGAACCCAGGATATTACTGCTGATATCAGATGGATCCTGGCTGAAAGGAGAGAATACCAAAAGGATGTTGTCTTAGTCATCTAGTGCTGCAATAACAGAAATATCACAAGTGGATGGCTTTAACAAAGAGAAGTTTATTTTCTCACAGTAAAGTACGCTGAAAGTACAAATTCAGGGTATCAGCTCCAGGGGAAGGCTTTCTGTCTCTGTTGGTCTTCTCGTTAAAGTTCCCCTGGTCTAGGAATTTCTCAGAGGAGGGACCCCGGGTCTAAAGGACATGCTCTGCTCCCAGCACTGCTTTCTTGGTGGTATGAGGTCCCCCTGTCTCTCTGCTTGCCTCTCTCTTTTATATCTCAAGAGATTGTCTCAAGACACAATCCAATCTTGTAGATTGAGCCCTGCCTCACTAACACAACTGTCGCCAATCCTCCCTCATTAACATCATAGAGGCAGGATTTACAACACACAGGAAAATCACACAATACCAGGAATCATGGCCCAGCCAAATTAATACACACATTTTTGGGGGGACATAATTCAATCCAGGACAGATGTTTACCTGTGTTTTATTGACTATGCAAAGGCATTCGATTGTATGGATCATAACAAATTATGGATAACATTAAGAAGAATGAGAATTCCAGGTGCTTAATTGTGCTAATGAGGAACCTGTACACAGATCAAGAGGCCATTGTCCAGACAGAACAAGGGGATACTGATTGTTTAAAGTCAAGAAAGGTGAGTGTCAGAGTTGTATCCTTTCACTTTACCTATTCAATCTGTGTGCTGAGCAAATAATATGAAAAACTGGACTATATGAAGAAGAAGAGGGCATCAGGATTGGAGGAAGACTCATTAACAACCTGCACCACGCAGATGACACAACCTTGCTTGCTGAAAGTGAAAAGGACGTGAAGCACTTACTAATGAAGATCAAAGACCACAGCCTTCAGTGTGGATTACACCTCAACATAAAGAAAACAAAAATCCTCACAACTGGACCAATAAGCCACATCATGATAAACGGAGAAAAGATTGAAATTGTCAAGGATTTCATTTTAGTTGGATCCACAATCAATGCCCATGGAAGCAGGAGTCAAGAAATCAAAGGATGCATTGCATTGTGTAAATCTGCTGCAAAGAACCTCTTTAAAGTGTTGAAAAGCAAAGATGTCACCTTGAAGACTAAGGTACGCCTGACCCAAGCCATGGTATTTTCAATTGCATCATATGCATATGAAAGCTGGACAGAGAATAAGGAAGACCGAAGAAGAATTGATGCCTTTGAATTGTGGTGTTGGTGAAGATAATTGAATATACCATGGACCGCCAAAAGAACGAACAAACCTGTCTTGGAATAAGTACAAACAGAATGTTCCTTAGAAGCAAGGATGATGAGGCTGCGTCTTACATATTTTGGACATGTTATCAGGAAGGATCAGTCCCTGGAGAATGACATCATGCTTGGTAAAGTACAGGGTCAGCAGAAAAGAGGAAGCCCCTCTACGATATGGATTCACACAGTGGCTGCAACAGTGGGCTGAAGCATAGCAATTGTAAAGATGGCACAGGACCAGGCAGTGTTTCGCTCTGTGGTACATAGGGTCACTGTGAGTTGGAACCCACTTGATGGCACCTAACAACAACAACAGCAGCTGACCACTGGGATGTGGCCCTTCCCTTCTTATCATGATTTAAACTTCCCTCTGTTAAGCCTCTGAGAACAGAAAATCCCAAGGAATTTGGGCAGGAATTTACGCAAAACCACAATGGGTGAAATTCCGGCATAAGACATCCACTCATTTTGATTAACAAGCTCCTGTTGAGATGCAAATACACCAGGAAAGTTAGGACACTGGTATCTGTCATTCAAGCTTCCATATGCATGGAAGTTTTATCTTATCGTTTTCATGCTGAAAGCTGAATGTCTGTTTGCAAGCAGTAAGGATTAAAATAGGGTGAGGCATGGGAGATTTCCCATTCAAGCAGGTGACTCTTTGAAGCCACTTTTGTTGCTAACTTTTTTACTTACTAATAGCTTCCAAAGTTCCTGGCATTTCTCAAGAGCTACACCCAGAAAGAAACTTCTCAAATGATAATTAATTAGTATTTTGTCTAGAGCATTCAGCCTAGAGTATTCAGCAGCCGGGCGTATGGAAACCTTGGTGGCGTTGTGGTTAAGCGCTACTCTTGCTAACCAAGAGATCAGCAGTTCGAATCTGCCAGGTGCTCCTTGGAAACTCTGTGGGGCACTTCTACTCTGTCCTATAGGGTAACTAGGAGTCGGAATCAACTCAACGGCAGTGGGTTTGGTTTTGGTTTGATTGAAAAGGACTCTGAAGCCACAGCTGGGCTCTCTAAGAGTGTGGTAATCCATTAGAAAGGTTTGTCATGGCCACAGGAGAGGAAAGGAGTAGCATTCATGCCTCGTATTTCTCATCCAGATCTAATCCTTTGACCTCAGCACCAAGTGCTGCTCTTGAGGGAAACCGAAGCACTTGCACGTCCTCAAACTAAAGACTTTGATTCTTCATCTCTGCCCTCCTCAATGATCCATCCAGCCTTCCAGTCCAAGTTTCTCCCTTGCTGATATAATGTTTAATTCCTAATAACAGAGACTATACAACCAGGCAAAAACCACCGGCTCCAAGGTCAAGTGCAACACTCGTTCTTTCACGGTTGTGCTTAGGGCCAGTTTCTTGGCATGATTTCAATACTCAAACCCCAATAGAATTTGGTGAAGGTAGAACAATTTCTCAAGGGCAGTGCTGTGCAAACCGATCCACCCTTAATTGTGGTTGCACAGCATGACTAATGTAATTGATATCATTGAATTGTATGCCCGAAAAATGTTGGATTGGCAGACGTTGTTATACATTTTTACACTTAAAACAAACAAACAAAAAAACATTTCCACTCCTAATGACAGAAGAGCATTGATTTTTACTCCCCAGGCTCTGAACATACGGCCACCAGCAGCATCATCTGGGTGTTTGCTACAGGCCAGGCATTTGGCTAAGTACATGTAATGTTCACACCAACTCCATAAGTTACAAATGATTATTAAACCCATTTTACAGAGGAAAAAAATGAGGGATAAAGAGGTGGAGTAACTAGCCCATGGTTAAGCACAGATTTAAGTGGTTCAACTGAGCCCAGGGAGACCACTCCAAATATTGCATTGTATTGCTTACATTTTGGGGTGGCTTCTAGATTTGCACAATTGGCTTCTAGATTTAAAAATCATACAGATTACATGTTTTCCAAAAACCATACTCTTTGCCATCGAGTCAATTTCAACTCATAGCGACCCTATAGGACAGAGTAAAACTGCCCCATAGGGTTTCCAAGGAGTGGCTGGTAGATTCAAACTGCAAATCCTTTGGTTAGCAGCCATAGCACTTAATCACTATACTACCAGTGTTCTTACTCCACAATAAATCTGAGTTTGTTTTAGTATAAAAGTATATAATTTCCCAAATTGCTCAGTAAATTTGCTCTTCCAATAAGAGAGGTCATGTTTATCATGAGGCTTGATGTTCCCCCTGGGGTGCAGGTATTTTGGTGTGAGAGACGCAGCCCCAGGGTGCTTTGTTTTGCTGTGTCTACATCTGATGATAAAATCTGTCAGCTCAGAAAGGTGATATTACCCTTCATCCCTTCTTCACACATCCCTCGAGTGTCATTCAGAAAGCATAAGACTGTGTACACGGAATGGAAGGTTCTAGGGAAAAAGTAAAATAAATATTTCCATCTGAATAATAAATATGCAGATTGACAGCATTTGAAAATTAACCCACTTCTTACCTTTATAGAGAAAAGATAGGAAATAGTCCTTTTTAATTATAAGGAGCCCATTATAAGATTCTCATGTGGTTCTGTGTAAATGGTCATGAAAGTAATACTTTTTCTTTTTATAGCTCTAGGCTACACTACTTTATGCTTAGTCCAAGAATCCAGGGCCTTTGTCTTATCACCTTTTCTAACATCAGTGACAAATGTTCATGTCTACTTACTTTGAGGTAAAAGTTCTCTTTCACCACCTGTATGTCAATTTATCATGCTGTAGAGGCTTGTGTGTTACTAGGATGCTGGAAGCTATGACACTGATATTTCAAATACTAGCAGGGTCACTCATGGTGGACAGGTTTCAGCAGAGCTTCCAGACTAAGACAGACTAGGAAGAAAGGCCTGGCAATTTACTTCCAAAAATTAGCCAATGAAAACCCTATGAATTACAACAAAGTATTTTCTGATATGGTGCTAGAAGATGACCCCCGTAGGCTGGCAGGCACTCAAAATACCCAGTGGCCACAACAATAGACTCGAGCTTACCAACAATCATAAAGATGGCAGAGGACCAGGTAACATTTCATTCTGTTGTATTTGGGGTCTCCATGAGTTGGAGCTGTCTCAACAGCAACTAACAACAACAAAAAGTTCTCCTTATTGCTAACCCCTGTAGGCTAAAAGTTGTAGGCTTGATAACAACACCACATTGTGTAGTGGGGTACATATATCTCCAAGCGTGAAATAATACACAGCATACATCAGCAATATATTCTATATTGAGGTCAAATTCCAGAAAGGAGAATTCTCTGGCTGTGCTACTACCTGTCACATGATACAATATTGCATACTTTTAATTATGTGTGACCTCTTGAGATTTGTGATATTAATCTCCAGTATTTGATGAGTAACTTTCAGAAATACACACAATTGTTATCAATATATTATGTGTGAGAAGCTTGGCCAGTATAAACCTAAAAAAAAAAGAAATCCTGGCCTTTATTTAGCTTTAGCAAGTGACATTCTACAAAAAAGAAGAAGAAAATCAACTAACAAGCCAGAATAACAACGTTCTTCTTCTTTTTTTTTTTTTTTCTATATTCAAGGGTGCAAGGACTTTGTCCATGAACAGAGGGTGGCATTTTGACAGCCATACCAGCAGTGTATTATTTTACATACTGTGAACCTCTATCCAAGAGATAAGCCCCAGTAGGAGACTGAGCCTTCCATAAAGGTAGGAAGTAAGATGTCACATGGAATCCCTGCTCCCCGCCTTGACCAGCTGCACAGGCCAACCAAAAACACAACACAAAGGTCACTGGCCATCAGATTTACACACCCGCTCGTACCCTTGTCAGCAATGGCCAAAGGCAGACCTGTCACCAAGGAGGGCAGAGGAGAAAGAAGAGCCAACTAATTCAACAAGGTCAGTCCTATGCAAGATTGTGAACCTTTGATTGGCCACACCAGTCAAACTCTGATTTTAGACAAGTCAGTTAGCCCAAATAACTACACTGATCCTAAGGCCCCAAGGTCACAGGATTATCCTCCTGGGCTGTGATCACACTCTGACTGCAGTGTCATTTTAACGCCAGCTTGAGCTTACATTTATGTTGGGTACTAGCGTCTGACAGCATTCTTTTGTTTAGATCATCACATTTTCTATTGCTTTCACACCAACTTCATGAGATAGGCAGGGTGGCTGTTTCACCTCTGCCTTAGAAGTGAGGACACCAGCACTTAGAGTGATTCAGCCAAAATCAACCAGTTAGGAAAGGGCAGAGCAGAGATTTGAACTCAGCCCTCCAACTTCAAATTTTCTACATGCAGAGGTGGGGCCAAGATGGCAAAGTAGTCAGATGCTTCCAGCAATCCCTCTTACAACAAAGACCCAAAAAAAGCCCAAGTTAAATGATTATATTTATGATAAGCTAGGAGCCCTGAACATCAAAGGCAAAGTTAGAAAGTGGACTGAGTGGCAGGGGGAGAGAAAGTTCAGAAGCAGCAAGGAGTTCTCAGACCTGAATGCCATGAACCCTCAGTCACCATTCCCTGGAGTGACTGTGGCAGGGCTGCCACTAGCATTCCAGATGCAGTTTCCTCAGGGAGAGACAATGAGCCACACAACCCGCTCACACCTCTGGAACCAGAGAAGAACAGCGATCTCGGCAAAAGCTAAGTTCTTGCATTTACCGCGCCTCAGGCACCCAAGCCAGCTTCAGTGGCTGTCGACTTCCCTGGGCCTGAAATAGGCCTTACAGCATGCCCTGAGTCATTCTCCCAGCCTTGGAGAAGGAATAAATTCACAATTGGGGGAAAAGATAATCTGCCAGCTCCACTAGGCTGGGGAGCTCAGGACAGAAGCAGCTTCTATCCAGACATAAACGGTCCATGGATTTGAATACCTTTTACCCCTGCATAGACCTGTGTGGGCCCATTTCAGGAGAATAGGCCCTTTTTAGCAGACTGCAACTGTTTCAGCTATGTGGTAGAGAGGTGGGTGTTTGATGTTTGACACCACTTTGCCTATTAAACAGAGTCCTCACCTACTCACATCAGGGGCCTAAGGATTGGTGGCCCCACTCAGGTCACCCAGCCACCCATGACAGGGGTCCAAGAATAACTGGTACCTCCCAGTCCTTACAACCAAAAGCATTGGATGCCCATGGTCCAGCTGCAGAACCCACCCACCTGTGCACTTTAAGGAACAGGAATGCACTTTCCTCACAGACTCTCAGGGGATGATTGTGAGCGCCCTACCTTGTTCAGAGCATGACTCCCTGCTACAAACAGATACCTATACCTACACCAATCACCTCACCCCCTTTAAGACTGTAGGACAGAGCCTGTACCACACAGTTGATGACCAGCTACCTGAACACCTGAGATGAATCCATAGAAGAAAAGTGAATGGACTCCTAGGCTCATGTACCTGGTAACAGCTCCAGCCATTTGATGACAGGACATTAGAGCTTTAAAGGTGAAAATAATCAAGCTAGCTCACTCAAGCAGCCTATTTGGGCATACCAAAACAAAACAAAACAAGAAGCTAGGATATAGTAAGCAAACATAAAATAATATAATAACAATAATTTACAGACGGCTCGGAGACAACAGTCAATATCAAATTACAAAAACAAACAGACCATGATTGCTTCAACAAGCTCTCAAAACAAAGAATCAAGGAATCTTCTGATGAAGGTGTCTTCCTGGAATTACCAGATGTAGGATACAAAAGACTAATATACAGAACTCTTTAAGACATCAGGAAGGAGACCAGGCAAAACCCAGAACAAGCCAAGGAACACACAGATAAAACAGTTGAAGAAATGAAAAAGGGTTTTCAAGAGCATAATGAAAAATTTAATAAACTGCAAGAATCCACAGACAGCAACCAGAAATTTAGAAGATTAACAATAAAATTACAGAATTAGACAACTCAATAGAAAGTCAGAGGAGCAGAATTGAGGAATTGAGAGGCAGAATTAGTGAGACTGAAGATAAAACACTTGGCACCAATATATTCAAAGAAAAATCAGGTGAAAGGATATTAAAAAATGAAGAACCCCTAAGAATCATGTGGGACTCTATCAAGAGAAATAACCTATGAATGATTGGAGTACAAGAACAGGGAGGAATAACAGAAAATACAGAGAGAATTGTTGAAGATTTGTTGACAGAAGATCTCTCTAATATCATGAAAGATGATGAGATATCTATCCAAGGTGCTTATCAAACTTCACATATGGTAGATCTCAAAAGAAAGTCACCAAGACATATTATAATCAAATTTGCCAAAACCAAAGATAAAGGGAATTTTAAGGGGGGCAAGGGATAAATGAAAAATCACATACAAAAGAGAATCAATAAGTTCAGATTTGTCGGCGGAAACCATGCAGGCAAGAAGGCAATGGGATGACTTATACAAAGCACAGAAGGGAAAAAAATGCCAGCCAAGAATCATATATCCAGCAAAACTGTCTCCCAAATATGAAGGCAAAATTAGGACATTTCCAAACAAACAGAAGTTTTAGGGAATTCGTAAAAACCAAGCCAAAACTAAAGGGAGTTCTTGGATTAGAAAATCAATAATATCAGATATCGAACCAAGACTAGAACACTAGACAGAGCAATCAGATGTCAACCCAGGTAGGGAAAACAAAAAAAAAAATCAAGATTAAAAAAAAAAAAACCCTCAAAACAAGGAAACAGTGATGCCATTATCTAAAAGAAGACAACATTAAAACAATAAAGAGGGACTAAGAAATATAGTCATAGATCTTTCATATGGAGAGGAAGTCAAGGTGATATAAAGAAATAAAAATTAGGTTTAAACTTAAAAAAATAGGGGTAAAAATGAAGTTAACCACAAAGGAGACTGACAATCCTACTCATCAATATAAAATACAAGAAAAAAAAAGAAATTCAACAGAAACAAAATCAACTACAACAAATAAGAGGAAAAGACATTATAAAAAGATAAACTACTCAACACAAAAAATTAAGTGGGAAAAAGAAACTGTCAACAACACACAAAAAAAGACATCAAAATGACAGCGGTAAACTCACACCTATCATAATTATGCTGAATATAAATGGACTAAATGCACCTATAAAGAGACAGAGGGTGGCGGAATGGATTAAAAAATCATGATCTGTCTATATGCTACCTACAAGAGACACACCTGAGAGGCACAAACAAACCAAAACTCAAAGGACGGAAAAAAACATATCAAGCAAACAATCAAAAAAGAGCAGGAGTGGCAATATTAATTTCTGACAAAATAGACTTTAAAGTTAAATCCACCACAAAGGATAAGGAAGGGCACTATATAATGATTAAAGGGACAATATACCAGGAGCATATAACCACTTTAAATACTTATGCACCCAATGACAGGGCTGCAAGATACATAAAACAAACTCTAACAGTACCGAAAAGTGAGATAGACAGCTCCATGATTATAGTAGGAGACTTCAACACACCACTGTCGGTGAAGGACAGAACATCCAGAAAGAAGCTCAATAAAGACAAGGAAGATCTAAATGCCACATTCAACCAACTTGACCTCATAGATATATACAGAACACTCCACCCAACAGCAGCCGAGTATACTTTTTTTCCAGCACACATGGAACATTCTCTAGAGTAAACCACATATTAGGTCATAAAGCAAGCCTTAGCAGAATCTAAAACATTGAAATATTACAAAGCATCTTCTCTGACCATAAGGCCATAAGAGTAGAAACCAATAACAGAAAAAGCAGGGAAAAGAAATTAAACACATGTAAACTGAACAATACCCTGCTCAAAAAAGACTGGGCTATAGAAGACACTAAGGTGGAATAAAGAAATTCATAGAATCCAATGAGAATGAAAACACTTCCTATCAGAACCTCTGGGACACAGCTAAAACAGTGCTCAGAGGTTAATTTATATCAATAAATGCATACATACAAAAAGAAGAAAGGGCCAAAATCAAAGCACTGTCCCTACAACTTGAACAAATAGAAAGAGAGCAACAAAAGAAACCCTCCGGCACCAGAAGAAAGCAAATAATACAAATTAGAGCAGAATTAAATGAAATAGAGAACAGAAAAACAATTGACAGGCTTAACAAGATCAAAAGCTGGTTCTTTGAAAAAAAATAATATAAACCATTGTCCAAATTGACAAAAGAAACACAGAAGAAGCAAATAACCCAAATAAGAAATGAGATAGACGATATCACAACAGACCCAAATGAAATTAAAAGAATCATATCAGATTACTATGAAAAACTGTACTCTAACAAATTTGAAAACCTAGAAGAAAGAGATAAAATTCTAGAAACACACTACCTACATAAACTAACACAAACAGAGGTAGAACAATTATATTAACCTATAACAAGAGATTAAAAAGGTAATTTAAAAAACTTCCAACGAAAAAAAAGCCCTGGCCCAGATGGCTTCACTGCTAGAGTTCTATCAAACTTTCAGAGAATAGTTAATACCACCACTACTAAAGGTATTTCAGAGCATAGAAAAGGATGGAATACTCCCAAACTCAGTCTATGAAGCCAGCATATCCCTGATACCAAAACCGGTTAAATACACCACAAAAAAAGATAATTACAGTCTTATATCCCTCATGAACATAGATGCAAAAATCTTCAACAAAATTCTAGTCAATAGAATTCAAGAACATATCAAAAAAATAATTCACTGTGACCTAGTGGGATTCATACCAGCTATGCAGGGATGGTTCAACATTAGGAAAACAATTAATGTAATAAAAACATTACATAAATAAAACAAAAGACAAGAACCACATGACCTTATCAATTGATGCAGAAAGTCATTTGCAACGTTCAACACACATTCATGATAAAAAATCTCAGCAAAATAGGAATACGAGGAAAATTCCTCAACATAATAAAGGGCATTTATACAAAGCCAACAGCCAACATCATCCTAAATGGAGAGAGTCTGAATGCATTCCTCTTGAGATCGGGAACCAGACAAGGATGCCCTTTTTCACCACTCTTATTCATCATTGTGCTGGAGGTCCCAGCCAGAGCAATTAGGCTAGATAAAGAAATAAAGGGCACCCAGATTGGTAAGGAAGAAGTAAAAGTATATCTCTATTTGCAGATGACATGATCTTATACACAGAAAACCCTAAGGAATCCTCAAGAAAACTACCGAAACTAATACAAGAGTTCAGCAGAATAACAGGATACAAAATACCAAAACCCACTGCCGATGAGTTGATTCCAACTCATAGCAACCCTATAGGACACAGTAAAACTGCCCCATAGAGTTTCCAAGGAGCACCTGGTGGATTTGAACTGCCAGCCTCTTGATTAGCAACCATAGCACTTAACCACTATGCCACCAGGGTTTCCAGATACAAGACAGACATACAAAAATCAGTTGGATTCCTCTACACCAACAAAAAGAACATCAAAGAGGAAATCATCAAATCAATACCATTTACAGTAGCCCCCAAGAAGTTAAAATACTTAGGAATAAATCTTACAAGAGATGTAAAAGACCTATACAAAGAAAACTACAAGAGACTACTGCAAGAAACCAAAAAAGACTTACATAAGTGGAAAAACATACCTTGCTCATGGATAGGAAGACTTAACATTGTTAAAAATGTCTATTCTACCAAAAGCAATCTATAGATACAATGCAATTCCGTTCCAAATTCCAATGACATTTTTTAATGAGATGGAGAAACAAATCACCAACTTCACATGGAAGGGAAAGAGGCCCTCGATAAGTAAAGCATTACTAAAAAACAAGAACAAAGTGGAAGGCCTCACTCTACCTGATTTTAGAACCTATTATACTGCCACAGCAGTCAAAACAGCCTGGTACTGGTACAACAGATACATAGACCGATGGAACAGAATTGAGAATCCGGACATAAATCCATCCACATATAAGCAGCTGATATTTGACAAAGACCCAAAGTCTGTTGATTGGGCAAAAGACCGTCTCTTTAACAAATGGTTCTGGCGTAACTGGATATCCATCTGCAAAAAAATGAAACAAGACCCATACCTCACACCATGCACAAAAACTAACTCAAAATGGATCAAAGACCTAAATATAAAATCTAAAATGATAAAGATCGTGGAAGAAAAAATAGGGACAATGCTAGGAGCCCTAGTACACGGCATAAACAGTATTCAAAACATTACTAACAATGCACATATACCAGAAGATAAACTAGATAACTGGGAGCTCCTAAAAATCAAACACCTATGCTCATCCAAAGACTTCACCAAAAGAGTAAAAGATTAACTACAGACTGGGAAAAAGTTTTTAGCTATGACATGTCTGATCAGCATCTGATCTCTAAAATCTACATGATACTGCAAAAACTCAACCACAAAAAGACAAATAACCCAATTAAAAAATATGAACAGGCACTTCACTAAAGATGACATTCAGGTAACCAACAAATACATGAGGAAATGCTCACGATCATTAGCCATTAGAGAAATGCAAATCAAAGCTACAATGAGATTCCATCTCACTCCAACAAGGCCGGCATTAATCCAAAAAACACAAAATAATAAATGTTGGAGAGGTTGTGGAGAGACTGGAACACTTACACACTGCTGGTGGGAATGTAAAATGGTATAGCACTTTGGAAATTGATTTGGTGCTTCCTTAAAAAGCTAGAAATAGAACTACCATACCATCCAGCAATCCCACTCCTTGGAATATATCCTAGAGAAGTAAGAGCCTTTACACAAATAGGTATATGCACACCCATGTTCACTGCAGCACTGTTTACGATAGCAAAAAAATGGAAGCAACCAAGCTGCCCATCAATGGATGAATGGATAAATAAATTATGGTATATTCACACAATGGAATACTACACATCAATAAAGAACAATGATGAATCCATGAAACATTTCATAACATGAAGGAATCTGGAAGGCAGTATGTTGAGTGAAATTAGTTAGTTGCAAAAGGACAAATATTGTATGAGACCACTATTATAAGAACTCAAGAAATAGTTTAAACAGAGAAGAAAATATTCTTTGATGGTTATGAGAGTGGGGAGTGAGGGAGGGAAGGAGGGAGGGAGAAGGGTATTCACTAATTAGATAGTAGATCAGAACTATTTTAAGTGAAGAGAAAGACAACACACAATATAGGAGAGGTCAGCACAACTGGACTAAACCAAAAGCAAAGTTTTCTGAATAAACTGAATGCTTCAAAGTCCAGCGTAAGCACGGGCAGGGGTTTGGGGACCATGGTTTCAGGGGACATCTAAGTCAATTGGCACAGTAAAAACTATTAAGAAAACATTCTGCATCCCACTTTGGAGAGTGGGGTCTGGGGTCTTAAACCCTAGCACGCGTCCACGTGTAGCAAAGCAGAACGAAGAACACCGAAGACACAAGGTAATGAGCCCAAGAGACAGAAAGGGCCACATAAATCACAGACTACATCAGCCTGAGACCAGAAGAACTAGATAGTGCCCAGCTACAACTGATGGCTGCCTTGACAGGGAACACGACAGAGAATCCCTGAGGGAGCAGGAGAGCAGTGGGATGCAGACCTCAAGTGCTAGTAAAAAGACCAGACTTAATGGCCTGACTGAGACTAGGAGGACCCTGGAGGTCACGGTCCCCTGACCTTCTGTTCGCCTAAGGCAGGAACCATTCCCAAAACCAGCTCTTCAGACAGGGACTGACTGGACTATAGGACAGAAGATGATACTGGTGAGGAGTGAGCTTTTTGGATCTAGACACATGAGACTATGTGGGCAGGTCCTGTCTGGAGGGGAGACGAGAAGGCAGAGGGGGACAGAAGCTGGCTGAATGGACAGGGAAATACAGGGTGGAGAGAAGGAGAGTGCTGTCTCATTGGGTGAAAGCAACTAGGAGACTATAGCAAGGTATATATAAATTTTTGTATGAGAGACTGACTTGATTTGTAAACTTTCACTTAAAGCACATTAAAAAATTGAACAAAAATTTTTGTTTTCTACATGCACACCTCTAACCTGAGAACTGGGAAAGGACTGTGCCTATAAGATGAGTCATCTAGTTAGTTATTTGTTATCTAAAGCCTGCCTACTCCCAAAAAGGATTTGAGGTGGCTGCAGATGTCAGCAGCATCATCTCCATATATGAAGGACCAAATATTACATAATATTGTCTACCTCTTTTTTTTTTTTTTTTTAAACTGGTTTTTCCTCATATATGTTGGTTTCAAGTGCTTTATCTTCAATCTCACTAATTCTGACTTCCATTGCCTCAATTCTATTGCTTTGGCTTTCTACTGAGTTATCTGATTCTGAAATTTTATTGTTAATCTTCTGGATTTCTGTTTGCTGTCTATGTATTCTTGCAGCTTATTAAATTTGTCATTATGCTCTTCTCTAATCTTCTTAAGTTCCTCTATTGCTGTGTCTGTGTGCTTCTTGGCTTGTTCTTGGCTGATCTCTTTCCCGATCTCTTGAAGAGTTCTGTATATTAATCTTTTGTATTCTACCTCTGGTAATTCCAGGAACTTTCATGCAGAAGATTTGTTGATTCTTTTTTTTGGGAGCTTGCTGAAGCCATCACGGTCTGCCTCTTTATGTGATTTGATATTGACTGTTCTCTCCGAGCTATCAGTAAGCTGTTGTATTTATTTATGTTTGCTTACTGTGTCCCAGCTTCTTGTTTTGTTTTGATATGCTCAGATAGGCTGCTTTTGTGAGCTAGTTTGATTATTGGTCTTTGAAGCTCTAACATCCTGTCATCAGGTAAATAAAGCTATTACTAGGTATGTGAGCCCAGGAATCCATTTGCTTTTCTTGTATGGATTCAGCTCAGGTGTCCAGGTAATCGGTCACCAAGTGTGTGGTGCAGGCTCTCACCTACAGTCCTAGACAGGCAGGGGTGATTGGTGTAGACACAGATACTTGGCTGCAATAAAGGGTCATGTGCTGAGCAAGGCAGGGGGCTGACAACTGCCCCTGAGTGTCTATGAGGAAAGCGTGTTCCTGTTCCCTACAGCGTGTATGTGGGTGGGCACCTATGCTGTTGGCTGTAAGGACTGGGAGGCACCACTTATTCTTGGACTCCAATCGTGGGGTGGCTAGGTGGTATGGCTGGAGCCACCAGTCCTCAGGCCCCTGATGTGGGTAGGTGCAGACCCTGCTTAATCAGCAGAGTGGTGCCAAATATCACAAACCTGCCTCTCTACCATATAGCTGAAACAGTTGAAGTTAGATTTCAGGTATACACCCAGTAAAAAAAAATTTTTTTTTTTTTTAGTACTGTGCTAATAAGGGCCTAGGCTGTTGAAATGGGCCCACATAGGTCTATACAGGGGTGAAAGACATTTAAAGTCCATGGACCCTTTATGCCTGTGCCTAGGCGAAGAAGTTGTTTCTGCCCTGAGTTCCCGGGTTAGGGGAGCTGCCAGATTATTTTTCCCTGTTTGTTGATTTGTTCCCTCTCCAAGGCCAGGAGAATGGCTCAGGCACGTGATGGGTCCTACTTCTGGCCCACGGGACACAGCACTCTCTGAAGCCAGCTTGGACCCAGTGCAGAGCAGAAAGGCAGCAGGTAAGTGGGAGAGAGGTTTTTCCCAAAGGGGTGTTTTTTGATCTGAGAAATAGGTTTAGACACATGTACTTATCTTTCGCGGGCCAAGTGCTGCTTTTCACTGATTCTGGAGCCGTGAGTAGACTCTCCGCTGCTCAGTCTCTCCCGATGTGGAAAATGTGTCCAAAAGGCCACTGCTTGCCTCACCACGCCTGGGCCAGCAGATCCAGCCTGGGGGTGCTGGTTCCTGCTGGGTCAGGTCTGGAAACTCCTCACTGCTTCTGGACTGTGTCTCCCTCTCCCGGCCACTCGGTCTTTACCTTCGATGTTCAGGGCTCCTAGACTGTCATATATAATCAATTTACTTGTTTTTTCAGGTCTTTGTTGTAAGAGGGACCACAGGAAGTGTCTGACTACTCGGCCATCTTGGCCCCATCTCCTCTCTCTTTTTTTATATAATTTTTATTGTTGTTAAGAATATACACAGCAGAACATATACCAACTGAACAATTTCTACATGTATAATTCAATGACATTGATTACATCGCTCAAGTTGTGCAACCATTCTCACTCCCCTTTTCTGAATTGTTCCTTCCCCATTAACATAAACTCACTGTCTCCTTAGTTTTCTATCCAATCTTTCGATACCTCTTAAAGTGAGCTCCATCCCTACTGGTGACTAAATTTGACAAGCACTTTAGCAACACTGACTTAAGGGCCCTCCAGTAACACAAGCAGTTTGTGATCAACCGCTAACCAAAAGTTTAGTGGTTTGAACCCACCCAGCAGTACTGCAGAAGGCCTGGCAATCTGCCTTTGTATATCATTCTCTGTACATCTTTCTCTAGGGCCAGAAAACCCTATGGAGCAGTTCTACTCTGCACACATGGGGTCATCACGAGCCAGAATCAACTTGACAGCAACTAACAACAACAACAAATGCACAGGATAAAATTATGTCATCTCTGTATGCTGATAGGGAGTCCCTAGGTGGCCCAAATGGTTAAGCACTCAGTGGCTAACCGAAAGATTGGCAGTTAGAATCCACCCTGAGGTGCCTCAGAAGACAGGCCTGGCAATCTGCTTCCAAAAGATCACAGGCATTGAAAACCTTATGAAGAGCAGTTCTATTTCAAAACACATGGGGTCATCATGAGTCAGAATTGACTTAATGGCAACAGGTTTGGTGTTTGGTGGTTTTGTGTGCTGATCAGAGGGCAATATTGTATACCACAAAACCAAAAAAAACACATTGCCATCAAGTCAATTCCAAATCACAGTGACCCCATAGGACAGAGAAGAACTGTCTCATAGAGTTTCCTAGGAGTGGCTGGTGGATTCAAACTGCCAACATTTTGATTAGAAGCTGAGCTCTTAACAACATTTTTCCCCAATTATAAAGGAAGAAATAGAGGTCTTAATTATCAACTGTTCTCAGAATAAAAGAGCAGGCAAGATTTCCCTTAGGTGGAAGAGAGGCTCCTCTACCTTTTGACTCACTCCTACAATCCCCTGAAGGTCCTCCGAGGCCCATAATCTAAGAACAGCTGGAATGCATTTTATTGGCATTTTCCTTGGGAGGGGGGGCACACCACAAAGAAAACTCAGGACAGAGACATCCCCAGAATAAATGGACATGGAGCAGCACTAGGGCTGTGTCTTTGGAAGGTTTCAGGGTTTTCTTGCCACCCTGGTCCCCAAATATATAAACATACATTCTTCCACACCTCAGATTTACACAGTCTAAACATTCTCATCGAAGATGAAATTCAACTTTTAAGGACTCACGCTGAAAGTTTTCTGTTTAATGTATTCCTAAGAATCTGTATTACCTTAGACTCATACTACTAGATGTCCCAACAAGAAATTAAACAGCAGAATTGTTCACGTTGTTGAACTTATATTTAGCATGACACTTAATAATTCCACTCCGCCCCCCCAAAAAAAGACAAGTTCAGAATGTACATTATAAGTCCCAAGATGTAAACTTCAAAAAAAGAAAAATATAGTCCTATTTAGCTAATGTAAGGAATCTAAGCACTAACTTAACCTTTTTCCCTGCACTCTTAAGTGAAATTAAGACAATTTCCAAGGACATGTAGGTACGACTCGAGACTTGCCTGATGTATAGTGCAAGGTGGCCCAATTGGCAAATCCTTTTATGGGATTTAATATGGAGTCCGGGAGATAGGAAGGCGAAGGGAGTGAGAAGGGGAGAACCCTTTACCCCCAGGGGAGGGTCAGAGAGCAGGAGGGCAGATTCTGGAAGTCAGGCTGCGTGGAAGCCTGGGTGGTGAGTTCAAACAGAGTACCAAGTGGAAGGCCCTTGGTGCAGAACAGACACCATGTGGAGTCAGAGTAGAGTCAAGGAGCCAACAAAGCCAACACTGGTGATTAGAGAAAGACCTTGTGGAAGTTCAGGTATTGCTGACAACCTACTAGCTGTCCATGGGAGATATTTTCCCAGAAAAAGATTGGAACCTGGAAGGCATATAGACCAAGACAAATGACACCACATAAAATAATGTGAACTCTATATACCATATACATATCAGAAACAAAAGTACCAAAGATTATAGAGTCTTGGATCTGGAAGAGATCTTAGATGTTACCAGGTCCAACTACTCCTCTCCCCAGTTCCAACTCCCATTTACAGATGAAAGCACCTAGGGCTAGAAATGTTAAGAGACTCATCTAAGGTAATATACCTAATACCCAACCCAGTACTCTTATACTTTCCATAATTTAAATTTAAAATATAGATGTGGTGTAGAGTAGAGGTCAGTGAGCTTTTTCTGTAAAGGACAAGATAGTAAATAATTTAGGCTTGGTGGGTCATCTGGTCTCATGGTCACAACCATTCAGCTATGCCTACTAAAAATGTGGAATGAACCATAGACAATACATAAACAAATGGGTATGGCTGCGTTCCAATAAGATTATATTTATTAAAACAGGCAGCAGGCTGGATTTGGCACATGGACAGCAGTTTGATGCCCTTAGTCAAGAGGAACAGTGCTGTGCTTCCTCAAACTTCTGACTCACTGCCTTCAGGTCCACCTTTCAGGCTATGGCTTGGGTGAGTGTGGAAGAACTGAGTTCTGTTTTGACTCATATGCCCCAAACAAAAAAAAAACAAACCCAGTGCCATTGAGTCAATTCTGACTCATAGCACCCTATAGGACAGAGTAGAACTGCCCCATAGAGTTTCCAAGGAGCGCCTGGCAGATTTGAATTGCTGCTGACCCTTTGGTTACCAGCCATAGCACTTAACCAGTACACCACCAGGGTTTCCCCATATCCCCAAAGCTTCTAGAAAAGTCAAAAAAACCTTCCCAACCAAAGTCATAACTCATTAAAACCACATACCTATATGCTCTCTCTCTCACACACACACACACAAACACATATATACACACACACACAGCAGCAAGAGAAAAGGGGAAAGTGTTTGGAGACAGACAAATGAGTAAAAGTTCTGGTGATTAATCAGCTACTTTTTTTCCCCCTTAACCAAAAAAAGAAAAAAAAAAATCAGTTGCCATCAAGTCGATGATGACTCGTGGTTACCCCATGTTTCAAGCAGAACTGTGCTCCATAGAGTATTCACAGTTGTGACTTTTCAGAAGCAGATTACCAGTTCTTTCTTCTGAGATGCCTCTGGGTGGGTTTCAACTGGCAGTCTTTAAGTTGGAAGCCCAGCGCTTAACCATGTCCACCACCCAGGAACTTCTCCCCTTGGCAATTTAATTGAGACGAAATCGAGGGGCCAAACTTTCTTGCTTATTGGTACTTAGGTTGCTCATTAACTACCTGTAAATCTCTAGTGCGCTCTGGTGGTAACAGGAAGCTGTTAGAAGACACTTGAGACAAGCCGAGTACAATAGAATTTAAGAACTGAATTCACAAAATGCTTTCGGATGCTAAAGAACTAAATAAGAACTAGACAATTTTTTAAATTACTGGACAGAATCATAACAAAATCCCTGAGATACTTCTATAAATGGTTTTTCCTTGGTCATAAATCCTCTTTTTTTTTTTCTTTTAGGCCCAAGCACCAGTTTTTCTGACACCTGAAGGTCCTGTGTTTTTTGTTTTGTTTTGTTTTTTCCTTTCTCTAAAGCAGAAGCATCATAATTGATGAACCATGCCTCAAAGAAATCTTTAATTCTTTCAGAATTTTTGGATGGGGCACAAAACGGTGCAACTGAGAGTCTAAGGAGATTAAGTGTCCACCTGGCAGTTGGCTGACAGTAAAGGCATTTTTAATGCAAATTGCAATTCCAGGTGGTGCACATAGCTGACCGTCAGCAGATCTTACTTCTTTTTAATAACAAAAAAAGATTCCTTATTTCTAATACCTTAATCACACTAGAGAAACAGGGAACCTCAACTTCAGGTTTCTCATCACTGAAAACTATCCTTCAGAGATGCGTTGATATTTCGTATCAGGAGAGAGGATCAGACCACTGCTTTAATAACAATAGTTTTGTGGCCGAGGTCATCAAAGGAGGAGAGGGATCCTGGAACAAAGACTAAGGGAACAATGAGCTAGCGTGGGTGTTCCATGAGCAGAGAGACCATGCCCGTCCTACCCAGTGTGGTTCCTACACTGCTGGCACAGCGATGAGCACATAGGAAGGACTCGACACGCTTTTACTGAATGAATGAAGAATTAATCATTACTCAGAGACTCTGAAACTTACTCTTAAACGTAGGGTAGCTAAAGTGAAAGCAAGAAATGATGAAGTAAAAGAGCTGAGCAGAAGATTCAAGGGGCAGCTGAATAAAGTAAATCATTATAAAGAAATCTGCAAAGGCCTGGAGTCAGAAAACCAAAAGGGAAGAACACGCTTCACATTACCTAAGCTGAAAGAACTGAAGAAAAAACTCAAGCCTTAAGTGGCAATATTGAAGGATTCTACGAGGAAAATAGTAAACGATACAGGAAGTGTCAAAAGAAAATGGAGGGGGGAGGAGAATTCACTAACTAGGTAGTAAACAAGGATCATCTTCAGTGAAGGGAAGGACAACACACAATACAGGAGCAGTCAGCACAACTGGACTAACCCAAAAGCTGGAAAGTTTCCTGAACACAACCAAACACTTCAAGGGACAGAGTAGCTGGGGCTGGGGCCTGAGGACCGTAGTTTTAGCAGACATCTAGGTCAAATGGCATAACAAAGTTTATTAAGAAAATGTTCTGCATCCAGCTTTGCTGAGTGGCATCTGCGGTCTTAAAAGCTTGCAAGCAGCCATCTAAGATGCATCAATTGGTCCCATCACACTTGGAGCAAAGGAGAATGAAGAACATAAAGACACAAGGAAAATATTAGCCCAAAAGACTAAAAGTTCACATAAACCAGGCACTCCATCAGCCTGAGACCAGAAGAACTAGATGGTACCCAGCTATCACCAATGACTGCCCTGACAAGGAACACAAGAGAGTTCTGGACGGACCAGGAGAAAAGTGTGGAGCAGAACTCCAAGTCACATAAAAATACTAGATGGTATTTTTAATGGTATGAGAGACTGGAGGAACCCCTGAAACTATGGCCCGTGGATGCTCTGTTAATCCAGAACTGAAACCATTCCTGAAGCCCACACTTCGGACAAAGATTAGACATGGCTATAAAAGAAAAAATAATTCACGTGAGGAGTGTGCTTCTTCAATCAGATACACGAGACCAAATGGGTGGCTCCTGTCTGGAGGCAGGATGAGAAGGCAGGAAGGGACTGGAACTGGTTGAATGGACACAGGGAATTCGGGTAGAAAGGGGGAGTGTGCTGTCACATTGTGGGGATTGCAACTAATGTCACAAAACAATATGTGTATAAATTTTTGTATGAGAAATTAACTTGAGCTGTAAACTTTCACCTAAAGCACAATAAAGATGGAAGGAATACACAGAGTCACTGTACCAAAAAGAGTTGGCCAACATTTAATCATTTCAGGAGGTAGCATATGATCTAGAACCAATAGCACTGAAGGAAGAAGTCCAAGCTGCACTGGAGGCATTGGTGAAAAACAAGCCTCCAGGAACTAAACAAATACTAATTGAGATGTTTCAACAAACGGATGCAGTGCTGGAGGTGCTCACTCATCTATGCCAAGAAATTTGGAAGTTGCTGCCTGGCCAACCTACTGGAAGAGATCCGTATTTATGCCTATCCCAAAGAAAGGTGATCCAATAGAATGTGGAAATTATCAAGCAATATCATTAATATCACATGCAAGTAAATTTTGGCTGAAGATCATTCAAAAGCACTTGTAGCAGTTCATCGACAGGGAATTGCCAGAGATTCAAGCCAGATTCAGAAGAGGACATGGACCGAGGGATATCATCGCTGATGTCAGATGGATCTTGGCTGAAAGCAGAGAATATCAGAAAAATATTTACTTGTGTTTTATTGACTATGTAAATGCATTTGACTGTGTGGATCATAACAAATTATGGATAACGTTTCAAAGAATGGAAATTGTGCTCATGAGAAACCTGTACATAGACCAAGAGGCAGTTGTTCAGAGCAAGGGGATACTGCATGATTTAAAGTCAAGAAAGGTGTGTGTCGAGGCTGTATCCTTTCACCATACTCATTCAATTTGTATGCTCAGCAAACAATTCAAGAAGCTGGACTACATGAAGAAGAATGTGATATCAGGATTGCAGGAAGACATTAAAAACCTGTGATGTGTAGATGACACAACCTTGCTTGCTGAAAGTAAAGAGAACTTGAAGGACTTACTGATGAAGATCAAAGACCGCAGTCTTCAGTATGGATTACACCTCAACATAAAAAAAAACAAAAAATTCTCACAGCTGGACCAATAAGCAACATCATGATAAATGGAGAAAATATTAAAGTCATCAAAGATTTCATTTTAGTTGGATCCACAATCAATATCCATGGAAGCAGCAGTCAAGAAATCAAATAACGCACCGCATTGGCCAAATCTGCTGCAAAAGACCTCTTCCAGGTCTGAAAAAGCAAAAACGTCACTTTAAGGACTAAGGTGTCCCTGACCTGAGCCATGGTCTTTTCAATTGCCTGATACATATGTGAAAGCTGGACAGTGAATAACCTGATACATATGTGAAAGCTAGACAATGAATAAGGAGGACCAAAGAAGAATTGATGCCTTTGAATTATGGTGTTGGTGAAAAACACTGAATATATCGTGGACTGCCAGGAGAATGAACAAACATGTCTTAGAAGAAGTATACCCAGAATGCTCCTTGGAAGCAAGGATAGCAAGACTACATCTCCTTTACTTTGGACATGTTATCAGAAGAGGCCAGTCCCTGGAGCAGGACATCATGCTTGGTAAAGCAGAGGTTCAGAGAAAAAGAGGAAGACCCTCGATGATATGAATTGACACAATGACTGCAACAATGGGCTCAGGCATAGCAACAATTGTAAGGATGGCACAGAACTGGGCAATCTTTTGTTCTATTGTACACTGGGTTGCTATAAGTCAGAACCAATTCAACAGCACCTAACAACAACAATCATTACCATATACGAAAGTGATTTATAAACTGTGTAATCCATTGCCGTTGAGCCAAATTCTGACTCATAGTGACTATAGAACTCTACAAATGGTCATTTTCTTCATATTAGAAGTACAGAAGAGGTAAATTATAAATCAGGAGATAATAGTAGGAAATGGCATGGCCAATATGTAAAGAAGTTCTTTCCAAATTCATAATTCAGTGTCACCTTTCCTTAATGTCATGGCATCACAGAACTTTGTGGTTAAAGAGGATTTTAAGGGCTTTATTGCCCAGACATCTACCTGATATTCTCTCTCAGAATTCCACAAAATTCCCACCAAGTGGTGGTCAATTAGCCTCTGCTCGAACGCCTCCAGAGACAGGGACTCAATACTTGCAAAATCATTTCATGTTTTTGGTGATGAAGGGAGGTGGAGCAGTAGGAAAGGGTAGAAAAATGAGATTCTAGGGCTGTGCTGTTCGATAGGTCGCCACCAGCCACATGTGGCTACTGAACACTTCAAATGCAGCTAGTCCAAACTGAGATGCGCTGTGATTTTGAGGACAGTACAAAGAAATATAAAAAATGTAAAACATCTCAACTTTTTATATGGTGAAATGGTAATATTTTATGTATGCCGTGTTTATTAAAATATACTATTAAAATTAATTTCACCTTTTTCTTTTTACCTTTTTAATGCGGTTACTAAAACATTTTAAATTGCTTCTGTGGTTCACATTGTATTTCTACTGGACAGCACTGGTCTAAAGAACACATTTTGTCTTTCTCTCAATTTAGCAGAACAAACATGAGGCCTTTAGGAGACATTGAGTTGGAAATCCTGGACTAGTTTTACTGTGCAAATCAAAACCCTTCCTTTGTCGTTTGAATCCCATGCACTGTTCTGCGATGCATTTCTCTGTGTCTGTTCCCTTGGCTGTGAAGTGGAAAAAATATTTTCTTCTCCTTGCTACCTCCACAGAGAGTAATAGACTCATTATGAGTCTCTCATGATGACAGTCTCCTGTTGTCCTGGAGACGGTCCTGGAGCATGGTTAGCTTCACTGCTCACGACCCAAGACGGCAAGCAACTTGCACATTTAACAGTATCAGACATATCATTGTAGCTAAAAATAGGAAAGCAAAAATGTTCTCAGAAGCTCCCTGATAGGAAAAACAATAAATCTTAGTCAATTATTATAAAATGTATTGTTACTTGACAAATTAACATAGCTTACATGTATTACTCACGGGTGATAATTCTACATTTGAAAGTGCCTCTGATATTGAGGACAAGTATAATCCTTAAGTGATACATGATAATTCTTTTCATACAAATCCATCTGGGTATTGTTTGACATCATACCAGTACCTTAAATGTTTAAGTCTCTTTAACTGATTTGTTGAACAGTCTTAATACAGTGGGTAAAACATGAATTCATTTTATTTATTTTACTCCCTTAGTGACTTATTGGGCAGATTCCAGATACCCTCAGTTATTAAAAGTCCTGTCTATTAAACTAAATAACTCTGAGTTATTAAAGTCCAGCAGAATAGCAGTAAAGGGGAGTGAGGGGCTTATGACAGGATTTCAGCTTTTGCTGGGAGAATGTAAGGAGAGTTTAAGGAAGTGAGGACCAGTTCAAATCAGACGTCATTAGAAAGCAGGGCAATGTGATGACTGAGTATTTTGGTAATTTCTATCTAGGAGGCAAAAAGATTAAGGCAAGGCTAGCGTCCTCATTGGCAAAGAAGCCGTAGGCACTCATGTAAATTGGAGAATGTTGCTTAGTGGTTTTTGTCGTAGCAAGTGTCCTAACTTTCTTCTCTTGAACTTTGTCGTAGAATAGTCATTTTTATTATCATGGGCATTGTTCATTTCCAGTTGGAAACATCAAAGCCTCACTGCCAGCCAGCTCCCAGGGTTGATATTCAATTTCTCACAGTCTTCTGTCTTGAATGTATTCAGGCCTGATGAGTGACTCCTAATAGCTTTAAAGCAAAAGCACCCCTCTCTCTGTCACATATGCAGACACACACTCAGATTTCCTCTTCTCGATCTTTGATAAGGAGCACTAGTGGCTCAATGGTTAAGCACTTGGCTCCTAACCTAAAGGTTGGGAGTTGAAACTCACCCAGCTGCATGGGAGAAAGGCTCAGCAATCTGCTTCCATAAAGATTAAACAAAAAAAAAAACCAAACGTGTTGACCTCAAGTCAACTCTGACCCCATAGGACAGAGTAGAACTGCCCCCACAGAGTTTTCAAGGAGCGGCTGATGGATTCAAACTGCCAAACTTTTGGTTTACAGCCGAACGCTTAACCACTACACCACCAGGGCTCCTCCATAAATATTACAGCCTAGAAAACCCTATGCAGCTGCTCCACTCTGTGACATGAGGTCTCTATGAGTCAGAATCGACTCAACGGCACCCAGAAACAATAACAATATTCTGATTAAAGAGATTTGAGTTTACCAGAGCCCTGGTGGTGCAGTGGTTAAGCATTCGGCTGTTCACCAAAAGGTTGGCCGTTCAAATTCACCAGCCACTCCTTGGAAACTCTATTAGACAGTTCTACTCTGTCCTGTAGGGTCGCTATGAGTCAGAATTGACTAGACGGCAACAGTTATGGTGGGTTTTTTTTTACTGTTTGGTATTGATTTGGGCAGGGTTAGTTCTGCCCCCTCTTCATAAGCCCTGGAGATTTATCTGCTCCCTAGCTGTTGCTTATCCATGAGTGGTTGAAGCAACAGAATTTCACAACTGATGTGTCAGAACTGTGAGTTGTGAATTGCCATGGGATCCTAATGCAGCAAATAGCACAGGGAATGTAAAAAATGCCTTATGACTATTAAACATGGAATTTAGTGACCAAGTGATTATGACTCATTGTGGCTAGTAATACCTTTGGGGGTTTTAAGATCAGAGAAAATTCTTACCTATTTGAGCTAAATAATCCTTTTCCAGGCAATGAAATAAAAGATATGTTCTCTAAACTCCTTCCAGGTCCACAGGTTTAGGTCACTAAGCCATTTCCTGCAGCCCTTTAAGGAGTCTTTTTTCAATTTTAGGGTGATTAAACTACAAATATAAGTATTGTTCTATCAGTATAAGCTCTAGGCATCCTAGGACATCTAGTTTGATTTCCTAAAGAAAGAGAAAATAATTCATTCTTTTATGTGAGTGGAACAAACGGCATTAAGGTTTCTCTTTGCCAAGCACACATCTCCTTTGTGGGCCAAATTCTCTAACTACTTGCAATCACAGTAGAAGTACAGATTTCTCCCCATTCTGTTCCACCAGAATTTGGCCACATAGTATTGGAGTATTTTCAAACACAGTATTGAATAATCCTGCAAATCTTGAAGTATTCTAGCTCAGTGGTTCTCAGATTTAAAGAGCATCACAATTACCTGGTGGGCTTTTGAAATACAGATTGCTTGCTCCCACTTCCCTACTTTCTGATTCAGTAGATCTGGGGTGGGATCTGAGAATTTGCATTTCTGACATGTTCTTAAGTGATACTGATGCTGCTTGTCCAGGGACCACACTTTAAAAACCACTGGTCTAAATACGGGTTCTTTCAGCAAAGAAGTGCAGAGATAAACATGAGCTGGAACCATTCTTCCAGAACTCAGAATGACTTCTTCCCTTTAAAATCCTTCTCAAACAGCTAATCAAGGTCATTTTTCAAAATATTAAAACTAAGCATTGAAATATGAGTCAGAACACACATCCAAAAATCCTGAGAGACTAAATTCCTGGGCTGAGGGCTGTAGGGACCATGGTCTCGCAGATCATGTAGCTCAATGGGCATAACAGTTTATAAAGAAAATGTTCTACATTCTACTTTGATGAGTAGCATCTGGGGTCTTAAAAGCTTGTGAGTGGCCATCTAAAATACTCAACTGGTCTCACCCCTTCGGGAGCAAGGAAGAATGAAGAAAACTAAAGACACAAGGGAAAGATTAGTCCAAAGGACTAATGGGCCACAACTACTGCAGACTCCACCAGGCTGAGTCCAGCATTAGATGGTGCCCAGCTGCCAGCACTATTCTGATGGAAATCACAATAGAGGATCCTGCACAGAGCTGGAGAAAAATGTAGAACAAAATTCTGACTCACAAAAAAAAGTCCAGACTTTCTAGCCTGACAGAGACTGGAGAAACCACAAGAGTATGGCCCCTGGACATCGTTTTAGCTCAGTAATGAAGTCATTCCCGAGGTTCACCCTTCAGCCAAAGATTAGACAGGCCCATAAAACAAAATGAGACTAAAGGGGCACACCAGTCCAGGGACAAGGACTAGAAGGCAGGAGGGGACAAGAAAGCTGGTGATTGGGAACCCAAGGTCGAGAAGGGAGAGTGCTGACATGTTGTGGGGTTGGTAACCACAAAATGTGTATTAATTGTTTAACGAGAAACTAGTTTGTTCTGTAAACCTTCAGCTAAAGTATGATAATTTTTTTTTAAAAGAAATATGAGTCAGAACAATGGTTTTCTATGCTTGATTAAATGAATAATTTGGAGCATAACGTTTAATTTTAAATATAGTCATTGTCCATAGTGATCTGCTACCAGGAAAAGCCCTGGAATAATGAATTGTAGTCTTCAATTTTTCATCAGTATAAAATAATCATTCCCATTTCACCATAACATATTGTTTATACTTAAACATATCTAGCTTCAAGTAAGTATAAAAATATTCATTTTGCTATAATGACAATGCAACTAAGATTCATATTTAAAACCTGGTTCACCTTGTGAGTGAAAAAATTCTGATGTCAAAATAAACATAACTGTGATATTTCAGGACTACTAGAAACCTGTAGCTTTTACATGTCTGGATATCCCAGCTTTCTAATCTTAATTACCACTAAAACAATTACACTAAACATTAATGAATATCACTAATGAATATTAAGATGACCAACACCCTAATTAAGGTGTAAACAATCTTTCTAGAATGGTATTTGGAATACATCTTCCAGACTGCTTGGCTAAGTCCTTCCTGCCAGAAGAACACACTCCCTCATGCTCAAGCTTCCCCACTCTCACAGAGCTCCAAGAAGATCAGAGCAAAGAGAACACAGTGAGGTGCCTGAGCCACATACCTGGGGAGAGCATCATATCCTGGCCTCCTAGAAGAGCTGGATGGCCTAACTTCTCATCAGGAGCTCACTTTCTGCCTTGCGTGTTTGACAGAAATTTAAAAGGGGAAAAAGAATGCCCTTGGAAACTCTGCTCAGACACCTGGACTCTTCTGAGTGCACCTGCCCAGCTTCTAAACAAAACCTTATCCTGCTTCTAGACATCAGAAGATGAAAAATTTCTGACTGTTATCTCTTTTAATGTATGACTTAATAATCACGTGAATTGAGTACATTCAAAAAGTAAGCTGCAAACAAGGCATGGTTATAAATCAGTATTATTAAGTCAAAAATAGGGGAGGAAAAAGAGACCTATGAGCTTTGATGACAACGAGGTGACCTGAGCCGAGACGTGACGTGGCTACCACTAAAAATGAATGCTTTTCAGGTGAGGCAAAGCAACAGCCTCGTTACACTCACAATAGGCAGACTACTTCTGGAGTGCCGAGTTAATTCTGCAGATGACATCTTAGGAAAGTCATCAACAAATAGGAGAGCATGTACAGGTGGCCAGGATGGTGACACATTTGAAAAACTTGTTATTTGAGAAACATCTGGAGGAACTTAAATTGACTAGAGAAGAATTGGGTGTGGGGAGGGGGAGGGGGTGGGAGCCACATGGATACATGAACACTCTCTTGAAATACTTGAGGAGCTATTACTAGAGACAGAAATTAAGCTTGTTCTTTTCTCCGTAGATGGCAGAATAGGAACCAATGGAAGTATCAGGGAGTTTAAGAACACAGCTTTGAAATCAGACTGGATTTAAACCTTGCTTCCAGCTGCTGTTGTATGTGTAAACTTGGACAAATTATTTAACCTTCATGAGCCTCAGTTCTTTATCTGAAAAGAGAGATAAGAGAAGTACCTGCTCTTAGGGTTTTTGTAAGGATTAAGAGAGATAACTGATATAACAGACTGAGCAGAGTGCCTGACAAATGTTCAAACAATATTAATTAATCAATGAATTAAATAAAGATGCCTGAAAATGCAATGGGCTGCCTCTAGCGGGGAGTTTGGTTGTTGATGTTGTTAGCTGCTGTCAAGCCTGCCCCTGACTCAGGGTGACCCTGTGCACTGCCTGGACCACTATGAGCTACAGATCGCATTGTTGTGCTCTATAGAGTTTTCAATAGCTGATTTTCAGAACTAGCTCATCAGGCCTTTCTGTCTAGTCTGTCTTAGTCTGGAAGTTCCACTGAAATGTGAGAGGGGAATTTTAGCATGGGCTAACTGACCATCTGCCAGGGAGCATCCCACAATGTCATGTTGCAATTATTCCTGCCTCATGTAGAACTACGGAAGCGTTAAGAACTCTTCTCACTCAAGAATTCTTTGACTCTTGTTAACTAGCACTTAAACCTCTCTCCCTGTGCTCCCACTGCACCTTGTTCCTACATCTTTTGCAGGGTTCATCACGTTCTTATCATTAGTTGTGAACATGTCTGTCTTCCCCTAGTGCGCAAGGCCCTCAAGCTCAGATGGCGTCTCATCCAACTTTGTTCCCTGGGCACCTAGCCCAGCGCATGGCACACAGTAGATACTCAGTAAACACTGGTTGAATGAAGGAAGCCACTCGGGAACGGGGCCTCACCTGGGCTTCTGGCCACTTACTCTACCAGTGTGGCAATTCCTCTTTTAAAAGCCTTATCTAATGGCCAATCCAAGAAGTTTCTGAATTCTTGCAATTATGCTGGAAACATCATTTGGTGGGCATTAATTTTCTGAGTGAATAAAGCATTCCAAAGGCACCATGTCAAGTACATTGCAAATTCAGTAAGTTTGGACTAAGTTCTGATTCCCAACATGTGAACTTCCCCCTTAGCCACAGCCTCAGACTTTTGAGTTCTTGGACGTGCTCTCCACGGTCATATTCTCCTGCTGACAAACTGGTTCATGGGAATCCTTAAACCAACCTTCCTTTTTCGGTACCAGAAATTTCACCCTAAATTCTCAACAGGGGCAAAAGCCATCATATTGCAGTCCAGTCATGGTGTGTCGAAACTAACAAGACACCTGCTCACCACCAGAAAAATGTGTTTGCATAATTACCAAGCCTGATTCTTCCAGTCCCTGAGTTCTTCCCTGGATAAAAGAGAAGCATCTTTCGGGTCCCCAGACTTATTCATCTTTTATATGTTTTCCAAGTACTTACCATAATATTAATCTTCCCTTGGTCACTCAATAAACACTCGATGAGTAACTAAATAGCACTCTAATAGCATTACAGAGGTAATGAGACAGCTTCCAACTTTGCTGAAATTATAGCCATGGAGTAGCTTAGACGTGTAGAGAAAGTGGCTCGTTTGATGCGGGAAAAAAGTTCTAACGTTTTATACTCCGCAAAACCTGACTAAAACTCCATAAAACCACCAGAAACTCAAAATGAGATATGGTAAAAAAAAAAAAAAAGTAGTAAACGAGCTGCCAGTCCTGCTAACCCACAACATGTCGCTACGAGAACCTCAACAACCTACAGCATTTGTTTCAACACCACACACGCTCACTCTCCACTCTGGAATGTACTCAAGGGAAAGTCTGAAAGGAAAACCAATCTTGGCAAAACCTCATTTGTTCTTTCACATAGTCCAAAGCTGTGACGCTCGGGGAGCACTAAGCTCCCCAACCCCAGGCATGACTAAACCTGACTTTTTCAAACTTCAGAATAACAATCTCCCTTCTGCTTCAAACTGTACGTGCAGCACCGAGACAACTGAACCTACCTCAAACCGCACAAACAAGAAAGCACATGTTTTCCATCGAGACTACTTTCCTCAGTAATAATCTGTTGTTTCTTTATGATATTCTTAAAGCTCATTCTCTGTTAACTGGATACAGACGGTGAGGAAAATTGAAAATGTTTTTCATAAGCCAATGTTCATTTAGATCTCCATATAACTTTTTAATTCTTTGTCATTTATTCTAACCCTTTATGTCATTTATGGCTTTCCTGGGGTATTATCTAGCCCCAGCAGGAGTTCAGATGTCTATGTCCTGCCCATTACCTTTGGCAAGTGATTAAATAACTTCTACATCCTCTTCTAACAGCCACCCAGAGAAGGAGACAGGAAATGTGAGACAACACTAGTGGTGGGTGATTTTACTGATGTCTGTCACACACCGTTACTGTGCTGTATGCAGCCAGTCGTTGGTGCTTTCATCATTTTGTATTCCTGTTCCTCCTCACAGTGAATTTAGCGGTGGTTTTTTTTTTTTTTTTTTTTTTTTGGTTCAGAGTAATTTTTGCAAAACAAAACAACTCTTTTAGACAACATGTTAAGGGGTTATCTTGCACGGGGAATTGATCCGTATGGGGAGTCAGGGCCAGTGGGCTAAATGAATGTCATTTTTAATGACTCAAGAAAACCTCGTACAAGGGTTACACCTCACAGAAATCAAAGGGTTAGGACCTAACAGAAATGCTGCCCACAAAAGCCAGGCAAGATGCTCTTCTCCGCAGGCTGAACAGAACACAGGAACTGCAGCCTGTCTGAAGCTCAATTAACTTGTTCAGACCTAGCAAGGTCAGACCAGTGCTCTGTTTGCATATTCAAGAAACTTTACAACAGGGAGGAAAGATCCCCTTGATAGAGGTATGCTCTTTACAGCCCTCAAAATTATGTCAAGAATTTTGACAGCCCTTTACTTCACCTGTCAGTGAGTGATTCTGAACATAGCCGAGAGGTATTTCCAAAACTCCTGAGAAGGAATAATATCACACAACACTAGTAATTAATACCACTGCATACATACTAGTGAAGTATTCCAATACAAAAAGTGATTAAAAAAAAAAAATCTTCAAGGAATTCTAAGAGTTCCACACATATAAAAGAGTGAACTTGTGTTATCTAAATCCAGTCTTTGCTGTAATTCATTTAATTTGTTCTGAACAGAAAAGAAAGAGAAGTGTAAGCAGGGCCAGGACATCATTTCTATGTAACCAGAGGATCACACTGGTTGCAAGATCAGTAAAGAATGATGGTGAGCAAGATGGGGAGCACGAGGAAATGAGGTCTTTCATAGCACATATTCCCAGTGCAGCAACTCGGGGTTGTTCTTCCGGGATCTTTGCAAAGCCTGACCGTGCCCAAGTTGATCAACAGAACACTAAAGCAAAAACACAAATATTTCTTACTTTGTAAGGAGCATTTTCAGTTGGAGACCTCCACTTTAAATTTTTTAAATATTCCATTGCTTTACAGAGACTTTGCTTTCTAGAATTTCAGATCTGCTAATCAATAACAATTATCATTATGTAGTATTTGCATTTTGTTATATTTTTAAAATAAATATCTCATTTAATATCTGTGAGGTTGGTCTTATCATTATTCCCAATTCACAAATGAGGACATTGAAGCTCAGAGAGGGAAATCATCTTCCCCAATGTCACACAGTCTGTGAAGAAGCCAGGGCTTGAACTCATATCTTCCAAGTATGAATTCTTCAACTTATATTCTATACACCATGTTGTCTCTGACCTATGATAAAATGACCGAGAGATTTGAAAAGGATCAATTTAGAAATAGCCATACGTCATGTCAAAATGTTATTGTCATTGTTGTTGTTAGGTGCCATGAAATTGGTTCCAACTCATAGTGACCCTATGTACAACAGAACGAAACACTGCACGGTCCCGTGCCATCCTCACCATCATTGCTATGCTTGAGCCCATTGTTGTAGCTACTGTGGCAATCCATCTTGTTGAGGGTCTTCCTCTTTTTCACTGACACTCTACTTTACCAACCATGGTGTTCTTCTCCAGGGACTGTTCCCTCCTGTTAACTTGTCCAAAGTATGTGAGATGTAGTCTCACCATCCTTGCTTCTAAGGAGCATTCCGGCTGTACTTTTTATAAGACAGATTTGTTCATTCTTTTGGCAGTCCATGGTATACTCATTATTCTTTGCCAACATCACAATTCAAATGTGTCAATTCTTCTTTGGTCTTCCTTATTCATGGTGCAGCTTTCCCATGCATATGAAGTGAAAGCAAGAGATACATAAAATTATTAAGTACACATTGTGCTTCTCCCTGGAAACAAAACAGTAGTTTTTAGGCTTTTCTGATACTGATTTACTTCTACCACATTTTTCTTTCACAAAAGGCAACTATTGTGAAGTCAATCTCATCACCTAATGAGAAAGGCTCTCATTGGCAGGTCTCTCTGCCTGAGGATGTTTTCCAAATGTCAAGCAGTGATTGACTTCAAGTTGTGTGCTAGCATATTAGCATGAATATAAATTTCTGTTTCTAACCACTGACATGTCACCTGACATGTTGGCACTGAGCTTAGCCACAAAAACAAAGCTGTCACAGGGCCCCAGCACTTACCACTCATAAATAATGTTCCATACAGACAAGAAGTGCACTCAAATTGACAAAGAGGCTGTTGTGATTATAATGGAAGACAAGAATTTCCAAGATAATCCTAACATAAAGCCCTGACACTATGTTCTATTATCAAGCTCATTTTTCTAAAATTAAGCCTTTTCTGTCACTTTTGTTACCATGTGTGCTACCCTGGAGTCCTTTACTCAGGGCCCATGACTTTCTGCTTAAACATAAACCTGGAAGGGTAGTTTTGTTTGTTGATGCTGCTAAGGGTGCGATATAGGGCTGCCACTTTTTGGGCAGCTTTTATATAAGAAAAACTGTCCAATTCACTTCTACAAACTGATAAAATTGCTGGTTGATTGTATCATATTTTAAGCTGGGTGTGGATGGAGGAATCCAGTAAAAAATACTAGTTGAGAAATTCAAATTTTCCAAAATAGTCAAGATAAATTACCTGTCCATTAATGGTGCCTATTCTGGGTAACTGGGCTGCCATCTAAAAGGCTGCTGTTTCCAGCCCATCTCCAAAGCATTCACATGGATGTGTCAGCTTCAAACTACATCTGGAGACTTGACATTGATTTTGACGTGAAAAGACTATAAATGACTGCAAAACTTGCCAGGCCACTCAGTATAACCCATAAAATACACATACATTTCCATGTCAATTGACCAAGAAAGCATGGTCAAGAATTTAATAGTGATTTTGGTAAAAAATGATTTCAGGGGAAGAAATGTTGGATTGCATAAAACTCCTTCTCAAGATGTCTTGAAACCAACCTAGCTCCATCTTGTGGAGCCACAGACTGAATGAGACAACTTCAGAATTAAAAAGACTTACGACCTCATTCAACCTTCTCATTTTAGATGGATGGGAGGGAGGTGGGATAAGACTTTGATTTATTTTTATATGGATTACAAGTTTATTTACTTTTTATTATGGACATTTTAAAAATATACTTAAAGATAAGGCAACCAGTACAATAAAACCCCATGTATGAGTACCAATCATATCAATTGAGCTGCCAATCTTTCAACTCCTTACTTATCACATGAGGAATTTGAAACACATAGAGAAGTAAATTATCAAGGTCACTTAGTTATTTGTGGCTGACATATGATTGGAAGTTGTCTCCTAATCCCCCAGATAGTGCTTTTTCCACTCTGCCTCATAGGTCTGGCCACTTGCAATATATGGATTATCCAGATACTGTTCCTTCTAATAAAACCAAACTCGTTGCCGTCGGGTCAATTTCAACTCATAGCAACCCAACAGGAGGACAGAGTAGAGCTTCCCTATAAGGTTTTCAAGGAGGACCTGGTGGATTCAAACTGCCAATCTTTTGGTTAGTAGCTGTAGCTCTTAACCACTATGCCACCAGGGTTTCCATCATTTCTAACAGTGACCCATATTTACCACCACACCCCCCACCATTTTAATTGAAGGGAATTGTGATTAGGAAATGTATCTGGGCAGTAATTATTTTACCTTTCCATTACCAAGCAGAGTCAGTATGAATGAATTAGTGCAGAAAACTAAGGACATTCTGGTCTAGATTGTGAGGACACCCTATTCAACTAAGTTATTCCAAATGCTTTCAACAACAGAAGGAAGTTCTGTTGACTTTGTTAATGGAGAAGTTTCTTAGAATTTGTCTTATCTTCATCAAGTTCTGACTGAGCATGTTTAAGGCAAATCAAAATACATTGTCCTGGTTTTTGCTGTATCCACTCTTTGCTTAGTGGTTAAGTGCTATGGCTGCTAACTGAAGGGTCGGCAGCTAGAATCTGCCAGACACTCCTTGGAAACTCTATGGGGCAGTTCTACTCTGTCTTATAGGGTCTCTAGGAGTCGGAATCAACTCGACGGCACTGGGTTTGGTTTTGGTTTACTCTTTGTTTATATTTAGCAAGGAGGCTAGGAACTATGGAATCAAGATATAATAGAACCGTATCACTAAAATTAAGTCTCCGGTCTTGTGTTGTTTTCTCCATCCTTTAGATCAAACCACACTACCCATGCAGCCTTCAACCAGCAAGCCAATCACAGGCAATCCTACTCTGTAAACCTACAATTTCTTTGTTTTGTTCCTAATCTTGCTCTTGCCTCACTCTGTTCCAGCTTAGCCCAGTTTTCAACCCTGTTATGTATTGAATTATGTCCCCCAAAAAGATACGTTGAGGTCCTAACCCCTGTACTTGTGAATGTGACCTTGTTTGGGAAAATAGGGATTTTCTTCACAGACGTTCCCTGTAAAATTAAGAAGGTCATACCAGAGTAGCACGAATCCTAATACTATTCCCTTCTGAATGGTGTCTTATACAAGGGGAGAATAGACATGGAGACAGGGTTAGGCACAGCAGGAAGATACCATGTGAGGCTCTGTCTATAAATCAAGAAACACCAAGAAATGCCTGAGGCTACCAGAAGCTAACAGAGACAAGGCTTTCTTCTAGAGCCCACAGAGAGAAAGCATGGCCCTGCCAACACCCTGAATTCTGACTTCTAGACTCCAGGCTGTGAGACAATGAATTCCAGTTCTTAAAAACCACTTTGTTCTGCTGCAAAGTATACTTTTTTTTCTAGCGCACATGGAACATTCTCTAGAATAGACCACATGTTAGGTCATAAAAGAAACATTTGCAGAGTACAAAACATCGAAATATTACAAAGCATCTTCTCAGACCACAAGGCAATAAAACTAGAAATCAATAACAGAAAAACTAGGGAAAAGAAATCAAATACTTGGAAAATGAACAATACCCTCCTGAAAAAAGACTGGGTTATAGAAGACATCAAGGAGGGAAAAAGGAAATTCTAAGAAAGCAACGAGAATGAAAATACTTCCTATCAAAACCTCTGGGACACAGCAAAAGCAGTGCTCAGAGGCCAATTTATATCGATAAATGCACACATACAAAAAGAAGAAAGAGCCAAAAGCAGAGAACTGTCCCGACAACTTGAACAAATAGAAACTGAGCAACAAAAGAACCCATCAGGCACCAGAAGAAAACAAATAATAAAAATTAGAGCTGAACTAAATGAATTAGAGAACAGAAAAACAATTGAAAGAATTAACAAAGCCAAAAGCTGGTACTTTGAAAAAATTAACAAAATTGATAAACCATTGGCTAGACTGACTAAAGAAATACAGGAAAGGAAACAAATAACCCAAATAAGAAACGAGAAGGACCACATCACAACAGAACCAAATGAAATTAAAAGAATCATTTCAGATTACTATGAAAAATTGTACTCTAACAAATTTGAAAACCTAGAAGAAATGGATGAATTCTTGGAAAAACACTACCTACCTAAACTAACACGTTCAGAAGTAGAACAACTAAATAGACCCATAACAAAAAAAGAGATTGAAACGGTAATCAAAAAACTTCCAACAAAAAAAAGCCCTGGCCCGGACGGCTTCACTTAAGAGTTCTACCAAACTTTCAGAGAAGAGTTAACACCACTACTTCTGAAGGTATTCCAAACCATAGAAAAGGACGGAATACTACCCAACTCATTCTATGAAGCCACCATCTCCCTGATACCAAAACCAGGTAAAGACATTACAAAAAAAGAAAATTACAGACCTATATCCCTCATGAACATAGATGCAAAAATCCTCAATAAAATTCTAGCCAACAGAATCCAACAACACATCAAAAAAATAATTCACCCTGATCAAGTGGGATTTATACCAGGCATGCAAGGCTGGTTTAATATCAGAAAAACCATTAATGTAATCCATCACATAAATAAAACAAAAGATAAAAACCACATGATCTTATCAATTGATGCAGAAAAGGCATTTGACAAAGTCCAACACCCATTTATGATAAAAACTCTTACCAAAATAGGAATTGAAGGAAAATTCCTCAACATAATAAAGGGCATCTATGCAAAGCCAACAGCCAATATCACTCTAAATGGAGAGAACCTGAAAGCATTTCCCTTGAGAACGGGAACCAGACAAGGATGCCCTTTATCACCGCTCTTATTCAACATTGTGCTAGAGGTCCTAGCCAGGGCAATTAGGCAAGACAAAGAAATAAAGGGTATCCGGATTGGCAAGGAGGAAGTAAAGTTATCGCTATTTGCAGATGACATGATCTTATACACAGAAAACCCTAAGGAATCCTCCAGAAAACTACTGAAACTAATAGAAGAGTTTGGCAGAGTCTCAGGTTGTAAAATAAACATACAAAAATCACTTGGATTCCTCTACATCATCAAAAAGAACACCGAAGAGGAAATAACCAAATCAATACCATTCACAGTAGCCCCCAAGAAGATAAAATACTTAGAAATAAATCTTACCAAGGATGTAAAAGACCTATACAAAGAAAACTACAAAGCTCTACTACAAGAAATTCAAAAGGACATACTTAAGTGGGAAAACATACCTTGCTCATGGATAGGAAGACTTAACATAGTAAAAATGTCTATTCTACCAAAAGCCATCTATACATATAACGCACTTCCGATCCAAATTCCAATGTCATATTTTAAGGGGATAGAGAAACAAATCACCAATTTCATATGGAAGTGAAAGAAGCCTCGGATAAGCAAAGCATTACTGAAAAAGAAGAAGAAAAGTGGGAGGCCTCACCTTACCTGACTTCAGAACCTATTATACAGCCACAGTAGTCAAAACAGCCTGGTACTGGTACAACAACAGGCACATAGACCAATGGAACAGAATTGAGAACCCAGATATAAATCCATCCATGTATGAGCAGCTGATATTTGACAAAGGACCAGTGTCAGTAAATTGGGGAAAAGGTAGTCTTTTTAACAAATGATGCTGGCATAACTGGATATCCATTTGTAAAAGAATGAAACAGGACCCATACCTCACACCATGCACAAAAACTAACTCCAAGTGGATTAAAGACCTAAACATAAAGACTAAAACGATAAAGATCATGGAAGAAAAAATAGGGACAACCCTAGGAGCCCTAATACAAGGCATAAACAGAATACAAAACATTACCAAAAATGATGAAGAGAAACCCGATAACTGGGAGCTCCTAAAAATCAAACATCTATGCTCATCTAAAGACTTCACCAAAAGAGTAAAAAGACCACCTACAGACTGGGAAAGAATTTTCAGCTATGACATCTCAGACCAGCGCTTGATCTCTAAAATCTACATGATTCTGTCAAAACTCAACCACAAAAAGACAAGCAACCCAATCAAGAAGTGGGCAAAGGATATGAACACACATTTCACTAAAGAAGATATTCAGGCAGCCAACAGATACATGAGAAAATGCTCTCGATCATTAGCCATTAGAGAAATGCAAATTAAAACTACGATGAGATTCCATCTCACACCAACAAGGCTGGCATTAATCCAAAAAACACAAAATAATAAATGTTGGAGAGGCTGCGGAGAGATTGGAACTCTCATACACTGCTGGTGGGAATGTAAAATGGTACAACCACTTTGGAAATGTATCTGGCGTTTTCTTAAACAGTTAGAAATAGAACTACCATACAACCCAGAAATCCCACTCCTCGGAATATAAACAGAGATACAAGAGCCTTCACACAAACAGATATATGCACACCCATGTTTATTTCAGCTCTGTTTACAATAGCAAAAAGCTGGAAGCAACCAAGGTGTCCATCAATGGATGAATGGGTAAATAAATTGTGGTATATTCACACAATGGAATACTACGCATTGATAAAGAACAGTGACGAATCTGTGAAACATTTCATAACATGGAGGAACCTGGAAGGCATTATGCTGAGCAAAATTAGTCAGAGGCAAAAGGACAAATATTGTATAAGACCACTATTATAAAAAAAAAAAAACTATTATAAGATCTTGAGAAATAGTAAAAACTGAGAAGAACACATACTTTTGTGGTTACGAAGGGGGGAGGGAGGGAGGGAGGGAGAGGGTTTTTTATTGATTAATCAGTAGATAAGAACTGCTTTGGGTGAAGGGAAAGACAACATTCAATACATGGAAGGTCAGCTCAATTGGACTGGACCAAAAGCAAAGAAGTTTCCGGGATAAAATGAATGCTTCAAAGGTCAGCAGAGCAGGGGCGGGGGTCTGGGGAAAATGGTTTGAGGGGACTTCTATGTAAATTGGCAAAATAATTCTATTATGAAAACATTCTGCATCCCACTTTGAAATGTGGCATCTGGGGTCTTAAAGGCTAACAAGTGGCCATCTAAGATGCATCAATTGGTCTCAACCCACCTGGAGCAAAGGAAAATGAAGAACGCCAAGGTCACACGACAACTAGGAGCCCAAGAGACAGAAAGGGCCACATGAACCAGAGACCTACATCACCCTGAGACCAGAAGAACTAGTTGGTGCCCGGCCACAGTCGATGACTGCCCTGACAGGGAGCACAACAGAGAACTCCTGAGGGAACAGGAGATCAGTGGGATGCAGACCCCAAATTCTCATAAAAAGACCATACTTAATGGTCTGACTGAGACTAGAGGAATCCCGGTGGCCATGCTCCTCAGATCTTCTGTCGGCATAGGACAGGAACCATCCCCGAAGACAACTCATCAGACATGAAAGGGACTGGTCAGCGGGTGGGAGAGAGATGCTGATGAAGAGTGAGCTAATTATATCAGGTGGACACTTGAGAGTGTGTTGGCAGCTCTTGTCTGGAGGGGGGATGGGAGGATAGAGAGAGAGGGAAGCTGGCAAAATTGTCACGAAAGGAGAGACTGAAAGGGCTGACTCAATAGGGGAAGAGCAGGTGGGAGTACGGAGTAAGATGTATATAAACTTATATGTGACAGACTGATTGGATTTGTAAACGTTCACTTGAAGCTTAATAAAAGTTAATATAAATAAATAAATAAATAAATAAATAAATAAATTGGTTCACACAATGCCATCTAGGAATTTATCTCTGACGGATGAAATAGATCTCTCCACCAGTTCCCACAGTTTTGTATGGTCTAATCCCAGTAATAAATCCCTTATTCCATATAAAAAAAAGTATCAAGATCAAACAAAATTTGTTCATCTTCCTACATTGATGCTTTTATACCATTACCAATAGTTTCCCATTTTGGGTAATGTTTCAAAATACAAGAAATATTTATAAATCTTAGTTTAAGCAGGACTTTTATCAAATAAAACAAATATTTTTCTAAGCATTAAAGGACAGTCAAACACTGAAACAATGCCCAAAAGTATATAAGGCAGAATTAAAATTAAGAACATTTTAAAATAATTGAAATACAAATCACCTGTACCAAGTCACTTTTGATTTAAAATAATAATAATAAATTCAAAGGGACCCAGGCCAAATTAACTTGAGCCAAGTACTAGCAAAAAGGTGAGTGGAAAGTCAGGCCTGGAAACACTCTCTGCTGGCCTCTGAGAGGCCCTCCGTGCCAGGCAGGCAGAGGCCCTGTCTGATTAATGCCCATGCAGCCAGTCCCAGACCTGATTAGCTGACAATATACGCAGATTGGCCAAATGAAAGAAGGCCACGGCACGAATGTCAAAAAAGTATAAAGAAACCTCAGTCCGAAAATGGTCAAAGCATTTGCAGAGATAAGTCACAGAAGAAATAATACAGTGGTTAACACACATCTAAAAAAAAATACTCAGTTTCCCAAGTAATATATTAGATGCAGATTAGAGCATAAGAGACCATCTTCACCTATTAAATTAGTAAAACTTTTTATTTAAGGAAATATTAAATGTTGATAAAGATATGGTGAAATGGAGCTCTTCCACACTGGTGGAATCTAAACCCATTGCCATCGAGTTGATTCCGACTCATAGTGACCCTAAAGGACAGAGTAGAACTGCCCCATAGGGTTTCCAGGGAGTGCCTGATGGGTTTGAACTGCCAACCTTTTCGTTAGCAGCCATAGCTCTTAACCACTATGCCACTAGGATTTCCAGACGGGTAGAGGAAGTGCAAATTAGTAAAAGTTTTCTAGAAAGCTATCTTTTGTCAGAAGAAAATAAAACATCATCAAAATTCATTAAAGTGCTCAACTACTAGCCGAAAGGTTGGCAGTCAAACCAACCCAGAGGTACCTTGGAAGACAGGTCTGGCGATCTGTTTCCAAAAGGTCACAGCCTCGAAAACCCTATGGAGCAGACCCGCTCAGCATGTATGGGGTCTCCATGAGTAGGAATTGACCTGACCACAGCTAACAACAACACTAAATAATTCTACTTCTAGAAAAACCCTATAGAGCAGTTTTGCTCTACATACATGGACTTGCCTTGAGTCAGAATCAACTTGGCAGCAACTAACAACAAAAATCTCTCTTAAGGAAACATTTAGAATTGCAGAAAATACAATGATGTTCTCTATAGTGTTCATTCTGACCATTAAAAAATTGGAAATAATCAAAACTAGATCACAATATGTGAATGGTGATATTAAGTTTTGGTAGAGCTATCCCAGAACTCTCAAAGCACACAGCAAGAGGGGCGAGATAGGTTGCATAGACGAGTGAAGTGGACTGGAGGGGTGTGGTAGACACCACCTGCCCCATAGAAAGGGGGCGATCTCAACTCAGCCCCAGAAAATTGCTGATATGACGGAATGCAAGTTCACCAATCTCTTGATTTTTCAAAAGAAATCAAAATTACAGATTTTGATGTGAAATTTCCTAATTTTTAAGTATTGGCAACTAAACAAATATTTTTTAGTATTGCAAAGGCCAAATAAAATATGTTTATGGACCAGACTCAGCTGACACACCATCAGCTTGCTACCTCTAACTTAGCTGATTGAATGTTTTTGAAAATTATGCTATTGAAGAATTTTTAATGAAAATGCTCCTTGTATAATATTAAATAAAAGAAGACGACAGCCCTAATTACTTAAAAAATATATACGGTTGTTGTTGTTAGGTGCCGTCAAGTCGGTTCTCACTCATAGTGACCCTATGCACAGCAGAACGAAACACTGCCTGGTCCTGTGCCATCCTTACAACCGTTGTTATGCTTCAGCCCATTGTTGCAGCCACTGTGTCAATCCACTTCGTTGAGGGTCTTCCTCTTTTTCGTTGACCCTCTACTTTATCAAGCATAATATCCTTCTCCAGGGACTGATCCCTCCTGACAACATGTCCAGACTATGTAAGAAACAGCCTCACCATCCTTGCTTCTAAGAAGCATTCTGGTTGTACTTCTTCCAAGACAGATTTATTCATTCTTTTGGCAGTCCATGGTATATTCAATATTCTTCGCCAGCACCACCATTCAAAGGTGTCAATTCTTCTTTGGTCTTCCTTATTCATTGTCCAGCTTTCATATGCATATGATGCAATTGAAAATACCATGGCTTGGGTCAGGCGCACCTTAGTCTTCAAGGTGACATCTTTCCTTTTCAACACTTTAAAGAAGTCCTTGGCAGCAGATTTACCCAATGCAATGCGTCTTTTGATTTCTTGACTGCTGTTTCCATGGCTGTGGATTGTGGATCCAAGTAAAACGAAATCCTTGACAACTTCAATCTTTTCTCCGTTTATCATGATGTGGCTTATTGGTCCAGTTGTGAGGAGCTCTGTTTTCTTTATGTGTAGGAAAAAACACTAGGAGAAAAGACATCAAACTACAACCCTATTTGGAGGGAGAATGTGGATGATTTGTTTTCTTTATATTTTTCTGTATTTCCCAAATTCCCCTCAAATGAGGATTTACTGTTTTATAAAATTATCTTAAAGAAGGAAAGATGCACCTGCTCAGCCCTTATTCTGGGCTTGGCATTAATGCACCATCATTCATGGAGTGAATGAAACAATTCAGAAAGGCTGACTTTTTTTTTCAGTCAGTCATTTTAATTTTGTGAGTAAATGGCTATCTCTGAGGCCCCACAATTTTGACATCACTAATAGATCAAATCAACTCACCCAACAACTAACTACAATAGGTTGGGAACACTGCAGAAGGCACTTACTAAAAACAATACAATGAAATACTGTATTCAATCATTTAGCCCAAAGACACACTCAGCAAATAGTAAAAAATAAAGTACAGTATTCAGAACTCGTAAGGGATAGAGGTGCCTCATTCTCAAATGAGAATTTAAAAAATGAGGAGTCAGGTTAGTGTTTTAAGGCCAACAACAGGCATTTAAGGGTAAAGCCAGGAATGCGTTTGGAAAATGAGTAACTGCCAACTGAAGTATAAAATGGATCAACCTCTTAAAAAAGAGAAAAGTAGCAAGATGTGATGGCAGGTGGCTTTTTGTGCCATCAATTGACGTTTTTTTCACTTTTCAATACTATGTGCAGAGGTTGTTACTAAAAGGCAGAATTATGTGGATATATGAAATGTTTTCTATTGTGTCTCAAAGGTTGCATTTAGTTTTATTTGGACTAATTTACAAAAAGAAGAACCCTTAGGCTAAGTCTAATGCCATGATATAAATTTCAGAATTAAGCAACTCAGTGCCCAGAAGCATGGGAAACCAGGCATATCTGGGTCACTTTCATGCTGCCATTCATGGCCCTCACTTCTCAGCCCCAGCTCGTCCCTTCCAATTGCCTACTTCTGCTGCAGAGCCCAGCAGCCACAAGGGATTGGTTCTTGCTGTTTAGATGCCATTTAAACCTGGAAACAGGGTCAGGAAACTTCCTGGTGATAAAGCCCCTCTTAATAGAGTATGCCTTTGTTCACTGATATCTTTTCCTTTCAACTGCCATGAAGCCCTCTCTCCTGGACCCTGACTTGGACTTCAGTGCTCTTGTGTTAGAATTCTACATTGTGTAGCACCTCCTGGCTCTCATCTGACTTGACTTCAGAATACTTGTCTTTGGCTTGCCTGCCTTGATGCTGACCTCAGCCCACCCTGAACCCCAGAAAAGCCTGGCCCATCCACTCACTGAACCTGCATCTTAGATTCTGATCAGCGTGGTTGGCTGGAAACCATGACCCAGATACCTTTCAGCCCCCAGCACCTGGTTCTCATACTCCAGTAATAAAATGTGATTCTAATTGTAACTCCTTTGGGAAAGCTTAGCTCAAATACTGGCCAGAAGTTTTTAAGAATGTTTATCATAACCTGCTTTCCCCTGTTCTCTTTTTGCTCCATATTTGGCCAATGTTTATGAGTTATTCCAGCCTTTATTTTCCACTTGTCACCATTCTAGTGGAGGAAAGGTATTAGAAAACTCAGAAGAGTATGTTCTCCTATGTAACCATAGCCAGGAATTAATAAAATACTGGATAATCCACAGATAATTGGGTTACTTTTCATGAAGCAAATTTATCTTTATTCTCTTTTGTGTTTTGATTAGCCAAATATGGAATTTTGCATTCTCCAAACAGTGGGAGATTAAATAACAGTGGGAGGGAACTCACTTACCTGGCAGGAAGATATAAAATTTTATCATGGGTAAAAGAGGGATAAACAGAGAAAAGATCGACATTGTCAAGGATTTCATTTTACTTGGATCCACAATCAATGCCCACGGAAGTAGCAGTCAAGAAATCAAATGACACATTGCATTGGCAAATCTGCTGCAAAAGACCTCCTTAAAGTGTTAAAAAGAAAGATGGCACTTTGAGAACTAAGGTGTGCCTGACCCAAGCCATGGTATTTTCAATCACCTCATATGCAGGCAAAAGCTGGACAATGAATAAGGAAGACTGAAGAAGAATTGATGCATTTGAAATTTGGTGTTGGCAAAGAATATTGACTATACTGTGGACTGCCAGAAGAATGAACAAATCTGTCTTGGAAGAAGTACAGCCAGAATGCTCCTTAGAAGTGAGGAGAGCAAGGCTTCGTCTCACACACTTTGGACATGTTATCAGGAGGGACCAGTCCCTGGAGAAAGACATCATGCTTGGCAGAAAAACTGAAAAAAGAAGAAGATTCTCAATGACATGAAATGCCACAATGGCTTCAACGATAGGCTCAAACACAGCAATGATTCTGAGGATGGCGCAGGACCGGTCAGTGTTTCGTTCTGTTGTACGTGGGTCACTATGAGTCGGAACCAACTCCATGGCACCTAACAACGAAAGAGCATCGCCCATTCTCATATTTCTCAATAATTCCAGAATCACATAGGGTACCCAAATGAGTAGCAGATCAAAGCTAGGAATATGAAAAAGCAACAATGTCTTTATTAAAAAAAAAAAATTCCTTTGGGAATGTAAATATGGTAATAATATTCACATGTAGATCAAGTGATTTTATTTAGTGTTCAACTAAACAGGAGTGTCTAGTTTCTGGGCTAGTAGGATGGATGTGTTGTTATTTATCTGCTACATCTCCACTGGCTATTTTTATAACATATTGTGCTTTCAACCTCTGTTTAAAGCCACTCAGCCTAACGTGCTCTCCCATCCACTTGGCACTGTGCTGCACAGCCCCAGACACAAGCCTTCTGTGAAAGCGATGACTTTGAAGCTCAGACGCTGAGTTCACATAGTAACCATGAGTCCACACAGGTCACTCTGACAGGAGAGAAGAGGATGCCAGAGCTAGAAGCCATCAGCAACTCAAAACATACACAGAAAAAGAAGTCACTGTTTTAGTTTGCTAGTGCTGCCGTAACAGAACAGAAATTGTGCTTTAAAAAAACAAATTTTCTCACAGTTTAGGAGACTAGAAGTCTGAATTCAGAATGTGGCTCTAGAGGGAGGTCCTTCTTTGTGTATTTCCTTAGTTCCTTGGTGATCTTCATGTGGCTTTGTGCTTGCTGTCTCTGTGTCTCTGCTGCTCCTTATAATTCAGAGGTGATTAGGTTTAGGACATACCCTACAACAGGTATGGCCTCATTAACAAAACAAAGAAAACCCTATTCCCAAATGGGTATATGGGTTAGGATTCCAACACATATTTTTTTTGTGGGGACACAATTCAATCCGTAACAGCCACACTAAGGGGAGGGGCACGGTAGGGACGTTACACAAATGTATCAACACAAAAGCACCTCCTTCCCCAGTAAAGGCTGAAACAGAAGCTAGGTTTCCAGCCCCGGGTGGGCTTGTGAGAAGTGTTATACCAATACGGTCTAGGTTTTGGCAAGTAAATTAATACTAGGAAATCAAGTCTTACGTGGCCACCTCTGTTGGCTAGAATTACTGTATTTTCCCGACTTTTAGATAAAAAAAGAAAACTTGAAGTGGGAAAGTTCTCAAGATATTTGCCTTCCTGTTTCTGCTTCTGAGGAACGGTTTTATAGGCTGGGAATGAGTCATATTATCTCCTCCTTAAATCAGTTTAAAAGTTGAGAGGTTAAAAACATTACTTTTGGAGTCACATAATTTGGCAATAAAAGATGGTTTTAACAGTGAACATTTTAGGAAATAACCTAACCCTCTGCTCTAAATCTAACAGTACTGGGGACACCACTTTCTAAGACAATTAGATGGAAATTCCTGGAGCAAACGCATTGCACATTAATGTGCTTCTCTCTGCAAGTTGCCATGTCACTTCCCCAAGTCCCTCCCCAGTGAGTCTGGAACAGATAGCAAGTACCCAGCCCCCACTTGGTTCTCTGCCGAGACCTCCCAAGTGTCGGTTGTCGTGAAATCCTGATGTAAACATGTACACAGGGAGCAACGCACTGTGATGACAGCGCAGGGGGTGAGAAGAAACACCATTAATCAGTGTGGCTCCCGCCGGGGCACCTCGAAAATACTGGGCAAAGGCAGTGTTTTTATAACATGTTTACTAGCATTATCAGATTCCTATGCTTTTCAGCTTGGTTTAATAAAACTGAAAAGAATCACCTAGTTTTATAGAGCTTTTCAAACTACCAATTTTATATTTTTAAAGCCAAAATTAATTTAAGACTGTCCTCAGAACAATTTCTAAACCTGTTCATTAATGGAAAGTCCATTTAAGCTTGCAGCTTTGCAATTCCAAGCTAAATTCTGACTTTGAAACATCACTGGCAAATTCTAAAAGTGAAATAAGGAAAAGTGAAGCAATGGAAAAATCTCCCCCGGCTCACAGTATTGGAGAGAAGGTATTTCCAATCCTCAGCATGTGTTTTAGAGCTTTCTTTTATGAGGACAAGAGATCATTCCCATTACTGTGTCATGAGGAAAACAAATTTCTCTACAAAATAAGTTATCTTTATATTTACATTTTTAAAAGAAACAGGCAACATTTAAAAGGGACAATTCCAACCTTACAGTTTCTTTATCCAGATTCTTTGATGAGTATCATCTGTGCAGATATAGGCTATTAAATCCATTTTCCTGGTAGAAACTGGAACAGGCCTCTCAGCCATATCTTGAAGAGAACCTGCACCTTTTTTCCCTTCCCTAGCCTTCCTCTGTCTCCAAGTATGATTTTGCTATTAGCTCCTCTAAAAATTAAATGTTAACCAATATCTCCCCTAGGACCGTGGAAAAACAAGTGATACCTACCTAAGCCTGTCAAATGGGATGATGCTCATCAGGATAGTGCCAGTCACTCCCTGGGCTGAGGGGATAATGGCAGAGAAAGATCAACATGTTTGGAACGTGATCACCTAAACCACACAGAAAAAGAATGGACATTCCACAAGTTCCTAAAACTCCTGTCCCCTTTTCCCTAGAAAACCCTAGCTGGACTGCAGTTTCTCGAGACAGACAGCTTTAGGAGGAGGCCATTCCCCTCTGTCTCCATATAGTGGTATATATAATAAAAGCTGTTACTACCCATCTCACCCGTATCAAGAATTGGCTGTTTTCAGCAGGTGGCTCTAACTTTTGAAATTGCGGTAAAAATTTGGTGGCCCTTATGGGGATCTCTAGCCTTTTGAGACACAGTGGCCCTGGGACAGGGCCCAGGCCTGATCAACAGTTGCCCTACCAAGCAGCCGCTGGGAACTCTGTCTCCGGAGGCTGTCACCAGATCCGGGCTCACTGCAGTGCCACTAATGCCCAACCAGGCCAAAAAGGTGGGTGAAGGCAAGATCTAGCCAGAATCCTGAGGTGAGTCCAAGGCCCACTCCCTGTTACACTCAGGGCCAGGGCAGATAGGGCAGACCAGCATGGCTTCCAGAACTGGACCTGGGCCCTTAGTTTCTAAGGTGAGTGGCACCTTACATGACCATCCCCGTGAGTAGGATTGCAAGGAGGGACTCTTGGTGACTCTAGCATTTGGGCAGGCATATGAGTGTGTGGCAGCCATCATTTTTGTGTGTCTGGATGTTTTCTGTCTCTGGTTGGTGCACGCTGGTTCTGGGGAGTGGATGTAGACATTTCTATCTGTTTAGATTGGGAGATTGAAGCCCCTCCATCTGGTATTGGGGATAGGAGGCATCTGGAGGATTGAAGTGGAGATTCAGACGTTCCTAGTAATATTAGACCTCACTAAAATCATCCTTGTTCCCCCTTTCCCCTTCTGGCTTTTCTGGTCCAAGTACTCTCTGTTTGTCTTATATGCATGACTGGGGCTATCTGGGAGGTAGAGGCTGCCAAGATCACCTCCGTAACCTGGCTGGCTGGCTGGGAAGTTGAGACTGCAAGATTATCTCTGTCACCTCTGTCTGTTCATCTTATGTGTAATTTACGTGTAATAAAAATTAATTGGTGAAAAGAAATTCAGATTGAATCAGAACTTACTTATAGAGCCCTGAAAATTTATTGATTGGGCTGAAAAAAGATGCACAGGGAGAACATATTTTCACTCTAGACTGAGATTTGAACCACAATACAAAGAGCACTCTGGGCAGGATATTAAGATTTTAAAAAGAGGTTCTCTCCCAGAGCTGAGGAAACTCTTGGCTGCAGTGTGAGAGACAAATAAATTCCCACTGGACTAAAAGAAAAAGCTGGTGGTATCAACTACCCATAAAAATAAAAAGCTAGGTTCTTGAGAACAGTTAATTGGACAGAATGAGAAATCAAGAGAACATACCAGGAGATTCACCCACAGGGTGCGTTCTTAAACACTGGCAATTCTTTTCTTATGATCAATTAAAGAAAAAGCTTCAGAAAAAGACGGAAGTATAGGGTTAAAAATCTCTCGGCTAGTAGGACTGGATGCCAAGTTTACTCTGAGATAAGAAAAAGAAAAAAAAAAAAAAGTTACAGACCAAAAATGCCAGACAGCCTTCCTAACTACTGACTTGCAGGCTAAAGGCCATCCCCTAAGAAAACAAAGAAAAGGAAGGAGACCAAGGCCACAGGAGTCAAGAAGGCCTCACAGCCCTTTAGAAAGAGACCAGTGCAGTTGGTGTAAAGAAAAAGGACATTAAAAATGAGAATGTAGAAAATACCAAGCAACAACAAAAAGAGAATAATTTTGTCTTTAAGTAGCAGTTCCAGAACAGCAAAAGGGGAAAAAATTACTTTTCTTTTGCCTTTCAAAAAAAAAGCCTAGGTCGACTTAAACATATGTAAGTGAATAGGAAATGGCCTAATCTTGTCTTCTACCCTGAGCTAAAATGTAGGTAAGGGTGGGGCGAGATCAGGCCTTCTCAGCCTCCAGCCCTAGTCTCCATGGTATAGCTCCAGGAAAGCTTTTGAAAGACCCTTTCCAAGTAGGTGGAGACCTTTTTGAGACAAAAAGAAGATATAAGGAAAATTTGTTTTACTATAATTATCAGAAATTGGGTGGATCCCAATCATAAAAGAACTGTAAACAAGTTCTCTATTGTAGAAATATGTGTGTGTGTGTGTGTGTGTGTGTATGTATTTTGAGTGAGCTCATTTTTGCCATTTAAAGGGATATACCATAAGAGATATCCAACAAAGACAACATTTAAGAGGTTTATTAAAAATAAACTTATTTGATATGGTCAAGAGTTTTATCTGTCTGACTGAAGTTTAATGGTTTAATTTATGAGATTTTTAGTAGCTTTAATGTTAAATAACATATAAAACAAAGAATTAGGTTTCTCACTGTTAACAAAATTTTCTTTGATTACTGAGTTAAAGACTTAAGCTCTTCTTCGTGTGATCTGCTTCAAAGACAAAGGTTCAGTCTGTCATTAGAACAAGATTCCTGAGTCAGAAACCAAGCCACATGGCTTTAGGGAAAAAAAAAAAAAATCCCTAAGGTTTTTACTTGAAGATCTTTGGTTAAATAACTAAAGTATTGTTTCTTGGTACCTTACAGTAAACTGCTGACAAGTTTGAAAGCCACGAAAAAAATTTTTATAAAGAAAAATTGCTAAAAAGCCTTATTTAACATGCTATAAATTACAGGTAACATGTTGTTAAAATCAAGAGAAATCCCTAATTCTTTCTCTTTGGTTTAAAATTTATGTTAATATTTCCTCTTGTTTTTGCCTAATATTAGACAGCAAACACATAATATTGTGCCATAATTTTATTATTTCTTTATTGCTAACATGGTTGCAAATTTATTTTTTTGAATCTAGCGTCAATGAAAGCCAGTGGTTTGATTGGAGAATTCATATCATTTACCTATGAAGTTATTTTTATTATTATTCAGGTATTTAGAGACTTGGTAATCTTGGTATATTCTTAATATATCCTGACTGTACGGTATTGTCTCAAAATTATTATGTATTATATCTAAAGCTTTTTTAAAATATGGTTAATGGTTATATTTAGAAATGCTTTTATCTATTTTTTAACTGATTTTATTTGGCCTTTATGCTTGTAATTAACTTCTATCAGGTCTTTCACTATTAAGAGTTACGTTCATAAATTAATCGTGGCCATATTAAGTTTTGTCATCTACAGATAAGTTGTTACTTTGCTGATTTCCTGAAAACATTTCACCAGGATATTTCAACAAAAAATGTGGACTATATTGGACTCATGAAAGAGACTGTGACTAGATTCGATCAAGATATCCAGAAATCCTACGCAAAAACTGATAGGTTCGCAAACTGCGGTTGATCCAGAATCACTTAGAACAGAAATTAACTACATAAGACTGAGTAAAAGAAAAGATAATACAGTTTTATGTGAAAATATTGCTAATGTTTTAAAGTCTATCATTCTAGAAATAAGCAATGTTTAAGGTCCTACTTTCTAGATATAAGAAACCATTTTCCTCCAGCTACCAGATTAGGGTCCATGCCCTGGAGCAGTTGAGCCAATGAAATGTGCTCCAAATCAGAAGGAGTGAGGAGGTTTGTTAGGGGATGTGTACATCACCTGGGACCCGGCAGTAGCACAGGTAGGCTGTCTCTGTGGAGTCCAGGGAGTGATTTTGCATTAGAGTTTGTGTGGGATTTTATAGGGCTTGTAAGTGTTTTTGTAGCCCGCAGACAGCTGGAACAGTTTTTCATTGCAGAATAGTGACAGGGGACTCTTTGACTGAAGAGACACATGTTGGAACACCTCTTTACCGGGTTAAAGGCATGCATATCAGACACCTGGGCTCTAATCTCCATGTGGGGGGGTTGTAAGTCACAGGTAGACAGAACAAAACAAAGTTGTTTGCCTCAGATTAAAACAAAGAACAAAGTCATTAACAGAGGTATGTGAAGGAAGAGGCAAGCAGAGGAAGGAGAAAAATAGGTTTATCATGGTGTTAGTTATGTCAACCTCTCTGCCGCCCACTTTGAAAAAGAAAACATGCTGGGGAATGTTAGGGTCACACTTCTTTCTCTTAAGTTATCTAACTAGTGGGTTTCAATATTTTAACTCTTGAGTTAGAAATTCCTGTTGATAAATTTAACAAAGTTGTAAATATCATAACCAAAAAAGTGTCTAAAATTTGACCTGTGATTTTACAAATTAAAATAGGATTAGATTTCTTATTAGTTCTCTCGGAATAGTTTTATGCCTCAATAGTTAATTGTTGCTATATTTATATTAATACACAAGCTGAGGTTTTGCAGACTATAGCTGCTACTGAGGCACATAAAAAGCAGTTACTGATGCTGCTTTTGCTTAAAAAAACATCTCATGAGATTTGTTTCCTTGGTTGGAAGAGCTTAGAGTCACGGTTTCATTAGATATTTCAGGCTATTGGCCTAATATTATTGTTAGTGTTTCTATTCTACCTCCTGATTTGCTGTATGGTGCCTGGGATCTTATAAACCAGATAGTGCCCAATTACCATTTATTGAGCATTTTTTGATCAAAGATTCTATAACAAAATCATGATCCAAAGGAGGGAACCACGAGAGAGTTGTATGTGATTCTCCTAGAATCCAGACTTCTGGCTTTCATGGAGCTTGGGACAACCTACACAGGCCATCACCTTTGGATGTCCTTTTGAACCTTGAGCTTTGAGGAAAAAACTGATTCCTGAAGCCACACTGAGTTAAACAATTGTCCAGATAAACTAGCAAGACCATTTTGCTCCGGACATTGTGCTTTTTTTTAGAATTCAGTCTGTTTTGAGAAACTGACTCCACAGATCAGACTGGGAATTATGTTCAGGGTAAATCAGTAATCAGTTTAATCAGTCTTCAAGACAATGTTTATAGTCGAACTCTCACCCCCTTGCTATCTCCTCTCAGAGGAGATCGACCTCATAGCTCGGACTCCGTTTTGTCTTAGGTTTCACTTCTGCTTCTGAAAAACTGACCCATGACTGTTAATACATAAACCAAGGAGGGGCAGCTTCCCCTAACACTTCGTATGTTTTATGCAAACTGACTGGAAACCTCCAACAGAAGTCCATCATGTATTTTCTTGCTAATCATGTATTCTTTACTAGAAGCTTGTTTGTCACATGTAAATTTTTCCATACCTTTCTGTTTTCTCTAGACAAACTGTGTGTGCTTTATGGATGTATGTTTTTTGTGTGATAGATTCAACTAATTTAGGTGATCCCTTTCCAATTGACAGTGAATTTACAAGTAATCTCTTGTTGAGAGTCCTGACGAATGCATGGGACAATGCACTCTGAGAACCTTAAGATTACCTTTAGATATTCATAGTAATGATGCTAGTAAATATTAGAAAGGGAATATTAAATTGTTACCTATTGTAAAACGAGAGTCAGAAGAAAGCCCATTGGTCCAACAGTCAGGGTGTGGTTGGTAGATTTAATTCCTACTTATGATATAGTTGAATTAGAAAAACCTTTAAGAAGTTAATCAATCACCATGGGACAAATAATAGACAAAACTGCTCCTGGGACAGAAGCACAACATCGATCTCATTAAGCTGAAGTGACATGAGATAACGAAATAGACTGGAGATTTTTTATCCCCCCCCCCCAAAAAAGTATAATCTGTGCTGTAAAAAATACTTCTTGTTGCATTTGGATAAATAACACAGAAAAAGTAGAACACATACAACTAGACAACAAGCTACTTGGTCACACACTGTAACACCCTTACAAAGACGAGATTTATTTGGTTGTTGTTGTTAGGTGCCGCTGAGTCGGTTCCGACTCACAGCGACCCCATGCACAACAGAACGAAACACTGCCCAGCCCTGCGCCATCCTTACAATCGTTATGCTTGAGCTTATTGTTGCAGCCACTGTGTCAAATCACCTCGTTGAGGGTTTTCCTCTTTTCCGCTGCCCTGTACTCTGCCAAGCATGGTGTCCTTCTCCAGGGACTGATCCTTCCTGACAACATGTCCAAAGTATGTAAGATGCAGTCTCGCCACCCTTGCTTCTAAGGAGCTTTCTGGTTGTACTTCGTCCAAGACAGATTTGTTCCTTCTTTTGGCAGTCCATGGTATATTCAATATTCTTCACCGACACCACAATTCAAAGGTGTCAAATCTTCTTTGGTCTTCCTTATTCATTGTCCAGCTTTCACATGTATGTGATGCAAGTGAAAATACCATAGCTTGGGTCAGGCACACCTTAGTCTTCAAGGTGACATCTTTGCTTTTCGACACTTTAAAGAGGTCCTTTGCAGCAGATTTGCCCAATGCAATGCGTCTTTTGATTTCTTGACTGCTGCTTCCATGGCTGTTGATTGTGGATCCAAGTAAAATGAAATCCTTGACATCAATCTTTCCTCCATTTATCATGATGTTGCTCATTGGTCCAGTTGTGAGGATTTTTGTTTTCTTTATGTTGAGGTGCAATCCATACTGAAGGCTGCAGCCTTTGATCTTCATTAGTGCTTCAAGTCCTTATCACTTTCAGCAAGCAAGGCTTTGTCATCTACACAACGCAGGTTATGCAGGTTAACGAGTCTTCCTCCAATCCTGATGCTCTGTTCTTCTTGTAGTCCAGCTTCTCGGATTATTTGCTCAGCATACAGATTGAATAGGTATGGTGAAAGGATACAACCCTGACACACATCTTTCCTGACTTTAAACCAAAGAGTATCCCCTTGTTCTGTCTGAACAACTGCCTCTTGATCTATGCAAAGGCTCATCATGAGCACAACTAACTGTTCTGGAATTCCCATTCTTGGCAATGTTATCCATAATTTGTTATGATCCACATAGTCGAATGCCTTTGCATAGTCAGTAAAACACAGGTAAACATCCTTCTGGTTTTCTCTGTTTTCAGCTAGGATCCATCTAACATCAGCAATATCCCTGGTTCCAGGTCCTCTTATGAAACCAGCCTGAATTTCTGGGTGTTCCCTGTTGATATACTGCTGCAGCCACTTTTGAATGACCTTCAGCAAAATTTTGCTTGCATGTGATATTAATGATATTGTTTTATAATTTCTGCATTAGGCTGGATCACCTTTCTTGGGAATAGGCATAAATATGGATCTCTTCCAGTCAGTTGCCCAGGATACTGTCTTCCATATTCTTGGCATAGACGAGTGAGCACCTCCAGCACTGCATCTGTTTGTTGAAACATCTTAATTGATATTTCATCAATTCCTGGAGCCTTGTTTTTTGCCAATACCTTCAGAGCAGCTTGGACTTCTTCCTTCAATACCATCAGATCCTGATTATATGCTACTACTACCTCTCCCAATGGTTGAACATTGACTAATTCTTTTTGGTATGATGACTCTGTGTATTCCTTCCATCTTCTTTTGATGCTTCCTGCATCATTTAATATTTTCCCCTTGCCAGATGAAACACACAGAAATCAAATTGACTACATCTATGGAAAGAGACAATGGAAAAGCTCAATATCATCAGTCAGAGCAAGCCCAGGGGCCGACTGTGGAACAGACCATCAATTGCTCATATGCAAGTTTAAGCTGAAACTGAAGAAAATCAGAGCAAGTCCACAAGAGCCAAAATATGATGCTGAGTATATCCTACCTGAGTTTAGAGGCCATCTCAAGAATAGATTTGATGCATTGAACACTAGTGACCAAAGACCAGACAAGTTGTGGAATGACAACAATAGGTCATTGAAAAGACAGGAAAGAAAGAAAAGACCAAGATGGATGTCAGAGGAGGCTCTCAAACTTGCTCACAAACATCAGGCAGCTAAAGCAAAAGGAAGAAATGATGAAGTAAAAGAACTGAACAGAAGATTTCAAAGGGCAGCTCAAGAAGACAAAGTAAAGTATTATAATGACATGTGCAAAGAGCTGGAGATAGAAAATGAAAAGAGAAGAATGCACTCGGCATTTCTCAGGCTGAAAAAACTGAGGAAAAAATTCAAGCTTTGAGTTATTTGGTTGGTTACCATCAAAAATAAGCACATGAGCTAGATCACTACTGCAAGGGATAGCCCTGATAGTATTAGGCATAATAGAATTTGTCCTCTATTGTCTTACACACTTAAAAGGCAAAAGAAAAGCCTTGGGCTAAAATGTTGATGTACACAGAGTCTGCAATTGAGGAAAACTTTGCTCTTACTTAAGATTCTGATGAAGAACCAGATGGTATCCAGTGGAAAACCAGCATTGTGAGTTTAAAGAGCCTGAAATGGCTGCCATCTAGGAGCTCGACTAAGTCCAGGTATTGATCATCAATGTGTTATCTCCAATCTCCAATCAAAAGGAGAGAATGATTTAAACATTATTCCCTGTCCTTGAACATTGAGAATGTGACCCAGCTGGAGCTGGGCTGACAAGAGCTCACAAAGACTCACAAAGACATATCGACTGAGTCCTGAGATAAAGACAACAGACAAGACAATCTTGCAAATTGCCTTTTAAGAAAGAAAAATATCTTTTAGGGAACATTTCTCATAAAGCCTATCAAACACAACACAAAAGACTTTCCCCTCTTTTTTTATTGTTAGCATTTAGTGAATAGAAAATTTGTTGGACCAACGAAGACCCTCCTTTCGGTTACTGAAACCTGTACCAATACCAACGACTGTTAAGAAATACAATTCAATATGTAAGATCACGGTTTCTAGCCAATCTGTGAAAAGGTGAAACTTTCAATGGTTTTGCCCATTTTGTACCCTGTAATATTCTTAGGACTTGGACAGACATGACTCTAGCAGCATCTTTTCCATTTCCCACTTTTGCCTTTTTAAATATATGAACCAGTTAAAAGACTTAAGTGGCTGTTCAAGGAACAAAACAAAGACTGGTAAATAAGTATCATAAAAATAAGTGCGGTAGAGGTATTAAGAGTTGTTTTTGCTCTAGCCCTTTTACTAATTTCTATTTTATCCTTTGCTTGTGTTGTTCCTCTCTCTAGACAAGCTTATGTGTCTTGGTATATGCCTTAATGAGTTGGTGCCTTCTTCCCGAATGGTGGAGTCATTTCAAGTGATTCGAAAGTTCCAGCTCAAAATGATGGTTGCTCAGGGATTTCAACCCATCCTTCATCAAGAAGACAGACAATAGCCCAATAAAGGGCCAGTATAGACACAAGAGGGATAGACTAGTTTAACTCAGACAACACAAAAGTTCCACTCCTCTAACCTTTAGGCCTCTATGACCCCGCTCCAGCAGGAAGCAGCTAGAGAGACACGATGCCCTGTTTCCCAAGACTGAGAAACCTACAACAAAAAGGGGGGATTAGAGCAGACTGCTCAGCCATATCATGAACAGAACCTGTGCCATTTTTCTCTCCCCTAGCCTGTCTCTGTCTCCAAGTATGATTTTGCGATTAAAATTAGCTCCTCTAAAAGTTAAATGTTAACCAATGTTTCCCCTAGGGCTGTGGAAAAACAAGTGATACCTACCTAAGCCTGTCAAACAGGACAATGCTCATCAGGATGGCACCAGTCACCCCCTGGGCTGACGGGATAATGGCAGAGAAAGATCAACATGTTTGAGATGTGATCACCTAAACCACACAGAAAAAGAATGGACATTCCATTCTGTCCCTTTTTCCCTAGAAAACCCCAACTGGACTGCAGTTTCTGGGGACAGACAGCTTTAGGAGGAGATCATTCCCGTCTGTCTCCATATACCGGTATATATAATAAAGCTCTTACTACCCACCCCATCCATCTCAAGAATTGGCTGGTTGCAGCAGGCAGCTCTAACTCAAGAAACTGCAGTGACAAAACTGCAACGCAGAGTACTGATTTATCGAAAATGAAGTTGTTGCTAAATGGTACAATGAGACACACATGCTCATTTTATTCACTGTACCTCAAATTATAATAAAATAGAAAAGATCATTAGCTTTCTCTCATTGATAGTAAATAAGGTACTGAAATACCAGAAAGCACAAATTCTTTGAGAAAAAAAAATTATTTCTCAGAAGCTTTCTATATAATAACTTAAAAAAAGTAGAAAAGTGGTGTCCATGGAATCGACTCAACAGCACTGGGGGTATGGTAAAAGAAAAAAGGCAGGCGGAGGAGCATCTTAAGCAATTATCACTCAAACCAACATCTGTTTTCAAATAATTAAAGGATAAAAGCCCCAATTTAGTACTTCCTCAGACTTTTTAAAACTTCTAATCTACATTATTTTTCCATGCCTTCCAAATGATAGCAATTTAAAATCTAAGTCAAAATTTGGTTTCCCACCTTTGTCATTGGGAAGACAATAGCTAACATTCGTTTTGTTACCATACAAACCTTTGATGGTTTCACAGCAGCAGCAGCGGTCTCAACCTCCTTGAGTATTTGCTCATTATCCAGTGCTGAGAAAACCTAATGACTGTCCTCTAGAAGCACGGAGTCAAATAAATGCTTCCAAGTACCTACACTGTATCAGGGGACATAATTCCCAGAGGAACCTGGCACGAAGCCATCTTTCTTCAGGGCCTGTCCTTGGAGCACCATGATACCAGCCCCTCTGCAAGGACTGAGTTACATAAATGGGAAGACAGGCAATTCTTCCCTCATAGGAAACCTTGAAAAACCAAGAGGGAACATCACAATCAATTGCTCCTATGTGTAGGACAGGCACAGTCAATTTTGAAGGCACATCAACACTTTCAAAAAAGACATGAACTTGAATAAAACTGACAGATTTAACCAACTACCCATCTGTCTGCACAGTAGTTGTTTTTTGTTTCTGTTTCAGAAGGAGAAGAAGTGCCCTGCTCGCTGGTGCCTTTATTCTATTATGCCCTACATAATAAAAAAATAAACAAGGAATAAAATTTCTAAAAACAAAAATTCTTTTTGAAGATTAAACAAATATCTTCATACTTGACGTAGATCAAAGTCTCGCAACTCCATCCACAGAAAGTAGAGATGAATTTTTATATTAGCATGGATAAATTTGACCTAAAGAAGAACCAGACAAAAAATTGGACAGGAGCTATGTATGTTTTAACGAAAAGATAATGTGAAGTTTAGTTTATGTGGAACAGACCACCGAGGCCTAGCTCAGACGGGATATAAATCCAGGAGGACCTAGAATGTGAACCAGTATCCTGACAGCATGAGCTGAGTGACTAGGGTGTGTCCTGACCAGATTTCTTAAGAAGAGGGTTATTACTCACTCTTTCTCCAAAAAGTAGGTCACAAATTAATCAATCAATGGGTATTTATTTGACACATTTCTCCCACTTTGTGTTTTTATAATAAGGTCTTTGGAGTCAAATCAAGATCACCCTCCTGATTTCTTCGGGTCTTGTTGCCAGCAGGACACCACACAGATGTAGGGAGAAAAAACTGAAGATCAAGTTTCCTGAGGCTGATGCACAGCAAACTGCCTGCTTCAGTAAGTGGTCACTGATTTTCTTCCTTTCATGTGCAAGATTGCCTTAGATTGCGGTTGCCATATTTATTACTTCTCTGTAGACAGGTCACCAGTTCCTTCTTGCTACAAGACAGCTGGTGGTAACTACCCTGTGTAATGTTACTTTCATCAACTCCTTCAGTTTTCTTTCCATCCCTGCCTTAAGCAGATGAGGAAAAATGAAAGCTTTTAAAAGTTTAAAAGAGTAACGTTTAAGAGAGGCCGAATAATGACTCATCATCGTTAAAATGAGGCAACAATTGGGTTCCAGATAGCATCTAGTTCTCCTACATCTCACTATAAAAAGAGAAATCAAAGAATGATTTTCATTTTCACATCATGCTCACTTGTGTGTGCATCATTGAACAGTAATTACAATTCAACTGTTGCTAAAATCTACATTTTCTTCTGACAAAAAAAAGTCGATAGGTTTTTGAAACAGATGTTTATTATAATGAAAATGACACCATTACATACAAGATAGAAGCAAGATCATTCTATATACATGAAAGACTTTTAAATTTATATTTCTAATTAACTTCTATTAAGACTAGAAAACGTCAAGAAAATAATGAAGTAACATGAATTTATATGTTCCACATTGGGTAAAATGCAATTACAAACAAAATGAAAAACGAGAAGTCCTTCATTATCCACACTTCATACTGAATATATATTATGGTGTTTTCACTATCGCTTAACGATCATCACATAGACTTGATATATAAATGACTATACTTCTGATACCATGGTTACTTTTTTCCTATTTATGCCCCTAATCTCTAAAAGAAGTACATCTAAAGAAAACAACAACAAAACCAGAATGGGAAATCACATAATCTAGGTTGTAACTGTAACGGTTTGGCTGGGGGGAATGTTTTAACCTGTGTCTTATTATTCTAGGGGAATGGTTTAACCCACGTCTTATTAACTCATAGGAGTAGTGTAAGGTTTTGCAAAATGTACGAATCCAGACAACTTCCAGGCAAATTCCCTTCATCGTCCATTATATTATACTACCTTCCTCCATTCCCATCTCCAGCCAGGATCCTTTGCGGAATACACTGCAGCCGGTTTGCAGATTGTGACCTTCACACATGTTTCTGCATTTATCACACACTTGGGAATAGAACGAGCTAGGAGCCATGACTCATCGCAGCTGGACTGTAAATGGGGACACTAGCCCCACCCATCCCTACTGGGAATTGTTAGAAACATTTTAGGAAAGAAAACTTGACCCATTTTTGTCTTAGCCTAAAACATTTCCATTTAATAAAGATAAGTTATTCTCCTAAATCAATTGTTCCCTACGGAATAAATGTGCTGCCTTCTCCTTCCATTGCAAAATGGAAATTCAGTTCAGGGGCTGACAGATGTCCAGTACCCTTTGTTGAAAACACAGACATGACACAAAGATACCAACTGCCTAAAAATCATGAAATAGAAGTCATGCTTGTAGAACAAGCATACAAATGAATAGCTAGCTCAGGTGTCACATTTGAACCAACATATTTTAAGAGTCTACATAGAATATTTGTGTAGTTTCCACCTTTTTGTCTTAAGTAATGTTAAAACCAAAACCAAACCCATTGCTGTCAAGTCATTTCTGACTCACAGTGACCCTATAGGACAGGGTAGAACTGTCCCATAGGGTTTCCAAGGAACACCTGATGGATTTGAACTGCTGACCTTTATAGTTAGCAGCCTTAGCTCTTAACCACTACACCACCAGGGTTTCCCTTTTTGACTTAGTTAATGTTAAAACCAAAACCAAACCTGTTGCTGTCAAGTTGATTCTGACCCATAGCAACCCTACACAACAGAGTGGAACTGCCCCATAGAGTTTCCCAGGAGCAGCAGGTAGATTTGAACTGCTGATCTTTTGGTTAGCAGACAAGCTCTTAACCATTATGCCACCAGGGCTCCACTAGGTAATGTTAGGTCAGAGTTTTCTAATTACAATTTACTATGTGGATAAAAAAAAAAGATGTGAGGACAGCCAACCCATGGTGACCAGATACTGCCAAAGAAAAAGCAAGGAAGAGGTGAGAATAAAGTCATCAGATAAACCCTGCACTCATTTTATTATGTAAAGTCAATGGATCTTTCCAGCCAAACCAAACCCACTGTTTAGTTTATAGGACAGAGTAGAACTACCCTCTTAGGGTTTCCATGGCTGTAATCTTTAGGAAACCAGACTGCCACATCTTTCTCCTTCAGAGTGGCTAATGGGTCTGAACTGCTGATGTTTCAGTTAGCAAAAGAACACTTAGCCACTAAGCCACCAGGACTCCTTCAGTGGTTCTTTAAAAAAAGACACATAAATGTGAACAAACACAGTCATGCGTCACTTAACATCCACAATACCCAAAACCCAAACCCACTGCTGTCAAGTCAATTCTGACTCATAGTGACCCTATAGGACAGAGTAGAACTGCCCCATAGAAATTACCAAGCAGTGCCTGGCAGATTTGAACTGCCAACCTCTTGGTTAGCAGATGTAGCACTTAACCACTACGCCACCAGGGTTTCCAACATCCACGATATGTTCTGTGAAATAGGACGTTATGTGACCGCATCGTTGTGCCAACACCTAGTTTATCTAAGGCTACAACAAACTCTTCTGCAGACTCAGCACTCACTTTCACATTATGCAGCGAAAAACGTTGTTTGAAGCCCTTCAACCGCCCAGAACTAGCACTAAAGTCGATATGGTAGTCTGGTCCTGCTTTTTCTTTAAGCATCTCAAACAAGCTTCTTGTCTCATCAATGATGGCAACACGCTGAGAAGGATTTGCTTTTGTGTTTGGTTCTCAATCCATATCATCAGCAATTTCTCCATATCTGATATAGGTTCCTCTCACGTTTTCACGAGTCTCGTAGCTTTCAGTGGAGCCCATCCTTTAACAGCTTGGAGAATTTTTTCTTTGTTTTTGAAGTTAGGTCCGCTATGTCCCATTCTCCAATTACGGTTTCTGAACTCTATTATAACCTTATGGGACCATGGGCATACATGCAGTTGGACAAACGGATGTTATGTGGTGCACGAGCATACTCGTGGAAACAGTGCCCTATGTATCAAATAAATTCCCCTTTATCCAGGACCCATGAAAATAACAAGAATCATGTATGTAAATTCAATTTTCAAAGCCACATCTACAAGACTCCAAAGTAGCTTATGAATAATAATGAAGACAAATCTGAGTTATGTACTTCAAACTTTTAGTGCTGAGTACATTTTATTGTTTTCAAATAAGGTGACAGCCATATTGAATATTATATTGCTGTTAGTGATAATGTTCTAATAATCTAAATATTTCATTCTCCAATCACATAGCCTGAATGGGAGTTCAGTCTGATACTTTCAAACCACTGCATGCCATTAAATTACCTTGCAGAAAGCTCTTTTAAGAAGATATCCTCTGCTCTTTAGGGGTAGTTTGTGCTCCCACACTGATAGGCCAGACTCGTACCTCCTATAACACTTTACTTTGTATAGCAGTGGATCTTCACTGTGGAAATTCTGCATTTTCCCATCTTTTCCACAGTGATTCAGCTATAGCAAAGAAAGGATCAAAGTCTTTATTGCTGGACTGAGACTTCCTATTATTTCCCTGAGGGATTCCTTAGCTCTCCCAGTTAATAGCTGAGGAGGAGACATTCACATGATCCGCTCTTGCATGAAAAGGTCATATAAAAGGAAATCAGAGACAGAAACGTATGTCAGAATTCCAAATCCCCCTTCAGTGCTTGACTTAGTTTGGGCGTCTCCTAAGGGTTTCGTACAGTGACCTGGTCTAGACGCCTGTCCTTTACGGCCATCAATAATTCTTCTAGCAAGCATTCAAAGGATTGCATCCTAGAATTAATTTGTAATGAAACAAATTTTGTTTTTCATCCAACACAAAAGGCTTAGAAAAAAAGGTTTAGAATATCAAGCAGAAATCATCGGGAGTTTTGCAAATGAAACCGTGCATTTAGTAGTAACAAATATTAACATTGATAATGCTTTAAAGATAATTATCAATTAATTTTCAAATGAACCCAGTAGAAAAATAACCCAGTGATGGCTTGTACCTATGTTGAACTTACAGACAATCTAGTATATGAATAAGTAATGAAAGGCAATACTGAGATAAAAGGAGCCAACGTCACACACACACACACACGCAACAAAGCGTGTTACCCATAGGTGTTTTGCAAAAATGCCTAGATATCTTCAAGGTTTTCAACAGCTTTACTATGGCAGGTACCCAGCCTCAAGATTTAGTTCCTGGTGTTCTTATAGAGAGTGAAATTGGGAGACATCAAGTTGAGGGGGAAAAAAGTGAACCAAGTATTTTATCTTATGGCCAGTTTATCCCTGGTTGGTTATATGTGGTCATAAAGAAAGCAAAATGATCAAGACTGTTTTTGGCAAACATGAAGATACCCAATATAAAATACCCATATCAGTAGTAACCATCGCATACGCAATGTAAAATGGATGGAGATGATTACTTCGCCTTCTCTTTGCCCCTTCTACAAGCTCCCCATTCAGAATAACATTAGAGAGAAAGAGGAAACCTTCCATTTTCAGTCAAATTTTATATAAGAACTTGTCCTGCCTATAATTTTTTTTTTAAAGATTTGAATTGCAATAAAAATCCTGTCATGCTTGCACATTAAATGGGAATTCCGACCCAAAATATCACACAAAGAAGAAGCAATGCCAATGAGCTAATCTATACTACTGAGGTAGTTAAGTGCTGTTTTCCAAATTCATATAGCAGAACTAGAAAAGACTCAGGACATCTTTAGACACAGTAGTAGAGCCAGAGAATCCAAAAGCATGACTCAGTCTACCAATCAACCTGCAAAGCATATTCTCAGGGCTATGGCCTTACCCAGCCCCCCATACTCTCCCTGTCCAAGAGATTAAATCCACCTTTAGTCTAATGGGAACCCTCTAACTTTATGCATACAGATTGTCCTTGACAACTTAAAAAATAGGATACTGACACACTTATCATAAAAATACTGTGGTCTTGATTAATGTGGTCAGGAAACTCACAACTCTGGTAGCAGCATAAGGTGCAAGCTTAACACTATAGCAAAAAGGTCGCTTCTTCTTCAACAATTTGGCCCAAGACATCTTAACGTTTTGTTGAGATGAATGCCCCACTGTAAATTCTATTAAGACTATTTCAAAGGCTTCTCATTCCACCTGACAATAACAAATATGCTACAAAATATTCACTTACTAAGCATGACTTCTCCTGGTAATAATTTCATCTTATTTTCCTGCTAGGAAAACGGAGGCACAGTTATTAAGAGACTCAAAGATTCAGAAGCAGAGAGAAGTGCAGCCCTGACTCCCAGGCCCAGCTTTGTTCTTACAGACAGTTTCCAGAGCTCATACAGATTTGAACTTCTTTAAACGCAGCTTTTGGTCTCTGTAGGTATAAATAGTCATATCTCTTATACATTCTGAAACACTAAGCTGGAAATACGTGCCCTAAATTTTATTTTATTTTTAATCTCTTCTTCCAACAGAATTCAAAATCCAGGTTAATTACGTGATGTAGGTAACAAGCGATCTCCATCTTCTCAAGGCTTCTAATCGGTTTCAAAACGGGAGTTTTGCTTAAAGCTCTTCCCTGCTATGAAAACACAAAGAATATTTAATTGAAGAAGCAAAAGCTGCACTTTTGTGATATTTCCACGCTATGTCCCTAAACTCTTCAATCCTTTCCATTTTGTTCTTTGCAGAAAAGGTCTCCTATGCTGTGACAAATTAAAAAAAAAAATCCACCCTACAAAGGCCACATAATGTTTTTACTATATCCAAAGTCAAGTCCATTAACATTTTCTTAGGCTTCTGGTAGATGAAAACGCTGAATCTAAAGTGAAAAGTTAAAATGATGTATAGATTATGTGATTATGTACCCACCATTTTTTAACGCCATCTTCCCTCTATGAATATCCCCTTAAATGAATACTGTCTGTGTGGACTTTCTTTTGTTTCATAGGATTTTTGTGTTTAAATACTTGTTACATGAGTTTTTTTGCACATAGGTAGTCCTCAATTTAAGATGTATTCGAGTTACAACGAATCACAAGTACGACTGTCTTTTTTTTGTACATCTTAGGGTCACTATGAATCGGAATCGACTGGACAGCAATGGGTTTGGGGTATTTGTACTGCATACAATGTTGCAGTTGGTAACTTGCCAGTGTTATCATCCTCAGATGTTCACTCGCAGGTGTTCAATATTATGATTTCCTGTTCAAAACAGTGCTGTATAGCAGGCTATGAAAACTAAAAAAAAATTATCTGACTTACACCAGAATGAAATTATGACAGAGTCATTGGAGTGGAACCCTGTCATAAGTCTACTAATGACCATAATGGTCTCTTTATAAGATAGTTCATTTTTGTAACCCAAGTCTGGTTGTGAATTATGGGAACAAAGAAAGAAAAAAAGAAAGAAAAACATCTGATAGACACTTGTCCAAAATGCATGCTGAGAGAAGCAAATGTGAAGAGAGTAAAACGTAAGATGAACTTGAATGAAATGTAAGATGAACTTGATAAATGCAAGAGATATCCTTTAATGAGATGTGTGACTCAAGAGCATGCTGAAAAATACCTAAGAGATGGAAATGAAATGATGTGCTAAAACACATGAGGATTTATGGCTACTCAGATGCTATTTATAGAAATGTTCTATGAAAAATATTTTATAGCATTGGATCACAGGTGATAGCTATAGGAACAAGAGAGAAAATATGACATAGCCCAGGGATCTATGAGCAAGAGCAAATAGCATCTCGTTTTTAAATCTTCTGTCACTTGCCAACATTGTGATTGTGTCTCTTCACTTCTCTGAGACTTTTTTCCCTCATCTATAAAACTCTAAACAGAAATGCCCAATTTATAAAGCCATTATGAGGAATAAATGAGGTAATCTGTGTAGAAGTGTACGATAAACTATAAAGAATTCAACAAATGTTCGTTACTACCCGGATCCACGTCACATGGATAGGAGTTGCGTGCTCACGCTGGTGGCACTACCCTAAGGCAAGTTAAGACCCTGGATTAAGGAGCTTTTTCAAATACTTACATTTGATGCTGTCTCACAAAAGCTGCAAACTCAGGATCATCGGCATAGAGTTCCAAAATTCTCATTCTTTCTTGAATTTCCTTAAAAAAAAGAAAAAAGAAGCTATACATTGCATTAGAAAAACCTCAACATCCTCTTTCAGCGAGTTCTACTTTTCCTAAGGAATTGTGGTCTTCTGGGTGATTTAGGAGAGGCCCATTTTAGAGAAACAGAAGGTTTGGATGCTGTGTGTACTGTCCTGAATAACTCAGAACAGTTATTCTTAGAGCTTTAGAAAGGAGGAGAAAGAGACAAGCGGAGGGAGGGAGAGAAATTATTAACAACAATGGACAAAGGGACCACGGGTGGGAATTAAGATACAGCTCTGAATCATATACCCTCTGCATTCCACACAGACAGGGAGATATCATGAGATAAAAAACTAATTATGGAAAACTTGCATCCTTTCTTGAAGCCTGTGGTATACACACCGATACCCATATACACATGCGTGTCCACACAAGGCAGCAAAGCAGCAATGGAAAAGCTAAGTTTCCTACCTCTCTGGAAAGTTCGCTGCTCTCATACATCTGTCGGATTTCTTCTCTGCTCAGACCACCAATCACTTCTCCGCTAGCAGAGTTGTAGAAGGGACGCTGGGGATAGGGTCCCTGGTACTGCTCGCATCCAGCCCTGTGGCTTCCATACACAGGGTTGTACTTCACAGCATTCTCAACGGATGAGAGGCTGTCAGGCTGCCTGCTGGAGACACAAAAAAGAAAATAAAAAAAAACCCACTGCCGTGGAGTCAATTCGGACTCGTAGTGACCATATAGGACAAAGTGAAACCGCCCCCAGAGGGTTTCTAAAGCTGTAATCTTTATGGAAGCAGACTGCCGCAACCTTTTCCCATGGAGCCACTGGTGGGTTCAAACTGCCAACCTTTTGATTATCAGCTGAGCCCTTTAACCACTGCACCACCAGGGTTCACAAAAAAGAAAACCAAAACCAAACCCATTGCCTTCAAGTTGATTCCAACTCACAGTGACCCTACAGGACAGAGTAGAACTGCCCTATAGAGTTTCCAAGGAGCACCCGGTGGATTACGAACGAACTGCGGACCTTCTGGTTAGCAGCCATAACACTTAACCACTATGTCACCAGGGTTTCCACAAAAAAGAAAGGCATGATTAATTCATGTTCTCCTTCAAATGCTCAACTATTTGAAAGAGTAATTACCCGGGATAAGATTTCTGTTGTGGAAGAAAAAAAGAGGTGAACTGGATACAAATAGGGGAGGTGGCTGTAAAATTTACGAAAATCAGTCTCAAATGTTACTTATCAGGTGTTATCATTATAATCAGAGCCCTGGTGGCTCACTGGTTAAGAGCTCGGAGGCTAACCAAAAGGTCAGCAGATCAAATCCATCAGCTGCTCCTTGAAAACCCTATGGCGCCGTTCTACTGGGTTACTATGAGTTGGAATCGACTTGATGGCAACCAGCTGGGTTTTTGGTTTTTATCATCATTATCTGTTCAACTAGATGGCAACTGGAAATATTCCATGTCTCATTCATCTTTATTTGCCCCACAATGCCTGGAGTCAATAAATGTTACTTTGGAAATACGTCTGCCAGTAGGTAGTGTTTTCTTAAAAGAATATGGCTTTGAATCTCCCAGAGTTTACAAATTGAAAATCAGTGTATAACCATACAGAGAATCTAAAAGGAATATAAATATAGGAGGGCTGGGCATTGATTAAATTCAACTCAGGTCTACAAATATTTACCGAGCATTGATTATGAGTTTAGGACTGTTTTAGATGCTGATACTGTAAAGAAGGATTTGCTGGAATCCCTGCCCTGGATGAGATTACAGTCTAATGCAAAGTCAGACTTGATACAATGTGTAAGAACACTACTCATAACCATACCCATTGCTGTCACTCATAGTGACCCTGTAGGACAGAGTATAATTGGCCCATAAGGTTTCCAAGGCTGTAATCTTTACAGAGGCAGGCTGTCACATCTTTCTCCCACAGAGCGGCTGGTGGGTTCACACTGCCGACCTTTCAGTTAGCAGCTGGGTGCTTTGACGACTGCACCACCAGGGCTCTATAAGAACACTAAAAATCCATTGCCATCGGGTTGATTCTGACTCATAGTGACCCTATAGGACAGAGTAGAACTGCCCCATAGAGTTTCTAAGGAGCAGTTGGTGGATTCGAACTGCCAACCTTTTGGTTAGCAGCCAAGCTCTTAACCACTGCATCACCAGGACTCCAAAAGAACACTAGTGGAGGTATATTCTGAGCACTCTAGGAACTCAGGAGGGGTGTCTCCTTAGCCCAGCCAGAGGCTAGGGAAGGCTTCCAGGGAAGGTAAGGACTCTAGAAGAACAGAAAGTACAGCCAGGGATTGTGATCATAGGGTGACCCAAAGGATGTTTGAATCACTATTCCCTAGAAAGCGTTTCGTTTCCCCCAATAATAACATCATGCTTAACTAAACAAAGAGGGAGATTTCATTTCTTGTCACAGTCTTACCTAGATTTAAAACCTGGCTTATTACTGCTGATGTGAGCCAAAAGGGAACAAACTGTAAAGTTCTGGCTCCTCATACAAGGGAAGCAACTTCTCTACCTCATCTCCATCAACTCACCCTCCATCCCCACCATCACCACCACCATGAAACAGGCTCTCTGGCCACACTCAACAGTACCATTCCTTCAGTGTGCCTTCAGGTTCATGTCTACCTCCCTGACTTTGCTTCTTTATGCTCATGCAACTAGCTAGAAAGCATCTCACCTCATCCCCAGCAAACCTCTACTCACCTGCCCAGCTAAATATCACAACCGCATTAAAAATGCTAAGACTCTCCCCCCTAGGCAAGACGAATTCATCCCTCATCCAGGCCCTTTAGCACCTTGTTCATACTTCCACTCATGTTGTATTATGGCTAGTTTCTTTTCAATCTGCCACCCTTTTGAGGCAAGGGACCATGTTTTTATTCAACGTCATAGCTCTCCCCTTTCCACCTAGCTCCGGGTCCAATATTTGCATAAGAAAGTACTATGAGAATAAAAGGAACATAATTGCATCACAGAGCTCTCTTCCTTATTTACCTGAAAGGCATCTCTCTTTCGCTCCTAGCATATTGAGCCTGAAGAGTCTTGACGAGGAAGAGGATGACAGCAGAAGAGATGAGCAGCAGTCCGACAATGGAGGCGATGGTGATGCCAATCACCAAGGGCTCTGACACAAACTCCTCACAGTGCTCACCTCGATACCACCAGTTCTCACCCACCCGGCATCTGTAAAGAGCAGCCACCAAGTCCAAAAACTGAATCACTCTGCCCACAGTAACAATTAACAGCAGGACTAGAGAAAGGTAAAGATATAAATGCTGACCAAATGAAGCTTCATTAAAGAGTTCAATACACATGTCAGATGATCGTACAATTTAAGGCTATGCATTGATGACTCAGTAGGTCATCAATGACTGTAAGTGAGTGATTAAATGACTTAAATTATTCGTTCAGCATTTTTTTATATAATTTATTTTATTTTTGTTGTTGTTGAGAATACAGACAACAGAACACACACCAATTCAAAAATTTCTACATGTACCATTCAGTGACACTGATTACATTCTTCGAGTTGTGTAACCATTCTCGCCCTCATTTTCTGACTTGTTCCTCCCTCTTGAACATAAACTCACTGCCCCCTAAGTTTTCTATCTAATCTTCTGAGTTGCTGTTGTCAGTTTGATACTATATACATAGATCTTAAAGGAGCTGAACACTCAAGGCAGACAGACATTCCTTACTAGTTAAGCTAAACTGTTGTTTGCTTTTGAGAAGATTTCAGGGGATATTTTTATTGATTTATTTATTTATCCCTTTTTTTTAAAATCTAGCTTTAGGTGAAAGTTTACAGCTCAAATTAATTTTTCATACAAAAATTTATACGCATATTGTTACATGACACTAGTTGTAATCCCTATAATGTGACAGCACACTCTCCCTTTCCACCCCAGGTTTCCTGTGTCCATCCAACCAGCTCCTGTCCTTTGCTGCCTTCTCATCCTGCCTCCAGACAGGAGCCGCCCCTTTAATCTCCTGTATCTGCTTGAACTAAAAAGCACAATCTTCACAAGTATTATTTTATGTTTTACAGTGCAGTCTAATCTTTGTCTTAAGAGTGGGCTTCGGGAATGTTTTTAGTTCTGGGTTAAGAGAGAATCTGGGAGCCACGTCTCTGAGGGTTCCTCCTATCTCAGTCAGACCACTAAGTCTGGTCTTTTTACATGAATTTGAGTTCTGCACTACACTTTTCTCCTGCTCAGTCAGTGACCCTCTGTTGTGTTCCCTGTCAGGGCAGTCATTGGTGGTAGCCAGGTACCATCTAGTTCTTCTGGTCTCAGGCTAATGGACTGTCTGGTTTATGTGGCCCTTTTGTCTCTTGGGCTAGTATTTTTCTTGTGTCTTTGGTGTTCTTCATTCCTCTTTGCTCCAAGTGGGTTGGGACAAATTGATGCATCTTAGATGACCTCAGATGACACTCACCAAAGTGGGATGCAGAACATTTTCATAATAAACTTAGTTTTGCAATGACCTAGATGTCCCCGGAAACCATGGTCCCCAGACTCCTATCCCTACTACTCTGTCCCTCGAAGTGTTTGGTTGTGTTCAGGAAACTTCTTAGTTTTTGCTTTAGGCCAGTTGTGCTGACCTACCTTGTATTGTGTGTTGTCCTTCCCTTTACCTAAGATAATTTTTGTCTATTTTGTCATTAGTGAATTCTCCTCCTTCTCCCTCCCAACCCTAATAACCATCAAAGAATGTTTTCTTCTGTGTTTAAGCCTTTTCTTGAGTTCTTGTAATAGTGGTCTCATACGATATTTGTTCTTTTGCCACTGACTAATTTTCATTCAGCATAATGCCTTCTAGATTCATCCATGTTGTGAGATGTTTTGCGGATTCATCATTGTTATCATTGCATAGTATTCCATCGTGTGTATGTACCATAATCTATTTATCCGTTTGTCGACAGGCACCGAGGTTGCATCCATTTTTTGCTACTGTGAACAGCGCTGCAATGAACATGAGTGTACATGGCTCTTATTTCTCTAGGATATATTCCAAGGAGTAGGATTGCTGAATCCTATGGTACTTCTATTTCTAGCTTTTTAAGGAAGTGCCAAATCCATTTCTGAAGTGATTGTGCCATTTTATATTCCCACCAGCAGTGTAAAGTGTTCCAGTTTCTCCAAAATCTCTCCAACATTTACTATTTTCTGTTTTTTGGATTAGTGTCAGCCTTGTTGGGGTGAGACGGTATTTCATTGTAGTTTTGATTTGCATTTCTCTAATGGTTAATGATCGTGAGCATTTCCTCATGTGCCTGTTAGGTGCCTGAATGTCTTCTTTGATGAAGTGTCTGTTCATACCCTTTGCCCATTTTTTAATTGGGTTATTTGTCTTTTTGTTGCTGAGGTGTTACAGAATCTTGTAGATTTTAGAGATTAGACGCAGATCAGATATGTCATAGCCAAAATTTTTTCCCATTCTGTAGGTAGTCTTTTTACTTTTTTGGCGAAATCTTTTGATGAGCATAACTGTTTGATTTTTAGGAGTTCCCCATTATCTAGTTTCTCCTCTGGTGTTTGTGTATTGTTAGTAATGTTTTGTATACTGTTTATGCCATGTATCAGGGCTCCTAACATTGTCACTATTTTTTCTTCCATGATCTTTATCATTTTAGATTTAGGTCTTTGATCATTTTGAGTTAGTTTTTGTATATGGGTCTTGTTTCAATTTTTTGCAGATGGATATCCAGTTATGCCAACACCATTTGGTAAAGAAACTGTCTTTTCCCCATTTAATGGAACTTGGTCCTTTGTCAGATAACAGCAGCTCATAGGTGGATGAATTTACACTTGGATTCTTAATTCTGTTCCATTGGTCTATGTATCTGTTGTTGTACCAGCACCAGGCTGTTTTGACTACCATGGCAGTATAAGAGGTTCTAAAATCAGGTAGTGTGAGGCCTCCCACTTTTTTCTTCTTCTTCAGTAATGCTTTACTTATCTGGGGCCTCTTCCCTTTCCATACGAAGCTGGTGATTTGTTTCTCCAAGTAGTTAAAAAATGTTATTGGAATTTGGATCAAGATTGCTCTGGGTAGAACTGACATTTTCACAGCACTGAGTCTTCCTATCCATGAGCAAGGTATGTTTTTCTACTTATGTCTCTACTTCTGTCTCTTTTGGTTTCTTGCAATAATGCCTTATAGTTTTCTTTGTATAGTTCTTTTATGTCTCTGGTTAGATTTATTCCTAAGTATTTTATCTTCTTGGGGGCTATTGTAAATGATATTCATTTGGCAATTTCCTCTCCAGCATTCTCTTTGTTGGTGTAGAGGGATCCAACTGATTTTTGTATGTTTAGCTTTTATCCTGATACTTTATTAGTTCCAGTAGTTTTCTTGTGGATTCTTTGGGGTTTTCTGTGTAGAAGATCAAATCATCTGCAAATAGGGATACTTTTACTTCCTCCTTACCAATTTTGATACCCTTTATTTCATTTTCTTGCCTCATTGCTCTGGCTAGGACCTCCAGCACAATGCTGAATAAGAGTGGTGATAAAGGGCATCCTTGTTTGGTTCCTTTTCTCAAGGGGGATGCTTTCAGATTTGGTCCACTTAGGATGATATTGGCTGTTGGCTTTGTGTAAATGCCCTTTATTATGTTGAGGAATTTTCCTTCTATTCCTATTTGGCTGAGAGTTTTTATCATGAATGGGTGTTGGACTTTGTCAAATGCCTTTTCTGCATCAATTGATAAGATCATGTGATTCTTATCTTTTATTTATGTGACAGATTACATTGATTATTTTTTTAATGTTGAACCATCCATGCATACCTGGTATGAATCCCACTTGGTCATGGTGAATTATTTTTTTGATATGTTGTTGAATTCTACTGGCTAGAATTTTGTTAAGGATTTTTGCATCTATGTTTGTGAGGGATATTGGTCTGTAATCTTCTTTGTTTGTAGCGTATTTACCTGGTTTTGGAATCAGGGTTATGCTGGCTTCATAGAATGAGTTTGGGAGTATTCCATCCTTTCCTACGCTCTGAAATACCATTAGTAGTGGTGTTAACTCTTCTCTGAAAGTTTGGTAGAATTCTCCAGTGAAGCCATCAGGGCCAGGGCTTTTTTTTGTTGGGAGTTTTTAAATTACCTTTTCAATCTCTTCTTTTGTTATAGGTTTATTTAGTTGTTTACCTCTGTTTGTGTTAGGTTAGGTAGGGAGTATATTTCTAGAAACTTGTCCATTCCTCCAGGTTTTCAAATTTGTTGGAGTACAGTTTTTCACACTATTCTGTTATGATTCTTTTAATTTCAGTTGGGTCTGTTGTGATATCACCCATCTCATTTCTTATTCAAGGTTATTTGCTTCCTCTCCTGTTTTTCTTTTGTCAGTTTGGCCAGTAGTTTATTGATTTTGTTGATCTTTCAAAGAACCAGCTCTTGGTCTTGTTAACTCTTTCAATTGTTTTTCTATTCTCTATTTATTTCTGCTCTAATCTTTATTATTGCTTTTCTTCTGGTGCCTGAGGGTTTCTTTTGCTGTTCTTTTTCTATTTGTTCAAGATGTAGGGTTAATGTTTTGATTTTGGCCCTTTCTTCTTTTTGGATGTGTACATTTATTGTTATAAGTTGACCTCTAAGCACTGCTTTTGCTGTGTCTCAAAGATTCTGGAAAGATGTGTTTTCATTCTCATTTGATTCTATGAATTTCTTTATTCCATCCTTGATTTCTTCTATAACCCAGTAGTTTTTGAGCAGGGTGTTCAGTTTCCATGTATTTGATTTTTTTCCCCCTTGCTTTATCTGTTAGACATTTGGTAATATTTTGATATTTTGGATTCTGTTAAGGCTTGCTTTGTGGCCTAATATGTGGTCTATTCTGGAGCATATTCCATGTGTGTTGGAAAAGAAAGTATACTTGGCTGTTGTTAGGTGCAGTGTTTTGTACATGTCTATGAGATCAAGTTGGTTGACTGTGGCATTTAGATCTTCATTGTCTTTACTGAGCTTCTTTCTAGATGTTCTGTCCTTCACTGAAAGTGATGCATTGAAGTCTCCTACTATTATTGTAGAGCTGCCTATTTCTCTTTTCTATGCTGTTAGGGTTTGTTTTATGTATTTTATAGCTGTGTTGTTGGGTGTGTAAATATTTATTATGGTTATATCCTCCTCCTAGTGTACTGACTCTTTAATCATTATACAGTGTCCCTCCTTATCATTTGTGGTTTTGCTTTAAAGTCTATTTTATCAGAGATTAATATTGCCACTCCTGCTCTTTTTTGATTGTCGTTTGCTTGACATATTTTTTCCATCCTGTGAGTTTTAGTTTGTGTCTTTGTGAGTCTAAGGTGTGTCTATTGTAGGCAACATTAGACGGATCGTGTTTCTTTTTAATCCTGCCACTTTCTCTTCATTGGTGCATTTAGTCCATTTACATTCAGTGTAATTATTGATAGGTATGAGTTTAGTGCTGTCATTTTGATGTCTTGTCTTTGCTTGTGTTGTCAACAGTTCCTTTGTTCCACTTAATTTTCTGTGCTGAGTCATTTTTCTTTATATTTTCACCTTTTTCATTGTTGTTGATTTTGTATTTGTTGAGTCTTTATGTTTTTCTTATTTTTTATTTTGATGTGTAGGACTGTTAGTTTCCTTTGTGGTCACCTTAAAATTTACCTCTATTTTTCTAAGTTTAAACCAATCTTTTATTTCTTGATATCACCTTAACTTCTCCTCCATACGAAAGTTCTGTGACTATATTATTTAGTCCCTCTTTTTTGTTTCAATGTTGTCATCTTTTACATTTGACGTCTCTGTTTCCCTATTTTCAGTGTTTTAGCTTTGACTTGTTTTTGTGACTTCCCTATCTAGGTTGATACCTGGTGTTCTGTCCTGTGTTCTAGTCTTGGGTTGTTATCTGATATTACTTATTCTCTAATAGGAGGACTCCCTTTAGTATTTCTTATAATTTTGGTTTGGTTTTTACAAATTCCCTTAACTTCTGTTTATCTGGAAATGCCCTAATTTCGCCATCATATTTGAGAGACAGTTTTGCTGAATATATAATTCTTGGCTGTCAATTCTTTTCTTCAAGGCTTTATATATGTCATTCCATTGCCTTCTTGCCTGCCTGGTTTCTGCTGAGTAGTCAGAGTTTAGTTTTGTTGACTCTCCTTTGTAGTTGATTTTTTGTTTATCCCTAGCTGCTCTTAAAATTCTCTTTATCTTTGGTTTTAGCAAGTTTGATTATAATATGTCTTGGTGACTTTCTTTTCGGGTCTACCCTGTGTGGGGCTCAATGAGCTTCTTGCATAGATATCTTCTGTCTTTCATGGTATCGGGGAAATTTTTCTGCCAACAAATCTCTCTGTATTTTCTGTTATCCCCTTGGGGGATATTTTTGGCTTAAGGCTTAAGGCTTAAAGATTATCTCAGGACAATAGTTTCAGCCTCCATGGTTCCAGAAAATCTGAATTCTATAGGAATTTGAAATTCTGTTCTGCATTTTCCCCCTTCTGATCAGGATTCTTCTAAGAATGTTTGATCAAAATGTTCAGTAATGGTAGCCAGTACCATCCAGTTCTGGTATCATGCCAAACGGAGCAGTTGTTCATGGAGGCAATTTGCTTCACATTCCATTTCCTCTTCCTATTCCTGACTCTCCTACCTCCTCTGTTGCTCCAAGCGAACAGAGACCAGCTGTTGTAACTTGGATGGCTGTTTGCAAGCTTTTAAGACCCCAGGCCCTACACATTGAACTAGGATTCAACCTCCTTATTTATGGATTCAGAAAAACATATCCAGATAAGGCAAATGACCGACCTGAAGTCACACAATTTGTCAGCAAGCAACTGGGTCTAGAACCTGGGTCTCTAGACTTCTAGTGTCCTTTCACCACACTGCTGAGATTCTTCAAACTTCAAGGCCACACACTTGTGTGAAAATGTCTTCACTCCCCAGAGCAGCAAAGAAATCACGCTTTTCACAACAATATTAATTACATTGGAAACCAAGAGACTATTTTTCTTAGTCTTCTAGTTAAACTTTACACTTTTCCCTATGGAAGAGTCTAGACTGTTTCCTCCCATTTCCTCCGTTTTTTGGGATTTTTACCAATATTTGCCCATTTTGACATTCACAGATTGTCTTCTGGTTATGTTTTCTTCCTTATTTTCAGCATTCTCTCCTCTTACACCCATGAGACTTTGGGGTGATTGTTTTTCTCAGTTTTGTTCAAGAGGAGTGGGCAGGGAAGGAGGATCAGGCTACCTGAATCTGCTCATCTGTGTGCTGCATTTAAGGGTCTAAAAAAAAAAAAAACACGGACTCTAAGATACTTAGATAAAAATATACTTGTCACCACTTCAAAGACTTCAAAGCTTGTTTTTCCTTATTTTTGAGTACTCAGAAGGACCAACAGCAGCTCAAAGTCATTAAGAATATAATCCAAGTAGAACTATAAAATTTCTCTGCTTTCACTTGCAGATAAAGTGTTAATCTTATACCTAAAACTAATTTGAACACTGGTTGCCTTATCATCATTACTAAGAACCGTAACACAAACATCTCCAACTATTCCAAATACTATCAGTAGGACTTATTTGTTTAATATTTTTCTGATACCTCCCTAAGAACATAAAATAACCACTTGAACTGGGTATAATTCAGGCTTATTAATGACCCAGTCTTCACATGAGAACGATATGGTACTCATCTCTTGCCTCAATACAACTTCTATAATAAATACTGCTGTAATTATCCTAAAACCATAGTATATATCCTTTTTCTTTAAAGGAAGTATTTATAACCTTGTGAAGCCAAAATCCCTAACTGTAACATACCTACAAATGGCCCCATGCCCAGGTATAATGTCACACTTTCCATCGTTCAAGCAGAAGTCAGGCTGTAGGTCACAGAGACTCTGACAGGGCAGTTCTTCCACACTCAGATAGCCAGGGTGGCATCTGCACTCTGCTTCTCCACTCCAAGGGTTGACCAGACACTCAGAAAATTCATTGCAGGCCTCAAACTTGCAAGGGTTGGCTTGATCGCCTAAAGCCTCAAACAAAACAGAGAATGGTGCAAGGAAAGGCAAAGCACAGATATTGAGGTACACGAAGCCTACCCACTAAATCTCCCCCAAGAGTACCATGGGACAAATCTCCTGAACCATTAATTATACCATCACTACCAACACCACACACACAAAAAAATTTGACTCATCCTTGATTGATGAGCTTCTTACAAATTTCTCTGAAACCCAGAGCCAAAATCATAAAACCCCATGACCTGGGTCTTTAAACTCCATGTCATGTAACTGTAAATCGAAATTTAACACAGTGTTCATGTTGATTTCCACCAGCCCTGTACTGCTCTAGTATACCTCTATTCTGCTCACAGTGCTACATGGAATGGAGAGAAAGAGCTCAGAGAAGATCTGGTAGGAGCCTCAGAGGTGGATATACCCATTAAAACAGCTTGGGAACAGTGATGTTCATAAAAGCCAATATTAGAAAAGTAAATCATTCCTGTACCCGCCCAGCCATTCCCAACAATATTTGGGCCTAAATTACTTCTTTTTCATTGATGGGATGAGGGGAAATGATATTTTTAAAAAAAAATAATTAGAACAGTAACTAATCAAAATTTAATTAAGACAGTGGCCATGGGACTTCCATCCTACCATGTTTCCACTATACATTCTTCATTGGTGAATGGCAGTCTGTGAATGGCAAATGGACAAATGGTGACATAGATACCAAAAACTGAGAAAAGAGGTGAAAATTACCCATATTCTTCTCTATGAAAAAGTGTAAAGTTTGGCTAGAAGAATAAGGGAAAAAAACATGGGCTCTGAGTTTCCAGAGTCATTAACATTTTCATGACAAACAGTGATTTCCTTGCTTTTCTGGAAATTGAAGATAAGTTTGCATAGGTCTGTAGCCTTGGGGTTTGGAAAATCTCTGCAGCTAATCTCCCTTGGCCCTGCATGAAAATTGGGGGACCATTGCCAAGATGGTCACAGACAAGGAGAACAGACCAGTGTGCTGACAGGGCAAGATTCCGCTGTGTAGTTCCTAAGTCTTCCCAGTCTTACCCTAGTATTCATTGGGTAAGTTTGCAATCAGAAAAAAATCCAAAACTGGTCTAGCAGTGAGGGATGGGGGAAGAGGGGAATATGGTATTTTACAGTTCCCCTTTGATGATAGAAGTTCAAGAGTTTCTGAGACACTGCATGTGAAAACAAGTTATGCAAGATACAAGTCAATCTTATCTCTAGCCAGTCTTGAAATAAAATAATATTTTAATCTGAGTAGGAACATACATGTACTAGGAAAATTCTATTTAAAATTTTTTAAAACTTTGTGACTATTTTTTTGGGTGTAGGTGAGTGGTTGCAGGAAGGAAAATAGAATCTACAAGAGGAAAATGATACATGTTGCTCCCTTTTGCTTTTAGACCCAAGAAAGAGACTAAGCCTAATATTTTAATCATGTAAATAAAAGATCGGCTTCAGTCTCTTTCCAGTTTTTTGCGCTGGTAAAAGGGAGATGCCCAGAATAGATGGCCCTGTATTTGGAAGAGCTCCTTAATGACTTTATGGGAAAACAGAAGTAGACCCAGAGCTCAGGTTGAAATAGAAGACAGGGATCTCAAGTGCAGAATCAATTACATTCTGGTTTTCCAGGGGCAATCTAAGAGAAGGATTGATAGTTTCAGGAAGATGAATGTAGAGGAAATATGAAGAACATCTGGAAGGGTATCCTGAGTTCCCAGAGCAACCTTGTACCTGGCCAAATCCTGGAGAAAAAGTTGGCCCGTAAGAAATGCCTTTGAGAGAGTAGCTGAGGAATTTTAGGATGGTGATGCCTAGAAGTAATATTTTAAGTTGTTGGCTGTGATAAAAGCCTCCTCCAACTATCCTCATCAGCAGCAGCAAATATCTGATAGAATCAACTGCCTTGTATAGAGGTGCTTTGGGAAAATCAAAATCTGGGGGCCATGTTTGGTTAACATAAAGAACAACCACAACGGTAAAGACACAAGTGAAATTAGAAATTCAGTAGGAGGCACTCAGAGCTGGAAGTGATTAGGAGAAATTTTCGTTCCCTGAGAATCCCTAGAGTTCGGAGGGAAGGATGCAGACACAGGTTTTACACCGTGCATGGGAGAAGCTCATGTGAGTATTAAAGGAAAACGTGGCACTATAAACCTGGGTGACTGACAGGCAGCTGACTTGTGATTAACATACAAAACTGAAGAAAACGCACTGATTTAGTGCACTTCTTTTAAAAGAAGTGAATTTGCTATTACAAAAGTTTCATAAATCATAACTGCTTGCAATTGTAGGGTTGGCCAAACGCTTTTATATATATTACTTCTTTAATTCTTAGCATAGTCCTACGAAACACACAGGGCAGGTAATATTATCCCCCATTTAACACCTGAGGGAACTGAAGCTGAAAGATAAAATAATTTATCTGGGGTCACACAAGTGATATACAGCAGAGCCAAGGCAAGAACCCAGATCTTCCAAATTATAATTAATTGCTTCTCCCACTACACCACATGGCAAAGAATGCACAAACAGCCTTTGGATACTTGGGGATTGGCTAATTCATTTTCCTCACTTTGAATGAGTAATGGTCATTCAAGAAATTCAAAGGAAAGAATGTTTCTTTCCCAGCTAAGGAATAGGGCTCACTTCCAAACCAGTTTGAGAGTAAAAGGGACTAAAGAAATATGAAATCAGACAGTCTACCTTAATCTCACTCAAAACCACTGTCCTCTGGTATATGGGAGGGAAAGAAGAAAATTGAAGGAGCCAACAGTATTCTCCACCTCCAAGTCTTCTAACTAAAAACAATGGCTCATTTCATTCATTCATAGTATATACTGAGTACCTTCTGTGCATAAAGCATGGTGCTAGGTTCTGCCTAGACAGTGGTTAATAAAACAGGCATAGTCTCAGTCCTTGTGGATAGCCTAACTGTGAAAAATAGCTTTTAAGCAACTGTGACATAAATTAGCATTATTACAATGGTGACAAACTCTACAGGAGAAAGAAACATGTTATAAGAAAGACCGATAGGGGAGATCCGATCTAGTTTATGGGTGAGTCAGTGAAAGCCTCGAGGAAGTGACACTTGAACTGAGGCACACAGGGTGAGCAAGAGTTAGCCAGAGAAGCAAAGAGTTTCAGGCAAGAGGGATACTATGTATAAAGGCTTTAAGGCCAGGAAAAAATTTTTGTATCTGAGGGACTAAAAACAAGCTAGTTGGACTAGAACAGGGTGAGCAAAGAGGTTAGTTTCATTGGACAAAATTGGAGAAGAAGATAGGAACCAGGCCTTGAAGCTATTGAACCAGGAAGTCATTGAAAGTCTTTAAGCAGGAAAGTGAAATAATATGATCAATTTTTTAGAAAGAATACTCTGGCTGCTGTCTGGAGAATGGGTCTGAGGAGGAACAAGAGAAGCCATGGGAAGCTGGTCCAAATGAGGGATAATAATGGCATGGATTAGAGTTGTACTGTGAAGACAGAAGAGATTTGAGATATATTTAGAATTCATAATCACTACAGTTTTATAAGGGACAGAAAGTTGGGGTGATGGAATAAGGTATTAGGGATATCTTCCCATGTTTCTGGCTTAAGTAGCTGAGTGAACAGAGTCACCACTCACTGAGATGGAGAAACTGAAAGAGTGGATTTAGCTGGAGGGTAGGCAGATATGGAAAACAGAGCTCACTCTTCAGCATGTTAACTTTAAGATACACAGACTACACCCTAGTGGAGATCATCAAGTGAATAATTAAATATTGATTCTGGAGCTCTAAAGAGACATCTAACCTGTATGTAACAGCTGGAGGAATTATTTACATTTCCACAGGACTTAAAACGAGGGGAATGGATGCAATAACCTAGGGGGATAATATAGGGGAAGAGTGCCCAGGACCAAATCTATCTGGCCTGACAATATAGAGACTTAGAAGGAACGAATCCAGCGGATAAACAGAAGAGACAGCCAGATAACGTGCGCTGAAAAGGGAATGGGAGGTGATCAAGATAACATGTGTAGACAACCCTTTGCAAAGAGAACGATATGGATGTCCTTGAAAGAGATACTGTATTAATTAAAAGATGGGGAAAACTTGTCTCACATAGTACTCTTTTTTCCTCCAAGTACTGGATTTATTTTTACTCAATGTAAAACAAAATACACAATAACCACTGTATTATACTAAGAAACCACTATAGTACGCAATATCATTACCTGATTCTACATCAAGGGAGTATTTATCAATAGCCAAGTTCATAGTTTGGTAGGCAGTGTTGCAAAAGTCTTCCAGAATCATGTACACGGCATTGTTGACATCAGCAGGTACAGACTTGGCAAACTTCATTCGGCTGTTCACCACAATGCTGCCATTTCTGAAGTTCAGGATTTCCAAGTTCTGGAATCCTGTGAGATTTGACTGAAGATAGGGTACCAGCTACAATACACGAAAAGTGCTAAGTTATTATTTCTTCACTACATACCAAAAAAAAAAAAAAAAAAGATTAAGCCCCTCACCCATTTTCCTAATTACATTCTCTTTCCATTATTTAAACTGTTAATTAACAAAAGAATAAATTAAGAACTATTTGAAAGTCATGAGATTTTCACAGTGATATTCAGGAACCCCATGAAACATGCAGAACAGTTTTAGACACCCAGAGAGTTTACTCTCCCTGTTTTCACTGAAGGACCACAACAGTGAAAGTATTCTCCAAACCAGTTACTGTAGAGTCAATTCTGACTCACAGCGACCCCACATGTGTCAGAATAGATTTTTCAGAAGTAGATCACCAAGTCTTTCCTCCAAGATGCCTCTGGGTGTACTTGAACCACCAACCCTTAGGTTAGCAGCTAAGAACATTAACAGCTTGTACCACCTAGAGACTCCAAAGGCATTCGAGATACCTGCAAAACTTTGGTCTCAGATAAAAATAAAACTTGAAAAAGAAATCTTGAACTAGAGGGACCTGAGAGGTCATGGTCCCTGGACCTTCTGTCAGCCCAAGACTGGAACCATTCCCAAAGCCTACTCTTCAGACAGGGATTGGAGTGGACTATAAGACAGAAAATGATACTGGTGAGGAGTGAGCTTCTCGGCCCAAGTAGACACATGAGGCTATGTGGGCAGCTCCTGTCTGGAGACAAGATGAGAAGGCAGAGGAGAACAGGAGCTGGTTGAATGGATACATGGATTACAGGGTGGAGAGGAGGAGTGTGCTGTCTCATTAGGGGGAGTGCAGCTAGGAGTACACAGCAAGCTGCATGTAAGTTTTTATATGAGAGGCTGACCTGATCTGGAAACTTTCACTTAAGGCACAATAAATAAATTTAAAAAAAAATCTCAAGCTTATTTTAGTCCCAGAATTCATGAAATGCAACCTTCAGTCTCTAACCTGTCACATCCCTGAGCTACATGTGTGCTTCCCATTTCTTGCACACGTGTCTTATTGGATCCCTACCAACCCTAGGCCATGGTGCTATCATGTAAATGATAGGAAATGTTCACACACATCACACTTTCCTTGGCTCAGATCTTGTGTATTGGGGGATGGAGGGAACATTCATGAAATCTATGATTGCCCATGTTTTACTTTTTGTGCTTACCAATTCTAAGAATCTTTGCTCCAGGGCTTTATATTCCAAAGAGTTTTTATTAAACAGATCTTCTGAAAACATCATGTTAGTCACTCTGAGGCTGAAGAAAACCACCAAAGCTCCTGCTGTCTGAGTATCACTCAAGTCCCCTCCCTTTGTGGGCTGAGTCACAACACCCATTTCTGCAGAGTGAACATTTGTAGACATTTCCACATAACCACCAATCTTGCCACTTTCCTCATGGGTTAGCTCAGGCTGATAGTAATCCGTGCCTACTCGGTCCAGTTCTAATGAAATATCCTGTACACCCCTAATTACTTCATCCTCCAGCTGGGTGGATCTTGTGGTTGGAGGCAGTTTGGTAGACTCTGCCATGGAAGCTTTCAACCAGAGCTTGTCAGTGCTCTGTGTTGTACTTGCCAATGTGTCTCTGGATAATTTCCCTAGGAAAGAAGTTCTTGCCCAGACTGCATCTGATTCTGGCAATATGGTCCACAAAGACTGCATGTCTGGCTTCACTGTTGAAACCTCGCTTTCAAACCATTCATGGCTAGATGACTCTGAAGTCTGTTCCGTATCCTCCCTTAGGAAGGAGTCTATTTGATCTAGCTTATCAGTAGAGGTGGAGATCTCTGCAGATGCCAAGACAAGAGGTGTTTTGGTAACTGAGTAATAGTCAGTGTCAGGTACCTCTGATGTATTCTTGGACAGAATTAGAGATACAGATTGGACTGTGGTCTCTCCAAAGACAGGCACAGTAGGTCCACCAAGGGGCTTTTCTTCTGTAAAGTTTGTGTATCTATCATCTTGCCCATCTTTTGAAGAATGCTCAATAATTTGCTCTGCTGAATCCATTCTGTCATCTATAACTAGCTTCTCATCTACACCCTTAGTTGGCAAAAATGAATCTTCATCTTCAAGCCATAACTTGGACAGTGGTTCAGTCTTCTTCTCTAATAAAGTCTCAGTCCATGGCCAAGTAATCAGCTCTACCTTTTGCCCAGATCCTGAACCTAAACCACTCTCAAACATAAATTCTTTTTCCATGTATGTGCCTGGCAGCAAAGTGCTCACTTCTAATTGGTCTTTGACTTTGGAGGCCACAGAGTCCAAGCCAAAGGGTGTAGTTATTTCTTTAGCAAGAAGATCTAATGTGGCAGGGGAGGCCGGATATGGTGAGGATGTCCAAAGCACCTCAGAGTCTTCAGTGGGTGGTACTGTCTCTTTTGGCACATGAAGAGTCAATGAACTTGAAGGCAACGGGTCAACAGAAAGATAATCTTCTGACCCTTCAACATTAGTTAATCCTAAAAATAAAAATTTCCTTTAATTAAGCTACAGAATTGCCAAAATACATTCCTAGTTTTCCTAATACAACCAGCTACATGTTTTTCCCATTAAGCTAGCAGGGACAGTTGCTGACTTTTCATTTGCTATAGCTAGCAAACAAGAAGATCTGATGTTTTTCTGAAGTGGGACAGTCACCCATAAATACACTCCCTTCCACAAGGATAACAAGTCCTCCACTACTGAAAAAATCCATCATTAAATACTTGACTTTTTTTAACCCGTGAAACTAAGGAACTGCTGAGAGCCATACTGACAACGAAGAAGCTGAATCCAGGGGAAACCTAGAACCCTAGGAAATGTAGTTTGTCTTTGAACTCTCCATTCTCCCGTTATGTTTATCAATCAGCATCCTTCAAGTTCACCTAAGGTTTAAAATCCTTGAGTCATTATTTACATCTTTGCTCATCTTCCTCTTTCACACGTATACCAGTTGCTATCGAGTTGATTCCACCTCATGGAGACCCCATGTGTAAGAGAAGTGCACTCTATAGGGTTTTCAAGGCTGTGATCTTTCAGAAGCAGATCACCAGAGCTTTTTCCACCTCTGGGTGAGTTCAAACTGCCAAACTTTCAGTTAATAGCTGAGGCCTTAACCTACTGCATCACCCAGGGACTTCACATACATACTCTATCCCTAAGTTACGTGGATTTCCGCATTCCTCTTCAGCATTTAGAAAATCATCCAATTCATTTTCATTTCATTTTGTAATCTCCATTGTGGCTTCCCTAGTTCAGAATCTTCCTTCTCAAGCTTACTTCAAGCTAAAATCTCTAGACTTGATCATCCTATTTAGAACTTCTTTGATGCTGTTTATGTTTACCACTCCAACATCCAAGTGATAAAGTTTTTCTTTAAACCAAAAACCAAACCAGTTGCCGTCAAGTCAATTTCAACTCATGGAGACCCCATGTGTGTCAGAGCAGAACTGTGCTCCACAGACTTTTCAATGGCTGATTTTTTGGAAGTAGATCACTAGGCCTTTCTTCCAAAGTGCCTCTGGGTAGACTCAACCACCAATCGTTCAGTTAGTAGGCAGCCACCCAGAGACTCCACTGTAGTTCTTTAATAGTAATTTAATTAAATATTTTTCAATGTTACCTTCAAAATATCCATTAACTGATCCCCATTCCAGCTTACCAAGTTCATTTCTTAAAGTTCACTTCTTTGGACTCTTCATTCCAACCAAGTAAATCTGACTGTTCCCTCTCACACAACGTTTCCAAGATATTTCCCCTTCATGACTAAACCAAACCAAACCAAACCAATCCCAGTGCCCTTGAGTCAATTCCAACTCATAGAGACCCTATAGGACAGAGTAGAACTGCCCCGTAGAGTTTCCAAGGAGCACCTGGCGGATTTGAACTGCTGACCCTTTGGTTAGCAGCTGTAGCACTTAACCACTACGCCACCAGGGTTTCCCCTTCATGACTACTACTGTGCTTTTCTTCTAAACCTAGTCTCTTCCTCTTTTCAAAACTCTGGTCATTCGCTGCAATAAAGAACTGTATAAGAGATTAGAATTCCTCACCTTCTTCTAATAACTGAGATGCAGAAGTCCTTTCCTCGGAAGCCACAGGCAAGCCGGTCTGAAGCACTTCTGGGGTGACAGAATGAAGAGTCAAGCTGCTAACCTCTAAAACCTCTGGGGAAGAACTGAGGTCCACCTTCAAGGGAAGGGCTAATTTGGATGTAGACACTATATCACCCAAAGGGCTTTCTGACCAGAATTCCCTGCCAGTGGTGGAGGGAGGACCAGAGCTGAAATCAAGTGGTGAGACGTTGCTGGTAGTGGATTCTTCTGCTGAGGGCCATTCAGCTTGAAGGGTATTACCCTAGGGAGAAAAAAAAGGCTCAATCATATCATAGATAAAAGAAACACAGAAAAATAATCTTCCGACAGGAGGTAATATAACACTGAAAATTCGGGGAGCAGGCATGCTACGATATTGCATGCTAGAGTCAAACAGATCTGCAGTCAAATCCCAATTCAGCCACTTCCTAACCGGAAAATCTAGGGGAAAACCACGTAGCCTCTCAAGACTCATCTGTAAAGTGTGTTTTTTTTAAATAGATAACATATTTTTTGGAATAGATAACATATTTTAAAAACCCTGAACAAAGTGGATTTTGGGGAGAAAATATTGTTTCTTTTGCTTTAGAAAATATCTTTCCCTTCATCTTATTGGCTTAAACCTGTTGCTGTCAAGTTGATTCTGACTCATAGCAACCCCGTAGAACAGAGCAGAACTGCTTGATAGGGTTTCCAAGGAGTGACTGGTGGATTTGAACTGCTGACTTTTTGGTTAACAGCCAGAGCTCTTCACCACTGCGCCACCAGGGCTTCTCTTATTGGTTTAAATGACTTTTAAACACATAGAAGTTACTTACATCTGTTAATTATTTGGCAAAGCCCTAAGCACGTTGCCCACAGCAGGAAAGAACAATTAGCAATTTTATTCATCATTCTGAAAGATTCTTAATTAATTAAAGCCCATGGTTTTGATCAGACATACTACCAAATCAAAATGTGGTCTGATTATCTTGAACGAATAACAAGACCTGGGAAATGGCATCATACTTACTAGATACAATTTTCACTTTCCAGTAACTTTTGACTAATGTAGTACTTCTTATCTTAAAATTTAGCTTCAGGAATAGAGAAGTACAATCCTTCAACATGCTAATTATTTAATCTTATGAAGAGTCAAAAAAAAATTTCTTTTTTTTTTTATGAAGAGTAAAAACACTATGTAAAAACACTTAATGATGATGCTAATAGGTAAAATGGCCATGTCATTCGGCAGAAGTTTATACATCTCAGCCTATGCTGAGCTATGAAAACTAAAGAAGTGTCGTGTACATAATGGAATCCATAAAATATTTCCTAGGTGTATGAAAGCTTCAAAAGGAGAACAGAAAAAGAGTGACCATTCTCAACCTTAAATGGACATTAGAATCACATGGAAGTTTTTACAAACAAAAAAACCAATACTCAGGCCCCACGTACCAGGGATTCCGATTTTATTGGTCTGGGGTAGGACCTAGACATCGGTGCTTTTTAAAGTTCCCCAGTAGTGGATACAGCATGATCATATTCTCTGTACACTAGTCCAACCTAGGTTTCTAATATACATTTTTAGTTATTGAATGGTTATGTCTCATAAATTAGAATCTTTAAGAAATTCCTCACATTTATATATGCACCAAACGACTACAATTCATGGAATAGTTATGAACAAAGTGGCCACAAAAACTAAGAATAAGAAGCCCTGAAAATAACCTCCTCCCCTTCCTCTGTTATGTTTATTAGTTGCCATTTAGTCAATTCGATATCAGGAGCGGTGAATTTTCACTGACATACACTCTGAAGCCTAATATACTTTTTGAAGAAAAACGCAGAATTTAAGGTAGCTGACTAGATTTCAGTCTAGGACTATGGAATAAAAAATTAATCTTTTACACTTTGCCCACACACCTCCTGTCTCTCCATCAAGAGTCTGTATGAGGAAGCTTTGAACAGTGCATGCTCCCAATCACAAAAGAGGAAATATGAGCAAGAAATCACCAGGCGTGTCATAATTTATCCCTTCCTCTAGTGACAAATGCACTGGAAAGTTAATAACAATAGAAGGTCATTGTGTAAGTGTAGGTATACCCTTGGTTTCATCCATGGTTTTAAACTAAAGGCCCTCTGTCAAGCAAACTCATTTGCTCTTTTGGAACTCAGTTACACCATCATTCATATTTTAAGTGGGTCACCACGCTGGTTCGTCTTTATTTGCCACCAAGATCTCAGACCCTTCTATTCCCTGCTCTGTGTCCTGAGATGCTGACCCTTGTGAACTGCATCACCCATGCTCCCTTGCCAGCTGTCTTCTGTTTGAGTTTGGCCAAAGGGAGGCACAAGCAGAAGATCAAATAGCAGCAGAGCGAGAGGTTGGGGATATTTCTCCTCTAATCACCCCCAGCTTCAATAATGTGTCTCTAACATTACCTAGGTCCTTCCACAATTACAGATTCAGGTCTTATTGGGCTCTGGAAATAGCATACCCTCCCCTTGCCTCTATAATACCAGGGATGGTAATGACGTCCCACTATTGCTAGTCTCTATATACCTCAGCATCTTCCTTTTGCTCCCCTAACCCTACCAACACTTCTATCAGTAGATCCTTCATCAAGGAATCTCCATTTGAACCATCTAGGTAATTCTGTTACTGCTGATGCCCTGGCTGAACCACACTATACAAATGTACCACCACTTGGTAATGCAATGCAATTAAAAATCCATAAAAACTTGATTCATTTCTGTCAAAAGGTGATGAGATAATCTGTAATAAAATTAAAATGTCCCTCAAAGAAGGAATGAGAATCAATTTAAAAAATGAACAAAATATGGCATCATTCTGGTTAAACGTAGTTAGAAATGAAGAATCTGGAAACAAAAGAGGAGGGTGCTGAAAAGTGGATGGTGCAATGGTAGTAAATAGTTTTGGCAATGTAACTTTGGTCAAAAGAAAATAAGTAGAAGCAAGACACATCCTGACCTGGCCCTGTTAAAATGAAACATATGAGAAAAAAGTTAAGATGCCTGTAAAAGATAGAGGAAGCAGAAAGCCACCCTGAGCTGACTGGATGCAACTGTAAATGAGCTATAGAGAAAGATTTCTGGATAAGAAATACCCTCTTGGGAGAATGTGCATGGTCTGAAGTAAATATGAGGATAGTAAGACTTGGTTTATGTGTAAGGCCAAAAAGATGATCTAATCAGAGAGAAGATTTCTGGCATGTTTCTAGTAAATTTTAGTATCTTGAGGTATGTAATCACCAGGAGCAGAGTTAATCTTATATAAATCTGTGTAATGGAATTGGCTTGTAATCACTGACCTGTGTGCAGGGTGGTCCTACATAACCTAGCACCAAATAGACACACCAAGCGGCCTTATATTTCTGCTTAGAAGATCTAAGTTATTCTGGTTCGTCAGAAGCCATGACTCAGTTGGAGAGAGCAGGAGTTCAATTCCAGATAACTGAGAAGACAACAAATTGAGGTCCAGAATATGGAAGAAAAAAATAAATAAGTAAAAACACAAGTTTTTGTCTTGCCAAAGGCTCAGGTGCTTTCTAAGAACATCCTTTGCGTTTATAAAAATTTTATGTTGGGCAGGGGGGATTCATATATGTGAACATAAACAAAAACATCAAATGTTAGAAGAACTCTTAAGAATAGGAGAATATGGTCCTTCTATTAAAGATAATAAAATCTCCTCCTATTAAAAGATAAGGGACTGAGGTTCATAGAAGTCAAATGACCAAGGTCATAAAAAACACAGAAAAAATCAGAACTAGAATCTGAGTGTAGATTTCTCAGCCCCAGTGCTTTTCTCACTACACCAGGCTATGCATTCAGAGATATATACAGGTGTTCTTAGGACGCATGAAGAAAGAATAGAGGAGAAACCAGAGCCAACAGACTTGGCAGTCTATGTTCCCGCATGTTAGCATATGTTCACAGATCTACAAGACCCGCTGTGAACACACAGAGATGGGAAGAACTGAGGCCACTTTCTGATATTTAAAGGTCAGCTATGAGGAATTTCCATTGTGTACAGGCAGTCCCCAGGTTACGATGTCAAAGTCCAACTTACATACAAGCCATAGTTACAAACCAACCCCATAAAGCCTATTATATTAAAAATTTGAGGTACATAAAATCATAATAACAAATAGGTGCTACTTTACGATGTATATCAAAACATTTATTACTGCATTATTATGTTAAGGATGTTTTACTGTGTCTGGAAGTGTTTCATTTTTTTATACATAGAAAAGTACACTACACACTATATATGAAGACAAATATTTGACTGACATTAGATACGAACCATACCTAACTGTTCCAATTTACGTACAAGTTCAACTTGAAGACAGACTTAGGGACGGAACTCATTTGTAATCCAGGGACTGCCTATATAAAGAAAGGTTTCTTTCCTTCCTCTCTTTCTTTTTCTAGTACCTCAAACATAAACGTATTCATGGAAAAGCAATAATGAATAATGAAAAAGCAACACTCGTCCAATACCAAGCTCTGTTCCTCATAAAACTAGTTACCATGATGACGATCATACCTCATAATTCACTTTTTTCCTCTTAATGACCTAAGACCACTTCTAGAGATGTGTTAAGGCTACCCATGCTTCCAACTGAAGCAAGCATATTTACATTCTTGCAAATTCTAAATGTTCTTTTTTTTTTTCCAAGTCATATGGCTTAAAGCCCTCTTAGCCTATGCAAAAGAATTTGAGTTTTATCAGACAGAGCCTATGGCCTGACACACATTAGGAACACAGCTAAGTCCTCAATGAAAAGAAACATCTAAAACAACATGTGCTATTCCAATATATCTACCAACTAAATTCCTTTTTATTTCATAAAAATTCAAAGTAAAACAATTTATAATTTTTAATAATAAAGTCAAGTCACAAACAGGCAACAAAAAATGTGAAACTAAACAACTTGATTTTTTTATATAAAGAAGGAAGACCATTTGTCCCAAATAAATACCCTCCTTTAAAAAAATGGCAAGCAATGAAGCTTTCTTATACATTCTGAAAGGTGAATACATGCCAAGAATAGCACTTCATCATTTATTTTTATATGAATAGATGTTCCCATAGTAACAAATTAAACCATGAATTCTTCCTTTAGTTCAATATAGTATATTAACTATTTTAATATTATATTGGCCAGTTTCACTTCTGCTTATGCCAATTGAAAAGCGTGCTGGTGCTACAGAAAGTCTACTATGCAACAAGTGATTTTCCAAGTCTGGATACCAGGAAGGTGTCAAATTCAATATCCCAACATTACAACCTCTAATATAATTTTTTAAAACCTGGCTAAAAAAAACAAAACAAAACAAAACTCACCTCTATAATAGAGTAGAATTTTGTTAACAATTTTTAAACAAAAAAGTAATAACCGAACATTTCAAATTGATCGTTACTTTCATGTCTTATTCTTATCCACTAATATTTCCATGTCTCCTGAAATTCCTGATGACCGCCCTACAGCTGCCACTCTTGTAAAAAGTAAAGAATCAGCTTAACTGCAAATGCAACCACTCAATAGTGAACCCAGCTCTTCAATGCTTGCCTATCATTAAAGGGCAGCCATGGTTGAGCTCTAGGCACTTTTCTGCCCCAAGGAAATGTGAACCCAATGGTGCCAGGTCTTTCTAGTTTTCAATAGAAACTGGGAATCTATATTTTTATGCAAAATTTTCCCAATTCTAAAATATTGGCTCATTTTTAAAAATTTGGCCCAAAGGTGCATGTCTGTAGCTGGATCCATCCTGCTGCCTCAAGTTTGTAACCTCTGGTTTTCACAGAAATTCCTATCTTCACACTATGACTCTGGTATATCATCACAAATCTTCTGTGGTTAGAGAACGCCCAGGATGAACGTGATTACAAGGAATGGAGACTTGTAGTGCCACGTTTGCAGAGAACCATCAATCCCCGCCACTGCACCCTGGATGGGCTTCTATGAAAGCATCTACGTTACCTTGTATGTTTAGAAATCCATCTACTACTACCAGACAGGAAACTTCCTGTAGGCAGGGGCCACACCTTATTCATTTTAGTTTCCCCAGTAGTTGGCACATGAAAAGCACAAAATAAATATATTTGAACAGACAAATAACAAATGACTGTGTTCTGGGATGCCAATCCCCCTCTAAGCTTTTTTCCTGATATGGAACTGAGTGAAAATATTCTTTCCACTGACTTCACATTTCAAAACTGAGTTGCTCTATAACTGAGTAAAAGAAATGACAACATGCATTAATGGCTAAATGAGTTTTGGGCAGGCTTCCTAAATTTTTGTTGCTGGATTAAAGTCAAGAAACATATATTTCAAAGATCTTAGAATGAAAAGAAGTTTGGTGAATAGCATCTGGGGTCATAAAAGCTTGCAAGTATACATCTAAGATGCAACTATTGGTCTCCTCATCCAGAGCAAAATAGAGTGAAGACCCCAAGACCAGAAGAACTGGATGGTGCCTGGCTATCACTACTGACTACTCTGACTGGAGTCACAACAGAGGTCCCAGACAGAGAGGGAGAAAAATGTAGAACATAAAATCAAATTCACAAAAAAAGACCAGACTTACAGAGACTGGAGGAACCCCTAAGACACCTTTCTGACCTGATACTGAAGCCATACCTAGAGACCACCTTCAGCCAAACAACAGGCAGACCCATAAGAATAACACCCAAGAAGAACAAGGTCCTTAGAGCAATCAATTATATAAGATCAAAAGGATAACATTTGTCCAAAAGCAAAGATGACAAGGCAGGAATGGGTAGCAAATCTGGAATAAAGGAAACAGGGAACCCAGGGTAGAAATGGGGAGAGCAGACACATTGTAGGGAATGCAACCAATGTCAGGGAACACTTTAGGTACAAATTAATCTGACTGTGAACTTTACGTACAAACTAATTTGACTGTTAAAAAAAAAAAGTAGGAGTGGGAAATGTAGAAAGAGAAGGGAATCCCCCTCCTATGTTTATGTGATAATAAAAGATTCAGGTACTTACTGTAGACAAGAAAGTCTCTAGTGTTATAGTTGTGGCTGTTGTGATTGTTTTTGTTTTAACTGCACTTGAGGAAGCTACTTTCTTCTCTACTGACAACCCTCCTATAAGTGAAGTAGTGAGTGGAGGTGTTGAGCGGGTGGGAGGTCCCCAACGGAACAGAGTGGTAAGAACAAAAAGGAAAGCTCATTCCATGATATTTCTGTTCTAATGGGTATGTGTTCAGTCCAGGTTAAAATGAGCCCTAATTTAGACAAATACTATATGAAACAATCTTTGATGGTTATGAGGGAGGGGAGGGAAAAACACTAAATAGACAATAGATAAGTGGTAAAAGTTTGGTTAAGGATAAGACAGTACACAATACTAGAGAAGCCAGCACAACTTGTCCAAGGCAAGGTCATGGAAACTTCATAAACACATCCAAACTCCCTGAGGAACTGAATTGCTGGGCTAAGGGCTGGGACCATGTCTCAGTGAACATCTTGCTCAATTGGCATAACATAGTTTATAAGGAAAATGTTCTAGATTCTACTTTGGTGAGTAGTGTCTGGCATCTTAAAAGCTTGTGAGCAGCCATCTGAGATACTCCACTGGTCCCACCCTGTCTGAAGCAAGGGAGAACGAAGAAAACCAAAGGTACAAGGGAAAGATTAGTCCAAAGGGCTAATGGACCACAACTACCACAGCCTTTACCAGACTGAGACCAGCCCAACTAGACGGTGCCCAGCTACCGCCACCAACTGCTCTGACAGGAATCACAGTAGAGGGTCCCGGACAGAACTGGAGAAAAATGTAGAACAAAATTCTAACTCATAAAAAAAAAAAACAAACAGACTTACTGGTCTGACAGAGACTGGAGAACCCCGAGAGTATGGCCCCCGAAGGCCCTTATAGCTCAGTACTGAAGTCACTCCTAAGATTCCCCCTTCAGCCAAAGACTAGACAGGCCCATAAAACAAAAAGAGGCTAAAGGGGCACACCAGCCCAGGGGCGAAGATGAGAAGGCAGGAGAGGACAGGAAAGCTGGTAATAGGGAACTCAAGGTCGAGAAGGGGAGAGTGTTCACGTGTCATGGGGTTGACAACCAATGTCACAAAGCAATACGTGTATTAATTGTTTAATGAGAAATTAGTTTGCTCTGTAAACCTTCATCTGAAGTACAATTTAAATTTTTTTTTTTTTAATGAGGCCTAATTTAGAGTCCCTGTCATTTGTCAGCTATCCTATATTTTTATTCTTCCTTCTCTCCCTTCTATATACACTGTTCTACATGTTTTGGGGAGTCCTGGTTGGCACAGCGATTAAGAGGTTGGCTGCTAACCGAAAGGTCAACAGTTGGAATCCACCAGCTGCTTCTTGGAAACACTATGGGGCAGTTCTAGTCTGTCTCATAGGGTCACTTTGAGTCAGAATCAACTCGATGGCAATCGGTTTTTGTTTTTTATTTTTTAATATGCTTTGGAGTCTAAACTTTTTTTTTTTAAATATAATTCTGAAACAAAGTCTATACTCTGCACCTATGTAAATTAATATACAGTCTGGGCTATACGAAACTATTTCTGGGTAAAGGAACAACTCAGTGGTCACTTAAAGCTTAATTATCACCAAACAAGTATGAATCATAAATAAAACTTCTACCACGTGTAAATTCTGGAAATACAGACTTCATTTAACCACTGTGGGAGGCTTAAATTTTCTGAACCAACACTCGGAACCCATGAGCTGACAACTATGAGTAATGTTCTAGGGATGATGCAAGAGAATATTTAAAATGGCAACAGCCTGGGAAATTCATTATGCCGAAGTAAGCAGGTGAACGTACAAAGGAGGGAAGCTTGAGGGCCTGGTTCTGGTCATAAAATACAGAAACATACTTACCAGCATAGATGGTGTGGTTGCCTGAACACCTGAACTTTGGGTGTTCCAAGCTGGGTCTTCAGTTTGAGGAAGTAAAACTCCTCTCACTAAGTAAAGAAAGAACAATATTAAAGAACATTTCTATTTGAAACACTAGAGGTGCAGAGACAACTAAAAACCAAGTTCATTCTTTTAACAGCTTGAATTTTAGAAGAACTGAAAGGGGAGGCTTAAAAATGCTTGCTACTTTATTCAGATATTTTACTTATATTAGTACAACTGTCTGAATTATAGGAATCCAACGTAAAATAAAAATCATTCCCACTGTTATATTTACAACACTCCTGTATTATTTCCCTTCCTCTCTCATATCAGTTTTTACTCTTTTCATAACACTAATTTTTTTTCATTCTAACTAAGAAAGTTGAACTGAAATTTCAACCCATTTGATAGATGCTAAGAATGGTAGAAAATTATACAAAATGATTTCTTTTTTCGCACAAAGTGCTTTTGAAAAATGGACTAGGACACCATTATTTATCAGGATAGCAATATTAAGAAGCAGTAGAGTCGATTATATAATTGAGCAAAAATCTACTGCATCTTTACTAGTTAGTAAAGACTGCTGAAATCAAAGCTATAAAGATTAAGAAAGCCATGTTTCTCCTCTGGAAGCACTCCCTGTCAGAGTAATAAATACAAATTATAAAACTACAGGAGGAGCATATATACAACATATGGAAACACAGACAAGCAATTGATTTTGCCTGGGAGGGGAGAGGGAGTCAACGAAAGTTAAAAAGAAGAGGCTGCCAGGATAGTAATCTGAGGTACCTGACCAAAACCGAGGCAGTCTTTCTTTATCCACCTGCTTCCACTGGCCTGACATACAGGAATCAACTAGAAATGTAAAAACCCTTTTTGGTTTAAGTATTTTCTAAAACTTTTTTTCAACTGTGCGAACAATTGTCATATGTGGAAAATAAACTCCACGAAACCAAGGACGATCATATCCTTTGAGATGCTGACCATGTTGCCTAGAAAGCTGCTGCCATTCAGAACTCTGAGTTGGCAAAGGAATGGGTTTTAGGAACAAAATTCTGAGCAATACAAAAATACATCTAATGAAAGGCCAAGGCACAGGAATCAATTGGCGCTGGATATCCTCAAGCTTTTGTTTGGAAATTTAAAGCTTGCTTGGAAAGTCTGGGTTGTTGACCTCTTTTAAAAAACCTTTTGGGAGGTAGCTCCATTCTACCAGTAGCCCCCAGCAGGAAGACCTTGCTATGCTGTTTGTGGATTTAATTTCCTAAGCAACTTCAATTTGCCCGTTTTACACCTTAATTCTTACGTCATTCTCCCACCACCTTGGTTACTACCTTGGTGGTTCTATCTTCTGCTGAATTTAAGTTCAGTCTCCTTCAGCTCATGACTTCCTAACTGTATCTTTGCTCTGTTGGATTCCAGGGTCCAGATTCCTGGAACCTTCTGCCCCTATGGTGTCCTCATGAGTAGCCCCCAGCTAGTCTATATTAGCCTTGCCAAAAGAAGTTTAACAATTTGAGATGATAATAAATCTCTTCTCTTTTCAGTATTTTATCTCACCCAAGGATTCCAACAAGATTCAACTAAGAAAAAGGAGCATTTTTTAAGCCGAGGGTATCTGCCTGTTCCAAAAAACAATGACTCCCTAGTGTTTTAGAACTGATAGCTTTATGCCACTGTCATCCATTGAAGAGAAAGTTTCTCCACTTTCAAGTCCTATGTAACCCATATAAAGTCCAGGGCACTCTGTGGCCCTGTCTTAGCACAGTGTCACATCCAAAGTAATTAAAAACTAATTTAAAGTTTTAGTCCAGGATCTTAAAAAGAAAAAAAAAAAAAAAACCTATCTTGGGAGAAGAGAATCATATTATGCACAGAAAATTTTTGTTTAAAATTCTCTCTCTCTTCCTCTCTCCCTCCTCCTTTCCCTTCCTTTAGCTCTTTCTCTCTCTCATGCACACAACATACGCACACATACACACACACACACACACACACACACAACTACCCAGAAAGACTTTCCTTTCTCTCCTTCTAAAAATTCTCCCCAAACTCCAGCCCCAAAATTCTTGATTCCCTCCCTAAGTACCTCTCTAACTTATCTTTCAAATTGATTCCACTCTCTTCCACTTGTAATTTTTTTTACCTTTTTCTCTTTGACAGCTGGTACTCCTCCCATGCTCAGTCACTTCAGTAAAATAAACTCTGCTGGACATTTTTAAAAGTGAAGCTACCAATAAGTGAAAAAATCATGGAGATGTGTTCATGAAATAGCTAAGCTGTTGTGCACTAGTAACCAGACTCCTTGCAAGCTTTAGTCCCACGTTGACTGGGCCATGCTTTTGACTCTAAATCTGGAGTATTTATTCTCTCCTTGATGACCCCAGATTCACCTCTTTATTTTGGATCATAACTAGATCTCCACAGCTATCTGATGTCAAACTTAGTATTAGGTTCCTTGGTATTCTGTCTGGCACCTATTACCAATTCTTCTTTGATTAAGGTCTTCCATCAACCTTCCTGCTCCTTCTTTTCTGCTCTCTGACTTTTAACCCTTTTCCAGCTGACTTGCCTCTGGAGAGTTAATGTCTCGGTTGCCTGGGCAGCACTACAACCTGTTTCAATTCATACTTCCAGCTATTACTTCCTTTTTCTTATACTTTGTTCCCATTTCTCTAAACTGTTTCTAAATGTTGTGCTATTTCTCCACTCTCCCCATTCTTTCTGGCCTCTGTGTACAAATATTCCAGAGAGCCCCTGATTAATCTATGCAAAATAGCCACATGGCTTAAGTTCCATTCATATGAGGATGGTTCCTGTCTCACGCAGATTAGAAAATGCTCAGAACCACATATATTTTAGGAAAATTAGTTTTTGCCAGAGCTCATCAAACTCACCATTGATAAGCTGAAGGGATGCAGGATCTGGATTCAAGGAGGAATTCCCCAGCAAAAAGTTGCGGTGCAATGTCTCAGCAATATAATCTCTGAAGTTACTAATCGTATAAACAGCAGTGGGCTTATCATCCAATTCCACAAGGCCATGGTTTTCCACTTTATTGGAGTGAAGGCTAATTAGGTCCCACGTGGTGTTGCTGATGGCCTCACCATTGAAGGTAACTGCATAATGAACATCTACACCACTACGGATGAAGAGAGAACAAATTAGGGCCTGCTCAAGTACCTTTGGAATACCTTAATTTTGTTAGCTGCCTTCACATAAGAACTCTACCACCGAACCACCACTGCCCCATTAAGGACTTCTAAGGAAGTACAAATAAAGGGGCTTTAAACCCACGGAGAACAAACATCAGACGGGGCAGTCTCAAGAAGGCATGGATCCCATCACCATTCTCTGCAGACTCTAGACAGCCTTTGACATCCCTCCTCCTTCCCCGGGAGCAGAGGGCCATAGTTCTAAGAACAGGGAAAGTGTTCACAGAGACCATCCCTGTGAAATTATCTCAGCATCTTCTTCTCCCATGTTCACACTCCTTCTTTCCTCCTTCAAATTCAACTTCTCCTGTCCATTATTGGTCTGCTTCCTTCACTCTATTAGTATTTCTCTTCACTTAATAAGAAAAAAAGGCTCTATTTAACCTAACTTCTCCCCAAAATGGAAAATCCTCCCTGTCTTTTTATTATTGTTGTTGGATGAATTATGTATTTTGTAGAGTGAAGCAATAAAGAAGCTTATTAATGAAAAAAAAAAAATTTTTTTTTTTTAACAAACTAAAACATAGTTATTGTGGAAGGAAAACTGTGAAAACTTAAAAATAAAGCAAATGAATGATTCTGTGATTTTTAAAAAATATCACGATAGAGTATTTTCTAATATGACAGTTGTCCGAGTTTCTCAGGGGGCACACTTTTGTTTGACAGTGGCCCAGAGAATTTACAGTTCTGTAAAGTAGGGCAGTTGTAGTTCAGTGGTAGAAATTCTTGGCCTCCATGCAGGAGACTCATGTTCCACTCCTGACCAATTCACTTCCGGTGCAGCCAGCATTCATCTGTCGGTGAAGGCCTGCATGTTGTGATGCTGAACAGGTCTCACCAGAGCTTCCAGACTAAGGCAAACCAGGAAGACAGGCCTAGCAATCTACTCCCAAAAATCTGCTAATGAGAACCCTACAGATCCCAACAGTCCAATCCTATTGTACATGGGGTTCCCATGAGTCAGGGCTGACACCATGGCAGCTAACAGGACTAAATTGTAAAAAAAACTACTAAGATGTGATTTTTTTTTTTAAGTTTAGTAGGAAAGAGAACCCCAACGTTAATAATTTTACTACCCCATAGGACAACTGGTTTTGCATTTAACTTAGTGATTCTTTCCCAATGGACTAGTAAATTTCTGCTTTACAAATGCTCTAGAGGCTGGCTCTCCTTATTGATGAGTTAAATAAAACCTTATTAAGTGGTAACATATAACTTTGGGTATTGGGCTTTTTTACTATCCATCTTTCCATAAACAAATAAAGAGAAGATTTCTTGGAATAAAGATAGGAAGATGAAAAGAAAGAAATAAGTAGAAATTGATATTTCATTTGACATTTTCTTAGTGGTCATTTTGGAGAAATAACACCAGAAAATAAACTTTTATATGCAACACGTATGTGCCTTCTAGACTATGACTCAGATTTTCTTTAATAACTAAAACCTAATATTTTGTGAGTGCTTACAATGTGACAGGCTTTTTGCATTTAACTTAATTTTCATCTAATCTATTTAATTTCATTAAAATTCATTTAGTTTTTATAACAACCTATGAGGAAAGTTTTATTATCTTTAGGTTACTGTTGAGGAAATCAAACTTTAGAGACTTAAAATACTCGTGTAAAAGTTCACAAATACATTTAAGTGATAGGGTCAAGATTCAAACACAGATCTGTCTGACTCCAACACCTGCATTCTGAATTACTTTTCTACACTCAGTAGCTTTCATTAAATGACTACCAGAAAAAGTTCTTACTAGGATAGTTCTGCCCCAGTCATCATGCTGGGTCTCCAGCCAGTCTTTGTGACACAGCCATCATAGTCAGTACTCAAGAAACCTCACCAAGGTCCCTCCAGAGGAAAGGCAGGCACTATCTCCCCAGAAATAAACCAGTCAAGATAGACATGCAATGGAATAGATTTGCCACCTTCAGACACGCTATAGGGGCAAAACGACTCCCAAATCAAAGCAGAAAAAAGAAATTAAGAGTTTCTTCCTCTGAACTTACACAGAATGTTGCATATTCCTCGATTATAGCCTTTGTTAGTTGTGAAGATTCTGTTTACAGTGACTGCCTCTCAGTCTCTCTTTTCCAGTTTCCATCCTAGAGGCTCAGCTTGGTATCTGGCCCTGAGAGGTACCCAGGGACTACTAAATGAACAAAAACCTATACTTATCTGAATATAAAAGAAAACTACAGCCTACCCAAGGTATTCACATATCTAAAGTAGCAACATAATGAGGATGGTCTCATGAAGTCTATTAAAAAAAGGGAATTAGTCAACTTATTAATGCTACTGTTTAATGGAAAGATAACCCTAAGCTTCCAACTACAGTACTGGGGCTTCTTTGTCAGGCGGATCCCTAGACTGGAGATGGCCATAACAGGCTAACACGGCTTGATGACACTGGCCATTAAGATCATGGAACTTCCTTTTTCTGATTTCGAGCTCACAAAGGAAATGTTTGATTATAACTCCCTAGAAAATTTTCCTATGGAGAGAGAATACATGAGCCAGCCAATTCAATAATTAGTCAGTTGATAGATGTATTTCTCATTTTAATTGTTCAGCTGGCATCCTAGATAATTTGTAGTCCTTTGTGGTTTGATAAGCATGAATTGGTCTTCAGAGATCTCTCCTTCCTGGAAGGACTGGCAGTTCTGGATGTGTCCTGACCTGCATGCTGCAGATCACACCCTGGACTGCAGGTGCCATACAAGTAGCTGGCCATCTTCCATAAGTAACTTCAATAAGATTTTCCTCCCAGATCTGATAAGCTGCCTCTTCCAAGGCAGTGGTTTAAAGCTTTCAAAAGTAGTAGCTGAGCACTTTGAAGTCTTGATGCTCTACTAAGTGGTAAAAGCATCTGCTTGACTTCTAGCACATCCCTCAAGTCCTCGTGCAGTTAAAACCTTTTAATTTTGATACCTTAATATGTTAACTTATGGATACTTCCTGATCCTCATTTGTAAAAAAAATGAATTCTGTAAAATATGCTAAAATAACCAAGTGATAACCCTAAGGCGGAAGAAAACAGCAAGAGGGACACCTACTGGTCAGAACTCACCACACCACTCCACACCGCCCTGCTCTTTATGCACCTTCAGTCACGCTGATGTACTTACACCACGGGCTGTACGGGCTCTCAGCTACTGCTCCTTATTATCACCCATCTCCTACCTTCCTCCCCACCTTTCACATACACATACACGTATCTTCTTCACCTAGCTATTTCTTTTTTACCTCAGCTCAGATGTCACCTCTGGGGGGATCTCTTACACCAGAGGTATGGTTGATACTCAGGTTCTATCTCTCCCACTAACTGCATAAAAAAAAAAACCAGTGCCATACGGCACTGACTGCATAAGGATAATTCATTCACCTCTGTGCCCCATGCACAGTAATTCATTAAATACTTCTGAAATAAACGCAAAAATAAACGGTCAATTTTATTCACTAATGGCAAGCAGATTGATCAAACATGCAATTAAGATGCATTGCTAATCACTGGTGATTAGAATGCAACAGTTGGAAACAATGAAGATGGAGCAGTAGTTGGAAAATATGGCCTTGGTGATAAAAAAAAAAAAAATGCCAGAGATCACATGATAGAATTTTTTAAGACCAGTGACTTTTTCATTCCAAGTATATTTTTAAGCAATATAAACAGTGACTATACACATGGCCTTCCCAGGTGGGATAAACAGGAACCAAATTGACTATGTCTGTGTAAAGAAATGATGAAGAACCTCAATATCATCAGTCAGAACAAGGTCAGGGGCCAACTGTGGAACAGAATATCAACTGCACATGCAAGTTCAAGGTGAAGCTGAAGAAAATTAAAACAAGTCCATGAGAACCAAAATACTACCTTGGGTATATCCCACCTGAATTTAGAGACCATCTCAAGAATAGATTTGATGCACTGAACAGTAATGATTGAAGACTAGGCGAGTTGTGGAATGACATTATATATGAAGAAAGCAAAAGGTCATCAAAAAGAAAGAAAAGAGCAAAATGGATGTCAGAAGAGACTCTGAAACTTGCTCTTGAATGTAGAGTAGCTAAAGCAAATGGAAGAAATGATGAGGTCAAAGAGCTGAACAGAAGATTTCAATGGGAGGCTCAAGAAGGCAAAGTAAAGCATTATAATGAAATGTGCAAAGACCTGGAGTTAGAAAACCAAAAGGGACTAACGCACTCAGCACTTCTCAAGCTGAAACAACTGAAGAAAAAAATGCAACACTTGAGTTGCAATTTTGAAGGATTCTGTAGGCAAAATATTGAATGACCCAGGAAGCATCAAAAGCCAATGGAAGGTGGTGAGCCAACGTGGTGCTACAGACAGAAGCACCATGCCATCTCTCTACAGCAAGGACCCAAAACACTAAGTAAAACAGATACAAACGTCAGTCCTGGAACCCTAAGTACCAAATGAAGGACTAGAGAACTCGATCAAGCACTGAATGGAATAAGAAACTGACAGAGAACAGAGAACTACAGAGCAGAGGTCCCCCACCAGCTAAAATGGCCAGATTCACCATCTTCGGCTACAGCCACCAAATAACCCAGGCAGGAAGTATGGGAAGGCAATTTCACAGAGCTTCCAACAGGAGACAGAGCACCCAGGACCAGGGATACATGCTTTCCCACCCCATACTCTTCATGCCTGTACAAGGTCTCCGCCACTTGCCAATGGGCTGCAAGCACTAGGTCAGAGAGATACCAGCTCACTGCCACCCAGTTTTGCCATCCTGGACTTCAGGCCACCAAGGACTGCAGACAGGGAGTACAGAAAGGCCAACTTCACGAAACTCCCAGCAGGAGACAGAGCACCTGGTAACCAGGTATACATGCTTTCCCACCCTCCAACCTTTTTCCCTCTATACAGCCTCCACTGCCTGCTTGATTGCTCTGCCAGAGAGACACTAGCTTGCTGCTGCAGGGTCCACTCTGCTCCTACCAGCCAGCCCCTTCTACGCCATTTGTTTGTTTGGGGTTTGTATTTATGTTTGGTTTTTAATCTTATTTTTGGCTTTTTTGGATTCTCTCTCTCTCTCTCTCTTCCTTCCTTCCTTTCCTTTCTCCCACCCAGCTAGGCCCATGTGCCAACACCTCCTTTTTTGACAGGCTTTGATTTTTTGTTTTTTTTTTTTTTCTTCTGGTGGTTTGTTTTTTGATATTGTTTTTGTGGCTTTTTGTTGTTGTTCTCTCTCTCCCTTCCTTGCTTCTCTTTCTCCTGCCCAGCTAGCCCCATGTGCCAGGACCTCCCCGTCTTGATGGGCTGTGACTCTTTGGTTTGTTTGCTTTGTTTTTCTGGTTTGCTTTTTTTTTTTTGTCTTTTTTGTTGCTTCTATCTCCTTTCCTTTCTCCCATCCAGTCAGCCTCATGTGCCATTCCCTCCCCTTCTTGCAGGGTTGATTTTTTTTTTTTTTTTTGCTTTGTTTTTTATTTCTTTGGGGGGGGCTTTTTGTTGCTTATCTCTCTCTCCCTTCTTTCCTTTCCTATCTCTCACCCAGCTAGCCCTGTGTACTGTCCCCTCCACTTTGTGATAGACTGTGATTTTTTGGTTTGTTTGCTTTGTTCTTTTTTTCTGTTCCTCCTCTCTCTCTTCTTTCCTTTCTCCCACTCACTCATCCCTGTGCATTGCCCATGCCCCTTCTGGAGGGACTGTGCTGCATAACTCAGTTTGACAGTGACTGCTCATGGCCTCCCCAGGTCTGCAGCACTGTCACTGAACAGCTCCCTCAGTGCCATTTTATTTTTTGTTTGTTTTTCTTCTTTTTTGTTTTTTATTTTGTTAATTGTTTCTTCTCTCTCTCTCCCTTCCTTCCTTTCCTTTCTCCCATCCACCCAAGCCCAGGTACCACCCCCAACTTCTTGATGGGTTGTGCTATACCACTCAGCTAGAATGCCTGTGGCACACAGCCTCCCCAGGTCTGCACCACTTCCACAGGCCAGTTCCCTCAAAACCATATTTTTAAATTTTCTTTATCTTTCCTCTTTTCTTTTTCCTTCTCCCTCCAACCTAGGCCCTGTGCTACCTCCGCCACTTCCTAATGGCCCATGCCATGCCACTGGGTGAGAAATACATCAGTTTGCCACCACCCCATTCTGCCCCATCCCCAATGGCCAGTGCCCCATCACTTATTTTGTTGTTGTTTTTATTTTTACTATTCCTTTGTTTCATTGCTGGTTCTCTTTCTCTCTTTCCCTTCTTTCCTTTCCCTTCCCCTGCTGACCTAGCCCCATGTGCTACCTACACTTCTCGACAGGCCGAGCCACACTGCTTGGCTAGAGGGCCACCAGCACATGGCCTCATCAGGTCTACCCCACTCACACCCACCAAATCCTATCACACCAGCATTTTATTTACTTTTTCTTTTTTTACTTCATTTTTGCTTTTTTACTTCATTTTTGCTTTTTATCTCTTCTTTTTCTTCTTCTACTCACCCACTTTGCACATCAAATCCCTTCCTTTCCCTCCTGCCTATCTGCACCATGCTCTGAGTGCAATGCCTCCAAGTGGCACCAACAAGGTCCCTTGGACCCTGCCCTGCACTGCCCCCCTGCCTGGCCCCACTGCCCCCAGTTCGTGCTGAAAACTACCCAAACCCCACCCACCCACCCCTGCTGGACCTGCCGTGCTGCACCATAGCTGAGTGACCAGCCCTGCCCACCTGAACAGATGGTAAGAAGTATCATGCTCAAAGGCAAGCAAGCAACAAAATACGCCCAGCCCACCTGCCCAGACATAACAAATAAAACAAAAAAGGAGGATGACACAATCAAATCTATAATCAATAAACTAAGAAAATAATTCCTGAATGTCCCAGAAACAGCAGACAATACCAAAACATAAAAAATAAAATAAAATAAAATAAAAAAATAAAACAGGAACGTATGGCTCCAGAAAGAGACCAAAATAAGTCACAAGATAACCTTCTGCTAGAAGAAAAGGCAATGGAACTACCTGATAGGGAATTCATAACTCTAATATTCAGGGTTCTCCAACAGATGAAGGGAAACGCAGACAAAAATAAGGAAAAAAAATAGACAAAATCATGGAAAAGACAGACACAATCATGGAAAAGACAAACAAAACAATAAATCAGAAAAATAATACAGGAACAAAATGTCAAGATAAGTAAACAACTATAAATCATACAAAACCAGCAATTAGAAATCCAAAAGATAAACAAGATTTCCAAAATGGACAGTGCAACAGAAGTTTTAGGAGCAAATCTGAAACAATGGAAGACAGAATCAGGAAAATTGAAGACAAATTCTTGGCTGCCACTTTGTTTAAGGAAAAATCAGAGAAAAGAATAAAGAAAAATGAAGACACCCTGAGAATGATGCGGGACATAATCAAATGCAAAAACTTGCATGTGATTGGAGTTCCAGAACAGGAGGAGAAAACGGAAAACGCAGAGAGGATCACTGAAGATTTGCTGACAGAAAACTTCCCCAGTAACATGAAAGACGAAAAGCCGCCTATTCAAGAAAGTCAAGGAACCCCAAACAGGACAGACCCCAAAAGAAAAACATCAAGACATATCATAACCACGCTTGCTAAAACCAAAGACAATGAAAGAACTCCGAGAGCAGCTCAAAAAAGAAAAGAAAAGTCACATACAAAGGGAGAGCAATAAGACTAAGCTCTGATTACTTGGTAGAAACCATGCAGGCAAGAAGGCAATGGGATGACATATATAAAACCTTGAAAGAAAAAAACTGCCAACCAAGAATGATATATTCCACAAAACTCTCACTCAAATATGATGATGAAATTAGGACATTCCCAGATAAACAGAAATTCAGGGAATACACAAAAACCAAACCAAATTTACAAGAATTATTAAAAGGAGTCCTTTGATTAGAGAACCAACAACATCAGAAAACAACCTGAATCTAGCATATAAGACAGCATAAGCCAGATACCAACCTAGATAATAAACTCTCAAGGATAAAACAAACCAAAAAATTTACAACAGGAACCAGAGACATCAATCTGGAAATGACAACAACGTCAGAACAACAGAAGAGGGAATAAACGGTGAAGGTATAGAACTTTTAAATGGAGAGGAAGTCAAGGCATTATCAAGTAATAAAAGAGCGATTTAAACTTAGGAAAATAGGGGTAAATTTCAAGGTAACTTCAAAGAAAGTTAGCTAACGTACTCATCAAAATAAAGAAGAAAAACAAAGTCTCAGTAAACACAAAATGTACAAAAATGAAAGAAATGAAAAAAAAAACCCACAAAGAAAAGGAATTTAGCACAGAAGAGTAAAAGGTACAAAGAAAACATCAGTACCATAAAAAAAGACTACAAAATGACAGCAATAAACTCACACCTATCAATAATCACACTGAATGTAAATGGCTTAAATGTACACATAAAGAGACAGAAAGTGACAGAATGGATTAAAAAACAGGACCCATCAATATGCTGTCCACAAGAGACACACCTTAGAAACAAAGACATAAATTTATTAAAAATCAAAGGATGAAAAAAATATATCAGGCAAACAGCTACCAAAAAAGAGCAGAAGTGGCAATACTAATCTCACAAAAAATAGACTTTAAAACAAAACCACCATAAAAGACAAAGAAGGGCATTATATATTGATTAAAGAAACAATCCATCATGAAGACATAACCATAATAAACATCTACACACCCCACGACAGAGCTGCAAAATACATAAAACAAAATCTAACAGCACTGAAAAGAGAAATTGACAGTTCCACACTAATAGCAGGAGACTTCAACACACCACTCTAGGTAAAGGACAGAACATCTAGAAAGAAACTCAGCAAAGATACGGAAGAGCTAAAGGCTACAATCAACCAACTTGACCTCATAGACATATATACAACACTCCACCCAACAGCAGCAAAGTACACATTCTTTTCCAATGTGCATGGAACATTCTCCAGAACAGACCACATCTTAGGCTACAAAGCAACCCTCAACAAAATCCAAAACATTGAGATAATACAAAGTATCTTCTCTGATCACAATACCCTTAAAGTAAAAATTAATAACAGGAAGAACAAGGAAAAAAATCAAATACATGGAAATGGAATAACACCCTGCTTAAAAACCACTGAGTAACAGAAGAAATCAAAGATGGAATTAAAAAATCCCTAGAATGAAATAAGAATGAAAACACATCATACCAAAACCTTTGGGACACAGCAAAGGCAGTCCTCAGAGGTCAAATTATAGCAATAGATCCACATCAAAAAGGAAGAAAGGTACAAAAGCAAAATATTAGCTACACAACTTGAACAAATACAAAGAGAAGAGCAAAAGAAGCCCACAGCCACAAGAAAGGAAATAATAAAGATCAGAGCAGAAACAAATGAAATAGAGAATAGAAAAACAATAGAAAGAATCAACAAAACCAAAAGTTGGTTCTTTGAAAGGATCAACAAAATCAACAAACCACTGGCCAAACTAACAAACGAAAAACAGGAGAGGACACAAATAATCCAAATAAGAAACGAAATGGGGGACATTACGACAGATTCAACTGAAATAAAAAGGATCCTAATAGAGTACTATGAAAAACTATACTCCAACAAATTTGAAAACTTAGAGGACATGGACAAATTTCTAGAAACACACTATCTACCCAAACTAACACAAAATGATGTTGAAAACTGATCAGACCCATAACAAGAGATTGAAAAGGTATTAAAAAAAAAATTAAAAAAAAATAAACCTCCCAACAAAAAGCAGAATGGAATACACAGAATCACTATAACAAAAAGAATCAGTCGACGTTTAACCATTTCAGGAGGCAGCACATGATCAAGAACCGACGGTACTGAAGGAAGAAGTCCCAGCTGCACTGAAGGAAATGGCAAAAAACAAGGCTCCAGGAATTGACGGAATACGAATTGAGATGTTTCAACAAATGGATAAAGCACTGGAGGTGCTCAACCATCTATACCAAGAAATTTGGAAGACAGCTACCTGGGCAACCAACTGGAACAGATCCATATTTGTGCACATTCCAAAGAAAGGTGATTCAACCAAATGTGGAAATTATCCAACAAAATCCTTAATATCACACCCAAGTAAAATTCTGCTGAAGATCATTCAAAAGCAGTTGCAGCAGGACATCGGCAGGGAACAGCCAGAAATTCAAGCCAGATTCTGAGGAGGACATGGATCAAGGGATATCATTGCTGATGTCGTTTCAGATGGATCCTGGCTGAAAGCAGAAAATACCAGAAAGATGTTTACCTGTGTTTTATTGACTATGGAAAGGCATTCAACTGTGTGGACCATAACAAATCATGGATAAAATTGCAAAGAATGGAAATTCCAGAACACTTAATCGTGCTCATGGGGAACCTGTACTTACACCAAGAGGCAATTGTTTGAACAGAACAAGGTGATACTGTGTGGTTTAAAGTCAGGAAAGGTGTGCATCAGGGCTGTATCTTTTCACCATATTTATTCAATCTGTATGCTGAGCAAATAATCCAAGAAGCTGGACTATATGAACAAGAACATGGCATCAGGATTGGAGGAAGACTCATTAACAACTTGCAATATGCAGATGACACAAACTTGCTTCCTGAAAGCAAAGAGGACTTGAAGGACTTGCTGATAAAGATCAAAGACCACAGCCTTCAGTATGGATTACACCTGAACATAAAGAAAACAAACACCCTCACAACTGGGCCAGTAAGCAACATCATGATAAATGGAGAAAAGATTGAAGTTGTCAAGGATTTCATTTTACTGGGATCCACAATCAACACTGATGGAAGCAGCAGTCAAGAAATCAACCCACACATTGCATTGGGCAAATCTGTTGCAAATTACCTCCTTAAAGTGTTAAAAAGCAAAGATGGCACTTTGAGGACTAAGGTGCACCTAACCCAAGCCGTGATAATTTCAGTCACCTCATATGCACACAAAAGCTGGACAATGAATAAGGAAGACGGAAGAAGAATTGATACCTTTCAATAACGGTGTTAGTGAAGAATATTGAATATGCCACGGACTGCCAAAAGAATGAACACATCTGTCTTGGAGGAAGTACGGCCAGAGTGTTCCCTCGAAGCAAGGATGGTGAGACTTTGTCTCACGTACTTTGGACATGTTATCAGGAGGACCAGTCCCTGGAGAAGGACATCATGCTTGGTAAAGTAGAGGGTCTATGAAACGAGGAAGACCCTCAAAGTGACAAACTGACACAGTGGCTGCAAAGATGGCCTCAAGCATATCAACGATTGTGAGGATGGCACAGGACTGGGAACACAGGATCACTATGAGTCAGAACCAACTCCGCAGCGCCTAACAGCAACAACAATGCAAGCAGATGAGACAATGTAATATGCGCCACTTGAGAGCATATGACGTTGCTGTGATACTCCTGACTTAGTCTGGTGTATTTTAAACTCTAAATATGAAAGAATATTTTTTCACCCTAAAACCAAACCCATTGCCATCAAGTCGAATCTGAGTCATGGTGACGTAGTAGTTAAGAGCTATGGCTGCTAACCAAAAGGTCGGCAGTTTGAGTCCACCAGGAGCTCCCTGGAAACCCTACGGGTTAGTTCTCCTCTGTCCTGTACGGTCGCCATTAGTCTCATCCTAAAGAACATCATATTCTCTTCATACATTTGTACCTTCTGAGTAATCATTTTAGGGACATGGCTTCACAGCCAACAATCCATCTCTGTGACGATGTGTATCTTTGCTCATGGAGCATGCCTCCCATTTCACAAGCTTATCACAGGAAAGGTGCGCTTCTCCTCTTTGTACAAGCTATTAAACCAACTTGTAATGTTAATGTGGATCTAAGACAGGAAGCAATGATTTAAAAAAAAAAAAAGTAGCAGCAGCAAACATAGGAAAGGAGAGGAGAGGGAAAAAGTCTGTATCAGTTAGCACGTGAATTGTGTCTTGGGCTATGCAGAAAAATCAAGCAAGGAGAATCAAGCATTTACTGGAAGCCTACTATGTGCCTAGAATAACTTTTAAATATTATGGGGAGAAGATCAAGAGAAATGGTTCTCAATCAAGGAACGTATACAAATCAGATAGTTTGGGTTAAATTATTGATTGGCCTTTCTCTTTACCGGTAAAATATTATTCCAATATTTCTCTTGGACATCTGAATATAACGTGAGGATAAATCTGTTAAAGAAGATAAAATGCCTCAGAGATATGCTGCAACTTACTACCATGTTTTTGTTCTAGAAACAGTACTCAAGGAAATGATTTAAGTATCAGGAGACCATCTATCCTCAGGGCCAACAGCTTTACCGTGACCGTAACAGACTGAATTCTGGCACAGTATTAGAAGTACAGAGATCTGTATTGGTCTTAGACACCATGTCTATGAATGAGGATGAAAATAAAAGAAAGCCAAGAGGCCAAGGGAGTACCCAAGAAACAGAATACACGCTGGCAGACATAAACAACATCATCTGATTGGAGAAAGTGGTGCTGGCTGCCTGTATCAGCAACTCCACGTTAGCCAACCACCACTTATCGTCTTTCATCTTCTGAACCGGGCTGCAACAGCTGCTATTTAAAAGAGGATTTCTCTGCCCAACGGCTATTTCCAGAGGCATCAATTGTGCAGCGGTGAAGTTCACCCTTTCTTGTTCTCTCCCCTTAGGTGCCCTGATTGATGGTTTGACAGATGCATATTTTAAAAGAAAAAACTAGTGGATGTTACCTCTCAGCAAAAGCATCCAAAACAAGGACATTTTGAAGAAACTCAGACATCTCTTCTTCTATAGCATGTCTCCTATTAGGGAGGAGGCAGACACCTACAAAGTCAGGAGCTGAATTTTCCAAGTATGTCTTCCAGGTAGATACATTGTTGATTCACTTCAAACAGGTTTCACTAGCTGTAATGTGATATGCACATCTTCAAAGAGGTACAGAGCAAATAGAAGATTCATGTGCATATAAATGTTTATGGGTATATATGTGTATGCACGTATGTAAAAAAGAGGTATTCATAATAATAAACAAACTATTTCTGTGTCACATATTTATTCATATAAAACTCAGAATACCTAAAAGTTAAGAATAAATTCCATTGGGTGGAAAGGGGAATGTGTTGACTTATTATAGGGAGAGCAACTAGGGTCACATAACAATGTGTTTATAAATTTTTGTATGAGAAACTAACTTGAACTGTAAACTTTCACTTAGAGCACATTAAAAAAAAAAGGAAAAAAATTAGTTTTAACTTGTTAATAATACCTGACAATGCTAAATAAATGTGGAAACTGTACCTAGATTAGCACTTCTATTATAAGATCAAATATCTTTTTTTTTTAATTGTGAAAGTTTACAGCTCAAGTTAGTTTCTCATACAAAAATTTATAGACACATTCTTATGTGACATCAGTTGCTCCCCCTATAATGTGACTGCTCACTCCTCCTTTCCACCCTGGATTTCCGGGTCCATTCAACCAGCTCCTGTCCCTTTCTGCCTTCTCATCTCACCTCTGGACAGGAGCTGCCCATTTAGTCTTGTGTGTCGACTTGAACTAAGAAGCACACTCTTCACAAGTATCATTTTATGTCTTATAGTCCAGCCTATTCTTTGTCCGAAGAGTTGGCTTCAGGAATGGTTTTAGTTCTGGGTTAACAGAGAGTCTGGGGGCCATATCTTCTGGGATTCCTCCAGTCTCGGTCAGGCCATTAAGTCTGGTCTTTTTCCTAGAATGTGAGTTCTGCACCCTACTTTTCTCCTGTGCCATCAGGGACTGTCTGTTTTGTTCCCTGTCAGATCAAATATCTCCTTACTCACTTGTTGTCTGTGTACCCAGAGAAGACATTAGCAGTCAGCACTTGGATACCATTCTTTTGATCTCAGAGTTAGTATCACTGTTTGGGCTAACAGCCTAAGGTTCCAACCGAGGGCAGCGTTGAAACAATCAGGTTTTTTGGTTGAGTACAGACCATCAATATATATATCCATAATGCACAGACACAGAGCAGTTTACACACACTGATGGTGGTGGTGGTTGTCATCGAGTTGACTCCAACTCATGGCGACCCCATGTGTTACAGAGTGGAACTGATCCATAGGGTTTTCTTGGCTATAATCTTAATGGAAGCAGATTTCCAGGACTTTTCTTCCATGACACCACCGGGTAGGTTCAAACCACCAACATTTAGGTTGGTAGTCGAGTGCAAACCGTTTGTGCCACCTAGTGACCTTCATATACACAGAGAGTACAGAAACCCAAATTCTGATTACTTTGATCAAAATACCTCCTAGTCATATAACTTACAGCAAGTCAATATATCTCTCTGAGCTACAATATCCTCACCTCCAAAAAAGAGAATGGATTCTCATTTTCACTACCTCACATGGATACTAGGAAGATAAAAGCAAGGGGGTGGGGGCGGGAAACAGCATTTTGACATATGTCTGAAAGCACTTTTCATTAAATTCTATGTTCTCAGAGGGCAGAAACCAAGAGTTACTCCTTTTTATATGCCAATCAGTAGGCATTAAATACTTGTTAAAATATTATAAATGAAAATAATGAGAAAGCCAGAAGGTTCTTTTCAAATACTACATATTACAATGAAGAAATATTACTATATCTATAAACATGCTCATATCTAGCTATGAATTTGTTTTATAAATTCCATAGGATACCTATCAATTACCCAACACAGAACATAACCTTAAATAAATTCAGAATCCAAAGGCAAAAATGAGAAGCTATTTATCCTTCTGCTAAGACATTACAGACAGCAACTGTTTTTGCAAATGAGCTATTATAGATATCAGCTCCTTTCTCCCTTTTATTTACCACTTCAAATGATGTTTGAGTATTACTGAATGATGCCATGTACTTAAAAGTGTTTACATTAATACAAGTTATTATTTTTGTTTTCAGGGAAGTACAACTCAATATTTAAACGTACATGTCAGTCAGTAGTCTGTAACAAGGTCTGTAAATTATACCCTGTAAACTAAATTCAGCCCGCTGTCCACAAACAGAATAGTTTTCACATTTACAAATGGTTCTTAAAAAAAGCAAAAGAAGACAAATATTTTGTGACATGTGCAAGTTATATGAAATTCAGGTTTCAGTGTCCATATATAAAGTTTTATTGGAATATAGCCATGCCTGTTTATTTGCAATGTATTATAGCTGGAAGTCCTGGTGGTGCAGTGGTTAAGAGCTCAGGCTGCTAACCAAAAGATCAGCAGTCAGAATCCACCAGCTGCTCCTTGGAAACCCCATGGGGCAGTTCTACTCTGTCCTGTATTGTCGCTATGAGTTGGAATTGACTCGATGACAACAGGTTTTGTTTTTTTTTTTTGGTCTTATAGCTGCTTTTCCCCTATAGTGGCAGAGCCAAGTAGCTATAGGCAGACCATACGGCCTGCCAAGCCTAAATTATTTACTATCTGACCCTTAACAGAAATAGCCTGTCAGCCGCTGACCTATAAGATGGAAACGGGTAGTGATACTGGAAGTGACAGACAAACCGGGTCATGCTCCCCTGGACCTGCCATATTTTCTAAACTACCTCCTGACTCAATGGATAATATAGAAAATGCCAAAAAGTACTCTACCTGCCATTGTCCTTGGGGGGCCTGAAAATAAAAATGGAAAGTGTGAGACAGGGCTGGAGAGACAGTCACATCATTCATTCAAGTCCAAGTTCTTAGCATAGTTCCTCTGATTTTCTTTTAACTGTTTCCTTTAATAAAAATGCTTGCATAGTATCAGGTACTGACAAATACCTGGAGATTGAAGGAAGGAGCAAAGATGGAGAAAACATTCTACTTTAAAACCAACAGTTTTTACTGTTTTTAAAACTTTGTTTAAAAACATTTTTAAACAATTCATATATGTTTACCCCTTTATAAACTTTTTCAAGAAGATTAACAGAGAACATTAGTCATTGGCATTAACAAAATTGGGAGCCCTCTTTTGGGGGATTACAATGGGTTATGTTGTATCTAAGGGAGTCCTGGTTTTGCAACGGTTAGGCGCTCGGCTGCTTACTGAAAGGTTGGCAGTTCAAATCCACCAGCTGCTCCACAGGAAAAAAGACTTGATGATCTGCTCCTGTAAATACTACAGCCTAGAAAACCCTATGGGGCAGTTCTACCCTGTCGTACAGGGTTACCATGAGTCAAAATTGACTCGACAGCACACAAGAACATGTTGTACTTAAACTGGAAAAAATAAAAGAAAATCAGATGGGATACAGCAAGGTGCTAAGGGATTGAGGACTAACTAACCTGTATGACATTGCAAAGCCTTTAGGATTTATTATATGTAACAAACACTTAAACAGAACTTCCCATACGCCAGGAGCTGTGCTAAACATTTTACAAAAATTAATTCATTTAACCCTCAAGTCTGTATGAACTAAGGTCTATGAGTATCCTCATGTTATAGATAAACTGAGGGACAAACAAGTTAATTTATTTGTCCAAATTATTTTAAAAGTATTTCTTAACAAAACAGAATGCATAAGTGAATTGCTGCTGTCTTGCTGCACTTGCTATTCCTTCTGGTGAGCCCAGAAGTTTTGACAAGGAGATGCCGAAGCTAAGACACTGAAGCTGCTAGGCTGGCGGTCAGCCTGCACAGTGTGTGGCCTCGTGCACGCTCTACTGCGCCGTTGGCTGGGCCACAGCTATTGCTCAAACGCTCAAAACATTCCCAGCACTGAGGCCAGCAGGGAGGTTGAGAGCAGGAGCGTAAAAGAGAGCCACTTTGATTCAAATCCTCCCTCTGCCCCCAATTCACAAGTTCCTTGACTTTGGGTTAATACTTAATTACTTTAAGCCCATTTCCTCTTCTCTAAAATGGGCGTTGATAATAAGAATCCCTGTCCTCACAAGGTTGTTGAATAAATGAGCTCATGAAAGTCAAGTGCCCATTACAAAGTATTCACTGAATGAATGTTAACTAGTATTACACTAAGGAACCCTGGTGGCATGGTGGATAAACACTTGGCTGCTAATCAAAAGACTGGTGGTTTGAACCCACAAGCCACTCCATGGGAAAGTAAAGATTTTGACTTTTGAAACCCTATGGGGCAGTTCCACTTTGTTCTACAGGATTGCTATGAGTTGGAATCGACTCAATGACACACAAAAACAATATTATGCTGTGAGTCTTAAGCAGAAAAGAGATGCCTTATAAAAAGGTATCTCTGATTTATTCAGAATATCCCCGATTTACTCAGAACTGCTATGCTATAGGGTCGCTATGAGTCGGAATCGACTCGACAGCGGTGGGTTTGGTTTTTGGTTTGGCTATGTTTGATGGAGCCTGACATATCCTGCACAGTGGCCTTACACAGAGATGCGAAAGCTACCTCGGTAGAACAGTGACAAGATTCAGGAGGATGCTGAGGTCACATCTAACTGACTTCAGGCCCCCATCGGCGCCAATAAGAGCTGTGTGACTTGTCAACAGTAAGCTGGGGAACTGAATTCTCACCCTAGTCCCACCAGGGACCTATTTTGTCTCCTTGGATGTACCATTTTTGCCTTTTTCTAAGTTTCCTCACCTGAAGAAGCAGCACTAAGAATGCTAACTTACCAGAAATAGCAGTGAAGTGCAACATTCAAATCATGTTATTAGAGTATATACGGTAAATACAAAAGGATATTCCATTTGCAATCAAGAGTGTCACTCAACATGCACATTTTTAGAGTAAGCTATTTACCTAAATTCAAGTACTCGGATGTCCTTATAGCCCGGTAACCCAGTAAATGCGTTTTCCACCTGTTAAAAATAAGTATGTAGGAATATGAAAAAAGTGTACAGTAAATGATGATTTTAAGAGTAGAATATAAAATGCACTATTTGTAACTATTAGTTGGTATACACACACACCATGGATATACATGGGTCTGAAAGTTCTATGAGAAAATTACCACAGCGAAAATGTTAGAAGTTAGTTTTTACATATAGCACTGCTACGTTTTTCTTTTCAATTTTGTTTTATAAGGTTTCGACTCGACGGCACTGGGTTTTTGTTTTTTAGTTATTTTAATATTAATCTTTTTCCAAATTATAAAAAGAAAGCATATTTCTTAATCTTATTGGCAAAGCCTTGTGTTTTCCCTTGTACAATAAAATGTGAAAAATAGCGTTAGTTTCAAAAGCAGCTGTAATAGCATTTTTAAACATTATTGTTTGGATCAGGAATCTGGCTACAGCACACACCCATGCACACTACCAAACAGTCAAGTGTTTACTTTCTATAAGTGGAAAACCTCCAGGGACGTCTGTTTCCCGTTCCTACAACAGAAGAGAACCATGAACACACCCAAAGTTAGAAAGAAATACGCAAGCCCTGGATTAGGTCTCAGGAAAGAGGCCTTATCCAACTAGTTTTTTCCTGAAGGAGGTTGTGAAGCAATGACCAACCAACTTAACTGGTCAAAAGATCAGTTAATGAGCATTGCTTCTGCAGGAGCTGTGTTTCTGACCGAGCCTTTAAAATCCAGCCATGTAAACCAATATGAGCTTAATGACTGGAGAAGAGAAAAGATTTCAACTGGACTATAGATCTAAAAATAACAGGTTATGCACAAATACAGACTTTAATAAAACTGAACCTTTAATCTGGGCTATTTCAGAAGTTGAAAACCTCACCAGATAAACCATGACATTAGAAGAAGGGAAGTAAGTCAGTGGACTTTGGGGACATCTCTGGGCATCTACTTTTAACCAAGCTGTCATATAATCAAGAGAGTGGAGTCTTTTAAAACCTTGTTTCAATGACGATCTCCATGTCTTAAGAATAAAGAATACGAACCCATGAAATTTTATGGCAATAATAATTTTGCTATGTTTTATTCTCTGAGGAAAAAGAGAGTGGAAACTCAAGTGGTGTAGTTGTTAAGTGCTATAGCTGGTAACCAAAAGGTCGGCAGTTTGAATCTACCAGGCGCTCCTTGAAAACTCTATGGGGCAGTTTTACTCTGTCCTATAGGGTCACTATGAGTTGGAATCAACTCGACAGTAAAGGGTTATAATTGGAATCAACTCGACAGCAATGGGTTATAATTACTGTAAGAAGCCCTGATGGCACACTGGTTACGCGCTTGTCTGCTAGCCTAAAGGTTGGAGGTTAGAACCCACCAGTGGCTCCCTGGGAGAAAAGACCTGGCAATCTGTTCCAGTAAAGATTACAGTTTTGGAAACCCTATGAGGCAGTTCTACTCTGTCCTATAGGGTCGCAATGAGTCAGAATCGACTTGACGGCACACAACAACGATACAACTCTTATAAGATAGGGGTGGAGGTGGAATCCTCAGGACTGAAAGTCAGAAGACTGAAAGTTAGTCCCAGCTCTGTTGTTTTTGCTGGCAGAGGGACCGTACGTCTTTTTTTTATAGAATTAATACTGCCCTCCCCACCTACCATATGAGACTTTTGTTAAGATTAAAAAAGAACATACCTGAAAGCATACCATAAACCACAAAGTGCTATACAACTGTACATTATTGCCTGAACTTTTACCATGTCTTGAATTCTCATACAGGTATCCTAATTCATCACATCTAGCTAGCTACTATACAGGTATCTATTTGGAGGAAGAGTCATCCCATTTTATTAACCAACATTAATACTATGAATAAAAAAAAAAAAACAGTTTATTGGACTGCTATGTGCCTGGTGCTTTGCAAATATTATTTATAATTCTTGCAACAATTCCAATAGATACATATTATCTCAACTTTATAGATGAGAAAACTGAGACTCTAAGATGTCAGCTAACTCACCAGGATCACACATTTGGTAAGAGACTGATTGAGAATTTATTCAACCCCAAATCTCTTTAACCCCAAAGCCCATATTCTTCCCACTGAATTACATTGCTTCTTCCTCTTTCCCCTGCCTCATGATAAATATGTTTTATAATTGGGACCAGAACTTGAAAAACTGTAAATTAAAAACTCCCTGAGTTAAAATGAAGGGGATTCTGTATGGTATAAAGGAAGGAGCACTTTGAAAAAGAAGCTGATCTGACTTTCCCAGGGGCAGATCAACTAGTAAGCAAGGTACGTACGGGCTTACTTGTGTTTACTTACTAATCTGTAGTGCACAGTTTCACAGGGGTTTCACCACATCCTTGATGTGGTGAAAAACAGGTGAAATTGTACACTAGGGATTAGTAAGTAAGCACAATTAAGCCCGTGTGTACTTGCTTATTGGGAAATCCATCCCTGGATCTTCCCTTCTACTCAAGAGAGGCTGAAATGACCATGAACAAATTACTTGACCTCCCTGAGCCTCAGCTTCCTCACCTGTAAAATGGAGATGCTCCCTCACATGCCTGCTGTGAGCAAACAGATAGAAAACAGCCTGTAAAGCATAAAGTAGTATATAAGGAAACTGTGTTAGCACTGTGAGTATCCTTCAGCACTATGTCAGTGACACTCCCAAGTCTGTCCTTTCCTCTCTGATGTCATATTTTGTGTTGTCCCAAGACTATCATGCCCCCTCCTCCTCTTACCTTATCAGGAGACTAATAGTTCCTGAACCTCATCTTCTCCAAGCATGTCTGCTTTGTCCCTGTGTGTCTTTCAATATTACCTAGAGAAGCTGAGGTAACACTCTGGGTGACTACGCTCTGAAGGGAGAGAGTTGGAGGGTTTCCTTCAGTTCACAGTAGACCTGGTGATGAGGGCCTTCAGAGATACCATCCCTGTCTCTGCTGTTCCACACAATGAAGTAGCTATTGGTAGATATTTCATTTCCGTTAAGGGGACGAGAATGTAGGCAGAGATAGGCCAGAGAAGGAGGTCTTTCATGGGAGTCCCAGACCCTTCATCATCCTCGGATCACCTCAAGCCAACAGCTACCTGACTTATAAAGTCCCTGCTGGAGATGTTTTTCTCTAAATCCGTAGTCATTCAGTGCAATTGTTTACCCGAACACTAAGGCTTAATAAAGTTTCCTTAATTCAAGCGTAGAAAGAACCAGACAGCCAATCCAAGACACCACCTGATGCCAGGTGTCCACTGGCTTGGCTGACACTTCTTCCACATACCACACAGCTTTGCAGCTTGACCACACAGCAAGGAAAATTAATCGTCTAGCCTACAATCCCCAGGTCTAACGGCTGCAATAATACCGTTCGGCTGAGAGGTGCATATTTTTTATTTCCCATTTGGACACAGTGTCTAGTGAAGGAAATTAGTCCAAGGCAATGGAAGTGACAAACTTGGTCGAGGAGAACCCCACCAAGGGGGAATGGAAAAGAAATAAACAGGAAGGAATAGTGTGCCTGTCTTTAGACAAAGAGGGATAGATGGGTATTCAATGCCTTACCACGCAAAAGCAAGGGCACACAAGACAGGACAAGCATGGGTCATTTGTTGACTAAAACATCTTGAGCTCAAGTGCTATATGGACTTATTCCAGAAGGTAAAGTTTCAGACAGGTCTAATCCACAGTTCTTTAAAGAAATTCCTTTAAAAATACCTCCAACCAGAGCACAAAGATAGGAAGGAATTTTACTTTTCACTGGGTGCCCTTTGGCGCTTTTGAACTTTGTACCATGTGAACGTACTCCTGTAAGTTACCACTTGAAATTTTTTCAATTAAAAAAAAAAGAATACTAAAAATTACACGTAATGTTCCCTCGAGCAAAAGAAACTACACTGCACATTGTTTCTCTGGTTTGTATACTTCTCCAGAGATTGTCAAGTTAAAACCATGCCACAGAATAATATATCCTTCCAATGGATGTATTGGAAACAGCACTTATTTGTTAGCGGATGGCAAATGGGTATAATATTTTGTTCTGATGAAATAATTTGTCTGTCTTTCCATGGATTTCTCACAGAACTTTCTGAAGAAATGGCTAAGTACCAAGTCCTCACCCCAGGAACCAAGTACATGGAGAGCTTGAATGTTAACTCTGCCTTTATCGGTATTGCAAATATGGGAAAATTACAACCCCAGCAAACTATCTTGTTTATCAAAAGAACAACAAAAACAGACCAAAAAAATACGACCCACCTCTGAAATAAACTCTTCGACAAGGTGCTGGTAGTGGGAGCTGGAGGGATCCTGCAGTTCTTCCCTGTACTGGCTCCCCGAGAGGTGGATGCTGAATTCTGCAATCTGCTCAGCTGCCGGTTTGGTGGGTTCCTCTACCACATTCTCAATCTCATTGCTAATCTGGATATCAGACAAAAAGTATTTACAAGTATCAACAAGTATTTATTGATTGCTTTCTATGTGCCTACAATGTGTTAAAGGCAACTTCAGATGATGACTTTTATATAGTATCTCACCTTGGAACAAAGTGGGTGGACTTTATGGCATAGGCTAATAATGAAATGACTGAGTATTCTGACTGGCTCCACAGAAAGTAGAAACTTTTCCACAGAAAACTGGCCATGTGCAAGTCAGTAAACAAGAGTTGGCTATGCTATATAATTATCATCTAAAAATAGCCTAGAATAATGGTTCTCCAACTTTTTGGTCTCAGGACCCTATTAAACTCTTAAAATTCACTGAGAAATCCAAAGAAGTTTGCTTTATGTGAATTGTATCTATAGATATTTACTAAACAAAAAATTAAAAGAGAAAATTTTTAAATATTTATTAATTCATTAAAAAAATAATTAAGTTGATACCAAAGAGAGCAACTCTCAGTCCTATTTAGTTTGTGTCACTTGGGCATGTCTTCAACTTTTTGGGGGAGCTGTTCTGGAATAAGATAAAAGAAATGGAGGGAGAGAGTGCAATAACAATGCAATGGAATATTATTCACCAATAAAAAGGATTGAAATACTAATAATCCCCAAACACAGAAATGTTATGCTAAGTGAAAGGAGCTATTCACAAAAGACTACATGGTGTATGATTCCATTTATACGAAATTTCCAGATCCTTAGAAAGTAGTTTAGCGATTGCCAAGGGCTTGGGTTGAGGGTGGGGAGGGGACTGCTAATGAACACAGAATTTTGTGGCAGGGTGAAGAAAATGTTCTAAAATTAGATAGTGATGATGACTGCAAGACTCTGAGAATATACTAATAACCACTAAATTGCACACCTTAAAAGGGTGTATTTTATGGCATGTGAATTATATTTCAATAAAGCTGTTGCTAAGTAATAATACTAATAAACCTATTACATGTAAAATAAATAACATATCCTTCAAAAGAAAAATTAATGAAAAGCGGCTTTGTTTACATTTTTTTTAGTTCTTTAATGTCTGGGTTATCAGAAGAGAGCTAGATTCTGCATTCAATCAGTTGCAATTTATTGTTTTAGTTGAAGTATATGAAGAAAATATGGCCGCACAGATATGTACTGGAGAACAAAAGAGTATATTCATAGCCTTTTCAGATAATTACGTATATTCTTCTTTATGCTACATCAAACTCAACAATAGTAGTTTCTTACAGGTTAGTTGCAAAATAATATCAACAAACTTTTTATACCCTGTAACATTAAAATCCGAGTCTTCCAATGGCCAAAGCCAGAACAATTTGAGAAACAAAATATTGGGTTATAACCCAAAGAGTAAAATAAATATCCATGAGTCCACGCTGATTTGAATAAATGAATGAGATAGAACTGGCAACAGTTCCTTACAGAAGAATTCCAATTAATAAATGCAGAAAGAATGAGTGAAATAGAGTATCACCACTAGAACACTACAGTAGTAGTTGCTGCAGGTAAGATCCATTTGAGCTTATCTAATCCAAGTCCCTCAGTTTTCATACTTAAGAAAACCAAGGATTGGACAGGAGGAATGACTAGCTTGAGGTCTCACAGAAAGCCAATGGCAGAGTCAGGAATATAACACAGAGTTTTTGTTTTTGTTGTTTTTCCCACACTACTATTTTCCATCCACTGTACTATTTTTCATTGTACTAGTTATATATGATCTACATAATCAGAGACCTTTAAAACTTCAGAATGGGAAGTAACCTCAAAGATCCCACCACCCCTTCTGATGCATGAATGCTCTCTATAATATCCCTGACAGATGATTGCTCATTCTCTGTTTAAATGACTCTGATGAGAAAGAACTTGTAAATTTCAAGAACTATATTTCCAAAAGCTCTTAGGGTTGGAAAGTTCTTAATATTAAATTCAACTCTACCACCCTGTACCTTCTACCATTGGTCCCAGTTCTGTAACCTGGGACACATACAAAAGCTGTAGTTTCCAGAGAGCACTTCATATATATAGACACAGCTATCATGTCTTCCCTGACTTTTCCCTAGTTCCACTCCTCCACACATCTCAGCCTTCAATGTCTTTCTTAGGGTGTGGCACCCACAAATGAGGTCTGAGCAATTAAAAAAGGGTAGGACAACCACCTCCCTTATATTATACTGTATATTTCTATTAAGGAAATCTAAAATTATACTAGCTTTTACTAGTTTTTTGCAGTAACCTCATCACACTGTTGATTCATACTGAGACTAACATCAATAAAAACTTATACTTACTGAATTTTTTTAGACAACTTTGCATTTATCCATATTAAATTTCACCTTGCTAAATTTGGATGGAATTCCCATGTCTAAAAATATTATAAAATAAATACCTTGAGTAATTCTACTGCTACAAAACACATAAAACGCTGAATAGATTTAATGCTTTTAACACATAGCTGATTTGCAAAAAAGTAAGGAAAACCCCAAGAGGCCAGAAACAATCGGTTGCAGAAATCCAGAGAGGTGATCCAGTGTTGAAGGTGGCCATTTCCATGGTATATCTGCTGATTCCTTGTAACCCACGCAATACTGAATGCCAAATACCATGAAGGGACAAAATACAAAGTGCAAGGCCTATACACACTGGAGAGTTAGACTGATGACTCCTACATAAAGCAAGCGTTCTTAAAACTCAAATGAACAGTTTGAACAACAAATTAGACTAAGATGAAGGAAAGATTAGTGAACCGGAAGACAGACACGGATGTAACACAGAGAGACACAGGAATGAAAGTTATGAGCATGTGGTTAAGAGACATGAAGGATAAAATGAGAAGGTCTAACATATATTCAACCATAAGAGACAACAGCTGAGAATTTCCCAAAATTGACAGACACAAAGCCTAACATTAAGGAAGTACGACAAATTTAAAGCGAGATAAATAAACATAAATCCACACGTATACTCATTTTGTAAAACTGCCAAACCTCAAATCCAAAGATGAAAAAAATATCTCAAAAGCAGCTAAAGAAAACAACCAGACAATCCACAAAGGAATGACAACTAGACTGAAAGTTGAGCTCTCAGTAACAACAATATCTCTCAGAAAATAGTGAACTAAAACCAAAGAAAAAATAACTCTCAACCCACAGTTGAATACAGATTAAAAATATCTTTCTAGAATAAGGACAAATAAAATTTTATCAACAACTGAGATTGAACCAGTAAGAGACTCTTACTAAGGAAACATCAGGAGAAAAATTATCCCAGAAGGTCTAAAATGAAAAAAATTATTGTAAGATGACAAAAGAGTTATCATCTGGGTAAACAGAAAAGAAATTTAACTGTATAAAACAAATATGATAGTTGAATTTGTAGAGAGAACTAAGAGAATGAAAAAGAAAATACTTTAAAATAGCATGTAAATCAACAGGTTGGTAATTTGAATTGCAATGTTCTAAGGCTTCTGTATTATTCAGGATTAAGAGATAAATACAAAACTTTAAATTTTGCTAAGTCAAATATGCATTATAACTTACAGAGTGATTTAAAAAAAAAACACGGAAATACATGGTCTCCTAAACAGTAGATAGAAAAATACATTAGGAAAAAAAGTAAAATGTAAAACTGTATCAGGTTCATTTTTAATTAGATATAGGAATCTAATTCCTGCTAGGTATCTCTATAACTGTCCTGTTCTCCTACTGATTCTGTAAATTGGCTTCAAGTCATCCTCTCTATTTTAGATTTTAATGTTCCAACTGATTGTATATAATTCCTTCACTCCTATTACAGTGAACTCTATCTCATTCTTTAAATGTTTCCAGACCCAAGTCATGGCTAGTCTGCCTTGGAGTTCAGAACTACAGTGTTACTTTTTATTCATTCATTAACAATTACTTATTGAATGGTAGTATTTTCTCAGCACCATTTGCTTTGTACACAGTATTACCGAGAGTAGAAGTACCAATCCAGCCATCCTCTCTAGGGACCCCTAGCTATAACCAGCCTTGTTCACTGACAGAGAGGTTGGTGGGGCAGAGTGGAGTGACTTTAACTTGATTTTGCATAGATTAAAATGTCCAGGTTGAAAAGGAAAGGTGCAAGGTAACTAAATTTCATCTCTCTAGGGAATATGTTTAATCAGGATTTTCTCTATATTAAATAATATAGGACTTATGAACCCCCAAATTTTAAAAATTCAGAATTTAACAAGCTTTCTAACAATCTGTCTCTATTTTCCTGAGGAGTGTGTACTTTTTTTTAATCTGAATGTCATACAGGACTCAGCTTTAAGATTTAATACTGTTTAATGTGGATGATGTTGTTGTATGCCGTTGAGTCAATTCTGACTCATAATGACCCTATATGACAAAGTAGAACTACCCCCACAGGGTTTCCTAGGCTATAATCTTTAAGGGAGAAGGTTGTCAGGTCTTTTCTCCCTCGGAGTGACTGGTAGGTTCGAACCACCGACCTTTCGGTTAGCAGTCGAGCACTTACCCCTTGTGCCACCAGGACTCCTTGTTTAGTAGATAGGTTCCTATCAAGAATGATGCCGTAAAGAAGCATAGTGCTTCATGATTTTTTAAACTACATAAAATCCATATTCTTTCCACGTGAAGAAGGGAAGACAACATCCTCATCTATTAAGGGTTAGAAGAACAGTCATGTCACAGAGCCTGCGAGAGGCATGTGAGCTGACCATAATGATAGCTCCGTAGTCCCCGGATAATTTCATTTACAATTTGAACCCTCCCTCACCAAGAGCTAGCCAGTAAGAATAGATTTCTCAGCTCTCCAAGGGATCCCAGATTCTTTTTTACGTACTGGTTTCAAAGTCCATATTTTCATTAATAAGGCACCCTATGAAGTCCTGTGTGATCTGGCAATAGACCATAGACCCTCTCTTAATTCCTGCTCTCCATGTCAGAAACTGAAACGGCAAAACAGCATCACTCACACTCTCCTCAGGCCTCTCCAAGCTGCTCTCTGAGGCACCTTCATAGGAAGCCACCCCTGGATACGGAACACTGACAGCAGCACCTAAGCAGAAAAACAAAAACGTGTGTATGAGCTCAGTCCCTGACTAACTCCGAGTTCATATCAGGAAACAAGCAAGTGACGTCAAAATCATCCCTACAAACCATTTGCTTTTTCATCCTGAAAATTCTGTGCATTCTAACCTTAAGACACAGCTGTAGAGAATCTTCCCAGAAAAAGAAGCAATAAGGGCTCATTCATATATTCAGTCAAAAAACGTTTATTGAGCACTTGTCAGCATCTGCAAGGCACTATGGATACAAAGACCAAGTTCCTAACCTCAAGGAGCTCACTGGCTAATAAAGGGGACCGATATTGAAATTAGTATCTCTATCTAAAGGGGGAAGTAGGTAAAGGTATAAATTAAATGAAATTGACCATAAATTGATAATCGTTGAAGCTGGGATCTCATTATGCTATTCTATTTTTGCATATGTTTAAAATTTCCCATAAAGAGAAGTTTTTTTAAAAAAAAAAAATTTTTTTAAAGAATGCAACTACCAATTTACAGAAAATAGAGAGGTCAAAGGAGCATGTTAACCTACACCATTAGAATGCAATCAGAAATATCCTTACTCTGGAAATTCTAGGACAAATGGCCTGGTTTCTTCAACAAATTAATTACAAGAGGAAAAACAAGAAATACAGAAGGAAACTACAGTTTTTTTTTTTTTAAATGAAGACTTAAAAACACATTAAAAAATAAAATGGCCAAAACTAAGCTAGTATTTAGTAATACACACATCCTGTTGCTGTCAAGTGAATTCTGACTCATAGCAACCGTATAGGACAGGGTAGAACTGCCCCATAGGGTTAGTGGCCAAACTCTTAACCTCTGTGCCCACAGTAGATGATAAAACGATTTTAAAAAGATATAAACATAACTCTCATAAAAGTGAGATAGTGGTATTCTTAAGGGAGTGGGGAGCATTGTGTTTGGAAGGGGGCATGTAGAGGGTGTCTGGTAGAGCTAGAAAGGTTCTAACTCTTGACGGAGCAGTGGTTACAGGGTGTTTGCCTTAAAATAATTCACTAGGTTGTATATTTGTTTTAAGCAGTTTTCTGTGCTTGTGTTATATTTAACAATAAAAGTTTTAAGTACCCATATCATAATGCCATAAAATATGTATGCTTAAAAAAAATTTTTTTTTGACTAGTGAAAAGAGGAATTGCTTTTTCTTGAGACTTCTGAATGACATGTAAGAAGAAACCTGATATTTTTAAAATGTAAGCTGTAAAATGTGTTTGCTTGCTTGCAAGATTGTCCTAAGCCATAAATAATTTATAAAGTAAAGTGACTAAAATCACAAAAACATACTTCCCAATGTCGAGGTATCTTCAACAGGAACTGGAGATGACAATTCAGGGCTAAGGAAAAAAAATGTTCAAAGTTAACGAAATGATAGAAATATAAGTTTATTTTGGTGTTCTTTTTTTTCCAAAAAGGAAGCCACTAGTCTCTAAGCAAGAGTTCCCAAACCAAAGTAATGAGTAGCAAAGTGAAAAACAAACAAAAACATTAGTCTTCAAAATTTTTTCTCTACATTTATTGATGCCTAAACTAGAATGACTCTACTTAAAATATTGTCCTGGTTACTGTTTCATCACCCTGCTTTATTCTTCTCAGTTCTTAACATTGTCTAAAATTATTTTGTTCATTTAGTTATCTACTTGTTTATCATCTGTCTCCACTGCTTTAATCCTCTAGAACTGCACTGTCCAATGAGGCAGACACTAGACACATGTGACGATTTAAATTAATTAAAAACAAATACATTTTAAAATTCAGCTCAGCGATTCCTCCAGCCACAATTCAAGTGCTCAGTAGGCACATGTGGCTAATGGTTACTGTATTGGACAATGCCGTAAAGAACATTCCCGTCATCACAGAAAGGTCTATTGCACAGAACTGCTTTTGAATCTAAACTCCATGAGATTAGGGACATTGCCTGCCATATTCCTGCTGTATCTCCAGTGCTTATAATAGTACGTGCCCTTTAGTAGGCACTAAATAATATTTGTGGAATAAATGAATGCATAAATATTATGTGTGCAGAAGGCACTTGGCAAACCACCCATGGTGAAGCCGAGGCAAGACGGTTGTATAAACAGCTGCATGTTTCCATCCCCCACAATGAAAATAGAAAACACCAAGCAAAAATAGATGAATTTACAGTTTCAGAATCTGGAAATCAGTCAAAGAATTACAGCATTTAAGCAAACACGGAATTAAGAAAAATCCTGCTCTCCAATGATAGGAATTTTTTCAGTTTTTTCTTCCACCGTAGACACTCCACCCCTCCCTTGCCTCCACAGTCGTGGGCACTGTGACAGATGCTGTTGCTGAAGTGGAGAACCACAAACCACACACCCAGACAAGGACGTGCTCTCTGGCACAGAAGAGTGTGGACTAGACTTCACTTTTGCCAGATTTGTCTGTTTGTGTCTTCTAGGGGCTGCTTGAAGGACTGAGCGGGTAATCTCCCCATATTAGATGCATGTGCACTCCCATGGGACTGGGGGAAGGAATGTACCAAACAAAACCCACAGACAGTACCCACACTTAATCACACAGGACTAATTTGCAAGACTGAAGCACGTGGAAGCATAGATTTAGCTTCCAAGGACTGAAGGAGAAAGGCTGGTGTGCAAGTATCTTACAGAATTCAGAACTTTCAATAACAGTACGTAATTATGCAAAATGGCAAAGTAGGTAGTTCTATAGGTCTGTCCCACCTCCCAAATAACAGCACTGGAAAGAGCAACTGGAATCAACTGGAACTCTGGAACTGGGTTGGACACTTAATTCAACCAGGGGAGTACTTGATGAAGGCACAAGCTGCTGACCTCTCTTAGGTGAACTATGTGCATCACCTGGCTACCACCTCCCATTCGTCAGCCCCTCCAAGGTGGTGGAGTCAGTGGTCTATGTTCCTAGAGTGATTGGCGGGTATCAAGGCAGACAGCGAGTATCATGTGCTCCAATGATTTGGGAATACACAGTGTGCACAGCTGGGCTGGTCTGGCGGTGCCTTGAGGGAGGGGTGCAGAACTTTGCAGCAATTTTGGCCCTCTCCCAGAAACAGCTGCACCTTGCCAGCAGATTCAAAGGTCTAGAGCGCCCTCTGGTGAAATATATCAAGCCACTGACTGATGGTAGAGATAACAGAATTGGAACACACACTCTAAACACTAGCTTGGAAAAGTCACTAACAGTTGACTGTAGCTATCATTAAGTAAGAAAAGCAATAACTAAGGAGTGGGACAATTTAGATATTTTCTGCTTTTTGCCGTTTGTTTCTTCCCTGGACTACAAGGAATTCTCCCTTGAACCACTACTTGGCCATGGGCTCCAAAACAAATCTCCAGTGTCCATGCACATTTTGGAAGACAGCCTTTGCAAAAGTAGTCAGGGCAGGTTGATGAGCAGATGGACTATTACAGCCTTCAACAATTAAAAGTAAATTAATTAAAAAACTGCAATCTCTGGTGAAGGTGAAGCATCTCAGTTCCAGAGTTACTACATTATAATATTCAAGTGTCCTAGTTTCAAATGAAAAATTACAAGGCATACAAAGAAACCGAAAGGATGGTCCAGCCAAAAGACTAACACAAAGAGACAAAAAATTTATCCTATGGAAGCCTAGATATTTGACAGCTTAGAAGAATTTAAAATACCAATTTTAAATATGTTCAAAGAACTAAAGGAAAAAACAGACAATAAACTAAAGGAAATCAAGGAAACAGTACAGGAGCAAAATGAAAATTCCAATAAAAAGAAACTATAAAAAAGGATCAAACATAAATATTGGTGCAGAAGAATATAATAAATAAAATAGAAACTCCATTGGAAGTTCTTAACAACATATTTGAGCTGGCAGAAGAAAGAATCAATGAATTAGAGTATATAAGATGATTAAAATTCTGAAAGTAAAGAGCAATAGAAGAAAAAGATAAATAAAATTGAGAAAAGCCTAATGGAATTGTAGGGCACTAATAAATGAACTAACATACTAACACATGAATCCCAGAAAGAGATGAATAAGAGAAAGGGACAGAAGGAATAATTGAAGAAATAATGGCACAAAACCATCGAAATCTGATAAAGCACATGAATCTACAAATCCAAGAAGCTCAGCAAACTCCAAGTAGGATAAAGTCAAAGAACTCCATACCAAGATACTTTATAATCAAGCTTTCAAAAACCAAACATGGAGAATTCTGAAAGCAGCAACAGAGAAGCAAAATGTCACACATAAGACATCCTCAATAAGATTAAGTGCCAGTTTCTCCTCATAAACCTTGGAGGTCAGAAGGCAGCGGAATGACACATTTAGAGAACTAAAAGGAAAGAACAATCAACTAATAACTACATTTGACAAAACTATAAATCAAGAAATCAAGAACGAGGGTGAAATCAAGATATTCTCAGATATATAAAAGCTGAGAAAGTTCATTACCACTAGACCTATCCTACAAGAATGCTAAAGGGAGTCTTTCAGATGGAACATAAAAGACACTAGACAGTAAATCAAGGCAGAAAAAAAAAATCTCCACTATATGTAATTTCATGGGCAAGTATAAGGACCTATCTTAAGATATTTTTGGTTGGCAATTCTTGTTGCTATGTCCTTCATGATTTATAATGACAAAAGCATTAACAATAAGTATAAATTTATGTTACAGAGCACATGATGTAATAGATGATAATAACAACATAAACGGGGGGAGAGGGAGGACTATAGAAATAAAATTTTGGGTGCTGCAAAAGGTAAGTTGGTATCAATTTAAACCATGTTATAAATGTAAGATGTTAAATATAATCCTCGTGGTAAGCACAAAGAAAATATCTTAAAAATACGCACAAAAGGAAAAGAGAAGGAAAGCAAAATGGTTTACTACAAAAAAAAAAAAAAACAACAAAACACAAATATTGGCAGAAATGAGAGACGAAGACACAAAAAAATACATAACAAAATGGTGGAAGTAAGTCACTCCTTATCAGGAATTAGCACAGATGTAAACAGGCTAAATGCTCCAATCAAAAAACAGAGTGGAAGAATGGATTTAAAAAAGATGATTCAACTATATATTGTCTAAAGAGACACATTGTAGGCCCAAAGACACAATAGATTGAAAGTGAAAGAGTAGAAAAAAATATTCCATGCAAGTAGTAACCAAAAAAGAGCTGGGGTGATGATTTGAATGTCAGATAAAATAGAATCAAAATCTGTTCTAAGAGAAAAAGAAGGACATTACATAATAACAAAAGGGTCAATTCATCAAGAAGATATGACAGTTATAAATATATATGCACATTACACACAAGCCCCCCCAAAAATAAAATAAAAAAAAAAAAACACTGACAGAATTGAAGGGAGAAAGAAATCTACAAAAATAGTTGAACACTTCAATACACCATGTTCAATAAAGGAACAAAGGACCTGAACAAAGCTATACACCAAATAGAATTAACAGACATATATAGAACACTCTACCCAACAACAGCACAATATATATTCTTTTCTAGTGCACATGGATTATTCTCCAGAATAGACTTATGTTAGGTCACAAAGCAAGTCTCAATAAATTGAAAAAGGCTGAAATTATACAAAGCAACTTCTCCAACCAAAATGGAACAAAACTAGAAACTAATAACAGAAAGTAAAAGGGAAAATACACAAATATGTGGAAATTAAAGAACACACTATGAAACAGCCAATAAGTCAAGGAAGAAATCAGAAAAAAAGTTTAATGAAAAGGAAAGCACAACATACAAGACTTATGGGATGCAGTAAAGCAGCGCTCAGAGGGAGATTTATAGCAGTAAAAACCTACATTTAAAATCAATAGCCTAACTTTACAGCTTGAAGAACTAGGAAAGAAAAGCAAACTAACTCCAAAGCTACCAGAAGGAAAGAGATAAAAAAGATCAGAGCAGAAATAAATGAAATAGAAAATAGAAAAACAACAGAGAGAATCAACAAAACCAGAAGTTGGTTCTTTGAAAAGATAAACAAAATCAACAAACCTTCAGCTAGACTGACAAAGAAAAAAAGAGAGAAAATGCAAATAACTAAAATCAGAAATGAAAATGGAGACATTACAACTAATTCATCAGGAATAAAAAGGATCATAAGAGAATACTGTAAACAATTCTATGCCAACATATTAGATAGATTAGATGAAATGGACAAATTCCTAGAGACACAGGAACCACCTAAATTGTCTCCAGAAGAAATAGAAAATCTCCACAGATCTCTAACAAGTAAAGAGACTGAATAATGTAATCAAAAACCACACAACAACAAAAGTTGTGGACCAGATGGCTTCACCGAAGAATTCTACCAAACATTTACAGAAACACCAATTCTTCTCAAACTATGTGACAAGCATTACTCTGATACCAAAGCCAGAGAAAGATACCACAATAAAGGAAACTTAGAGACCAATATCCCTTATAAATATAGATGCAAAAACCCTCAACAAAATACTGGCAAACCTAATCCAACATCATAGTAAAAGGATTATACGGTGCAAACAGTTAACCCATTCAGCTGCTAACCAAAAAATTGGCAGTTTGAGTTTACCCAACAGAGTGCTGGGAGAAAGACCTGGTAATCTACTTCCGAAAAATCATTGGATCAAATAGTTAAAAACTCTGTGGAGCACAGTTCTACTCTGACACTGCTTTACGCCACGACCAAGTGGGATTTTTTTCCAGAGTGGTTCAACATTAGAAAATCAATCAATGTAATACATCACACTAATAGAACAAAGAAGAAAGAAGCACATGGTCATCTCAATAGATGCAGAAAATGCATACAACGAAATCCAACATCCTTTCATGATAAAAATCACTAAATAAACTAATAACAGATGGGAAATGCCTCAATATGATAAAGGCCCTTTATGAAAAACCCACAGCTAGCATCATACTCAATAGAGAAAGACAGAGTATTTCCCTTAGGATCAGGAACAAGACAAGGATGCCTGCTCTCACCACTGCTATTAAATATTATACAGGAAGCCCTATTCAGGGCAATTAGACAAGAAAAAGATATAAAACATATCCAAATCAGGAAGGCAAAAGCAAAACTATACTTTTCTACATATGGCATGATTTTACATATAAAAAAATCCCAAAGAATCAACAAGAAGGCTATTAGAGCTAAAAGATGAATCCAACGAAGTTGCCAAGTTCATGGTCAAAACACAAGTCAGTTGGGTTTCTATAGACAAGCAATGAGCGATCTGAAATGGAAAATAAGAAAAATATTCCACTTACAATAGCAAGTAAAGGAATAAAATACCTAGTAATAAATTTAACTAGAAAGGTGAAAGACTTGTACACTGAAAACTACAAAACATTACTGAAAGTTATTAAAGAAGACCTAGGAAAATGGAAAGACATTCTGTGTTCATGGATTGGAAGACTTAATATTGTTAACATATCAATACTAGCCAAAGCTATCTATAGATTCAACACAATCCCTATCAAAATTCCAACAGCTTTCTTTGTAGAAATGGAAAAGCCAATCTTCAAATTTATATGGAATTGCAAGTAGTCCTGAATAACCAAAGCAATCTTGAAAATCAAGAACAGAGTAGAACGACTCATATTTCCCAATCTCAAAACATACCATAAAGCTACAATAATCAAAATGTTTGGGTACAGGTATAATAATAGGCATATAGACCGATGGAATAGAACTGTGAGCCCAGAAATAAACCCATACACATCTATGGCCAATTGCCTTTCAATAAGGGTACTAAGTGCATTCAGTGGGAATAGTCTCTTCAACAAATGGTGCTGGAACAACCGGATCTCCATGTGCAGAAGCATGAAGGTGGACCCATACCTCCCACCATACACAAAATGGATCATATACCTAATGTAAGAACTAAAACCATAAAACTCTTGGAGCAAACATAGGAGTAATGCTTCTAGTTCTAGTTTTTGACAGTGGATTTATGGATACTACTTATTACTTTTAGTGTACTATCCAAAAATAAATCCATTGTTGAAAACTGGATCTAGAAGCATTACTCCTATGTTTGTTCTAAGGGTTTTATGGTTTTAGTTCTTATACTAAAAGTTGAGCCCTGGCGGCACAGTGGTTAAGAGCTTGGCTGCTAACCAAAAGTTTGGCAGTTCAAATCCACCATTCACTCCCTGGAAACCCTGTAGGGCACTATGAGTCAGAATCAGCTCAACGGCAACTGGTATACACTAAAAGCACTAGACACAAAAGACAAATGGGACTTCACCAAAATTAAAAACTTTCGTGCATCAAAGGACTTTATCAATAAACCAGAGAGACAACCTGTAGACTGAGAGAAAGTAGTTGGCAACCATCTATCTGCTCGGGATCTTTTTTTTCATTAATGGAACACATGCTAAATCATTGAGTGTATCTGAATCACATGTGTCCCTCTGGACTCTGGGGGTAGGATTGGTGGGACACATACGTCCCCTTGGACTTCAGGGTGGGTGCTCATGTCCCTCTGGACTCTCGGGTGGTAGGACTGGTGGGATGCATATGTCCTGTTGGACCCTGGGAACCACATGTCCCTGAGGACTCATGTACAGGTTTGATGGGACACATATGGCCCTATACGCACCAGATGCACCACCCCATACAATACCCTGTAAAAACAGTAATTTGCAGCACATACCCTTCTCTTCTTCAAACAGTTATACAGGTCCCCTCCTGATGGTTACAGGCACTGCTAGTGGGGAAGTAGCTTCTCAATACTCCTGAGAGGTAGAAAATGTAGGTGGGACACATATGTTCCGCTGGTCACAAAAGGGTTTAACATCCAGAATGTATAAAGAACTCCGAAAACGCAACAAAAAGACAACCCAATTTTAAAAATTAGGCAAAAGACTTATTAAGATATTTTACCAAAGAAGATATAGAAATGGCCAATAAGAACATGAAAATACGCCCAATGTCATCAGGGAAATGCAAATCAAAACCACAATGAGATTACAAAAAGATGTGGAGGAACATGAAACATATATTGCTCAGTGAAATAGGTCAGTTTGAAAGGCTACATACTGTATGATTCCAACTACATGACATTATGAAAGAGGCAAAACTATGGAGATGGTGAAACGGTCAGTGCCAAGGACTTGCTCTAAAAAAAAAGTCTATTATTTAAAACACACACACACAATGAGATACCACTTCACCCCCACTAGGATGGCTACTATCAGAAAATAACAAGCGTTGCTGCGAATGTGGAGAAATTGGAACCCTCACCTGCTGCTGCTGGGACTGTAAAATGGCACAGCCACTACGGAAAACAATTTGGTGGTACGTCAGAAAATTAAACATAGAACTATCCTACGATACAGCAGTTCCAATCCAAAGTATATATACCCAGGAGAACTGGAAGCAGGGACTCAAACAGAGGTGCACCGATACAGCATTATTCACAATAGCCAAAAGGTGAAAACGACTCCAGTATCCAACAACAGATGAACGGATAAATAAAATGTGGTATATACATACGATGGAATATTATCCAGCCATAAAGAGAAATAAAGCTCTGATACATGCTACAGCATAGAAGAACGTTGAAAACATTATGCCGAGTGAAATAAGTGAGATACAAAAGAAAAAATACTGTATGATTTCACTTATATGAAATATCCAAAATAGGCAAACACATAGAGACCGAAGTTCATTAGCAGTTACCAGGGCCGGCCGGGATGTGGGAACGGGAAGACACCACTTAAGGAGCACAGAGGTTTTGTTAAGGGCAATGAAAAAATTTAGAAACAGTGTTGATTGCTGCACAACATGGTGAATGAATTAAACTCAGTGAATTGTATGTGTAAAAATGGTTGGACTGTTTTGTTACATATATTTCACAATAAAAATTAAAAAAAAAAAAAAAAAACATGGCCTACGAAGGTTATAGTTTTATTGGAAATACAGACACCAAATAAGTGATGGCAAATGCAACAAGTAGTACAGACAGGAAAGTACTAGCTGCTAAGGGGGAACATATCATTATTAATCTCTTCTCATTTGAGAAATCATAAAACCGTAAGTAATCTTAAAGATAGCCTCCTTCAACAACTTATATGAAGAAAGTAAAGTTTAGAGAGATGGCTTGCTGTAGGCCACCATGCTAACTGGTTCCAGGTCTCCCAGCTCTCAGCCACCCTGCGACTGCAGGAAAAGACCAGAAGTGATCAGCACAATCTGAAAAAGCCCTCACTCTTAAGGGAAAGAAAGAGGGTTTCCACAAGCCTAAATTCCCATATATCTCTAAGCTATATAAATTGTAGTTATCTGGGTAAGTTTTTATAACTTTAAAGTTTGTATGCATGTCCTAAGGGGAAAGGATTGTCCCATTAACCACTTCCAAAGGTGCTGGATCAGTGGCGATTATGTAAGTTCTCAGCTTAAATGGCAATTGAAAATACTCTTCAACCTTACACAAGTCAGCTTCCCAAGGTTATTTGATCATAGTCAGAAACATCTCCTTCACAGACTTGTCAAGGTGCCAATAAGTCCCATCTTCAAAACAACTCCTTAAGGTTGCTCCACTGCTCTAAATTAGGTCGCAGAGGGTACTCCAAGACACCAGATAAACATGGCACACATCTTGAAGAATTAATTTCACTTAAAGCTTAAGCAGTTGGGGAGTTAAGTGCCCAAAAGCAATTTTCCCAGGGTCACAAAATCACCTAATGGTCCAAGACCATAGCTAAAATTCCTAACCGTATCCAGAACACTATTCAATAATAATAACAGCAAAAATAATTTGAACTAAACTTACTGAGCCCTCATCATGTGCCAGGTACTGTGCTATGTGGCTATGTGCTTTATCTTGGTTAACGCACTGAATTCTGGCGACCACTTTAAAAGGAAGATATTAGTATCCCCATTCCTACAGATGAGGAAACTAATGGCACAAGAGGTTAAAAATTTGCTCAGGGTCACAAGCTAGCCAGTGGAGGAGCTGTGATGTGATCGTAAGTACATTTGATACTCTTATCTATCTCAACTCACTGCTTCACAGCATGGTCTTTATGTGACCCATACTCTTTAGAAGGTTGGCCAGGATGGTTTACTTGGTCTTAATGATGCTGGCCTACATAACCAAATGACCCAGAAGCCAAAGTCTGTACGGTCCCGGAAAAAAAGTAAGGAAACCTCAGTCAGAGCAGGAGGGCTACCATAAGCAACCAGGTATGAAGAACACAGTAAAGCAAAGGGGTCAAAACAAAACATGGCAACTAGAGTGGGAAGTTACGAACAGACAGAGGAAGAAACCAGTTCTCACCTGAGCCAGGAGAGGAAGGTGGTCAAAGTGTCCTCCGTATCAAAATCAAATTTAAGTTCAATACTCTAACTCAGCAAGCACGCAAAAGGAGAAGTTTGCTTACTTCTGTAGAACTAGATCTCACCTTACTGAATTCAAAGTAACGTTATTTTTAAGGATGGTAAGGAGGAAACTCTTGGAAATTCAAATCACTCGTCTAACACTCCAACACTCGATACCTATCCTTCCGCTCTCCTTTCAAAAGACAGAAAAGAACACTTAGCAATAACCCTTTTACACGTTCTTATTAGGTATGTTGCCTGCAAGGATCCCTTAAAGCGTCCCTCACAACAGAACTAGAACACAGAGCTGCACTGAGTTTGGACACGAAAATTATCACTGCATTTCTAGACCCAACCACAAATTTCCAAGAGTCCAGCTAAGACCTTTAACTTAATACCAGCAGCAAACAACCCCCTACTGTCTTGTTTCCTCAGTACATTATTCATTCTCCACACTCTTGCTTCAGCTTGTCAGTGGGATTCAGTTGGGATTGTGTCAAAAGATGCATATAGACACATGGAACATAAAGTTTAAAACTATGTGAAACAAGCCAAGCATAGGTTCGCCTATCCAGGTTACTACTTCCTTGACGATTTTCTTTACTTTGTTTTACTATAATCTGTAAACAGCAAAAGAACTCCAGGCAAGAAGTTGGGAATCCTGGATGGTAGTCTCAGATATGGCATTAACTCTGTGAATGACTTGGGAAAATACCTTAGTTGTTCTGAGGCTCAGGAACCTAATCTCCAAAATGGGAACATCTCCCTGCCCTACCTATTTCACCAAAGGTGTTGATGAAAGTCAAAGAAAATATTCTACTCAGAGCATTATGAAAAGGACGAAGTGGTAAACAAATGTAAGAGAAAACAGGAGTTAGTGGAGCATTGATAGATGTCATCCTAAACAGAATAAAACATTTGCTGAAAAATTTTATATTTGGCTTTGTAATCCATGATAGACACTCTCAGCTACAAATACAAGTCAGTTGAGGTACAAAAATCCCAGGCAGCAGTCCTCACACAATGAGAATATCAGCAGAGAATTGATAACGGACCTGAGTGAGAGGGATGAAATTCAGTTACTCGTTTAAGGCGTATTTAGTGAGCACATAACCTAGGCTGGGCCTTCTGCGGCCTGTTGAAGATATAACAGCAAGAGCAGATGGCGCAGGGTGAGCAGTGATGGGAGCGAAGCGTAGATGCTTTCAAGATGCCTGAGTGTGATGGAGACGAGCTGGAGAAGGATTTTTTTTTTTTTAATATGTAACATGGGAGAGGCTTGAGCATGTTTCAATGCTAATAGGAAGGAGTGATGCAGTGGTTAAGAACTCAGCTGCTAACCCAAAGGTCGGTAGTTCAAATCTACCAGCTGCTCCTTGGAAACCCTATTGGGGCAGTTCTCCTGTGTCCTATAGGGTCACTTTGAGTCAGAACTGGCTCGGCAATGGATTCGGTTTGTTTTTGTTTTTTTTCTAGCAAAGAGAAGTTGAAGACTCAGGAGAAAGGGCGGAACAATGACAGGCAGAGGTAAGATGGGATGTGAGGCCCTGAGTACAGGTGAATAAATGCTTTTTTAAAGAGACTTAGCACATGATAGTGGGGAAGGTTAAAATGGGACATAGCAGAGAATCTGGTACAAGTCATATGCCAGCAGATGGAGGTAGAGGTTGCGTGGAGGAAGTGATTTAAATTACAGAGAAGAATTGTCGTCGGCAGAATAATGGCCTCCGAAGAGGTCCATGTCCTGATCCCCAGAACCTGTGAATATGCTATGTTACATATCAAAGGGAAATCAGGTAGCAGATGAAATTAAGGTTGCTAATCAGTTGTTGACCTTGCCATTAGGGGGATAATCTTGGATTATCTGGGTGGGACCCATGTAATTATGAGGATCCTTAAGTGTGGAATAGGGAGGCAGAAAAGCATCAGCGTGATGTGATATGAGAAAAACTTGACTGGCCATTGCTGTCTTAGAAAATGAAAGGGGGACAGGAGCCAGAGACTATGGGCAGGCTCTAGAAACTGGAAAAGGCAAGGAAACAGACCCTCCTCTAGAGCCTCCAGAAAGAAACTCAGTCCTGCCAACACCTTGATTTTAGCCCAGTGAGACCTACATCAGACTCTTGAACTACAGAACTGTACTTGTATTGTTTTGTTACTAAATTTGTACTGATTTTAGCCCAGTGAGACCTACATCAGACTCTTTAGCTACAGAACTGTATTTGTATTGTTTTAAGTCACTAAATTTGTACTGATTTTAGCCCAGTGAGACCTACATCAGACTCTTTAGCTACAGAACTGTACTTGTATTGTTTTAAGTCACTAAATTTGTTTTGATTTTAGCCCAATGGGACCTACATCAGACTCTTTAACTACAGAACTGTATTTATATTGTTTTAAGTTACTAAATTTGTTTTGATTTTGGCCCAGTGAGACCTACATCAGACTCTTTAACTACAGAACTGTATTTGTATTGTTTTAAGTTACTAAATTTGTATTGGTTTGTTACAGCTGCCATAGAAAAAGAATACAAGGATCTCTCTAACACAGGGAATAGAAATCTCAAAAAAAATCATAAAAAGAAATTTGAATATAGAAAATTAGCGGTCAAGTTAAGGGTTTTAATGGGTCATGATGGTACTCAAAAGGATCCCTGGTGACACAACCGTTAAGAGCTTGGCTGCTAACCAAAAGGTCAGTGGTTCGAACCCACCAGCAGCTCCATGGGAGAAAAGACCTGGTAAGCCGCTCCTGTAAAGACTACAGCCTGGAAAACTCTATGGAGTAGTTCTGCTCTGGCATAAAGGGTCATTATGAGTCGGGATCAACTCGATGGAACACAACAACAACATGGTACTCAGGTTGGAGAAAGATGTGCTTAGTAAACTCTTTGGCTCCATAGTGTCATTCCCAGTACGACCTATCCCGGGGTAACCGCCTTTTCAGCAGCTACCGTAACTGGCAGTTTCCACCTTGCCCAAACCTGGTGTGTTCTGGTTTCATGGGAAGGACGTAAACTTTTAAATTCTCAAAATTCACTTGCATTTTATTGCATAAGCATTATTTTTTTATACATTCCTTATCTGATAAGGACCGTGAATAATATCTTGAGTAACCAATCATACCTAGTACATGCAGTGCCTTGCACAGTGTCAATAAAGATGTACGACAGTTCTGCTGTGATGTTTATGAATTTGTCTGAATATCATTAACATATTAGAAAACGATCATAATGTGAATTTCTCCTTTACTTAGTACATGATTTCATGTGAGAAAAACTAAGTGAACACAGACAACTGCAGCCAGATGAACCTAGCTGCACAGAAATACACAAAATGTACATATGCACACCTCAAACATCTACCAGCTAACTCAGTTTACCACGTGTTATGAGCCACGCCCACCCTCATATGAAGTTGTAACTTTCCATCTTATTTCAGATAACCCTCCTTCTACCACTTTACTACAACTTTTACTACACTTTACTACAACCTTTCTGATGTCTACTTCCACAAGCAAACTTCAGGGCTTCTTCAAGGTTAAACTGCCCCCCATACGTTGCAGTATTTATGTATTTCCAAGCCATATAAGATATGTCAACTGTGCTATACCATTTTTGTTAGGTTCCTCTCTTTTTTGAATGTGTAACCAACAAAGGTTTCTAGTGTTGTGCCAACAACCCTATTTTTCCTGTCAGCCCTGTGGTTTTTATTATGCAATTTTGCATTAGGTAGTGATTTTTAGGAAAGTATATGTTGTATTACAGCAGAATTGACTATACAATGAATAAATTTGGTTTTCATACAACTTGGAAGTGATAAACATCACAAGTTTGTTCTAAGACTGCCTCTCAAACAAAGTATGTGTACCTCAGGGAGCAGAGCAGAGTGCCAGAAAGTACACAAAGCCACTACATAGACTTGGCTCCCTTCCTAAAGCAACAATTTTTCTGAGATATTTCAGAAATTAATCATTTTATATAAAACAATCACTGATACATTACATAATAGAATAGAAAAACACGCATGAATTTTTAAGAAAATCAATACTTGAAAAATGTTTGGATTGAGCAATCACTCTGACCTATACCATTAGGGAAACTTTGAGAGAAAAGTCTGAGAAACAGTGTTCTAAGTAAACTGAAAATTCTCTTTGCTGACAGACGTAGAGACTAATAAGAGAAATAAGGGAAGCACGTTAGCTGCTGTGTTGAGCATGTTCTGCAGAGGGAAATGGTAGAAGACTCACTAGGAGGCTAATTCACAAATCCAAGTAAGGGATGATGGTGGCTCAGATAAGGGTGGTGGGCATAGAGGCAGTGAAAAGTGGGCAAATTCTAGACATATTTAGAATCTAGGGGCAACACAATTTCCTGAGGGACTGGATATGAAGTGTGAGGAAAAGAATGAATAAAGGATGATGTCTTAGCCATCTGGTGCCACCATAACAGAAATACCACAAGTGGGTGGCTTTAACAAAGAAAAATTTATTTCCTTACAGTAAAGTAGGCCAAAAGTCCAAATTCGAGGCTTTAGCTCCAGGGGAAGGCTTTCTCTCTCTGTCAGCTCTGGAAAAAGATCCTTGTCCTCAAACTTCCCCTGGTCAAAGAGCTTCTCTAGCACAGGGACCCCCAGTTCAAAGGACATGCTATGCTCCTGGTGCTCTTTTCTTGGTGGCATGAGGTCCCCAACTCTCTGCTTGCTTCCCTTTCCTTTTATCTCTTGAGAGATAAAAGGTGGTACAGACCACACCCCAGGGAAACTCCCTTTACCTTGGATCAGGGAGATGACCTGAGTAAGGGTGGTGGTTACAATCCCACCCTAATCCTTCTCAACATAAAATTACAATCACAAAATGGAGGACAACCACACAATACTGGGAATCATGGCCTAACCAAGTTGATATGCACATTCTTGGGGGGGACATAATTCATGACAGATGATTATAAATTTTAGGGTCTAAACAGCACACAGGATTAAGTTGTCAGCAATGAGATGCAGAAGATTATAAGAAGAGTCAATTTGGGGTGGGGAAATTGGGGAATCAAGAGTTCAATTTTGGATATGTTTAGCTTGAAAAGTCTACTACGCATTCAGGTAGAGATGTCTTAATAAATATGAGTTGCCTTCCTTCCTCTCGATTTACATTTAAAGACACTGCATCCAGATTTTTAGTGATTCATCTGAAACCAGACAGCCAGTTAGAAAAGGGAAGGACAGGTCTCTTGATTCCCGGTCTAGTGCTCTTCCAAGTAAATCTCCCCAGAGAATAGATTCAAAAAAACCAAAAACCCACTGCCGTCAAGTTGATTCCGACTCATAGAAACCCTGGTGGCATAGTGATTAAGTGCTATGGCTGCTAACCAAAAGGTAGGCAGTTCAAAACCGCCAGGCGCTCCTTGGAAACTCTATGGGGCAGTTCTACTCTGTCCTATAGGATAGCTATGAGTCGCTATGAGAGAGTAGATTACTTTCCATTAAAAGAGAATCACTTGATGAATCTTTAATGAATCCTTTTCTTGATAAACCAATCTAATGTTCAATTCGAAAAAATTATATCAGATTTATTTATCTCAATGCAAACACAAAAAAGAATTCTATGAATGACAAAAGGAGTAAGTATGAGTAAACAGCTTTAAAAAATGCACACATGTTTAGCCAAGACTCAAAATCTGTGCCTAAGTTTCCTAAAAGAGATGAAATAACTTATCCTAGATGTGCACATAGGATTTCAGTGTACTCCCAAAGCAATCTGCTCACAATATTCATCTTCCGGATTATAAGTGTACCCACTAAGATGAAAGGGCCAGAGCCACAGTAAGCTTGATGTTTGTCTATGTGTCTGAGATATTTCATAATTTAAATTTTTTCCAAAGAAAACATTTAAAAAAATAGAATTATTAATGAATTTTGAGATACTTTCCATTAAGCCTCCACACGAAAAATGAAACCCATTGCCATCAAGTTGATTCCGACTCATAGCAACTCTATAGGACAGAGTAGAAATGCCTCACAGGGTTTTCAAGGAGCGGCTGGTGGTTTCGAACTGCCAGCCTTCTGGTTACCAGCCGTGGCTCTTAATCCCAATGCCACCAGGGCTCCTAATAAGCCTCAGCTCATGATAAAATGTTTATACTATCGAATAGGTAACTTTCCTTTCCCTGACATTGTTAGCATTTCCCAGAAACTGGTAAACTAATTTGATAGTTCCATTTCGTGTTACTTAGTAACTGTGGAACTTTGAGGAAGTTTCATAAGTTCTCTGAATCTTACAGAATTGCACTCTGTAAAATTTTATTTCTCAGGGTTATTATGAGCATTAAATGCAAAAAAAAAAGTTTGTTAATATGTTAATACTGCATCTGTATGTATGTATATGTACACACACAGACATGCACTCACGGAAGTGATGATGATGGGCTTGGGAATATGTCATTTTATAAGGAGCCCGTGGGTATTGCCACCATTCAACAACTGGTCCATCATTTGCCCCAATAGTACTGCCAGTTTGCACCACAAGGATAACTGGGCACTAGACACACTGACAGAAGCGCAGCAAGAAAGCAGCGTATTCTGCCCACTACTCTCAGTAAATGTGCCAAAGGGGGACACGAAAAGACACAGAAGGCACTTTCTGCCCTTCTACTTGGAATTCTGTTCTTGTCAATCATTGGATATAAAAGATAACAGCCAAGACGTAGAACAAGCTGTTGACAAGACAAACACCAAAACTTCAGTGCTTCCCCAGCTGACGGCTCTGTCTCACATACTGCCTCTATGTGGACTCATTGCCAGGTGCCTGGTAGACATTCAATATGCCGATTGACTGATTGATTGGTAAAAAACATCATCATGGAGAAGTTTGCCTAACGCAATGTAGCTACTCTCTAAACGTTTATTCACTTTAGTTAGCTCCTTCCTTCACTAGACAAGAAGAATTTGAAGTTGAAGCAAAATTTAGTATAGCATTTTTTTTTTAATTATAGAACCATTGAAATTGAAACTCTCCATTCTTCATGTTTTCTCCTTTCTTGTTCATGCACATAGACATGAAACAAATACAACTATATTTGTTTATTTCTAAATAATACAGAAAAGTCATATAATTTGAAAAGGGAGACAATATAGCAGAGGGACTGAATACTGGCTCCATCACTTAATAGCGCTGTAACACTGAACAAGTCACTTAATCTCTCTGTACCGCGGTTTCCTTCTCTGTAAACGAGGAAGAATAATAATGCCTATCTCATAGCATGTGAGAGAGAGGAATAAGAATAATGCCTATCTCATAGCATGTGAGAGATTAAGTAAATTAAAATAAGTAAAGAGACCTAGAACTGTGTCTGAACAATAAGTGCTATATTTGTGTTAGCTATTACTATTTTTTATTTAAACTGCAAAACCTCCAATTAAGTTTACTGAGGTAAAGGTATTGTAATCATTTTAAAGGACAAACCCCATCATTTGTTCCTGTGACTAAGAAGTTTTTCAATCATCTAAGTAACTGCTGATTCATTAGTATTTTTAAATTAAACACAGAGTTAGAGTAAAATGGAGTTTATTCCTTGACCCACAGTGGTCTACCATGAGGTTCCGGACTAACTTATCTGACAGGATAAGGAAGAGAAAGCCTCATCTCCCTCCTATTTGGCATCTTTATGATGCGTTAACATATCAGTGCATAGCAGTCCTTGGAATGCCTAGAATTCTACAGCTTCAACACTTGTAAATGTAGACATTCACACTAATCTATGCATTGCCTATCTAGCTTCCGAAGGCATGTGGTAGATTACAGTCTAGCTCTTATGATGAAGGAGTGTCTCTTCAGATAGATGGAATCATTCATTGTCTTTTCTTACAAAAAAAAATTGTTCTTGAGTATTGGGATGGGAAAGAAGACAATGAAGGTATATGAGAGACTTTCAGCTGATGTACACGAGGATAAGAGTTTCAGTCAGCAGGCAGGAGGGCCAAAGACACAGAAATAAGATCATCAATCTGGGCCAGCTCCAGAGAAAGCCAAGGCATTCATTCATTTCCCCTCTTCTCTAATTCCTTCCTAGTTGTTATGACTTAGGTGCCTTGTCATCAGGGACCTGTTAGTGATATATTGTCTAAGAAACACTTCCCTCAGCAGGGATAAAGAACAAATCCACATTTTTCCTCTTGGAATGATGAAACCCAACAAGCTCTGAAGTTGCGTTATTTGCCAGAAATTCTATATTACCACTGGGGTATAGTAACACTGAACTAGATGGAACAAAATGTCCTCAGCTGTATCTATGAGGCTGATATGGAAACCTAGACACTGAAAATTTATTGTGTGACCAGTTTGGCCATATACAAAGCTGAATCAATCAAAAAATCATCCAACTGAATTAATTTCTCCTTTCTTCCCTCTCTCCACATTTCTGTATACACACCCACCATACCCACACACAACACTAGACTAAAACAAATCAACCAATTCAACACATACTACATATACTGAAATTACACTGTGTACAAGCTTTGTGGTGGTACTGTAGAGGTTATGAAGAATCCCAAAACATGGTTCCTTTCCTCAGGAAGCTTATCTATTTGGGTTATAAAAATGAGTAAGAAGCAGGCGTTAGGTATTTTGTAAAATTATTGATGTTATTTATTTATTCCTGTGAAGATACTATTGCTAAATCTAGTTATTTTTGTTGTGATGATTAAGTGTGGTAATAAATATTTTGCACAGTAAAAGGCAGTATAACTAGAGGTGAAAAGGGTAGGTTTCAGAATCAAATTGATATGGGTCTGAATCCCAACTTCACCCCTTACTTAGCTTAATAACCTTGAGTTACTTAAACTCTAATACTCAGTTTCCACATCTATAAAAAGGAGATAATAAAAGTACGTAACTCAGAGGATTTTTATGAGAATTAAATAAATCAACAAATGTACAGCACTGGTGGCAGAGTGGTTAAGTGCTTGGCTGCTAACCAGAAGGTCCGCAGTTTGAACCCACTGATTGTTCCATGGAAGAAAAGACCTGATGATGTATTCCCATAAAGATTCCAGCCGAGGAAACCCTAAGGAACAGATCTACTCTGTCATACAGGGTTGCTATGAGTCGGAATCAGTTCAATGGCACACAAGAACAACCTTTCATCAGCCCAAAGCACTGGTTCTTGACATCAGCTGCATAATAGAATCACCTGAAGATCTTTTTTCCTTTTTTAATCCCCATGCTCAGGCCACAATGCAAATCAATTAAATCAGTCTCGGGGTGTGGGCTGCAACACAGACAAGGTTGCAAACCACCAGACTAAAACTCCTTAATGAGCAAGGCTTTCTGATTATGGACAAATAGGCTGAGAACAGACAGTCAACAGGTCCAGCAAATTCACTGATAATGAACAGACACCAACCAAACGGTGATGTCAACGCAGGTTTCTGAAGTAGAACCCTCAGCCCAGAACTCTCCACACAACAGACTCTTGGCAGGCATCAAAATGGGCCCTCTGCTCCATCTTCTCCTCCCCCATCACCACCATCTTCCCCGAATCCTTCTAATCAGATGAAAAGTGGTCAAACATCTCAGAACATTCCGCAATAACCAGCAGGGGGATTTCAGGTACAGCCATCAAGCCCCTGTTTGGATCTCTGGCTTTGATGACCACCAGAGCCCTTAGCACACTGTTCACACAACTGTAGGGATTACTGAGACTGGTAAGGCTCATCAGAGTATTTAGTCCACTGCCTGGGTTGCAATGACAATTACAAGGATTCTCAGCTCTGCTTCTCAGTAGTGAAGAGCCCACACCCAAGAAACTACATGGTCCCACATCAAAAAAGGGTGCTAAATCCCAGGCCCCAGCACAGGCTCAGTGGTATCATCAGCCATATGAATGAGTGAGACCACAGAGTCCCACTTCCCACCTGGTTATTCATGTCGCATTTGAAACCACATGTATACTCTGCCACCCAGGCTGCACTCTTGACTCACCTACTTGATTTTTTAATCAGTCCTTCCCTCTGATTTGAGGTGAAATTCTGGACTTGGATCTGAACTGCATGCCCTAGTGGTGTGTCCCTGTACAATCACCCACTTGCTGGCATAACCAAATATTCTGAGGATGTACAGAATGAGAAATCTTTACCCTCTGTAGGCTCAAAATTCCACATCTTCCATCTTCTACTGAGCCACAAATGACCTTATCCCTAAGCCTAAAGGTCAACAGAGCAAGAACCATAGCACTGGAGGATTCATCTAGGTTGTGTTATTCTTATGCTTCAATACCATATTCATTAATACTCAAGAAAGTGATCCACATCCCACCCATCATTTAATAATCTATCCTTCTATTAAGGTATACTATTGCCGAACAATTTTACCATTAGCCCCTAGATCTAAACAGTAGTTGTTATGGATGGAACTGTGTCCCCACAAAATATGTGCTGTAAATCCTAACTCCTATACCTGTGGAGAAGGCCTGGTGGCACAGTGGTTAACAGCTCAGCTGCTAATCAAAAGGTCAGCAATTCAAATCCACCAGCCGCTCCTTGGAAACCCCATAAGGCAGTTCTACCCTGTCCTATAGGTTTGGAATCCACTCCATGGCAATGGTTTGGTTTTTGGTTTTATAACCATGGGTGTTATCTACTTGAGAATAGGGTTTTCTTCATTATGCAAATGAGCCATGTCAGTATAAGGTGTGCCTTAAACCAGTCACTTTTGAGATATAAAAGAGCAGATTAGGCACAGAAGCAAGCAGGCTCTGGAAGACTGACACTATCTGAAGATGGTGGAGGCAGACCAATCTACAAACCCAGGAACTCCAAGGATGGCCAGCTAGAAAAGCTGACACAAGGATTCTCCTCCAGAGTGGACAGAGAGAGAGCCTTGCCCTAGAGCCGGTGCCCTGAATTCAGACTTCTAGCCTCTTAAACTATGAGAAAATAAATTTCTGTTCATTAAAGCCACCTACTGGTGGTACTTCTGTTACAGCAGCACTAAGAAACTAAGACAACAGTTGATCATACCACATAAACCAGAAATCCGCTTTCTTACCCAAGAGAGAGGGAACAATCTGCCTCTTCATAAGGTCAGACAGTAAACAAGCCCAGAAAGCTGTGGTGGTAGTCTGGAAAGGGAGGTGGCCGCAAGATGAGGAAAAGCACTTGGGACTTACCCACAGGCCCTGTCACCGCAGGAACTGCCAAGAAAATAGAAAGGCACCATTAAATGTGGGGTGAGTCTTGGAGTGAGCACGACAAATCTATGTTGCCAGACATGAACTCGGGGAAAAAGAAACACTCACCTGCTTACAGTTGCCTTTGTGTAAGTCAGTTTCTAAGAAAAACAAAGATAAAAATGACTATGTTTTTAAAGACAGTTATTAAGCAGTAAATAAAACTTGTTCCACAGGAACATGAATTTCCTAGCACTGTAGAATCTATGTTACTATTCTCCGTGGTTAGACAAATGGTTAAAACAAGGCACTAATGCTATCAAATCGGTTTTGCAACTGGGTAAATGCCCCAACGTCAGTCTCTGTTTGTGTGCCCAAAAGTTCCTGTACTCTTTTTTAAATGGGCACAAATTAACAATTCTTTCCTGCTAATCATTCCAAAAATGTCTGCAAGTTAGAGACTAACCTGCCATGGAGTTAGAATCAAGTTATTACATGATCTAACGTATTTACAGTGATTTTCACCCTAGAACAATATAGACATGTGTATAAAATAGCTGATAAGCCCGTTTCTCCAGAAATCAGACAAAATGATAAACTATATCAATAACTGGATTATTCATCTGGGACGTTCCAAGGCAAACTGTACCCAAGCTTCCTCTAGATAGTTTTATTTTGAGGCCAATATGATGAAAAGAACACTAAGAATCAGAAAGCTTGGTTTCAAGTTCCCTTTCTCCTTCTTTGGCTATATAAGCAAATCACAAAACCTCTCTGGCACTGGGCCTCAATTTCCTCATCTGTAAAATGGAGAGGATATTACTGTAAATATTCTCATGATATTTATTAATAGTTCACTGCTCGTCTTATCTACAGCCTCTCCTGGAGTAATCTCAAGCACTTTCATGGTTTCAAATACTACCTCAAGGCTGATTATTCACAAAGCTGATTTACAACCCACATTGCTCTCCCTGGAATGAAACCAAAATATCAACAGTTCGCTTTTCATACAGGCAGCTCAAATCAACACATTCAAAAGTGAACTCATTCTCTCCATCACACACCCCAAAGCTGCTTCTCGGCCTGTATTCTTGGTCTCAGTCACCAAAGCTAGAAATTGGGAGGTGTCATCGGCCACTCCTTCCCCCACTCCACTCCCAATCCAATCTGTCACAAAATCCTACTCATCTTGTTTCTTGCGTGTATCTCCCATGCTCCCTTGCTCTATCTTAAGGTACAGTTATGGCCCTCATCCTCTCTGCCTGGAGTACTGCAGCAGCATCCTGCCTGGTTGCTCTGCTCCAGTCTTTTCTCCTCTAATCCATCCTGTGGTGAGAGAAACCACATGACCTCTCTAAAACTCCAATCTCTAAAATCAGCCCCTGTGACTCTCCTGCTTACAACTCTTCACGGTTTCCTGTCAAAACTTGTTAACCTACCCTTTCCACTCTGACCTCCCACCACTCCTAGTCTAGGCTTCTGGTACATTGTCCCCAAGTCATTCCCTATGAACACTTGGCTTATCTGTCCCTCTACCTAGAATGTCCATTCCTAATTCCTGCTATTTAGCTAACTCATACTTATCATCTAAAATTAAATCTAGGCAACACTTCATCCTCTTCGTCTGCATGTTCTATGAAATAGCCACTGGAAGTGTAACTCCTATGCCTTCAAATCTAAACTTGCTAAAAGTTCCACTTGTTTAAGTGACACCTACCAATGTAACACCCCAAAAACCTGCAGTTATGGCAATAGTAACTCTAAACCAGTTGTCACTGAGCCAATTCTGACTTAAGGCAACCCCATGTGTGTCAGAGTAGAGCTGCTCCACAGGATTTTCATGGCTGTGATCTTTTGAAATTAGATCATTAGACCTCTCTTCCCAGAAGTCTCTAGGTGGATTCAAACTGCCAACTTTTCAGTTAGTAGCTGAGCTGTTAGCCATTGGCACCACCCAGTGACTGTACAGTAATTCTACGTTATACATATTTACAGTTTATCTACATCATACATATTTGCAGTCTATCACTTGAGACAGACATTGCTGATACAAGTATAAATATTAATGTAATATATGTTATGTGTTAAGAGCACTGCAATTTGTAAAACCGGTAACGACTGACAAGGGGAGGCTCAGTGGTATGAGGGAAAGAACATGGATTTTGGAAAACTGAGTTTGCATTTAACCATGAGATATAGCTGGTTGTATGACATAGGATCAGGAGTTTAAAAACTCTGATGCTTAATTTCCTTTTCTGCAAAATGGGGACGTTACCACCTAATTATAAGGTTACTGCTTATTAGAGAGAAGGTATTTAATGTGCTTAATGCATGGCCTAGTACATAGTAGACACCAAATACGTGGTGGTTATTAATACAGAGAAGTTTAAAAAATGGCAGAGGAACAACTATGCGATGCTTTGGCTTAAAATGTGAGGTATCATGATTAAAAGTTGCTTTCATTTTAAAACATGGAAAAGCCTGTACACCTTCAAAATTTGCACACCTTTATAAGCCTGAAAAATTTGTCTTGGGGTTCACCCATGTTTATCAGACCATCCTTCTCTCCTCAACTTAACCTCACTTAATGAGACCATCTTGAAAAGAACCAAAAGTTAAAAGAAAACCATAACATACTTCTCCCAGACATAAAATAGGAAAAATAGAATAATATACTTTATTACTTTAAACTGTACTAATCTGATTTAAACGGACTCAAATAAAAATATCTCATTTAGTCAGTAATTCTTTTCTCAGTCCCTTTAAGGTATACAGTACTTACAAAGCCTATTTAAAATAATTTTTGTAAAGTTTATAAATTATAGAAAATAGGAAAAAAGCATTGTGGCTACTGCTTATATACTTTCATTTTATTTCAGCAAACATCTATTGCATATCTACTACATCATGGGAGTGCAAAAATGAACAATTAATGATATACCCCTTGCTCTTCAGTTCATGGTCCGGTGGAAGAATTAGTCATATAGACAACTAATAATAACAAAGTATAAGTACAACACTAAAGAATCACGGGAGCTCAAATATTTGTGGGAGCTCCAGGCTGGAGGCTGGCTCCTCACAAAAGAAGTTACCTCTGAGCTGAAGACACAGAGGGCGTGACCAGATGGGCAGGGGACCCAGGGCGCATCAGACAGCATGGACAACGTGCCACATGTATCTGAACAGTTTCACTTTCTTGTCATGAGTACACACGTGCTTTCCGAAAAGGGGCAAGTGGGCAGGCAATTTGTCTAGATGCATGTTTAGTTACCCTTTGCTATGAATAAACTAATGCCCAAAATAAGCAAAATAAGTAAGCAAATTCATAAACTAGAATCATATTTACACTTTACTAAACATTTATTCAATGAACTATATTCACTATCTTAATTAAAGTCACAAGTCTCCACCCTGAATTGATAATATATAAAACTTTGGCAAAAATGCTTGACTCTCGCAGGTTTGCTGAGTATTATTTCCAAAGACTTACATTTATAAACACGGCTGAGGCTCTAACCTGGTTTAATAATGTTTACTATAAAGGCCAGAGCTAGAAATACAAAGACTAGGCCACACCCCAGAGCAGCTCACTAGGATAGCATAATACAACAAAAAAGAAATCGAGGGATTTGCCACTTGGTCTTCCTTGTTTCAGGCTTTCACTGTGTATGTGCATTTCAACCACAGTCCATCAATTCATTCCCTTGTTACTACACTTACCTGTATGTGCATTTCAACAACAGTCCATCAATTCATTCCCTTGTTACTACACTTACCTTCATGATTAAGTTTCGATGTTCCACAGACCGACTAAAATTTGTACCCATTTCAAATATACTTGTGATTCCATCCTCACACAAATTCATCCAGTGACGATATTCCTCACGCTCAGGAAGGCGATCCCAAAAAGTTCTATAGGCTTCCCAGACAGCTTCCTGACACACTGAAAAAATGGACAGAGGTGTTTTTATGAAAAGTTATACCCTGGGTTCTCATAACGATCAGGGCCAATTCAGATTCACCTCAGAGACACCCTTGCCCACACTCCCTTCTGGAAGGACATAGGAACGAGTCTCAGTCAAGACCCTTTGTGTGTGTCTAGACTTTTCAGAAGAGCCTTTGTACTCCTCATTCCCTTGGGAAGGGGACTGATTCACCTTCTACCGAGCAGAGGTTTTTTCCACCTCTCAAAAAAATTCACGTTTATGTTTTTCAGAAGTGAAGATGATGTGAGTTTACTGTATATGATCCAGCATGTTTCTTTAACAGGTGTGGTAATTTTAACATTACCTGATATTTACAGATGTTTTAAATTCACTTAACTTCTCCAAATACCAGCTTCTCAGCCTTTCAAGATGACTTGGGAAGGGGATAATGATATGCCCTGGGTGCCCTATAAATGCCCTAGAGCTTTTTTACAAAACTGTAGTGACTTAACTGCACTGCATCAAATCCTTCAAAAAGTTTCCATCACATACCACTAAAAAAGAGGAGCACTCAGAAATTTCCTCAGAGCTCATAACAGAAGGAAAAAAAAAAAAAAAAAAAACTGCCATCAAATCAGTTCCGATTCACAGCAGCCCTGTGGAACAGAGTAGAACTGCCCCCATAGGATGTCCACGGCTGTAATCTCTACAGAAGCAGACTGCCACATCTTTCTCCCTCGGAGCCGCTGGTGATTTCTAACCTCTGACCTTTTAGTTAGCAGTTGATAGCTTTAACCATGGAAACCTAAAATCAGGAAGGATGAAATTCACCTGAAGTTATCCTCCCCAGGCCACTATATTTCATATTGGAAAACAAAAGATAATGATGAGTTTGTTTGTTTTGTTTTTTAATATCTAAAAAGAAAATTAGATTCAGGAAAAATGTACTGCTATATTAAAATAAAAACTAATTCAAACTGTCTGCTAAATTATTCCACAGCATCAAATCTGAGAGGGAGCGAACATGCTCTGCTTATTCTGTACAGCACTGAGTATACTGCTATCTTGTAACGATTTCAGTGACCAGGTGCAGGATACTGTGGGCAACAGCTACACTGGATGGAAAGGAGGAGGAGGACAGTAATGACAGAGAAGGAAAGATGTTAATGCAAAGAGATAAATAAAACTATTTTTCATTTCATTAAGACTGAATATCTAGGCAGCATATTAAGATGGAAAAGGAGCCCTGGTGGCACAGTGGTGAAGCCCTTGGCTGCTAACCAAAAGGTCAGAGGTTCAAACCCACCAGCCACTCCATGGAAGAAAGATGTAGCAGTCTGCTTCCATAAAGATTCAGGCTTGGAAACCCTGTGGGGCAGGTTTTACTCTGTCCTACAGGGTCGCTAGGAGTTGGAATCGCCTCCATGGCTACGGATTTTATGTTGAGGTGGAACCCTAGACTCAGATCTCCACCCTAGCCCTCACTTCACTTCTTACTAGCTTCATAGTCATGGGCAACTTACCTAGTCATTCGCAGGTTCAATGTACTCAATCTCTCTTTTTTCAATGGAATGAATAATTACTGCCTTACCTATCTTATCTGTGGAAGTATTTTGTAAACTGCGAAGTGTTGCATGAATTTCAGATGTTATTGTCATATTGAGCTCTGGCTGTCCACTGTTTGATACTCTAAGCCAAAAAAGAGCTCTTAAGCTTTAATAGAATATGAAGTATATGACTATTGAAACTTTATCGACTTTTCAGGGTTAAACTGAATCTTTGCTTACAAATTTAAATTCTCTTTCAATGAACTAACTGCATTCTTATTATTGCTGTTTAGAACATTTGACCTACAGCATACTGAACAGTCCAGCAGGGCTGATTTAGGCAGAAGTGACCCACTTGTGGATTCATAGTTCTTCCTTTCTTCTTCTTGAAACTTCAGAAAGAAAGTAAACCCCAGAACACGATGAAAAGGTGAAAGTCTGGGTAAATGAAAACAAGTAAACAAATGTCTACAGAGCCTGATAATTAAATAAGGTAATTCACTGAAAGTATACAAATATTGTGAGGCCAAAAAACTGTATATCCATAAGGAAAGAAAGAATAAATCTCAACCCCTTCTTCACACTGTACATAAAAAATAATCTGATCTGTAAAAGCTGCTAGTACTATGAAGGTTCCTGTAGAAAACACAGAAGAGTATCTGCATGACTTGAGGGTAGGCAAAGGTTTTATAAAATAGGACACAGAAAGCAACAACTATAAAAGTAAAAAAAAAAAAAACTGATTAAATTAGACTTCATCAAAACCAAAATCTTCTGCTCATCAAAAGACACCATTAATGAAAATGAATAGGCAAGTCATACCTCCAGGAGAAAATATCAAAATACATATATTTGACAAAGAACTGGTATCTAGGGTGTTTAAAGAATTCTACAGCACAGTAATAATAATATAAAAAAAAAACAAGCAACTCCATTTTAAAAACCGGTAAAAGATGGAACCGAGGCATTACAAAGGAAGAGGTACAAATGGCTAACGAGCACGTGAAAAAGTGCTCACCATCATTCAACTTCAGAGAAAGGCAAATCAAAAACATTTACACACAAATCAGAATAGTCGAAATATTTTAAACAGACAACACCAAATTTTGGCAAGGATGTGGAGCAACCAGAACCCTCATTTTTGGTAGGAGTGTAAAACAGTACAGGGAAACCCTGGTGGCGTAGTGGTTAAGAGCTATGTCTGCTAACCAAAAGGACAGCAGTTCAAATCCACCGGGCACTCCTTGGAAACTATGAGGCAGTTCTACTCTGTCCTATAGGGTAACTATGAGTCAGTAATCGACTCGACAGCAGTAAATTGGAGTTGGAGTAAAAGAGTACGACCGCTTTGGAAAACATACTCGTAGTTTATTACATAACTAAATAAACATACACTGTCATAGTTATCTAATGCTGCTACAACCGAAATATCTCAAACATATGACTTTAACAAACAGAAATTTATTCTCTCACAGTCTAGGAGGCTAGAAGTCTGAATTCAGGGCACCAGCTCCAGGGGAAGGCTTTCTCTCTTTTGTCTGCTCTGAGGGATGGTTCTTGTCATTGATCTTCCCCTGGTCTAAGAGCTTCTCAGCACAGGGACCCCAGGGCCAAAGGACACGCTCCTCTCCTGGCTTTTCTTGCTTGATGGCAATGAAGTCTCCCTCCTCTCTGCTCACTTCTCTCTTTCATATCTCAAAAGAGATTGACTCAAGATGCAATCTAATCCTGTAGATTGCGTCCTGCTTCATTAACGCAGAGACTAGGATTTATAACACACAAGTACATCAGATCACAAAATGGAAGACAACCACACAACACTGGGAATCATCGCCTAGCCAAGTTGACACACACTTTTGAGGAACACAATTCAATGCATAATGTACACCAAACCTATGACTCAGCAATTCCTCCTAGGTATTCACTCAAGATATATGTAATCATATATCCACAAAAAGACTTATGTTCAATGCTAAAGAAGCTTTATTCATAATAAGTAAAAAATTAAAACAACCCAGGTATCTATAGCAACAGGAAAATAAATAGGAAATGATGATAAAGTCATATGATAAAATAAAAAGGAATAAATTCATGCAGTAACATGAATGAATCTCAAAAATATTAGGCTGAGCATAAGAAATCTTACACAAAAGACTACATACTATTTTATTTCTATAAAGTCTCAGATAGGTGAGACTAAATTATGGTTAAAAAAAAAAATTAGAAGACTAGTTGCCTGGGGGTGGGGTGGTGTGAAGACTGTCTGGGAAGGGGCATCAGGTAGCCCTCTGCAGTGCTAATGTTCCAAAATTTGGTAGAGGTTTGGGTTACAATAGTGCGTGCATTTGTCAAAATTCTCAAACGGTGTGCTTAATATTTCTGTATTTCACTCTATGCAAATTTTCCTTAAAAAAGTAAACAAACATTGAGCTTTAATGAAATTCTTGCTGAAGTGACATGGGGGAAGTATATTAATGTTTAAAACTTGTAAAATACATCCCAAAAATAAGACGGTTGGATAGATAGATATGTGATAAAGCTAATAAAATGTTAACTATAGAATCTAGGTGGTGGAATATGGGTGCTCACTATACTATCCTTTCAACTTCATGGTACGTTTTGAAACTTTTCATAATAAAATCTTAGAAAAGTATTCTTAGGCACTGAAGAAAGGTAGTTGGAGATAATACTGGGGAGCAACCAGAAGTGATAAAAAAAAAACATACCAGATTTTACAGCAGGCCTTCTCTTTACCAAATTCATGGATTTACAGAATAGTAGCACAGTCTCTTACAAATTAGGGTTTGGGGGATGCCTCCCTACATACTACAAAAAGCTCTCTCAGCATTTCAATGCTGGGTCTAAAATATCTCCATCAAAATTCATTCCGTTGACTTAAACTAGCTCTTTGAAAATATCAACAAAACTGACAAACCTTTAGCTATACAGACACAGAAAAAAAGAAGACTCAAATTACTTTAATCAGAAATGAAAGAACTACATTCCTCTTGACCTTTCAGAAATAAAAAGGATTATAAAAAACTACTACAAACAATTGTAGATAAAATGAGCAAATTTCTATAAAGACAATCTATGGAAACTGATTCAAGAGGAAACAGAAAATCAGAATAAACCTATAAAACAAGTAAAAATATTGAATTAGTGATCAAAAAGCTTCCCACAAGGAAAACTGCAAGCCCACATAGTTTTACAGGGTAAATTCAACCAAACATTTGAAGAAGAATTAATACCATTTCTTCACAAACTCTTCCAAAAAATAGGAGAGGAGGGAACATTTCTCAACTTATTCAATGAGGTCAGTATTACTAAAATACCCAAAACAGACAATGCCATCACAAGAAAAGGAACCTACAGACCAGTATCCCTTCATCAATAATCCTTAACAAAATACTAGCAACCTGAATCCAGAAACATATAAAAAGGAGTATACGCCATGACCAAGCGGGATTTATCCCAGGAATACAAGGTTGGTTTAACACCTGGAAATCAATTAATGTGATATACCATATCAATAGAATAAAAACAAAAATCACATGATCACTTCAATAGACTCAGAAAAAGAATTCAACAAAATCCACACCTTTTCATAATAAACTCTCAGTGAACTAGGAATAGAAAGTAATCTTCAACCTAATAAGGTGGAAACAGCTGAGTATCAACTGCTTAATAAACAAAATATGGTATATACAAACAATTGAATATTATTTGGTCATCAAAAAGGTTCATCAACAACATGAACGAATCTTGAAAACATTATGCTAAGTGAGAGAAACCAGTCACAAAAGATCGCAAATTATTTAATTCCATTTATAAGAAGTGTCCAGAATAAGCAATTTTATAAAAACAAAGTAGATGAGTGGTTGCTTCAGGCTGTGGAATATGGAAGAAGTAAAGATATCTTCTCTTTTCCCTCTGTCTTAAAATAATATAAATTTATTCTCTTATAGTTCTAGAGGTCAGAAGTCCAAAATCAGTCTGACTGCGCTAACATCAAAGTGTCAGCAGGGTTGGTTTCTTCTGTAGGCTCTAGTGGAGATTCCGTTTCCTTGCCTGTTCTAGTTTCTAGAGGCTACCGGCATTCCTTGGCTCATGGGCTCTTTTCTGCATCACTTTAACCCCTTTCTTCCTTCATAACATCTCACAACACTGACTCTGATCTCTTGACTTCCTCTTACAATGACCCTTGTGATTACATCAGGCCCACCCAGGTAATCCAGGATTACCTTGGCATCTCAAAATCCTTAATTTAATGACACCTGTTAAATCCCCTTTGCCATTATAAAATATCATTCACAGGTCCCAGGGACGAGGCTGTGGCCATCTTTGCGGGAGGGACATTATTTAGTCTATCACAGGGTAGTAAGCCTTTTTTTTTTTTTTTTTGGTGCAACCACCACCATTATTTATTTCCAAAACTTTGTCATCACTGCAAACAGAAGCTCTGTACCCAGTAAACAATAATTCCCCACTCTTCTTCCCCTAGCCCCTGGTAATCACTAATCTATTTTCTGTATCTATGCATTTGCCTATTCTAGTTATTTCATATAAGTAGAATCATACAATCTATTTCCCTTTGTGTTTAGTTTATTTCACTTAGCATTATGTTTTCATTGTTCATCCATATCATAGCATGTATCAGAACTTCATTTATTTTTATGGCTGAATAATATTCCATTGTATGTATATATCACATTTCATTTATCCATTCATCTGTTGATGAACACTTGGATTGTTTCCACCTTTTGCCTATTGTGAATAATGCTGCAATGAATACTGGTGTACAAGTATCTGTTTGAATCCCTGCTTCTAATTCTTTGGGCTTTGTACTTAGGAGTGGAATTGCTGGGTCATGTGGTAATTCATCACGCTATAGTGGCTTGTGTGTTGCTGTGAGGCTGAAAGCTATGTCACCAATATTTCCTATGCCAGCAAGTTCACCCATGGTAGACAGGTTTCTGCAGAACTTCCATACTAAAACAGGCTTGGCAATCTATCCGGAAATTAGGCAATGAAAACCCGATGTATAACCACAGAATACTGCCTGATATAGTGCCTCCAAGGTTGGAAGGCACTCAAACATACCAATGATCATGAAAATGGCACAGGACCAGGCAACATTCAGTTCTGTTATGTCAACACGAGTCTGAACTAACTCCACAGTAACTAAAAACAACAACATGGTAATTCTATGTTTAACTACTTGAGGAACTAGGGTTTCTTTTCTGCGGTGATGAAAATGTTCTAAATTGAACTGTGATGATGGCTGCACATATCTGTGAAAGTAGTAAAACTCATTGTACACTTTAAATGGGTGAACTGTATGGTACATGAATTACATCTCAATTAAACTGTTTTTAAAATACAATTCCCTCTGAAAAGGTAACACGTCCTTACTTTATTCAACGGCTTTTCAATTGGGAGCTATCTGACAAGAAGATCCGATTGACTACTTGGAATAACAGAATTCAGAACAGTAACATTTCGATGCAGGGGAGAGTTTAGGGGAAGTTTGGAGGATTCATGCAGCTCAGACAGGAAAAACTGGATAGTGCACTGCAGGCAGTAGGGAGCAGAGCAAAATCACCACGATTTCAGGGAAAGAGGTACTAAGGAAAGCAAGCGGCCACCACGACAAATGTCACACACTTCACTGTTTGGCCTAGCACTAGACCTACTCAGAATCCTATAAAACAAATTTAGAGTACAGCTTTCCTATCCTTGTTGCACAATTTTTGTAGCTTTTAATTACTGCTGAAGAAAACCTGCTGTTTTGGAAAATATACGTAACTATAAATATCTCTCTTCTGGTGAAGATAACCTGCCCTGGAAACTGATGGGGGAAGGGAAAACATAATGACAGCTTTTTGAAGGAAAAAACGCCAGCATTTAATCTCTCTTTAATCCTGTTACTAGGGCTCAGGCTGTGTGTCTTACCCAGTACATAAAAATGCAATATGGAAAAAAGTCTTTTTCAGGGTAATAGTTTCCTTTCAGAGCTATGGAGCCCAAAGCATATGGAGTGATCAATTTGGTGCAATAAGACAAGAAAAAGAAATAAATGGCACACAGATTGGAAAATAAGTAAAACTGCCTTTATTCATAAATAGGATAATTGTCTACGTAAGTAATCTACCAAAAAAAAAAAAAAAAAATGTTAGAATAAGTCAGGTAAGGTTGCAGGGTAAAAGGTCAACATACAAAAATCACTTATATTTCTATATACTAACAAAGATCAGAAATTCATTTTTCTTAAAATACTATTTTCAATAGCATGAAAATAAATGAAATCCTTAATTAAAGATAAATCTGCCAAAAAATTTGCAAGGCCTGTACACTGAAAATTACAAAACATTATTGAGGCAAATTGAAGACCTAAATAAATGGAGGAATATATCCTGCTCATAGATCAGAAGATTCAATATTGTTAAGATGACAATTCTCCCCCAAATTGATCTATAGCTTCGACACAATACCAATCAAAATCCCAGCAGCCTTTTTTGTAGAAATTAGCAAGCTGATTCTAAAGTTTATATGGAATGGAAAGGACCTAGCATAACCAAATAAATTTGAAAAAGAAGAACCAAGTTAAAGAACTTACACTATCTGCTTCAAAGACTTATTAAAAAGCTGCAGTAATAAGACAGTATGGGTTTGAATAAAGAGAGAGAAATAGCTCAATGAACAGAATAAAGGGTGAAGAAACAGACCTACCACACACGGGAGACTGATTCACAACAAATGCGCAAAAGCAAGAAAGGGTCATCTTTTTAACCAACGGTGCTGGAACAACTGGCTATCTATATGCAAAAAGAATTTTTTTAATTGTGATCCATACCTCACGCCATATACAAAATTAACTAAAAATGGATCATTAACCTAAATGTAAAACATAAAACTATAAAACTTCTACAGGAAAAGATAGGAGAAAATCTTTGTGACCTTTAGTTAGGCAAATTTAGATATGACACCAAAAACCTGATTTAAAAAAAAGATAAATTAGACTTCACAAGAACTGAAAATGAAAAGACAAGCCACAGAACGGGAAATAATATTTGTGTATATCTGACAAAGAGCTTGTTATCTACAATACATAAAGAACTCTTACAACTCAATAATAAGACATGCATCCCAATTTTTTAGAAAATGGACTAAACATTTTGATAGACTCTTCTCCACCAAAGAAAGTATACAAATAACAAATAAGCACAGGAAAAGTGGTTCAATATCCTTAGTCATTAATCACTAAGGAAACGTAAATTAAACCACAAGATATCCGTTCACAACCACTAGGATGGCTAAATTTAAAAAAGGCTGACCATACCAAGTATTGCAAGAATGTGAAGAAACTAGGGCACTCATACATTGCTGGTGGAAATGTAAAACAACACAATCACACTGGAAAATAGTTTGGCAATTTCTTAAACCTGTACCTGTCATGGAAACCCTGGTGGTGTAGTGGTTAAGTGCTACAGCTGCTAACCAAAGTGTCAGCAGTTCAAATCCGCCAGATGCTCCTTGGAAACTCTGTGGGACAGTTCTACTCTGTCCTATAGGGTTGCTATGAGTTGGAATCGACTCGACAGCATTGGGTTTTTTTGGAATACCTATCATGTGACCCAACCATCCATTCCTAAGTATTTACCCAATAGAAATGAAGGCATATGTTCATACAATGATTTGTATGTACCCAAGTGTTCATGACGGCTTTATCTGTAATCACCAATAACTGAAAATAGTCCAAATGTTCCAAATTGTGGTATATCCATAAAATGGAGTACTACCCAATGATAAAAGGTAACAAATTATTGACACACACACCCCAAAAAACAAAACAAAACACAAATGAATCTCAAAACAAGTACACTAAAAGACAAAAAAAAGTACATACTTTTTGATTTTGTTTATACATAAAATTGTAAAAATTGTAAACTAATATATAATAATACAAAGCAGATCAATGATTGTGTACTGTGGTAAGAGGAGGTGGTGAGAAAGGGAAAGACTATAAATGGGTGTGAGAAAATATTTGGGGGTGATTGATAATTTCATTATAGGCGCTCCTTGGAAACTCTATGGGGCAGTTCTACTCTGTCCTATAGGGTTGCTATGAGTCGGAATCAACTCAGTGGCAGTGGGTTAGTGGGTTTTTAATTGACAATGATAGTTTCAAGGATAAACACATTTGTCAAAACTAATCAAATTATATACTTTAAATGTGTGCAGTTTATAATCCATCAAGTATACCTCAATAAAGCTTTATTCTAAAAGGTCCAACTACAGATACGATTTTTAAAAAAAGAGGGAAAGGAGTCTATTACACTGCACTCCAAGTGCCCTAGATATCTGGTCAATTTTACAAAATCATTAAGTTAAAATGCAGTTGCTTCTCAGTTATATGAATATACTTTTCAAAATTTGTTTCTCCAACTAGCAATTGATGCCAAATAATTTATGAAGACAAAATTGGGCAAACCATTAGCTTGGTGGAAATAGCTAAGATCCTTGGTTGGACATTGAATGGATCCCTTCCTCCAAGTTTCAAACATCTGCTTCTAAAGGCGTGTTGTTGTTAGGTGCTGTTGAATCAGTTCCAAATCATAGCGACTCTATGTACAACAGATGGCCCAGCCCTGTGCCATCCTCACAATTGTTGCTGTGTTTGAGCCCATTGTTGCAGCCACTATGTCAATCCGTCTCATTAAGGGTCTTCCTCTTTTTTTGCTAATATTCTTCTCCAGGACATAATCTCTCTAAGGGCATAATCATCTCAAATCCATCTCTTCAAAATCAAGACCTATGTTGAAATATTCAATTTACCCAATTCTCAAAAACATAACAAATGAAATACTACTCTTTACCATGACAGGGTATACCCAACCCAGTCCCAGTGCCAGTACCTCCAAAAGTGGTAATAATCTAAAGAGAGTGGAGAGTAAAGGAACTGAATAAACATGAAAATGACATTTATAATTTATCAAGATATGATTTCTATTACCTGATTTTTACTTTATATTATTTTTAGATAGATCAAAATACATACCCAAAATACATAGATATTTCAATTGCTGGGTAAGCAGTGAAGAAGAAATAACCGACATTAAAGGTATATGATTATGCTTTTTAATTGCTTTGCCCAAGTTTTTATAGATTCAAGAGATATTATTTTAGAAAGCCAACAAAAAATTTAAAGTATTCCTGGAATAATTGATTTTAAAATACAGATGCTACGAATGGGATCATTGACAAGGGGCCTCGTGTTTGGCACAGCACATCAAGATCGTAACAATGCTGACTTGGCTTTTACTGTCATGGTAAAGAGTACTATTTCCTTTGTTATATTTTTGAAAACTGGGTGAAATTAATATTTCAACAAACCTGATTTCACTATCATTTTGTCATCTATTTTCACTTTAGTTTACTAGCATCACACGATGACTAGCTTCTTACTGGCTCTTGAGCAGCAAAAACACAATGTCTGGGAGTCCTCCAAATGGCTAAGGGATATTGTCACTGGTATACACCGAGACATCTATATCTTCTGGTAAGTATATATGAGAAACAGAATCCCTTCACATAGTAAAAAATATGAGACCAAGGATAATATTGTTTAATTAAAAACAAAATAAAAATCCTCATTGTTGTTGCTCTACGTTCCATTGTGAGAAGTGTCATCATTTTAGACCTACGAACATTTATGGAGACCAACCAGCTACATACACATGTAGGGAGCAACCAGCATGAACTCTATGGGATGACTAAACTATAAAAAATAGAAATGGATTATATTTCATACACATAAAATAACTAAATTAGGCCAACAGGTAATACCTTGGTAGGTATACTATGTGGGCACAATGAGCTAAATTACTATGATGAAGAAGTAAAAATTATTATTTATCCAATAACATAAGTTGGTATTCCTGAAGTGCTTAAAAAGATTTAAAATATTTCCTCTTAAAAACAATGTAAACTTTCCTCTGAAACTGGCTTAATACTATATTTTTAGTAAATCCTTTTTGCAGAGCTACTTGAAAGAAGGTAATTGGCTCAGTTCCTGTCTAAATTACCACAAATTTTGAATTATAATGAGATGTAACAAATGTGACAGAACTATGTTTGAATTCATGTACGAAGCTCAAGGGTTTGCAGCAGTGGGCTGTGGGTGTAGCTTACCTCGGACTTTAAAATACTTCACATGATTTGCCACAGCCTCTGAAACACTTTCATCTGGGCAGATTTTTACTCCATTAGGAAACAGAGATCTCCTTCTTCGGAGCAACGACCGTCTCTCAGCTTCTCTGTGATCCGAAGGTTGTTTCTTTTCGGTAGACAGAGGAGGATCTGGGGTTTCCGAGTCCGTGAGGAGAAAAAAAAATGAACTCTTGGGTTCTTGGATCTCCTCGAAAGGTAAGGTTTGCACTAAAGAGTGAAAACAACCAGGCTTCTGATGATGAATAAGATACAGCATGAAAGGTGACCAAGCAAAACTGGCATTTGTGCAACATTTAGATTTTAGAGTCAATGCTCAGAGTATAGACGTGTACGTATCTAAGGAAGAGGGGAGTGGATTCTTTTTTCTATTTCATTTCCACTCCTTTATTTGAAGATTGTTACTGAAATCAAGTATACATCCAATTTCAACACAGGAAAAGAGGAAAAGTAAGGCTTCACCAGAAATTTCTAATGAAGAGCTAAAATTACTGGAAAGATATTGAAACTTACACATAATCACATAAAGAATGCTATTTTTAGAAAGAATATACTAGAGATATACAGAAAGAGAAAAACAAATTAAATTTTAAAATACCTGTTAATGATAGAAGGTTTCCTTTTATCAGGACAAGTATCAAAATACCCAGAAAAGTCTTCCCAAAAAGAGGAAACATAATCATTTGGGCTAAAAGCAATGGAATGAAGAGGACAAAATCCTTAAATGAGCACCCAAAGCCTTGAAACTTCCTGTAACAAATTGTTACAGGAAAATTCTAGCATTTAAAAGCTTAAGAATAGAAAAATATTATAAATTAGCTCAAATAAAAATGGTGTCCTTTTTCAAAGGTACCTCTCACTTCTTTCCTGAAATAACCAACATGCTATGAAAGCGGGAGAGGTAAGCTAATTAGAACAGATGGGCAGAGACAATTTCTTTAATCTAGCTAGCTAAGCTCTTTACTAACACTCTTTACCTTTTACAAGCAGTCTACTTAGGAATAATGTTTCACGTATAACTCACTGAGCTTGTACAACTTTTCTGAATCTGATAGGTTCACGTGTTCTAAGTTCTTCTATGGCTTAAGATGTAAAAGCATAAAATGCCAGACTGCCTGTACCTATCTACTTCATTAATATAGAGTTACATCCAGAACAAAATTCATTTTCTTGGAGCTGCTTGTCTTTGTAATAAAGCCCCTGTCTTGCAAATTTCCCTCCTTGAGGAGGGATTTGAAAATCTTTCACTATAACCACTTACTATGTCTCCTTTGTCTATAAAATGGTATGGGAATAGTAAAGCTAACTCATGGTAGAGCTGTTCAGAGGATGAAATTAGTTAATACACAGAAAATGCTCAGGATTGGGCTGGCACATACTATGTACTTAAAATAAATGACAGCCATTTGATAACTTTGGTGCTTAATGTGCCATCAAACATGAGGTCCAGTATGTTTATCTACATATGAAATTCTTAACTAGGAGAGGACTTCCTCTACCACAACGGGATCAGATGAGATTCTCTGTATTAGGGCAGCTGTTTTTATCAAATATACCTAGTAGGAAATAGTCAAAATCCCCATGGAAGCCAGGATTTACTATCAAATCGCAATGAACTTAAATCTTACTTCATGTACGTTTGGGGAAATGCACCTAAAGATATTTTATAAAGGTCTAAAGCACATTTCTCTTGAAAATTGTAAACTGTGACAGCTAAATCATCCTCAATGTTCTTTCATGCTTCAGGAAACACTCATCAAGTATGATTTTCAATACAGCCTCAAATAAACCACATTTTCATCATTTATAAAGGCTAACAAATCTCAACAGCTATCATTAAATACATGTGCATTTGCAAAATATTGGTATCCTTCTAAGAAATTATTTGCCAAACTTTATTGTCAGAGTGGGTGAAAAATAGCTGAAGATTTTACTAAGTCAGTGTTTAAAGTCTTGAGAGAAGCTCCATGTTTACAATTCAGAACAAAGGAAAAATTTTAGGTAAAAAATCAATTGGAAATTATTCTTCCTGATGGCCTAGACCAAAAAGTCAGAAAAATCTTCTGAGCATCATGGTATCCTGAGTAACTTTCTGTACTTGGATTCAGGAAACCTGGGCTCAAATCCTGGTTTGATCTTGGGCAAATCCCCTAAACTCTTTGAGCTCGTTTACTCACCAATAGATATGATAATCTCTTCCTGCATCATGGGGTCATCAGTAAGAATTATGAAAATTCTTCATAAATTCTTCATGTTCTATGTATTATTTGTCTTGTATTACAATTGTTCATAGTTTAAAGAGGTTTCAAGCTTTGGAATTCCCTTTTGTTCAAGCTTCAGAATGGAATAAAATTTCCCTAAATTATATTATAAATAGGGAATTTACTTAAGAACTTTTAAAATGTTACATTATTTTCTTTAAAATACAGTTTGTAAACTGTAGAAACCTCTACTGCTTAAAAAAAAAGAAAATTCAGCAGGTTCATTTGTTCATAAATAGGCTCATCATTTTATAAATTCATTTTAAGTTGGTATTTGATACAATTAGAATTTCTAACTGCAGTGTTATAACTATACCTATTATACAAAGCAGTAGGTGAGACTACCATAAGGTTGTGCCATGGGAGCCCAAAAGCAAAATTAATCCCAACTGGAAAGGTGGAAGGAGTTTCCTGGAGAAGGCAACACTTCAGCCAGGTCTTAAATGGTCTGGGTGGCATTACATTGGCAGAGGTGGGGGCGGTTGGTGGTGGGGACTCAGAGCTAGGAAGGAAATTCCTGGTCATGGTCATTGACAGTAAGGTGGAAAAGTACATGGTTTATAGGGAAAGTGGGATGTAATTTGTTAGAGTAAGAACAGGAGGAGCACAGAATCAGCAGGTTGAAAACTGGGCTTCAAACCAGGGTTCCCTCCAATTTGAACCCCTGCTGGGAATTTGCATTTCTAACAGTTCCCAGAAAGTTATACAGTGAATCACCTGGGGATCTTGTTAAAATGTAGATCCTAGTTCAGTATACCTGCCGTGGAAACATGAATTTTCAAGGGGTTCAAACCAGAACAAATTGGTTCAAAGCCCTGGCTGAGAAGGAAGGCAGAAAAGGTTGAGATAGATAGATTACAATATACCTTGGAAGTCATACCAGAATTTTGGATTTTTAACTTATAAATGAAAGATTATCTAACATAATTATTCAGAAAAGATATTTCTTGGATTTTTATTTAAGGAGATTCTTTTTGGGAAATATTTTAAAATATCATCATAGCCCTTGAACCTTGTTATGCTTCAAGACATGTCCCCAGATTAGAAGCAGGTAAGAAAAAACTCTGAGCTTTAGCATAGGTAACGAGTGCCAGATTCCTCCATTCATACCTTAATTCCAGACCAGTTAAGGATCACTTATTGACTCAGAAAAATTTTCTGAATGTTTACCATATGCTACTGACATACTCAATACAGGAAAAACAAAATGTTTCCAGTCTTGAGAAGCTTATAATATAAAAGGAAAAACATGTACACAGATACTGTAAAAAAACAATGAGAGGTATACAGAAGTTGCTATGGGAGGGCAAAAGAGGGAATGAATTAATTACTCTGTGAGCAGCTTTGGGCAAAGTTTCCTAGAGTTGGTAACATTTGAGCTAGATTTTGAAAATACTGTTCACAAGAAGTAGTAAAAGGGTGGTCTAGGAGGGGAAATAACTTGTGCAAGGCAGGTGTAGAGGTACAATATTTCAATGTCCACGCCACACGACCATCTATGGTCTTGGCTGTAAAGTGACATTCACACTCATAGGACAACAGTCCACAGTGTGGTTCCAGGTCTATTCTGTAGGAGAATACAGCACGGGAAACACAGAACGTTATCATAATAGTATCAAGTAAAGTACAGCTTCATCTAGAGTCCTTTCAGGAAGTCCTGATCCTGATTTCCAGCTCCTAAGGGAGGTGCCATCAGTAGTAGGGCCATACCAGCATAAGGAAGCCTCATATCCACAAAACCACGTCTTCTAACAGCACCTGAGCAAGTTTCCAAACTTCCACAAAAACAACCTCAGTTACAAGAGGGGAGCAAAGGCATATGACTTTCAATAGGGTTTTACACAGCTCTGGTCAGTTAGGAGGAAACCCTGGTGGCATAATGGTTAAGAGCTACATCTGCTAACCAAAAGGTCGGCAGTTGGAATCCACCAGGCACTCCTTGGAAACCCTATGGGGCAGTTCCACTTGGTCCCATAGGGCCACTACGAGTCGGAACCGACTTGATGGTAGTGTGTTTGATTTTGGTTTGGTCAGTCAGGCGCTCAGAGTATGCATGTCCCTTCATATTTCTCCCAGTCCAGAATCAGTTCAACAGTTAAAGGCTATTTTTCCACAATTAAAAAATGCTGAAGAGAGTTACCAATCCACATTTACCTTAACCCAATACATTTCCAAAGAAACAGTATCGAAAGAAAGAAAACCTAAGATCATTTCCCCGTGAGAAAAAAATTTTAAGCTTGTTGCTAACACAAAAGTATTTATAGCACAATGGGTAATTTTATGACTAAAAAGTAGGGGGACAGTGGAATATAGGACGAGGATAGAACATAAATTGGAACGAGATTAGGAAGGGCTTTATATAACACTTTTTTTTTCCCTCCCCGCATAAAAAGAAGTTGATTTTTCTAAGGGGCCTTGGTGATGCAGTGGTTAAGTGCTGGACTGTTAACTGAAAGGTCAACAGTTCAAACCCACCAGCTGTTCTGCAGCAGAAAGATGTTGCAGTCTGCTTCCAGAAAGATCATAGCCTTGGAAACCCTATGGGGCAGTTCTACTCTGTCCGATAGGTCACTGAACCGGAATCAACTTGATGTCAATGGGTGTATACTTTTCTAAGTCCTAGTTAAATTACTGAGTAGGATTTTAAAAAATAAAAAGCAAGCTACCATTTTTTTTTTCAATCCCAAGAGTTATGAATTAACAATGGCATTATCTTCTCTAGGAAGGCTTTCCCTGTCCATAGACAACCCTCTCACTATCCACCAGACACACACACACACACACACACACACACACACACACACACACCCTTAGGCTGAGCTCCCCTCTGTGCTCCCATAACAACTCTGCTTGTGCTTAACAGAGAACATTAAAACTGTTCATGTGTCCATTCTCCCATGAGACTATAAATGCAACAGGAATTAATAGCTTTCATTTTTTTTTTAATATACCTGCTAAATAAATAGATGTTCAAAATGTTCCCTGAATCAAAATGACATTCAAATTATCTACATGTTTGTTAAAATAGGAAGAAAAATTAATTTAAGCATCAGTTATAAGATATTCACTGGATAGCACGTAATTGGAAAGTTATTTCTAGTGATTACTCCTGTTTCTTAAGAAAAAATTACACTTCAATTTAATGAACTGGAAACACGTTTAATATAAAATGTTGATATTCTCAAAGCATTATTTCACATGAATTTAGGGAAATGAATTTTAAACAATTTTCAATACATGATAAACGACAGTGGTATCTTTGAAAAACAGATAAATGAAAAAGTTAAGAAATCACAAGAAGATGTCTTATATACTCACTGTACCCAAAATTAGATATAAAAAAATAATTAAAAATCATCACCTAAAAAAGTCCCCCCACATACACACATAAATTAGGAATGAATTATATAATTATAACCATCTTTATATGAAATCTCCAAAAGACAAATATCTTTAACAATATAAAGATGGTGACAAGGTCAAGGACACTGAGGCTCAACCGACAACCTCAATTCACATGATTTTGAAATAAAATGTTCAGCCTTTTTAGCCTTACCTTAAAGTGTCTGTTTCACGCTTTACACACAGTTACAATGCAAAGTCAAGAGTTGTTTATCGCAGATTAAAATAATATTCTTAAAAGAACATTTTTCTTATCTGAGAAAATACAATATATTCCTGATAATGTTAGAGTAAATCAGAAGGTTCTGAAGCGTTTACTCAGATATAATACCACCATCATCACACGAATTCAGTAGGACTGTTACTTAAAAAATTAAGCTCTACAGGGATCATAGGTCTCTAAAAACTACAGTCTAAAAATAAAAAAGCAATGAGAACAATCTGGCTTTGCAGATGAATACTGGGTAAACAGAGGTATAAAATTATATACTTAGTTCTAACAATTAATAAATAGTACTTTGAGAAATTTGGGGGGTTTTTTGCTAAAGTTATGAGGACAGCAATTTTATCTTCTATACGTATAGAAATTGTATACATACATTCTGAGATAACATAGGAGTCAATATTTACATTGAGTTGAGCAGCTACAGATATCATTTTTAAAAACCTATCTTGGATAGCTAAATTTTTTGGGGGGGGTATTTCTTTTTTTACTTTCTCTAATTTCAGAAAGAAAACACTAAAAGAAATAGGAAAAAAATCCAGTTTTTAGTTTATTCCAACCATCACCCTAAATCAATTAAATTCTCAAATCCCCAGATATGATGCCAACGGAAATGTGAAGAAGATGATCACAGTTAGAGCACAGTCACTGACGGGTCCATCTAGCAGCCGCGCAGTATAACAAGCTGCACTTTGAAAGAATGAATTTTTACGTTGAAAGAATGAATTTTTTTCATCTTCCTAACATTATGAACGTCTTCTTTTACACTATACAGAAGGGATGCCGTAAATGGCATTTTCTGAAGGTCTGATACTAAGTTCTTTAAAAAAAAAAAAAAATACACAGTATTCATACTGCATGCTTGAGCTGCAAAGAATAGAATTACAATATGATGTGACTTGTCAACAAAACTGACAAGCACTGGGGCTGGCACCAGGAAGAACCTAACTCCCTTCAACTCCCAGTCACGAGGAAGGACAGATCACGTGGTTTTAGTATCTACAAAAACACTGCCACCTTACATATACTATTGCATGATCCAAGCATCTTCACTCAGAAAAATATCAAATATTTATGAAATTTTAATTTCTATTTAGTAAGTTTATCTACATCGCCCCCATTCCCACTCCATGTTTGAGATCCCAACAATTCTAACAATAGATCTTATATACTTTAAATAATGTTCAATGATTTATAAAACTACTGCAAGTTACTTCTCTTCTTTGTGAGCTGGCTAATGCAAATGCCGGTAAGCAGCTTTCCAGTAATCTTGTAGGACAACTATGTCATGTTTGTAGAGATTAACTAGCTACTGCTGCCCTTCTGTTGCTGTAAGTGAAGTTTCAAAATCAGCTCCCGAATATCTTCCCGTTTGGTCTTTATTACATGACGAGGAAACCATTTCTCCAAATGAATTGGAAGTTCAAAGTTAACAATTGGATCCTAATGACAGAAAAAAAAAAAAAAAAAATGCAATCATTTTAGCACCGTAATTTCAAATTTTGTTTCAATTTCATTTTTACAAGAAACTTAATTTTTTCAAAATGAGCTTTATTGAAACATAATTCACGTACCATACAATTTACCTATTCAAAGTGTACAATTCAATGGTTTTTCGTACACAGAGGTGTACAACCATTACCACAGTCAATTTAAAACACTGTTCATTAAATTGCTAACTTTTGAACATCAAAACTAAGTACCATGTATTCTGCTATGACGCATGTTTAATTAGCTCAAATGGCATTGATAAATAGGGGAATGATTCACCATAATGTAGAAGTCAGGTTGTTTGAACACAATTTTTGCTGCATGCTATTATTTTGAAAACAAAGAGAAAGGCTTAGCAGTGTATGAACAACTTCTTCAGATAAAAATAGAAAATTCTGTAGAAGTGTCTTCTTTTAGTGCAAGAAAAGGCTAGGTTAGTGTTTTCAAGAACCACTAACTGGGGAAGCTAAGTGAGGAATCTGCAAGTGTAGATTTACATGCCAAAGACATTCCCTCCGTGCTTGAATATAAAGGGTTAAAGAAGGCTACCCCAGATCATGTTTATAATTTTGATGAAATCGACTATTAGAAGAAGCACTTAACATCTTTTTTTTCCTCATATAAAAATTTATACACACATTGTTATGTGACCCTAGTTGCTATCCCTATAATGTGATAGCACACTCCTTCCCACCCCGGATTTGGCGTGTCCGTTCAACCAACTCCTGTCCCTTTTTGCCTTTTCATCTCACCTCCAGACAGGAGCTGCCCATTTAGTCTCAAGTATCTACTTAAGCTAAGAAATACGTTCTTCACCAGTACCATTTTATGTGTTACAGTCCAGTGTAATCTTTGTCTGAAGAGTTAGCTTCAGGAATGGCTTCAGTTCTGGGCTAACAGTCTGGGGATGATGTCTTGCGTGGTCCCTCCAGTCTCAGTCAGATCATTAAATCTGGTCTTTTTACTAGAATTTGAATTCTGCACCCCACTTTTCTCCTCCTCCGTCAGGGACTCTCCGTTGTGTTCCCTGTCAGGGCTGTCGTTGGTGGTGGCTGGGCACCACCTAGCTCTTCTGAGAAAGACTTACATCTTGAATGAATTAAAAGCCCTGGCATAAGGCTAAAAGGATGAACTGACTATGATCTACAAACAAATGCCAGTGGAAATTTAACTGTATTAGTATTTTTATTAGAATTATTATAGTTTTGTTAGGGTTTATTACAAAGTTCCATAGGCTTTGCGTGGTCTGTCCTAAGGCTATCTTTTCAACCTAAGCTCAGTTAAATTGTTGCACAAATTTGCAAAACACAAGGTTTAGTTTTTTAGTTTTTTTCTAGGAATGGTGCTACAACTTAGATAAGAAGTATATTCCACTGATGAGGTTACATAAAGTAGAATTATGTAGCAGACTCAGAACGTGTTAGACAATAAGGCACTTTGAGTCTTCAAGAAACAAAATCAAGTCTTTTGGGAAGAATACTTGAGAACTGAAACTCATTCTATGATGAAGCTCCAGTGTGAAATAAAAGGAAAAAATAAAAATCACAGATATTTAATGGTTTCCAAAATGCGTACCATCTTCTATATATTATCATTCTTTCCCAATATTAAAAAAGCCAAAATTATAACTGCATCCTGTAACCCTTGTGCTTTGTAAGCACCTTTAAGCACTTTCCAAGCACGCTCCTGGTCAAAAATACCCTGCTCCTATATCCACCTTCATAAATGAGAGAGTAAGGCTTAAGTAATGAGTTGACAGTTCAACAAAGAGTGACTCCTTGCCATTTAAAATTTCTTGTTTAATATCCCTATAGAGACTCTGGTGAACTAAAAAATAACACCCATGCTTGCCACTGTACTTATCCACCTTGTGGTTGTCTGCGCTTCTTGGGTATGTTTCAAGTAAGGGGTGTGCCCCATCCTCTCTCCCTCCACTCCATCTGGGAACCCAATTCCACGTAAAGCAGGCCTTTTGACTGTATCACAGGTGTCTCATATGCCCTGTTCTCTTCTTTATATTCTTTTTTTCTGAACGATACCCAAAAAACACAATGCCGTCGAGTCGATTCCAACTCATAGCGACCCTATAGGACAGAGTAGAACTGCCCCATAGAGTTTCCAAGGAGCACCTGGCGGATTCGAACTGCCGACCTTTTGGTTAGCAGCTGTAGCACCTAACCACTATGCCACCAGGGTTTCCTGAACGATCGTTCGGATATTTTCTATTGTCCTATCTTCGAGTTCACTAACCCTGTCTTCTGCTGTATCCAGTCTGCTATTAAACCCTTCCAATAAGTTCTTAATTTCAGATGTATCATTACACATTTTCAGTTCTAGGATGTCCATTTGGGTTTTTTTTTTAATAGACTCCATCTCTTCATCCATTTGGCTCATCTTTGCCTCTATTTTCTCAAACATATTAATTAAATCATTTCAAAATTTTAAACATCTGGATCATCTGTGCATCTATTTCTATGGTTTCTCTTTTCTTTTTTCATGATTACCAGTAACATTTTCCTCTTTGCTTGTCTACTGATTTGTGATTATGCTGGTAACTGTGAATAAACAACTTACTTATATCTTCACATACCTTGAAGAAGCTTTCCACATATTGTAGTAAATACACTCCACAATCACTGCTATTATCTTGCTTAGGAACTTTAGGGCATAGGTCCACCATGTTTGTTTTACTGAATTCACGATGAGTTTTTCGTTTGACTTCCCACTCTACCTCTAAATACCTGAAATCATCAAGAAGTAGAGTGACTCAAGTAGAAATCTCCATACCATTCGCAACACTTTCACAAAGGTGAAAAAACATTTGCTACCAGATGTATTATCTCAAGCCAAATATCCAAAGGCTAAACCTTAACAGTGCAAATTATATTTTCTGAGCCTTCACTAGTACTACTTAAAAGAAAATCTGATTTTCATAAAAGCTAGATTTTTTTCAACAACTCAACATTCATAACTCAAATACTTAAAGTCATTCATATTACAAAATAAACGAACAAGTGATTTTAAAAGTTTCACTGCTAGACTGTTCCAGGCCACAGTAAATTACAAAATTATACACACAGGCATGCACACACACAAATGTGTAATGATAAGAATTTTAAACAGTTATTTTTTTTCTGAAGAGGTATGAAAATGTATGTAACAGGTTTACAGGACAGATTAGTTGTTTCTTTAAATCATTCCATCTCCTCTCCAAATGTTGGGCATATGATCATTTTGCTGTGAAAGAGCCTTGGCCAAAGGCTAGCAGGTGGCCTGTGTAGTAAAGAAATTGACCTTGAACCAAAAATATGTCTGGTCTTTGCGATGGCTTCTGGAGGTAATCTCTAAACCCATAAAATGTCATGCCTGCCAGGAGTACCTGGAGGCCTGGACGCAGCCAGACAGTAACAATGTGATTTAGGGTGGAAACTTTCAGCCACACCAACAATGTGATGTAAGGTGGGATTCGGGGGTCCACACAGTATCAGCTTGATCTCCTGAGGGTCTGGAGACTGAGCTAAGCCGTGTGGGGAATCAACCACGCTTACATCATGGACTCCCAAAAAAGCTCTGGATACCAAGGCTCAGGTGAGCTTCTCTAGCTGGCAATAATTTGTGCCTATTGTCACAAACTGATAATGGAAAAACAAGAGTGTCCTGACTCCACATGAAGAGGACAACTGGAAGCTCTGTGTTTGGTACTTTCCTGGACTCTGCCGTACGTAATTCTTCCCTTGGCTGAATGCTTTAGCTGTACTAAACCATATCCATTAGCTGAAATAAACTGTATCCATTAGTATAACAGCTTTCAATGAGTTCTAAGAGTCCTTCTAGTGAATCATCAAACTTGAGGGCGGTCTGGGGAACCCTCTGAACCTGCAATTGGTATAGGCAGTGAGGGGGTCTTGTAGACTGTGTTCCTTTTAACTTCACAGGTACTTTTGATAATATTTGCAACATGCCTTTGTGAAATTATGCTTTTTGTTCAATTTTGAATACAAATTCCTAATTTACTTCTGATGTAATCCTTGAGAAATATTAATACTTGAATATTGACACACAATAGGCTAATTTATTATTGATTAGGTTTACAGACCTCATCTAAATGCATAATAAATTATAATCCCTGATGTAGTCTTTTTAGTAATACTTAAGATAGGCTCAAAATTATTGGAATTTTATATAACAGACTGAAGGGTAAAATTGTCATTACTTACTCTCGTAAATTCTGAACTGTATTTTGTACAGAAGCAGCTTTCAGGGAGTCAAGTATGAGAATACATGGCCTATGAAAAGCAAAAAAGAAATCAAGATGTACATACTTGTGTATGAAGTATAGGTAAATGTCTCGAAAAACTCTATTATTATTATAGTATATACCTACCTTTTACACATTTTCTTTGGTACTGATATATTCGTCTCGGTACCCTGAAATAACATGAATTTTAGGACTTTGAAATTAAAGCTAGTTTGAAAAATTAATACTCAGCAACTCCTTAAAATGCTTCAAATGACTTTGAAATCGATATTTCAAGTAAGAGTTCTCTTCGTCATCTGAAGTGAGTGAATGAATTTCATTTTTCAAAAATCAGTTGATTTTTTTTTTATACTGGTAAAACAGGACTTTTTTATACGCTTTTACACGTGGCCTCAAGGAGTATGAAATTTCAATATGGCCTAAAAAACAATCTGGAACTTCACTTCAATTCAGAGTTAGCATCTTAGGCCAAGATAAACAAGTTAATTTAACCTCTCTGTATATACATTCTCTAACTCAATTTATGGCATCAGTAAAAATACATTTCCTGCCTTTGAGGCACTAGAAGCAGAGTATTCATCTGTATCAAGGGGAATGGGATGGGGGGCAGTTATTATTTTTATTGTTGACATTGTTTTTGTTCAAATAAATTTATGAAACAATAGATCACTCAAATTTAAACAGGTTTCCTTAATGCAGGACTCCTTAGTACGTAATTCCAATGTGCACAGTGAATGTCTAAGACAGGTACAGTACGCAGGTTTTACCTAATTTAACTGACTTTAAAATACTTTTTATCATAAACTGTATCTTAGAATTAGTGTTCCAAGGAAACTATTTGGGAAACCTACCCTAGAAGCATGAAGGAATTCCCTATCTTGCCACTGTGACAACAGAAAAGGAACCTCCTTCTTCCTGCCCACCCTAGACCACTGGTAGTAAAGACACGGCCTATAACAGGGAGGCTGCTGCTGTCTGCACCTACAAAAACCCATTTGGTGGCTACTTTAATCAATAAGGAAACCCTGGTGGCACACTGGTTAAGGGTTCAGCCGCTAACCAAAAGGTTGGTAGTTTGAATCCTGTGGGGTAGTTTTACTCTGTCTTATAGGGTCACTACAAGTAGGAATCAACTCAAAGGCAACAGGTTTTTTTTAATGGATTACTTAATAAGGACACCAAATTTAGACCATGCACACCAGCTTGGAGGCTCACAGAAATAAAAGCTAAGAGTGACTCTATCTAACCTTGGGAGTCACAGATTGGCCTTGAGTCTATTCTGAATGATTTTGAACCACAACTTGTAATAATAGAAATTAGTACAAAACATGCTTGCTGAAGTTAATAAATAACACTAAGTTCAAAAAAGCTGCTGATATAATTTAAGAACAAAAGTAAATGTGATCCTCAAAAATTAGAAAAGCAGTCGACCACGATGAACATCAGGTAAAAGACTGAAAAACTAGGGAGCTAAAAGCAAGATAAACAGATACAAGAATAAATGATAAATCTCTTGCTCTATTTCCCACTCCCACAAAAACTGTCAAAGAATCAAAAAAGAGCACAATATGACTATGGGCTGCCAATATCCACCACAGCCCACCTAGCTATGGCATACTTTATAATTAACATTATAAATTCATCAATTTTCCTTCCTTCATATCTATAAAGAACACAACTTACTTGGGAATCCTCTGCACCCAAGGATAGTGTTGAAGTAGTATGTAGATCACTATCTAGTTAGAAATAACGAAGTGATTATGAATCTTTAATGAATCTCTAATACAGACAATTTAGATGAGCTTAAACTGTAATTTTGTATGCCCAGTAGTAATTAAATATAAATGTACACACACACACACACACACACCCCCACACACCTGGGATCTATTTAAATTTTTCATGGTTAATATTATGAACAAAATCCAATCAAAAGATAAAACTGACAATGGCTGGCTATTATTAGACAATACATAAACCCCAGAGCCAAACTCTAAAATGCCAATTAGCTGAGCCAGTTTCCCATAAAAAGACAATCTTTAAAGTTAGCTCACTAATTAAAATAGCTGTTGTTTTGAATTCCAAATTCTCAATGGAATCCAGACTTTCTGCAGCCACTGAGGTTGCATGAGCCCCCAAAACTACTGCCTTGAGATAATCTTTAATCTTTAAACCTTAAACCAAAACTATCCCCTGATGTCTTCTTTGGACCAAAAAATAGCTTAATTAGTAAAGTGTATCTGCTTTGAGCATTGTGCTCTTTTAAAGAATTATCTATGTGAGATCAAATAGACAATGGCAACTAGAAAGACTGGATGGGAAGCTTAGGGGCAGTGTGTTTAAGATAATGTTGTTGGAATAGTGTGGAAAAGAACAGCAAGAATGGTAACACAACTTGAAGTACATAACCACTGTCACTGAATTTTACACGTAGAATTGTTGAAATGCTGTCTTTGGCTGTGTATACTTTCTCAAAAAAAAAAAAAAAAGAACAGCTGCTGCTTTAATGTGGAGAATAGTTAATTTGCCTAGTAATGGCTCTTCTACTCCATGATAATAGAGTTTTGTGTAAGTACACTTTTAAAGCTCAGGAGGACTAATCAGAAAATAATCCGTTACTTTATCAGTTTTTCTTTTTCTTCCTCCCTAGGTGTTAGCCAGTATTATGGTAATGATATTACTATCATTAATTCTGCTTGAACTTGGGCTATAAAACACACATATAAATTTGGTACTTTTTACAAAGAAGTTAGGCCTATTTAAGATTTTGGGTTGAAACATTTAAAAAATCATGGAAGAATTAGAGAATTATAAGAGACCCTATATTACCCAGCAGAATTAGTATTATCTATTAGAAATATGATAACTTATATTTAAAAAAGGGAAATTTTCAAGCTGTGCCTAAAAATCTATGGCATAAAGCCTTAGTCCTGTTAGCAAGGCTACTCTATAAAAAGTGCTATGATAAAACTTGACCTAACGGTGTAACTTAAGAATTACATTTTTTCTATACATGCGGCTGAGCATGTATCATGGAATTTCAGACTTCTTATTCTTCTTTCTAGTAAGTCTGATGACCATAAATAGCTACTATGCTACCTTTTAACTTCCTACCAGTCCAAGTAACCATCATACTGTTGTCGTAATTACGGAAAACATCATTCGACGTTGAGCATGTCACCTGTTGTTTTGTTGTACTGTTGGGACTGCTGAGCCTGGGACTGCTGGGGTACAGGTTGTGAAGTATCTTCATACACAGCTTCTTCTAGCCATGGAAAACAAATGACTGCCAGATACCAGTGAGACCTGTTAGAAAAGAAATACAATCTTAACATACAAAATCTAAATAACGCAGAATACGCGCTACAGCTGCATCTGAGAAAGTGAGTACGACTTAACTTCACGTCAGTTTTGAAAAGCAGTCTACAATGATATCTGATGTACTAAAAAAAAAAAAAAAAAGTACTAGAAGGCAGTAATTCCAAACGAACAGCCAAAGCTACCAGGGCCTAAGTAAGGCCACTTAGGGCAAATTCAAACTTTCTCAGGATCTGCTTTAACAAGTAGACCTAACAGCTCATTGGCATCACCATTTTTTGTACTAACACTGACCGAGTTTGTTCTCTTAAACATCCCTGAAAAATCACCTTACAATCTGTTGACATTTTATTTAGCATATCTTCTCTTGAGAATCAAAAGATAAAAAATGTCGCTGTCTCAAACATCATAGTCTTTTGGTCATTTGTCATTTTCTTTTTTCACTATATTCACAAAATAACCACTGTCAAATCAAATCCAACATATGCAACGTACTGTTTTAGCTACTTTTTACAAAGTAAAAAAAAAAGGGGGGGGGAGTATACCCAGAATTTATGTACCCATACTTTTTATTAATAATTAATCAAGAAACCCAACAAAACATTTTGGACTCCCTCCAATATTATTTTCAAATAATATGAAATACTCACGACTCATTTACAGGCACAAAGATGTAATCTTTATTAAAAATGTTTATATGACGAGTCCATGTTCTTACTCTTTTATGTCTTCTCTGTGCCATTCTGAGAATATGAAAGATAGATGTGATATATAAAGAATTAAAAATGTAAAATAAGATACTAGACAGTCATTTTTATATACTGAAAAATGCAAGATTTGGTTTATTTAATCATCATCTTCAAGATATATGATATTTAAAGACCAAAAAAACCAAAACCACTGCTGTCAAGTCGATTCTGACACACAGCAACCCTAAAGGACAGAACAGAACTGCCCCCCAGGGTTTCCAAGGAGCGCCTGGTGGATCTGAACTGCTGGCCTTTTGGTTAGCAGCTGTAGCTCTTAACCACTACGCCACCAGGGTTTCCATATAATATTTAACACACTAGAAAAACATTTTATTAACTCCTGGTTGTTCTTAAATCTGAGCACTATTTATAAAGAACGTTAGAAGGATAAAAAAAGGCAACAATACATAAAAGGCTTTGTGGATACCATAAGTGACTCAGTAACTAAGAGTACAGACACAAATGTACCTATTTATTATGCTTAGCTTAATCTGGGAATAGTACAATATATTATCATTAAACCTTGATAGAACAGTGCAAATATTCTTTGTTAAAATTTAATGGAGGAAGGAGTATGAGGCATATATCCCTAGGTTTTTAAAGATGAAATTCATCTCCTTCATTTCATAAATAAGGAAACTACCGGGCAATGAGGTTAAGAACACCCACCATTCATCCATGTTTCTTTTTACTTTTCCAACAAATATTTACTAGGTCCATAAGCACAAATAAAAAATTACCCACATTGCCCTAAATTTATAATCAAATGAGGACAGAAAAACTACAACCAATAACTATAATGTAAGTGTTAGAAAAGATATAAAGGAATCATGTAAAACCATCTAGAACAAGCATCTAGAAAAGAACTGGCATGCATGCACAAGAATACTAGTTGATTTTCTTCACATCATTAGGGAAGTTAAAGAAGGAAGACATCAAATCAAGTCTGGGCATGAAAAAAGGTTTTAAAGAGGAGGCGGAGCCAACATGGCAACCTAAACAGATGCAAAACCAAAAGTGGGTTCTCTGAAAGGATCAACAAAATCGACAAACCACTAGCCAAACTGACAAAAAGAAAAACAGGAGGAAGGAAATAACCCAAATAAGAAACGAAACTGGGGACATTACAACAGACCCAACTGAAATAAAAAGAATCGTAACAGAACATTATAAAAAACTATACTCCAACAAATTTGAAAACGTAGAGGAAATGGAGAAGTTTCTAGAAACACACTCCCTACTCGAACTAACACAAACTGAGGTAGTAAATCTGAACAGACCCATAACAAGAAATTGAAAAAGGCAATTTAAAAAACTCATTAAAAAAAAAAAAGTCCAGGCCCAGATGGCTTCATTGGAGAATGCTACCAAACATTCAGAGGCGAGTGCACACCAGTATTCTTCAAACTATTTCAGAACACAGAAAAGGGACACTTCCAAATTAATTCTATGAAGCAGGCATAACCCTGATACCAAAACGAGGCAAAGAAACCAAAGAAGAAAAAGAAAATTACAAAACATTATCTCTCATGAACATGGGTGCAAAAATTCTTAACAAAATTCTAGCCAATATAATTCAGCAATATATACTAAAAAAAATGAGTTATACACCACAACCAAGTGAGACGCATACCAGGTATGCAAGGATGGTTCGAAATCAGACTATCAATCGACATAATTTACTACATAAATGAAACAAAAGAATCACATGATCATCTCAACGATGCAGAAACGGCATCTGATAAAGTCCAACACCCATTCCTGATAAAAGCTCTCAATAAAATAGGAATAGAAGAGAAATTCCTCAACATAATAAAGAATCTATACAAAACCAACAGCCAACATCGCTGTCAATGCAGTGAGATTGAAAGCATTTCCCCTGAGAATGGGGAACAAGACAAGCATGTTGTCCTTTATCGCCACTTCTATTTAACATTGTATTGGAAGCCCTAGTTAGAGGAATAAGGCAAGAAAAAGAAATACAGGACATACCCATTGGAAAGGAAGATGAAAATTATCCCTATTCGCAGATCCTATACATAAAGAACACCAAAGACTCTCCACAAGGAAACTACTGGAACTACAACAGAGATTCAACAGAGTAGCAGAATACAAAATCAACATACAAAAATCAGTTGGATTCCTATACACTAACAAAGAGAACTTCAAAAAGGAAATCAGGAAAACAATGTCATTTACAATATACCTTAAAAGTCAAAAATACTTAGGAATAAATCCAACCAGGGACGTAAAAACCTATACAAAGAAAACTACAAGACACTACTGCAGTAAACCAAAAGAGGCCTACATAAATGGAAAAACATAACCACGCTCATGCATAGGAAGACTCAATTTTGCAAAAATGTCAATTCTACCCAAAGTGATCCACAGATATAATGCAATCGATATCCAAATAACAACAGCATTCTTTAACAAGATGGAAAAACTAATCACCAACTTTATACAGAAAGGAAACAGGCCCCAGATAAGCACAGCATTACTGAAGAAAAAGAACAAAGGCCAGAGGCCTTACACCACATAATCTAAGAACCTACTACTATCCAGCCACAGTAGTCAAAACAGGCTGGTACTGGTACAATGACAGACACATACGCCCCTGGAACAAAATCAAGTACTCAGATGTAAATCCATCCACTTAGAGTCAGCTGATCTCCAACAAAGGAACAAAATCCATTAAATAGGGAAAAGACAGTCTCTTAAGCAAATAGCGTTGGCAAAACTAGACGTCCTTCTGTAAAAAATGAAACTGGACCCATACCTTACATGATACATAAAAACTAACTCCAAATGCTCCAAATGGATCAAAGACCTAAATACAAAATCTAAAAAGATAAAGATTATGGAAGAAAAAATGGGGCAACACTAGCATCCCTAATACACTGCATAAATACAATACAAACCAGAACTTACAATGCACAAACATCAGAAGATAAGCTAGATAACAGGGAGCTTCTAAAAACTAAACACCCATGGCTCATCAAAAGGCTTCACCAAAAAAGTAACCTACAGACAGATAAAAAAATTTTGGCTACGACCTATCCAGTAGGTGTCTAATCTTTAAAATCTATAGACTACCCTCAACACCTCCACAACAAAAAGACAAATAATCCAATTAAAAAATGGTCAAAGGATATGAACACATATTTCACCAAAGAAGACAGGTAGCTAACAGACACATGAGGAAACGCTCGCAATCTTCAGCCGTTAAGAGAAATGCAGATCAAAACTAAAATGAGATACCATCTTAACCTGACATTAATGGCATAATCAAAAAAAAAAAAAACAGAAAATGACAAATATGGGAGAGGTTTCAGGGAGAATGGAGCTCTTATGCACTGCTGCTATGAATGTAAAATGGTACAACCACTATGGAAAATGATACGGTGCCTCCTTAAAAAGCTAGATGAAGAAATGCCATAGGATCCAGCAATCCACTTAGAGGAATTTATCCTAGAGAAGTAAAAGCTGTCACACAAATAGACATATCACAACCATGTTCACTGCAGCATCACACACAACAGCAAAAAGATGTAAACAACCTAAGTACGCATCGACAAATGGAGAAACAAATTATGGTACATACGCACAATGGAATACAACACAACAATAAAGAACAATGATGAATCCGTGTAACAACCTCACCGCATGGATGAATCTGGACAGTATGCTGAGTGAAATAAGTCAATCACAGAAGGACAAACACTGCATGAGACTACTATTATTAAAACCTAAGAAAAGGTTTACATACAGAAAAAAAAAAACTCTAATGGTTATGAGGGAGGAGAAGGTGGGGAGGAGAAATCACTAACTAGAGAGTAGACAAGTTAACTTTGGCTAATGGAAAGACAACACACAATATAGGGGAAGTCAGTAAAACTCGACCAAGGCAAAGTTACGGAAGCTTCCTAGACACATCAAAACATCTTAAGGGACAAGGTGCTGGGGCTGAGGGCTGGGGACCATGGTCTCAAGGGACATCTAGGTCAATTAGCATAACATAACTCATAATGAAAATGTTCTACATCCTACTTTGGTGAGTAGCATCTGGGGTCTTAGAAGTTTGCAAGTGGCCAACTAAAGATACATCTATTGGTCCCACCATGTTCAGAGCAAAGAGAATGAAGAAAACCAAGAACAAGAAAAATATTACTCCAAAGACTAATGGACCACACAAACCAAAGCCTCCACCAGACCGAGTCCAGCACAACTAGATGGTGCCCAGTTACCACCACCAACCACTCTGACAGGGATCACAATACAGGGTCCCAGACAGAGTGGGTGAAAATTCAAATTCACAAAAAAAAAGACCAGACTTACTGGTCTGACAGAGACTGGAGGAAACCCTGAGACTATGGCCCTCAGACACCCTGCTAATTCAGAATTGATGCCACTCCCAAAATCTACCTTTCAGCCAAAAATTAGACAGGCCTATAAAACAAACAATAACAGATGTGAAGAATGCACTTCTTAGCTCAATCAAGTATAAGTGAACAAATGGGCAACACCTGCCCAAAAGTAAAGATGAGACGGTAGGAAGGGACAGGAAAACTGGGCGAATGGACACGGAGAATCCAAGGTGGACCCCCTGACACACTGTGGAGATTGCAACCAATGTTACAAAACAATGTGTATATAAATTTTTGAATGAAAAACTAATTTGTGCTATAAACTTTGACCTAAAACACAATAAAATTTAAAAAAGAAGAAAAGGGTTAAAAGGGAGATAGCATTTAACAGTGGGATAAAGTCATGTACTTCTGGCTCAGACTCTTGGAAGGAGCTGTTTTCATGCAAGGAATAAAACAAACTCTTACATTCTTACAGATTTATATTAAAAGTAATATAGGAAAGAGATATTTTTGCCCTGTCCCTGTTCCCCTGAACAACATTTAACCAAACAGACATGGGGTAGAGATGAGAAGTAAAATAGGACCCAAAGTGAGCTAAAAGATAGGGAGGAAATTAAGCATTTTGTGGAAGATAAATTACATAAAATAAAAAAAATGCTTAACAAATCTGCTCATTTCAGAATGATTCAAACATTACAATGATTATAAGCTATTATCTTCAACTAGTGTATAGTCTGTTAACTTGTTTTCCATTTGAAGATCTTAAGGATACACACTTGGTTTACTTACGTTGTTATCTGGTACAGTTCCTGATTATGCTAACATTATTTGATTAGGAGCATATTAAACATAGGGCAGGGTGGGAAGAGCAGCGAAGAATATGAAGACCACAACATGATCTCGTATTCTCAGTTTCTAACTACATACAAAATCCTCAATTAAATGACTAACAGTTTACGCAGTATTCAATAATGTACATTATTTATTATCTTTCGTTCTACCTAGTATGTTCCAAGCGCTGTGCAAAGCACTGGGCACAAGGTAGAAAATAAGATAAATAAAGTGCCTACACTTCAAGATGAAAAACAAAAACTTAGCAAGCAAAAAAAAATAAATAAATGAGTAGAGATCATATTGCAAGGTAAATAAAATGGCAGAAAAAGAACATTTCAGGCAGAAAATAGGGAAGAGCTTAGCATATTTGGAAACTGAAGGAGGTAGGTTAAGGTGAAGCATGGTGAAGTGAGGGCCAAGAGTGCTGTGATGAGTTTGGGAAAATGGACAGAAGCCGGATTTTGCAGGGTCTTGTAAACCATGGTAATGAGCTTATCATTTAGTCTTGTCATTGTTGCTCACTGCTATCAAGTAGTGCCTGGACTCACGACAACCCCACGTATGATGGAACAGAACACTGTCCAGTCTGCACAATCCCCGTGATCACTGGAGATTGGATCATTGTGATCCATCGGGTTTTTGCTGATTTTCAGAAGTAGATCTCCATGCCTTTCTTTCTACTCTTAGTATGGAAGTTCCACTGAAGCCTTTTCAGCATCACAGCAACTTGCAAGCCTCCACTGACAGGAGGGTGACTACGCATGAGGTGCAGAACGGGAATCAAACAGGGATCTCCCATCTGCAAGAAAAGAATACTACCACTGAACTACCACTGCCCCTAGCACTTAGGCTATGATTCCCTAACACTAGCAGCCTTTCGTAGGAAGTTTATTGACCATTAAGGTTTGTATTCCTCACCCATTTTGCTTTTAGGTTATCTAATTACTGATTTGTAGGAATTCTTTGTGTGAATACTAATGTTTGGTCTGATACACACACACACGCAGAGCACGCACACAACAGACAAGAGTGTGTGCTGCCTACCAGTACCTCACTCTAGTGTATGACACTCGTGTAACTTTTATATTACTTTATATAGGATAAGGAACATGTGCAGTTTTTTTAAAACATAATAACAGCAGGATCCACTTTCATTTCCTTAGTTTCTAGGTGGGTTTCCAAATTGATGATCTCAACATTGACAAGTAACTTTAAAACATGAGATTAAATGCATGGTACTAACCATCAATTTCTACATATATATAACAGAACAGAAAAGCATCAGAAATGCTAAATCTCAAATTTATTTAATAAATCCTCCCCATCCATATTTCCTGTTTCATTAACCCTGATTTTCAGGAGGTTTTCAAATTGTGATTTTTCTCCTTAATTGATCCTGGCAGGCCTTGTCCCTCAGCACAACATTGCTCACTATATTATTAACAGAGACTCCTTTTATTCTCAAAAGTATTCCAGTTCAGATCATAAATTATATACCTAAAACACTACAAACAATAGAAAGAACATGAACTTTGAAACTGATAAGCTATATCCAACTTTGGATAACTTGTTTAACTAATTTAGGCTTTATTAATAAAGATAATGGCATTTATCTCACAAGGTTATATAAGATCAAGTAACTTTGTGTTCGTCGATTTGGCTCTGAGTAGTCACAAATAAATGCTAATACCGTCCCTATTCCAACCACCCTTCTCCCACAATACAATGAATTCAGTCTGTTTATCCATTTAATCATCTTTTCATTTGTTTAGTATTCTTGTTCTTTAAAGGGATAAAACAAACTCTGACAGCCTTTTTCTTTTTTTTTTTTAAACTTATGGCAGTCTAGTACAATGAAAATATCTTGGACTAGAGGTTAAAAGAAATGGTTTTAAGAACCAACCAGTTCTGACATTCACTGTTTGTCCTTAGTCAAGTTAAATAATCTTTATTAGCTTACTTCCTCATCTGAAAAACTAGGTTGTAATATATATATTCTACATATATAACAGCACTGTCATGAGGGGGAAAAAATTAAATAAAGAATGTAAATGTACCTTGTAAATTGTAAAGTGGTAGACAAATGTTTATATTTATTTCTAAGTAAATACTTTTAATTTTATCATGGGTTTACCCATATAAATTATCACACAAATTGTTGGAGGGATGGAAGGTGTGAAATGCTCAACTCTCAGAGTCACTATTACCTAAGCTGTAACAGCAGGGACATCGGTGGTTCACTGGTAGAATTATGTGAGAGACCTGGGTGTGACTTCTAGCCGATGCACCTCGTGCACAGCCACCACCCATCTGTCAGTGGAGGCTGGTGTGTTGGTATGATGCTGAACAGGTTTTAGCAGAGCTTCCAGGCTAAGTCTGACTAGGAAGAAAAACTTCGCAATCTACTCCCAAAAATGAGCCAATGAAAACCCAATGGATCCTAACAGTCCACTCATGGGGATGGTGCAGGCTTGAGCAGCACTTCATTCTGTTGTGCATGGGGTTGCCATGGGTTAGGGGCCTGACTCCACAGCAGCTGGTCTGGTGTTTGTTTGTTTGTTAACAACAAGTTACAACATTAACTCCTTCCCCACTTTCACCCTTACAATCCACTGCTCTATAGGTTTTAACATTAATTAAAAAATACTTGGGTAGAAACTCTGCTAAAACCAAAAAAATTGCGAGGTTTTTCTTCCTAGTCAGACTTAGCCTGGAAGCTCTGCTAAAACCTGTTCAGCATCATACCAACACGCCAGCCTCCACTGACAGATGGGTGGAGCCTGTGCGCGAGGTGCATCGGCTAGAAATCACACCCAGGTCTCTCACATGGAAGATGAGAATTCTACCAGTGAGCCACCGATGCCCCTGCTTTACGGCCTAGCAATTTGCTGTCAAGCCAATTCCGAGTCATTGCTACTCTACAGGACAGAGTAGAACTGCCCATAGGGTTTCCAAGGAGTGGCTGGTGGGTTCGAACTGCTGACCCTTTTGGTTAGCAACCACCTCTTTACCACTGTGCCACCAGGGCCCCGTTTATAATATTACATCAGTTTAATTAAACAATGGCGCCCTGGGCCGCAGTGGTTAAGAGATCAGTTGCTAACCAAAAGGTCGGCAGTTCGAATCCACCAGCCACTCCTTGGAAATCCTATGGGGCAGTTCTACTCTGTCCTACAGAGTCACTATGAGTCAGAATCAACTCAATGGCAATGAGTTTAATTAAACAACAGTATGTTGGTAAGGGTTCAAACAGGAAAACTAAAATTAACGCTATGTATTTATAACAGATAGAACTTAAGGCAGGGAAGAGGCCACAGAGGAGACAGAAAAGGGGCAAAGTCAAAATAAGGGACAGAGAGGCAACCAGAGGTTAGCAATAGTAGAAAAACCACTATTATCCCTAGCCAGGAGGGCAAAGGGAAGAAGCAATATCTGCAGGTAAAACCTGGGGCCCGAGTAGGCCTGTACGGTGAGAGATGGACCTTTAGAGGAAATGCGGCCACTGCCGGGAAGTCACTACCCAAGACGAAGAGGGTAAGGAAGAAATAACCTATCCTGTCCTCCAGGCTCCAAGTATCCCCCACGGGAATCTGGAAATATAGCCTTCAAGAGTCAGCCTCCCTGTGACAGGGAGCAGAACAGTGGAAGTGGAAAAGCAGCTCGGAGAGCAAACAGGCCTAGGACTGCACAAGCGGTAATACTGCTTACTCTAGAAAATACTATGTAGCATCAAAATAGTACGTTTTCTTCTTAAAACTTAAGTACATTAGAAGGTTGACTTACGAGAGATTTGGATTATCTTCTGTTAAATTATTTTCCTTCCTTGTTAAGCACTTATAGAAAAAGCTACTGAAAATATGACTTCGTTCAACAAGTTCATCAGATGCCTTCTCCAATATAAGATACCTGTGAAGTAGAAACCCCACAAAAGTCAATTATTTTCATAAGATTTTACCTAGTCATACCCCAATTACTTTATGTGTTCTGAAAATCTTATTTTTATATGCAATTAGATTCAAAGCAATGTTGCAGTTTTTACAGTTTGCTCTGATTTCAGGTTTCAGTTTATTCTTTAATTATTCCATTTTCCAACAAGATTAAAGCAGAAATTGTCCACTTACTAATTCATTTTAAAATACTGATCAAATTCCTAAAATGTGCTATGCACCATGTTCAAACTAGGGACATAGTAAGAAAAGAAAAGAAAAAAAAAATTGGTGGAGTACGTATCCCCATAAAGCTTAGAGTCCAAAGGGGTGAGGGTAAGATGGACCATTAATCAGATAATGACACAATCAAACGTAAAACTGCCAACCATGACACTCTACATAAATCCAGAAAATTTTTAATCTCTAGATCCTTAGGCCATTCCTATACTAAAACAACATAAGCTTGTAATTCAATCATTTAGTGATTAAATACTTCATAATTAGAGAACTCAGCTGTTCTTAACAATTTATGCAGGTTCAAAATGTAATTAATAAAAAAAATTTTCTTAAAAAAAAACATAGGTTGAAATGTTTTACGTGTGGTTATGGAGGTGTACCATCTGGAAAGGAGAAACGTGGAACTCTTCTGGGGTTCTCAAAATGTGCCCCATCTTGATCTGAATGGTGATTACACGGATGTATACACACGTAAACATATACACATGTAAACACTGCCAGACGGTTCAGATTTATGCACTTTACTACTTGCAAGTTATTCATCAATTTAAAAAATAAATAGAAAGTCATTTTCGAAATGGAGTTACAATCTCTTCCTAAGAGAAGCCAACAAGGTACAGGCAGTTCAGTGAAAAAAAAGTATAGGAAAATACAATTAAAACTGAATGAGAAATAAAATTTTATTAGCTAATTCTAATAAAGCATACCAAAATTAACATCTAAGATGATTCAGTTCATTTCACAAAAAAAAATTTGGCATGATTATAGGGATACAAAAATAATTAAGACAGGGAGAGGAAAGCAAAATCAATGACTTAGGAGACACAGCTAAGGGCGATGGAAAAAATCTGGAAATGAATAATGGTGACAGCTGGGCAATATGAAGAATCCAGTATCACTAAACTGTATATGTAAAAAACACTGAAAATAAGTATTTTTAAATTTTATTTTGATGTTGTTATAGAGAATATACACATCAGAACATAAACCAACCGTATCTACGTGCACAATTCAGTGATACTGGTTACATTCTTCAAGTTGTGCAACCATTTTCACCCTCCTTTGCAAATGTTTTGTTACGTACATATTTACCACAATAAAAAAATTTAAAAATATTTAACATATAAAGATACCTTAACAGTTAATGTGATGTGTCAACTTGGCTAGGCCATGATTCTCAGTATCATGTAATTATCCTCCATTTTGTAATCTGACAAAATTATTCTCCATTTTGTAGTATAAGTCAACCATTTGCATGATGTGATCAGCCAATCAGTTTTAAGGGGGGTTTTCCTGGGGATGTGGCCTGCACCCAACAAACATATGGACATTCTGGCAAAGCTTACTTGCTTGCTCTGGATCCTGTTTCTGGCTCATTATCATCTGACCTCTAGTTCTTGGGACTTGAGCCAATAGCTTGTCATCTGACCTGCAGCCTTGGGGATTCACCATCTTCCACAGCCCTGTGAGCCAGTAACCTGCTGTCTGACCTGCCAATTCTGGGTTAGTCAGCCCCTGCATCCATGTGAGTCAGGAGAAGCCTCCAGCCAACATCTGATCCAAGGACTTTGGGACTTGCCAGCCTCCACCACTGCGTGAGCCATTTCCTTAAAATAAATCTCTCCCCCCCATTCCTCACTCTCTTTCTCTCTCTACGTGTGCGCGTGTGTGTGTGTAAACATACATATACACACATACATACGTATGGAGTCCTGGGTTAAGAGCTGGGTGGTGCAGTAGGGTAAGAGCTCGGCTGCTAATCAAAAGCTTGGTAGTTCGAATCCATCAGTTGGAAGCCCTATGGGGCATGTCTACTTTATCCTATAAGGTCGCTATGAGTTGGACTTGATTCTACAGGAACGGGTTTGGTTTTTTATTGGCGTCTCTGTGTGTGTGTGTGTGTGTGTGTGTGTGTGTGTGTGTGTGTGTGTGTATACACACTTCACTAGCTCTGCTTCTCTGGAGAACCCAGCCTAAGAGAGATGCTCAGCCTTTAGAAGGAGAGTGATCATAATACCCCCAAATAACCTTAAAATAAGATAAAATAGCATAAAAGCCTATAATATAAGTACCATAAAACAGATGCAAACAAAATATTACTGGAGATTATACCTGTTTAGAAGAACAAGAAAGCTTTCATGAAGGCATCATTTGAGAGAAACAAGGCATTAAAGGAGTAGCGTGAATAAGGATGGAATCTGTTTTTAAACTGCTTAGTAAAATTCAATTTCGCAGGACTGTGTGATAGCCATAGGATTCTAAGTAGAAGATGTCTGACAAGATAAATTAGTGTCATATTATCAAGACCCTCAAATGTTGAACAGTGTTTGAATTCATTCTGACAGGTAACAAAAATTGCTAAAAGTTACTAATGGGAACTTCATTCATAAAGCAGTTTAAGTAGAACGAAGGTAGACGGGGCCAAGATGGCAAACTAGCCAGAAGCTTCCACTGAGCCCTCTTACAACAAAGACCTATCTGATACCTCTCCCCTCTGCCCCAGCTGGCTTCATTAACAGTTGATTTTCCTGGGCCTGAGATAGAATCTGCTGCACTTCCTGAGCCATTCTCCAGGCCCAGGAGAAGGAACAAATTAACAAACGGGGGGAAAAATACTCTGCACATTCCCCTAATCTGGAAGCACAGAGCAGAAACAGCTCCAGCCCATGCATAAGTGATCCACAGACTTTGTCTCTCATCCTTACATGGATCCAGGTGGCTATAACATTGCAATGGCAACTGTGTTAGAGGTCTAATTGTTTCAGCTGTGCAGTGGAGAGGCAGGTTTTGGAGGTCTGATACTGCTCTGCCTATTGAACAAGGCATTCACCTACCCACAGCAGGGGCCTGAGAACTAGAGGATCCATCCACTCCACCTAGTCACTCGTGAAAGGATGGTGGTGCCTACCAGTCCTTACACATATAAGCATTGGGCGCCTAAGGTACAGCTGCAGAGCCTATGTACCAGAGCGCTCTAAAGAACAGAGAAGCTCCTTCCTCACAGACACTTGGGGGAAGGCTGCCACCCCCCTGCCATCCTGAGCGTGAACCCCTGCCACCACCAGAAACCAGTGCATACACCCATCACCACTGCTCCTCTAAGATAGTAGGTGAGAGCCTACACCACACACTAGGTGACCAACTATCACAACACCTGAGCTGAATCTATTCAAGAATAGTGAATGGACCGCTAGGCTCATATACCTGGCAACAGCTCTAGCCATCTGGTAACAGGATATTAGTGCTTCAAAGGCTCCAATAACCAAGGGAGCTCACTCTAGTAGCCTATTTGGCTATATTGAAACGAAACAAAGCAAGAAACTAGGACACAGTGAGCAAATATAAAATACATTATTACAATAACTTATAGATAGCTCAGAGACAACAGTCGATATCAAATCACATAAAGAAGCAAACCATGATTGCTTCAACAAACTCCCAAAACAGAGAATCAAGGACCATCCCGGATGAAGATGTATTCCTGGAATTACCAGATGCAGAATACAAAAGACTAACATACAGAAGTCTTCAAGAAATCAGAAATGAGATCAGGCAACACACAGAAAAAGCCAAGGGACGCACAGATAAAGCAGTTAATTAAAAAGATTATTCAAGAATATAATGAAAAATTTAATAAACTGCACAAATCCATACAGAGACAGCAATCAGAAATTCAGATTAACAATAAAATTACAGAAATAGACTACTCAATAGAAAGTCAGAGGAGCAGAACTGAGGAACTGGAAAGCAGAATTAGTGTGACTGAAGATAAAACACTTGGCAACAATACAATGAAAAATCTGATAAAAGAACTTTTTAAAAATGAAAAAAAATCTAAGAATCGTGTGGGACTCTATCAAGAAGAATAACCTTCAAGGGATTAGAATACCACAATAGGGAGCGATAACAGAAAATACAGAGAGAATTGTTGAAGATTTGTTGGCAGAAAACTTCCCTGATATCATGAAAGATGAAAGGACATCTACCCAAGACACTCATTGAACCCCATACAAAGTAGATACCGAAAGAAAGTCATCAAGACATATTATCATCAAACTTGCCAAAACCAAAGATAAACAGAAAATTTTAAGAACAGCCAGGGATAAGCGAAAAGTCACCTACAAAGGAGAATCAGAAAGATTAAATTCAGACTACTCGGCAGAAACCATTCGGACAAGAAGGCAATGGGATGACATATACAAAGCATTGAAGGAGAAAACCTCCCAGCCAAGAACCATATATCCAGGAAAATTGTTTCTCAAATATGAAGGCAAAATAAGATGTTTACGGATAAACAAAAGCTTAGAGGATTTACGAAAAACCACAAGAAACACTAAAGGGAATTCTCTGGATAGGAAATCAACAACATCAGATATCAAACCAACACTCAAACATAGAACAGAGCAACTAGATATCAAGTCAAATAGGGAAATGACAAAAATTTATCAAGATTTAAAAAAAAAAAGCTCAAAACAGGAAGTCAGGATGTCATTACATAAAAGATGCCATTAAATCAATAAAGAGGCACTAAATAAAGCAGGCATAGATCTTCCACATGGAGAGGAAATCAAGGCAATATAGGGAGATAAAACTTAGAAAAAAAGGGGTAAATATCAAGGTAACCAAAAAGAAGGCTAACAATTCTACACTTCAAAATAAAAAACAAGATAAACATAAAGATGCAGCAAAAACAAATTAAACCACAATGAAAGAGAGCAACACACAATTTACAAAGAAAAACTTCTCAGCACAAAAAAGTAAGTGGAAAAATGAAACTGTCAACAACACACAAAAAGGCATCAAACTGACAGCACTAAACTCATATCTATTTATAATCACGTTGAATGTAAATGGACTAAATGCACCAATAAAGAGACAGGGAGTTGCTGAATGGACTAAAAAAATACAATCCGGCTATATGCTACCTACAATAGACACACCTTAGACTTAAAGACACAGACTAAAATTCAAAGGATGGAAAAAATATATCAAGCAAACAACAATCAAAAAACAGCAGGAGTAGCTGTACTCATTTATGACAAAAGAGACTTCAAACTTAAATCTACCACAAAGGATAAGGAAGGACACTATATAATGATTAAAGAAATAATATACCAGGTGGATATTACTATATTAAATATTTATACACCCAATGACAGGGCTTCAAGATACATAAAACAAACTCTAACAGCATTGAAAAACAAGAGACAGCTCCACAGTAATAGTAGGAGATTTCAACACACCACTTTCAGTGAAGGACTGAACATCCAGAAGGCTCAATAAAGACACGGAAGATCTAAATGCCACAATCAACCAACCTGACCTCATAGACATATACAGAACACTCTACCCAACAGCAGCCAAGTATACTTTCTTTTCTAGTGCACATGGAACATTCTCTAGAATAGACCACATATTAGGTCATAAAGCAGGCCTTAACAGAGCCCAAAACATCAAAATATTACAAAGCATCTTCTCTGACGGTAAGGCCATAAAAGTAGAATAACAGAAAAAGCAGGGGAAAGAAATCAAACACTTGGAAACTGAACAATACTCTGCTCAAAAATGACTGGGTTATAGAAGACATCAAGGATGGAATAAGGAAATTCTAGAATCCAATGAGAATAAAAACACTTCCTATCAGAACCTTTGGGACACAGCAAAAGCAGTGCTCAGAGGTCAATTTATATCAATAAATGCAAACATACAAAAAGAAGAAAGGGCCAAAATCAAAGAATTACCCCTACAACTTGAACAAATAGAGAGCAACAAAAGAAAACTTCAGGCACCAGAAGAAAGCAAATAATAAAAATCAGAGCAGGATTAAATGAAATAGAAAACAGAAAAACAACTGGAAGAGTTAATAAGACCAAAAGTAGGTTCTTTGAAAAGATTAACAAAATCGATAAACCACTGGCCAGACTGACAAAAGAAAAACAGGAGACAAAGCCAATAACTCGAATAAAAAATGAGATGGGCAATATCACAACAGACCCAAATGAAATTACAAGAATCATAACAAAGTACTATGAAAAGTTGTACTCTAACAAATGTGAAAACCTAGAGCAAATGAACAAATTTCTAGAAAGACACTACTTACCTAAACTAACACAAAGACCTATAACAAAAGAAGAGACTGAAAAAGTAATCAAAAAACTCCCAACAAAAAAAAGCCTTGGCCCTGATGGCTTCACTGGAAAATTCTACCAAACTTTCAGAGAAGAGTTAACACTGCTACTACTAAAGGTATTTCAGAGCATAGAAAGGAATGGAATACTCCCAAACTCATTCTATGAAGCCAGCATAACCCTGATTCCAAAACCAGGTAAAGACACTACAAAAAAAGAAAACTAAAGGCCAATATCCCCCATGAACTTAGACACAAAAATCCTCAACAAAATTCTAGCCAATAGAACTCACCACAACCAAGTGGGATTCGTACCAGGTATGCAGGGATGGTTCAACAATAGAAAAACAATCAATGTAAGCCATCATATAAATAAAACAAAAGACAAGAATCACATGATCTTATCAACTGATGCAGAAAAGGCATTTGACAAAGTTCAAGACCCATTTGTAATAAAACTGTCAGAAAAATACGAATAGAAGGAATATTCCTAAACATAAAGGGCATTTATACAAAGCCAAACGCCAACACCATCCTAAATGGAAAGAGACTGAAACCATTCCCACTGAGAACAGGAACCAGACAAGGATGCCCTTTATCACCACTCTTATTTAACATTGTGCTGGAGGTTCTAGCCAGAGCTATAAGGCTAGATAAAGAAATAAAGGGCATCCAGATTGGCAAAGAAGAAGTAAAAGTATCTCTGTTTGCAGATGACATGATCTTATACACAGAAAAACCTAAAGAATCCTTAAGAAAATTACTGAAACTAAGAGTTCAGCACAGTTCAGGATACAAGATAACATACACAAATCAGTTAGATTCCTCTACATCCACAAAGAGAGAGAGAAAGTGGAAATCACCAAATCAATACCATTTACAATAGCCCCTAAGAAGATAAAGTATTTAGGAACAAATACCTATACAAAGAAAACCACAAGACACTACTGCAAGAAACCAAGAGAGACCTTCATAAGTGGAAAAACATACCTTCTTCATGGATCTACAGATAAAATGCAATCCAAATCCAAATACCAGTGATATTTTTTAATGAGCTACAGAAACAAATCACCAACTTCATATGGAATAGAAAGAGACCCTTGATAAGTAAGAATTACTGAAAAAGAAGAACAAAGAGGAAGGCCTCATACTACCTGACTTTAGAACATATTATACTGCCACGGTAGTCAAAACAGCGTGGTACTGGTACAACAACAGATACATAGACCAATGGGATAGAATTAAGAATCCAGACATAAATCCATCCACATATGAGCAACTGATATTTGACAAAGGCCCAAAGTCTGTTAAATGGGGAAGAGGCAGTCTTTTTAACAAATGGTGGTGGCATAACTAGATAGCCATCTGCAAAAAAATGAAACAAGACCCATACCTCACACCATGCACAAAAACCAACTCAAAATGGATCAAAAACCTAAATATAAAATCTATAACGATAAAGTTCATGGAAGAAAAAATAGGATCAATGCTAGGAGCCCTAATACATGGCATAAACGGTATACAAACATTACTAGAACTGCAAAAATGGCAAAAGAGAAATTAGATAACTGGGAGCTCCTAAAAGTCAAACACCTATGCTCATCCAAAGACTTCACCAAAAGAGTAAAAAGATTACCTACAGACTTAGAAAAAGCTATTAGCTATGACATCTCCGATCAGCAGCTGATCTCTAAAATCTACATGTTACTGCAAAAACTCAACAACAAAAAGACAAATAACCTCATGGGCAAAGGATATGAACAGGCATTTTACTGAAGAAGACATTCAGGTAGTTAACAGATACATGAGGAAATGCTCATGTTCATTATCCATTAGAGAAACGCAAATCAAAACTACAATGAGATTCCATCTCACTCCAACAAGGCTGGCATTAATCCAAAAAACACAGAATAATAAATGTTGGAGAGGTTGTGGAAAGACTGGAACACTTAGACACTGCTGGTGGGAACATAATATAGTACAACCACTTTGGAAATCGTTTAGGTACTTCCTTAAAAAGCTAGAAATAGAACTACCATACGATCCAGTAATCCCACTCCTTGGAATATATCCTAGAGAAATAAGAGCCTTTACACAAACAGATACATGTACATCCATGTCCACTGCGCCACTGTTCACAATAGCAAAAAGATGGAAACAACCAAGGTGCCCATCAATGGATGAATGGATAAATTATGGTATATTCACACAATGGAATACTATGCATCAATAAAGAACAACGATGAATCTGTGAAATATTTCATGACATGGAGGAACCTGGAAGGCATTATGCTGACTGAAATTAGTCAGTTGCAAAAGGACAAATATTGTATGAGACCACTATTATATGAACTCAAGAAATACTTTAAACAGAGAAAAAAATATTCTTTGATGGTTACAAGAGGGAGGAGGGGGAGAAGAAGGGAGAGGGGAGTCGCTAATTAGATAGTAGGCAAGAACTCATTTAGGTGAAGGGATGGACAACAGACAGTACAGGAGAGGTCAGCACAACTGGACTATACCAAAGGCAGTTCCCTGAATAAATCAAATCCTTTGAAGGCCAGAGTAGCAGGGGCGCGAGTTTGGGGGCCACGGTTTCAGGGGACATCTAGGACAACTGGCATAATAAAAACTATTAAGAAAACATTCTGCATCCCACTTCAAAGAGCGGCGTCTGGGGTCTTAAATGCTAGCAAGCGGCCATCTAAGATGCATCAATTGGTCTCAACCCACCTGGAACAAAGAATGAAGAACACCAAAGACGCAAGGCAAGTATGAGCCCAAGACTCAGAATGGGCCACATAAATCAAAGACTACATCAGCCCGAGGCCAGAAGAACTAGATGGTGCTCGGCTATAAGTGATGACTGCCATGACAGGGAACACAAAAGAGAATCCCTGAAGAAGCAGGAGAGCAGTGGGATGCAGATCCCAAATTCTAGTAGAAAGACCAGACTTAATGGTCTCACTGAGACCAGAGGGACCCCGGAGGTCATGGTCCCCAGAACGTCTGTTAGCCCAAGACAGGAACCATTCTCGAGGCCAACTCCTCAGACAGGGATTGGACTGGACTACAAGATAGAAAATGATACTGGTGAGGAGTGGGCTTCATCTGGGCAGCTCCTGACTGGAGGAGAGATGTCAAGGCCGAGGGGGACAGAAGCTGGCTGAATGGACACGGAAACACAGGGTGGAGAGAGGGAATGTGCTGTCTCATTAGGGGGAAGGCAACTAGGAGTATACAGCAAGGTGTATATAAGGTTTTGTATGAAAGACTGACTTGATCTGTAAACTTTCACTTAAAGCACAATAAAAATTTTAAAAAAAGAATGATGGTAATAATGTACTAGGAAAAGGGATGCAGATACAAGGGGACTAGTTAAGAACATAAAACAACTGACGTGAGGTAAGGAGTAAAGGAAAAATAATCATGGTAGTAGGAGGAGATTAAAGCAATCTGAGAAACAAAATCCACTAAATTTGGTGTCTAAAAAAAAAATTTTTTTTTTTTTAGTTATGTAGTGCTGCTATAACAGAATACCACAAGCGAGTGGGCTTTAACAAACAGAAATTTATTTTCTCACAGTTTAGAAGGCCGGAAGTCCAAATTCAGGGTCCCGGCTCTAGGGGAAGGCTTTCTCTTTCTGTTGGCTCTGGAGGAAGGTCCTTGCCTACTCTGAGTTTCTGTTCCTGGACGACCTTCACATGGCTTAGCATCAATCTTCCCCCATCTCTATTTTGCTAGCTTGCTTAATTTCTTTTATATCTCCAAAGTGACTGACTCAAGATATACCCTAAACTAATCCTTCCTCATTAACATAACAAAGATAACCATTCCCAAATGGGATTATAACCATAGGCATAGAGGTTAGGATTTACAACACATATTTTGGGGGGGACATAATTCAATCCTTAACATTCCACCTTTTGGCCCCCAAAAATTCATGTCCTTGCCACATACAAAACACATTAACCTCATCACATCATCTCAAAAGTCTTAAATCGACTTCAAGTCCAAGATCTTATCTTCTGAATCATCTAAATCATATATGGGTGAGACTTCAGGCATATTCCATTCTGGGGCAAAATTCCTCTTCATCTGGGAACCTGTCAAACCTAGAATACAAGTTACCTGTTTCCAAAGTACAATGTTGGAAAAAGCGCAAGGTAGACATTTCCATTCATTACAAATGAGGGAAAGAAGGGATAACAGGCATCAAACAACCCCCAAACCCAGCAGAACAAATTACATCCACTCTCAAGGCATGAAAATAATCTCCTCTTCTGGGCCATCTGGCCAATGTCCCTGCCCTCCAGACTTAAGTGTTGGCCACACCCTCTGGATTCTGAATTCTGGGTGGAGGCCCTTTGGTCCTGGGCTTCAGCTCACCTTCCATGCCCTCTGCGATGGCAATTCAGCTCCCGCAGCTTTAGGTGGCCCCCTAGACCATCTGAGTGGCGACCCCAGCCCCTTGGCCCCAGCAGACTCTGTTCTACTGCCCACTGGGCATGGCAGCCCTGTCCTCTCAGCTTTCGGCGGCGGCCCCATCCCCCTGGCACAACTTAACAGCAGCCCCACACTATAGAATCTAGCTGGCGAAGATCCGACTCTTTGAAACCTAGGAGGTTGTGGCCCCACCCTTTGATACTGAGAAGGCCCTGCTTCCTGGGTTCCTTCCAATAGCTCTGCTGATCTCTGAGCTGCTCCAAGGATAGTTCTTTTCTTAGAGGACAAAAGACGTAGCTCCTTTAGCCTTTTATCTGCGTGTAGAATTCCAAGATACAGACAGCGTTCTTTCTTTTCATTCATTCCCTATACTCTAAGCTGATGGGTTTTCTGCTGTGGGAGTTGGTTAGATTCATCAAAGACTTAACAAAAGACTGTGTAGCCACACCCTTGATGAACATTCTAGGACCCACGTCCTTTCATTTTTCACAGTTCATTTTTAAGTCCACCTTTTTCCTCTCTCAAGGAGAAACCACACAGCCCCATTAAGATCTTGCCTAGAAATCTCTTCAGCCAGATATCCAAGTTCATCATGTAATAGTCCTACCTTCCACCAAACATCTGAACATAATTCAGACAAGTTCTCTGCCACTGCATAAAAAGCCTCACCCTTCCTCCACTGTCCAGTCACATGTTCATCGTTTTCTTTTAAAGCCTCACCAGAAGCACGTTTAACGCCCACGTTTCGAGCAACATCCTGTTGCTGGTGCCATACACATCCTCTAAGATGACAGAGGCTTTCTCCATAGATCTGCTCACTTCCTTCTCAGCCCTCACCAGAGCTGTCCTTGAAATCCACAATTCTACCAACAGTCTCTTCAAGGCAATCTAGGCTATTTGGAATTAGGCATCTTAAAACTCTTTCAGTTTCTACCCATTACTTAATTCCAAAACTGCTTTCAGATTTTAGGTATCTGACAGAGCAGCACCCCACACTTCTGATGCCAAATTCTGTCTTAGTTATCCAGTGCTGCTACAAGAGAAATACGACAAGGGGGTGGCTTTAACAAACAACTTTATTTTCTTACAGTTTAGAAAGCTAGAAGTCCTGATTCAGGGTGCCGGCTCTAGGGGAAGGCTTGCTCTTTCTGTCACCTCTAGAAGATGGTCATTGTCTCTTTTGAGCTTCTGATCCTGGGCAATCTTCATGTGGCTTTGCATCAATCATTCCCCATCTCTGCTTTGCTTGTTTAATCCTTTTTATATCTCAAAAGAGATTCACTCAAGATACACCCTATACTAATTCTGCCTGATTAACGTAACAAAGACGACCCATTCCCAAATGGGATTATAATCAGAGGAAGAGAGGTTAGGATTTACAACACGAATTTTGGGGGGATGTAATTCAATCCATAACACTTGGCAACTAACTAAAACATGTAGTGAGGGATAGGAGGGTATCAATGGAGACTTCCACTTCCAGCTAAGATAGAATAATTGGGACAGGATTTACCCTCTCGCTTTTCTGACAATATATGAAACAAAAAAGAACAGTGATCCCTGAGAGAAGTGGAACAAACGAGGTGAGCCTTACTACTGCCCCAGCTTTGAGAGTCTCCAGGCTGCAGCACAGACAGAGGTAACCCAAGTGGAGCCCAGTGGACTACCAATGTTGAGCAGAGTCTGGGGAGACCAAACCAGCCAGAGTTGGCAGATCGTAATACTGGAGCAGAAAGAGCTGTATACAGAGAGAACCCCAGACACCTAAAGAGTGCCTTTTAGCACAGCATTAATCACTGCATACATGTGAGGGCAGTACTCAAGGCTGGGAAAAGAACAATCCAAAAGATTAGAGGAAATGGTAGGCCGTGTTCACACAGGCCAGGTACGGTGCTCTTCTACCAGCCAGAATAGAAAACTTCTTTGTTGATAGAGCATTGGGAAGGGTCTTTCTTCAGAAGTGGGAATTAATTCATTGGTTTCGCCTAACAAATTTTGAAAGCAAGACCCAAAAGCACCAATTTTTTCTAAACAACTCAACTATGTCCTGGAACAAAGCTCAAAAATTTTTATAGAAATACAAAATAGTCAGCACCCGATAAGGTGAAATTCACAAGGTGTGGCCTCTAATGAAAAAAATCACAAATGGGCAAAGGACTTGAACAGACATTTCATCAACAAGGATATTCAAATGGCCACCAAACACGTGAAAAGGTGCACACCATCATTAGTCATCTGAGAGATGTAAATCAAAACTACAATGAGATACCACTTCATTCCCACTAGGATGACTAAAATAATAATAATAAATCTTGGCAAGGATATGGGGAAACTGGAACCCTTATCCACTGCTGATGGGAGTGTAAAATGGTACAGCCACTATGGAAAACTGCATGGTTGTTCCCTAAAAAACTAAAAATAGAACCACCATATGACCCAGCAATTTCATTCCTAGGTACATACCCAAAAGACTTAAAAGCAGAGATTCAAGCAGATACTTGTACACCAATGTTCATCGCAGCACTATTCACAATAGCCAGAAGGTGGAAACAACATAAAAGCCCATCAACAGATGGATGAATAAAAAAATAAGATGGTACATACATATAGTGGAATACTGCTCAGCCAGTAAGGAGAAATGAAGTCTTGATACATGCTACAATATGAACGGAGCTTGAACACATTACACTGAGTGAAATAAGTCAATCAAGAAAGGACAAATATTGTATGACCTCACAAATATAAGAAAATTAAGAAAACGCAAATGCACAGAGACCAGTTTATTAGCGGTTACCAGGGGCAGGAGTGAGAAAAAGGGGGTTAACAGTGATGGAAAAATCACATCGATTAAGGGTAGAGTTGCACAGCTGATTATTCTAACTGCTGTCAATAAGTTGCACACCTGTAACAAGTTTATTGGCATACATTGGGTGACAGATATATTTATAACCATGATAAAAAAAGGGTAGCTGCTGAGGGTGCTTATGTATAACCAAACACCTCATGGGATTTGGTTCCCTCATTTGGAGGTTTAGGGTCATATGGGATATTCCAGTTAATTGGCCTAATAACATGTTTAGTGCTTCTGTTCTACCTCCTAATTCATTGTATAGGGCCTGGGGTCTTAAAAGCTTGCAAGCAGCCATCCAAGACACAACAATTGGTCTCTACTTGCCTGGCGCAACAGAGGAAAAAGGAGAGTCAGAAATAAGAGGATATGGAATGTGTGAGGGTCTCCATGAACAACTGCCTCCGTTGCCATGAGACCAGAAGAACTGGATAGTACCTGGCTACCATTACCGAACACTTTGATCAAAGATTCTATAGAGGAATCCTGCTCAAAGAGGGTAAAATGCAGGACAGAAATTCAAATTCCCATGGACTCCAGACTTTCTGGTGCCATACAGGCTGGATATATCCCTGAAACTACTGCCCTGAGATAATCTTGAATCCTTAAACCAAAAATATCCCCTGAAGTCTCCTTAAAACCAAACAGTGCTTTTATTGTCAGGTGTCATCAAGTCAGTTCCGACTCATAGTGACACTATATACCACAGGACAAAGCACTGCCTGGTCCTGCACCATGCTCACAATCATTGTTATGCTTGAGACCATTGTTGCAGTCACTCTGTCAATCCATTTCGTTGAGGGTCTTTCTCATTTTTGCTGACCCCCTACTTTGCCAAGCATGATGCCCTTCTCCAGGGACTGATCCTTCCTGACAACATGTCAAAGTATGTAAGACGTAGTCTTGCTATCCTTGCTTCTAAGGAACATTCTGGTTGTACTTCTTCCAAGACGGAGTTGTTCATCCTTTTGGCAGTCCATGTGTTTTCAATATTCTTCACCAACACCATAATTCAAACGTATCAGTCTATTTATTCACTGTCCAACTTTTGCATGCATATCATGTGACTGAAAATACCATGATTTGGGTCAGGCGCACTTTAGCCTTCAAGGTGACATTCTGCTTTTCAACACTTTAAAGAGGTCTTTTTCAGCAGATTTGACCAATGCAATGTGTCTTTTGATTTCCTGACTGATGCCTCCATGAGTGTTAATTGTGGAACCAATTAAATGAAACCCTTGGCAACTTTAACCTTTTCCCCGTTTATCATGATGCTGCTTATTGGTCCAGTTGTCAGGATTTCTGTTTTCTTTATGTTGAGGTGTAATCCATACCGTTTAGCTTAAACAGTAAAAAATGTCTACTTTTAGTACTAAGCTCTTTTAAGAACTTTCTATAAGGGATGAAATTGACCACATCAACTCAAAAGATTAGGTAGGAACCTTAGGGGGCACTGAGTTCATGTTCATGGGGAGGGACAACACAGAAAAGGAGGATGACAATGGTTGCACAACCTGAAGAATGTAATCAGTGTCACTGGACTGTATGTGTAGAAATTGTTGAATTTGTGTGTTTTGCTGCGTATATTCTCAAAAACAAAATAAGCAAAACTATTTTAAAAATCATCAGACATGCAAAGAAGCAAAAAAAAAAGTCATAATGTCATAATAAAGATAAAAATCAGGCAACTGAAATTGACCCAGAACTGAAACATACGTTAGAATAAGCAGAAAATGACATTAAACAGTTACTATAATTGTATTCCATATATTCAAAAAGTTAGAGATGTGGAAGATATAAAAAGACCCAAATCAAATGTCTAGAGATTAAATCTACAATATTTGAGATAAAGAGTAAATCGTCAGGTGAGATTTTGAGCTAAGTGACTGGAAAAAATGTAGTATTAGTAAATTAACAGGGCTTAGGTAAAATGATGATACATTTGGTTTGGGAAGGGTCAATGAAATAATTAGAAGATATATCCAGCATATGTTGGAAATGTAGGTCTAGGAATATTAATATGAGGGTTAGAAACAAATTTCCCTCGTGTAAAAGTTATAAGCACCTTCATATCTACTCCTTCAGCTTGGGTATACAAAGAGTTGAAACTGACATGGACTTTTCAAAGGACAGTTAACTCTTATATTGCTTTTAAAGGTACAAGAGATAACTGAAGAATTGTTTCTTTTCTGTTCCCAAAGGAATTTGTTAGTACTTCCTTCACTACAGTGATGACAGTAGTAAAAGTGTAAGTCAGAAACAAACAAAACACACACACACAAAAACAGTAGCATTTCTGAAGTACATAGTATCTATGAGAAGTAAAGAAATGCAACTGAATTAGTCAACTCTGGAAAATTCTGGTAAGTAAAAATTTTCTGAATCTGAAAAAGGCAGGCACTCCTCGGAAACTCTATTCGGCAGTTCTACTCTGTACTACAGGGCTGCTATGAGTCGGAATCGACTCGACGGCACGGGGTTTTTTTTTAGTGTAAAACTATCTCAGAGGTATGGCTGTTTAAGAGCAAAACCTGTAGAACAAATGAGAGGATGATTTATCACTGTACTTACTTAAGATAGAAATCAATGATCACATCATTAAGAAATTCTCCTTCTTCTAAGCACTCCAGATCTTCATTAGTTACTCCTAATCCCCCTTTAGTAGGTGGTGGCGGGTATACAATTAGCCTTAAAAAGTAATATTACGGTTAAAATACATTGGTATGGAAAATTCTAGAGTAAAAGAAAATTATTATATGGAACAATAACAGAACAGTAGTATTCTATAACTAAAATCTGGAGAATAAAAAATGTTTGATGGGATACAGCAATTACATTTTACGTCCTTTATTTCCACAAGCTACTAATGACGTTCTCACTGAATATCACCTTTTCCCTTCCAAACCTTCCCACGTAGGTTAATCTCAATGACGTTCTAACTGAATACTACCTTTTCCCTTCCAAACCTCCCCACATAGGCCAATCTCAACGATGTTCTCACTGAATATCACCTTTCCCCTTCCAAACCTTCCCACGTAGGCTAATCTCAATATGTGCCTCATCGATTAACTATGTATCACAATCACTTACAATACCATTGAGGACGTGTCTCTTCCGCACAAATTAACTTACAAGCTGATGCAATGAAAAACAAATTCAAAATGGATTAAGGAGCTAAATGCGAAAACTAAAACTATAAAATTCTTGGAAGAAAATGCAGGAAGTAAATTCTTCGAAGAAACGCTAGGTCCAATGCTGTCGGACCTAGCTTTTAACCGTGGATAATTATAATAGAAAAGGGCAAACAGCAAAAGGCAAAATAAATAAATGGGACCTCATAAAAATTAAAAACTTCTGTTCATCAAAAGACTTTACAAAAAAAGTGAAAAGACAAGCTACCGACTGAAAGAGTATCTTCAGAAACCATACCTCCAACCAGAATCTAATAACCAAAATACATATAAAATTTTGATAACAATAAAAAGACAAACAACCCAATCATAAAAAGGGCAAAGGATATGAATAAACATTTCACTGAAGAGGACATTCAAATGGCTGCCAAACATATGAAAAGATGCTCAATGTCATTAGCCATCGGAAAGATGCAAATCAAAACTACAATGAGATACCATTTCACTCTCACTAGGATGACTAAGATAAAAAAAAAATAATAACAAATGTTGGTGAAGATGTAGGGAAATCCTCTGCCAGTGGAAATGCAAAACTGAATGAAATGATACCTATTATTTCTTAGTAAAGCTTTTTTTTAGCTTTCTCATACATAAAATTTTTCAAAGACTTACTGTCAGAATGAAAGTAAGATCAACACATTTCAAAACGTGAACTAAAAAGCAGCAATATGGATAAAAATTTCTATTACAAACAGGATATGGCACAGTACATACTTCTGAACAGGTCCAGTGTGCCTGACTTCTCGCCATTCTTCATCTGGATTAGATGTAATAGAAAGTGAGTAGCAACCACTACTTTGCTTCTGTAGGAAGGTGTAGGTAGGTCTGGCTGCGTCTGTATTTGAGGACTGACAGATAATGACAAGGAAAAAGGTCTCCTTATACATATATAAATACAAGCATATTAACTCTCAAAAGCACAAAGTCAAAACCCAGACTTGTAAGAAAAAATGCTGAGACTAAAATCCATACTAGTGAGTTATATCTATACCTTCAGAATTTCTAGAAAGTAAGATATTAAAAAAAAAAAAAAAAGTAAGATACAGTCAAGCTAAAATAACACTTTTGATCAGAAGATACTGTACACAAAATGGTCAATGTTTAATTTGGAGTATTATTCCCAGCTCTGGGCTCTATAAACTAAAAAAGAATTTGAAACCTCTGCAGTTCAAAATGAACAAAAGAGATAATAGTAGGTAAAAATAAAATTTTCAATTCAGAGGCTGAGTCTTTATAATAACATAAGTTCATATTTTGTTATTAAATGGAAAAGCCAGATATAAAGTTGTATATATAACAACTATACACAATTTTTGCAACAATATGCACAAAAGAGTGGTGAAGTCTTTATGCCTCATCCTCCACTAAAGTGACTTTCTACAGGCCCGTTAAAACATGTATGTAGGGGAAACTTAATAAACACTTTTTACTTTTCTTCCTGTAGGTAAGTGACATAGATATACAAGCTACATGTATGCTACCAACTTCCTATAAAAATAGTATTTTTTAACTTACTATCGTTTCAGGATAATTTTAGACTTAAAGAAGAGTTGCACAAAATAAACTTTTACCCAGCTTCCCCTAATGTTACCATCTTGTACACCATAGTGCGATTATCAAAACTAAGAAATTAACATTGGTATACTACTACTAAGTATAGACTTTCACTGTTTTTCTAGTAACATCCTTTTTCTGTTCTAGGATCCTATATAATTCCCTGACCATTAGTAACCTAGGACCACAGCCATGATACTTTTGAAGAGTACTGTTCAGTTACTTTACAAGTGAAGTGAATTTCTCTGGTTTTTCTCATGATTAGACTGAGGCTATGAATTACTGTGCAGAATACCACAGGAGTGGCATACCCTTCTCAGGGGGTACATCATGTTTATACATCTTGTTGCTGGTGATGTTTACTTTGATCCCTTGATTAAGGTGGTGTCTGCGGGATTTCTCCACTGTAAATTTATTATTTTTCCTTTTGTAATTAACATTTTAGAGGAAATGCTTTGAGACTATGCAAATATTCTATTGCTCCTTAAATTTTCACCCATTAATTTTAGCATTCATTGATGGATCTTGCCTGTAACAATTATTACTATGGTGTTCTAATGGTGATTTTAAATTTCCCTCATTCCTTTCATATTTATTAATTGAAATTTTTCTCTAAGAAGAATTATTCCTTATCTTTCATTTATTATTCATTCATTCGGTTATCTACGTACATCAGCACAGACTTATGGATATTTTATTCTTTAGCTATAATCTCATACTATCAATACTGATTTTGTTGATCAAACCGTTCCTGCTTCGTTTGGCACTGGGGGCTCTTTCAGACTGGTTCCTGCACTCTTTCAATACAATGAAGCCTTCTGAAATCAGCCTAATTTCAATCAAAGAATTTTTACCCAACACCCCTACAAACTAATCATATGCTAACCTGAGACACTGATTTCACCTTCATTTCTTCAACAGCAGCAGTAGGTAAGGAACAAGTCGAAGCGCAGTAATAATGAATAAAAGAACTTTCTTTTGAAGAGAGGCTCTGAAACAAAGGAAATGCCTGGACCCAGGACAATGGATAAGACAGGTCTAATTTTCCACTGGTCGTACTTATTTCTGTCATAATATCTTTCAATTTCAATTCTTCTCTTTGTGAAATAGGATTGTGTAGCTCAAGGAAAATGAATTCGCTAGATTTTGCTATAAAAGAAAAAAAAACAATATTTAGTACTATTTTTCAAGGATATAATTAAAACAATGAATTATTTACTAACAGTAAGGTTGGTATAAAAGCGAACAAAGTATTTTATATGTTATGTAATAACCCAGGCAAATTAAAATCACACAGTAGGTCATTAATAGTCTAGAACTAAAACTCACGAGTTTTGATACTCTACTACAGGAGAACGGAAACACTACAATGGCTATTGACTGCCACATTTCCAGTGCGTGGCATTTAGTAGGTGATCTGCAAACATTTGTTATGAATACATAAATGAACAAATGAGTGAAAATTAAGCAGTTAATAATTTTTTCTAGCCTTCTCCATATATCAAATTTATCAATTAAGAAAGCATCCAATCATACATCTCCTTCAAAATCATTTCCTTTCACCAACCATTTCAACAATGGTCTCAAAAAACATTCTCTCCTTCTACCCTAATAATGATTAAAAAAAAAAAAAAAAACTAGTGCGGCTTATTATGTTTACCCAATCTTTACTACTTAATCATGAATTTTTCTAATGAACTTGTAAGTAATTAGGACACGGAAACAATTAAATTTACAGGTATAAAATTTAGTTCACCAATTAACATCTCTAATACTCAAGGGAGTAGGGGGAAGAAGGTTGGGAGGTCAAAGAGATAAGAATGAACCTTACTAATTTGATTTATCCACTTCTAAAAAAAAAAAAAAAAAATTTTTTTTTTTTTTTTAAACCAGATTCTTTTAGGAGTCTGAAACTAAAAAAAGTTGGGAAATCTCTCCAAATGCATATATACACGTTACGGGGGCACACAGAAAGGTGTGCAACCCAGTCTTACAGGAATGATGTGCACATAAACTAAGCTTTTTTCTTTTTTAAATAAGCAATAGGAAATGTTGAAGGTAAAGACTTCTATATTTTATTTAACCTTGCCACTAATTACCTCTGCCACAGCTCATTATGAAACAAGACCAAGACACTTATAATAAGGTAGCAAAAGATAGCAACTGACTAAAAGTTATATAAGGTATTGCTTTTACTTTTAAATAATTTCCTTTGGTTGAATAAAACTATCAGGAGAAATTACTGTGAATACAATAATTTGTTTCATATAATATTAAGGAATAAAATTATTTTTAATTCAATGAAATGACTATATCCTATTATTTTAAAAGAAAACTGCTTTATTCACAGATTTCTCAGGTTATCCTGAAAGTCTGAAATCATTTTACACTTACATTGCTGGCTTAATACAGAATTTTCTAATTGAGTCTGAATCTCCTGAAGATAATTTGAAGACACCCAGAGGAAGAGGATGGTATGACTCCTTTTACTATGGTCGTCATCCTTACTTCTCCATAACCCAAACCTCTTCAAATACATGGTATCCACTAGCAATGACACCTCATTGAGGGACACTGAAACAAACAAAAGATAACTTATGACAACTGACAGTTCTTTGATACACTGTATTTTTCATGAAGGATTACAGCAAAGTGTTTCAGAAATATATTCCCAGCCCCCTAAACTTAGCTGAAGAACTCCAAGCAATACTATTAGAGTAAAAAATATATATATATATCAATTACAATTATGAAGGGCTAAATGTTTATTAAATAATAATTAAATTTAGGAATTCAGCCTTTTATACTATATGATTTCAGTTATAACCAGGAAAGGGAAATCTGAGATTAAATAAATTCAGTAGCATAAAAATCTTGCCCAGAGAGATTTCTCACTATGCACTCTGATATCACTATCAAAAATGTGTAGAGGGAGGCTACAGCTTACCAATGCAGAAAACTAATCATAATGTAACTTAGAAAACAAGGTATTTCTTCCCTGGTCAATGCTATAAATCAAGACTCCAAACATTACCATAAACCAATTTCTATCTTTCTAGTAAATTACTTCCCTTCTTCTCCCAAAATATCTGCATTCCATGATATACACTAGCCACTAACAAAAGATTCTCAAGAACAAGACAAGGTTCTGAACAGTCTAAGAAACAATTTCTTCTAAAATTCTTCCAGATTTTACTTCTCAAAACGTCCAGGCAATCACTCTGAATTATCAGTCTTTCTCCTTCATAATAAGCTAGGGAAATCACTAGTTTTTTAAACTGCAGAGACATATGGACACTGGCTTAAAGAAGTCCTGAGGTCATCTGGACCAACTTTAAGAAAGCAGCTGAGCCAAGAATACAAAGAATACAAATACTGGGTAACAAATCTCTTAGTATTCTCATCTCCTGGCGCCTTGCTATTCAGAGTGTAGTCCTCATGCCAGTGACACTCTCAGAGCCTGCAGAAATGCAGAACCTCAGGCCCCACCTCAGACCTACTGAATCAGAATCTTTAGTGTAACAAGATCCTGAGGTGATTAATGTGAACACTAAAATCAGAAAAACATTTTAAAATGGGCATTCAAACATTTCATTTACCAGCCATCTTTAATGTTCCTGAGCCAGCCGTTCTATTCTTCACAACCTAACACCCCATTCTGAAAACTGTCACTGAAACTGGCTGCAAAAACTAACCAATTAAGGAGGGGTGAGAACCCTCAGCAAAGCTTCTCAGCAATTCTTCCTCATGCAGCTCACAGCCCCACAGACATATTCAATACTATATCTGTGAGATCTACACAATTATTTACTAACCCAACTGTTCCAGACTTTTAATATGGAAGCGAATTTTTCTTTAAGAAAACTACTTAAAAAGTCTCTTTTAGTCAGTGACTGCCCTGACAAGGAACACAACAGAAAAACCCTGAGTGAGCAGGAGAGCTGTGGGGTGCAGACCTCAAATTCTCATAAAAAGACCAGACTTAATGGTCTGACTGAGACTAGAAGGACCTTGGAGGTCACGGTGCCCAGACCTTCTGTTAGCCCAGGACAAGAACCATTCCCAAAGCCAACTCTTCAGACGGACTGGACTGGACCATGGGATAGAAAATGATGCTGGTGAGTAGTGAACTTCTTGGATCAAGTAAGACATATGAGACTATGTGGGCAGCTCCTGTCTAGAGAGGAGATGAGAGGGCAGAGGGGGTCAGAAACTGGCTGAATGGACACGAAAACAGAGAGTGGAGGGTAGGAGTGTGCTGTCCCATTAGGGGAGAGCAACTAGAAGTATATAGCAAGGTGTATATAAATTTTTGTATGAGACTGACTTACTTTGTAAACTTTCACTTAGAGCACAATAAAAATTGGAAAAAAAAGTCTCCTTTAGAAAGATTAATCCAAAGGACTAATGGACTACAACTACCACAACCTCCACCGGACTGAGCCCAGAACAACTAGATGGTGCCTGGTTTCCACCACTGACTGCTCCGGCAAGGATCATATTATAGGGTCCCAGACAGAACAGTAGGAAAAAAAAATTCAAATTCACACATATACACACACAAAAAAAGACCAGCCTTGCTGGTCTGCCAGAGGCTGGAGAAATCTGAGAGTATGGCCCCTGCACACCCTTTTAACTCAGTACTGAAGTCACTCCTGAGGTTCCCCTTCAGCCAAAGATTAGACAGGTCTACAGGGCCAACAATAACATATGTGAGGGACGTGCTTTGTAGTTCAATCACGTATATGAGACTAATGGGCACACCAGCCCAAAGGCAAAGACCAGAAGGCAGGAAGGGACAGGAAAACTGGACAAATGGAAACGGGGAACCCCAGGCTGAGAAGGGGAGATTGTTGACACATTACAGGGTTGGCAACCAATGTCACAAAACAACTTTTGTATTAATTGTTAAATGAGAAGCTAATTTGCTCTGTAAACTTTCACTTGTATCACAATTTTTTAAAAAAATGAAAAAATAAAATAAAAAGTTTCCCTTAAAAAAGGAGATTTAGCACCATCTTGAAGAGAAATTACCTCATTACCAACTTCTTCCCCAATATGCGGTTTTTCTGTACACAGCTATGGCAGATCTGAAAGTGGGAACTGCTTACCCACTTTTCATTCCATCTTCTTCCTTAGTAACAAAACCCTACATTTATTCAGGACAGCAATATACCAAGCTTAAAAAAGAAAAAAACTTCCTAGCTTCTTTTGCAAATAAATGTGCGGCCAGATGACTAAGTTCTAGATAATAAAATGGAAGAAGAGGTGAGGTGGCACTGACTTCCAGGAAGGCACTTCAAAAGCGTGAGAGGCAGGTGGCATGTGCCCTTTTTACTGCTTACCCTACTTCCTACTTTCTGCCTGGGACATAAACGTGATGATGGGACCGTGAGACAAACCTGAGGATGAAAGCCCTGCATCAGGGATGACACTTTAAAAAAAAAAAACAGATGAGCCTGGGCCCCTAATGGCCAGTAAGACATCATATCAGCCCTATTCAGCCTACCTCTGGAGTTCTTCAATGTGAAGGGAAAAATACTTCTATTTTCTTCAAGCCACTATTACTAACAGCCAAATAAAATATAAATATGCAAAAACCATTTTTTTCTCAGCTGCTATGGAGAAAGAATAAATATTTGGACCCTTAGGTTCCCATCTACAAAAAAAACCTTTTATATGCATATCTTGTTTTTAAAAGATTTTTTCATATGGACACTTATCATAGACAGGATTTGGGGAAAAAAGACTAATATTTTCCTGTTGACTTCCATTACAAAATTGTAAATTCACTACCACTGAAAAGAGTATTTTCCCATGATTTCTAATTGAAGTTGTCTTTTCAAAATTATGTGGCATCACAGGGGGAAGACGTCATGTGAAGATGCATTTACAAGCCAGGGAATGCCAGGGACTGATGGGAGCCACCAGAAGTTAGTATGCAACAGTTTCTCTCTCAGAGCCCTCAAAGAGAAATCAACACGGCGGCCAATACCCTGATTCGAACTTATAGCCTCCAGAACAGTGAGACAATAAATTTCTGCTTTTTAAGGCCTAAAAAAAAAGAAAAACTCTTATCAGATCAAAATTTTTTAAGTAAGTAATATTTGAAACAAAATATGAATATTAATTAAGAAAACCTAAAATATAAAAAGTTGAGGTTTATATCATAAGAATTTGAGGGCAGCTCACTCTGTTACCCAGGACTTCAATTATAAATGATGGCACTACCTTTTCTAAAATCATTATTGCCTTTCAAAATCACAGGCCTTCATTTATTTCTTCTAAATAACTAATGTTATAGTAGTATTCCTTCACAATTTACTAAAACTTCCTAATTAGGACTATCGATGTATTTATTCTGGGCCTTATATATTCTTACTATATATGGTGGTCTCCTAATTATTAGATTCATTACCATAATGTACAGTTCTGGTTTTCTACACATGGGTATCTGTGAGTTCAATTAAAGTCACTTTGATGACATCTCCAGAACTGCCACAGAAGCTTCCTCTTCCCTAGTTCATATCTGAAATGCTGTGTACATTTTTTTCTTCCTCATTCTTTTCACAATACATTCTCTAAAGAGACTATCTTCTATTGCCTTCCCCCCCTCCCCCATAGTGTCATTATTTATTCTGAAAGGATTTTAGGGGAGAGAGGGACTGACAAAATGGGTCTGAGTTGCAGGTACACTTTGCTGTCTACCTATTCAATATGAAATCACATAAAAATCTCTCTTCTCTACAAAAACATTTTCACATTATACTTCTCTCCCTAAGGTTCTCATTTTTATATACCAGAAATATTCTTCCTTTCTATCTAAACTTTATTTCTGTTAATGCCAAGAAATCACCATGAGTTCCCTTAGTATTATTTAACTTGAAGTCATTAAAACAACACAATACTATTTTCAGTATTTTAAAACATCTTAACTCCTTTTAAAGCTGCTTAAAAAAATTAAAAAAAAAAGCTAAGTTAACCTCAAGCTTGTCATTAAACTGCTTTAGTTTCACTTAAAGTCTATACAGAAAAAAAAATTACTATTTCACTTAAAGTCTATACAGAAAAAAAAATTACAGAAAACGTTGATAAAGCATTTCAAATTTTTTGCTGATCATTTATTTTATACTCAAAATTGCAGTGAAAAGAGGTCATAAAGACAATGATAGCTTACCTTGAAATGGAATCTTAATGTACTTTGTCGTGAACTTGAAGGAAAATATAAAAGCACAAAATTAGTTACTACTCAAGAAATTTTCTTTCTTTTTCAAACCACAAGTACATATTCTAAGTTTATACTAAAACTGCTCAAGCCCTTTTACCAATAAAAGAAAATGTTTCACTGTAAAGACTTAGTGTTATAAAAGTTTAAGAATTCTGTACAAGAAATTTGATTTTCAATACATTCATTCATAAAAACCAGTGATACTTGGTGTGTGTGTGTGTGTGTGTGTTAATGTTTCCTGAAGATTTAAAGAACAAGTAAGACAAAATGAGACTATAGCCTGAAGTCTGCCAAGAGTCTTCAAGGAAGCACTGACTTTGGTAAATATACCATAAAGTAGGGTTTGAGTCTTGGCTTGGCAGACTGAGAAGATGATAGCTCAGCAAAAGTGAACATTCTCTTAGGGGTGACCTCACAATAACCAAGACTCCATGAGATGCTAAACAAGCCAAAATGCCAGTGTACAGCCACATGTTCTATGTTCTTTATAATGAGAAATTAAAACTGTCAAAAAGGCTGAATTTGTGTCCCACCTGGCACGACCATTCTGTTTCTACAGAAAAATCACCTGGTGAGTCCAACTACAATCAATAGGTTGCCTTTACCACATAAAATCAGGACTAGAAGAATCAGTTAAGGCCAAACGGCTACAAAGGTGTAACATATCCAACTCCACAACAGTGATGCCCTTGTGAAAATGAGAACATAACGTATGTCCAGAAGCCAGAACGCCCTGGAGAACACCCTGGAGAACTGTTAGGTGAGCACTGCCAGCACTTTCATCCCTAGCATTCATCTTTTCTTTGTTTCATGTCATGAATTCCCTTCTGACTAAGGATACAGCAAGGTTCTTACTCTTTCTACTCTTCTTTAAGCCTTGCTTTATGTGTTGCTTTTATAATAAGCAACTAGCAGAGTCTTTTACATGTGCTACCTAAAACAGGCTTGTGCTTTGAAGTTTATTTCTCCATTAGTGCCAAATGAATTTGTGCCTATTTATTTAGTTCTTTGTTTAAGTCTCTCTTTTGATCAACACATTTATGAAATTGTTGAACATATCAAAAGAATAATCTGAAAATACAAAACCAAACCAAATGGCCCTGGTATATGGGTACCTAAACTAACCACCACAGAGTTCCACATTAAGTAGCAAAGAATGTTCAGTGAAATCATAGGTTTATTTGACTTCATGTATTTTACCAATTTATTTCATACTGTAGTTTCAGAAATAAAAAACTCATATTCCAATAGTGTAAGTCAGTCACTAAAGCAAAATTTGAGCCATAATGCGTATCAATTAAAATCATGAGCTCAGGTTTCAAATCCCGCCTCTATTGTCTCTAAAACTTACACAAATAGTAAATGGGTAACCTTAGGTCACTTACTGAGCCTCTCTCAGCTTTAGCTTCCACATCTATACAGGTAGGGTTGTTCTAAGTTTTAAAAGAGATGATGTATATAAAGTGCTGAGAACCATGCCTGCTCAAGAATCAAGGGGGCTATTAGTATTAGACACTAGCATCTGATTAACAATTTTACTTATCTAGCTCAATTTAGTCAAATAAACCTTATCATTCAGTCATTTTCAAGTAAGTGCCACATATATCTTCCCTTGCCAAATTCTTTCTGATGTATTTCACTGGTTCTTTAATCTCATAAAATATGTCTCAGCAAATGTAAATAATTAGTCCCAGAAAATGAATATAAAAGGTGTTTCCTTTGGAGATTTTTATACAGCCATTACTACAACATATAGTTATAACGCCAACCAAGACAAAATCATGAAGTAGAAACAGCACCTCATCATGTCCCTAGCCTCAAGTTCCTATACTCGTCCCTTGCTCTCCCACCCTCAAGTGCTCTTGTCTATTCAAACCTTGCTGCTTGGCAAGGGTCTGATATTCATTTACACCTTTGTAGGATGACTAAGCCAACATATTACCTCTCTCAAGGTAAAACCCTATTCCCAACAAAAATTTAACCACCAGTTAAAGTAAAAAAAAAAAAAAGTTTTTGTGGCAGTTAAGGAGCCGTGGTAGCACGGTGGTTAAAGCACTCAGTTGCTAACCAAAAGGTCAACAGTTCGAACCCACCAGCCACTCCATGGGAGAAAGATGTGGCAGTCTGTTCCATAACATGCACAGCCTCAGAAATTCTTTGGGGCAGTTCTACTTTGTCCTAGAGGGTCACTATGGGTCAGACTTAATGGCATTGAGTTTGGAGTTTTGTAAGGTAACTTCAGTTCTCTGAAATCATAACACTCTTGTTTAAACTTAAGAATAAAGCTGACTGTAAGAGCTATTTTATACCTTCTTTTTTTTACAGTAGCCACTGTAGTTCTCTGAACATACTATATACTTAATAAACATCTTTTCCTACTATCAACAAAGTAGAGATTTTAAAAAAGAAAATATTCATATCTAATGCAGCCTTCTCTACACTAAAAAAAAAAATTACACTTAAATATTCAGCTATAGGAAAATGGCTCTAATTCATGTAGTTTCCCCGGTAGATACTTTCTAGTTCACCTAAATTTTAACTATCATGAGCGTGAGAACAGTGTCTACAATGTTTAACACATAGTAGTCACTCTGTAAATATTTAGAGAATGACCAGGTTTAATTCTCTATTTACCCACCTAAAAAGAGCTCTTTTAATTTCTAAGTGACAGAACATCACGAACTGTGTCTGTGTGTGTGTGTGTATACATACACCACACACACAGACACAGTTCATGATATATACAGCTTTTTTGTTTGTTTTGTCCGACATCTCAGCAAGGCTGCAGTTGTAGTAGCTGCTCTCTGAGCTTCGAGATGCCATCCGAGGACAAGAAGAAAGACGCCGGAAAGTCGGCCAAGAAAGACAAAGACCCAGTGAAAAAATGTGGGGGCAAGGCCAAAAAGACGAAGTGATCCAAAGGCAAAGTTCCAGACAAGCTCAATAACCTGGTCTTGTTTGACAAAGCCACATATGACAAACTCTGTAAGGAAGTTTCCAACTATAAGCTTATATCCTCAGCTACTGCCTCTGAGAGACTGAAGATTGGAGGTTCTCTGGCCAGGGCTGCCCTTCAGGAGCTGCTTAGCAATGGACTTCTTAAGCTGGTTGCAAAACACAGAGCTCAAGTAATTTACACCAGAAACCTCAAGGGTGGCAATGTTCCAGCCGGCGAAGAAGCAACAACAGGTCCAGCCAACCGTATATGTTGGAAACTAAAGCTTTATTAAATCAAAAATATAGAGAGAGAGAGGTTTTTGAAATAAATTCTTCAAAACTTTCACCTGTTTTCCTTTTTCATATTACTCATTATAATTTTTTAATTTTTAAAAGTGATTATGCTCTCATCCTAACAGTTATCATTTTTGTAGTATTCCTCTCAGCCTTCAATCACATGCATATATTTTATACACGTTACTAACTCTGATTTATTAAACCACTTTCTTACAAACACTCGTTTTTTATTTTAATTATAAGAAACGATCCAACAATCATGACAATAAATTTTAAGGGCTACTTTGTAACATTTACTGAATATGTACAGTCCCCCATTATTTGTAATAGAAAAATGTTGAGACAACGTAAATGTCAAACAACAGGGAACTGTTAAGGACAATCCAAGTACTCGAGAATAAACAGGTGAATTAATAAAATGATGGTAAGCTTCAAAACAGTATGTATAATATCCTTTTTGTTTAAAATACATGTATGTATGTGTGGTACGTGTGTGTGTATATATATTTTGATACATATACACATAAGAATATGGAATGATATACACCATAGAATTAGCAGCACTTGTCTCTAGGTAAGCAAGATCATGGGTGTTCTTTACATTGTTCCTTTATTCATTTGTAGCTTTCAGTTTGGTTTTGGTTTTTGCCCATAAAAAGCTCACCCGACTGTGTAATAACATAATTCATTTATCAATTAATTCAAAAAATTCTAATGTTTAATATTTATGTTGGATTTTCCCCCTTGGCTAATCACTTATTATCATATATTTAGGCTATCCAACTCTCCATCATTACAAAGACCTCAAAAGAAATAATTGGGTAACACTGAATTTAAAATAAAAAAGCAAAACGGGGAAAAAATTCTAAAAAGAGAAATTCTGATATTTCTTAAACAGAGAATTGTAAGATTGCCCCTAGGCATGCCAAAACCATTAATATTTGAAAACCAGTGACCAAAGAATATTAAACAACTTGTTCTGATGCTTTCAATCAACTCAATTTTTACTGTATCACAAGCTAGCGTTGTTTGTATCTTCCAGAATTTGCCAGGATTTGGACATGCTTACTCTACTGGGATTAGGCTCTCGCCTGCATGGACATCAAGTAAACATCTACTTTGTGTTTTAAATCATGTGCTGTCTTCTTTGTGAAGAGATTCCTGATTCCTCTGGAAAGATACGGGTACCCATTACCATATGCACCCTTCTTGTACATAGTTCTATTGTATATTTACCATAATGTAAAATAAATACAAGGAGCCCTGGTGGTGGAATGGTTAAGCGTCTGGCTGTCAACCAAAAGGCTGGCAGTTCAAATGCACCAGCCACTCCTTGGAAACCCTATGGGGCAGTTTCTACTCTGTCCTATAGGATCACTATGAGTCAGCGCTTGGCTTTTAACCAAAAGGTTGGTAGTGGAACTCACCCAGTGGCTCTCTGATAGACAGATCTGGCAATTTGCTCCCATAAAGATAACAGCCTGGAAGACCCTGTGGGGCAGTTCTACTCTGTCACACGGGGTCACTTGACAGCACCTAACATCAACAACGAAAGTACGTGTCTACCTCTTCTATTAGAACACAAATTCCTTGAAAGCAAAGACTATGTCTTTCTATTTTTATAACCCATGCCTTATCCTTAACACAGCGAAATATTAATAAAACATCTAGAAAATGACCTAGGTATAAATTGGAGATTACCTATGTGTTTTGCCATCATATTTCACAGTCTGTGCAATCAAACAAGCAGCCGTAACTGCCTTCCTAGGTTGTGGCCATTTATTGAAGGTACACAAGTAAATAAGCATGATTTCATTATAAGAAGCTTAAAGTCTAATGAAGAGGTTTAGGCAAGAATATAAGTAATTATAAAATGGAACACAATGTATCTTATAAAAGATAAACAATCAAAGTGCTGTAAGTAACAAAAAAGTTTAAAAAAAAAAAAAAGTGTTATAAGCACACAGAAACGGGAGAAGTTAATTTCGACTGGAAAGGAGGGACTGAAAAGGCTTCCTGGAAGAGGCAGTAGTATTTCAGACAAGCCCCAAAAGATGATTAGAATTTTAACAGGCAGAAATGGTGAGAAAATACTGAGAGCCGAGTAAAATCTAGTCTGGCTTCAGGATATAGTATGGGATGGAGAATACTGGGGAAAAAAGTAGAAAAATAGATTAGGATCAGTTCCTTTAAGTCCCTAAACGACAAATTTATGAGCATGGAGAACTCAGCGGCACAAACAGTTAAGTGCTCGACTACTAGCTGAAAGTTGGCAGTTTGAATCTACCCAGAAGTGCCTTGGAAGACAGGCCTGGCGATCTTCTTCCAAAAGCACAGCCTTGAAAACCCTACAGAGCAGTTCTACTCTGCACACATGGGCTCATCATGAGTCAGAATCAGCTTAATGGCAACTAACATCAACAGTTTACGATAATTTAAATCAGCAAAATGAGAATTTTTTTTTCCTTTGTGCTTACAATTGCAACCTGAATAAAAACTTACCACCAAATAATTTTTAAAGCCAAAAGAAATATCAATATTACACATTTTTTTCATAGATGACCTCCATTAGATTATTCAGAAATTAGAGATATAATTTTACAGGGGGAAGAAGGGAAATGATACATTTCACAGTAGGTATAATGACTTTTAATATATCCCAAGTGTCCCATATAAAATTAACCTCAATCCTATTAGCTATTTTACTTAAAAAAAAAAACAAAAAACTGCAAATCTAAAATCAAAGACTTAAAAAAGAAAACATACTTACTGTAACACAGCCTTTAGATGCTCCTTTTATTTTACCGATATAAACAGAAGTAAACATAAAATCCAGTTGTAGATCCATCGCATTGCCAGGCGTAATACAGGAGACTTTTTCCATGACAGGGTATAATTCAGAGGGGGCCTGGCAAGGAATAAACATAAAATGCATATAGCCCTAAGTATACATAAATACTGGAAATGGTCTTCAAAGTAAAAAGAGTTTCTAAATTACTATTAATGAATTTGTAAAGGATTTTATACTGTTACTGTGAAGATACACTTATCTAGATTTTTTTTCTTAAAAAATATATGATTCACCTTGAGAAAACTGCTCTGAACAGTCCAATCCAAAAATTAATTTCATAAGCCTAAGCTCCAGAAATATATCCTCCTTCATATCAAAGCCATAATTTCAAATTTAATATTTTTAATAGGTTTTATTCATTTTTTAACTCAAAAGAAATTTACACAGCATTTTACTTTAAAATGAGCTTTTAAATATCTCTTTTAATCTTCACAACTACTCTATGCAGTAGTGTTTTTTTTCCATTTCATAAATAAGTTTATCAATATTTAGACTGGATAAATGGCTTGCCAAAGATCATGCAGTTGATAAAAGCAAAGCTAAGACGCAAACCCAGGTTTTCTGTCTCCTGGTCAAGAACTATTTCAACCACGTAAGACTGCTTCCATAACCCGAGATGACTGTCTTGCTATTGCACTATTACAACGAAAAATGAAAGGATATAAGTACCTAAGAACTTCTGTTCTACTAAATCTATATGGTTTACTTTATGTTCTGTGTCCAAAGACAGCCAAACAGAAGCAGCTCCCAGGTGCCTAAAACTTCAAAAACCATACCACTTCCACTCAATGACATAACTCTGCTTTTAAATCACAACAGACTACCAGGGATTAGCAGCAGCTGTTTCCCAGCTTCTGAATTTTACACTGCTTTCAGAAGCTCATTTGCCTAGCCTTTGCACGTTATCCCTCTTTAACATCACAAATAACCAGAGAGATTACCACTAAAGCAGTCATTATGCATGTGTGCTTGCTCTCCTTCTGTCTCTAGCAAATATAATCCATCTTCATTTGAAACATATATAATACTTATTTTTCATCCAGCTCACAATGCCAATTACCTTCTTAAAAGAATTTATCATTCTCATTTTTTGTTGCTTGCTGTACTAGTCTTTTTATTCCCTAAAAAAAACTAAAAACGGAGGATCAAATCCACTACAGATAGCTACAGTCAGACAAACAACTGAATTTTTTTCTTAGTGATGAAAGGAGAGAATTTATTGGGCCCCTCATGTTGTAAAGACTGTCTCCTAAAAATAACCAACCTGTATTTCTCTAACTTCATTTAAAAGCAGAAACAAGGGAAGGCAGGGAGACATTGTAGTATTCTGCCTTACAGATCTTGGTAGGTCTCCACAGTATTTGCTGTTTGGTTGTGATCCTACCCTGTCAATTCTACAAGAACTGTTATTTTCTTGTAATTTGATCATTTTACAGTGTATGATCAGCTTATAAAGGAGCCCTGGTGGAGCACTGGTTAAGCCCTCAACTGCTAACCAAAAGGTCAGTGGTTGTAATCCACCAGCTGCTCTTCGAGAGAAAGATGGGGCAATCTGCTTCTGTAGACTTACAGCCTCAGGAACCCTATGGGGCAGTTTACTCTGTCCTATAGGGTTGCTATGAGTAGGATTTGACTCAAAAGCAACGGGTATAGGTATCAGCCTATGTGCTGCCAAGGCAACTATAATTCATCTAGAAGTCTGCACTCATTATAAACAATGACACTGTTTTAATTATATACACAACTGAGCCATCAAGTGGAATTCCTGGGTGGCACCAACTGTTAATGCTTAACGTGGTTGGCTACTAACCAAAAGGTTGGAGGTTTGAGTCCACCCAGAGGCACTTCCGAAGAAAGACCTGGCAATTCACTTCCAAAAAATCAGCCACTGAAAACCCCATGTAGCACAGTTCTATTCTGACACACACAGGGTTGACATGCGTCGGGGTCGACTTGACAACTGGAATAGGCCATCAAGTAGGCCAAGATGGCAAGAATAGTTACATTTTAGTAAAATTCAGAACACAGCTGCTGAGGTGATCTCTGCGTGGAGTATTAAATGTATAAGAAACACCCATGAAATGATAATCAGACCACCAAACTGTCTTCATAAACCTGACCAAACTCTTCATGGTACTCTAAAGAATAAAAGCATCTAAGATTATTCAAAAACACACTAACATAAGTTTATGACAATTCTGCACTGGTGATCACTGGTAATAATTTCTTTAAAAATAATATAATCAGAAGCGGACAGTATAAAACAATACTGACAATAAATGACTTGAACCTTACTTTAGAGCTATACTCTTCAAAGCACAGTATCAAAAACAAAACTAGCAAACATTAAATCAAAAGACACTTCCATTTACTAGTCTGTTTTTTTTTTTTTATTAGAAGGAAGAAAGAACTTAGCAAACTTGATAAGTTTCTCAGTCATCAACACTTTCATATGTTATTTCATTTAATACTCAAAATAATCCTGTGAGGTAGACGTTATTATCATTTAACATATGAGGAAGCTCAAGCTTAAAAAAGTGACTTGCCTAAATGGCAGTCAGGATTTGAAAGCAGGTCTATATAGCTCCAGAAGGCATGTTCTTTCTTCTAGTATCGTGCTACCTTAATGGTATACGAGGAAAACGAATAATCCCAAGGAGTCATGGTGCTGCAAGACCATACAGATAAATATTGGAAAACCACATTTTATTCTAAAAAATGTTTTGATCCAATAGTTAAATGTTCAATGAGAACCATAAAAAAAAGAAAAAAATTCAAGCCATAAAACATTTAGATTGAAAACAGATAAATAACCAGAAAAAATAATATAATCATAACACTTTCACTTCAAAAATAATTACATACTTCCCTCAAGCTAACATGAAACTTGTCTCAAAACTCAAACTGAGAAAATTTATAATTTTTACTACAATTCTCTGCTTGACAGAACAAGTACCAGTGTACAGTTCACTGTTAATCTGTGACAAGGCAGAAATAAATTACCTGCACAGATTCACATGTAATCAAAGGTAGTTCCGACATTGCTGATTCACAAGTTCTCTCATTTTCATTAACGATCTCGTGGTCTTGCTTAGGTTGTAATTTAAGAATTTCTGAACTTTTATGTTCAACAGGTCCTTCTTCATCACTGGAAACAACAACTAAAAAGGACAAATGTACTTTTTAAATGTGTCACGATAATCAAATATCAAAAAGAGAACTCCCTAATTAATATGCTGTATCTTTTATAATTCCATTAAATTTAACCATAAAAAGAAGTAAAAACTTTTAGAAACTGGCCTATCACTCATTATCTGATTTAAACTAGCTATATTTTTTTTTTATATTCTGGTTTCCCTATAGTTATGTATTAGTTTCCCCATCAGTGCTATTATTTAGCAGTTACCTGCAACTTTAGCTTCTGGAGGGTGAAGATGTTTAAAGATGGGTAAAGCCAGGAGACTTTAGGAACAAGCTCTAAATTGAACAATGTAAACTGCACTCTCAACTGCACTTTAAATGCTGTTACATTAGTTGCTTCAAGGGAAAGGAAATGGATGGTTAGGGGAAGTTGTAGGAGATTATTCACTGAACATCATTAAGAATCTTTTAAAGTTTCTGTACCATATGACTGTACTGACTACTCAAAAAATTAATTAGATCAAAATTAATAATAATAATTAAATAGCATTTAAACTCTCTGTATTCCAGCTTCAGCAAAAAATAACAATGGATAGTCCTTTTAAAAACTGCTACAGAATCTTTTTTAAAACTACTAATGAGATTGATTACAATTCACTAATCTAAAAAAAATTACCTTCTCTTCTTCCAAGTACTATATCTGTTTACCTAAATCAATATTACAAGATTCATGAAGGAAGCCTCAAAACTCTAAGACATTTTTTCTAAAATTAATATATTTCATATTGATGCCACAAGCAGCTTATTACTTTAGCAAAATCCGTTCACGAGGAGAAAAAAAATGACTAAGAAGAGAAAATGAAGTGTCTTCATAATCCTCCTATCACTTACTTGGTTCAGCAGAGATCAACGACTGGTTCCCTTCACTATGTCCACTTCGCAGAGGCTTTTCGATCGTATTTGACTCACTCTCACTCCTTTCAGCTAGGGCAGAAGTTCCCACAGCATCACTGGAAGCAGAGCTCTCAAACGTTCCAGAGGCTGAACAGTCAGAGGCGCTTTTGGGGGCAGCACTCAAAGCCAACTCCTGACCACTGAGCGGAGACAGTTTAGTAAAGCCACTTCCTAAAGGTTCGGGTGTAATTTCTTCAAGCAGTTTTGGGTCCTGATGATACTTTTCACTTGACTTTTCAAACTCAGTGCATACTGTTGAGTCATTTTCTTGTTCTTTCTGAACATAAGTAAGTATACAGAAAAAAAGTAGCATTTTTCAAATGTGGCTTCCTTAAAACAATTTTTTAAGCTTTAAACTCATAAAAATGATATAAAATTTAAAATATCATATCATTTCTATAACTACATAAATAGAAAAATGTACAACTATACTACATTATGCTTCCCAGTGTCTCCCAAATATAAAAGGGTAGGGTTTGGTCTACTAAATCCGATGCCTAAATATTTCTATAAAGAATGGGGGGTTCGGGGAATGCCCATCTTTAGAAGTGGTTCAGAGAAGAAACTCCTGAGATCTAAGTCAACTTTAGAATGACAGGATTTTTTTCACATTTTTATTCTGCAAAAGTAACAAGGCCATGTGACCAACTACCTTAGTAACACAAAAGCAAAAAATTTAAAACTTAAGAGGATAACAATATTAAAAACTATGAAAATCAACCATTTCCTTCAACATCTCTATTACTGTCTTTGTAATTATGACCCAAAGGCACTGCGAGGTCCTGAGGTGCCTTCTGAATCAAAGGATCAAGGTTGTATTTTTACTAGTTTTGTTGTTAATTAATACCTTTGAAAATGGGTAATGTACATATTCTTTATTTACAAAAAATCCCCTCGCCTCCAGATAAACAGAAGCTTAAATAATCTGGCAAGTAAATTACTCCTGATAAAAAGCATGTGATAGTAAAAGCAGAAAGCTGGAAGAACATTATTTGGCCAAAGTCAACTCATTTCTACCGCAGGACAAATTACGTCCTATGATGTCTAAACAGCTCTACTTACCGTCTGTTCTGCCGACGCATCCAGAGAAGAAGCAGAACTATGGGAGTCAGACACATTACTTCTAAGCCTTTTCTTTGTCTTCCTGGAAATTACAGTGGGTTCCACTTTTGACTCAGAATATGTATCATTCTTGTTTCTGGTACCCTCTTCAAGATGATCACAACCTCTACTTCCACTATTAAAGTCTTAAAAAACAAAAGACGCGTAAATATGGCCAAAAAGTAGCAAAAGAGTCCCTTTTAGAGGAGTTTGAAGAAACATCGTCAAAACTGCTATCCTACTTCCAAAGCTTGTTCAAACAGAAGTCCACTGTTAACTCTCACACTGGAACTGGTCAGTGTAAAAGGACAGTCTACTGAAAACTGTATACATGAAGTAAGCATTCATTGTACAGTAAGTCTGAGGTAAGAAAACATATAAAAACAGTATTCTTTCATAGCCAAAGCAAAGCAGGTATTTATTCCTTTTGCTGTAACTGCATTTGATTGCAATATTTTTAAAGTCATAACAAAATTTGGAATATTCATGTCTTAACAAAATGTTGTTTTGATAATTCATTGGGATTTTACAAATTAGTTCTGTCTTTTTAAAATGTAAGTTTTATGTAATTTCTTTATCTTAGTAGGACAAGTCCATGGTGACACAAACAGTTAAGCACTCCACTCCTAATGGAAAAGTTGGAAGTTCAAATCCACCCATAGGTGCCTTGGAAGAAAGGCCTGGTGACCTTTTTTTACAAAAGATCACTGCCATTGAAAACCCTATGGAGTGCAGTTCTACTCTGAAACACAGGAGGTTGCAATGAGTTGGAATCAACCCCACTGCAACTGTTTTTTGTTTTTTTGGGGGGATGTTACTGGAAAGGGTCTATATATTGAAAGAGTATTTATCAACGCTTTTTAAAAAGGAGCCACAACACCCTTTCCCAGCAGTTGACTGTGATATATGATCATTCACAAGGTTATCAATTTGCTTCAGTTTCTTTTTAATAATCAAGGCCCTGTCTCTTTAAGGCTCCAATAAGCTACCGTACAGAGAAGGAAGTGCTCCCTTTTTAAGTCTACAAAGCATCATTTTAAAAACCATGTCAATTATTATTAAGAACGCTTAGTATATCAGTTATCAAATATAGGCTCTGTCCAAAATTACCTTTCAAATGAGTCTATTTAAGTAACTTGTTATCCTGAATTATTTTGCTTTCTGAATTCATACCATATAAGCACCAACTCAAAGACTACACGCAGCAAGTCACGAAACAGCTTTCTTGAAATCGTAACTTATAACTGATCTGACACTGGCTGGACTAACCTCTCCCTCCACTAACCGAAAGTTCTCCAACCCCAAGTGTCCTCTCTTCAAGCCATTCCTGCACCTAACGCTAGCTTCAGAGATTCCTAAAAACTAGCATTTATGGTAATATATCTTTGCCAATGCTCGAAAAGGCAGGTGAGGGCAAGAAAACTCCAAGGCAGTCAACAGCCTTTTAATTTCCAAAGAAAACACTCTTTACTCTTCCCCCAAGAAAATAAACTCCCCACAAATCATCAACACCACTGGTTGAAAGGCACATTAAATTTTATTTGTGAAACTGTAAATGTAAAGGAAGTCAAATACAATTTCTACACATAAATACTTTACCAAATTACAATCTCTAACCAGAAAAGTATAGCAAAAAGATGATGACTGGAAAGGGGCTTGAAAAAAACTCTATTACACAGGAGTTTTCCTTCAAGCAATTTACTATTTGCACATCAGCAAAGCCTGTCTCGTGAGAAACAGGGTAATCTTAGCATATAGAGCCAGACAGAGTAAAAACAGGGCTCCATCTGCCCAAATACATACAAAAGAGGTGACAAAATCCTGTAAGCAAAATATTATTAAATATTTTCAATGTATTATTTTGGTAAAAGCAAATTTCACAAGGCACACTTAATGTACTACAAAAGAGTGGTATACCTGGGGTTTAATTCAGAATTCCCATTTGTTTATGGATTTATGTTAGACAACTGACATCCGACACTATTATCTACAGGAAAGCAGACATTATGAGCTTCAACAAAGTTTCGAAAGTGAATTTTCTTAAAAGCACTTTACTGTGAAGACCGTCAGGGATACTCAAAGACTATAAAATGTTTCCTTGGTCACAAACTTTTCACTGTTGCATCTCTAAAACTCCACTGTGACTGTTTAGGTAACACTTGTGGGCACACATGAGAGGCTTTTCATTCAACTATTCTTACTGTGCCAAGGAAGAAACGGAATGTGAGAATCACACATTATCTTGATAGTATCTGTACTGAGGCCACTTATATACTTAAATTTTTATTTGCTAATTAAAGATAATTATTTCTGGGAAAAGAACAATTCGTAAGAAACTATCTGTTTATGCAGACAGTACTTAGTGAGCAATTGAAATTTCTTCTCTAAGAGTCATACTGCTTTCTCTAAAGACTGCCTTCCTAAGAGTTTTAGCTGGTTTCTTACATACATTAAAGTTATTAGTTTCCTTTTAACTTTTTGCCTTTTATGAAAAAAGTTACTAAAAAAATTTGTAAGTAGTTGTGTCCTAAAAGAAGGCAAAGAATTTCGCATTATGTCATTAAAGGACCTTCTTTTCTTTGGAATACATACGAATACTTACAAAATCATTATTCGAAAAACAAAATACCCCTACTAGTTTGAAGCTATCATAACCTAAGAGACCCTTGGACACGTCAATTTCACAAATGACGAATGTAGTAAATAGCTTTGGTACAAATTTTGGTAATATATTTTATTGAAAATCTTAATAGACAGACAAAAAGGAGCAGTCAATTCAATAACCCTACATGCAAGGAGGCCTACAAACAATTTCCCCATGTCCGGAATGTATTTACCTCTAAATCTGCTTGTTTTGGCATCCTCTCAGACTTGAGAGAAATTCTAATGATAAAGAATGTATTTCATAGCAGGAGGATTGTCAGTGGGAAGCTAATAATAATAATCCAGTGAGCAGTAATATCAATTTTTAGACAGACAGCACTCAGAAACAGCTAAACATTATAAATTTACAGATATACTCTCCCGACACCCACAAAAAAAGATAATATTCCAATTTAACTTTTAGAATTGGTAAATAAATCAAGAAATGGATACTATAGTATACAAATAATAACTTTAGCAACTTTTTTGTGTTGCTAAATAATCTCCCTTTACTTTGATATATCTTTTAAATGTAAGATGGAATGAGCTTATTTAATTTTAAAATTATTGGAAATATATTATGCAAAAATTCAAATTTCAACCGTTTTCTAAGGTACACAAACCTTTAGGCTGAGTATCAGGCATTACAAGAGAAATGCCATCATCATCTCTTTGCTTTTCTTTAGTGTGTACAGCCTGCTGTGCAGAGTTGTTATTTACTGTCTTACTTGACTGTGAAACCCTGCAAAACAGAATTATATTATACTCAATTCTTTTAAGGCCCAAATTGATATAGAAGTTAAATGGCATATTCAACAACAACAAAAAGATAAAAACCCAATAGATACAGTACATTCCCACATGGCACAATATATGATCTGGGCAGTAGAAAGTTTATTAAACTGAAATTTGAAAAGTAATTCCTCGTCTTTTTTACACCATTACATTCCCCACGTCTTTGGTGGGGGGGAAAAACTTAGGAAATTCATACTGTAGGACTATGTGCATGCAAATCAAGCAAAGGTAATACTATTAAATGAGTCAAAGAGGTTTAGGAGGTAAAATTCCACGAAAACCAAATGTGTATCCATGTGTAAATCAAACAATTATAAGCCAAAACTAATTGTCAATACATTTCAAACATGGTTCATATACGAAGGTTAAGTAAAAAGTTTGGGATATGGTAAAAATTTTACCTAAAGAAGAAATTTATTTTCCAAGTCTTAATTTGCCACAAAATCCACTCACTTAACTAGTAGTATATCCACACGAAAAGGTATAAATAACAAAGTAGAAGACCTCACACCTCCAGATGTCAAAACATACTATTGAGGATGTGGGGAGACGGGAACCCATATACCCTGCAGGGGGAACGGTAAAATGGTACAACCGCTGTGGGAAAGGGTATGGCACTTCCTCAGAAAACTTAAGAAATAGAGCTACCTTATGATTCACCAATTTCACTCCTAGATATATACCCTAGAGACCTAACAGAAATGACAAGAACAGACATATGAACACCTGTGTTCATTACAGCACTACTCAAAACAGCAGAAAGATGGAAACAATCTAAACATCCATCAACAGATGAATGGATAAGCAAAATGTGGTACATGCCCACAAGTGATTACTATACAACGATAAAGAATAATGAGTATGCAATACGTAAGGTGGATAAATCTGGAGGACATTATGTTGAGCGAAATAAGTCAATCACAAAAGGACAAACATTGTATGATCTCACTTTTTTAAAAAGACAAAAATACACATACATACACAAACCAACATTCATCGGTGGTTACCAGGGATGGGTAGATGGGAAGAGGGGGAACCACTCTTTAAATAGTAGACGCTTGTTATTTTTGGCGATGGGAAAACTAATGCTGAATGTGGGTGACATGCACACGGGCTGATCAAGGTAAATGATGTCATTAAGAAGTACACACACACAAAAAGGATGTTTCTGGCAAATGCTAGGACATATATAATTTTGCAACAACAACCAAAAAATACATGTGTGGTTACATATGTATGTATGCATGCATATACGTGTATAAAAAAACGCGTATAGGTATGTATAAACCCATAACAAACCCAGTGCCATCAAGTCGATTTCGACTCACAGCAACCCTAAAGGACAGAGTAGAACTGCCCCGCAGAGTTTCCAAGGAGCAGCTTGTGGATTCAAGCTGCTGACCTTTTGGTCAGCAGCTGTAGCATTTAATCACTACACCACCAGGGTTTCCATAGATATGTACATGTGTGTATATATATGTACATATATGTGTGTATAGCTATGTGTGTATATAAATATGTGTGTGCCTACATGCATATTCATCTATAAAGTTACGAATACTTCTTAGGCATAGCCAAACATCTCACGAGATTGGTTTTCTGTGTTTGAAGCCTTAAGACCATAGTCTCATGGAACAACTCAGTCAATTGGCATAATACAGCTCATAAAGATAACGTTCTACATCCTAGTTTGGTGAGCAGCATCTGAGGTCTTAAAAGCTTTCAAGGGGCCATCTAAGACACAACTATTGGTCCCTCATCTGGAGCAAAAGAAAGAGAAAGAAACCAAAGACTCAGAGAAGAAACTAGTCTACAGGACTAACAGTCTACACAAACCACAGCCTCATCTACTGTGAGGCCAGAAAAACTAGATGGAGCCAGGCTACCACTAATGACTATTCTGATCAGGACCACAATACACAGATCCTGATAGAAGAGGAGAAAAATGTGAAACAGAACTCAAATTTTTAACAAGTCCAGACTTAGTGGACCAGTTGAGAATCTAGGACTCCCCAAGACTATCACCCTGAGATATTCCATAAACTTTGAACCAAAAGTACCCCAAGGTCGCCTTTTAGCTAAATAGACTGGCTCATGAAATAAAGAACATTACCAGTGAGTACCACGTGCCTTTAAAAAATCATCTGTATGAGACCAAATGATCAACAATTACTCTCAAGAAAAGATGAGAGGTTAAGAGGGCAGGGAAACCAGATTACTGGAAGTAAAACATCCAGAAGGGAACTAATGAGAATGTTAACACATTGTGAAAAATGTAACCAGTGCCTCTGAATAATCTGTGTAATAATTGTTAGATGGGAACCTAATTTGCTGTGTAAACTTTCACTGAAAACAATAAAATATTATTTTTTAAAAAGAAAAGGTAAAATAGACACCTCAAGAGTGAGATTTTGTAATTTAACTCTTACACTGCCATAAAGAAAGTAAATACAATAATAATCAAGTTCATTTGGGAAAGTAAAATCTTTAAAATGCATAAATTAACCAATGAAAAGTTTTTAACTTGATTCATTTTCAATTACAAGCTTTCTTCAAGTGAAGTTATTTAACCAAATTAGTGACTGATATTCTCATTGGAATTTAACAATACTGCAACTTATAAGCAAGCTTCCACCTTTGGGACTCAACATCACCCAACAGTTAAAATTCAGTTAATACATGGAATCTTTACTGTACCAGGCAAAACAACTGGTGCTGGAAAGACAAAGATTAATAATTCATTGCCAGTTGAAGAACTCCTCATTTATCTCAGGAGATAAACACAAACACAACTTACTTATAAAATTACGTGACAGGTGCTGTAAAGCAGCAGTAAATTTACAGAACTTGTAGAAGCAATTAACCTCCTCCTGGAATAGGAGACATGGCTGAGGAAGGCTTCAGCAAAGAGGATGACATCAAGAGATGTCCTTAGAAATTAAGTAGGATTTAAGGGGCAGAGAATTGGGGAACTATTCTAGCCAGAAGCAACAGTTTAAGAATGAGTACGAAAATGTGTGGAGTATGTGTAGAGGCATCTGAAGGTAAACATAGCTTATCAGATATATTCTTGATTTATAGAAAGAAAAAAGGCTAAACTCTTCTAAACATGTTTATATATGTTCTACACTACAAAAGTATGCCATATTGGAAAAAATTCAGTACACATTTGGTATATTTGGTGTTTTTCAGAAGCCATGAGCTATTCTATAGGCAAAGCTATAATTTTTTTAGAGTTTTTGTGATCTCTAAAGATCTCTTTAATATAAATGTCAAGAAATCATTATTATTTAAATGAAGCTAAAATTACAAAAGGGAAAATCATGCCTTAAAAATCATAGAAGAAACTTCTTTTACTTTAGGAACCTATTTCGGTACTTTGATGCAAAAAAATATGAATGGGTCAATACATCAGCATTCCTCAACCTTACAAAGATATATTTTAATACATGTCATCTGGGGGCTATCCTTTGATGCTTTCATTCTATAATATTAAATGCTTCTGCTATGGCCAAAAAAGAAATAAATTTTCAACAAACTGAGATCAGATGAATTTTGTTTTACACACATAGCTTTTATTTTTAATGCTGAGACGCTTATGGCAATGTTTTCCATAACCCTGAATATCAAACCCAAAAACCAAAGATTATGAAGTAGCCAGAGGTAAAAATAAATCCCCTACAATCACAGATTCTTTCAGGAACTCTCAGTTTCCAGAGATAAGGAAGGAAATCACCGTTCTAGACTATGAAGGATTACACAAACACTTCAAACAAAGATCTACAGACTACTGTCAATTCCAATCAACACATATTTATGGAGCGCTTATACGTGTCAAGGAGCCCTGGTGGCTCAGTGGTCAGGCACTCAGGTGCTAGCCAAAAGGTCAACAGTTTGAACCCACCAACCAATCCACAGGAGACAGATGTGGTGGTCTGCTTCCATAGAGATTGCAGCCTTGGAAACTCTACGGGGCAGTTCCACTCTGTCCTATAAGGTTACTATGAGTCAGAATTGACTTTTTTTTGTTGTTTTTTTTTAGTACGTATCAAATTCTATTCTAGACCGGAGAGATAGTATGTTGAACAACATAGATCTCTCTGATCCCCGGGGGTTTAGTATCCAAGCACTTAACCATTTACACCACCCAGGCGGCCTAACAGAGTTAACAGCCAATAAACATCTAACCAAAAGAAATACGTTGTCCAACTCTGACTGCACATACATTTTCTCATCTCTAAGTATATTCCTACGCAGAAATATAAAGAACAAATTCTGCCTCAAAAGTTAAATTAAGTGATGGGAATCTAAGTGATAAGATGTGTAAATGTTCACAACAACATGAAATATAAAGATTATAAAAAGAGCAGGCAGTTTGAAATCTGATAGAGGAGAAAACAGGATACACAGTCATATGTCCACAATACATCCTCTGAAGTAGGGCATCATGAGATTTGGACGTTGTGCAAACAACATATTATATAGTTAGCACACAGACATGCATTAAGTCTTGAGCAATAGCATTCACTGATTTTCCACCTTCGTGTTGTTAAATAACCTTTTGTTTCTCTTCCAGACTGGTACTTCTCCTTTGTCTCTTGCCACTGCTATTACCAGCACTGATTTTGCTGTGTTTGGGAGCCATGAAGTACTTCATGGTAATATTATCGAAAGAAAATTAAACAGAAAGATAACACTGTAACACTCAAGAGAGCTCCATATAGGAGATTGGGATGTTGCTGCCTGTGAGTCGAAGTATACTCCGTTATATGTGAACTTTTTGTTTGTAAGTAGGGAAAGTCTACATTAATAACAGAAAATACAGTACATACATAAGCTAGTAACACAGGCATTTACTATGACTATCAAGACATACATATTACAGGTTATATATTCACTGCACCACTACATGCCTGGCAGCACAATCGCTTTGTATACAAGAGACATGAGATAGACACGCTGCATGCGGGAAACTGTTGCATTTCCTATGTTCCCTTATGTCCCCTACATCTCTTTCTCCGGCTGGCCTTTCTGAACTCTATTATAACTTTAGGGGACCACAGACATACATACAGTCGGATGCTGCCTTAACGGATGTTATGTGGCACATGGCTGTATTAAATTTTTTTAAACACATAAGATAAATAAATCAATATGACTAGTACCAAAAAATGCTCTAAAACAAAGCCAAAATACAAATCTATAAATTATTCAAAAAATTATTTATATTTAATTCAAACATCCTTGATAAAAATACCTTTTTCTCTTCTCTACTGCATATCAGATACAACTGTACATACATGCTCACACAACAAAAATTCATTTGGAAGGAGCCATGAATGAGTGCTCTGGCATCATACCACTTTCCCACAATATGCAGATCCCTCTACAGGCTCCCCAGTTGTAGGCACCTTCTTTCAGATGGTAGGGGCACCTGCCCATCCACAGTGAAAGAGCAATGATTTATATCTAGGCTTTAGCAATATTTAATAACTTTAATAAACTTATCTACTGTGCCTCAATTTTCTCATTCATAAAATGAGGTGATGCTAATTACCTCAGAGAGTTACCATTAAGATCAAATGAAATAATACCTATGAAAGTACTTAGCACAGAGCCTGGAATATGATGGCACAATTATTTTAATTATCTACTTCCATTCTCAAGGAAAACCTCGAAGTTTGACCAATTTACTTCTGTGAGCTCTACCTAGATGATGAGAATGTCTTCTCCAAAGAGAAGGCAAACAGGGTAATGGAGTAGAAATAAGAATAATTAATGATGATTTCGAGTCATATTAGTTATTCTTAAAAACTGTTTTATAATTTTATCTATGGATAGTTTTCTTTCTCTTCTCTGCTAACTATAATCGAGTTCTTATGTAAAACTACCTGATACAGGCTACAACGTGGATGAACCTCAAAACATTATGGTAACTAAAAGAAGCCAGACACAAAAGGCCACATATTATACTATTCCATTTATATGAAATATCTAGATTAGGTAAATTCACACAGACAGCATACAAATTGACAGCTGCCAGGGGCTGGAGGTGGGGGAATGGGGAGCAGCTGCTTAGTGAGTACAGGGTTCCCTTTGAGGGTGATGAAAATTCTTTGGAACTAGATGTGCTGTTTGCAAAATACTGTGAATGTACTAAATGTCACTGAATTGTACCCTTTAAGTTGCTTAATTCAATGTTATGTGAATTTCACCTCAACTAAATAAGAGAGAAAAAATACATGGTTTAAAACATGAGGTATAATGCACCTTGGTGTATACAGGTGTTCCTTATACCATTCTTTGAACTTTTCTACATACTTGAAATTTTTCATAATAAAAGTTGTTGGGTAAAGTGGTTATTTCTGAGGAGAAGGCATGGAAATGGAACAGAAAGGGATAGAGAGTGGGGAAAATATGAGGGCTTCAATGATATAGAAAATAGCTGATTTCTTAAGACAGAGTGTAGGTATTTCAGTGCTTATTTTAATATATTTTTTAACTTAAATTCATCTGATACATATATTTTAATGTACTATATGTTTCATGATTATTAGAGGAGGAAAAATCATGAATAAAAGCACACAAAACTTTGTATCCAAAGGTAACCTCGGTTTTCACATTTATAACAGAAATATTCACTACTACCCTATCTAATTTTTCTTCAGCTTCAACTTAAACTTGCATATGAGCAACTGATGGTCTGTTCTCAGTCAGGCCCTGGCCTCGTTCTGACTGATGATATTGAGCTTCTCTATGGTCACTTTCCACAGATGTAGACGATTTGATTCCTGTGTATTCCATCTGGCGAGGTCCACGTGTAGTTACCGTTTATGCTGTTGAAAAAAGATGCTTGAAATGAAGAACTCATTTGGTCTTGCAAAATTCTATCATGTGATCTCCAGCAGCATTTCTATCACCAAATCCTTATTTTCCAACTACCGATCCTTCTTGTTTCCATCTTTCGCTTTCCAACCACCAGCAATTATCAATGATCTTGACTGCATGTTTGATCAGTATCAGACTGCAGAAATGGGTAAAAATCTTCAATTTCTTCAACTTTGGCACTAATGGTTGGTGCATAAATTTGAATAACAGTCGTAATAACTGGGCTTCCTTATAGGTACATGGATATTATCCTATCACTGACAGCACTGTACTTCAGGATAGGTCCTGAAATTTCCTGCACAACTTCTAGATGAACCTAAAGAAAATTAAAACAAGTCCACTAGAGCGAAAAATACAACCTGAATTTACATACTATTTCAAGAAAGGATTTGACACACTGAACACTAATGACCAAAGAGCAGACGAGCTATGCGATGGCATCAAGGATATCATACAAGAAAGCGAAAGGTCATTAAAAGACAGGAAACAAAGAAAAGGCCAAAATGGAGATCGGAAGAGACTCTGAAACTTGCTCTTGAATGTACATGAGCTAAAGTGAATGAAAGAACTGAAATAAAAGAGCTGAACAGAAGATTTCAAAGGGTAGCTTGAGGAGACAACGTAAAGTTTTATAATGCAACGTGCAAAGCTCTGGGGTTAGAAAACCAAAGGAAGAACGCACTCGGCATTTCTCAAGCTGAAAGAACTGAAGAAAAAATTCAAGTCTCAAGTTGCAATATCGAAAGATTCGATGGGCAAAATATTGAATGAGACAGGAAGCATGAAAAGAAGATGGAAGGAGTATGAAGTCACTACCAAAAAGAACTGACTGACATTCAATCGTTTCAGGAGGGAGCATATGATCAAGAACTGATGGTACTGAAGGAAGAAGTCCCAAGCTGCGCGGAAGACACTGGCAAAAAAACAAGGCTCTAGAAACTGGCAGAACACTAAATCGAGATGTTTCAACGGATGCTCATTCATCTACGTAAAGAAATCTGGAAGGCAGCTACCTGGCCAACCGACTGGAAGAGATCCATATTCGTGCCAATTCCAAAGAAAGGTGATCCAACAGAATGTGAAAAATATCGAACAATATCATTACTATGACACACAAGTAAAATTTTGCTGAAGATTATTCAAAAGTGGTTGCAGCAGTTACATCAATAGGGAACTGCTGGAAACTCAAGTCAGATTCAGAAGAGGACATGGAACGAGGGATATCATTGCTGCTGTCAGATGGACCCTAGCTGAAAGCTGTTTACCTGTGTTTAGCTGACTACGCAAAGGCATTCGACTGCGTGGATCATAACAAATTGTGGATAACACTGCGAAGAATGGCAATTCCAGAACACTTAATTGTGCTCATGAGGAACCTATACAGAGATTAAGAAGCAATCGTTCAAACAGAACATGGGGATACTGTGTGGTTTAAAAGCAGGAATGGTATGCATCATGGTTTTATCCTCTCACCATACTTATTTAATCTGTATGCTCAGAAAATAACCCAAGAGGCTCAACTAGATGAAGAAGAATGTAACATCAAGATCGGAGAAAGACTCATTAACACCCTGCGATATGCAGATGACACAACCTTGCTTGCTAAAGGAAACCCTGGTGGCGTAGTGGTTAAGTGCTACAGCTGCTAAACAAGAGGTCGTCAGTTCAAATCCGCCAGGTGCTCCTTGGAAACTCTATGGGGCAGTTCCACTCTGTCCTATAGGGTCACTATGAGTCGGAATCAGCTCGACAGGAGTGGGTTTTTGCTTGCTGAAAGTCAAGAGGACTTAGCGCTTACTGATGAAGATCAAAGACCACAGCCTTCAGTATGGATTGCACCTCAACATAAAGAAAACAAAAATCCTCACAACTGGACCAATAAGCAACATCATGATAAATGGAGAAGAGATTGAGGTTCTCAAGGATTTCATTTTACTCGGATCCACAATCAATCCCCATGGGAACAGCAGTCGAGAAATCAACAGACACATTGCACTGGGCAACTCTGCTCCAAAAGACCTCTTTAAAGTGTTAAAAAGCAAAGATATCACCTTGAGGGCTAAGGTGCGCCTGACTGAAGCCAAGGTATTTTCAATTGCCTCATACGCATGCAAAAGGTGGACAATGAATAAGGAAGACCAAAGAAGAATTGACGCCTTTGAATTGTGGTGCTGGTGAAGAATATTGAATATACAACAGACTGCCAAAAGAACAAACAAATCTATCTCAGAACAAGTACAGCCAGAATGCTCCCTAGAAGGATGGCAAGACTTTGTCTCACACCTTTTGGACATGTTATCAGGAGTGGCCGGTCCCTGGAGATGGACATCATGCTTGGTAAAGTGGAGGATGAGCTGCGACACCACCAAGGCTCCACTGTAAAGATTACAGCCTTGGAAACCTTATGGGGCAGTTCTGCTCTACCCTATGGGGCCGCTGTGAGTCGGAATCCACTGGATGGCAATGGGTTTATCTGCCCTTTACAGAATAAGTTTGCCAACTTTGGACTAAATGATTTATTGGGTCCTTTCCAATTTTTTTCCGATTATAAAATTCTTTATATATTCTATAAAACACCTAAAATTTATGTGTTAAGCCTTTCAATCCCTATATCTTTACTGACTTTATGAAGACTGCGTTGTACAAATGATAGCAGATACACATGATGCATTAACCAAACTTTATCATTCCTCTTTTTATTTTATTTTTTTTTCCAGGGTTTAAATAATATTAACAGCTCTTAGAGATATCCAAGTTAACATTCTGTGGCAAAAAAGAAAAAAAAAGTAGACAGTCAGCGAAAAAGAAAAAGACCCTCAACCAAATGGACTAGCACAGTGGCTGCAACTATGGGCTCAAGCCCAGCAACGACCGTACAGACGGCACAGGAGCGGGCAGCGTCTGTCCTCTCGCACACACAGTCGCCATGAGCCAGAACCGATCGGACGGCACCTAACAACAACCCTATCTATCTCAGAGGGATATTAAAAGATTAATATAAAAAAAAATGGGATAGTGTAAAAAAGAAAAAAATCCCAATTTTTAATATATCATCGTTCATTCCAGACAAGAGATTTAAAGAAAATATATTAAAATATTATCAGTGGCTATCACTGAGTGGTAAGTTTTGGATTATTTTTGTTGTTGTTGTCAGTTTCCCCATCAAGTAGGTACAGGTAATATTTTCAATTTTATATTTTTCTACATATATTTTTATATAAATAAAATGCATTATTATACAAAGCAGAAAATATTCAGTGTTTTTGTAAATTATGCCTAAGGAAAAATGATATATACTTTTGGGAAGAAGGACTAAAACTATATAAATACTCAATAGTTCACATTACAAATTCATATTACCAATAATTTCATTTAAAACTGATATGGATTGAATTGTACCCCGCCCCCCCCAAAAAATAAATGTGTTGGAATCCTAACCCTACAACTGTAAGGAGACTATGCTCAACTACCAATCTATAGATTGGTACTTCAAACCCACCCAACAGCACCATAGACAAGAAGTCTGGTGATCTGCTTCCATAAAGAAAATCCTATGAAGCAGTTCTATTCTGTGACACATGGGGTCACCACGAGCAGGAATCAACTCAAGAGCAAGGGTTTGGTTGTTGGTTTTATACCGTAAATGTAATCCTGTTTGGGAATAGGATTTTCTTTTTTATGCTGTTGAGGCCCTATTGGTATAGTGGTGTCCTAAACTTAATCACTTCTAAATTATAAAAAAGCATAGATTAGACAAGGGAGCAAGCACAAACAGGGAAGTAGACGCCATGTGAAGATAATCAAGGAACCCTGACTTTCCCCCCAGAGCCAAATGGAGAGCTTTCCTCTATAGCTGGTGCCCTGAATTCCAACTTTTAGCCTCCTAAGCTGAGAGAAAATAAATTTGTTCCTTAAAACCGTCCACTTGTGGTATTTTTGTTACAGCAGCACTAAGAAACAACACTAATGTTCTTTAAAAAAAGGCCTTGGATTTAAGAAATATGTATTCTCTACATCAGTATTTTCAAATTGCAGGTTGCAGTCATTAGCGAATTCTGAAGTATATGTACTGCATCAGGATCGGCATGCATTTTTTAAATGAAAGAGCCCAAAAGAGAAAAAGAACATGTCAGAGTGTACTGAATGTAGTAAGTATTCTTTGGTAAACTTTTATTTCAGTTTTATGTATATGTATGTATGTATCATATTATCTAAGTCACAATATACTTTCTTCCTGTCAGTTACAATCAAAATCATCTGCAAACAACTGATCTATGTATTATTTATATTCTAGTTTACCAAACGAGTTAGGATGGAAAGTGTTGCAAGAAAAACAAAACTGCTCAGAGAAGCGTAAGTTACTTCTTTTTCTTTCTCAGTGAGTAGGAACATGTATATTCAAATCCTTCAATCTTTTCAAAAAAGTCCAAAGCGGCAAATAAATATTCAAAGGCATCACTAAGCATTTTAGTTTTCAAGATTCAAAGAGCAGGAATCACATAAAACTAGCTCTTCATCTTCTGCTTGTTGACTTTCTATCAGACCACTCTTGATTGAATAAACAGCAATCTCCGAGACAAGAGTGTAATTAGATAAAGGCCGGTAATCACTTGCCTAAGTGGTAAATTTGATCCAGCACTGCAACCAACCACTAGGGAGAGCTCAAAGGCTCTCTACCTACCACCTCCCATCCATTAACTTCCCATTTTACCCTTAAGGAGGAGTTTTAATGAGTTAAGAACAAAATGAAATCCTTTAAAAAAACCTAACTGTAAGGTATAGGATAGAGGCTGGAAGGAGCAAAGGGGATTAAAGTGCTCTTCTTTGTGAGTTCCTTCATTTTCATTCTTTTCCTGTCCCTGCAGTGTTGTTACAATCCATGTCTCAGGGATACCACCTCCTACAGTGCAGCCCTCCACCTGAGAAGACTAAGCACAACCAGGGTGGAGCCCAGAAGAAAGAAAGAAATTAAATAATGAGCAATTTTTCTTCCTGTCCAAATTATATTTTTTTAATTGTCCTTTAGGTGAAAGTTTACAGCTCAAGATGATCTCTCATACAAAAGTTCAGATACATATTGTTATGGGACATTACTTGCAATCCCCACAATGTGACAGCACATTCCCCCTTTGGGCCCCAGGTTTATTGTGTCTGTTTAACCTGTTCCTGTCCCTCCCTGCCTCTCTTCCTTCCTCCAGACAGGAGCAGCCCATTTGGTCTCATTTTTTTGGATCCAACTGAACCAAGAAGCAGACCTCTCCGCATATTATTTTCTGTCTTGTTGGATATGTAGTAACCAAAAATTTTTTCCGTCTGTAGCTTCTCTTTTCACTCTTTTGGTAAAGTCTTTTGACGAGTGTTTAAGTATTTGATTTTTAGGAGCTCCCAGTTATCTAGTTTCTCTTAGGGTGCTTGTGTATTCTTAGTTATGGTTTATATATTATTTATGCCATTTATTAGAGCTCTTAGTGTTATTCTTATTTTTTCTACCATGATTTTTATCATTTTAGATTTTATACTTAGGACTTTGATCCATTTTCATTAGTTTGTGTACAGGGTGTGAGGTATGCATCTTGTTTCATTTTATCACAGATAGATATTCAGTTATGCCAGCACCATTTGTCAAATTGTTTTTTCCTCATTTAATGGACTCTGGACTTCTGTCAAATATCAGCTGCTCATAAGAGGATGGATTTACATCTGGATTCTCAATTCTGTTCCATTGGTCTATATATCTCTTGTTGTACCAGTCCCAGGCTATTCTGACTACCATGGAGATATACTAGGTTCTAAAATCAGGTAGTGTGAAGCCTCCCATTTTGTCCTTCTTCAGTAATGCTTTACTTATCCAGGGCCTCTTCCCTTTCCATATGAAGTCGGTGATTTGTTTCTCCATCTTTTTAAAAAATGCAGTTGGAATATGGATCAGGATTGTGTTGTAGGTCGCTTTGGGTAGAACTGACATTTTCACAATGTTGAGTATTCCTATCCCTGAGCGTGGTATGTTTTTCCACTTACGTAGGTCTCTTTTGGTTTCTTGCAGTAGTGTCTTCTAGTTTTCTTTTTATAGGTCTTTTGTGACTCTGGTTAGGTTTATTTCTAAGTACTTTATCTTCTTGGGGGCTACTGTAAATGGTATTGATTTGGTGATTTTCTTTTTGAAGTTCTCTTTGTTGGTGTAGAGGAATTCAACTGATTTTTGTATGTTTATCTTGTATCTTGATATTTTGCTGACATCTTCTATTAGTTCCAGTAGTTTTCTTGTGCATTCTTTGGGCTTTTCTGTGTATAAGATCACATCATCTGCAAATATGGATACTTCTACTTCTTCCTTACCAATTTCTCTTGCCTTATTGCTCTGGCTAAGGCCTCCAGCACAATGCTGAATAAGAGTGGTGATAAAGGGCATCCTTCTCTGGTTTCTGTTCTCAAGGGAATGCTTTCAGACTCTCTCCATTTAGGATGATGCCGACTATTTGCTTTGTATAAACGCCCTTTATTATGTTGAGCAATTTCCCTTCTATCCCTATTTTGCTGAGAGTTTTTATCATGAATGGGTGTTGGACTTTGTCAGATGCCTTTTCTGCATCAATTGATAAGATCATGAGATTCTTATCTTTTGTTTTATTTACATGACGGATTACACTGATTGTTTTTCTAACGTTGAACCATGCCTGCATACCTGGTATGAATCTGGCTTGGTCATGATGAATTAATTTTTAATATGTTGCTGAATTCTACTGGATAAAATTTTGTTGAGGATTTTTGAGTCTATGTTCATGAGGGATACTGGTCTGTAATTTTCTTTTCTTTTCTTTTTGTGGTATCTTTATCTGGCTTTGGTATCAGGGTTATGCTGGCTTCACAGAATGAGTTCAGGAGTATTCCTTCCTTTTCCATGCTCTGAAACATCTTTAGTAGTAGTGGTGTTAACTCTTCTCTGAAAGTCTGATAGAATCCTCCAGTGAAGCAATCGGGGCCAGGGCTTTTTTTAATTACCTCTTCAATCTCTTCTTTTGTTATGAGTTTATTTAGTTTTTCTCACTGGGTTTGCGTTAGTTTATGTAGGCAGTGTGTTTCTACAAGTTTGCCTATTTCCTCTACGTTTTCAAATTTGTTAAAGCACAATTTTTCATAGTACTCTGTTATGATTTTTATTTCAGTTGGGTCTGTTGTAGTAACACCCATGTCATTTCTTATTGGGGTTATTTGCTTTCCCTCCTGTTTTTCTTTTGTCTCTTTGGCCAATGGCTTATCAGTTCTGTTCACCTTTTCCAAGAACCAGCTTGCTGTTTCTTTCAATTGTTTTTCTATTCTCTATTCCATTTATTTCTGCCCTAATTTTTATTCTGTCCTTTCTTCTGGTGTCCAAGGGCTTCTTTTGTTGCTGTCTATTTGTTCAAGTTGTAGGGTTAGTGTTTTGATTTTGGCCCTTTCTTCTTTTTGGATGTGCATTTATTGCTATAAACTGACCTCTGAGCACTGCTTTTGCTGTCTCCCAAAGGTTCTGGTAAGATGTGTTTTCATTCTCATTTGATTCTATGAATTTCTTTATACCATCCTTGATTTCTTCTATAACCTAGTAGTTTTTGAGCAAGGTGTTGTTCAGTTTTCAAGTATTTGATGCTTTCCCCTTGCTGTTTCTGTTCCTGATTTCTACCTTTAAGGCTTTAGGGTTCGAAAAGATGCTCTGGGATATTTCAAGCCAGAGGAGTGTGAAGAAATGGGCCTCAGAGCAGTTGCTCAGGTCTGCCTCTAGCTTAGACTTGTGCTAACACAGCAACAACGGCCCTGGAAGGCTCACATATTTTCCAGTTCACTTTCGCATAATGAAAAACTAGACAAACATCTGAGCTATTGAAGGCAGACACTGGAATTACCTGGGGAGATTTCTCCATATTAAATTCACTGTGTTGGTCAGCAATTCTGAAATGACTTCGTATGTATAAAAGCATTAAGTAAAAAAGCAGATATATTATTGATAACGAGAACCAGATACCTTACTGTTAGAGGAAAAAAAAAAGTTAAAATAAGAAAACGAAGCCTAGAATGAACTTTATGGGACTTAGTCAGAATCCAAAGTATTATGAACATATGTTTTTATAATATACAAAGAACTATATCCAGAAATATAAATCTATTTGTATACACAGATTAACACACATACATATATCTCACAGCTCTGAGAGAGGCCAGAAGTAATAACATCCCAGTAGCTAGCCAGCTTAATCCATAAGGAGCCCTGGTGGCACAATGGGTAAGTGCTCAGCTGCTTAACCAAAAGGTCAGCAGTTTGAACCCACTAGCAGCTCCACGGCAGAAAAGACTTGGCAATCTGCTCCCACAAAGACTACAGACTAGGAAACCCAATGGAGCAGTTCTGCTTTGTTCTACAGGGTTATTATGATTTGGAATTGACTTGATGGCACACAAAAACAACAATAGCTGGTTCCTAAATATTATTCTCCAGTAAAGGACATGAGGGCTCCTTGGACAAGTTGACCCCAGAGCTGAGACAAAGAAAATATAATATGAGCCTGGAGCATCTTGTACCAGAAAGTAAAAAAGAAAGCACTGAAAAAAGGATGCTGGCATGTCAAATAGGCCAAAGAGCCAACCTTGAAAGAGCTCTCAATGCAAAAACTGGAACAATTTACACAATAAAATAAGTAACAATAGCATTAGACTATAACCTACACAAGAAAATTAAAATTCCACAAGAACACACATATACATACATAAAGAGGGATGGCTGGCTATTCCTTACAGAATAATTCCAATTAATGAACATAGCAAGAATGAGGGAAATAGAAAGCGAGCATTAGAACATTACAGTAATAACTGTTGCACGCAAGATCTACTAGTGGGTACTTAAATTAGTGGGAGAAAACTTGAAGAGAAACAGGATATTTATATAATCTCAAAGTATTTCTCCCAAAATATTAATTAAAAACAGAAAAAAAGAAGTAACTTTACAGTGGAGAAAACTAGCACACATCAGTTCAGCCAAGTGATCAAGGTTACTACCATCAGTAATAAGACAGTGATATACCATGTACTGAGAAAGGTATATCATTTCTCCAGTACTCTTATTAAAAATTTATAATCTCAATCTAGTCATGACAAAACATCAGATAAACTAATATTGATGGACATTTTACAAAATTATTGACCAGTAGTCTTCAAAAGTATCAAGGCCATCGAAGACAAGGAAAGATAGTAACCGTCACAGATTAGAGGAAACTAAGGAGACATGACAACAAAATGCAATGTGGAATCCTAGATTGTACCTTGGAACATAAAAAGGACATCAGTGGAAAAACTGGTGAAATCTGAACAAAGCCTACAGTTGTTCTTCCTGTTGTTAGAGCCATCAAGTCGCTTCCGACTCACAACAACCCTATGCACACCAGAACAAAACACCGCTCAGTCCTGTGCCATCCTCACAATTGTTGCCATGCTTGAGTCCATTGTTGCAGCCACTGTGTCAATCTGTCTCGTTGAGAGTCTTCCTCTTTTTCCCTGACCCTCTCCCTTACCAAGCATGACGTCTTTCTCCAGGGACTGATCCCTCCAGATAACACGTTCAAAGTATGTCAGATGTAGTCTCACCATCCTTGCTTCTAAGGTATGTTCTGATTGTACTTCTTCCAAGACAGATTTGTTCATTCTTTTGCAGTCCATGATACATTCAGTATTCTTCACCAACACAATTCAAAGGCATCAATTCTCCTTTGGTCTTCCTTATTCATGGTCCAGCTTTCATATGCATATGACGCAATTGAAAACATCATGGCTTGGGTCAGGCACCCCTTAGTCTTCAAGGTGACATCTTTGCTTCTCAACACTTTAAAGAAATCTTTTGCAGCAGATGTGCTCAATGCAATGGGTCTTTTGATTTCCTGACTGCTGCTTCCATGGCTGTTAATTGTGGATCCAAGTAAAATGAAATCCTTGAGAATCTCAATCTTTTCTGTTTATCATGATGTTGCTTACTGGCCCAGTTGTGAGGATTTTTGTTTTCCTTATGTTGAGGTGTAATCCATCCTGAAGGCTGTGGTGTTTGATCTTCATCAGTAAGTGCTTCAAGACCTCTTCACTTTCAGCAAGCAAGGATGTGTCGTCTGCATAACGCAGGGTGTTAATGAGTTTTTCTTCAATTCTGATGCTGGTTCTCCTCCATAGGGTCCAGCTTCTTGGAGTATCTGCTCAGCATACAGCCTAAACAGGTATGGTGCAAGGATACAACCCTGACGCACACCTTTCCTGGCTTTAAACCATGCAGTATTCCCTTGTTCTGTTTGAACCATTGCCTCTTGATCCATGTATAGATTCCTCATAAGCACAATTAAGTGTTTTGGAATTCTCATTCTTCGCAATGTTATCCATAATTTGTTATGATCCACACAGTCGAATGCCTTTGCATAGTCAATAAAACACAGGAAAACATCTTTCTGGTATTCTCTGCTTCAGCCAGGATCTGTGTGACATCAGCAATAATATTCCTGATTCTACAACCTCTCCTAAATCTGGCTTGAAGTTCTGGCATTTCTCTGTTGACATACTGCTGCAGCCGCTTTTTAATGATCTTCAGCATGTGATATTAATGATATTGTTTGATAATTTCCACATTCCATTGGATCACTTTTCTTGGGAATAGGCATAAATATGGATCTCTTCCAATCGGTTGGCCAGGTAGCTGTCTTTCAAATTTCTCAGCATAGACAAGTGAGTACTTCCAGCACTGCATCCATTTGTTGAAACATCTCAGTTGGTATTCCGTCAATTCCTGGAGCCTTTTCGCAATGCCTTCAGCGCAGCTTGGACTTCTTCCTTCAGGACCAGTGGTTCCTGATTGGATGTTACCTCCTAACATGGCTGAACGTCAACCAATCCTTTTTGGTATGATGACGCTGTGTATTCCTTCCACCTTCTTCCTTCCACCTTCTTTCGATGCTTCCTGGTCATTTAATATTTTCCCCATAGAATCCTTCACTATTGCAACAAATCTATTCTTGAGATGGTCTCTAAATTCAGGTGGGATATACTCAAGGTCATACTTTCACATTCACGGACTTGCTCGAATTTTCTTCAGTTTCAACTTGAACTTGCACACGAACAACTGATAGTTTATTCTGCAGTTGCCCCCTAGCCTTGTTCTAATGGATGATACTGAATTTTTCCATCGTCTCTTTGCACAGATGTAGTTAATTTGATTCCTGTGTATTCCACATGCATAGTCACCATTTACGTTGGTGAAAAAAAGTGTTTGCAAACGCAGTCGTTGGTCTTGCAAAATTCTATCATGTGATCTATGGCATCGTTTCTATCACCAAGTCCTCATTTTCAACTACTGATCCTTCTTCATTTCCAACTTTCATATTCCAATCACCAGTAATTATCAATGCATCCTGATTTCATGTTCAATCAATTTCAAACTGCGGAAGTTGGTAAAAATCTTCAATTTCTTCATCTTTGGCCTTAGTGGTTGGTATGTAAATTTGAATAACAGTCATATTAACTGGTCTTCCTTGTAATCATATGGGTATTATCCTATCACTGACAGCACTGTACTTCAGGGGCTATAGCTACTAGTATTGTACAAATGATTTCTTTCTTTGCTAATCTTAGATCTTGGTTTTGATAATTACATCATGGTTATGTAAGACGTTAAAATTAGGGGAAGCTAGTAAAGGTTGGCACAATGGTGAAGAACTCAGCTGCTAACCAAAAGGTTGGCAGTTCAAATCCACCAGTCCTTCTTTAGAAACCCTATGAGGCAGTTCTACTCTGTCCTATAGAATTGCTGTACAAGTCAGAATCGACGCAATGGCAGTGGAGTTTTTTCTTTTTTTTTAAGGTAAAGAAGATGTAGGAATTCTCTGCCCTGTTTTGTAGCTTTTCTGTAAATCTAAAATTATTTCAAAATTAAAAGTTTCAAACAATGCCTAGGCCCCGCTCCAAGGAGCTCCCCCAAGAAAGAGAAGTGAGTACATGCTTTCTGAAAAGGCTACCCAAGTGATTCTGATGTGATGGTCTGGATAAGGACCACTGCCCTGTTGATAATAACTAGTGATCATTTCCCTTTGCACATATCTCCCTTAGGAACTGAGCAGCCATGAGGGGCATCATTTTTAATAAAGAGATTCTGAACTAGCTATTTATTTATTTGCTTCTTAGTCATTCATTCATTCATTTACTTGCCATATCATTGAAATATGAAGCCTTGAGAAACAGCACCCTTTTTACTTGTCATTGTTTTGAAGTCCTTTCATTAAAACATAACTTTTCACTATACAAAGTCTCACCAAAAGAACTATATTCTTAACACAAAAGACACCTGTCACCCAGCACATTTCCGAACTAAATCTACAGAATTCCGGACTGGCAAAGGGGTTACAATAAAACCTTAGGAGTCTAAGCCAATTAACGTAATTGTTATCAGTAAGTTGTATGCCTGTAAAAAGCTGAAATGGCAAATGTATGTGATAGATATATTTATAACAAGGACAAAAAGGAGAGAGACAGAGTAGCTGCTGAGGCTGCTTATGTACAACCAAACACATCATGGGATTAGGTTCCTTGATTTGGAGCCTTAGGGTCATGGTTTCATGGGACATCCCAGTTGAATGGCCTAATAACGTATTTAGTGCTTCTCTTCTACCTCCTAGTTCATTGCATAGTGTCTGGGGTCTTAAAATCTTGTTAGTGGCCATCCAAGGCACACTAATTGGTCTCTATTCACCTGGAGCAACAGAGGAAGAAGGAAAGTCAGGAGTAGAAGGGAAAAATGGAATGTGTGCCTAATTGCCTCCGTGAACAACCACCTCCTCTGTCATGAAACTAGGAAGAACTGGATGGTACTCGACTACTATTATTGGACATTTTGATCAAAGATTCTATAGAAGAATTCTGATCACAAGGGGAAAATCCAGAACAGAATTTCAAAGTCTCATGGAATCCAGACTTTCTGAAGCCACTGAGGCTAAATGAACCCCCAAAACTGCTGTCTTGAGGTCATCTTAAACCTTAAACCAACAATATTCCCTAAAGTCTTAAAATCAAACAGTAGTTTAGCTTAACTAGTAAAAAATGCCTGACTTGAACATTATGCTCTTTTAAGAACTATCTATATGTGATCAAATTAACAACAGCAACAGGAAAGATTAGATAGAAACCCTAGGGGGCAGTGAGTTTATGTTAATGGGGGAGGAACAATCCAGAAAAGGAGGGTAAGAATGGTTGTACGACTCAAAAAATGTAATCAATGTCACTGAATCGTACATGTAGAACTGCTGAACTGATGAATGTTTTGGGTGTATATTCTCAACAACAAAAAAGTAAATTATAAAAAAAAACCTTTGGAATCTAAAACTCTTCTAACACTACTTAAGCAAGACCTATAATCTTAAATAATCTTTAAGTAATTTTAACTAAATGAAAGTTGTTCTTTTCTGAAAATGCACTAGCATACCTTTCTAGTAAGATGAAAATTTATAGCCAAAAACACATAGATTAAAAATTAAACGAAAAAAAAAAAAAGATGTTCTCAAAATAACAGACACTTTCATTAGTAGTTATGTGGCTAACTTTTTTTTCAAAAGGTAATAAAACATTAACTGACATCAATATAGGAAACTATGATACAGCTAAAATGAATGGATCAAATATGAAACCTCTTCCACTTTCATTTGAAAGCTTTGAGCTCCCTCTACCGAAAATCTATATTAAACTTTTGCAACTTAAGGTGGCAATTTGATGCCTTTGGCTAAAGTCTAATTAATGACCTCCAATGAATGCTGGGTGTAATAAGATCCTCTTGCTTTTATAAAATGTACGTATTTTTAAGAGGTACTTTTTCTTACAAATCTGTGAAGCTTATTTTAAAGTTGAATTCAATGTATTTAGAAGAGTTCTTTAAAAAATTTTTTTCAAAAGAATCTCAATGAGAAATCAAACTGAAAATATACTGAAACATTTTGATCAGTCTGACCTACTAGAGAGTTTTCAATAAACATATACACCAGACTACAAAAGGCAAAAAAGCAATCAGAACTGCAATTAGAAAAGTAACCTCCAGTCAGTGAACAGTGGTTGACTGACTGATCTGTGTATTTAGGTTTGAGAAGGCCTTTCCAAGTAAACACCAAAACAGAGGAGTCAAACACCGGCAGATTTTTAACAAAAAAATGGAAGATATACTGTGAAAGGAAACCCTGGTGGCGTAGTGTTTAAGTGCTACGGCAGCTAACCAAAGGGTAGGCAGTTCGAATCCACCAGGCACTCCTTCGAAACTCTGTAGGGCAGTTCTACTCTGTCCTATAGGGTCGCTATGAGTCGGAATCAACTCAACGGCACTGGGTTTGGTTTTGGGGTTTTTTGGATACTGTGAAAGATACTATAAACAAAGTAAAATGACAAATAGAAGATTTCTCTTTACTTTTGCAACACACGTTATGAATTGAATTGTTCCACAAAACGATATGTTAAAGCCTCATCTCTGTATCTGTGAATATGACCCTGTTCAGAAATACAGACTTTCTTTTGTTATGTTAATGAAGTCTTACAAGAGTAGAGTGGGTTCTAAACTTAATCCCTTCTTAAAAAACCCAGTGCTGTCGAGTCGATTCTGACTCATAGCGACCCTATAGGACAGAGCAGAACTGCCCCATAGAGTTTCCAAGGAGCGCCTGGTAGATTTGAACTGCCAAACCTTTCATTAGCAGCCGTAGCACTTAACCACTACATCACCAAGGTTTGCAATCCCTTCTTAGTGATGTCTTATTAAAAAAATAAAAAAGACATCTAGATGCACACAGGGGGAACAGACAATATGAGGAACTGTCTGCAAGCCATGGAATGCCAATAAATGCATAGGCTATAAAGCTAACTGAGACTAGGAAGGACCTTCCCCTAGAGCCAAAACAGAGAGAGCATAGCCCTGCCAAAAAACCTAAATTCACTCTTCTCAACTCCAAAGCTGTGAGACAATAAATTTTTGATCTCTAAAACTACCCAGTTGTGGTATTTTTGTTACAGTAGCATTAGGAAACTAAAACAACATATAACAAAGAGTTCATATATTTAATAAGAGTTCTACAAATCAATAAGAAACAAATGAACACCCCAATATGGGCAAAGACTAAGTAGAGAACTCATATTCAAAATACAAAAAACATCTTCACTAAATTAATTTTTTTAATTAAAACAATTATATTTATTTCTGCCTATAGACTGTAAACAATTTTTTTAAATGGTAAAACCTAGTTCTGTTTAGAATATAAGATAATGGCATTACAAGGATTTACTAGAATACGTTAAGACACACATATATAGGCCCCTTGCTATAAAACACTGATATAGACAAAAAGTGCAAAATATTCTCAATGTCCACTCATAAGGAAGTACACTTAAAAAAAAAAAAAAGATATAGTAAATCTCTATGTACTGATGTGAAAAGTTATCAAATTAAAAAAGAAAAGGTAATTCTGGAACAGTACTTAACAGTATGATGTCATTTATGTAAAACAGCATAAGCGTCTGTGTGTGTATTTGCTGTTAGTTGTTGAATCGATTCCAACTCATGGCAACCCCACGTGTGCAAAGTAAAACTGCCCCACGGAGTTTTCAAGGTTGTGACCTTTCGGAAGCAGATCACCAGGCCTGTCTGGGTAGGTCTGAACCACCAGCCTTTTGTTTAGTAGTCCAGTGACTAACCATTTATACCACCATATGTGTGTATATTTGCGTGTACTTGTGTGTGTGTGACATTTATAGATGAAAACATATGTATATAAAAACAAACTATTAACAGTGTTATCACTGCAAAATGGAATCAATGAATGACTTACGTTATCTACTATTTAAATATTTCACAATGGAATTATTGTAACAAGTGACAATATTTTAAAATACTCGTTTAAAAATTAAACGACAAACGCTCTCACTTACTGAAGCCTGTAGACGTTTCACACACATTTTTTTATTTACTTCTCCAGCATACCTAAGCCTTACCTCATTTTACAGATGAGGAAAACTGAGATGCAGTAAAGTTAAGCAAACTGCCCAGGACAACACAGCTGCAATTCAAACCTGTACTAAACAGGTTAGCACACTATAGTAAAGATTTAGTAAATGTTAGAAAGTGTAGTAAAGATTTAGTAAATGTTAGAAAGTGGTATAGGAGTAATAAAAGCTTAATAAATTAATGGTAGAAATGCTGGTGCCATCCAGTCGACTCCGATTCACAGCAACCCTATAAGACAGACCTGCCCCACAGGGTGTCCAAGGAGTGGTCCTGGTTAAGCGCTAGGCTGCTAACCAAAAAATTGGCAGTTCCAATCCGCCAAGAGGCTCCTTGAGAAAAAGACCTGGTGTCCTCCTCCTGTGAAAATTAAAACCGAAAAAACCAAACCCACTGCTGTCAAGTTGATTCCAACTCATAGTGACCCTACAGGACAGAGTAGAAATGCCCCATAGGGTTTCCAAGGAGCAGCTGGTGGATTGAAACTGCTGGCCTTTTGGTTAGCAGCCGAGCTCTTAACCACTGCACCAACAGGGCTCCCCTATAAAGATTACCGCCTAGAAAACCCTGTCTACTGTCATATGCGGTCACTATGAGTTGAAATAGACTCAACTGCACCTAATAACAATGTTAAATAAAAACTGTCATCTGGGAAAAAATAAATACGCTACTTCAAAGAGACCATTTTAACTTGAATTTTCTGCTCACCCTTGGTATTTTCTATCATTGTTTGATATCTGGTTTAAAGTTGCCCTCCCCCCTCCCCCCACACACACATAATTTCATTCAGTTCTGAACGCTGAAGTTGTCTCAGTTGTTCGGGCTAAGTGGCTAAAGCAAGACTTTTAGTCTTTTGTATGATATTCTTCAATCTGCATGATCAAGGGCTCGATTTCAGCAGAACCCTCCTCAGTGTCCACAGTCATAGCCTTCATTTTTCAACCCACCAATTTCACGAGTTGCTACCTGACTTTGATATGTTCCTAATAAGAGTTGGCGCATTTATCAAATTCTGTACAATAACAATAACGTTAGAGCATCAGCATCAGTCTCCTTCTCAAAAGATCTAGGAGCCCTGGTGGCACAGTGCTTAAGGCATTCAGCTGCTAACCAAAAGGTTGGCAGTTTGAACCCACCAGTCGCTCTGAGGGAGAAAGATGTGGCAGTCTGCTTTCATAAAAATTTACAATCTTGGAAACTCTATCAGGCAGTACTCCTCTGTCCTATACAATCACTATGAGGTGGAACTGACTTGACGGCAGTGGGTTTTTGGTTTGGTCTCAAAAGATCTAAATTTTTGTCCACTCTTCCTAATTTTGAGATGGGCAGGCTAGGAGGAGGTTGGATACAGCAGGAGTCCCATTCTGAGCCTACCCTGTGTTCGTCCTATATTTATTTCAGTTCTACTGGGGCAAATCTCTTGAAGTGATGGCCATACTTGGTGTCTATTTTCATGGACACCCTGGATTCTGCTCAGAACAAATTCACTTTAAGGGAAGAGAGAACTAAAGCCTCATTTAAGCAGAGCCAACACCAGCTGCCATCAAGTCAATTCCAGCTCATAGTGAACCAGCGTCTATCAGAATAGAACTGCGCTCTGTAGGATTTTCAATGGCTGATTTTTCAGAAGTAGATCACTAGGTCTTTCTTCCAAGGTGCCTCTGGGTGAACTCAAACCTCCAACCTTTCAGTTAGCAGCTAAGCCTATTAGCCGTTTGCACCACCCAGACACTCCAAGGAGAGCAATATTCCTCTTTAAACCAAATGGTGATGCTGATATGCTGTGACAAGCCTTGGCAACACTGGTAATGGCAACAGCGGTAGCCGTGATTTCAGGATCAGACATCAACAGCCTCAGCACAAATGGCTTCAGTAGCGTTGTCATGGATTGAATTATGTCCCCCCAAAAATATGTGTATCAACTTGGTTAGGCCATGATTCCCATTACTCTGTGGTTGTCCTCCATTTTGTGATTCTAATTTTATGTTGAGAGGATTAGGGTGGGAATGTAACACCACCCTTACTCAAGTCACCTCCCTGATCCAAGGTAAAGGGAGTTTCCCTGGGGTGTGGCCTGCACCACCTTTTATCTCTTAAGAGGTAAAAAGGAAAGGGAAGCTAGCAAAGAGTTGGGGACCTCATACCACCAAGAAAGTAGCACCAGGAGCAGAGCGCGTCCCTTGGACGCGGGGTCCCTGCGCCTGAGAAGCTCCTCGACCGGGGGAAGATTGAGGACAAGGACCTTCCTCCAGAGCCAACAGAGACAGAAAGACTTCCCCTGGAGCCGATGCCCTGAATTTGGACTTGTAGCCTACCAGACTGTGAGAAAACAAATTTCTCTTTGTTAAAGCCATCCACTTGTGGTACTTCTGTTATGGCAGCACTAGACGACTAAGACAAGCATCAACTATAGCAACAGCCTTTAATGGCTTTCGATAGCAGTAGCGACAAGAGACATACAAATAATGACTATTACTTATTAGTCAGCTGTTATATCCCAGGCACTTTACTAAGAACTTTACATAGCAGTCTCCTTAAATCTGTAGAATAATACTATAAAGTGTGTATTATTATCCTAGATTTAAAGATAAGTAACTTGCCCAAGGCAAGTCAGCATGTGAGCTGTACGGTTAAGATCTGAACTTAGCTGTGTGGCTCCAAAGTTTATGCTTCTTCCAAAAGTAAAAGTCAAAGAAAACTGCCACCAAGAGAATGAATTTTCAGGGCCCACATCAAATACCTCCTGGAAATTTCCAGAACTGTTTAGAAATGGCTTGAGGAGAGCCAGAAATCCCACAGAATATACTCTGGCTGGGAACAGCCAGAAATTTTATACCTATTATTATTAAACCTCAGCTCAGATTGGTATAAAGTCTGAAAAATACAGGCAATTCAATATTTTCACAGAATCTTCACAATAGTGCTACTTCCCATAACAGCATGAATGTGCTTTGATGTCACTTGAGTTCCACGGCAATGGTACATCATCATAAGTTACTTTCCTTATATTTTCATTTGCATAATATTGTAATATATAGGTACAAAGAATTCTCACATACGGGATATAAAGAAATAATACAACAATTCTGTGAGGCAGAAAGGACATTCAAAATCATTTCTCTTTTTACAACTCAGGAAACTAAACAGCAAGGTTAAATAGCATGAACATTAACCTAAGTGTACGAAATTCATTACGCACTGAGCTAAGCACTGAGTATAAAGGAAAATAAGACATGATACCTCTTCTCAAGTAAAAAACCAGGGTCTAGCAGAGGTGGCAAAAACAAACACCTACAACATAATATGATAAATACATTTCTAATATATCCAACTTTTCATTAAATTTAATAACTAGGTAATGCCACTGAAACTCTCATTTTCTTCAGCAAACTTAGAAAGAGATCTAATAAAAGTATAAATTTAAAATGGCCACGGATAATTCACTAAAAGAAACCTAGGTGAAAACATAAAATATTTGCCAAAAGGAGAAAAATTCAGAAGTTCATAAAAAATAGAGTTTATAAAAATAAGATGTGTTAGAAGTATAAGAAATTAGTAGTAAATCTTTAAAGAGGTAACTATAAATGGTCTTCAATGTAGCCAGGTTTATGAGAGAAATACAAACTGGAAAATTCCTTTGGATGGTTCACGGGGAAAAAAATTTAAGGTCAATTTTTTACTCGGATCAAAACTCTTTATTCTACAGACTGAAAGTAGAAAAACAGAAAAAGAAGCTTCAGGAGTTCAGGAGGAACAAAAGTTAAATGAGTTAAACGATCTACTGGTATTTACTAACCATCCCCTAACCTTTTTCCACAAATTCCTACTTGACTACTGAGTACTTCTGTTGCCCACACGGGCCTCTCCTAGAGCTTAAAACAAAGGTGACTTTAGATTTATGCATTTCTGACATAGTAGGCTGTGTTTGTTAACGGAATTCAGCTCTGTCAAACCATGTTTGTGAGGAATGCATTCAGTTATTCATTCAATAAATATTTAGTGAGTATTGTCAGGTACATGTTAGAATCCGAGGTAGAACAGTAAACAAGACAAGATGGATAACTGGATAGATAGACAGGCGAACAGATGGATGGACAGGGCAGGGAAGACGGTAAGAATATAGCAACAGATATCGGGGTATGGATTTCAATTATAACAGATTAAGAAACTGGAATATTGAAATAGGTAACTAAATTTTCATTAAGAGTCTGCATCCATTTTCCCAAAATGTAAAGTGTCCAATACTTTTAGAAACTGTTATTAGTGATGGACTGTTGGTAATGACAGCCATGCCACCCACCAGAGGGGACAAGCCACAGCAGCCATCAGAGTACATTTACTTCATGTTTAGCAATAACATATCTGTGGGAAAATAATGGGGAGGGCTCATGAGAGTAAGTATAATATTTATTTTGAGTAAAGTTATCACTAAACATACCTTTCAGATAAAAAACATCTCTTGGGAGGATTTAGATTTTGACAAGATTCTAGGTTGCCATCAGGTGATGAGGAAAGTTGCTCTGATTGCAAGTTGTCTGTATCACCCAAACTGGCCTCAGTTACAGGTAGGGTCTGTATGTATTTTCTTCCTAACTCCGTTCCCAGGACATTCGTCAATATAACTCTGGGTATCCTGTCACACAGAACAACAAACACTGTACTGTACTGAAGTTTTCAGTGAAAACATGTATTCTAGGAAGCTGAATTTTCAAACATTTTCTTCTTAGCACAAGTAAGAGATTAGAACTGTAACACTCTAGAAATCAACCAATGAACACTCAAAAATCTAGATAAACACATTCTTTTTTATGTTTCTAGAAGTACTTCTTTCTTATAAATTGGCAAAGATTAATCTACAACTACAATCAGACTTTAACAAGTAGCCAGTTTTAAAACTGTACTAAATGCTTTTGGGTACATAAAATTTTGACCAATTTTTCTTAAAAAATGCACTCTTTTTCTTTTCCAGTAGCTGTTCAAAACAGAGGTAAGTGCAAAATTAAACTGACCAATTCAAGAAAGCTTTGTTATTCTCTTCAACAGAAAGTTCCTCAATAAACAATTACATACAAACAATTACATCATTGGAAAATAACAAACGCTAAATCCAACAAGAAGATATCACTCAGATTGCATCTATGGCAACAACAGATTCCTTATGAAAACAGCACATATACTGATGGTAGTGTATGTAATTTATATAATACCACTGGGGAAAGAGTCAATAAGTTAAATGCGTAGGAAATTAAAGTGTATTTTTAAAGCTCCAAACCTTTTTACATTGGTAGGGTTTGTATCAAATGTACTATAAATTCCTGAGGTCTTCTTAAACAGAAAAGGGTAATGTAATCTTTTCTTGGATACCAACAACAAAAAAAACCTAACCTGCTGCTGTCAACTGTGATTCACGGTGACCCCGTGTGTTACAGAGTAGAACTGCTCCATAAGGTTTTCTTGGCTGTAATCTTCACAGAAGCAGACTGCCAGGCCTTTGTCCATGGCACCACTGAATGGATTCAAACAGCTTACCTTTAGATTAGTAAAAACCAAAAACCAAACCCACTATCAATTCTAACTCATAGCGACCCCACAGGGTTTCCAAAGCTTTAAGTTTCTATGAAAGCAAAATGCCACATCTTTCTCCCGTGGAGCCACTGGTGGTTTTGAACCACGGACCTTTCAGTTCGCAGTTGATCACTTTAAGGTTAGTAGCCAAGGGCAAACCATTTATACCACCTTGGTTAACCGGTTGTTATTATGAACAAGAGCTGGTGTATTTTGCCACACTACAATGATACCCTCAAGGCTGCTATTTGGCACTGAAATGACTAGCCTAACCCCAATTATTGTGATTTTTTAGTTGTTACTATATTTTATACCTTCAGAAAGGGCCTGAGTACTTTAAGTGAGAAATGTGAACTTTCTTGTTAGCTACAATTGTTGCAGTACTTAGAGGTGCTCTTTATTTTCACTACATAGATGCACTAGGTTTCAGAATGTTCTTTTCACTAGATTTGAGATAATTATGAATCACAGAATTTCAGATCGTAAGAAGAGCTTTAAAGTTATTCAGTCCTTCTCTTTATTATAAACATCAAACCAAAAACCAAACCCAGTGCCACTGAGTTGATTCCAACTCATAGCAACCCTATAGGACAGAGCAGAACTGCCCCGTAGAGTTTCCAAGGAGCGCCTGGTGGATTCGAACTGCTGTCCCTTTGGTTAGCAGCCGTAGCACTTAACCACTACGCCACCAGGGTTTCCATTATAAACACAGAGAACCAAAAATTCAGAGAAGTTAAATGGCTTGTTCAAGTATAAGTAGCTCTTCCTGGAAGAACCTGGCCTATTATCTTTCGGCTGCTTTGTTTGTTTTATTCCATTATACTGTATCCTCAAAACTAGCTTGCTACACAAAGGATTCCAGATAACAGAGCTTTTCCCTATATACTTCGGGAAATCCTGAAAAAATATTCATTTCTAGCACTATCACCATAAAAAGATGTTGCAATGATTAGATAAGACATCTGATCTAAAAACAATAAAAAGAAAAAAAAATGGCTAACATTAAATATAGCTCCCTAAACTTAGAGTTTATGAGAGAAGAAAGAAGGGAAAGAAAGTCTGCCCCCTAAAAAAAAAAAAAAAAAAAAATGCCCCCTAGTACACTCTCAATTGTGAGGTCAGAGCAGAGCTATTTTTCTACCTCCTTGTAACATTTAAATCTCTCAGGACCCTATTTATTACTGTCTCCCTTGTATCATCCTTGATCCCTAACAAAACTCTCCTTGAAGATACTGGATTAAAAGTGGGAATGAGGGCAACGTAAGATCAATAAGGAATCTCAAGATTTCTGTCACCTAGCCTCACACTAGTTATTACTATGAAATGAACCGCTGAAGAAAACAACTGTGGTTCTCAATACTTTAGGAAAAATACAGAAAAAATAGAAGCAGAGAGAATTTCATTCATGTTAGAACCATTTTTTCTAGGTGAATATTTTAGTATAAATATTATTTTTAAGTGCTGAAAGACTGATAAACTGAGAACTCATTTTTAAGAATTAACAATATACTCTTTTTATGAGCATCTGTGGGTGGCGCAAATGGTTAGGCACTCGCCTACAAAGGTCCCTAGGTGGTGCAAACAGTAGCGCTAGGCCGCTAACCTACAGGTCAGCAATTCAAATCCAGCCGGCAGTACCGTGAAAGAAAGGCCTGCCAATCTGCTTCCACTAAGATTATAACCAAGAAAGCCCTACAGGGCAGTTCTACTCCGTAAGGCATGGGGTCACCATGCATCAGAACTGACTCGACAGCAACGGGTTTGTTTGTTTTTGTTTATCAACTCAAAGGTTGGTGATTTGAATCCACCAGGAGGGCACCTCAAAAGAAAGGCCTTGCAATCTACTTCCGAAAGGTCACAGCTATTGAAGTTCTGCTCTGAAGCCCACGGGGTCACCATGAGTCAGAATCGAGTCAATGAAACTGGTTTAGTTTTTACTGTTTATGGTATCACTACTGAATTCTAAAATACTGCTCATAATAAAAATAACCCAAAAATCTGCAATATTTGGGTAGAGTGAAAACTTGGGGGCACATAAGGGGACACATCAAAGAAATGTCAACTATCACTGAGTTCTGTTAAAATGTTTAAAATGTTGGGTCCCTAAAAAAAGATGTCTCATGAAAATAGGAGTTGGAGTTCATAGGTTAGTCCTGTACAAAGCGTTAAGGATAACATTTGACAAAAAGGCAGTATAAATATCAACAAGGAAAGAGAAAATTGTAAATGTTGACCATATTCCTGTATGGTTTGTTCTTCTGCTGGATTGTGAACAAAGAAAAAGGCTAGAAATAAAAATAATAACCTGGGAGAATAAACAAGGCCATTTAAGTTAAAAATGTTTCCTAAGAGAAAAATTTCAAAATTTTTTAATTCAACCAAAACCATCTGAAAAGGAGATTTTACATACCAAACTGCACTAGAACCTGCATCCCTAAAGCACCAGAGCCCTCCAGGGCTTCTGAAGCTCTCAGAAAGTTCAGGGAATTATCTCAGCATGTGTACCATAGTATCTTTCAATAAGGGGAGCAGTCTGTTACTATGTGACAAATGTCACAGGGAAAACATTGAAAAGCAAGTAGAACTTTAATGAATAAGGATGTATTCTTCACAATAATGAATCATACCTATCTAGGTCACAGAGTACCATGGAATTTTAGAACTAGAAGGGATTAAAAATAAAGTTCAATTCCTAATCTACTGATGAGAAAAATTAATTTCAGAAGAGTGAAAAAAATTTTTTTTAAGTAGAAGAAAAGAAATAAGCTGTTGACAAAAAAGAAGAATGCAAATGTAAAGAGAAGCAGTATAGTTAAAAACAAGGGCTCTGGAATCAGGCAAACTCAGGCTCAGGTTCTGGTTTCACCGCCTAATACCTATATAACCTTGGACAAAAGTTACCTACTGTGATGTGTCTCTTACCCTTTATCTCATCTCTCAAATGGAAAGAATAATACCTACCACATGGAGTTCTTAGGATTAAATGAAATAATAGATATAAAGCAGTTAGCACATACAGTAAGCATACAATAAACAGAAACCCACTTTGTTTTCTAAATCTTGCTGAAAATTATGAACTATCCTTTCAAATACAGTGATAATTGTAATTTATTACGCTCTACAATCTTGATGAAAGTAATATTCTATTAGAAAAGTTTATAACTGAATAGTTAGCAATGTCTACAATATGCCCAGCTCTTCCTAAGACGAAGCCATAGCTCAAACACCTTTTATTAACTATTTACAACTTATTCAGTTGCAGTACACTGAAGAAACAAAGCTCTGGGTGACAGTCTTACAGAATGCAAATCTATAAAGTCACAGGTAAGTCCATAATACCTAAATGTGTCCTTTGGAGTACAACTACATAAATTAGCACTGCCATGGAAATTCCAAGGCTAGCCAGAATTTAAAATAATTCTGAATTTTACAAAGAATATATGAAGGTATGTATTTCACCTCTCATACTATTTTAATCATTTCACATAGCCTAACCAATCTGTTTTGCTTAAGTATTTAAACAATATCAGTAAGCAAAACAGAACTGCTTAACTTTACTGACGTTATGAAATCATACTGCAGAACTTAATAAATATGCTAAAACAAAGCAGAAAATGATGGCAAAAAGTATGACAGCTCAGTAAAGGAACGAATTTTGAAATGCCATGAGATGCGGCAGAAAGTAAACTGGCCTAAGAAGTAGTATCATTTACTGATTTTATCTCTGCATGGTTACTCTATCTGGCCATTAATTTTCTCAATTACAAATTCAGGGTTCCTCTGAGTCAGAATCTACTCGATGGCAACAGTTTTTTTTTCCCCCTGCTTTTTTTTTTTTTTTTTTTTAGTAGCAAGATGTCAATCCATCTCACCGAGTTTCACACAGATGTTAAACGGTGAAGTTCAAATAATTTAATAAATGAGGAGAGGAGCTTTGAAAAACTGCTAAGAGCTAAGACATGAAATCTTTTTAAGAAATGAGGTCCTTGTTAAAATATAACCACATGTGGTAAAAAAGCTATAATAAAGTAAGCAAAAAAATATATAACACTAATTTAGTTTTCATTTTGTTGTAATTCTAGATTTATGTCTTTGTAAAATTGTGTTATGTGACACTTTGGGTTCTCATAAATTCACTCTTGTCCTAGGAGATATAATTCAAAATACACTTTTTACATCAGTGTTTAAAGCTATATAGAGAAAAAAATTAATTTTAGAATAAATTTCTTATGGAGATTCATAGATTTTCTAAATTTGCCCTTTTCTTTTACTAATCTAAATTTTAAGTAATAAATTATCACTCAACTATAATATTACTGGTTTAAAGACATTTTAAGGTGATGGGAATGGGAATACTGCAGTATACAAAGGTTTTATCATTACAATATCTGGAATATGCAACTTTTTAAAACTTCGAACATATGCAAATGTAAAAAGAAATTAATAAACGTAATTACACCACTTGGGGGAATTCCAAAAACTAGGAGCTAACTCTTCATAATAGACTATGGACATACTGCCCCTCTTACGTATTTCTCTAACAATCTCTGGTGTCAACTGATTGAAGGCAGAAGGAAGATGGTTTATCCTCTCCAAAATCTCGTACCTATGCCCCCGTCTTGCCTATTGATCAAAGTTTACAAATGCTTGGCAATTTCCCCCCAGGAGAACAGACAAAATTACATATGGAGATAGAACATGACTAAAATATGATTTACTTATTTGAAAAGAAATCTGTGCGTTCCAAATACTGCTAGTTTGACATCTCTAAAACTCTTGACCCTTCTCTTCAGTATTTAACAAGATTGATTTAACATGTTTTTTATTTTTCTTATTTTCAATCTTATTCAGAAATTAAAAGGCCAAATTGCTCTCACATAAAAAAGGAAGTGTTTAGATCACGACCTTTAGGTCTCAGACCGCAAATAAAATTACTAATAAAAAGCCATTTCTGGGACTGAATAGTTTTGCTTTTCTCAATAAAAAAAATAAAATAAAATCTAAAGATAAAATGGAAAACCAAAAATAAATGTTCTCCCTTTCATCCTCCTGAAATAATTAATTTCTACCTAGATAAGAATGAATATAAAACAAAAAGCCTCACATCAAAGTTAATACGGGATTGAAGAAAGCTTTATTCCAGACAGTAAGTCTCAGACAGAAGCTACCCATCCAAAGTCATACCCCAAGAGTTCTCCAATTTCCTTATTTGAAACTTATAATTTCTCTTTTCCTACTTATCACCAAAATTACAGAGCAAATTATTGGTTTTGATTTGATTAGCAGCTAAACGCTTAACCACTGCGCCGCCAAGGCTCCAATTTCAGTCAGAGTCTGGAGGTGTAAATCTAACAAGAAGCAAACTCCTTTATTCCATGAACATTTACTGAGCATTCAGTATGTGCCCAGTACTGTGCCATGTACCTGGAATAAAGAAAGAAGAGGAAATAAAATGTGGTCCCCGCCCTCATGAAGCTTCCTGTCAGGGAGGGAGAAACAGAAAACCACAAAATAGTGTGATGAGTGCTGTGATGTATGAATAAGCTGCTTTGGAAGACAAAGAAAGGGATCACATACAGATTTGGGAGAGTGGAATCAAGGAAAGCTTCCCAAGAAGGTAACAAGGGAGCTCAATATTAAAAACCAATAGAAATCAATAAAACGGAAAAGGGGGATTCTTTCCAGAATAAGAGAACAAACAGTATGAGCTCAGAGGCATAAAACAGCATTAAACATTGAGTGAGGTAGTAACACTTCAGAGCCCTAGTGGTGCAGTGGTTAAGACCTCAGGCTGCTGACCAAAAGGTCAGCAGTTCAAATCCACCAGCTGCTCCTTGTAAACCTTATGGGGAAGTTCCGCCCTGTCCTATAGGGTCGCTACGAGTCGGAATCAACTCAATGACAACAGGTTTGGTTTTGCTTTTTTGGTTTTGTTCATTAGTCCATTTGTGGGAATTTTCACTGTCTTCGTGATAATGCATAATTCATACTAAGGGCTGTAGTCTTTGACCTCCACCATTAACTGCTTCAATCATCTTCATTTTTGGCAAAAACACAACAAAAACAATGATGCTTCCGTAAGTTTGAAGCACAGTGTTAATATGGAGGTGTGGACAGACATGAGGCTAGGGATAGACAAAGATGAGATGATCTTGTGTGCCAAGCTAAGGAGTTTGAACATTACCCTAAGGGTTATGTGGAGCCACAAAACGATGTTAAACTAGAGTGGCAAGAAGGTCTGCCTTTTAGAATGAATACTTTGGCAACAATATAGGCAATAAACCAGAAAGAAAATAACTACACACAGGAAGCCCCATTAAATTCTTACTGTAAAAGAAAGGCACAAAGTTATTAGGCCTTGAACTGAGACAGCAGCAATAAAGATGGAGAGGAGACAATTTTAAGACAGATTTAAGGGATAAAAACTTGTTGTTGTTAGCTGCCACAGAATTGGCTCTGAACGAAACATGGCCCAGTCTTGCACCATATTCCTGAGGGTTGGTATGTTTGTGTCCATTGTTGCGGCTATCGTGTCAATCCATCTCCTTGAAGATTTCCCTCATTTTTTACTGACCCTCCACTTGACCAAATATGATGTCCTTTTCTAGCAACTGGTCTTTCCTGATGGCACGTCCTAATTAAGTGAGCCAAAATCTCCCCATCCTTCTAAGATTAATATTGATCATATTTCTTCTACGACTAATTTGTTCGTCCGTCTGACAGTCCAATATTCTTCAATATTCTTCGCCAATACCACAATTCAAATGTGTCGATTCCTCCGTCTTCTTTTTACATTCTGTTGTTTTCACATGCATATGAGGCAATTAAAAATACTATGGCTTGGGTCAGGTGCACTTTAGTCATCAAAGTGACATCTTTGCTTTTTAAAGTTTTAAGGATGTCTATTGCAGCAGATTTGCCCAATGCAATACGTTGTTTGATTTCCTGACTGCTGCTTCCATGGACACTGACTGTTGATCCAAATGGAATGAAATCACTGACAACTTCTGTTTGTTTTCCATTTATAGTGATGCTGTTTATTAGTTGTTGCAGTTATTAAGAGCTCGGCTACTAATCAAAAGGTCGGCAGTTTGAATCCACCAGCTGCTCCTTAGAAACTCCATGGGGCCGTTCTACTCAGTCCTATAGGGTCTCTATGAGTCAGAATTGACTCGATGGCAACAGGTTTGGTTTTGTTTTGGGGGTTTGTTTATTAGGCCAGTTGTGAGAATTTTTGGTTTTCTTCATGGTCATGTATAAATTCATACTAAAGGCTGTCGTCTTCGACCTTCACCATTAAGTGCTTCAAATCATTTTCATTTTCAGCAAGCAAGTTGTATCATTTATGGGTCTCAGGTTGTTAATGAGTCTTCTCCTAGTCTCAAATTTTTTATATAGTCCAGTTTCATGAAATATTTGTTCAGCATACAGATTGAATATGGTGAAAGGATACAACCCTGTCACACACCTTTTCTAATCTGAACCCATGCAGCAGCCCCTTGTTCTACTTGAACGACTGCCTCTTGATCCATGTACAGGTTTTATATGAACACAAAGTGTTCTTCAATTCCCATTCTTCTTAATGTTACCCACAGTTTGTTTTGATCCACCGAGTAGAATGCTTTCACATAGTTGATAAAACACAGGTAAACATCTTTCTGGTATTCTCTGCTTTCGACAAAGACCCATCTGACATCAGCAATGACATCCCTAGTTCCATGTACTCTTCTGAATCGAGTTTGTACTTCTGGCAGTCAACGTATAGCTTCAGTCATTTTTTAATTATCATCAGCGAAATTTCCTTAGCATGCGATAACAATATTGTTTGAAAATTCATGCATTCCACTGATTGCCATCCTTTGGAATGAGGACAAATATGAATCTCTTCCAGTCAGTTGGCCAGGTCTTCCAAAGTTCTTGATACAGACCAGGGAGCATTTCCAGCGTTGCATCCAAGCGCAGAGGCATCTCAACTGGTATTGGGTCAACTTCTGGAGTCTTTTTTTTTTTTTTTCCACAAATGTATTTAGTGTAACTTGATCTTCTTCCTTCAACACCACTGGCTCTTGAACATATGCTACCTCTCAAAATGGCTGAACATCGACCAATTATTTTTGGTACAGTGACTGTGTACTCCTTCCACCTTCTTTCAACGCTTCCTGCATCATTCAATTTTTTGTGCACAGAAACCTCCAGTAATGAAACTCCAGGCTAGAATTTTCTCTTCAGTTCTTTCGGCTTGAGAAACACTGATCATGTTCTTCCCTTCTGGTTTCTAACTCCATGTCTTTACAAAATTCATCAAAATACTTTACCCTGTCTTCTCCAGCCACCCTTTGAAACCTTCTCTTCAGCTCTTTTACTTCGTCGTTTCTTCTGTTCACTTTAGCTACTCTGTGCTTAAGAAAAAGTTTCAGAGTCTGTTCTAACATCCATCTGGACTTTTACTTCTTTCTCATCTTTTTTAGTTTGTTTTTATTTTTTGTTGAGAATATATATATACAGGAAAACTTACATCAATAATTTCTACATGTACAATTCAGTAACACTGATTACATTCTTTAGGTTGTACAACCATTCTCACCCTCTTTTTCAAATTGTTCCTACTCCATTAATATAAACTCACTGCCCTTAAGTTTCCTGTCTAATCTTTGGAGTTGCTATTATCAGTCTGATAACATAAAGATAGTTCTTAAAAGAGCACAATGATCAAGGCAGACATTCTTTACTAATTAAGCTAAATTACTGTTTCGTTTAAAGAAGACTTCACAGGATATTTTTGGTTTAAGGTTTAATGATAATCTCTGAAAAAGAAAAAAAGAGGTTTTATCATGGTATTAGTTTCAGGGGTTCACCCAGCCTCCACGGCTCAAGGAAGTCTGGAATCCATGGGAATTGTTCTGTATTTTCCGCCTTTTGATCAACACTCTTCTGTACAGTCTTTCATCAAAACATTCAGTAATGGTAGCCAGGCACCATTCAGTTATTTCTGTCTTATGGCAAAGGAGGCAGTTACTCACGGAGGCAGTTAGCCGTACAGCCATTTCCTCCTCCTATTCCTGACTTTTCTTCTTTCTCTGTTGCTCCAGGTGAATACAGACCAATTATTGTACCTTGGATGGCTGCTTACAACCTTTTAAGACCCCAGACCCCAGGCAGTACGTAACAAACTTGGGGGTATAACAGAAGCATTAAACACAATATTAGGCCCTTAACAGGGATGTCCCATGAAACCATGACCCTAAACCTCCAAACCAAGAAACTCAATCCCATGAGGTGTTTGGTTGTACATAAGCAGGCTCAGCAGCTACTCTTTTTTTGTTGCTGTTGTTACAGCTATATCTATCACATCATATTAAACTAAAACCATTGCCATCATTTCGATTCCAACTCACAGTGACCCTACAGAACAGAGGAGAACTGCCCCACAGGGTATCCAACAAGCGACTGGTGGGTTCGAACTGCCAACCTTTTTGGTTAGCAGCCAAGCTCTTACAAACTGCACCACCAGGGCTCTATCACATAACCTTTACCAATTCTACTTTTTACAGGTGTACAACTTACTGACATCAATTTTATTAATTGGCTGTGCAACCCTTAATCAATGTAATTTTCCATCACCTTAAACCAAAACTCAGTGCTCCATAAGCAATAACTCCTCTTTTCCCCCTTTCCCTGTCTTTTTTAATGACCTTTTCCTTTTTTCTGTATGATGCCCTTGATGTCTTCCCACAACTCTTCTGGTCTTTGGTCTTTAGTATTCAGTACATCAGGTCTATTCTTGAGGTGGTCTTTAAATTCAGGTAAGATGTGTTCAAGGTCCTATTTTGGTTCTCTTGGACTTGCTCTGATCTTCTTTAGCTTCAACTTACACTTGCATGTGAACAATTGATGGTCTGTTCCACAGTCACCCCCTGGCTCTGTCTTAACTGATGATATTAAGCTTCTCCATTATCTCTTTGTACAGGGACACAGTCAATTTGATGACTGTGTAATCCATCCAGTGAGGTCTATGTGTGTAGTTGTTGATCATGTTATTGAAAATAAGTATCTCTGATGAACAAGTCGTCGGTCTATAGAATTCTATCAAGGGACCTCTGACGTTGTTTCTATTATCAAAGCCATATTTTCCAAATAAAGATCCTTCTTTATTTCCACCCTTCTCATTCCAATCACTAGTAATTACACATGCACCTTGACTGCACGTTCCATCAATTTCAGATTGCAGCAGTTTACCTCTGTCACTCATGGCCTGTCGTAAGTTTGAAGAACAGTCATACTGACTGACCTTCCTTGTAGGCGTGTGGACAGTAATCTATCACAGACTGCATTATACTTCAGGATAGATCTCAAAATGTTCTTTTTAACAATGAATGCAATGCCATTCCTCTTCAATAATGTCATTCCCAGCATAGTAGACCACATGAGTGTCAAACAAAACAGCTGATACCCATTTCAGCTCACTAACACCTAGGATATCAATCTCCAAGTGTTTCATTTCGTTTTTGACAACTTCCAATTCTCCTTAATTCATACTTTGCACATGCCACATTCCAATTACTAATGGATTTTTGCAGCTCTTACTTCTCATTTTGGGTCACGCCATACTAGCAGATGAAGGTCCTGAAGGTTTGTCATTAAGGTCGACCCTACTTTGAGGAGGTTGTTCTTCCCTGGTTGTAGTTGAAGCTCCTTCCAACCTGGGAGGCTCGCCTTCTAGCACTGTATCAGGCAATATTTCCTTTGGCTAATTTTCTGAAGTAGATCACCAAGCCTTTCTTCTTATTCTTCGTCTGGATGCTCCACTAAACCTGTCCACCATGGGTGACCCTGCTGGTGTGTGAAATACCAGTGGCAGAGCTTCCAGCCTTATACCAATACACAAGGAACCACAGGACAAGAAACTGACAGGTAAATGATTACACACGAAGGGTAAGGAAAACAGAGGAGCTGAGGACAATTCACAAGTTTTAATTTGAAGAATGAGATGTAGGAGGGAGTCATTCATTCAGACACAGAACACATTTTTAGAATAAAGATGATACATTCATTTTTTAACAAGTTGAGTTTAGATACTGGGAGTGTGGGAAAGAGGTCTGGACAAGGAAGTCATTCAACCCAGGAAGTAGAGGAAAATGAGAGAAAACAGCAAAAAAACAAATTCACATATTTTGGGGGCTCTTTATTTCACATTATGTAAATGTTGTGTAACATATTATCTAGTGGCTAACAATTTCTGGTAGTAAGAACTATTCTTTTGAGACAATAAAATATCACACTGTTCTAAATGGAAAAGGTCAGTCATAAGGTGAGGGAACTGATGCGTTTGTTGTCATATGAATGATGCATTTTCTCTCTACCATTTGCAGGACAAAATGGTAAAGCTTCCTTTCACAAGAGTCAAAGGAATTGGAAGAGCCATTCCTTTAAGTGCCCCTTTATTTATTTATTTATTTTTATCAGCACAGCAGGAAAAGAGTTCCCTGTGCTCAGTAGGAAAACTGATAGAATCCAGCAAAATGAGAACAAATTACCTCATAAGTTACTGATGTAAGTTGTCTGACTCCAAGATTTAAGGTGCTTTAGAAAGTTAAATTCACATCAGGTATGATCTAGTAAGAAATATCCCATTAAACTTAGCTTTTTATCTGTTTACCTTTTTTTTTTTTAAAGACTTGTCCTTTTGTAAAATTAATATATAACGTTATGTTTAGAGGTTTTGACAGAGTTAAAAATTAATTGTTGAAAGTTAGCAGTTTTTACCTATGTCTTAGCTTAAAGCACCTATATGATGTCACTCAAAATTACAGACCATATAACTAAAGTCTAGGTAATGGCAGATTATTCTAAGCGAAAGTAAAGTACTTCCTCCCTACGTCCCCCCGCAAAAAATTCTATAACTGTAAATGTAAATACACACAGTGAAAAACTCTGTTACAGATCGTAAGTCCCTAGAGCTAATTCCTAGCTTCCAGACCCAAACTTCACATACAAGTCTATTTAAAACTATAAGCCTAAATCGGTCTTGTTTGCTTTCAAAATTAAACTGAATATTTACTAATAGAATTCTAGGGGCAATATTTCAATATCATCTCCTTTTTTAAAAAACACATGTAAAATACAAGGAAGCTCATAACGTAGTTAGAACTCAGATAATAATTTAAAGCTATGTTAAAGATGAAGAAAAAACAAGTATCTATAGCTAAACCTGTATACATACGCATCTTCATTTTGTATCATAAATGAATTCCTAAAAAGATGAGTACATGGATATTATCATTATGACGTATAAGATAAAAGAACCACCGATACTTGTTTTTAGAAATAATTTCATGTCAATCCAGTTAATAAACTGCCAAACCATCCTGTGTAAACTGATACTGTCAGCTTGCAGACTGATTAGACTAGGGGCGCACCTGTAAATGCAGATTTTCTTAAAGATCATTTCCAGCAATGTTATTTTTCAGAGTATTAGATTTGTATTATTTCAAATGTGGTAAGTTGAACAAAATCAATACTGAACGTACCTTTCAGACAAATTAAGGCTTTGGTGAAGAGGTTCTAATGTTTGACATGCCTCTAGGTTGTCAACAGATGTCGAAGGCAATGAGTCTGAGTGCACCTTGGTGGCATCACATAAATTAGCATCGTTTCTAGGTAGGGTCTTTCTGAATTTTCGTCCTAAATCCGTCCATAGGACATTCGTCAACATAACTTTGAGTTGCCTGTTACACACATAAATAATTAATACACACAATACTAGACATCGTATAATACATGAATTCATCACAAACTGTAAGAAATGAAACCTTCAGAAATTCCAAATTTCAGTCCTTCAAGCAATTAGAGTAGTAAATCTCATACATAAAAAAATTTGCCTAACCATTCTCAAATACACATCAAAAAGTAAAGTCTGTATTACTTAAATTGGGATTTTCTTCAGAATTCCGTTTGGCAGACTACAACTGTGGTTAAACCCATGTAGAGTTGTTAGATTCCTGGTAGCCCACCTATACTATTCGCACTGCTAGCAGTGGAAGGAAATACATGTCTGCACATCTCCTCACGAAGGCAAACTCTTTCTGTAATAAAAATATTCTTATTTTAGTATTTTCTGATTCAGAAAAAAATTATTAAAACTAAGGGCACAACGGTACATCACCTACAGTTTTAAGCCTACATACTCAAGTACATAGATTTAATTTGACCTTATTTCCAAAAATAGGTCAATTTAAAAGATTTTTATAAAACATTTATTTTAATATCAATATCAAAAGGAAGATCCTAATAAATGCAAGCAGTTCCAGCTTTCTGCCTTATCTCACTTTGCCCATCTGTTCATTCAGTATAGCTCTGTGACAACACCTGAAGAACAGTGGTCAGTTCTGCGATCATAGCATATAGATAATCTGAAGTCTGCAGTGGAGTAAACAGGCTACAAAGTGGGCTTGAAACAATATCAACAGAGGAATCCTGGAAAGAAATGGAAATGTTTAGTCAGAAAACTATTTTGTTGGAAAAATTTCTAGAAACACACTACCTACCAAAAATAATGTTGAAAATCTGAGAAGACCCGTAACAAGAGAAGAAACTGAAAAGGTAATAAAAAAAAACTCCCAACAAAAAAAAGCCCTGGCCCAGATGGCTTCACTGGAGAATTCCATCATACATTCAGGGAAGAGCTTACACCAGTACTACAAACTATTTCAGAACACAGAAAAGGAAGGGATACTTCCGAATTCATTCTATGAAGCCAGAATAACCGTGATGCTAAAATCAGGTGAAGCCACCACAAAAAACCAAAATTATAGACCAATATCTCTCATGATATAAATGCGAAAACTCAACAAAATTCTAGCCAATAGAATTCCACATCATAGCAAAAAAAGAATACACTACAACCAAGTAGGATACATACCATATATGCAAGGATGATTCAACATCAGAAAATTAATCAATGTAATTCACGACATAAATAAAAGATCATCTCAATCGACGCAGAAAAGGCATTCGGCCAAGTCCAATGCCCATTCCTGATAAAAACTCTCAATAAAATAGGTATAGAAGGGAAATTCCTCAACATAAAAAAGGGCATCTATACAAAACCAACAGCCAACATCATTCTTAACAGAGACAGACTGAAAACATTGCCCTTGAGAACAGGAACAAGACAAGGATGCCTTTATCACCACTCCTATTTAACATGGTTCTGGAAGTCCTAGCTAGAGCAGTAAGGCAAGAAAAAGGAATAAAAGGCATCCAAATTGGTAATGAAGAAGTAAAACTGTCCCTATTTGCAGATGATATGATACTATACATAGAAACCTCAAAAGACTCCATAAGAAAACTACTGGGACTAACAAAGATTCAGCAGAGTAGCAGAATACAAGATAAACACAAAAATCAGTTGGATTCCTATACATCAGTAAAGAGAACGATGAAAAGGAAATCAGACGAACGATACCATTTACAATAGGCCCTAAAAAAATAAAATACTTAGGAATAAATCTAACCAGGGATGTAAAAGATTATACAAAGAAAACTACAAAACGCTACTGCAAGAAACCGAAAGAGATCTACACAAATGGAAAAACATACCGTACTCATAGATAGGTACACTCAACATTGTGAAAATGCCAATTCTACTGAAAGCAATTTACAAATACAATGCAATCCTGATCCAAATACCAACAACATTCTTTAAAGACATGGAAAAATTAATCATTACCTTTATATGCAAACGGAAGAGGTCCTAGACAAGTAAAGCACTACTGAAGGAGAAGAATAAAGTAGGAGGACTCACGCTACCAGACCACAGAACCTACTATACAGGTACAGTAGTCAAAACAGCCTGGTACTGGTAAAACAACAAATACATTGACCAATGGAACAGAACTGAGAACCCAGATGTAAATCTATCCACCTACAGTCACCTGATCTTCGACAAGGGCCCAAAGTCCATCAAAAGGAGAAAAGACAGTCTTTTCAACAAATGGTGCTTGCAAAACTGGATACCCAACTGCAAAAAAAATGAAACAGGACCCATACCTCACACCATACACAAAAACTAATTCAAAATAGATCAAAGACCTAAATATAAAACTGAAATCTATAGAGATCGTAGAAGGAAAAACAGAATCAACGCTAGAGTTCCTAAACACACGGCATTAACAGGATACGAACCATAACTAACAACACACAAACTCCAGAAGGTAAGCTAGAGAACCTGGATCTTCTAAAAAGTATAAAACAAAGTCAACAGACTTCACCAAATGAGTAAAAAGAAAACCTACATACTGGGAAAAAAATTTTGGCCAATGCAAATCCGACAAGATCTAATCTCCAAAATCTACAGGAAAATCCAACACCTCTACAACAAAAAGAAAAATAATCCAATTAAAAAATGGGCAAAGGATATGAACAGACACGTCACCAAAGAAGACATTCAAGGAGCTAACAGACATATGAGGAAATGCTAGCAATCACTAGCAATTACAGAAATGCAAATCAAAGCTACAATAAGATTACCATCTCACCGTCAACATTATTGGCACAAATCAAAAAAAAAAACAGAAAATAGCAAATGTTGGAGAGGCTGCAGAGAGACTGGAACTCTTACGCACAGCTGGCAGGAATGCAAAATGATACAGCTATTTTGAAAAACAATATGGCACTTCCTTAGAAAGCTAGGAAGAGAAATACCGTATGATCCAGCAATCCCATTCCTAGGGATATCCCCTAGAGAAATAGGGGCCATAACAAGAATAGACATATTCACATCCATGTTCCTTGCAGCATTGTTCACAATAGGAAAAAGATGGAAACAACCTAGATAACCACCAACAGATGGCTGGATAAACAAACTATGTATGGTACATACCCACAATGGAGTACTACTCAATGATAAAGAACAATGATGAATCTGCAAAGCATCACACTACATGGATGAATCTGAAGGGCATCATGCTGTTAAAAAACCAAAACCAAACCCAGTGCCGCTGAGTTGATTCCGACTCATAGTGACCCTACAGGACAGAGTAGAACTTACGCTGTTAAAGGATCTGTTAAAGGATTCTCCAAGTTGTTAAAGAATTGGGTCCAGTGAAAGCTACAAGACTAGTGAAAATGCGAGAGGGGCCTATATTAGATATGGAGAAACTGCTAATGGTGCAGATTGAGAACTAAACACAAAAATGAATCCCTTTCAGCACGTTGATGATCACTGCTAAGGCTTGTTCAAAATGCTTAAAGAAAAAGTAGTACCAGTCTACGATATTGAGTTTAGTGCTACTTCTGGGTGGTTAAAGCACTCCAAACAATGTTTTCACTGCATAACGTGCACACGCATCTGCGTGTGTTGATGCAAAGGCAGCAGAAAATCTGTTGAAGCCTTAGATAAACTAGGTGTTCACTCAACGTCCAAATTACATAACGTCCTATTTCACAGAACATATCGTGGACATTAAGCAACCCATGACTGTACATACATATACTGTCCAAGTGCTCATCTTTATCTTCTACAACTTTCTTCTTCACTGTAAGCACTTGAGCCACGTTGATTCTTTAATTTCTTTGAATAAGCTTCATTCACATCAGAGCATGAGCATTTTGCCCCTCTTCTTGAACCTCTTTCCCTTCATTTCCTATAGACAGTGCCTATTCTTCTTTAGAATTTCAGCTTAAAGGTCATATTGTCAACAAAAACTTTCCTGATCTGGTCAGAAGAAGTGGCTGTACTTCTCTTCCATACCAGTTATCACGATTGTAGTTAAGTAATTAATTGGGTAATTCTCTAGAATGGAAGTTCCCAAAGGTAGTACTCTATCTTGTCGTCCTTGAATTTCCAGATCCTGGCACAACTGTTTGTTAGAAATTATTCAAGAAAAGTATTTGTTCAGTGAAGAAATGAATTATTCTTATTGATTCTTAGACATGCCACTCATCTCTTCAATCTGTAATGATTATTTTGAAACCAATAACCTAAACTTTTATTTATTTTTGTATTAAAAATATTTGGAGTTCCAGTGTTTTCCATGGAAGTTTGTCTGAGGATTTGCATGGCCCAAAGTGGTTGCCCCAAACAAGTGATTTCTCTGAGGTCTCCTGTTTTTATCTCAAAATAGGAAAACATTTTGCTTTTACTCCTTAACATTTTTGTGTTTCTTAAACAAGCAAAGAAAAAAATGCCTAAAACTGCTTACTAAGGAGTAAGATACTTGCTTTTCTTTTTTTTGTTCTTGGAATTTACATTCCAGTATTATTTATTATTTGTTCATTAAATAAACACATAGTAAAAACATACTATGTATAGGTAGAAAGATGTATACGACACAGGCCTGCTTACACTTAAAACATCAAGTACCTTCTATATGGTCACCTTTTAATGAACTCAACATCCTTCAAAAATGAACTTTTTTCCCCTCCACAGGGATTTTTTTTTTTTTCTATTGTACTTTAGATGAAGGTTTACAGAACTAGCTTCTCATTAAATAGTTAGTACATATGTTGCTTTATGATACTGGTTAAGAAGCCCACAACATGTCAACACTCTCCCTTCTCAACCTTGGGTTCCCTTCTACCAGCTTTCCTGTGCCCTCTTTCCTTCTAGTCCTTACCCCTGGGCTGGTGTACCCCTTTAGTCTCATTTTGTTTTATAGGCCTGTCTAATCTTTGGCTGAAGGTTGAATCTCAGGAATGACTTCATTACTGAGCTAAAAGGGTGTCCAGGGGCCATACTTTCAGGGTTTCTCCAGACTCTGTCAGGCCAGCAGTAAGGCTGCTCTTTTTTTCTGAGTTAGAATTTTGTTCTACATTTTTCTCCAGCTCTGTCCAGGACCCTCTACTGTGATCTCTGTCAGAGCAGTCAGTGGTATAGTCAGGTACCATCTAGCTGTACTGGACTCAGTCTGGTGGAGGCCATGGTAGTTGTGGTCCATTAGTTCTTTGGACTAATCCTTCCCTTGTGTCTTGCGTTTTCTTCATTCTTCCTTGCTCCTGAAGGGGTGAGACTAGTGAAGTATCTTAGATGGCCACTCATAGGCTTTCAAGAACCCAGATGGTACTCACCAAAGTAGACTGCAGAGCATTTTCTTTATAAGCTATCTTATGCCAACTGAGCTACATGTTCCCTGAGACCATGGTTCCCACAGCCCTCAGCCCAGTAATTCTGTCCCTCAGGCAGTTTGGATGTGTCTGTAGAGCTTCCATGACCTTGCCTTCCTTGATCAAGTTGTCCTGGCTTCCCCAGTATTGTGTACTGTCTTATCCTTCATCAAAGTTACCACTTATCTATCCTCTAGTTGGTGTTTTTCCCTCTTCTCCTTTCCCTTCTCTCGTAACCAACAAAGATCGTTTCTTTCTATGTGTAAATCATTTCATGAGTTTTTATAACAATGGTCTCATAGAGTATGTGTCCTTTTGTGACTGACTTTTTTGCTCAGCATAATGCCCTCCAGATTCATCCATATTGTGAGAGGATTCATCATTGTTCTTTATCGTTGCTTAGTATTCCACTGTGTATATGTACCATGTTTATCCATTCATCTGTTGATAGGCACTTAGGTTGTTTTCATCTTTTTGCTATTATGAACAACGCTGCAATAAACATGGGTGTCCATCTGTCTATTCATATGACAGCCTTTATTTCTCTAGGATATACTCCTAGGAGTGGATTGCTGGATGATATGGTATTTCTAGCTTTCTAAGGAAGCATCATATTGTTTTCCAAAATGGATGTACTATTTCACATTCCCACCAGCAGTGCATAAGGGTTCCAATCTCCCCACAGCCTCTCCAACATTTGTTATTTTCTGTTTTTTTTTTTTTTTTGATTCATGCCAGTACGCTGGGGTGAGATGGTCATCTCATTGTACTTTTGATTTGCATTTCTCTAAAGGCTAGTGACCCCAAACATTTCTTTATGTGTCTGTTAATCCCAACTCATTAACATCACAGAGGAAAATCACAGCAGATGACAAAATGGTGGGCAATCACACAATACTGGGAATCATGGCCTAGCCAAGTTGACGAACATTTTTGGGGGGAACAATTCAATTCATAACACTATCCATTACTCTTTAACTCATTTTTTTGTAGGTGCATATTTCACAGTAAAAACAAAGAGTAAAGGACAGCTAAAACAAGAAAAACGAGTAAACTTTGCTAAAATTTGAACTGAAATATCCATTAGGGTTACAACAGCTTCAGGGACTCTAAAGAATAATCATCACTGGAGTCTACCTTGGACTATACCTTTCCAGTACATTGATGTGCTACCTGCAAATGACCAAATGCTAATGCAAAAAGCTTCTGAGCCAGTAAGGTAACTCAGCTGATACTTTAATATTAAAACCCTGGTACTTAACACATAGGACTAAAATGCTCTGAGGTACTAAAGCACTAATTCAATGAATACTTTCAATCTATAATTCATTCAAACAAAAGGAAAAACTGGATGGCTCTGCCGCCCTACTCTCCTTTCACACTTGATTTCTGCTGCACTTCACCTTTCCTTCTCACCTGTTGATGCTAAATCTTCTTTTCCCTTAGAGACTACCCATTTTAGCCTTATTTCACTTGCATACAGGGTTGGCTTCATGGACATGAGTCCTCCACAGCAAATGGTGCCCTGAGCTCAAAAAGGACCCTCACCTGGTTTAAGGCTCTGCTTTCAGTATCTTGAAATAATCAGTCATTTTATCCCTGAACTTGCGTTAATGTTCATGGGACACTGGAGCATACACGTGAGCAGAGAAGACACACTGCAATGTGTGTGTCTGCAGTTCCTTGCTGCCCCATCACATATAGTATCTGAGGATGCACCATTCCTTTACGGCATTCAAGGACGCGCCATGTGCACAACATTCTGGTGGACCCACCATGTTGGGAGTTCAGCAAGATCCAATGCAGGAAAAAGGTAAGTGTGTTACATTTACGACTAAGCAGGGGCGCCGACAGCCCCAAGAGGTCACGTTTTCCATTCAAACCAGGACTTGCTTCAAACACAGTAAGAACGGCATCCTAAGAAACACGAATGGCCAGGAAACCCTATCATATCTTTGCCATTAGACCTACTGTAGCAATGATTAACAAACTCTTAATGTTAGAGAACATAGCAAATAGGAATTCAGTATTCCTTAAACCACACATTAAAGTCAAGCAAAAAAGAGAAAAGAACAAATGCTGAACAAAGAGGCTGCAGAGAGACTGGGACTCTTATGCACTGCTGGTTGGAACGCGAAACGGTACAACCACTTTGGAAAACAATACGGCGCTTCCTCAGAAAGCTAGAAAGAGAAATACCATATGATTCAGCAATCCTACTCCCAGGAATATATTCCAGAGAAATAAGAGTCATCATAGGAATAAACATATGCACACCTATGTTCACTGCAGCATTATTCACAATAGCAAAAAGAAGGAAACAATCTAAATGCTCATCAGTGGATGAATGGATAAACAAACTATTGTACATACACACAATGGAATACTAAGCAACAATAAAGAACAATGATGAATCTGTGAAGCATCTCACAACATGGATGAATCTGGTGGGCATTATGCTGAGTAAAACAAGTTAACCACAAAAGGACATACATTGTACGAGACCACTACTATAAAGACTCATGAAAAGGTTTACACATATAAAGAAAGAATCTCTGATGGTTACAAGGAGGGAAAGGGTGGGATGGAAAAACACTAAATAGACAACAAAAAAGGTAAGTGATAATTTTGGTGAAGGATAAAAGAATACACAATAACTTGTACAAAGCAAGGTCTGGAACCTCTATCGACACATCCAAACTCCCTAAAGACCAAATTACTGGGCTGAGAGCTGTGGAGGCCACGGTCTCGGAGAACATGTAGCTTCACTGGCATAACATAGCTTATAAAGAAAATGTTCTACATTCTGCTTTGGTGAGTAGCACCTGGGGTCTTAAAAGCTTGTGAGTCGATAACTATGAGCCCAAGAGACAGAAGGGGCCACATGAACCAGGGACTTACATCATCCCGAGACCAGAAGAACTAGATGGTGCCCGGCCACAACCGATGACTGCCCTGACAGGGAGCACAACAGAGAACTCCTGAGGGAGCAGGAGAACAGTGGGATGCAGACCCCAAATTCTCATAAAAAGACCAGACTTAATGGTCTGACTGAGACTAGAAGAATCCCGGCGGTCATGGTCCCCAAACCTTCTCTTGGCCCAGGACAGGAACCATTCCCGAAGACAACTCATCAGACATGGAAGGGACTGGACAGTGGCTTGGAGAGAGATGCTGATGAAGAGTGAGCTACTTGTATCAGGTGGACACTTGAGACTGTGTTGGCATCTCCTGTCTGGAGGGGAGATAGGAGGGTAGAGAGGGTTAGAAACTGGCAAAATCGTCATGAAAGGAGAGACTGGAAGGAGGGAGCGGGCTGACTCACTAGGGGGAGAGTAAGTGGGAGTATGGAGTAAGGTATATATAAGCTTATATGTGACAGACTGACTTGATTTGTAAACTTTCACTTAAAGCACAATAAAAATTATTTAAAAAAAAAGCTTGTGAGTGATCATCTAAGATACTCCACCAGTCTCATTCCATCTGAAGCAAGGGAGAATGGAGAAAACCAAAGACACAAAGGAAAGATTAGTCCAAATGGCTAATGGACCACAAGTACTACAGCCTCCACCAGACTGAGTCCAGCCCAACTAGATGGTGCCCAGCCACCATCACCAACTGTTCTGACAAGGATCACAATAGAGGTTTCTGGGAAGAGCTGGAGAAAAAGTAGAACAAAATTCTAACTCAAAAAAAGACCAGACTTACTGGCCTGACAGAGACTGAAGAAACCCCGAGAGTATGGACCCTGGACACACTTACAGCTCAGTAATATAGTCACTCCTGAGGTTCACCCTTCAGCCAAAGATTAGACGGGCCCATAAAACAAAACGAGACTCAACTGGCACACCAGCCCAGGGGCAAGGACAAGAAGGCAGGAGGGGACAGGAGAGCTAATAATAGGGAGCCCACGGTCAAGACGAGAGAGTGTTCACAGGTTGTGGGGATGTCAACCAATGTCTCAAAACAATATGTGTACTAACTGTTTAACGAGAAGCTAGTTTGTTCCATAAACGTTCATCTAAAGTACAACCGATGACTGCCCTGACTGGGAACACAACAGAGAACCCTTGAGAGAGCAGGAGAACAGTTGGATGCAGACCCCAAATTCTCATAAAAAGACCAGACTTAATGGTCTGACTGAGACTAGAAGGACCCCGGTGGTCATGGCCCCCAGACCTTCTCTTGGCCCAGGACAGGAATCATTTTCAAAGCCAACTCTTCAGACAGGGATTAGACTGGACAATGGGATGGAGAGGGACGCTGGTGAGGAGTTTCTGGATCAGGTGGATGCCTGAGACTATGTTGGCATCTCCTGTCAGGAGGGGAGATGAGAGGGCAGAGGGGGTTAGAAGCTGGCAGAATGGACACGAAAAGAGAGAGTGGAGGGAGGGAGCAGGCTGTCTCATTAGGGGGAAAGCAATTGGGAGTATGTAGCAAGGTGTATATAAGTTTTTGTGTGAGAGACTGACTCGATTTGTAAACTTTCACTTAAAGCACAAAATTTTTTTAAAAAATAAAGTACAAAAAAAAGTCAATCACAAATAGATATTGTATGATCTCATGTATATAAAAAGACAAGAACAGGCAAACGTATAGAGATCAACGTTTGTTAGTGTTACCAGGAGCAGGGGGAGAAGGAAAGAGGGTAACTGTTCATGGAGCACTAAGTTTCTGTTTACAGTAACGGAATAATAGCATTGAGTAAGGGTAGGGTTGTACAGCCAATTATTTTAATTGTTGTAAATAGTTGTACACTTGTAAAAAGTTCAACTGCCAATACATTTACAACAACAACAACAAAAAAATAGAGTGGGTGCTGAGGTTGCTATGTACAACCAAAAACCTCATGGGATTTGGTTCCTTGGTTTGGAGGTTTAGGATCATGGTTTCAAGGGGCATGCCAGTTAACTGGCCTAATAATACGTTTAGTGTTTCTGTTCTATCTAGCTCCTAGTTCACTGCGTAGTGCCTGGGATCTTATAAACTTGCAAGCTGCCATATACAAGGTACAACAATTGGTCTCTACTCACCTGAAGCAACAGAGGAAGGAGAGTCAGGAACAGGAAGAGGATATGGAATGTGTGACTAACTGCCTCCATGAACAACCGCCTCCTTCTCCTTTGCCATGAAACCAGAAGAACTGGATGGTGCCAAGCTACTATTACTGAACACTTTGATGAAAGATTCTATACAAAAATTCTGATCAAAAGGAAAAAAATGTATAACAGAATTTCTAATTCTCATGGACTCCAGACTTTCTGGAGCCATGGAGGATAGATGAACCCTGAAACTATTGCCATGAGATAACTGTTAAACCTTAAACCAAAAATATGCCCTGAAGTCTTCTTTAAACCAAACAATAGCTTAACTCGTAAAGAATGTCTTCCTTGGGGACTGTGTTAAGATCTATCTGTATGGTACCAGATTGACAACAGCAACTCCCAAGATTAGACAGGAAACTTAAGACACAGTGATTTTATGCGAATGGGGGAAGAACAACCAGAAAAGGAGGATGAGAATGGTTGCATAACCAAGAATGTAATCAATGTCACTGAATTATACATGTAAAAACTGTTGAACTGGTACGTTTTGCTGTGTATAGTCTCAATTGAACAAAATATATATATATACACACACACATTTGAAAATAACAAATGATTTGTAAAAACGTAATGAAAAAAAGTATGTTACAACATCTCACGAGAAAAGCGCTATATAGAGTAATCAAAAGAAATATACTGGAAGGGCTGTTAAATGATTGTATTTATGAAGTAGAATTGCAAGTGATCTCCTTTAAGTTACATTACTTTTACCAAGGTACTATATGTACATAGTTTAAAAGATTTAACAATATAAAAATACTAATAAAAATACTCAACCCCCAATGAAACCATTTTTAAAACTTGCAGATATTTTTTTCTAGTAATTACTGCCACTGATTTTTTTCAGACAACATCCACTGATAGAAGTATTTTGTGCTATTATTTTGTTCCACTGATCTCCTAATTATACTACAAATTGTGTTAAATCCATAATCACTATTAATTCTTATATGAATTGTTAAAACGAAAATCATATTAAGCCAATAACAGGAATTGAATGAATTTCATTTAATATACACTTTCTCAATTTGTAACATTTCAACTAGGGAGTCAAAAATGTTCCAAAGAGAAAGAATTTCCAGAGATTCTTAGGCCCCAATTTATTGACACTGCTGTGGAAATGAGACCAGAACAGTGTTTATATAATAACAATTTACCCTAAAACACAGCTTCTAGTCTGACCCTGGAGCTTCTGTTTCTGGAAACATCTAGATAATTCTTCAAAAGAACACAATGCCCAAGGCATAATGGTCTTTACTAATTTATCTAGACCGCTGTTTGACATAAAGTTGACTTTTAGAAACCAGTTTCTTAAAGGTTCAAGATTCAAAACAACATCTCAGGACAATGGGCTGGGTGGGTTACTCCAACGTCCATGAACCCCAGAAATCTGGATTCCAGGAGAATCAAAACTCTGTTTCTTCTGAAGCTAAGCCAATCAGTCCCTGTGGTTAATTTCCTTTCTTGCACAATATTTTCTTTTCCTAGGAATTAATAATTACCTTATTTTCTATGTACATTGAATTTACTTAGTTTTCCATGTACCATCACTATAGGGAAACACTGGTGACACAGTGGTTAAGAGCTACGGCTGCTAACCAAAAGGTCAGCACTTCAAATCCACCAGATGCTCCCTGGAAGCCCTATGGGACAGTTCTACTCTGTGCTATAGGGTCGCTGTCAGAATCAACTTGATGGTAACAGGTCATCACTTACATTTCACTAAAATTATTTCACACAGATACATAACTCCTCTCAATATGGGCAAAGACATCAGGTAGCCTATAAACTCCAGTTCTTTTTTCTCGGAGCTCTCCTTCCTGGAACCCTCTAGTTTTTGACACATTCTGGGATACTTGCCCTCTAGGCCTGTTATCCTGGGACTTCCCTTCTTATATACTCTGTAACTTTCCTTCGCCTCTCTCCTGGTGAATTCTGTTTCCTGAATTCTCTGCTTCCTGTATTCCATACATTCCTTATTCTTAGATTACAGCAGTAAACTTATGGCAAATTATAGGCACATGGGCTGTTTTTCCAAGGCCTGTGAGCTATGAATGCTTCTTAGAAGCGAGGACAGCAAGACTTCAGCTTACTGACTTTGTACGTGTCATCTAGAAAGATCAACTGCTAGAAAAGAACAGCATCACTGGTAAAGTAGAGGGTCAGTGAAAATGAGAGAAACCCTCAATTATACAGCTTGAAACAACAGCCAAACCAATGGACAAAAACATCCAACAATCAGTAAGATGGCACAGGACTGGGCAACATTTTGTTCTGTTACCCACAAGGTCACTACAAGTCAGAGCCGACTCAAGGACACCTAACAACAACAAGATGAGCTATGAACGCCTTTTACATTTTTTCTTTTAACAAAGAGAAATTTATTCTCTCACAGTCTAGGAGGCTAGAAGCCCAAATTCAGGGTGCCAGCTCCAGGGGAAGGCTCCCTCTCTGTCGGTTCCAGCGGAACGGCCGTGTCATCAATCTTTTTTCTTTAATTATACTTTAGGTCAAAGTTTACAGCTCAAATTAATTTCTCATACAAAATTTTCATAAACGTATTGTCATGTGACACTAGCTGCAATCCCTACCATGTGACAGCACAATCCCCCGTTCCACCTCAGGTTTCCCACGTCCCTCCAATCAGCTCCTGTCCCCTCCTGCCTTCTCATCCTGCCTCCAGAGAGGAGCCACCCATGTGGGCTCATGTATCTGCTTGAACTAAGAAGCACACTCTTCACAAGTACTATTATATGTTTTATAGTCCAGTCTAATCTTTGCCTAAAGAGTGGTCTTCAGAAATGGTTTTAGTTCTGGGTTAACATAGCATCCAGATGCCATGGCTTCAGGGGTTCCTCCAGTCTCTGTCAAACCATTAAGTCTGATCTTTTTATGCGTTTGAGTTGTGTTCCATACTTTTCTCCCACTCAGTCAGGGACTCTCTGTTGTGTTCCCTGTGAGGGTGGTCACTGGAGGTAGCCGGGTACCATCTTGTTCTTCTGGTCTCAGGCTGATGGAGTCTCTGGGACTTTTACATTTTAAGGGTTATGTTGAACTGAAAGAGGAAAAGGGAAGGAAGGGGAGGAGAGCAGAAGAAAGGAAAAAGAAAGAAGACCATGCCGCAGAGACAGTATGTTGCTCACAAACCCAAAATTATTACATGGCCCTCTACAAAAAAAGTGAGCCCTTTTAAACTCCCATTTTAGTGAAGCACATCCTAAAATAGCCTCCCAAGAAAGGGTACAAGGAAGGTGATGTTTCTGAGAACTGCATGTCTACAAATGGCTTAATTCTACCGAAACACTTGATCGTTTGGGTATAGAATGTTAAGATGAAAATCTTTTCCCTCTGATTTTTGTAAACATTACTTTGTAATCTTCTAGCTTTCAGTATTGCTCCTGAGAAGTGAAATGCCACTGTGATTCCTGATCCTGTGTATGTGACTTTTTTTTTTTAAACCTCTGGAACCTGCCAGGATCTTTACTTTACCTGTGGTGTTCTGAAATCTCATGATGATAAACTTAGGAAAGAGTTTCCTTTCTCCCCTTTCCTCCACTCAACTCCCCCCACCCCTCATTCATAGTGCTAGACATTCATTAAGCCTCTCCCATATGAAATGTACATTCTTCAGACCTCAGAAATGTCTTGTAGTATTTCTTTGACAAATTCTTCCCTCCATTTTCTCTACTTGGCGTTCCTATTATTTCGCTATTGTACCACCTTTTTTTTTTTTTTTTTTACCACCTAATTAAGGAGCCCTGGTAGTGCAGTACTCGACAGCACGGGAGGGTAGTGCAGTGGTTAAGTGCCTGGCTGCTAACTGAACGGTTGGCAGTTCAAACCCACCAGTTGCTCTGGGGTAGAAAGATGTGGCAGACTGCCTCCATAAAGATTACAGCCATGGAATCCCTATGGGGCAGTTCTGTTCTGTCCTATAGGGTCACTATGAGTTGGAATTAACTTGACAGCAATGGGTTTTTGGTACCACCTAGTTTGATGCTCTAATTACCTTACTTTTTCTTGCTTAATCTGATTCTTTGATTTTCTGGAAGGAAATTCTAGCTTTATCTTCTACTGGATTCTTAAGTTTCTAAAAAAAAAAAAAAAAAACTGTCCTATTTTTAATGCTCAAGAGTTCCGTCTTATTCTCTAAACGACACTTTTAATAGTTTCCTGTCTATTCTTAATGGATGTAATGTCATGATGGTGGTTGTGGTGGTGTGCCACTGAGTCAATTCCAACTCACAGCCACCCTATATGACAGAGCAGGACTACCCGATAGTGTTTCCTAGGCTGTAATCTTTACGGGAGCAGATCACCAGGTCTTTTCTTCCACACAGCAGCTGGGTGGGTTCCAATGATCAATCTTTCAGTTAGCAGCCTAGCATTTAACTACTGCGCTGTAGGGACTCCTTAACAGATGTAATATCAATCTGCAAAAGGACAAGATAAGCATAACGAAAGGTCTCCAGACTGCCCCTGCTTTCTGCCTTTGTTCTTTTTTTTTTTTTTTTTTTGCTACATACTTCCTCCACTCTAAAACTTTGACTAGCTGATAAGCCATGAGACTTGCAAAAATCCTTAGAAAATACTGTACTGATGGCTATGAGGACCCTGAGTGAGGGGCACAATGGTAGGAATGACTTCCAACCCTGCGTTTCAATTGGAAGTCAAAAACTGCTGCCTAAGCCAAAATCACAAGGACGTAAACTCAACCTTCCCCCACCCTACCAAAAGTCTGCTTCATCAGAAAGCCACCTGGTCTTCAAGTTATACCTTATGCACATCCCTGAATAAAGCCTTTCATCTCTATTTCAGTTACTTACATCCCTTCCTTTGACAACTCTGAGATACTATCATTTTCTTTTATTCTTGAAGTGTTGTTGTTGTTGTTGGTTCACTCTATTGTCCCTTTCCTACGAGTTGTGTTTATTTACATCTGTTTTTCATGTTAGAAACTGTCTAGAAATCTTGGCTGTCTATAAGAATAAATTGTTTTTCAGGAATCAGAAGTGGAAATGGAACATGTGTCTGGTTCCCTCCATGAAAACCTGCCTCTTTTGCCATGAGATGAGAAGAACTGGATGGTGCCCAAATACCATTACCAAAAATTTTGATCAAAGATCCTATAGAAGAATCCAGATCAAAAGGGAGAAGATGCAGAAGAGAATTTCAAATTCTCGATGGAATCCAGACTATCTGGAGCCACTGAGGCTGGATGAACCCTTGAAACTATTGCCTTGAGATAACCTTTAAACCTTAAACCTCAAATCAAAACTATCGCCTAAAGTCTTTTTTAAGCCAGAAAATAGTTTAACTTAATTTGTAATGTCTGTCCGCGTTAAGTATTGTGGTCTTTTAAAGAATTATCTATATGGGATCAAGCTGACAACAGCAACTCGAAAGATTAGATGAGAGGCTTAGGTGGCAGTAAGTTTACATTTATGGTGGTGGAATAATTTGGAAAAGGATAGAGAGAACGGTTACATAACTTGAAGAATGTAACCAATATCACTGAATTGTACATGTAGAAATTGTTAAGATGGTATATCTTTTGCCATGTATATTTTCACCAAAAATAATAATTTTTTTTTCCAAAATAAATTGTTTTAAAAAATTGATCGTAAACTCAGGGTACATGGATAGAATCTGTCAACTGAAAGTTTTTGCTATACGGCATGGGCCAAGTTTCCCGCCAAATGTCATTCTTTATGAGTCTTGGGTGGCTTTCTTTCCAGAAAAGAATCCACTAATTTCCTAATAAAGAATTTAAGTATAGTAGTTAACATTTTGGGAGCCAACTGGGAAAAGGTGCTGAAGGACTAAAGACTGAAAGTGTAATATTCCACAGCATCTCTCTTTTTCTTTACCCTCACTCCCTGCTGTGCTGGGTGTCGTGGAGCCTGGAGCCTCTCTGGTATAATTTCTCTACATAATAAATCTCCTGCTTCCTGCCTGGATAGGGAAAAGATAGTCACTTATGTCAAAGGGTGATTACAATCTGGGAAACCCTATGGGTCAGTTCTACTCTGTCATATAGGGTCACTATGAGGTGGAATCAGCTCAATGCATGCAACAATAACAATAAATGAATTAAATAAGGTCACAATACAAAAGATCAACATAAAAAAATCAACTGCACATCTATACAGTAGCAACGAACAGCCTGAAAATAAAACCAAGAATACAATTTCATTCACAATAACTTCAAAAAGAATAAAATGCTTAGGAATAAATTTAACAAAAGAAGTTCAAGACACACTGAAAACTATAAAACACTGGTGAAAGAAATTAAAAAAACCAAACGCACTGCCATCGAGTTGATTCCAGCAAAATTAGAAATTAAAGACGACCTAAATAAATGGAAGGAGTTCCCGGGTGGGGAATATGAGTAACAAACTCAATGCTAACCAAACGGTTAGAAGTTTGCATCCACCCAAATATGTCTCAGAAGAAAAGCCTGGCCATCTACTTCCAAAAACTCAGCCACTGAAAACCCTATGGAACACAGTTCTACTCTGGCACACAAGGGGTCAACACAAGTCAGAATCAACTCGATAGCAACTGGTAAATAAACAGAAAGACATTCCTTGTTCACTGATCTAAAGACTTAATACTGTTAAGATGCAATACTCCCCACATTGGTCTACAGATTCAACACAATCCATAACAAAATGCTTGCTGCGTTGGTTGGTTGGTTTGTTAAAATTGACATGCTAATCCTAAAATTCATATGGAAATGCAAAGGACCCAAAATGGCAAAATCAATTTGAAAAAAAAAGAACAAAGTTGGAGGACCCACACTTCCCAATTTCAAAATTTAGTACAAAGCTACAGTAATCAATACGAGGTGGTACTAGATAAGGACAAAAATATGGATCAATGGAACAGAATTGAGAGTCCAGAAGTAAACTCTTAATTTACAATTGATTGTCAACAAAGGTGCAAAGAATATTCAAAGGGAAAGTCACAGCTTTTTCAGCATATGGTGCTGGAACAATTGAATATTCACAGGGAAAAATATGAATTCAGACCACTACTTCACGCTGCACACAAAAATTAACTCAAAATGAATCAAAGACCAAATGCTAAAACTCTTAGGAAAAAACATCAGAATAAACCTTCATAATCTTTGATTAGGCAATGCTTTCCCAGATATGACACCAAAAGTACAGCAACCAAAAAAAAAAAGTGATAAATGAAACTTCATCAAAATTAAAACTGTCGTGTTTCAAAGGACATCATCAAGAAGTGAAAAGCAAACCAAAAGAATAGGAGAAAATACTGGCAAATCATATACCTGATAAGAGACTCGTATCCAGAATATAAAAATAACTCTTAAAACTCAATAGTAAAAAGACAAATTACCCAATTAAAAGATGAGGAAAAGATATAAATAGGTATTTTTCTAAAGATATACAAATGGCCAGTAAGTTCAAGAAAACATCCCCAAAACCATTAGTTAGAAGGGAAATTCAAATCAAAATCACAATGAAATAGCCTTTAACATCCACCAGGACAGCTACAATAAAAGAGCCAGTAACACGTGTCGACAAGGATAAGGTAAAACTGGGACCCTCATACACTGCCAGTGGAAATGGATAATGTTGCAACCATTTTAGAAAACCATTTGGCAGTTTCTCAAAAGCTAAACAAAATTACCATATGATATGGCAATCCCAATCCTAGGTTTTCTGCCCAAGAGAAATGAAACATGTGGACACGAAGACTTGTTGATAGCAACGTTATTCACACTGGCCAAAAGTGAAAACAACTCAAATGTCTACCAACTGGTGAGTGATAAACACAATGATGTATACTCAAACAGTGGAAAAATTATTTAAAAATTAAAAGCAAACAAGGTACTGATACATGCCACAACATGTATAAACCTCAAAAGGATAAACCTCAAAAATGTTATGATCAATGAAAGAAGCCAGACACAAAAGAACACATTAAGATTCCACTTACATGAAATGTCCAAAAAAGGCAAATCTACAGAGATAAAAGGCAGGTTAGCGGTTGCCTAGAGCTGTGGGTGGGAAGGGGAGTGGCTGCAAACGGGCATGCAGTTTCTTCTCAGGAATACTGGAAATGTTCCAAAATTAGGTTGTAGGGATGGCTACACGACACTGTAAATATACCAAAATAGGACATCAAAAATGGGTGAATTTATTGTATATAAATTATACCTAGTGAAACAAGTGTTATCATTGTTGATTTCAGATGATCTTAGCCAAAAGCAGAGAATACCAGAAAGGTGTTTACCTGTGTTTTATCAACAAAACAAAGGTATTTGACTGTGTGGATCATAACAAATTATGGATAACATTATGAGGAATATGAATTTCAGAATACTTAATTATGGCTCATGTAAAATCTGCACATGGATCAAAAGGCAATCATTCAAACAGAACAAGGGGCTATTGCGTGGTTCCAAATTTAAAATAGTGTGTACTTATTCAATCTATATGCTGAACAAATAATCCAAGAACCTGAACTATACCAAGAACATGGCAACAGGATTAGCAGAAAACTTATTAAACAACCTGAGATAAGCAGATGACATAACCCTGCTTGCAGAAAATGATTTGAGGCACTTACTGAAGGTTAACGACTACAACCTTCAGTATGGATTACACCTGAACATGAAGAAAATGAAAATCTTCACAACTGGACTGATAAACAACACCACGATAAATAGAGAAAAAGTTGAAATTGTCAGTAATTTCATTCTACTTGGATCAAAGGTGAATGTCCATGAAAGCAGCAGTTAAGAAATCAATGTATTACATTGGGCAAATATGCCACAAAAGACTTCTGCAAGGTGTGGAATCACCTTGCAGTAAGCAATCTGGCCTTCCGTTCATGATTCTTTCAAGTTGTACCACAACACCTGCAGTTAATGAATGGGGGCTGACCAGACAATGAGGGGCTGCCTGGGGGCCCAATACTGACTAAACCCCAGGAGGCATGATATATCGTAGCCAAGCTGAGTTCAGTAAGAGCCCTGAAAATGAAGGTTCAGGTGGAGCTTCCTGGTTGGGACCATGCAATGGAAGAGAGTAGCACATCCCTTTTTGGGACATGGAAGCTCCCCTGTGACCCCTCCCAGACCTCACCCTATGTATCCCTTTGTTCATATTCCTTTTTGCTTGTAATAAATCTGTAGTAAGTACAGTGTACTCTCCTTAAGGTTCTGTGAGTCATTCCAGTGAATTAGTAAACCCACAGAGGCAGTGAGAGTTAGTAGGGGCTGGCATCTGCCTATCTGGCAGCCTAAAAGGAGGTGTCCTTTTAATTTGTGAGCTCTGACCTAGCTTTGGGTGGGCAGGGTCTGAGAAATACTGCATACTGTCTAACTTCTGAGCTCTGATTCACTCTGGGTCAAAAGGAGAGCGTGTGCCATGTGAGCAGCTGGCAACAAAGATGGAAGAATGGGAAGGTGAGGACTGGCTCCATTCCACATTTTGGGGACTGGATTCATGCTGATCCTTACTACAGAGGTAGCAATGAAGGTGGGATTTGTCCAATGTTATTTGCTTAGTGCAACCTCTTTAAAGGTTTAAAAAGTAAAGATGTCACTTTGATGACTAACAATATTCCTTCTCATTCTAATGAATTAGAGGGCCTAAGTTTCCTCATCTGTAAAATAAGATGCACCTGACCCATGCCATGGCCTTTTCAATCACCTCATGTGCATGCGAAAGCTGGGGAATGAAAAAGGAAGACAGAAAAAGAATTATGTATTCAAATTGTGTTGATGACAAAGAATACGGAATATACTGCGGACTTGAGTAGGAATTTACTCGAGGGCAATGGGTTTCAGTTTGGCCAGAAGAATGAACAAATCAGTCTTAGAATACAACCAGAATGCTTCTTAGAATGGAGGCTAGAGAGACTCTGGCTCACTTCCGTTGGACACATCTTCAGGAAAGACCAAAAGCTAAAAAAGGACAACATGCTTGGTAAAGTAAGGGTCAGCGAAAATGAAGGAAATGGACTGAGACAACAGCCGCAACAATGGCCTCAAATATACCAACTATCTTGAAGGACTGAGCAATGTTTTATTCTGTTATACATAAGGTCACCATGAGTTGGAGCCAACTCGATGACAACTAACAACAACAAATTAAATCTCAATAAAGCTGTTAATTATTTTTAAAAGACGCTAAAAAATATTACAAGGTTTAAAGTGAGATCAAATACAGCATATAGCGTTTTACAGGTTCCAAAGTAATTCAAATACAGTGAAACATGTGAGAGCTGGAACTCAACAGGATTGCCTTATTTTTCCAGGTCTTGCAAGTTTTCCGCCTCTGATAGGGCGCAGTCTTACCACTTTTCTATTGCTCTCTATTAGTGGAAAATATTTTCAGTTTTCCTTCTCTGACAGGTTTCTGCCTTACACAGGTTCTGACTTTCGCAGGTTTTACTCTCAGATATTTTTGTTGATTTTACTTCCCTGCACACAGAAGCAACTTACATGTGGCTAAACCAAAAAATTAAGGCTACTGTTCTGGGTTAATATCAAGCTAGGTTTTCCAGAGATAAACCAATAATACTCCTCCTCATTCTAATGAATTAGAGGATCTAAGCTTCTTTATCTATAAAATAAGGCCAATAATACTTCCACCACACAGATTTGCAAAAAGTAAATGAGACAATTCAAATTATCCTAATTCCTGGTATGAAATAAACATACAATAGATGTTAGCCACCATAATTATAGAGTATTCAGAGGTCCAGCCATGGCAATTCTGCTCCATTATTTACATGTCAAAAGCTCCCAAAATACTGATTAGCAGGCAAGAACAGTACAATAACTTGATAAGAATGTTATATTACCAGAGCACTAAGTCCGTAGGTACAAATGTAAGCTCACTGGTGGTGAAAATGAGTTCAATTGGGGGGGGGGGGATGTTCTGGAGAAAAGGCAAGCCAAACTGCTTCTCTTCTAAAAATATTCACACAAAAGAATTTTACAAAGATATGAACATATGCTCATTTTGTTGTGAAGCAAATACACGACAATTTCCCACCCCTATTTATTGTTTTGAACCAAGTCAAATTCCTAACTCTTTCTACCAATTTAACCCAGTTTCACCCAAACATGTTCCACCCCACCTCAGTTTCCAAACATTCTAACTAGCCCTAAACATTTTACCTACTTGAATCTAGCAAGATGATTTACAAAAAGTAAGAATCCAAAGTTCCAGAACTTTTGATAAAGGTAAAGAAACACTAGAAGTTTAAAAGTATAGAAAGGATGCCTTCTCCTAGTTGAACCACTAGGACGTGATCCAGGTCCTCTCTACCATACATCACAGATTTTTCGAAAATAATTTTACCTTTAAATATTGTTACATAACCCTACAAATACAGTGCAGGAGCCTTTTATGGACAGTTTAACTTTGGCAGTTTGAACAAATGCAATATATACCTTAGCAATTAAAAAAGTCTTACTCCAGATACGTTTCCAAAATAATACAAAGCCCTCTAAATTTTATCAAAAATCACATCCTATTATTCCAAAGCTGGCTAGCTGAGTAAACTATAAAACTGATTACACTATTGGCTAGTGGCTACATCACTTTGACAACTGAGAAGAAACATCCACCTTCCTTTGTCAGGATCCTGTGAACAACACTGTTCTTTTCGTATATTAAAAAGAAGCCGATTCCCACTTTGAAGTGTGGCGTCTGGGGTCTTAAACGCTAACAAGCAGCCATCTAAGATGCATCAATGAGTCTCAACCCACCTGGATCAAAGGAGAATGAAGAACACCAAGGTCACGAGGTAATTATGAACCCAAGAGACAGAAAGGGCCACAGGAACCAGAGACTACATCATCCTGAGACCAGAAGAACTAGATGGTGCCCGGCCACAACTGATGACTGCCCTGACAGGGAGTACAACAGAGAACCCCTGAAGCAGCAAGAGAACAGTGGGATGCAGACCCCAAATTCTCATAAAAAGACCAGACTTAATGGTCTAAGACTAGAAGAATCCTGGCGGTCATGGTTCCCAAACCTTCTGTTGGCCCAGGACAGGAACCATTCCCCAAGTCAACTCATCAGACACGGATTGGACTGGACAATGGGTTGGAGAGAGATGCTGATGAGTGAGCTACTTGCGTCAGGTGGACACTTCAGACTATGCTGGCATCTCCTGTCTGGAGGGGAGATGGGAGGGTAGAGGGGGTTAGAAACGGGCAAAATGGTCATGAAAAGAGAGACTGGAAGGAGGGAGCGGGCTGACTCATTAGGGGGAGAGTAAGTGGGAGTATGTAATAAGGTGTACGTAAGTTTATATGTGAGAGACTGACTTGATTTGTAAACTTTCACTTAAAGCACAATAAAAATTATTTAATAATTAAATAAAAAGATGCTGATTTTGATCGATGTTGTGCTATTATGTCAACATCCACTGTTACTAAAATTTTAAATCTTTGAGACTCAGGGAGATATGGCTGTGACACCTTGCTTGTCCATTTTCCCATTCTTGCCTATTCTGTAATATTCCTTGGACACGGGCAGACATGGCTGTGGCAGCATCCTTGTCCGTTTTCCCATTCTTGCCTATTCTGTAATATTCTTTGGACTCGGGAAGAGATGGCCCTGGCTGCAGGCTTGTCCATTTCCCACTTTTGCCTCTTTGAACATATACCAAATAAAACTTTCTTTTGGCTTTACTAAACTCTGCGATGTTTTTAACCTACAACAGTTAATGGCATATTTGCAAAGGGTTTCTGAAGCTACAAATACAGTCAACCTCAAGGACACCTGGACTGAGGAGCAGAAGCCAGTGAAGAGAGGTCCTACCTTCTGGACCCACGCATTTGCACTCCATGTCCCTTTGACACTGACAGGGTGAGTGCTCTCAGAAAACCAGCCTTTGCTTATTCTTTTTTGTTCTTTCTCCTGTTTCCTTAAATTTTGTTCGGCATATCTGTTTGACTCTTTCTTAGGTTTTTGCTTGGTCATTTGGTTAAAAGTGCTATCTAGCAACTCATCTGGTGAACTGCAGTTTAGGTGTGGATTCAGGCATTTCAAACATTAAAGAAGTAATTCGATTTTCAAACAGCTCTGAGTCACTATAAGCCACAAAAATTTGGGCACTGGTCGACCAATAAATGCCGTAAGGGCAGTCACCGGTGCCCACCACAAGCGTTAAGGACTCATGTGACCGGATCAGATGGGCAGAGCTCTCAGTGCCAGGGCTGAGAATGGGGATGGGAGGGGAGGCGGGACTCCTGAGGCTGAGAGCAGACCAGGTGTGGGCAGGGTGAGGCTGCTTTCTTATCTATTGCTGGTGAAGGACAGACTTCAGAGTACCCTGGCCGTCCCCAGACATTTCATCCATCCATTCACTATTTCAACCTTTGCTAGGTCCTGTGTTACCAGAAAGACCCTACCCCTGCCTTCAAAGAACTCATCATCTCCTGGGAGAATGACCTTAGGCTGCCTGCCACCCACAAGCAAACTCTCACGCAATGAAGGTACCCCCCGATCTAAGCGAAACACTGTCCAAGTCCGGCAGCATTCCTCATTAGGTTTCTTTCTGTGGCTGACAGAAAACCTAGAAAACAGTGCTCTGTTTTGCCAGATTCACAGGGGGAGGTGGTAGCTCCTGACCTGTTTTGCCAAATTTTCAGTATGAGGTAGCAGCTCCTGACCTGTGCTATGAAATTTGCAGGGAAAAGTGGTAGCTCCTGACATGTTTTATATGGTTTCTCAATAAAGAATCATAATGTTAAAATTAAAACCATCAGTAGCTACTTTACTTTCCAAATTGGAGGAACTAGTATATTTAAAGTCTAAAATAAGAGTCTAGGTGTCTAGGCAGCAGAATGAATTAAGTTCAAAAAAAGGAAACCAAAAACTTGAACCTTAGAACTTAACATCTTTGAGAAATGTGCCTGGATTTTCCCACCTCTACCAAGACATTTTTTTACCAAGACATTAGTTTGGGGTTCATTTTAAAAAATGCTATAAACCAAGTATACTAGAAGTGACAACTTTGAGAAAATAAGCTTTCATTTGTGTTCTCCTTTCCTCTTTAGGGAACTTTTGTTTGATACTCAGTTTTGTCAAAAGGTCTAATATTCTTCCATCTGAGACCTTGATAGTAAGTTTTATCTAGAACCTTTTTTTTCATCGAATTGAGTCCACCTTATGAAAAACTGTTATATACACTTTAAGAAACTAGAATCCCCAAATCCTTCTTTTGTGTGATATTGTTCAGTGAATTCATGTGGACTCTCCATCTCCTTTTGCTCTGAGAGCTTGCTTCTGGATTACAGCGTTGTCTAAGTTTCTGTTTTGTATCAGGTTGGAGGCTATGGCTGAGGATAGCCATAAGGCTGCCTTAGAAACTCAGTTCCAGCTTCGAAGAGAAAAACTGCATCTTGTGTCTATCTTATGATTCAGACTTTTAGTAGCTATTTTGAAAAACTTTTTTTGTATGTCAGTTTTAAAAGCAAAACCTTTCTAAGTAACTTAAGCTGGATATTATATGAAAAGTGTTTTATTTAAGGAAAAGGGATAACTTTTGTCTTTAAGTAAAACTAGCAGCTCCAGAGTGGGTAAAAGAAGGCATAGGACAAGCCTAAGGGGAAAAGAAAAAGACTACCCAAGAATTGATGGATTCATTTACAAAACTGCTAAAGAGCTTTTATTTACTGGGTAGATAAAAGGTAATAAAGAGGAAGTAAAACTGCTTACCAAGAGTTGTTTATCTTTTGCCTTTCAAAATGCCTAGATCAATTTAAACATATGTAAATGAACTGGAATGCCCTAATCCTGTTTTCTATCATGAGTCAAAAAATAGAGGGGTGGGACAACATCAGTCTCCAAGGTCATATAGCTCCAGGAAGCTCTGCTATAGTTGAGAAGTTGGGTGGTTCCCAATCATAAAAGAACTATAAATAAGTTCCCTCTATTGTAGGGGAACTTTAAAGAAGTCAAAAAATAGGAATCACAATGAGATACACCTGAAACGGCCTGGAGAAGTGTTTCTGCTAACCAGAGACTTAAGGTTATATCCATATCACTGAATTGGTCAGTTGAGCAGAGGCTTTGTGATTTCTGAAGCCAGCTGATAAAATCTTTAAGAGTAATTTTAGATTGGGAAAAATACGGGAAATACTAAAAGCTGAATGAAAACTTAGAATGTTTAAAGAAACTTTATTTCAATTACAGTTATATTTTATATAATACAGGCTTAAAATAATTTCCGAGATCTTTTAGGTATCTTACCGGTATAAAATTGGGTAAAGAGATATTTATCATAATTTAAGTTTATATACTTTTGTTTTTTAAGCCACAAGAGAAAGAATATGTATGTCTGCTAATGAGTGTGTTCATTTTTGCCATTTCAAGCAATTCACTGTAAGAGAGGCAACAAAAATAACACTTAAGAGGTTTATTAAAAAGAAATTTATTTGATATGGTCAAAAGTTTTATCTGACTAAAGTTTAATGGTTTATGAGATTTTAAATAGCATATAAAACAAAGAATTGGTTTCTCCCTGCTAAAATAACAAAATTTTCTTTGATTTCTGAGTTGAAGAGTTAATTTATGCTTTGTGTAATCTGCCTGGAAGGCAAAGGTTTGGTCTCTCATTAGAATACGAGTCCAGAGTCAAAAATCAAGCAACATGGCTTGAGACAGAAAAAAAAAAGGTAAGGTTATTAACTTTAAGATCTTTGGTTAAATAACTTACATACTGTTTCACAGTGACCTATAATAAACTCCTGACAACTTTGAAATTCCATGGGAAGTCACAAAAATTTTTATAAAGGAAAAGTGTTAAAAAGTCTTATTTAATAAATTACATGGAATGTGCTATCAAAATCAAGAGAAGCACTTGATTCTCTTTGGGTTAAAATTTGTATGTTAGTATTTCCTTTTGTTTTTGCCTAATATCAGACATCAAAGACATAACATTATGTCATAATTTTATTATTTCTTAATTGCTAACTTGATCGCAACTTCATCAAAGCTAATGGTTTGATTGGGGAATTCACATTGTTTAACTATGAAGTTTTTTCATTACTATTCAGGTATTTAGAGACTTGATAATCTTGGTATATACTGACTATATGGCATTATATCTCAAAATTATTATATAGTATATTATACCTATATATTATATAAAAAAAAATTTTTTTATCTGATTCCTGAAGCCACTTTTGAGTCAAACAATGGTCCAGTTGAATTAGTAACACCCTTTCACCCTGGGCCTTGTGCTTTTTTGGACGAGTTCAGGCTGTTTTGTGAAACTGACTCCAAAGAACAGACTGGGAGCTACGTTTAAGGTAAATCATAATTAGTTTAATCCGTCTTCCAGACAATGTTTTATGAAATACCTGTCTAACGTTTGGAATCAAACTCTCACACTCTTACTATGCAGAAATTTATGCATCTTAAAGAAACCAGGTTCTCAGAGGAGACAGACCCCATGGCTCAGGCTCCATTTTGTCTTAGGTTCCACTTCTATTTCTGAGAAAGCGACCCATGACTGTTAATAGGTAAACCAAGAAGGGGCAGCCTGCTCTCAGGAAGGATACACAGTATGTTTTAAGTAGATTAATAGAGACCTCCAACGGGAGAGGTCCACCCTGTATTATCTTGCTAATCATGAATTCTCAAATGGAAACTTGTGTGTCACATGTAGATTTTTCTATACTTTGTTTCCTCTAGACAAAATTTGTGTGCTCCTTATGGATACACATTTTTGTGTAGTAGATCCAACTATACTAATTTAGATGATCCAACAGATTGTAAATTCTTGTGGGCAATCACTTGTTTAGATTCCTGATGAACACAGGGGCAATGCACTTTGGGAACTTTAGGATTACCTTTAGATATACATAGTAATGGTGCTAATAAATATTGGAACCAAATCAAAACCATTGCTGTCGAGTTGATTCCAACTCATAGTGACCGTACAGGACACAGCAAAATTGCCCCACAGAGTTTCCAAGGAACGCCTGGTGGATCAGAACTGCCGACCTTTTGGTTAGCAGCCGTAGAACTTAACCACTACGCCACCAGGGTTCCCAAATACTGGAAAGGTAATGTTAAATTGCTACACATTGTAAAATTAAAGTCAGAAGAAAGCTCACTAGTCCAACACTCAGAGTATGGCTGGCAGTTTTATTTCCTACTTATGGTATAGTTGAATTGGAGAAATCTTTATGAAATTTCTCAATCACTATGGGACAAATTGCAGATGAAGTTGCTAATGGGATGGAAACAAAAAGCAACCTCTGACCTCATTAAGCCAAGGTGACATGAGATAACATAATAGCCTTAGATTTTTAAATTAGTCCAAGAGAGTACAGTCTGTGCTATAGACAGGACATACACAGAATTAGACAGCAAGCCACTTGGTTACATACCATAACACCCTTACGAACACCAGATTTATTTGGTCGGCTACCATCAGGAATAAGTACATAGGCTAGATCGCTACTGCAAGGTATAGTAATATTCTTAGTCTACATCCTGATAGTATTAGGTATAATAAAACTTATCCTCTATTATCTTATACACTTAAAACGCAAAAGAAGGCCTTGGGCTGAAATGTTGATGTACACACATTCTGCTCACTTAGGCAATGCAACTGATGAGAATATGGCTCTTACTTAAGGTCCTAGTGAAGAACAAGATGGTATCCTGTGGAAAATCAGCACCATGAGTTTAAAGAGCCTGCCATGGCTGCCATCTAGGAGCTCGACTAAGTCCAGATATTAATTATCAATGTGTTATCTCCAATCTCTGATCAACAGGAGGGAATGATTTAGGAAAAAATATTGGAGTCATTATTCCCTTTCCTTGAGCACAGAGAATGTGACACAGCTGGAGCTGGACTCACAAGGACTCACAAGGACACATCAAGTGGGCCCTGAGGTATAAAGACAATAGCTAGGATATCTTTTAAGGGATGCTTCATGTAAACAAATCATAAAACAGAACACAAAAGACTTTCCACTCTTATCTTTTTCTATTAGCATTTAGTGAACAGAAAATTTGTTGGACCAATGAGGACCCTCCTGGCTGTTACTGAAACCTGCACCAATGACTGTTAAGAAAGACATTTTAAAATGTAGGATCAGTTTCTAGCTAATCTGTGAAAAGGTGACTCTTTCAATGATTTTGCCCATTTGTAATGTCAATATATACTGATGATTCTCTAAGGTTCCTCCAACTCGGGCAGACATGGCTGTGGCAGCATGCTTGTCCGTTTTCCCATTCTTGCCTATCTATAATATTTCCTTGGACTCAGGCAGACATGGCTCTGGCAGCATGCTTGTCCGTTTCCCACTTTTACCTCTTTGAACGTATGCCAAATAAAACTTTCTTTTTGCTTTACGAAAATTTTTTTTAATCTTTATCCTCTAACAATGTCATGAAGTATATATTAAGCAGATGTTATGCTAGTGCTGACAACAAGCCTGATAATCAGTAACCTTGGAACAGAAGTCAAATATCATACACTCTTTAAGGAGGCTTAAAAATTGCCATTTTATATTGGACTGATAATTTAGGAGGACAAACTGAAAAATATTAGAGATAATGCCAGTAAAACAAAAGGCAGTATTAAAGTAGTAATACGTCACAACGGCCACTAATATCCTCCAAGAACTTATCTCCACCACTTTACAGGCCTTCTTATGGGAAAATAAGGTTTGACTGATGAGACATGAACCCTGCAAGGTCTTCGGGATCATCTCTCTTCCATTAAAGGGAACAACTCTGAATGTGCAAACCTTTCAGAAAATATGATTTGATTTTTTAATTGAAAAATATGATCCCATTACTTCTAGCACACCATCTCTCAAATCGAATACTATTTATGACATGGTCTTGATAATCTTTGAAAAACCAAGTCTATAAACTTAGTTTGTGGTTGTTCTGAGCTTCAAACCATCATCTTTGTACCTAAATAAAGGCCCAGTTTACCTTAGTAATTTATACCTAGTATGGCTGAAGGCCAGGGTTACATAAATTGCTTTGGAGTCACCAATATATTTTTATATTTCCTACAGACTATTTACTTGAAAGCAGAGAATAAGCCTAAGAAGCTTACAGAGTGCTCTGACATAAACGCAAGGATACCATTAGTCTTCTGATTTGTGTGATCTTCAAAAATCTGAAATTTTTACTCTGGTATTAACTGCCATTTTTTTCATAATTTTTTTTTTTTTTTTTTGGTGAAAATATACACTGCAAAACATACACCAATTCAACAATTTCCACATGTACAATTCAGTGACACTGATTATATTCTTCAAGTTGTACAATCATTCCCTCTATCCTTTTCTAAATTATTCCACCACTATTAACATAAACTCACTGTCCCCACCCCCCAAGTTTCTCGTCTAACTTTTCAAGCTGCTGGTGACAACTTGATCCCACGCAGATAATTCTTTAAAAGTGCACAATGCTCAAGGCAAACATTCTTTACTAATTAAGCTATTGTTTGGTTCAAAGAAGACTTGAGGAAAAAGTTTTGGTTTAAAGATTATCTCAGAGCAGCAGTTCATCTCAGGGTTCATTCAGCCTCATTAGCTCCAGAAATCCTGGATTCCATTAAAATTTTATATTCTGTTCCAAATTTTCCTCCCTTTTGATCAGGATTCTTCTATAGGATCTTTGATCAAAACATTCAGTAATGGTAGTGAGGCACCTTCCAGTTCTTCTGATCACGTGGCAAAGGAGACAGTTATTCACGGAGGCAATCAGACATACATTCCATTTCCTCCTCCAATTCCTGACTCTCCTTCATCCTCTGCTGCTTCACGTGAACAGCGACCAATTGCTGTACTTTGGATGGCCACTTGCAAGCTTTTAACCCCAGGTAATTGTAATTTTTTATTCACTCCCTATGTTAAAAAGGGAAATTCAATATCTTCTTTCAGAATAACAACTTTCTAATCACTGATTGATAGTATAACCCTGAAATGCTCTAAACTCCTTCCAAAGATGGCTACAATTTGAATCTTGCAGAATTTCAGTATATCCATAATTTATTAGTACTTTTTATGACTAAATGGAGTATGGTTCCTCCCTGCAGGGCCAAAAATGATGAGTTGAATATTATATTAGTCTATATGTAACTCCTGCACTGTCAGCTAAATCTTACCAGAATCTACAAAAACAAGGAGTTAAAATGACTTAGATACACAGAAAGTTAGAGGTTAGAAGGAAAGTTAGGAAGCACTGAGTTCAAGCCTCATACAGCGAAACCTGTGAGAGCTAGAACGCAGCAGAACTGCCTTATTTTTCCAGGTCTTGCAAGTTTCTCGCCTTTGACAGGGTGTAGTCTTACCACTTTTAGTCAAAAACATTTGTGTTTTCCTTCTCTGACAGGTTTCCACCTTACACAGGTTCTGGTTTTTGTAGGTTTTACCGCATTTCAAAAGTTGTGATAAGTGAGACTCAGAGCTTAAAGGAACTGTCCGTGGTCGCACAACTTATACACACTGTAATCACCCTATGTCACACCCATGTATCTTACCTTTCTGATGATGCCTTAGAAGTAACAGGATGCCCACGGACACCTTTTTTACTTCTATGCTCTAGAGAGATGACCTTATTTCTTAGAGTTCTTTTCAACTAGGAAAAAAAAAGAATACAGAATTTCAATAATGAATATAGCAATGTGAAAATTAAAAGGCACTTAAAGTATCATTTTTATTTAGAAACTTAAGATAAATAGGCAAGTTCATAATTAACAGGGAGAAAAAGTGCAATCTACAGAATACCTGACTCTGTTGCTAGTGCAAGGAGCCCTGGTGGTGCAGTGGTTATGGCATTCGACTGCTAACAGAAAGGTCAGTGGTTCTAAACCACCACCGGCTCCACGGAGAAAGTTTCGCCAGTCTCCTTTCATAGAGATAGACAGCCTCGGAAACCCTATAGGATCACTATGAGTCAGAACTGACTCCAGGGCAGTGGGTTGGGTTTGGTTTGAGTTCCTAGCCCTGAAGTATTTAAAAAAAAAAACCAAACCCGTTGCTGTCAATTCCAACTGGTTTGGTTTTTGACTTATTATTAAGTACACTTCTCACAATGAGTTATATATTATCTGTTTATACTGAACTCCACCCGAGAGGACTAATTTGGCTTACACAGCCTGACTCTCAGAACTCCTCAACAACTAGTTCCCTACAATCATTTAATTAACCTCACAGTAAATGCAGCCTTTACTTTTTGTTACGGAATTTGTGTACCCCAATCAACTGTTCTGTAGTAAGGTTTTGCCTACGTTTGCAAAATGATGGAATGAGTAGTCTTTGACTCTCATACTCCACACAGAAAAGCAACATTATTCCACCAAAAAGGGGGAAAAAGAAATCTTAAACAATGACAAAAAATGAAATAAACACAAGGTGACAAATTGAAAGTAATGATAACAGGGGAGAAGGGAAAGTGATTAAAATATTAACTTTGAATAACACTAACATATTTAATGTCCGTCTCTACTTCTACCAGTAAAAAGGGCAACCTGGAGTACATCTACACATGTTATCGAAAGAATAAAAAAGTTCACTATTTCTTATATTCAATAATACACTAAGATGTTTACAAATTTTGTTTTTAAAAATTGGATAATATTTGCAGACTGGGTAAAATTTTATATTTTTCACAGACAGTGCGGTTTTCATTTAGACTGTAAGATACAGCATCTCTGAAAAATGAGGAACAGACAACAGAGAATTCTCCCATAATCTGGTTATGAAAAGGAATTTATTCACATACATATTTTGAAAGCTACCTGGTCACAGATAAAAAGGTTAGAATGGCTTGGATGTATTTAATTTAAATATGAAAAAGACTTTTACTACAATAAAAGGCAGTACATAGTACACCAACCTTCACTGCAACCTTATTCACAACAGTCAATGTCTATCAACATATGAATGTGGATTATACATACAAAAGAATGTTACTCTGCCTTAAAGAGAAAGTCCTCATACCTGCTACAACATGAACCTTGAAAACATGTTCAGTGAAATAACTCAGTCACAAAAGGAAATACTGTACACACCCACTTACATGTAATAGGTAAATACACAGAGACCAACATTTATTAGTGGTTACCAGAGGAGGGGGGAGACGGAAAGGGCATGTCATTGCTTAAGGAGCACTGAGGTTCTGCTAATGGTGGTAAAAAACTGGAAAACAGTGATGACAACTGTACAACATGATGAATGTAATCAATGTCACTGAACTGCACATGTAAAAATAATGGAACCGGCAAGTATTTTGTTATATATATATTTTTACCACAATTATGCTGGGAATGACAACTTGAAGAGGAATGGTGTTGCATTCATCGTCAAAAAGAACATTTCAAGATCTATCCTGAAGTACAATGCTGTCAGTGACAGGATAATGTCCATACGCCTGCAAGGAAGACCAGTTAATATGACTATTATCCAAATTTACACACCAACCACTAGGGTCAAAGATGAAGAAATAGATTTTTATCAGCTGCTGCAGTCTGAAATTGATCGAACATACAATCAAGATGCACTGATAATTACTGGCGATTGGAATGCGAAAGTTAGACACAAGAAGGATCAGCAGCTGGAAAATACAGCCTTGGTGAGAGAAACAATGCTGGAGATCGAATGACAGAATTATGCAAGACCAACAGCTTCTTCATTGCAAATACCTTCTTTCACCAACATAAACGGCGACTATAAAAAAAAAAAAAATTTTTTTTTTTTTTTTTTTTATACATGGACCTAGCCAGATGGAACGCACAGAAATCAACTTGACTACATCTGTGGAAAGAGATGATGGAAAAGCTCAATATCATCAGTCAGAACAAGGCCAGGGGCCGACTGTGGAACAGACCACCAATTGCTCATATGCAAGTTCAAGCTGAAACTGAAGAAAATCAGAGCAAATCCACGAGAGCCAAAGTATGACCTTGAGTATATCCCACCTGAATTTAGAGACCATGAGAAGAATAGATTTGATGCACTGGACACTAGTGACCGAAGACCAGACAAGTTGTGGAACGACATCAAGGACATCATCCATGAAGAAAGCAAGAGGCATTGAAAAGACAAGAAAGAAAGAAAAGACCAAGACGGATGTCGGAGACTCTGAAACTTGCTCTCGAACGTTGAGCACCTAAAGCAAAAGGAAGAATTGATGAAGTAAAAGAAATGAACAGAAGGTTTCAAAGGCTGGCTAAAGGAGACAAAGTAAAGTATTATAACGACACGTGCAAAGAGTTGGAAATGGAAAGCCAAAAGGGAAGAACATGCTCGGCATTTCTCAAGCTGAAAGAACTGAAGAAAAAATTCAAGCCTCGAGTTGCAATAGTGAAGGATTCCATGGGGAAAATATTAAATGATGCAGGAAGCATCAAAAGAAGATGGAAGGAATACACAGAGTCATTATACCAAAAAGAATTAGTCAATGGTCAACCATTTCAAGAGGTAGCATATAATCAGGAACCGATGGTACTGAAGGAAGAAGTCCAAGCTGCTCTGAAGGCACTGGCAAAAAACAAGTCTAAAGGAATTGATGGAATATCAACTGAGATGTTTCAACAAACGGATGCAGTGCTGGAGGTGCTCACTTGTCTATGCTAAGAAATATGGAAGACAGCTTCCTAGCCAACCGACTGGAAGAGATCCATATTTATGCCTATTCCCAAGAAAGGTGATCCAACCGAATGTGGAAATTATAGAACAACATCATTAATATCACCCAAACCCACCCACTGCCGTCCAGTTGATTCCGACTCAGCGACACTACAGGACAGAGTAGAACTGCCCCATAGAGGTTCCAAGGAGCGCCTGGTGGATTCGAACTACCGACCTCTTGGCTAGCAGCTGTAGCATTTAACCACTACCCTACCAGGGTTTCCCATTAATATCACAAACAAGCAACATTTTGCTAAAGATCATTCAAAAACACCTGCAGCAGTATATCGACAGGGAACTGCCAGAAATTCAGGCTGGTTTCAGAAGAGGATGTGGAACCAGGGATATCCCTGCTGATCTCAGATGGATCCTGGCTGAAAGCAGAGAATACCAAAGGATGTTTACCTGTGTTTTATTGACTATGCAAAGACATTCGACTGTGTGGATCATAACAAATTATGGATAACATTGCAAAGAATGGGAATGCCAGAACACTTAATTGTGCTCATGAGGAAGCTTTACATAGATCAAGGGGCTGTTGTTCGGACAGAACAAGGGGATACTGATTGGTTTAAAGTCAGGAAAGGTGTGCGTCAGGGTTGTATTCTTTCGCCATACCTATTCAATCTGTACACTAAGCAAATAATCCGAGAAGCTGTACTATATGAAGAAAAACGGGGCATCAGGATTAGAGGAAGACTCATTAACAACCTGTGTCATGCAGATGACACAACCTTGCTTGCTGAAAGTGAAGAGGACTTGAAGCACTTACTAATGAAGATCAAAGACCACAGCCTTCAGTATGGATTGCACCTCAACATAAAGAAAACAAAAATCCTCACAACTGGACCAATGAGCAACATCATGATAAACGGAGAAAAGATTGAAGTTGTCAAGGATTTCATTTGACTTGGATCCACAATTAACAGCCATGGAAGCAGCAGTCAAGAAATCAAAAGACACGTTGCATTGGGTAAATCTGCTGCAAAGGACCTCTTTAAAGTGTTAAAGAGCAAAGATGTCACCTTGAAGGCTAAGGTGAGCCTGACCCAAGCCATGGTATTTTCAATCACATCACATGCATGTGAAAGCTGGGCAACGAATAAGAAGACTGACGGAGAACTGACGCCTGTGAACTGTGTCAGGGAAGAATATTGAATATACCACGGACTGCCAAAAGAATGAACAAATCTGTCTTGGAAGAAGTACAACCAAGAATGCTCCTTAGAAGCAAGGATGGCGAGACTGCGTGTTACATACTTTGGACATGTTGTCAGGAAGGATCAGTCTCTGGAGAAGGACATCATGCTTGGGAAAGTACAGGGTCAGCGGAAAAGAGGAAGACCCTCAAGGAGGTGGATTGACACAGTGGCTGCAACAATGGGCTCAAGCACAACAACAACTGTAAGGATGGTGCAGGACCCGGCAGTGTTTCGTTCTGTTGTGCATAGAGTCGCTTATGGCACCTAACAACAATAACAACCACAATTTAAAAAGAAAAAAAGTAAACACTTGTTGTTTTAAGTCACTTTGGGGGTGAGAGTAGAGGAATAAAAGGATTTGCTTAATCAATTGGCCTCAACCCACCTGGATCAAAGGAGAATGAAGAACACCAAGGTCACACGATAACTATGAGCCTGAGACAGAAAAGGCCACGTGAACAAGAGACTTACATCATCCCGAGACCAGAAAGAACTAGATGGTGCCTGGCCACAACCGATGACTGCCCTGACAGGGAACACAACAGAGAACTCCTGAGGGAGCAGGAGAACAGTGGGATATAGATCCCAAATTCTCATAAAAAGACCAGCCTTAATGGTCTGACTGAGACTAGAAGAATCCCGGCGGTCATGGTCCCCAAACCTTCTCTTGGCCCAGGACAGGAACCATTCCCGAAGACAACTCATCAGACATGGAAGGGACTGGACAATGGCTTGGAGAGAGATGCTGAAGAAGAGTGAGCTACTTGTATCAGGTGGACACTTGAGACTGTGTTGGCATCTCCTTTCTGGAGAGGAGATGGGAGGGTAGAGAGGGTTAGAAACTGGCAAAACAATCACGAAAGGAGAGACTGGAAGAAGGGAGCAGGCTGACTCATTAGGGGGAGAGTAAATGGGAGTATGGAGTAAGGTGTATATACGCTTTTATGTGACAGACTGACTTGATTTGTAAACTTTCACTTAAAGCACAATAAAAATTATTTAATAAATAAAAGGATTTGCTTATAGCCAGTATCATTCAATTACGTGATTTTGAAGCCCTCATTCTGGCAGGGACAGGAAAATACTACGCGAATTAAATCTCTCTCATGGTTTTGAAATTGTGAATGGTAGAGGCTGGAAGAGTTTTACAGTACCTAATAGTAAAAGCCAAGATTGCCTTTGAAGAGATTGCTGGTGGAATTACGGATGTCGGACAATTCCACAGAAATTCGACTGAAATTCTTTTTTTTTTTTTACTACCAAGGGTAAATGTTAATATCTCCTTTTAAATTTTTCTTGGACAAAATCAATTCTGCATGCATTCTAACTGGTACAGGGGCTCAAAATCTCAACTGAGTACCCACTTAGGCTCTGAAATGGAGCCAGCTGCTTCCTGAGGAAAACACTGGCTTTGCTTATAATTACTTATCGCTGTCACAGCTTACTGCAATAAAGAAGAATGATGAATTTCCAACTAATTGAGAATACTGGTCAGAATTTAACTTTTATGTAAGAATTTCAACTCTACGGACTCTGCATCTAATTTTAAAGTGAGCAATAAGGAATGCCAACACTGAAAACATTTAAGAGAATATAAGCTGGAAATATTTGCTTACCAATTTCATCAAACTCCTGAATGAACGCAGGGGGTGATATCTGGAAGTACTAAACACCATACTGTTATAGGCAGTGACTTTTGAAGAATGAAATTATATGCATACAGGGGGAAAGGGAATGAGATATTACACACTTCCTTACTGTTGATATTTCTTCAAACAAGCATATGTTACTTTTACAATGTCTTTAAAAAGCAATAAATTTTCTTTTAACCCTGACTGAGAAAACACATTTTTAGTTTACTTTTTTAGTGTGCATATATATATACACACACAACAAAACACTGCCAATTCAATAATTTTTACACATACAATTCAGTAACATTCATTATATTCATCATAACTATATGAATAACCATAACCACTACCCGCTTTCAAATTATTCTACCACCTTTAACAGAAATTCAGCACCCCCAAGAGTCAGTTAAATATTTGCTTTCTTCTTTCTTTGACAGTATTGTTCTTTTCACTTTATTAACCTTTTGTATGTTTTGTTGGAAGCAACTTCATACTCTTTTTGGGAAAAGGCATAACAGAAATAAATTTTAAATTAGTAAGATGTTTCAGTACTGAAGTAGCAGCCCCCAGGTAGTACAACAGTCAATTCACAGGAAAGAAATGAGAGGATAACTCTGGAGAACAGGAGGGTTCCTAGGGTCAGTTGTTTTTCACATCACCATTTGGGTTTATGCACATCAAACTAAGGGCTTTTTTGTTCTTTTTCAAAACTCACCCTGGCTACCAGGTACCAGAAAAGTAGCTGTTATGGATTGAATTATATTCCCCAAAAATGTGTATCAATTTGGCTAGGCCATGACTGCCAGTACTGTGTGGTTGTCCACCTTTTTGTAATCTGATGTGATTATCCCATGCATTGTAAATCCTAACCTCTAAGATGTAAATAAGGCAGAATTAAAGGCAGTTATGTTAATGAGGCAGGACTAAATCTACAGGATTAGGTTGTATCTTAAGTCAATCTCTTTTGAGATATAAAAGCAAGAGGGGCCAGGAGCGCAGGCAACCTTTGGACCTGGGGTCCCTGTACTAAGAAGCTCCTAGACCAGATTGATGACAAGGACCCTCCCCCAGAGCTGACAGATAGTGAATGCATTCCCTGGAGCTGGCACCCTGAATTCGCACTTCTAGCCACCCAGACTGTGAAAGAATAAATCTCTGTTTAGTAAAGCCATCTACTTACGGTTTTTCTGTTATAGCAGCGCTAGACAACTAAGACAGAATTTTACCAGGAATGGGGTGCTGCTCTGGCAGATACCTAAAACGTGGATATGGTTTGGAAGTTGTGAATGGTAGAGGCTGGAAGAATTTTAAAATACCTAATAGTAAAAAGCCTAGATTGCCTTGAAGAGATTGTTGGTGGAATTATGGATGTCAGACAATTCTGGTGACTCAGAGGCAGTGAGAAGAAAGACTGACACCAGAGACAGTGTAGTCGGCAAGAAGCAGCAGCAGATAAACAGCAGCAGCAGAACCAGTAGACTGGCGCAAGACAGCACGGAAGCCGAACCACGGAGCGAGACAGATAAGTGTCTTTGCGCAAGAGGCTTCCTGGTGGGATGGGGTGCCTCCGAGCACTAATCGGTGGAGCTAAAGAGCTTTGGAATACTTGCCCAGCAGGGCAGACATAGGCAGCAAGGCCCAAGGATTCGAAATGCCAAGAAACCAGGAAGCAGAAGCTAAAGAGACAAGAGAACACTGAAAGCAGAGCTGCCTCAGTCTCAAAGGGTAGGGCCATGACCTCTGGGGTCTCAAAGGCTGGAGTCATTGCCTCTGGGGCTTCAAAGGGTGGGGCCCCGGCTTCCCAGATTTCAGAGTCAGATCTTCACCAACTTGATTTTGGAGTATGGGGCTGGCCATTCAGGAGTGACAGCAGGATGGGGCTGGATATGCTGCCTGAAGCTGAGGGGCAGAGCTGCAAAGCCCAATGGGCAGAAGAAGGGCGCTTACTAGGGCTGAGAGGGTACAGTCACCGCTCAGATGCACTCAGAGAATGGGGGCACGCAAAGCCGAGACAGCAGAGTTGCCAGTCCAGTGGGCCTGGGAGATGGAGCTAAAACCGGGGAACAAGAGGCCTCCACCCAGAATCCAGAGAGTGTGGCCAACACCCAGAGTCTGGAGGGCAGGGTCATTGCCTTTAATGGCCTCAGAAAACAGAGGATGATTTCCAAGGCTTGATAGCTACTAATGTAATGTGTTCTGCTGACTCGCTTGGTACCGGTTATTCCTTCTTTCCCTCCAATTTCTCCTAGTTGTAATGGAAATGTCTACCTTTTCCCTGTTCCACCATTATACTTTGGAAACATATAACTTGTATTCTAGATTTCACAGATGAAGATGAATTTTGTCCCAGGATGGAACGCAGACTTGGAGTTGATTTAAGAACTTTTGGGATGATACAACAGGGTGAAATGGTTCTACATATGCAAGGACATGAATTTTTAGGGGCCAAAGGTGGAATGTTATAGATTGAATCACGTTCCCAAAAGATGTGTATTAATTTGGCTAGGCCATGATTCCTAGTATTGTGACTGTCCACCATTTTGTGATCTGATGTGATTATGCTATGTGTTTTAAATCCAAACCTCTATGATGTCAATGAGGCAGGATTAAAGGCAGTTATGTAAATGAGGCAGGACTCAATCTACAAGATTAGGCTGTGTCTTAGTCATCTAGTGCTCCTGTAACAGAAATGCCACAAGTGGATGGCTTCACCAAAAAGAAATTTACTCTCTCACAGTCGAGTAGGCTACGAGTCCAAATTGAGGGCATCAGCATTCTCTGTCAGCTCTGGAGAAAGGTCCTTGTCATCAATCTTTCCTTGGTCTGGGAGCATCTCAGCAAAGGAACCTCAGGTCCAAAGGACATGCTCTGCCCTCCTCGTGCTGCTTTCTTGGTGGTATGAGATCCCTCTCTCTCTGCTCACTTCCCTTTCCTTTTATCTCTTGTAAGATAAAAGGTGGTGCAGGCCACACCCCAGGGAAACTCCCTTTCCATTGGATCAGGGATATGACCTTAGTAAGGGTATTACAATCCCACCCTAATCCTCTTTAACATAAAATTACAATCACAAAATGGAGGACAGCCATGCAACACTGGGAATCAGGGCCTAACCAAGTAGACACATACTTTGGGGAGACACAATTCAATCCATGACAGGTTGTATCTTGAGTCAATTTCTTGAGATATAAAAGAGAGAATCGAGCAGAGAGTAGAAGGACCTCATTATCACCAAGCAAGAAGAGCCAGGAACGTGCGCACCGTTTGTACCCAGGGTCCCTGCACTGAGAAGCTCCTAGGCCAGGGATGACTGATGACAAGGACCTTCCCCCAGGGCCAACAGAAAGAGATAGCTTTTCCCTGAATCTGAAACGCTGAATTCTGACCTCTAGACTATGAGAGAATAAATCTCTGTTTAGTAAAGCCATCCACTTGTGGTATTTCTGTTACAGCAGCACTAGATAACTAAGATAGTAGCTAAAGATGGGAGACATACAAATTTCACATGTAAAATTGAAAAACTGGAAGATGTGGAAGAGTTTATGATCTAACCCCTGGACACAAATAATTTAGAGATAAATGTTGAAAATACAATATACGAAAACTTGGAGGCTACCTGTAGATATAATAGCACGTATTACCCAACCAGGGCTCCTTAATTATTACCATACTCTTATCTCAGTGCTTCTTTCTTAAAAAAAAAAAAAAATCCCAAAATAACACTAGTCGAATCTTGTTATAACCATAAGCAACCAAGAAATTATAAAAGCTTAGAATGGAATTTTCTTCCTGTATGATTTTTAGTAGATGAGTATCTTAATGCACAAAAAAGAAAAAAAAAAAATCTTAATTCACGACTCTAGAAATGTATCTTTACAATATATTTTAACATTTGATTATAAGGCTTGCTATAAACTTAGTAGCCAAGAAAGTGCAGTACTAGCATAATGACAGACAAATATGTAATCAGAACAAAATAGAGTCCAAGAATAAATCCATGAATATAAAATCAAATAATTTCTTTAAAAGGGGTACATGTAACTGAACAAGGGAAATAAAATTATTTTTATCAAATGGTGCTAGACCAATAGGAAATCTGTATGGGAAAAAAATGAACTTTAATTCCTACCACACCATACACAAAAATTAACAGAAAAATTATATTAAATGTAAAAGCTAAAACTACAAAGTTTCTAAAAGAAAACATGGAAGAACAGCTTTTCAACCTAAGAGTAAGCAAAGATTTCTAAGGCAGAAAAAAACACTAGAGAACACATTCAAAAAACTAAGACTAGAACAAAATTTTCCCAACATACTAAAGAGCATTTATGAAAAACCCATAGTTAACATCACATTCAAGAACCCCAAGAGCAGGAACAAAACAAAAATGCCCACTTTCACCATTTCTATTCAAGATGGTACTGTAAGTCATAGTCAGAGTAATCAGGCAAGAAAAAAATAAAAGTCTTCCAAATTGAAAAGGAAGAAGTAAAACTATATTTACACATGACATAGAAAATCCTAAGAAATCTACACGCAAAAAAACTAATAGAGCTAATAAATGAATTCAGCAAAGCTACAGAATACAAAATCAACATACAAAACTCAGTTGAATTTCTATACACTAGCAATGAACAATCCAAAAGGAAAATTTAAAAAACAATCCCATTTACAGTATCATCATAAAGAATAAAATACTTGGCATAAATTTAAGCAAGGAGATGCAAAACTTGTAGACTGAAAACTACAAAACATTGCTGCAAGATATTAAACCAAAAAAAACCAAACTTACTGCCGTCGAGTCGATTCCGACTCATAGAACCCTATAGGACAGAGTAGAACTGCCCCATAGAGTTTCCAAGGAGCGCGTGGCGGATTCAAACTGCCAACCTTTTGGTTAGCAGCCATGGTACTTAACTACTATGCCACCAGCATTTCCGGAATATATTAAGGCAGACGTAAATAAACGGAAAGACATCCAGTGTCATGGACTGGAAGACGTATTATTATTAAGATAGTAATACTTCCCAAAGTGACTGACAGATTCAATGAAATCCTTATCAAAATTACAAGGGCTACTTCAAAAAATGGAAAAACTGATCCTAAAATTTATACGGAGGTGCATGGAACCCCAAACAGTCAAAACAATCCTGAAAAAGAAGAGCATAAGTTGAAGACTCACACTTCTGAATTTCAAAACCCACTACGAAGCTACAGTAATCAAAATAATGTGGTGCTGGCATAAAGACAGACATACACAGACCAATGGAATAGAATATAAGTACAGAAATAAACCATACATCTATGGTCAACTAAATTTCAACAAAGGTCCCAACATCATGCAATGGGGAAAGAAGAGTTCTTCCAACAAATGGTGCTGGGACAACTGGATTGACAAAAAAAAACAGAAGTTGGAGCCTTGCCTCACACCATAAACAAAAATTAACTCAAAATAGACCAAAGACCTAAATATAAAAGTTACAACTATAAAGCTCTTAGAGAAAAACACAGGAATAAATTTTCACGACCCTGGATTTGGCAATAGTTTCTTAGATATGACACCAAAAGCATAAGCAACAAAAGGAAAAATAAATGGGATTTCGACAAAATGAAAAATATTTGTGCATCGAGGGATGTTACGGTTGATGATTTTGTTTTTTCTAGGTGCCTCTGAGTTGGTTCCAACTCAGAGATCCTATGCAAAACAGCAAAAACACTACCTCGCCCTGCACCATCCTCACAATTGCTGCTACGTTTGAGCCCACTGTTACAGCCACTGTGTGTCAATCCATTTCATTGAGGGTCTTCATAAAAATGGCACGGGGGCATTGTCTGACTTCCTCTAACTTCACAAAGGGGAAGGAGAATCAAAATCAACAGCACAAGGGAGATTCTTATAAGGCAGAGGTCAGACATGCCTCTTCTCTCCACCATCTTTACCAATTCTGACACCAGCTGTCCCTTCCACAGCACTCTTCACTTCTCTGCTGGGTTAGATAATTCATTGCAATGGCCACACAGAACTCACAAACAATACAATTATGGGGTTTATTACAGAGGTAACAGGTTACAATTCAGGTGGAGAAACACTCAGGATACAGTTCTTCTACCAGGACAGCTTCTTTTCAGCTGTGCTCACAGGCACACCTCTTCCTGCCCTGCTCAGGCAAGTGTTACAAAGCTCTTTTAGCCCCTGCTATTAAGTTCCCAGAGGCACCCCAGGCACTCAGCTTTCTCGCTCCGTGGGCCAGTAAGCCCACTGCATGGTCTCCCACCAGTCTGTCCTGCCACCGTTTCTCGCCATCTTCAGGGTTACAGCCCGCTCTCTCTTCTCTCCTGAGAAGTTCCAGGAGTTTCTCAGCTCACGGATCCTGGGCCCAAAGGACACACTCTATGCTCCTGGCTGTTCTTTCTTTGTGGTGGTGGGATCCTCTCTTTCCCGCCTCTTTCCACAGCTCATTTCAAAGCCAGCAGAATGGCAAACTAACCAATCCCTTCGGTGGGCCACAATTACCATATCACACAGACCTGCCCAATCACTTGGGTGGGAGTTACAAGACCATGGCTACACAGGCCACACAAAAATGATCCATCACACCACAGTCTTCCTCTTTTTCTCTGACCATCTACTTTACTAATCATGATGCCGTTCTCTGGGGACTGGTCTTTCCTGATAACATGTCCAAAGCATGTGGGACAAAGTCTTGCTGTCCTCACTTCTAAGGAGCATTCTGGCTGGACTTCCTCCAAAAGAAGTTTGTTCATTCTTTGGCAGTCCATGGTATATTCAACATTTTTCACCAATGCCACAATTCAAAGGCACCAATTCTTCTTTGGTGTTCCTTATTCGTTGTTCACCTTTAGCATGCAGTTCTCCTCACTCACTGTGCAGCTTTCGCAAACCACCACTCGTCTCTCAGCTTGTCATGTTGTGGGGGCTTGCAAGTTGCTGTGATGCTGGAAGCTATGCCACCATTATTTCAAATACCGGTAGGGACACCCATGGTGGACAGGTTTCAGCAGAGCTTCCAGACTAAGACAGATGGGAAAGAAGAATCTAAAGATCTACTTCTTTAAAAAATAAGGTAGTGAAAATATTATGAATAGCAACATAAAAGGATACTATCAAGGAAGTACAAAGACAATCCAAAGAATGGGAGAAAATATCCACAAGTCACATATCTGATAAAGGTCTAGAATCCAAAATATATAAAGAACTCTTAATTCAACAACAAAAAGACAAACAAGCCTATTATTAAATGGGCAAAGAATGTGAATAAACAGTTCTCCAAAACAGATATACAAAATGTCCAATAAGCATATGAAAAGATGCTCAACATCATCAGTCACTAGGGAAATGTAAATGAAAACCTCAATGAGATACCACTTCATACCCACTAAGATTGCTATTATCAAAAAAAGAAAAATAACTAGCGTTAGGGAGGATATGGAGAAACTGGAACCCTTGTCCACTGCTGGTAGAAATGTAAAATGGTGAAGCCACTATGGAAAACAGTTTGGCAGTTCCTCAAAAAGTCAAACACAGTATTACCATATAAGCCAGCAATCCACTCCTAGGTATATATCCAAAAAAATACTGAGAACAGGGATTCAAACAGATACTTGCACACTAATGATCACTGCAACATTATTCGTAATGGCCAAAAACTGGAAACAACCCAAGCATCCATCAACAAATAAATGAATACACAAACGTGCTAAATACATACGATGGAGTATCATTCATCCATAAAGAGAAATGAAGCCCTAATACAACCTTGAAAACATTATGCTGAGTGAAATACGCATGTGTTAGTTATCTAGGGCTGCTGTAACAGAAATACCACAAGTGGATGGCTTGAACAAACAAATTTATTCTCTCGCAGTTTAGGAGGCTAGGAGTCCGAATTCAGGTTACTGGCTCTAGGGGAAGGCTTTCTCTCTCTGTCAGCTCTGGGAGGAGGTCCTTGTCATCAATCTTCCCCTGGGTCTAGGAGTTTCTCAGTGCAGGGACACAGGGTCTAAAGGATACGCTTTGCTCCCGGCTTTTCTTTCTTAGTGGCAGGAGGTCCCTCTCTCTGCTTGCTTGTTCAATCTCTTTCATATCTCAAAAGAGGCTTAATGAGGCAGGATATGATCTACAGGGCTAGGGTGTATCTAGAGTCAAACCAAACCCGTTGCCGTCAAGTTGATTCCAACTCACAGCAACCCTATAGAACAGAGAGGAACTGCCCCATAGAGTTTCCAAACAGCACCTGGTAGATTTGAACTGCCGACCTTTTGGCTAGCAGCCATAGCATTTAACCACTAAGCCACCAGGGTTTCCGTTAACACCACAGAGGTTAGGATTTACAACACACAGAATGATTACATCAGATCACAAAATGGAGGACAATTACATGCTACTAAGCATCACAGCCTAGCAGAGTTGACACATATTTTGGGGGGGACACAATTCAATACACAACACTCAGTGAAAACAATCATTGTCAAAATACTATAGACCATATGACTACATTTATGTGACACTGTAAGTTACAGGCAGGGAAAACATCAGTGATTGCCAGAAGGGGTAGCCATACAGATCAACTACAAAATGTGGCAGTACAAGGGAATTTTTTGGATCAATGGAACTGTTTAACGTCATAACTGTGATGATACTTCTATGAGTCTATACAGCTCTTAAAATTCACAGAACTGTACACCAACAAATAAACACATACACGCACACGCACATATATATCTTTATTATGGTGGTGGCTGCAACAGTGTATGCATTTGTGGAAACTCATAAATGGATAGATTTAATTGCATGCAAATTAATCCTCAATAAAAACCAAAAACCAAACCCGCTGCCACTGAGTTGATTCTGACTCATAGCGACCCTACAGGACAGAGTAGAACTGCCCCACAGGGTTTCCAAGGAGCAGATTTGAACTGCTGACCTTTTGATCACCAGCTGAACTCTTTACCACTGTGCCACCAATTCTCAATAAATTTTATTTTTAAAAAGAGCATGGGTTGGAGAGAGATGCCGACGAAGAGTGAGCTACTTGTATCAGGTGGACACTTGAGACTGTGTTGGCATCTCCTGTCTGGAGGGGAGATAGGAGGGTAGAGAGGGTTAGAAACTGGCAAAATTGTCACAAAAGGAGAGACTGGAAGGAGGGAGTGGGCTGACTCATTAGGGGGAGAGTAAGTGGGAGTATGGAGTGAGGTGTATATAAGCTCATATGTGACAGACTGACTTGATTTGTAAACTTTCACTTAAAGCACAATAAAAATTATTAAAAAAAAAAAGAGCAAAAAATGTGAACAGGCACTACACAAAGGAAATATGCAACAGCCAATCAACATATGAAAATGTTTTAAGATAAATAATCAAGGAAATGGAAATTAAAACCCACAAAAAGTCCACCAACCGAATTAGATAAACCATTTATGTTATATTCATACAACAGAATACTAATAGCAATAAAAAGCAACAAACCACTAACAGATGCAAAACATGATGAATCTCAACATTTTGCTCAGTAAAAAACACAAAAGAGTACACACATATTGTATAGTTTCACTTTTATGAAGTCTAAGAATAGGCAAAACTACTTTGATTTCTATAGGAAATAGAAATCAAAAGACTGGTTTTGAGGAGTAGGCTGGTTTTATGGATTGAATTGCATCCCCTAAAACTGTGTGTCAAGTTGACTAGGCCATGATTTCCAGTATTGTGTAAACTGTCCACCATTTCGTCATCTGACGTGATTTTCCTACGTGTTATAAATCCTACCTCTGTGATGTTAAGGAGGCAGGACTCAATCCACAAGACTAGGCTGTATATTCAATCTCTTCTGAGATATAAAAGAGAGAAGCACAGAGGCACGAGGACGTCACGCTGCCAAGAATGAAGAACCAGGAGAACAGAGCATCCTTTGGACCTGTGGTTCCTGCACTGAGGAACTCCTAGACCAGCAGCTTGTCATCTGACCTGCCCCCTTCCGGTTTCACCAGCTTCCACGGTCCTGTGAGCCAGCAGCTTGCCCTCTGGCCTGTCAATTCTGGGTCCGTTAGCCACTGCAATCAAATCAGTTAGCCACTGATCCACAGACTTTGGGACTTGCCAGCCTCCAAAACCTCATGAACCCTTTCCTTGACATAAATCTCTCTCTATATGTGTGTGTGTGTGCGTGTGTGTGTATATGCACACGCACACACACACACATATATATATATATACATACTTCACTAGTTTCACTTCTCTAGAGAACCCAGCCTAAGGCAGTATGTACTGTTCACATGATCAGCAAATAAAATACAGTATTTCTTTATGGTGACCTTGAGGTCCCTCTCTCTCTCTTTCTCTCTCCTTTTATCTCTTGTTAAGATAAAAGGTGATGCAGGCCATACCTCAGGGAACCTCCCCTTACATGGGATCAGGACTGTGACCTAAGTAAAGGTGATAAGTAAGGTTGATGCACACCACCCTAATCCTGCATTAACATAAAAAAGACAACCTAGTGCTCTTTAACATAATCTAATCCTTCCCCATTAACCATAAGCAGAGGTTAGGATTTGTAACACACCACAAAATGGAGGCTAGTCACAGAATACCGGGAATCATGGCCTAGCTAAGTTGACACATATTTTGGGGGGACGCAATCCAATCCATGAGAGAAGACATAAGAAATCTGACGTATCTGACCTGTGATGTCAGCAAAGAATATTGGCTATACCTCAGAATGCAAGAAGAATGAACAAATCAGTCTTAGAAGAAATACAACCAGAATGCTTCTTAAAAGTAAGCCTGAAGAGACTTAAGCTCATTTACTTTGGACACATCATCAGGAAAGACCAATTGCTAGAAAAGGACATCATGTTCTGAAAAGTAGAAGGTCAAGCAAAAAATGAAGGAAACTCTTAATGACATGGATTGACACGACAGCCACAATAATGGACTCAAACACAGCACTGATCATAAAGACGGCACAGGACCAGGCAACATTTCATTCTATTATACATAAAGGCACTGAGAGTCAGAGCCGACTCAATGGCAGCTTACAACAACAGAGTGCTATCTTCAACTTTATTCATTACAGCCCTATAATATTTCTTAACAATAACAAAATCAAAGTCCAGATTTATAATGATAATATTTTGAAACGTAATTGTGTCACCCTTTAAGAAATACCCTCTTAAACGTCTGAGATAGGCAGACACCAAAAAAAGCAAAGGCTTCTACTAAAATTGAAATTGTCGTAAGCTTAAAATACGGTTTATACTACAATAATGAGATTTATGTTCCATGGGAGGGGCGGGGAACCATGCATAATAAGGTCCACTTAGATTCAAACTAAAGATTACCTGAACCTCAAAGCATCCTACCAATACACACAAGAAAAAATTTAAATCCTACATGTAAATAACAAAAGGCCAAAATAAGGACATACAATAAAAATTTATTTTACTAAAATAGTTTAAACACTAAAATACTTTAAAAGAAAGTAGTTTGCTCACCTCCTGCAAAGGGAGATTCCAGCGCTCTGAGCTTCTGAGTTTGGACAGTGACGACTGAACACAAATATCCTCTGGTTTTGCATTTAACACCTTCGTTATCCGAAACTAGGGTGAGAAAACAATCAGTTTAAACAAAATACAAAAAAGAGCTGGATCAGGTAACAGAACTATTACATTACCCTGAATTATACTTTGCTATTTGTTTTAAAAGTTCTAAAATCAGTGCTTAATTTATGGAAACCCTGGTGGCGCAGTGCTTAAGAGCTACAGCTGCTAACCAAAAGGTCAGCAGTTCAAATACACCAGCCACTCCCTGGAAACCCTATGGGGCAGTTCTACTCTGTGCTTTAGGGTCACTATGAGTCGAAATCAACTCAATGGCAAAAGGTTTTTTTTTTTTTTTTTAAATATAATTTTATGAGAGAAACCACAATAAAAAACTTTCATTAAGTATAAAGGTAGATATATTAAGTATCTCAACAGGTTCCTCATTACCCTCTTGCCTACAGCCTCTTTTCTAATCTTTCAAATGCTTTCCCTAGAGTTCTCTCACAAACTATGGCTATAATACTTAAAATACAACAATGATACCTCATTACTTATAAATAAAACTCTCTACAATCTGGGCTCCTTCAAATCACCCACACACTGTAAACTCTATTCCCATCCACAAAGTAACCAAACATTGCCCAAACATGTCACACTATTTTATGTCTCTAAACCCAGTGCCGTCGAGTCGACTCCGACTCATAGCGACCCTGTATGTAAAACGTCCCTAGACCTCTGTATATACCACTCTCCCAAACTAGAACGCCTGTCCCTCTATTTTCCTTTGGTGAAGTACTCCAGATTCTGCTCAAAATTATTCCCTCATCCACACAACTACCACCCCCATACCAAGACATTCCTTTCCCTGGATATGAATATTTGGTACATTTTTATTACTTACTTATACTACACGTATTATACCATATTAAAATTATTCATCTACATTAACTTCTTCACATGTGGAGCTCCCTTAAAGAGAGGACCTGTCTTATTCATTCACCTCTGTATCTCCAATGTGCGTGGCTCATGATATGCTGAGTAAATGGATGAATGAATTTAGAGGCTGTAATTTTTAGCCACAGTTTGAAATCGTTTGTTCAGAACTTAAATATCTTCACTTTTACACTGAAAGAAATATATAACGGATGGTTAAGCTTCAAGTTCAGGCTACAATACATAACATATAGTAACATATCAACTGCAACCAATTAACAATCCATGAAATTATTTCTATGAGAGGAAAGCATAAGCCAGGGCTATTTGTCCTTTTGTTAAGTTGTCGAAGCTTTATATACTCATGCGCTGCTGTCAGGCAATGTTCGACCACATATACGTCGGCGGTCGAGCATGCTCCATCTGAGGGATGCCCACAGTCCAACTAGGCCCTGAGCCCACCCCACCACCTCCCACCCATGAACAGATGCTCCTGCCACTGAATGGAGTGGGTACCCAAACCTCCTCCTGAATGTCCCAGGTCGGCAGGCATTTCAGAGCCCAGGCAAGACAGGGGCGCTGGGTAGCCAAGACCGCTCCCCTGCTGCCCAGGCCAGAGTCCCCCAACCGTGACCTTCAGAGGGCTGCAAGGCTACACACAGGGAAGGGCACAATCCAGTGCTCGCCTGAGGCTCTGAATCAGGAGCTGCCCAGGGCGTGCACACAGCACAGCAGCCCCCGGGCCTGTGCACTCTCTGCCCCAAAGATGTAGGTATTCGCACAACGTCCAAATCACATAACATCCTATTTCACAGAAGGTTATTTTGGACATTAAGCAACACATGACCGTATGTATTTTGGTTATTAGATTTTCATCGGGTATGTGGTTTCTGAAGACATTTTCCCAGTCAGTTGCTTGCCTTTCATTTTTTTGGTAGTTTTTGGAGACATAAGAGTTTTTATTTTTATGAAGTCCATTTATTTACTTTGTTCCTGTTCACACTTTTGTTATTATATTAGATATTCCACTGTTAAAAGCTAGGCCTGACAGCCTTGCCTCTGTATTTTCTTCTAAGAATTTTATGGTTATGGTTTTCACACTTAGGTCTTAAATCCATTTTGAATTTGTTTTTGTGTGTAGTGTGAGGCATGGATCTTCTTTCATTGTTCTGCACACAGAAATCCAATTTTCCCAACATCATTTACTGACCCCAAAAAAGCCAGTGCCGTCGAGTCGATTCCAACTCAAAGCAACCCTATAAGACAGGGCAGAACTGCCCCACAGAGTTTCCAAGGACCACCTGGCAGATTCGAACTGCCAAACCTTTGGTTAGCAGCTGTAGCACAGCTCTTCTTTCCCCACTGAATTGACTTAGCACCCTTGTCAAAAATCAACTGAACAGAGATACATGGATTTGTTTCCGGACTCTAAATTCTATTTCATTGGTCTATGTGTCTATTATTACACCAGAACCAGGCTGTTTTGGTTAGTAGAGACGTATAATACGTTTTAAAATCAGAAAATTTGTCTTCCTATTTTTTTTTTCCTCCTTTAACATTGCTTTAGCTATTTGGGGCCTCTTGCCATTCCATATAAAGTTGAGGAATGTTTTTTTCCATTTCTCTAAAGAAGGCTGTTCAAATTTTGATACCTCATGTTCTTAATTAGGGAACAGAAATTGCTTTCTTGGGGGGTAAGGCATGGGCTTCAGGCTATTCCTACCCATCGATGTCTTGTGAGTAGGTTATTGAGCCTACACTGGATTCTGAGACAAAGCACCAATTCTCTCCATTCCCACATGGTCTTCTTACAATACGACACTAAGAGGCCTCCAGCATGAGGTGCGGTCTATGTCCATTCTTTTTGAACCTGGGAATGCCTGTGACCTCCAAGGCTACAACATAAAAGGCGATATAGCTTCAGCCTGGCTCATAATGCATGCATGTTTTCTCTTTTTCTCTCTCTCCCTCTCTTCCTCCCTCCCTCTCTCTCTCGTTTTACTCTCACTCTCTCTCAATTTCTGTCTCTGTCTCTGTCTCTCTCTCCCTCCCTCTAAACACAGACCTTGGGAGCCCTAAGCCAATACATAAAAAATCCAGATAACCTGATGCTGCTATGCTTGAGAAATCATATGGAGAAGCTAAACAGGGATAAAGATGACTGAAAAGCCCCCAGATGTGTGAGTCTTCCCAGCACAAGTATCAAAACAAATGAGTGAGTCAATCTTAAACGAGTCCAGCCCCAAGCCTCCAAACCAACACAGCTGACTCCAAGTGGAACTAAGAAAAAAAAAGCTATCAGCAATTCAACCCTGCCCAGACTGCTGATTCATGAGCAAAATAAGTCAAACCAGTAAGTTTTGGGATAATTTGTTACACAGCCCTAGTAATAAAGGGGGACCAAGTTCAAAACTGAGATTTCCCAAGAGTAAGCTCAGTACAGGTGTTGAGTATTTTAACTTTATAAGACTGTGGATGTCCTCTTTGTGAGATTTTATATTCTTTTTTCACAGTAATTAGTTTTTATCATTTTACCTTTGAGTGGCTTACACAGATGTCAATGAATTACTTAGCCTATTTTTTCATACATACTTCCATTAGGATTGTCACAAATATCCAGCCCACATTCAAAAAGGGCAGTTTTCTACTTTCCCCAAAGTATAGAAAAAAAATATAGACACACATATAATCTGGATATTTATAAAAACTATAAGCCATCATCAAAAGCCTTAAAAAAGATCATATATTCTCCTTCTGCAATCTACTACTAGGAATTTATCCTAAAGAAATAAAATCAAATAATATTTATGAATAGGAATATAGACTATTTAGGAGTTATAATACAGGAAAACCAGAAACAATTATAATAATAAAACTCAACAAATTATAGCAAAGTTAAACAACACTGTACAGTTGTTAATAATATGCTCCAGAGGAATATTTTGTTTCCAACACACTAAGTGCAAAAGAAAACCACACTTACAGAACGATCCCTCTTTTCAAAGACAGAAAAAATCCATATATAGGAAAAAAAAATGGGAGGATATATACCAAAATGTTTAACAGTGATTATCTTTCAAAACAGTGAGATGACAAGCAATTTTTGTTTTAATTTTTGTGTTTTCTTATAGTTTCTAACTATTTTATTAATAGGAACACTATTCAACTGTTAAAGGCCAGGAAAAAAAATAAACATGCAAAGCTCAAGAAAAGTCTCTGCTACAGCTTTCTTTTAAATAAACTGAAGGTCTAAATCTCTCTAACATCACGTATAGTGACAAGCAGATTTCAAGTATAACCATTCTACTGTCAATTTTTCTACACTTACTTTCTTAATTATTAATTGATTAAAAAATGTAAACCTTTTGCAACATACTCGTATGTTTTTAGACTAATTTTAATCCTGGTCTCAACTGTGTACATTTAACAAAGATTCTAAAGTATTAGTGATGTAGCCTACACACCTACTCCTCACTTATTAACTACCTCGTTATCTGACATTTCACATTTACAATAGCAAAAAATCTACTCTCTGACTATTTCGCACGTTAACAACACATGCCAGGCAAAAAACAGACTGATGCGCAAGGCAAGGGTAATGCTAGCTGTGGTGCCTAAGGTTATGCATCAGTTTGGCTGGGCCACAACTCTTAGTGGTTTGACAGTTATGTAAAGATATAAACTGGCAGTTCTGTAGTGATGTAATTTGGTACTTGTGTACTAATGTAGTCATCCTCCATTTTGTGATTCGATGTGGTCATTCTCCATTTATACATAATGCTGATTTTTGTATAATGATCTAGTCTTTGGAGCTTAACCATGCAAATAAAGAAGAAGTGAATGTGTTATAATTAGGTTGATAAGTGTGAACTGGGTGTATTATAATCAGGGCTTCAAACCAGTTCATTCCAGTTCAAACCCCTGCTGAGAAATCTGCATTTCTAACAAGATCCCCCCAGCTGATGACAATGATTTAATGTTAAAATGTAGATTCCGAGTCAGAATATCTGGGATGGCATCACTGGCATTCACCGGGAACTTGTTAGAAATGCCTATTTCTCAGCAGGGGTTCATACCAGAATGAACCAGTTTGAAGCCCTGTTTATAATTTCATTACAAGAACCTGAACAGAGTACAAACACCAGAAGAGAAACTAGATAACTGGGAACTCCTAAAAATCAAACACTTATGCTCATCAAAAGACTTCTCCAAAAGAGTAATAAGACAACCTACAGACTGGGGAAAAAAATTTGGCTATGACGTATCTGTCAAGGGTCTAATCTCTAAATTCTATAAGATACTTCAACACCTAAACAACAAAAAGACCAATAACCCAATTAAAAAATGGGCAAAGGATATTGAACAGACACTTCACCAAAAAAGACATTCAGGTGGCTAACAGATACATAAGGAAATGCTCATGTGATCATCAGCCAATAGAGAAATGCAAATCAAAACTACAATGAGATACCATCCCACCCCAAAAATGCTGGCACTAATCCAAATAACACGAAATAGTAAATGTTGGAGAGGCTGTGAAGGGAATGGAACACTAACACACTGCTGGTGGGAATGTAAAATGCCACAACCACTTTGGAAATCAATTTCACGCTTCCTTAAAAAGCTAGAGATAGAGCTACAACACAATTCAGCAATCTCGCTCTTGGAAATATATCCTACAGAAATAAGAGCCCTCAAACGAGTAGATACGTGCACACCCAAGGTCACTGCAGCACTGTTCACAATAGCAAAAAGATGGAAACAACCTAGGTGCCCATCAACAGAGGAAAGGATAAACAAATTATGGTATATTCACACAAAGGAAGAGTAAGCAACGAGAAAGAACAATCAGTCTGTGAAACATCTCGTAACATGGATGAATCTGGAGGCATTATGCTAAGTGAAAATAGCTGCAAAAGGACAAATATTGTATGAGACCACTATTTTAAGAACTCACGAAAAGGTTTAAACACAGAAAACAACATCGTTTGATGGTTATGAGGGTGGGGAAAGAGGGACAGGAGTATTCGCTAACTGGAAAGTAGACAAAAATTATTTTATACGAAGGAAAGGACAACACACAATACAGAGGAAGTCAGCCAAACTGAGCTAAATCAAAAGCTAAGAAATTTCCTGAATACAACCAAACATTTCAAGGGACAGAGTCTGGGGATCATGGTTTCAGGGGCTATCTAGATCAGCTGGCATAACAACATTTATTAACAAAATGCTCTGCATTCCACTTTGGTGAGTGGCATCTGGGGTCTTATACGCTTGCAAGTGGCCTCCTAAGATGAATCAGTTGATCCCAACTCACCTGAAGCAAAGGAGAATGAAGAACACCAAGACACAAGGAAAATATGAGCCCAAAAGACAAAAAGGGCCACGTAAACCAGAGACTCCATGAGCCTGAGACCAGAAGAACTAGACAGTGCCCAGCTACCACCAATGACTGCCCTGACAGAGAACACAACAGAGTCCCTGATGGAGCAGGAGAAAAGTAGGGAGCAGAACTCAAATTCTAGTTAAAAAAAAAAAAAAAATACTTAATGGTCTGACTGAGACTGGAAGAACCTGGGAGACACGGCCCCTGGACTCTCTGTTAGTCCAGAACTGAAATCATTCCCGAAGCCAGCTCTCCAGACAAAGATTAAACTGGACTATAAAACATGAAGCAATACTGGTGAGCAGTGTGCTTCTTAGCTCAAGTAGATACACAAGACTTAATGGGCAGCTCCTGTCTGGAGGCGAGCTGAGAAGGCAGAAATGGGGCAGGAGCTGGCTGAATGGACGCAGGAAATCAGGGGTGGAAAGGAGGCATGTACAGTCACATTACAGGGATTGCAACTAAGGTCATATAACCATGTGTGTATAAATTTTTGTGTGAGAAACTAACTTGACCTGTAAACTTTCACCTAAAACACAATAAATAAAATGTTAACTGACCAAAAAAAAAAAAGTTTACTGATGTTTCCCTGGTACTTAATGCCTGATATGGTCAAGTACATGTTAAGTACCCAGTATTTGCTAAGCAATGCTTCAATAAATAAAACTAATTCTAGAAAATGATGTTGACAATATATAGTTAAGTAGAAAAGGCAGATTACAAAACAGTATTTTTGAGGTTTTTCTATTTTTTAATGTTTATTTGTTTATGATATGTGGTTAAATGGACAAACTGGAAGGAATTATGCCAAAATATTAATTTTGATTGTCTCTAGGTGGTCTTAGGTGGTCTTCTTTCCATTCAATTGAATTTTATAACTTTTCTACAACAAACTAGTATTGCTTTAGAAATTTTTTTTAAATATATTCATCTCAAAAAGTATCAGTTTCTTATCCCCATATCCATCAAGGCTGTCATCCTTCCAGTAATTTATTTCCACTAAGCTGCCTTGAGGAAAAAAACAGTAATATAAACTTCTAAGAAGAATGTAATATGCTAATTTCCTAAGAAACACCCACATTTTTAAAATGAGTAGTACAACTTCATGTGTTTATTATGGTTGAACAAATAAGTATATATGCTGTAAATAATGACAGAAACAAAAGTTACAAATAAGGAAAGGGGGGAGGCTAGAATAAACCCTGTGTTGTCTGATTAGTATCAGAAGTATCAGTATTAAACTCATTTTTTTTAATAGATATATATAGACAGAGAAATAAAGATATGTCTGTACATACACGGGGTTAGTTTACGTATTTATATTTTCTGGAGCCCTGGTGGCGCAGTGGTTAAGAGTTCGGCTGCTAACCAAAAGGTCGACAGTTCGAAGCCACCTTGGAAACTCTATGAGGCAGTTCTACTCTGTCCTATAGGGTCGCTATAGTTTGAATTGACTCAATGGCAGTGGGTAGTATTTTCTAGTTCTGTCTGTTGAGAAAACCTAGAAAACAATGACACCCTAGTAACAATGAACACACCTAGCACTGAGACCTAAGTTTCTAAATACCATTCTTCAATAAAAAGAACCAAGGCTTCCTGGAGAAGTGGTTAATTCCAAGACTGGGTCAGGGAAAACACAAGATGTGTCTGGAGCATCTTGTGATCATGAAGTAAGCAAGTGCTCCAAAAAAGATAGGGGTATGTTAAAAGGGCACAGGAGTCAACCTGAAAGACCTCCCAATGCCCAAGCTACAACACTCTGATCAACAAAATCAGTAACAATAGTAATGGATTATAACCCATAGAATAAAATAAACATCCATGAGTCTATACTGATTATATACATACACATCCCTGGTGGCACAGTGGTTAAGTGTTTGGCTGCTAACCAAAAAGTCGGCAGTTCAAATCCACCAGCCACTCCATGGAAACCCTATGGGGCAGTTCTACTCTGTTCCATAGGGTCGCTATGAGTCAGAATCAACTTGACAGCAATGGGTTGGTTATAAGGGAATAGAGACAGCTCTCCCTTACAGAAGAATAATTTCAATTAATGTAGAAGGAATGAGGAAAATATAAAACCACCATCAGAATACCATACATATTCATTGTCACAGGCAAGAACCACTGACAGAAGCTAAAGTAGTGGGCAACAGTCTAAGCAATAGTATGTTTCTGTACATTCTAAGTATTTCCCCCAAGATATCTATTAATTGCAAAGGAAAAAATGATATCTTTACAGTGGAGAAACCAGGCAGCTATCACCTGAACCAAGTGATCAAGGTTGATATCACCAGGTATATCATCATGTACCCCTTGGTGAACTGAGAAGGGCATATAACTTTTGTGGTACTGTCAGGGATTGAATTGTGTCCCCCCAAAAATGTGTGTCAACATGGTTAGGCCATGATTCCCAGTATTGTGTGGTTGTCCTCCATTTTGTGATTGTAATTTTATGTTAAAAGGATTAGGTGGGATTGTAACACCACCTTTATCCGGGTCACCTCCCTGATGCAGTGTAAAGGGAATTTCCCTGGCGTGTGGCCTGCACCACCTTTTATCTCTCAAGAGATAAAAGGAAAGGGAAGCAAGCAGAGCATTGGGGACCTCATACCACCAAGAAAGCAGCACCAGGAGCAGAGTGCACCGTTTGGACCTGGGGTCCCTGCACCTGAGAAGTTCCTCGACCATGGGAAGATTGAGGACAAGGATCTTCCTCCAGAGCCGACAGAGAGAGAAAGCCTTCCCCTGGGGCTAACATCCTGAACTTGGACTTTTAGCCTACTAGACTGTGAGAGAATAAACTTCTCTTTGTTAAAGCCATCCACTTGTGGTATTTCTGTTATGGCAGCACTAGATGACTAAGACAGGTACCCTTCCCCAAAAGCTATAACCTTAATCTAACCACGAAAAACTATGATACAAACCCATACTGAAGGACATTCTACAAAATAATGACCAATATACTCTTCAAGGAAACTCTGGTGGCGTATTGGTGAAGTACTACTGCTGCTAAACAAAGGGTCGGCAGTTCAAATCCACCAGACGCTCCTTGGAAACTCTATTGAGCAGTTCCACTCTGGCCTATAGGGTCACTATGAGTCAGAATCGACTCGACAGCACTGGATTTGGTTTTTTTTTATACTCGACAAAAGTGTCATGGTCACAAAAGATAAAAGTCTGAAAAACTGTCATAGATTGGGAACTAAGGAGACACGACATCTAAATGCAATGTGGGACACTGGATCAGAAAAAGGACATTAGTAGAAAAACTGAGGAAATTCAAATAAAATCTGTAGTTTAGTTTAAAATATTATACTAACGTTGATGGCTTAGTTTTGATAATCATACTTACAGCCCTAGTGGAGCAGCAGTAAAAGCACTCAGCTGCCAACCAAAAGACTGGTGGTTTGAACCCGCCAGCCTCTCCATGAGAGAAAGATCTGGCAGTGTGCTTCTGAAAAGATTTACTGTTGCTAATTCCACCTCATTAATGTCATAGAAATTGGATTTACAACACACAGGTAAATCACATCAGATGACAAAATGGCGGACATAATACTGGGAATCATAAACTAGCCAAGCTGACACACATTTTTGGGGGACACAATTCAATCCATAACATTCTACCCAGGACCCCCAAAAATTCATGTCCTTGCCACATGTAAAACACTGTCACCCCATCATATCATAGCAAATTTATTAAATCAACTCCAAGTCCAAAATTCAAAAATTCCTCTTCATCTGTCAAGAATACAAATTATCAGCTTTCAAAATATAATGGCGCAACAGTCAGGCACAAGCCAGACATTTTCATTACAAATGGAAGAAACTGGAGGGAAAACCAAACCCAGTGCCGTCACGTCAATTCCAACTCATAGCGACCCTACAGGACAGAGTAGAACTGCCCCAGAGAGTTTCCAAGGAGCACCCGGCGGATTCAAAATGCCGACCCTTTGGTTAGCACCCATAGCACTTAACCACTACACCACCAGGGTTTCCACTGGAGGGAAAGAAGGAATAGGCACCATGCAAGTCGTCAGAACACATTATATTAGCCCTCAAGGCTTGAAAATAATCCTCTGTTCTCTGAGACCACTGAGACAATGGCCGTTCCCTCCAGACTCTGAGTGTTGGCCACACTCTCCAGGTTCTGAGTGGAGGCCCCTGGGCCCTGGGCTTCAGCTGTACCTTCCAGGCCCACTGAAACCCCAACTCTGGTCCCTTGGCTTTGGGAGGCCCCCTGGCTGCACAGTGGTTAAGAGCTCAGCTGCTAACCAAAAGGTCAGCAGTTCAAATCCACCAGCCACTCTTTAGGAACCCTATGGGGCAGTTCTACTCTGTCCTATAAGGTCACCACGAGTTCGAATCAACTCGAGGGCAACAAGTTTTGTTTTGTTTTGTTTTTAATTCTCCTAGTCCAAATGAGTAGTGACTCCACTGAGTTAGCTCTGCTTCCTGTGTTCCTTTTCAGCTTCTGCTTCTTGGTTCCTTGGCCTCTCGGCCTCTTGGGCCTTGCTGCTCACATCTGCCCTGCTGGGACAAGTGTTCCAAAGCTCTTTAGTTCCACCGATAAGTGCCAGAAGACACACCACTCCACTAGTAAACTTCGGCCGGAAGGCTCTCAGCTCTCTCACTGTGAGCCAACTCCAGAGCTGTCTCTCGCCGGTCTTTTTTTTTTTTTTTAATCACACTTTAATTTCAGGTGACCAGTGAATATATTACACAATTATTGGTATAATTGTGGATATGCTTTTTTTTAATTGTACTCTAGATGAAGGTTTACAGAACAAACCAGTTTCTCATTAAACAATTAGTACACGTATTGCTTCGTAACACTGGCCACCAACTCCACGACACGTCAACACTCTTTCCTTCTGGACCCCGGGTTCCCTATTACCAGCTATCCTGTCCCCTCCTGCCTTCTGTCCTTGCCTACTGGCTGGTGTGCCCATATAGTCTCATTTTATTCTATAGGCCTGTCCAATCCTTGGCCAAAGGGTGAGCCTCAGGAGTGACTTCCTTTCTGAGCTAAAAGGGTGTCCGGGGGGGCCACACTCTCGGGGTCTCTCCAGTCTGTTGGCACTGTCTCTCAAAGATCTCCTGGTTCTGCTGCTGCCATTTCTCTGCTGCTGCTTCTCATCATCTGCGCCGTCTCTACTGCAACAGCTCTCCTCATTTCCTTCTCAGTCCTCCATCCATTCACAGTTTCAAAACCACTTCCACATTTTAGGTATCTGTTAGAACAGCACCCCACTCTCTTAGTGCCAAATTCTTAGTTATCTCGTGCTGCTATAACAGAAATACTACAAGTAGAGACTTTAACAAACAGAAATTTATTCTCTCAAAGTCTAGGAGGCTACAAGTCCGAATTCAGGGTGCCAGCTCCAGGCGAAGGCCTTCTGTCTCTGTCAGCTCTGGAGGAAGGTCATTGTCATCAATCTTTCCTGATCGAGGAGCTTCTCAGTGCAGGGACCCCGGGTACAAAGAACACACTATGCTCCCAGTGCTTTTTTCTTGGGGGTATGAAGTCCCATGTCTCTCTGCTCATTTCTCTCTTTTGTATCTCAAAAGAGATTGGTTTAAGACATAATCGTACAGATTGAGTCCTGCCTCATTAACATAACTGCCGCTAATCCCATTTTACTAAGATCATAAAGACAGGATTCACAACACTTAAGAAAACCATATCAGGTAACGAAATGGTGGAAAATCACACAACACTGGGAATCACGGCCTAGCCAAGTTGATAGATCTTTTGGGGAGACACAATAAAATATATAAACTCTACTGTAAGTCTATAAGTCTAAAGTTATTTGAAAATAAAAAGTTAAAAAAATATACTGTACATCTAAAAATCAGAAAGAGAAATTCATTAACTTAATATTATTAATTCCTAGTGGTAGAATTTGAGATTAATTGTGTGGAGGAAGTAATGACCTAGGCAGAACATTTCACTTCACCAGAGATATTGAACAGAAAATATGTAACCAACACAGAGGTATTTAAAACTGAGTACGATGGTATTTAGCCTAGCAATACAAGCTTTTCTTTTTTACTACCTGCATTCACCCCAGCCAAAAAACCAAACCCACTGCTGTTAAGTCGATTTAAGAGTCATTCACCCCACTTAATTTAAATCTAGAATTTTAAGTGCCAGAATTTTAAACTTTAAAAACCTGAATTTTAGAAGCCACGCTCTTTGATCTTCTTATCACTAACCAAAAACCCACCAAAGTCTAGGTGATTCCGACTCATAGCAATCCTATAGCATAGTAGAACTGCCCCCAGAGTTTCTGAAGAGCGCCTGATGGATTTGAGCTGCCGATCTTCTGGTTAGCAGCCAACGCACTTAACCACTACACCACCACGGTTTCCACGGGCTTCTTAAGGAGCTTTTAATTCCCTCTTACAACCCTCTTTCATGAATTCTTCTCCCTCTTTGCTCTTTGTTACAACTTTACAGTATAAAAATGTATCAAATTAAAGTTCTCTGTGCATAACTTGGAAATCCTGGCGGCATAGGAGTTAAGCGCTATGTCTGCTAACCAAAAGGTCAGCAGTTTGAATCCACCAGGTGCTCCTTGGAAACTCTATGGGGCAGTTCTACTCTGTCCCATAGGGTTGCTATTAGTTGGAATCAACTCGACAGCAATGGGTTTGGTTTTTGTGTTTTTTTTTTGGTTTTGGTACATAACTTGGAATGCTTCAGAGAAAACGGAGCTAATAAATTATTATAATATAAATTAGGGTGCTACTGCATTTAAATCACAAAATTCTAGAGAAAAATAAGATTACCTTTCTAAACAAGCATGCATTTTTTAAAACACTTCCTACATAGGTAGAAACTTCATAATGCTTATTTTGCTAGTCTTGGCTTATATGTGAGGCATGCAAGGATGTATTCCAAACAGTAGTTGTCAGCATATGCCTTGGATACAACTCTTCTACGTCCGAAGTATTACTAACGAATGAACATGAGGCACTGTAATATATATTCAGTCGTCAGAGAAACGCTGAATTATGTTTTATGTAAAATCTAAAATGAGGCCTGTAAAGTATACTGGTACGTGCTACAATGATTTAAACAAGGCCGGTCCCAGAAAGGTTTCCTGATTAACCTTCAGTTAATTAGGATACGTAGTGCCCCAAAACATTAATTAGTCATAGTTTTACAGTATTCTCTTTAAAATTTTATTTTAAAGACAATTACTAAAATGCTTTCAATATACACAATTCTAAAAATAATAAATAGGTTAAAAATAATCCATACCTCACGTAAATCAGAAGATGAAGACTTTCTCCTTTTTCCTTCTGTGACAATTTCTATAAAAACCAAAAACATGATAAAAATTACCCTTTAACACCTAAATGAGATACACAATTTAATAAGAGAAACTTTCATAGCCATCCTTATTTTAAATTAACATCTTGTTAGATGTAGGATTTACATTGATACACTTTACAGAACCTAAAGGATTAAACATAAAGGTCAAAAAAGGATATTTATCATTATAATTGCATGTGTCAGAATAGCAAATTGTCACGAAATGTGTCCACTACACAATATATGTATGATGACAAAAGAAAAAAGAAGGAAACTTAGCTCTAAGTACTAAACCAGAATTTCCCTGGCAAAAGACCTAGCACCCATTAGTATTCAATAAATGTTGGCTGAACCATCTGACAGGACAAATTTTTATAATCTGAAGGGGAAAAAAAATGCAGAAGGTGAGATCTAGAAGTTGGCAATACTCTACAAAAACACGTTCAGTTCTACTAAATACCTAAGCACACTATACAACTGGGTACCAGTTTAACTGTTTCCTCACCAATATTTTTTCGGACTTTTTATGGATACTTCATTTTTGAACTATTTCATTCAATCAGCAAATATTTACTGAATGTCTATCATGTGTCAGTCACTTCACCGCAGTAGGCAGTGATTATAGTATAGTAAGCAAATCAGACAGTCCAAAGTTTCCTGAAACTTATAGCCTATGCAATGTATCACAGATTTCATAACAATACTAAATGATACGGATCCATATATATGTGGTCACCTATTTATGACAAAGGGCCCCGGTGGCACAACAGTTAAACAATAGGCTGCTAACCGAAAAGTTGACGGTTGAAACCCACCAGCGGCTCTGCAGGGGAAAAGACCTGGCAATCTGCTCCCATAAAGATTAAACCAAAAAAACAAACCCACTGCTGTCAGGTCAATTCCTACTCACAGCAATCCTATAGGACAGAGCAGAACTGCCCCACAGGTTTCCCAAAGAGGAGCTAGTGGATTCAAACTGCCGACCTTTTGGTTAGCAGCTGAGCTCATAACAACTGTGCCACCTGGGCTCCCCATAAAGACTACAGCTTAGGAAATTCTATGGGGCGATTCTACTCTGTCAGCTTGACTGCAGACAACATCATCTATGACAACGGTATCACTTCAATTCACTGGGAAAAGAACAATGTTTTCAATAAATGATGCTGAAGCAATGTGATAACCAAACAGAAAAATAAATTTTGACCCCAACTCATACCATAAACAAAAATTAATTAGAAAGGGTCACAAATTTAAAGGTAAAACAAATAAAAGCTTTTAAAATAAAACATCCGAGAATACCTTCACGACACTGGGGTAAGCAAAGATTTCTTGAACAGGGCACAAACAGACCTAACCATAAAAAAAAAAGGTTTACAAACTACTTCATTAAAATTAAGAACTTAATATTCATCAAAAGTCATCACTGAGAACGAAAAGGCAAGCCACAAACTAGGAGATTATTCATAATAAATACATCTGTCAAAAAATAAATACATCTGCGAAAATATATAAAGAACTCCTACAAAGGAGTAAGAATAAGCAAGACGATCCATTCTTAAAATGGGCAAAAGAAATATCTAGAATAGGCAAATGTATAGAAACAGAGAGTACCAAGGGCTGGAGTAACAGCGAGTTTTCACTTCATGGGCACAGTTTCTACTCACGGTGAGGAAAATTTTTTTGAAACAAATAGTGGTGATAGCTGCACAACATTGTGACTATAATTAATACCACTATGTTGGATGGTTAAAAATTATTAAAATGGCAAATCTTATATTTTACAATAAAAAAAAGTCAAAAGCCTTAAATAGGCACTTCCAAAAAAAGGTTCAAATGGCCCATAAACATACAAAAAGGTGCTCAATTTCATCACCATCGAAGATACACAAGTTAAAACATCAATGTGATACCATTCCACAGCCCTCAGAATGGGTAAAATTAAGAAAACTGAAAATAGCAAGTACTGGTCAGAGACTAGAACTCTCATGCACTGCTGGTGGGAACGTAAATTAGTACATCTACTTGGCCATCTACTTGCTGAACACCTGCCTACTCTATGTCCAATGACTACGTTTCTAAATATATGGCCAAAAGAGAGAATGCTTACAGCCACCAATAGACATGTGTAAGAATTCAAATTATCTTTGTTCTTATTAGCCAAAAACTGGCAACCACCTGAATGCCAATTAACAGAAGCATGGATAAACAAATAGAGGTATATTCATACAATGGAAAACAATACAGCAATTAAAAAGAATAAATTACACCATACAGAGTATGAACACATTTCACAAACAGTATGTTTAAAGGAAACCAGGCACAGAGTGTGCATACTGTATGATTCTATTTTCATGAAATTCAAGAACAGGTAAAACTTACCTATGGTGATACTAGACAAACAGTGATTGGGAAGGGACACAAGTGAGCCTTCTGGGATGCCGAAAATATTCTATACCTTGATCTAAATTATGGTGATACAGCTGTATGTATACAATATAAAAAATTCATCAAACTATATATTAAAGATATGTGTACTTTACTGTATATCTCAACTTAAAAAGTTAACTTAAAATAACAATTAATTAGAACAAATGAACTATACCTTATTCAGAAATCCATACGGCTGAAACAATTTCTCTGATACATAGCATTGATTCTATTATATGCATTTCCTGAAGTAAGTACTGCTGCAAAAATTACTTTAACCTCTATACTGCAGATTCTGACGAGTTCAAATAATTTCATTAACCTATCATTCTTTAACTATATTACCAAAAATAAATAACTTTTAAGATACACTATAAGACTTCACTTTGTAGAAATTTGCTTTCTAGTCAATTTTACTAAAATACATAGCATTTTAAAAAAAAAAAGAGTATCAGTTGCTTAAATTGCACTTTATAGATTAATATGTCCATACTGACTCACTGAGTTAAAACTGCTTCTATCCAGTTGTGCGACATCTCCGTATTTCCTTTACTACTATTGTGACTTCCCAAATTTTAGGAGTTTTTAAAACTGTGTTGCTCCATCTTACTCTAGATTGCTTTGGGAGTGTTTTAATAAACATATGATGTACCTCTACTTGAGGCTGTCTGGTATAGTGTACTGCTTGGAGCACAGATATTAAATGCAGACAACCTAAATTTGTATTTTGGCTTACTAGTTGTGACTTCTCTAAATATCAAGTTTCTCATCTGTAAAACGGGAGAATATCTGCCTTTTGAATCATTAAGATTAAATGAAACAGTCAATATCAAAAGTTTTTAGTATTATGTTTGGCATGTAGTTAATGAAAAGAACTGGTAACTATTATTACTACAATGTTTTATATTAAAATATCTCTCTTTAAGAGACCTCAATACATTAGTATTAATATACAAGAAAATCTAATTATTCTCATTCTAAATATGAGCCAAACAATTAAAAAGCATGACTTTTTCCCAAGTAGCTTGTGGAACCATTCCTCGCTATTTATTCTATAAACATTTACTTGGAAAAATAATACTTACCATTGCCAGACACTATGCTAAGTGCTTTACACAGATTTTTTCATTCAATCTTTACAAAAGCTTTACGAGATCAATAATGGTATTATCCCTATTTTAGAGATAAAGTAATTTAAGTTTAAAAAAATCCAAATAACTTGCCCAAGGTCACAATGGTGATTCATCACTGGTCTGATTCCAGGGGTGGCATTCTTAACCAGTACACTCTAGGCATGTTGGAAGTTACGAAGATATAAGATGAATAAGACACACCCTGTCACGAAGTTAACAGCATCGTAGCAGAGATCAGACAATTCCCCACAGCTACAATAGATGCTGGAATCTGATGAACAGTATATAAGAAGTATAAACACCCACGGCAGTTCAGAAATGAGTATTTTAGTTTGTGCTAGATGGTTCTGGGAAAGGTACAATTCAAAAAGGGCCTTGGAGTTTTACACAGGCAGAGATGGGTGGGAAGGTCACCCCAGTGCCAGGTCCATCCCATGGGTGGGTGAGTTATCAATACAGATATCTACCAACTAGGATGAAGCTGCCACAAGAGGCAGGCTCCTAAATCACTGAAGACACAGACTGCTTGTCCATCTGGGAGGCAGGTTTGAGACAGTACCATTACATCAAGGTTCCAGTCTGATGCTTCAGAGCCACTCAATCCTAACCACAACTCAATCCTACCCATGACTCATCTCCTGTTACCATGTCCCTCTTGCATTATCAGGCCCTAGATGCCAATCCCCACAGCCTGTTACCTTGCAATTCTCTCATCTCTCATGTACTTCAGCTCTACATTCTTCACCTCTTCCCCTAGCCCAGTAAATCCTTTCTCAGGGTCAATTACAATTTTCTTATATTCTAAATGTTTCCTTGAACATTTCCTCCACCTTGGTTTAACTTTTTATTGATGACGTTTCTTTTAAAGATGCTCTCGAGGAGAAGATTCTTCTCCCTTTTATAAAACTAGGAGTAAGGATTAACAGTCTCACCCACTACCATCCTTCCAATTATTATTCTATTTACTTACTGTAGTAGCTCCTCTTTAAAATTCCCATAAATTGGATATCCTCCCTCATCCATAATTGTGACTGCCATCTACTGACCCAAGACTCTCCCCAAGATTCCTAGAATACTCTGATGTTTGGTTCATAGTTTTCCACTCTATCATTAAAATCTACTCTCACTCTGAAGCACTAAAACGTCCATGAATTGACTTCAATCAATACAAGGGATTCACTTTAATTTACTCCAACAACCTTCTTCTATACATTCCCACTTCAGCAATATGTATTTGAGTGGAAAACAATCCCACCTCTCAAGTTCTCAAATGTGAACTTGCCCTCTCATTCTACAGCATACTGTCCTTTGACTCCTCCATTTCCTCACACCCACTGACTTCATTCCTGCTCCTCATACTTGCCACACACTTTAAGTAAAACTAAACTCATATTTCTTTTCAAGTTCTTGCACCTGGACTGCTTCACATTAACTGAAGAAAGTCACATAACCATAGCAACTACTAAAAACTTACTCTGGTTTTAACTAAAACCTTAAAAAATTATTTAATACTTCTCTTATTAGAGGTGGTCAATCCCTAATTTACCTTCTACTCTATTCCATCAAGGAATGGTACAATGTTTGGTACAAATAATTAACGTGCTTGGTTGCTAACTGAAAGGTTGGAGGTTCTAGTCTACCTAGAGGCACCTCAGAAGAAAAGGTCTGGTGATCTACTTCCAAGAAATCAGCCATTGAAAACCCTACTACCCTTATGGGATCACCGTGAAACAGAATCAACTCAATGGCATCTAATACTAGTTATTCCTTCTATCAGCTATTTTAAGCTTCTAATACCACCTAAAAGTCCCTTTCTCAAAAGATTATCTTGCCTCCTATTTCACTAGAAGCTAGGATTTTAACATCCTTAACTTCTCAAATTTTCTCTGTAGTCCCTCCTTTCCATGTCTCAATGAACTGTTTTCTGATGCTCTCCTCTCCTGTTTCTTCTCCGATCTCACTACATCGGTAATCTCTTAACCGGTATTTTCAACTTTCCCTCCCTACTAACTCCCCTTCCTACTCTCTACCAACCCAATTTAAGTCTCTCATATTCATTAAAAACTTCCTTTCTACCTAATTTCCTACTCAAGGTTGTTCTAGACAACTGTCCTTCCCATTTCATTTTCTCAGTTTACTTTTGCTGCCCTTTTCCTCACCATCCATTCACTCCTTTAGCCTCCTGAATCCGGCTTTTATCCCTGCCGTTCTACTATGACTACTTTTTTTTACCTGTGACCTCCTAACTGTCAAATCCAAAACCCTCACATTACCTCATCTTTAACACTAACATTGTTTTTCACTGGCTTTTAACACACTCTCTTCTCATGCTTCACCGAACTTATCACATTTCTAATCTGCCTCCTACCTAACTGCTTCACCTCAGTCTCCTTGGCAGTGTCTATTCCTCCCCACTTTGAAATAGATGTACGTGGTTCAAGCGTTTTCTCATTCTATGTACACCTTCTGTAATTCCATTCATTCCAGTGGCTTCAGTTAACATAACGTAGTTCTATCATGATTAATAAGGTCCCCGTGTAGTGCAAAGCATTTGCGTTTGGATACTAACCAAAAGGTTGGTGGTTCAAATCCACCCAGCAGTGCTGTGAAAGAAAGGCCTGGTGATCTTAGGTGTACAGCCATTTCCTAAAAACTTATGGAGCACAGTTCTACTATGACACACGTGAGTTTGCCAGAATCGACACAATGGCGAGGGATAGGTTTCGGTATCATGATTTAACCTCATTTTGAACCTCAACATAATGCAATTACACTTAAAATTCAAAATCTTGCAGACATATCCTGAACCTACTGAAAGATGTAGGAAAGGTGAATCTCATCACCAAAACCAGACTCAGTGACCCCACAAGACAGAGTAGAATTGTCCCATAGGGTTTCTAAAGAGAAGCTGGTAGATTCAAACTGCCGACCTTTTGGTTAGCAGTCGTAGTCATTAACTACTGCGCCACCAGGGCTCCATCTCATGGGACACTAGTTATTGAAGATAACAGGGTAGGAAAGAAGTTTCAAAATCAAGTAAGTTTGAGAAAACTGTAAGCTCAGTCTCTCTCTTGGAGAGGCAAAATGTACAGCAGCATAGCCAAGGATCTAAAAAGCCCTGGGCAAGATGCAGAAAAGTACAATGATCAAGAGTTTCTGTGGCTGGTTTTATTTTAAAATATTAAAAGTTTTATTTTAATATTAAAATACGCATTAACTCATTTAAAAACAATACACTCATGCTACGTTAGCATAACTACCAAAAACCAAAAAATCACTGAGAAGAGTGGCATTGTTCTACGTATCTGCAAATCTCTTTAATGTCTGGCTTAGTAGAAAACAGCTGAATTTTCCTATGTGTTCTACATTCAATTGATGTTGATATGCGTAGCCCAGAATAAGAGGAAAAAGACAAACAATATCTTGGATTTACTATGAAAATCATTTTGACCTCACAGATCCAAGTAGGCCTCAGGGAAACAAGAAGTCCCCAGACCGCACTGTGGGAAACTCTGCATTAAGCAGGTACAGCCACGCGAGAAGCCACACCACTCCTGTAATTATCAGTTAAAGAAAAAATTAAAAAAAATTTTTTTGTTGTTGTTAAGTGAGTCATAAATACTGGTTTTGTGTTTTGCTGGGATTGGGCTTCTGCTACTTGTAACTGAAAGAGTTCTGAGCAATACACTATGTAACCCTTTGTGATTCTTTCTGGTTTAGGATCAAGTTTAAGGAAGTTTAGTGCTGTCTCACAGAGGAAACTTCCTGTCTTGTCCTCTTTTCTTTTTCCACTACTTTCCTTCTTAGAATCTTAGGATCTTCTGTCTCTTAGAATTCTTCCTGTTTTAATAATCAAAGTCTTCTCTTTGTGTACTTACAGGATTTTGATAACTAGATACGACACTTTCAGTGACCTGCGTTCATTAGAAACTATTCCTAATGAAATGGTAACTGCATGTGTATAATTATTTCACAGAATCTACAGAATCCCTTTCAACAAACTGATCATTTGTTTGTTTCTGAGAATTTACACAGAGAAAATAATATACACTATTAAGAAAATGAGAATGATTCCTAAAAATCAGTGTTCTCTTAAAACCAGAGACATGCTGAAGAGCTGCCAGGTTGATATTAGATTTGGAAATGGTTTTCATTATATGTTAACCACAGTTACTTTCAGAAGGGACATCTTCAAAAGGAAACTCATCAGGCAAAAAAAAATTCCTCTGCAGAAGCATAACATAAACATGTCTTTTAAGAATTAACAGCTTTATTCTCCAAATTCACTTTCCAAAACTACTTGCATCAAATCAACTGTAAACCCACTACTAGGAATATATCCTAGGGAAGTAAGAGCTGTTGAACTAATAGACATATGCACACCCGTTTCATTACAGCATTATTCACGATAGCAAAAAGATAGAAACAACCTAAATGTCCATCAACAGATCAATGAATAAACAAATTATGGTACATACACGCAATGGAACACCGCAACAATAAAGAACAACGATCAATCCACAAAATATCTCACAACATGGATGAACTATACTACATCAAATAAGTCAATCACAAAAGGACAAATATTATATGAGAGCACTATTTATAAAAACCCAAGAAAAGGTTTCCACACAGAAAGAAACAATCTTTGACGGTTATTGGGGGGAAGGAGGGGGGAGAGGAAATCATTACCTAGATAGCAGAGAGGTGTTAACTCTGGTGAAGGCAAAGACAACACACGATGAAGAAGTCTGCACAACTTGACCAATGCAAAGTCATAGAAACTTCCAAACACCTTGAGAGACTGAGTTACAGGGACTTAGGGCTGGGGACTGCAGTCTCGGTGGACATCTAGGTCAACTGGCACAATACAGTTCGAAAAGAAAATGTTCTACATCCTAATCTGGCGAGTAGCGCCTGGGGTCTTAAAAGCTTGCAAATGACCATCTAAGATACATCTATTGGTCCCATCCCACCTGAAACAAAGGAGAATAAACAAAACGAAAGACACAAGGAAAATATTGGTCCAAAGGACTAACGGACCACATGAATCACAGCCTCCACCAGCCTAAGCCCAGAATTAGATGGTGCCTAGCTACCACCACCAACAGGTCTGACAGATGTCACAAGACAGGATACCAGACAGAGCGGGGATAAAAACGTAGAACAAAATTCAAATTCACAAAAAAAAAGACCAGACTTGCTAGTCTGACAGAGACTGGGGGAACCCCCCAAGACTATGGCCCCCGGAAACCCTACGAACTCATAACTGAAGCCACTTCTGATGTTCACCTTTCAGCCTTAGACAGGCCTATAAAACAATACATGAGGAACGTGCTTCTTAGTTCAATCAGATACACGAGACCTAATGGGCAATACCTGCCCAAAAGTAAAGATGAGAAGGCAAGAGACAGGAAAACTGAAGTCAAAAGGAATCCAGGGTGGAAAGGGAAACAGGGAGAGTGCTGACACAATGCAAATACTGCAACCAATGTCACAAAACAACTTGTGTATAAAGTTTTGAATGCGAAACTAATTTGTGCTGTAAACTTTCACCTAAGGCACAACAAAATGAAAAAATAAAGATCAACTATAAAATAAGTATAATCAGGTAAGGGAGTATACCGGTACATGCAAAAAAGAAACGTGATTTGCTGAAGGGCAAGGTTAGTTATTATCTTGTCACCCCACCCCCTTCACCAAAAAAAACTAAGGCAAGATGAAATGCATTTATTGAAAAAAGTCATCATAAGGCTGTGCATCTCAAACTGAAGTGTGATTACTCCTAAAGTCCTGTGTTAGGAAGTACACAAATGACACCAGATAACATTGTGTATTTTTCTGTGTCCATTTTACTTGAAGATTCTGAAGGAGAAAAAAAAGTATATTAAAACAAACATAACCTACTGGAGGCATATATATACATACATACACATATCATACATACACCGTCAAAGGCAAAGAATATCTCTATACAAAAAAGTGTTAACACTGGTTGCTTATAAAAAGGGACTTCAGGCTTTCAATTGATTGCTTCAGGCAATGTCCCCAGAGATCCATGTTCACTCTCCTTTGGAGTTAAGGCTGAGAACGCTTGAGATGCACTGCTATAAGGAATTCCCAAATAAATCTGGAATTAAGGCTGTCTCCACAAAAAATAAAGGTGCCCTCGTGGTGCAGTCGTTACAGTGCTAACTAAAAAGTCTGCAGTTTAAACCGCCGAGCTTTTTGGTTAGCAGTGGAATATTTAACCACTGTGCCACTACGGCTGTTTTCCCCAAAGATCACAGCCTTGGAAACCGTACAGAATAGTTCTACTCTGTCCTACAGGGTCGCTATGAGACTAAATCAACTCCGCGGCAACGAGTTTGGTTTGGGTTTCTACAAAAATAAACGGTACAATAGGAAATGAAAAAACCAAACAAAATAATTGATGCATTGGTGTTAGTATGTGTACTAAAGTCTAAGCTTATTAAAGGTAATTTCCTCCTCCCCACCTCTCGTACTAAAAGACTTAACACAAAGGCGCGGGGCGCCCTTAATGGATGAGATGTTTCACAAAAACTTGCCGACTGGGAGGAGCCCTGCCTCACGACTTATACCTCCACTTATGTTTTCAAGGCGTAGTACACCGAAGATCATCATTTAAACCTTAAAGGAATTTCAAAAACAAAAATGTGCTGAGAATAAAAGCATAACGGAAGCACGGCTTCACATCCTTTGTTCGGCTTTTTAATCACTTTTTGGTAGAAGCTGGAAGAGGCTGGAAGAGAAAAAGGCTATTAAAAGCGGGTCTGTTCAGAAGAAAGAAACACATTTCTGCATTTACCTGGGGAATGAAACATCAATTAGGAAGCCCCGCCTTTCCTTCTGGGCAGCCCTTCTACCCAAAGAGTCGGGATGGGGTTGGGGGGAGTCGAGAATCACAGGAGAGAGCAAAGTGGGGTGGAAAAGAAGCTGGTACATTGGTGGAATTACGAGGAAGGCGTGGCAGGAGAGCCGCAGGCCAACCGGGAAGATCCTGGGCCGAGGCGACTCGAGGAGGGTGTTCGAGGGAGGAGGGAAAAAACGAAAGGAGTGTTGAGGTGAAGAGTCGCCGAGGCTTCGCTGACAGCTCGGGCTGGTCTGCGACTCCGGGGACGGAGGCCACCCGGGACTCTGCCATTGTGCGCGCCCCCCTTCTCCCTCCCCGCCCCGCCCCCGCCCTCGCCCTCGCGGCTCCGGGCCGCAGCGCCCGCCGCCGCCAGTGCCTACCGTTTGCCCAGTGTGAGGGACAATATGCTCAACCCTGCTCCGACCCCTTCTCACCTGAAGAGGAACGACGTCGCCCAGGCTTCCTCTTGTCCATCTTCTCCCCCTCCTGCTGGAGTCGCAGTTGCGGTCGCTGTCACCTCAAGACCCCTCAGGCTGGGGATGGGGGAAGGGGAGAGGAAAAGGCAGGAAAGTGCGAACCGCGCTTGCGCAAGAGCCGTCGCCGGCCCTCCGACCGGAAATCAGCCTCCCCTCCCACCTCCACCCGGAAGTCACTTCCTGGGACTTGTTTTGTTTGCGAGGTGCTGCTTGAGGTGCTTGTTTCGTGGCGCTTTTTATCTCTGCCGCTGTGGGAAAGCGAGGCTGGGTGCGAGATTTTAATCCCGGGTGTAAAAGGCTGAGACTGAACCGACAAAAAAAACTAAAACGGGAAACTTTAAAACTTCTTCCAGTTCACTGAACCTCGCGAGGTAGCCCCCTCAAAAAACCAAGCCAAACCTGTTCTAGGGGAGTTGATGGCGACTTTTAGCGACCCAATATGACACAGTAAAACTTCCCCACAGGGTTTCCAAGAAGCAGCTGGTGGGTTTGAACTGCCGACTTTTTGGTTAGCAGCGGAGCTCTTAACCACTTCTCCAGAAATGACTAAAACTTAATAACTTTTGCAGTGTTACTTTGTTCACCACCTCCGCTATGTATTTGTCCTTAATGCATTTCCTCAAAAAAAAAAAAAGGCAAAATCACTTAATAATATTGATATATTCATTGGAGTGGAAATAGGTCAGCTGTCAAAGAAAAAAAATGCCATGGTGAGGATATATTTTTTAATTCAAACTAGTCATTTTTAAAAGCCCGAAAAAGGAAGCTAGACCTCTATTTTGAAGCATGGAGTGCTGAGATGATGGTAGACACTGGGTGGCTGTAAACTGGAATTCCTTCAACTAAGGAAATAGCCGTGTCCTGCAACTTTTCTTCCAGTGATTTAAGCCTGATGAGTTTTGAAATGGTAGACCTATTTGAACAGTGGTTAAGCACTTGCCTGCTAACTGAAAGGTGGGCAGTTGGAACCCACCAGCCACTCAGCGGGAGCCGGCTTTTTTAAAGGTTTATAGCCCTATGGGGCAGTTGCACTCTGTCCTTGGAACTCTGTGAGTTGGAATGCACTCCATGGCAACGAGTTTGGTTTTTTGGTAATTTTGAAATATTTTCAATGGGCCCATCAGCTTAGAAAATTATTAATTTCATTAGGCATAAATGTACATACAGGAATAAAAATGTGTAACGAAAATGAGCTGACACCTGTGAATTACGCTGTTGGTGAAGAACATTGAATATATCATGGACTGCTAGGAGAATGAACAAATCTATCTTGGCAAAAGTACAGTCAGAATGTTCCTTAGAAGCAAGGATGGCAAGACTTCGTTCATCTGGATTACTTTGGACGCATTATCAAGAGGGACTAATCGCTGAAGAACATCATGCTTGGTAAAGGATCAGTGAAAAACAGGGAGACCCTCAACAAGATGGATTGACACAGTGGCAGCAAAAATGGGCTCAAACATACATGCTATTGTGAGGATGGCACAGAACCAGGCAATGTTTCTTTTTGTTACGCATACGGTTGATACGAGTGGAAGCTGATTTGAGGGCACCTAGCAACAACAAAGCTTTAAACACGATTTAATCACAAGTTTAACAGAGTTCAGCTGAGTGCTCTCATCAGAGGCAAAATGATACTAGAATGTTCCAAACCAGAAGGGACCCGAGACCTTGAGTTTAAACCCTTTATCTTACCAACACGCATAGAGGGAAGGAGACTTGCCCAACGTCACTCAAATGGGTACAGCCATCCCATATATTGTGAATGGAACATCTTAATTACAACATGGTAATTGGGTAAGTGCTAGGTTAGAGGTAGACCCCAGGTGCTTTAGGGTACTGGGCTGAGGGAAGTGCCTTACATGGCAGGAATACTTCAGGGATTGCTGAGAGTGAAATTCACCGTAAGGACTTCATTTAGAGGCACTAGTTTATTTCCGTTTAATGAACGGAAACATTGCTTACTGAAAAATATCTGAATTTTAAGTTTTAATTAAGAAGTTAACTGACTCAAGAATCAACCCAGCTTGACTCACTAGCCAATATTGTAGGAAACAAATTAACTGCAAAAGATGGAAGTAGAGCTGAGAGATGGGAACATAAAAAAAGAGCGCGTGAGTAATCCATCCCCCCCCGCCCCCGAACTAACAATCTCAATAAAAGTGGTTCCTGAAATTTAGCAGTAAGGTAACTGATGAGAAGTGAAATTATAAGTCAAATTATTCAGCTTGCAGATGTATCATTAAACATCTCATTGCACCAAATAGAGCATTTGTGCTAATGAAGACTGAGTGAGCCAGTTTATTTCTTTGAATTGGAACTTGTTTTTTAATAACATGTATGAAAATAAATGACCTTTAAGCTCAAGAATTTTTAATTTGCTTTTCTTAACTACTATTTTTTATTGTTTAGCCTTAACGACCTTTACTACATAGTAAGTGATACTGAAAATGCCTCAAGGACTATTCAGTCAATGATTTCATTGTTTCTGCTTTTGGGGGAGTTTTTCAACAACCTCACATTTTCACGAAAGACTAATCGATCTTTTATGGTGTTTCATAATATTCAGGTGAAAGCTTTATTAAGAAAAAGGACAAAAAAGGTGAATGATTTTCTTAGCATGTTTGGGGATAATGTCATTTCTTTTATGTACATTTACCTGATACTGTACAGAAGATTTTAAATTAAAATCATTTGAGGTTAGAAATTCATCAGCCTAGAATTTTATAGGAAGAGAAAATGATGGACTGGTCTGATCTAAATGGATGTGGTTATTTATTATGTGCTAAACACTTTTTTTTTTAAACACTTCAAAATTAGGTATTCAGTATATTTTTAAGCGGTGATTATAGTTTTAACAGTTTCAAGCCATATTGGCAGTGTGAAAGTATTTGAACCCTTTCTTTACTCTTTGATTAACCATTTCTGTGAAGAGAGCTAAATGAAATCTACAAAAGGTCCTTTTGCATCACAAATAAGTTAACTTTAAGTGCGATATAAACGTAAACAGATTTGGATGGGCATCTTGGTTTTAAAAATGACAGTGAACAATCCGGCATTCCTTACCATGGGCTCTGGGAAAGCCTGTGCCAGGTTGCTATTCACCTCATTTTCCTTAGTAATTCAGTCTTATATTTTAGTAAGATTGAGAAAAGTAAGTTTCACCACCTGAAAAATTCTTATGTGCGGGAAGCCTTTCTCCCATGCATAAACCAAAACCAAACCCGTTGCCCTCGAGTCAATTCCAATTCAAAACCAAAACCCATTGCCATCAAGTCAATATTGACTCATTCCGACCCTATAGGACAGAGTAGAACTGCCCCATAGAGTTTCCAAGGAGTGCCTGGTGGATTTGAACTGATGACCTTTTGGTTAGCAGCCATAGCATTTAACCACTACGCTGCCAGGTTTTCCAATTCTAATTCAGAGTGACCCTATAAGACAGAGTACACCTGCCCCACAGGGTTTCCTAGGCTGTAATCAGAAGCCAACTGCCTCAGCTTTCTCCCGTGGAGGGGCGGGTGGGTTCTAACCACCAGCCTCTCGATTAGCAGCTGAGTGCTTAACCACTGTGCCACCAGGGCTGCTCTTCCATGTACTGATGAACTAAATATGTCATTAATATGTGACTCATGAAAACACACGAGTTGTTTGGTGTCAAACAGGGCTTCGAAGCAGTTCATTCCGGTTTGACCCCCGGGGGAATCTTGTTAAAATGTAGATTCTGATTCAGTACATCTGGGGTGGAATTGCAGATTCTCAGCAGGAGGTCAGACCGAAAGGAGCCAGTTCAAAGTGCTGGTTTCAAAGACACCTTCTTTTGTAAGACTATCAGCAGTTGGAACTGTCCTGCAGTGGAAAAATAGCCTGTTTACAGAAGTTAAGAAAACCTGTGATAACTCAACATATTTGAGCAGCAGATGGATAATCTTCTGCCCAGTAGGCTATGGAAGGAATTCATGCACAATGCTTCTTAAACCTTTAGCTTAAGATCCCCAAAGTCTCTCTTGGCCCTGAGAAACCACAAGAATTAGTACACTGTCCTAGGATTAGTAGCAGCTGGGTGTCATTACCACTCCCTGTAGTCCTGATACAGCCTGTGGGGTGCAAATGGTTAATGGCCTCCATGGCTAAATGAAGGTTGGAAGTTTGGGTCCACTTGGAGGCACCTCTTAAGAAAGGCCTGGCAATCTGCTTCCCAAAAATCAGTCATTCTAAACCCTATGGAGCACAGCTCTGTTCTGATACATATGGAGTTGCCATGAGTCAGAATCGATTCAGTGGCAACTAGTGGTCCTGATGGAGAACCATAGTCCTGATAGAGGAAAGAGGAGAGCAGTTTCAGAATCTGGAGGGGAGCTGTGTAAAGAGAACCACGTGGATAGAGCCACTGGGTGCAAACTGTGACCTTCAGTCCAATGATACAGCCAGCCCACAGTGAACCCACAGGGAGGGAAACAAAGAGAACGAATACCCCAGTCTTGGTCTTCCTTTTTTAATTGTACTTTAGATGAAGGTTTAGAGAACAAACTAGCTTCTCGTTAATCAGTTAGTACACATATTGTTTTGTGACATCGGTGAACAACCCCACGACATGTCAACACTCTCCCGTCTTGACCTTGGGTTCCGTTTTACCAGTTTTCCCATCCCCTCCTACCTTCTAGTCCTTGCCTCTGGGCTTCTGTGCCACTTTAGTCTCGTTTTGTTTTACGGGCCTGTCTAACCTTTGACTGAAGGGTGAATGAACCTCAGGAGTGACTTTGTTACTGAGCTAAAAGGGTGTCTGGAGACCATACTCTCAGGGTTTCTCCAGTCTCTGTGAGGCTGGTCTTTTTTTGTGAGATAGAGTTTTGGTCTCTGTTTTTCTCCACCTCTGTCTGGGACCCACTATTGTGATCCCTGTCAGAGCAGTCAGTGGTGGCAGCCAGGCAGCATCTAGTTGTACTGGACTCAGAATGGTGGAGGCTGTGGTAGTTGTGGTTCATTAGTCCTTTGGACTAATCTTTCCCTTGTGTCTTTAGTTTTCTTCATTCTTCCTTGCTCTCGAAGGGGTGAGACCAGTGGAGTATCTTAGATGGCCACTCACAGGCTATACCCCAGATGCTACTCACCAAAGTACAATGTAAAACATTTTCTTGTAAGTATATTATGCCAGTTGAGCTGTTGTTGTTGTTAGGTGCCATCGAGTAAGTTCCGACTCATAGTGACCCTATGCACAACAAAACAAAACTGCCAGGTCCTGCGCCATCCTCACAATAGTTGCTAGCTTGAGCCCGTTGTTGCAGCCACTGTGTCAATCCATCTCATTGAGAGTCTTCCTCTTTTTCACTGACCGTCTACTTTACCAAGCATGCTGTCCTTCTCTAGTGACTGATGCCTTGTGATAACATGTCCAAAGTATGTGAGACATAGTCTCATCATTCTTGCTTCTAAGGATCATTCTGGTTGTACTTTTTCCAAGACAGATTTATTTGTTTTTGTTTTTGTTTTTTGGCAGTCCACAGTATATTCAATATTCTTTGCCAACACCACACTTCAAAGGCGTCAATTCATCTTTGGTCTTCCTTATTCATTGTCCAGCTTTTGCATACATATGAGGTGATTGAAAACCCCATGGCTTGGGTCATATGCACCTTAGTCCTCAAGGTGACATCTTTGCTTTTTAACACACTAAAGAGATCTCTTGCAGCTGATTTGTCCAGTGCAATGCGTCTTTTGACTTCTTGACTGCTGCTTCCATAGGTGTTGATTGTGGTTCGAAATAAAATGAAATCCTTAACAACCTCAGTCTTTTCCGTTTATCATGATGTTGCTTATTGGTCCAGTTGTAAGCATTTTGTTTTCTTTATGTTGAGGTGTAATCCATACTGAAGGTTGTGATCTTTGATCTTCATCAGTAAGTGCTTCAAGTCCTCTTCACTTTCAGCAAGCGAGGTTGTGTCATCTACATAATGCAGGTTGTTAATGAGTCTTCCTCCAATCATGTTGCCCCGTTCTTCATATAGTCCAGCTTCTCGGATTATTTGTCGAGCGTACAGATTGACTAATTATGGTCAAAGGATACAACTCTGATGCACACCTTTCTTGAGTTTAAACCATGCAGTATTTCCTTGTTCTGTTCGAACCACTGCCTCGTGATCCATGTAGAGATTCATCATGAGCACAATTAAGTTTTCTAGAATTCCCATTCTTCGAAATGTCATCCATAATTTGTTATGATCCACATAGTTGAATGCCTTAGCATAGTCAATAAAATACAGGTAAACATTCTTCTGGTATTCTCTGCTTTCAGCCAGGATCCATCAGACATCAGCAATAATTTCGCTGGTTCCATGTCCTCTTCTAAACTTGGTTTGAATTTCTGGCAGTTCCCTGTCAATATACTGCTGCAGCCACTTTCGAATGATCTTCAGCAAAATTTTGCTTGCATGTGCTATTAATGATATTGTTAGATGATTTCCACATTTGGTTGGATCCCCTTTCTTGGAAATAGGAGTAAATATGGATCTGTTCCAGTCAGTTGACCAGCTGTCTTCTGAATTTCTTGGCATAGATGAGTGAGCACTTCCAGTGCCGCATCTATTTGTTGAAACATCTCAATTGGTATTCCGTCAATCCCAGAGCCTTGTTTTTCGCCAATACCTTCAGTGCAGCTTGGACTCCTTTCTTCAGTACCATTGGTTCCTGATCATAGTAACTCCTGAAATGGTTGAATGTCAACCAAATCTTTTTGCATATTCCTTCCATCTTTTAATTCTTCCTGCATCGTTTAATATTTTCCCTGTAGAATCCTTCAATACTGCAGCTCAAGGCCTTGAATTTTTTTCTTCAGTTCTTTCAGCCTGAGAAATGCTGAGCATGTTCTTCCCTTTTGGTTTTCCATCTCCAGGTCTTTGTACATGTCATCATAATACTTTGTCTTCTCGAGCTGTCCTTTGAAATCTTCTGTTCGGCTCTTTTACTTCATCATTTTTTTCTTTTTGATTTAGCTACTCGACATTCAAGAGCAAGTTTCAGAGTCTCTTCTGACATCCATTTAAGTTTTTTCCTTCTCTCCTGTCTTTTTAATGGCTTCTTGCTTTCTTCACATACGATGTTCTTGATGTCATTTCACAACTTGTCTGGTCTTTGGTCATTAGTGTTCAACGCCTAAAATCTATTCTTGAAAAAAAAATTCTTGAGGTGGTCTCTAAATTCAAGTGGGATATATTCAAGGTAATACTTTGGCTCTCATGGACTTTTTCTAATTTTCTGCATTTTCTTCAGTTTCAACTTGAACTTCCATTTGAGTAACTGATGCTCTGATCTACAGTCAGCCCCTGGCCTTGTTCTGAAAGATGACATTGAACTTTTCCATTATCTCTTTCCGCAGATGTAGTTGATTTGATTCCTGTGTATTCCATCTGGAGAGGTCCACGTGTATAGTCACCATTTATGTTGGTGAAAAAAAGGTATTTGCAGTGAAGAAGTCGTTGGTCTTGCAAAATTCTATCATGTGATCTCTGGCATCGTTTGTATCACCAAGACCATATTTTTCAACTACTGATTCTTCTTTGTTTCCAACTTTCCCATTCCAATCTCCAGTAATTATCAGTGCATCCTGATTGCATGTTCAGTCAATTTCAGGCTGCAGAAGCTGGTAAAAATGTTCAATTTCTTCATCTTTGGCCTTAGTGGTTGGTGCGTAAATTTGAATAATAGTCATATTAGCATCAGAACATTGTATGATATAGTGCCGGGAGATGAGCCCTTCAGGTTGGCAGGCTCTCAAAATACAACTGGGGAAGAGCTGCCTCCTCAGAGTAGAGTCGACCTTAATGACATGGATGGACTCAAGCTTTCAGGACCTTCGTTTGCAGATGTGGCACGACTCAAAATGGGAAGAAACAACTGCAAACATTCATTAACAATCAGAACCTGGAATGTACGAAGTCTGAATCTAGGAAAATTGGGAATCGTCAAAAATGAAATGCAACGCATAAACATCGATACCTTGGCATTAGTGAGCTGAAATGGACTGGTATTGGTCATTTTGAATGAGGCAATCATATAATCTACTATGCTGGGAATGACAACTTGAAGAGGAATGGCGTTGCATTCATCATCAAAAAGAACATTTCAAGATCTATTTTGAAGTACAACGCTGTCAGTGATAGGATAATATTCATACGCCTACAAGGAAGATCAATTGATATGACTATTATTCAAATTTATGCACAGATGAATTGAGCTAGATGTTGTAAATCTTTACAGAAGCAGACTGCCACATCTTTCTCCCATGGAGTGGCTGGTGATTCCGAACCCACAGCCTTTTGGTTAGTAGCTGAGGGCTTCATCAGTGCACCACTAGGGCTCCTTCTGAAGTGGAAGGGGGTTCCTGAAAATCAAAATATACCAATTAAAATTGTTTCCATCTGTGATTCTAGTGCCACACTCACCCTCCGCTTAGAGATAACCACACCTAAAGCACAACATGGCAGCTGTTTCACCATCTAACCCAGGTTGGTAGAAGGATCTCGTTTGAAATTTTCATTAATGGATATATACTGCTCTCCTTTTTTAGTTCATTCTATGTAAAATAACTAGATGAATTAACATAGGGAAGTAAGTTCCTAGCAAATGGTCCTCATTAAATTTTTGGTGAATGAATGAAATGAAGGGTCAAGTGCTGTGCATTTCTAAGATTACTGGTAAAAATCAATCTTCTATTGGGTTTCTAGAGTTACTTGAGTTACTTTGGACATGTCAGTTTATCTTTGTGAAAGCCTCAACTTCTCCATTTATAAAATTAAATGTATTAGCTAAAAATGTCAATAAGGTCCCTTCCAGCTCTAATAATCTTACTCTTGAAGCTTCAAGGTATCTTACTCCAACCCATTCATTAAAAAAAACTAAGCATATAAGACAGTTTGCTTCTTGCCTTCTTTATTATAATGGACTGTCTTTATTTTCTTGAGAGAAATGGACCACCTTGGTGTGCAAAGGAAAAAAACAAGTATGTGTAGATTTACAGGATATTCTCTAAGAATAATTAATAAACCTTTGACATTTATTAACTCTGCAAAACCCCTGTATTTTTTTCAAAAGCTTTGTGTGTCTCTCCTATGTATACAGTTAGAGGGCTTTTAAAGTGCTTTTTACTTATGCTCTTGGCAGAAATCATAAAAGTCTAACAGTAGATAGTGAACAAAAAAAAGCCTGTGCTCTTGTGAAACTTACATTCTGATGGGGGAAAACAGAACAAGCAAATATAAGTCAGTTGGTAATAAGTACTACAAAAAGGAAAAAAAAAAAAGGAAGGATTATAAAGACAGAGGGAGTGATGCAGGATGGGAGAGGATTTTCAGATAGAATGGTTGGGGAAGGACTCTCTGATCAGAAAACACATGGGCAAAAATCTGAAGGAAATGAAGCCATGTAGATATCTAGGGGAAGAGTGTTCCAGGCAGTGGACATAGAAAAGGCAAGTGGTTTTAGGCAGTAGTGTGCTTTACCAGTTGCAAGCAAAGAGACCAAATGTGGCTGAAGTCAGCAAGAGAGTGGTGGGAAATGATACCTGAAAAAGCTAAGAGATCATGTAGCTAGTTGAGTAAGCAAGTGAGGGAATGGAGGGAGGTGACGTTGGAGAACTAAGGGCCATGTGAGACCTTGCAGGCCAGGGTAAGGATTTAGGCTAAATTTTATTCTGAGTGAGAGGGGAAGCCACTGAGAATTTTGAGCAGGGGTATGACATCCAATTTAGATGTTTTGGAGGGATCATTCTGGCTGCTTTGTGGAAGACAGACCACTGTGGGACTAGAGCTTATGCAAAGAGATGGATGGGAGACTAACTAAAGGTGAGGGTTGATGCTGACTTGGATTTGAGTGGCAAAAGTGGAGGGCTGACCATGATTAGACTATAAATATATTTCAAGTAATAGAGCCTACAGATTTTCTTATGAATGGAATGTGGGGTATGAAAGAGAGGAGGGAGATTTGTAGCATGAGCAACTGAAAGAATGGAGTTGCCATTCACTAAGACAGGGAAGACTAGAGGGAGAATAGATTGAAGGGGGTGTTTTTAACATGTTAAGCTTGAAATGCCTATTTGACATGCGAGTAAATATATCAAGTAGACAGTTGGATATGAGTCTGGAATTCAGAGTAAATGTAAAGGTTGGAATATAATAACCAAGCAAAACCTACCGAAATAAATTTTGAAGAATTACCTAGCCTCTCATTCTACAGGATGCTCTCCACCTTATTCTATTCACTCCATCTCCACCGGTTCTTTATACGTTGTTGCAGCTGCCATTGAGTCAGCCCCCAGCTCACGGTGACCCCACATGTTAACAGAATGGAACTGCTCCATAGGTGTAAAAACGGTGTGGCAGTGGCATCTGACCTCCTCTAACTTCAGGAGGGCTTGAGAGAAACATTATCAGCATCAACACTCAAGGCTGATTCCTATGAAGCAGAGGTCAGACATGCTTCTACCCTCCAACTGCCCCTCCTACTGCACTCTCTACTTCTCTGCTGGGTTCAGCAATTCATTGCAATGGCCACATAGAACTCACAGACCATACTCACAATTATGGGGTTTATTAGGGAAACAACAGGTTACAATTCAGGTTCAGGAATGCTCAGGTTACAGCTCTTGGATCATGAGAGCCTCTTCCCAGCCGTGTCCACAGGCATGCCTCTCTCTGGCCCCTCAGCCTCTGCCCAGCTCAGGCCAGTGTTACCAAGCTCTTTTTGCTCTGCAGATAAGTGCCCAAAGGCACCCCAGTCCGGCAGCAGGCCCCCTGCTCGAAGGTGCTCAGCTTTCTTGCTTCATGGGCCAGCAAGCCCACCGCGCTGTCTCCTGCAGGTCTCCTGCTGCCTCTGCTGCCACTGTTTTCACTGCTGCTGCTTCTCGCTACCTCTCGCCGTCTCTGGTGTTACAGCTCTCTCTCTGTCTCCTGGGTCAAGGAGGTTCTCAGTGCAGTGATTCCTGGTCCAGAGGACATGGCATGCTCTGCTCCCTTCTCTTCTTGGTGGTCACGAGGTCCCCTTCTCTGCTCTGGAATTGGCTCCCTTTTAAGCCTAGTGGAATGGCAAAACTGAACCAATTCCTAGGTTAGGATTCCATACATCTTATTTGCATGATTCCACCCCCACAAGGGTCCCATGCACCTTATTTGCATTATTAGCAATGCTGTCCAGTCCACTTGGTGGGCCACAAGCACCACATTTGCATAGTCCCACGCGGTTGTTTGTTCAGGGTTACAAAGACTGTAGCTAGACGGGCTATATTAAGTAATTCACTGCACTGCAATAGTGTCTTCTGGGCAATAATCTTTATGGAAGCAGATTGCCAGGCCTTTCTCCTGTGGAGCTGCTGAGTGGGTTCCAACAACCAACCTTTAGGTTAGTAACCAATCACAAATCACTGGCATCTCCCAGGTTCCTCTTCTTTATATTATTGTTGTTGTGTGTCCTCATAGCAACCCTGTAGGATGAAGTAGAACTGCCCCATAGGGTTTTCTAGACTATAGTCTTTACAGGAACAGATTCCAGGTCTCTTCTACCTTGGAGCTGCTGGTAGGTTCGAACCACCAGCCTTTCAATTAGCAGCCAAGTGCTTAACCATTGGGCAGCCAGGGCTTATGTTCTTTATATAAAACCTGTTGCCATAGAGTCTATTCCAACTCATAGTGACCCTACAGGACAGAGTAGAACTGCCCCATAGGGTTTTCTAGGCTTTTTAATCTTTATGGAAGCCAACTGCCACAACTTGCTCTCACAGAACGGTTGGTGGGTTCAAACCATGACCTTTCAGTTAGCAGCCAAGCACTTAACCACCGTCACCAGCACTCCTTGTTCTTTGTAGACCCATCTGTTACTTTTGGTTTTCCGGTTTGTTGAGTCCCATTCTAACTACAGAGAATTGTCTCTCAATCAATTAGGCACACACACACTTAACAAAGGTGAAGAAGAGTGATTGGATGGATGCTGTTCACTGTGTGCTATTAGAAAATACTAATTTTTTTCTGATTGAAGGAAAAGTTGAATAATTAGCTAACAAATTTCATTGTTCATCTCATAAAGTTTTAAATATTTTGTTTCCTCTATTTTTGGAACAGAGAAAGGCAATTTTTAGCACGGCATGTGAATAAGCAAAGTAATTTTAGATCTGAGAGATTACTGCTTTTCTGTGCAAACCTCCACATCCATTTCGAATCATAAAATAGACTTTTGTTTTTGGAAAGTAGTTTGACAATACCTGGTAAAATGGAAGATGTTGATAAAATATGACCCATAAATTCCACTTCTTGGTATATTCCCTAGGGAAACATTTGATACGTGCACAAACATATACGTACAAGGATGTTCACTGCAGCTTTTTTATAATGGGAAAACTGGAGCAATCTAAATGTTCTTCAACAGGAAAATGGTTAAATAAAATATGGTATATTCCAACAGCGAATTACTATAAATGTAATGCATGTACAAAATGAATAAACTAGAACTACATTTGTTAATGTAGATAAAAATCACGATGTCAAGTGAAAAAAAGCAAGGCTGGACAAGAGATATACATAGTTTTTGTAATTTCACATTTCTCAAAGAAGAGGATTGTGCTGTGTGTGAGATACTAGTAAGATGGTTTTTACATTAGTTCGTTTAATTCTGTCAACAACCTTGTGAAATAAATGGTGTTATCCCTAGTTCACATTTATTCATTCAAAAAATATATATTACATACCAGACATTGTTCTAAGCACTGATCATACAGCCGTGAATTGAACAAAGCTTCTGCCCTCATGAAACTTTCATTCTAGTGAGGGAAGACAGATTTAGAAATATATGCAAACATATGTCAGGTGGTAATATGTGCTATGAAGAAACATAAAGTAGGGAAGAGAGAGAGAGAGTAATAGCATAACTAAACTAGCACTCAGAAGTTGAAGAAATAACTTCATATAGGTTAAAAAACCTGCTGAGGGTCACTTAACTTGTAAATTTGGAGTTGGGATTTAAACCTAAGTCAATCTAATTCCAGAGGTTCTTCTGTTAAGGATGGTAACTCTATCAGTCACTTACACTTGGGAAAAAATTACATTACCCCTTCCCCTCACTTATCAACTATCTCATTATCTGACATTTTGCATTCACAATGATAGTAAAAAATCTACTATCTGACAGTAATAAACAGTCATGAATGTCGAGGTGTGAGGCAGGAGGAATGCTGGCTCTGATGGTTAAGGTTATTTGTCAGCTTGGCTGGACCATGATTCTCAGTGATTTGGCTGTTATGTAATGATGTACTCATCCTCCATTTTGTGATCTGATGTGGTCATCTTCTATTTTCACATAACACCAATTTCTTATAACAGCCTGGTCTTTGGAACCTAACCATTTTCATAGGTGAGGAGAGGGTGTATTAACAGAATAACACCTGAGAACAGCAACACTAGAAAAAAAAACTTTTTAATAGAACAAGATAGAATAGAAAGACGTCTAGATAGGTTGGGTACTTTGGACAACCAAAAAAACTTCCTTATGTACCTATGGGGTTTGGGAGTCAGAAAATACCATTCAAAAAGTGAGAAAAGAGTTAAATTTTTACTTTGGTTTTCTAGCACTGATACATTTTTGTGTTTTTTTGCTTTTAGTGGTTACCAATGACTCAGGAGCTGAGTTTCCAAAAATTTATTGAACAGTCTGGCTTACTAGAAGAATTTAAATATGACTTCAATGACAAAGCTGAATTGAGACACACTGAGACACAACAGCCTTTTGTCTTTAACTATTATAAAAATGTCCTGGAGAAAAATTGCAAGCGCTACCAGACCCTCGGCCATTTGTTTGAACAATACATCTACGAGCTTTTGGAGAAAGTGTGCAAATTGCAAAAAGTGTATATCCCACTTGCTGATAAAGAACCAAGAAGTTTCTTTTTCATGAGTGAGAGCACATTAACGAGACATCATTCTGCTCTTCTTGTCCTTCTTCAAGACCATGGGGTCTTCCGAGCGGGACAGTGGAGTCAACAAGCGATAATACGTCATGGTCTCCAACATGGAAGTCAGATACCGTGTATTCAAATGGCATTACAGGCACATTACGGTGTAATTGTGCCAAACCTCAATGACAGTTTTGTGGGTGTAAAGATGGAAAAAGAGTGGAAAAGCCTTCTAGCACAAAATATTGAGCCCTCTTCCCTAAAAATGGTTCAAACTGAGAGCTTTTTATCTCTCCAGCAGCCTCCCCAGTATGTTCCAGATAAATGCAGCAACACCCCGGAAGAACACATGGCTTACATTTGGGATTACTTCATTTCAAAGACTGAAGGAAAGGATGTTGCCTTCCTTGTACATGGTTACGGAGGCTTCGTTTTTATGGACCTGCTGGTTCGTAGAAAGTGGGAAGTGATGAGCAAAGTATATGCTGTTGCATTTATTGACTCTGAACACCATGTGGGACACCAACTAGGAAGTGATGTACAGTTATTAGCATGGATAAGGCACCACTGCCGTGAATGGGTGACAAGTCCTAAGCCTTTGGATAAACCTGCAGCTACTGTTTTGAAAAAGGAGTTTCCTATGGTTTCTGCTGGTACAGAAGAACACAGCTTAGCCCCTTCCTCTAGCCTAGAGTCCATTTTTAAATACTTTAAAAAAGCTTTGAAAGCCAAAACAACTGTTAATTTCTCTCGAATTCCAATAGCAACTAGAAGCTCCACAAAAAGAAAGCAAAGCGCCTAAGTTACTTTTTGTTGTTTAATGTCCCTCTGCAACTTTGCTGTTGTACATGCTAGAAGAAAAAGAACACTTTCAGTTCACACACAGTATTCTGTTCTGGCTTGAGGTTTGATTTATTACATTTTAAAACAGTGACTATATTCCCTTTTGTAGCTGATTGATGAACCAGGAAGTCAGTGCCATCGTTAATACTTTACAGTATTAGTCAAGTTCGAGGACCTTTCTTGTGAAAAGCTACTTTCCTATGGTTTAATAGAATCACATCATACTGTAGTTGATGGAAATTAAATATTAAGTCAATCTTTGGTTTCTATAATGTTTACTAATGCTACATTAAAATTATAAGTTGAACGTAAAAAATTAAATATCATAAGCAAAACTCCATTCTTTGCTTACATGCTTTTGTTTAAAATTTTTTGTCGTGTGTGTGTGCATTTACCTGTACTTTCAACTAATATTGAGTAACTGCTATGTGCCAGTCAAAACTGGGTTTGGGAACACAATGGCAAGCAAGCCCAGCATGGCCTTTATTTTTATGGAATTCACGTTGAACAAGAAATTATAACTGTGAAGACTGTTAATAAGTAAAGCATCCCATGGAACAACTAACATGGGAGCTAACCCTTCTCGGGGATCAGAGAATACTTCCCAGAGAAAGGTATGCTTAGTCTGAAGAACAATAGTAGTTAGCTATGAGAACAAAGTCCAAGGAAAAGGAATAGCATAGGCAAAGATCCTGAGGCAGGACAAAGAAGTCCATTTCAGCTGAAGCTGGAAGATGGAGAGTAACTGGAAAGTTACGCTTGAGAGATAAGCAAAGGCAGTTATGCAAGACTGCATTATCCATGGTTAAGGTTTTGGACTTTATTCTAATGGAAGTGGGAGCCATTGGATGGTTTTAGAGAGGTGAATATCATCAGATTTACAATTTAGAAAGGATATTGCACTAGAAGGAGCTCAAGTGTAGAAGCAGGGAAGCCAATTTAAAAACCCTGGCAGTCATTTGCGAAATATTTAATGAGCTCTTAATTAATAAAAATCTGTGATTGATTGGATATTAGGAACAAAGAGAAGAAAATAACAAGAATGACTCCCAGATTTCTGGCTTGAGCGAACCTAGATGGATAACAATACTATTTGCTGAGATGGGGATCACTGGTGGAAAAGAAGCTACATAAATATATACTGCTTTTCCAGAAAAGAAAAAAAAATTTTGTTGTGTATTAGGTGGAAGTTTACAGCACAAATTAGTTTTTCATTCAAAAATTGTATACACAAAAATTTTTTGTGACATTAGTTGCAGTCCCCACAATGTGTGGGCACGTCCCCCTTTCCTTTTCCACACCGGTTCTCAGCGTCCATTCATCCAATTTTCCTGTCCCTTCCTGCCTTCTCAACTTTGCTTTTGAGCAGGGGTTGCCATTTGGTCTCATATACTTGACTGAACTAAGAAACACGTTCCTCATGGGTGTTACTGTTTGTTTTATAAGACTGTCTGATCTTTGGCTGAAAGGTGGACTTGGAAAGTAGCGTCAGTTCTGAGTTAGCAGTGCGTCCGGAGGCCGTAGTCTCAGGGATTCCTCAAGTTCCATCAGACCAGTAAGTCTGGTCTTTTTGTGTGTGTGAATTTGAATTTTGTTTTACATTTTTCTTCCACTCTACCGGGACCCTCTCTTGTGAACCCTGTCAGAGCAGTCAGTGGTGGAAGCCAGGCACCGTCTAGTTCTTCCGGGCTCAGGCTGGTGGAGCCGTGGTTCATGTGGTCCACTAGTCCTTTGGTATCCAAATGTAGTTTTGATTTGCATTTCTCTAATGGTAAAGGATTGCAGCATTTCCTCTTGTGTCTGTTAGCTACCTGAATGTCTTCTTTGAAGTTTGTGTTCATATCCCTGCCCATTTTTCAATTGGGTTATTTGTCTTTTTGTTGTTGAGGTGTATTCTGTAGATTTTAGAGATTAGACGCTTGTTGGATATGTCATAGTCAAAAATTTTTCACAGTCTGTAGGTTCTCTTTTTATTGCTTTGGTGAAGCCTGTTGATGAATCATAAGTGTTTAATTTTTAGGAGCACCCAGTTATCTATTTTATCTTCTGGTGTCTGTGCATTGTTAGTTATGGTTTGTTTTAGATTTTATGTACAGGTTTTTGATCCATTTTGAGTTAGTTCTTATGTATGCTGTGAGGTATGGGTCCTGTTTTGTTTTTTGCAGATGAACATCTAGTTTTGCCAGGACAATTTATTAAAAAGACTGTCTTTTCCCCATTTAATGAAATTTGGACCTTTGCCAAAGATCAGCTGATCCTAGGTGGATGGATTTACATCTGGGTCCTCCATTCTGTTCCATTGATTTGTATGTCTCATTGTACAAGTGCCAGGCTGTTTTGACTACCGCACCTGTATAGTAACTTTTGAGATCAGGTAGTATGAGGCCTCCTACTTTGTTCTTTTTTTTCTATAATACTTTACTTATCTGGATCTCTTTCCATATAAAGTTGGCGATTAGTTTTTCCACCCCATTAAAGAATGCTGTTGGTATTTTGATCATGTTACGGATTGAATTGTGCCCCCCAAAAATGTATATCAACTTGGAGAGTCCATGGTTCCCAGTATTGTGTGGTTGTCCACCATTTTGTGATCTAATGAGATTGTCCTATGTGTTGTAAATCCTAACCTCTGTGATGTTAATGATACAGAATTAGAAGTAATTATGTTAATAAGAAAGGATTCAATTTACAGGATTAGGTTGTATCCTCAGTCAATCTGTTTTTTGAGATGTAAAAGGGAGAAGTGAGCAGAGAGATAGTGGCCTCCTACCACCAAGAACAGGAGTCAGGGGTGAAGCACATCCTTTGGACCTGGGGTCCCTGCCCTGAGAAACTCCTAGACCAGAGGAAGATTAATGGCAAGAGCCTTCCCCTAGAGCCTAGAGAGAGAGAGAAAGCCTTCCCCTAGAGCTGGCACCCTGGATTTGGACTTCTTGCTTCCTAGACTGTGAAAGAATGAGCCTTTTGTGGTATTTCTGTTACAGCACCACTACATAACTAAGACAGATCAAGACTGCATTATATCTGTAGATCGATTTGGGTAGAACATTTTCGCAATGCTCAGTCTTCTTATCCATAAGTATGGTATGCTTTTCCGTTTACGTAGGTCTCTTTTGGTTTCTTGGAGTAGCGTTTTGTATAGCACTTTTACATCCCTGGTTAGATTTATTCCTAAGTATTTTATTTTTTTAGGGGCTATTATAAGTGGTATTGTTTTCCTGATTTCCTTTTCGAAGTTCTCTTTGTTAGTGTATAGGAATCCAACTGATTTTTGTATGTCAATCTTGTATCCTGCTACTCTGCTGAATCTATAGTTCCAGAAGTTTTCTTGTGGAATCTTTGGGGTTCTCTACGTACAGGATCACATCATCTGCGAATTGGGACAGTTTTACTTCTTCCTTTCCAATTTGGATGTCCTTTATTTCTTTTTCTTGCCTTACTGCTCTAGCTAGGACTTTCAGTGCAATGTTAAATAGATGTGGTGATCAAGGGCATCCTTGTCTTTTTCCCTTTTCAGCCTCTCTTCATTGAGAATGATGTTGCCTGTTGGTTTTGTGTAGATACCCTTTATTATGCTGAGGAATTTCCCTTCTGTTCCTATTTTATTGAGAATTTTTATCAGTATTGGGTGTTGGACTTTATCAAATGCCTTTTCTGTGTCAGTTGAGATGATCATGTGATTCTTTTCTTTTGTTCTATTTATATAGTGGATTACATTAATTGATTTTCTAATGTTGAACTATCCTTGCATGCCTGATATGACTCCCACTTGGTTATGGTGAATTATTTTCTTAATACAGTGCTGAATTCTATTGGCTATAGTTTTGTTGAGAATTTTTGCACCTATATTTATGACAGATATTGGTCCGTAATTTTTTTTTTTCTTTTTGGTGTCTTTGACTGGCTTTGGTATCAGGGTTATGCTGGCTTCATAGCATGAATTCAGGAGCATTCCTTCCTTTTCTATGCTGTGAAATAGTTTGGGTAGTACCGCTGTGAGCTCTTTTCTGAATTCACCAGCGAAGCCATCCTGACAAAGGCTTTTGTTTGTTGAGAGTTTTTTTTTCTTCGTTTTGTTACCTCTTCAGTGTCTTCTCTTGTTATGCATCTGTTCAGATTTTCTATCTCAGCTTGTGTTCGTTTAGGCAGGTAGTGTGTTTCTAGAAATTTGTCCATTTCCTCTAGGTTTTCAAATTTGCTGAAGTATAATTTTTCATAGTATTCTGTTATGATCCTTTTTACTTCAGTTGGATCTGTTGTAATGTCTCCTATCTCATTTCTTATTTGGATTGTTTACTTCTTCCCTTACTTGCCCTATGGTTTGTCAATTTTGTTGAACTTTTCAAAGAATCAACTTTTGGTCTTGTTGATTATTGTTTTTCTATTCTCTATTTCATTTATTTCTGCTCTGATCTTTATTATATTATATATAATACCTATATTATTATCTTTATTATTTCTGTTCTTCTGGTGGCTTTGAGCCACCAGAAAAAGAAAAAGGTTACAAATTATTTCTTAGCTCTGCCCATAGATCAATAAAAGAGGAACCCATACTAGACATTGCATTTGGAAGCACCCTGCCATATTTAATAGGACATACAGATTTTTCTGTACATAGCTATCATTAGTGTCTACCTTTTTTTAACCAAGTGTATGCTATAATTTCTTATTAGTAAAGACATAGTATTTCAAATTTCTCTTCTTTCTGTACCATGTCTTGAGTGGCATAATGAAGACAAAGCACTGAATTGTAAATCAGGATATGTAGATTTTATTTATTTTTGTTTGTTTAATTTGTGTGTGTGTGTATGTGTGATTTAGGTGAAAATTTACAGAGTAAAATAGTTTCTCGTTAAACAATTAATACACATATTGTTTTGTGACATTGGTTGGCAACCCCATGACTTGTCAATACTCTCCCCTTCTCAACCGTAGGTTTCCCATGTAAATCAGGATATGTAGATTTTAAATGAATCTTGGCCTTGGGTAAACCAGTTAATCTCTCCAAGCCCTCGTTTCTTTTTGTAAATGAATGAGGTGGGTTTTGAAGTCCCTTCCAACATAGATATTCTGTCTAGAATACATCTAATGCACCCAATGTGGAGAACACAAAAAACCAAAAATTAGTATCACTATAAAAGCTGTGCTATTGTAAAAATGAGGCAGCATCGGACCTCCCCACCTAACTTTGGGGGGAGTAGCCAGAGTTAAGATCAGTATCAACATCAGCCCAAGGCTGATTCCTAGGAGGTGGAGGTCAGACACACTTCCGCTCTCCACCTTTTCTTTTTTTTTTTTTTTTACCAATTCTGACACCAGCCATCCCTTCCACAGCACTCTCCACTTCTCTGCTGGGTTCAATAATTTGTTGCAATGGTCCCACAGTACTCACCGGGCCCTTGGCCCTGCTCAGACAAATATTACAACTTTTTCTTTAGCTTTGCCAGCAGATACCTGGAGGCACCCCACTCCATCAACAAACCTTCTACCCAGAGGCACTGAGCTTTCTTGTTCCAGGATTTGGCATTTGGCATGCCAACTGTAGCCACCTCACTCCGTGGGCCGGGAAGCCCACCACATCTTCTCATGCTGGTCCCCTGGTTCTGCTGCTGCTGTTTCTCCGCCACGGGACTCTGCTGTACTTGCTGCTGCTTCTCGTCATCTCCCACTATCACCTGAGTCTATCTAGGAGTTTCTCAGCACAGGGACCCTGGGTCCAAACAATGCACTCCGCTCCTGGTTCCTCTTGCTGGTAGTGAGCTCCCCCTCCAACCTCTGGGATTGGCTCCTTTAAGCCTAGTGGGTTGGCAAATTCCCTACAAGGGTTCCACGCACCTTACTTGCATTAGCAGGTTGTCCAATCCCCTTGGTGGGCCACAAGCACCTTATTTGCATAGTCCGATCCAATCATTTTGTGGGAGTTAGAAGACCATGGCTAGAAGGGGCATGTAATAGGAATTTGTTGTACCATAGGTATCTTGCACTTAATTAACTGAAAATTGATGTTTCTCCTAGTCCCCAATTTACTATTTAATCTGTTGTTTCTCACAACCCTTGATTTGTTAACGTTAGATGTATTAGTTATCTATTGCTGCACAATAAATCACCCCAAAACTTAGTGGTTTAAAACCACAAACATTCATTATCTCACTCTTTCTGTTGGTCAGGAATTCAGGAGCAGCTTAGTTCAATGATTCTGGCTCACGATCTCTCATGACGGTGCAGTCAAGACTGCCTGGAGCTCCATGCTCTGAAGACTTGATCTGATGTTGTCAGAAGGCCTCCCTTTCCTGCTGGCTGTGGCGGGAGAGCTTGGTTCCTCACCACATGGACCTCTGCCATGTTGAGTGACCTCATGATATGGTAGCTAGCTTCCTCTCGACTGAGTAATCCAAAAGAGGGAGCAAGCAGGAAACTACAATGTCTTTTATGACCTAGTCTCCAAAGTTGCATGAGGCTCCATTTTTTTTTTTTCTATTTCTTAGAAGTGAGTCTCCAAGTCCAAGAAAAGGGGAGTTCAGTTCCACCTTTTGAGGAATTGGTGGACATATGTTAAATAACCACATCAGAAATTATGTCAACTGAAACTTCTGATAAAGCAGCTCAACTCAGTTGGTTATAAAATTATCTGGGAGCATGATTATCTTGTCACATTTTTTTCTTGTTTTTATAAACAGCTCTGTGTGTTTTTCGTTCATGTTGTCGTTAGCTGTTGTCAAGTCAGATCCAGCATATGGCAACCTTATGCATAACAGAACAAAACACGGCCCGGTCTTGTGCAATCTTTATTATTTTTAGTATGTTTGAGGCCACTGTTACAGCTATTGTGCTAATCCATCACATTAGAAACTGATTTTCTCTTTTTCTGCAAAGCATCAACATTTTTGCCACAGACAAGAAATGTTTGTGTTGAAAACAAAGCCGTTTATCTTAACCACCCTACCTATCATCATCTGCCCAGATGATCAAGCCAGGCTATTGACTTCTCCCTCTCCTCGTCCCCCTGAATTTCAGTCACGAAACTGATCATTTCTACTTCTTAAATATCTTTCAAATCAGCCCCCTTGTCTTCATCTCTACCGCCATCACTCTAGTCCAAGCCATTGTTGCCTCTTGCATGAGCTGCAGCATTCATTCATCACCAAATAATTAAATTCCCATTACATGTCAGGCCCTGTTAGAGGCACTGAGGATACAGTAGAGAATCAGAAGAGGTCTCTACTTTGTAAAAAAACACCTAGACCTTTGGCTCCACGCTTTGCCTTCAAACTTTTCATAGAGCCTCTGGTACAGAGAAATAATTCCCTACCATGTGAAAAACAGTGCCAGCAAGATATTTGGTGACCAACACTTATCCACTATAGAAAAGACATGTGGTGGGATGAGTTGTAGAGAGTTAGAAAGCAGGTGTCTTGTGTACAAAACAACCTCTACTTAGATCTACCAGTTTCCAAGGAAGAATATGGGCCAAAGGCATTCAGACCTTCTGCTTACTCTATTTGAGTTCTAACGTGAAGTCACCTTATGTTTTAATGACAACTAAATCAAAACATTTGTAAAAACACTGTGTTGGCAGAACAGAACACCTCAGACTGGACTTGGCCCAAAGGCTACCAATTTACAATCTCTGCTTTAACTTTTCACATTAAATTTCCAAATGATTTAGGAGGCAAGATAAATATTCAGTTTGGCTTACCACATTCCAAGCGAAGTGCTAGGCACTGGTGATAAACTGGTCAAAAAAGTTAACAAGTTAAAAGGTTAACAAGCATCAAGGAGTTAAGGCAGGGTTTCCGACCAGTTCATTCCAGTTGGTACCCCTGCTGAGAATTTGCATTTCCACCCCAGATATACTGAATCAGAATCTACAGTTTAAGAAGATCCGCAGGTGATTCTTATGTATTATGTATAAATCTTGAGAACCACTGCTGTACTTCTGGTTCTCAGGATTGGTCCCTAACCAGCAGCATTGGCATCGCCTGGGAACTTGTTAGAAAAGCAAATTCTCAGCAGGGATTTCAACCTGAAGGAATCGGTTCAATGCCCTGGTTTAAAGCTATGGGACACTTGTGAAGGGACTATTTTATGTGAATCAATGCTGATAAATACAGAGGCCAAGTAGAAAAGATTAAAGTTTTTAAGATAGATGGAAATAAACGGGAGCCCCATGCACGTTAAGACGGTCGTCCACTGTACCCAAATCCAGCTGCCGCCAGTCACTAGAGCCCCCCCCACCCACTACCCCTTCCACCCGGAAGCCTTCCGTGGCGACGGGGTGAAAAGACCAAACCCCGCGTTCAGTGACGTCATATGGGGGCGCCGAGAGAGGGGCGGGACTTCCGGTTGCGCGCTGGCGTCGTCGTGTACGCGCCTGGGTCACTGTCCGCGCGGAGGGGAACGTGGAGCGGCGAGTCTCCTGCGGCGAGGCCTCTGGAGCGACCCGGCGCGGCCTCTGGAGCGACCCGGCGCGGCCTCTGGAGCGACCCGGCGCGGCCTCTGGAGCGACCCGGCGCGGTTGGATCTTGTAGCCTGGGGGATTCGTGCACTTTCCGCCGACGGGAGCTGTTCTCTCTGGTAATGGACATGTTTCTTCTGAACTCCGTGTATGCGTGTGTGTTGGGGCGGCAGGAAATGGGTTACTGCAGTGGCTACGATGGCCTAGACATGGAGGAAAGCAAATCCGGAGGCTAGGAGATGCAGTTAAAAAAAATGAGTTTGGAGAGAAGTGAATGGATCCAGGAAGTATTTAGAAAGTAAAATGAATATAACACAAATAGATTGGGTATGGTCAGTGTGGAAGAGGACCCATTTTCTGGCTCCAGCAACTACATGGATAGTAGTGACCCTCCCTGAAACAGAGAACGCAAACAGATGAGCAGGTTGGGGAGGGAAGTAGGAGAGAGTATTATTTGCATTTGAGGTGCCTGTTCGATGCGTGGTGATTAAAGCCAGGGAAGTAGGTCAGAAAAATGTGTGGACTGAAGAAAGAACTAAGGACAGAACTGAGAGGCACAGCACCTTTAAGGGACAGGCATCTGGTCATCAGTGCAGAGGCATTCGGGAGACTTAGGAGCGGGGTCATTAAATGAAGCCAAGGGAAGAAGGAATTTTTCTTTTCAGATGTTTAAGTTGTGTTTTGTAAAAATTGAAATTTTTTTTTGGCTTCTAGTTTGATATTGGTTTCACATCGTTAAGCATCTTCATCATCTTGTAGATATACAGATTTTAGGATAAAATTGTGAGGCATATGTGTGTATATATATATATATATCCCAATTTTGAACATTTTGTTTAGCTATAACGTTATTTGCTGCAAAATAAAGTCGGAACTGGAGAAGAGTTTGATTTGTTTGTTTTTTAATCAGTAAACGAAAAAAACCAAACCCACTGCCATCCAGTCGATTCCGACTCATAGCGACCCTATAGGACAAAGTAGAATTGCCCCATAGAGTTTCCAAGGAGCACCTGGTGGATTCAAACTGCCGATCTTTTGGTTAGCAGCAGTAGCACTTAACCACTACGCCACCAGGGTTTCCTTTTAATCAGTAGCTCTGTATGTATTGATGTACATTACATTGATACAGCAACCCTTAGTGCTTTTTACTAGTTGCCATATTCTGTAGCTTTTCTGTCCTTTGTTTTCATGTGTTGGTTTTGTGAAGGGTCTTGTGTTTAAGTCTGTATCTGAGCTTACATCAGAGTGGGAATAAATATAGCATCATGATCTAGCCACATCGGTGGTACATAAGTTGATTATCCAGTAACGTTGATCCTCCTGGGCTCCTACATACAAATCTAATAAGGATATTCAGGGTTTCTGTCTGCCTAAAGCAATAGTGGTACCTCTGGTGGTGCGGTGGTTAAGAGTTCTGCTGCTAACCAAAAGGTGGGGAGCTCTAATCCACCAGCCACTCCTAAGAAATCCTGTGGGGCAGTACTGCTCTGTCCTATATGGTTGCTATGTGTTGGAATCAAGAGCAGTGGATTTCTTTTTTTGGGGGGGGGCGGGGGTTTAAAGCAATAGTGAACATCATGTCTAAAATAAGAACTCAAAATTAAATTTTCTGCCCAGTGAGTGGTCATAGGCTCCAGGCCACAGGAGTCTAGGAAAAAATAGCTGTACCAAGATCCCACTTTGTGTTTCAGAAATCAGTTGCATTTTGGTGTCTCAGATTTATATTTGCAGTTAGTTGGGGTTTGTTTTTCTGTTGTTTGTTTTTTTATCTTAACTCTTTGTTGCATTTTTCTCTTTTACAGGGGTTTTCTTATATGCCTGTTTTTCTCAAAATGAATGTTAGTTTCACCTTCTTAAGACCTTTTGCTAGATTTTTGGTGCCATTTACCCTTCAGAGGAAGACAAATGGTGTATATTCAACAATTCTACAGAGATACATGTCTTCCAAAATACCACCTGTGCCCTGTCCTAATAAGGAGAGTACATCACCTCCTGAACAGCTGGAATTGGATGGGTGGAAAATTACAATGAAATCTAGTGTGCAAGAAGAAGGTGCTTCAACAGCCTCAGACAGCAAAGATGAAGACCCTGTAGCTGCCACAAGAGAATTAATCGAGATGTGGAGATTGCTCGGTAGAGAAGTACCAGAACACATCAGTGAAGAAGATCTCAAAACCATTATGGAAAGTCCTTCTAAATCATCTAAAAGGAAATACTTAAAATACTTGTATATCAAGGAAAAAATGAAAAAAGCTAGGCAAATAAAAAAGGAAATGAAAGCAGCAGCAAAGGAAGAAGCAAAAACAGACAGAACCACTGAGGAAAATAAACAGCGGGACTTTCTATTTCTACGGCTTTGGGATAGGAATATCGACAGTGCAATGGGCTGGAAGGGTGCACAGGCCATGCAGTTTGGACAACCTTTAGTTTTTGACATGGTTTATGAAAATTATATGAAACCAAAAGAACTGCAGAATGCTGTTTGCCAACTTTTAGAAAGCGAAGGATGCAACAGAAGAAATGTTGATCCTTTCCATATTTATCTCTGCAATCTTAAGACAGATGGTGATTATTACAGAGAATTGGTTAAACGTTATAGAGAGAGATGGGACAAATTGCTTTTAACTGCAACAGAAAAGTCTCATGTAGATTTATTCCCAAAGGAGGATATTATCTATTTAACTGCAGATTCTCCCAATGTTATGACCACTTTTAAGCATGACAAAATTTATATCATTGGGTCTTTTGTTGATAAGAGTATGCAGCCAGGTGCATCCCTAGCCAATGCAAAACGGCTGAAGCTGGCAACAGAATGCCTTCCATTAGATAAATATTTACAGTGGGAAACTGGTACGAAAAATCTCACCTTAGACCAAATGATGCGTATTTTGTTATGCGTGAAAAACACTGGTAGTTGGGAAGAGGCTCTGAAGTTTGTTCCCAGGAGGAAACATACTGGCTACCTGGAGATTTCGCAGTATTCTCAAGAGTTTCTCAACCAGTTAAAGAAGCCAAAGACTTTTAATCCATTTCCAAAAGGCTCCCTAAATGTATGCACAAAGAAAAGGTGACTTGAGTGATAAAGCTCGATACTTTAAGAAGTAAGTGGATTGGAAATAAAGTTCTATCAGTGTATTTCTTCCTGAGTGGAATTTGCTTGGTCTTTCTTTTAAAGGTAGTCTCTCCAAACTAACTGCAGTATTGCATCTTTTCCCAATTATTTAAATATCTGCAAAACTTAGGAAATATGTTTTATTTACTGTTAAAAAAAAATAATGTGAAAAAGTAAAAAAAAAAAAGTCCCAAGTTTGTTGAACAGGATAATCTTTAAATGAGCTCAGTAAAACAATTATACTGTTGGCGTGGCTGTTTATGGATAGCTTGAGTTTCATGTTACATTTTTCCTTAAATATTCTTTTAGTCATTTCAACAACTACCCTGCCATCAAAAATTGGTATAGAAAAGATTTCTAAACTTCAGCTGGTGGTTCATTTATTAAAGAAACATTTGATGCGATCTAGGCACGTCATCGGCACTGAAGTGTTTTGTTTAACTGAATCTTGGCTAAAGATTAGACATCCCTTGCCATGTCATGGGATTTGGCTGTACTGTTAAAAATGGGTTTGGGGTAGTAAGGCTCATTTCTTCTCTTATTAAAAAAAAAAAAAGGCTTATTTGATTAGAATTGAATATAACCTTGCCTGCTGTAGTGTCGATTAAAAAAAAAAAAACCTGTTGCCATCTAGTCAATTCTGACTAGTAGCAACCCTATAGGACAGAGTAGAACTGCCCCATAGGGTTTCCAAAGCTATAATCTTTACAGAAGCAGATTGCTGCATCCTTCTGCCACAGAGCTGCTAGTGGGTTTGAACCCCCGACGTAGCAGTTAGCAGCCGAGTGCTTGCTGCACTACTAGGGCTGTTAGTATAGATAGATTGCCTTTTCTATGAAATACAGTGAAACCTGTGAGAGCCGGAACTTGATGGAACTGCCTTGTTTTTCCAGGTCTCGAAAGTTTTCCCGCTTTGACACCTATCTGTTGCTGTATAGTAGTGGAAAATAGGAGTTTTCCTTCTCTGACAGGTTTCCACCTTACACAGGTTCCTGCTTTTGTGGGTTTTACTGTATTTCCTTTGCTCCAGCCATGTGGTTTGAATGGAATCTGACATCTGTTTACAGACCCCGTGCCCCTGGCCACACTGGTTTCTCCAGGCTAGGCTGACATAGTACCCTACCTCCCCAGCTAATCAATGAGACTAGGGACAAGCACCTGACCTAAAAAGGGTGAGCAGAACCCTCTTCTAAGGAAAATGGGAAATGAGATACGCATCCCAACCTTGAAGAATCAGAAGAGGCCATCTTGAGAAGGTGATGTATAAACTTAGACCTGAAAGGGAAAAGTGTGATATGAATTAATTTCGAGTATTGTGTGCCTCTAAGTCGATTCCGACTCCGTGACCCTATATGCCAGAGTAGAACTGCCTACTCTGTTCTGTAGGATTTCCTAGGCTGTAATATTTACGGGAACAGAGTGCCGGGTCTTTTCTCTTGCGGAGTAACTGGTGGGTTCAAACCACCAACCTTTCAGTTAGCAGCTGAGCAGTTAACCAGTGCATCACCAGACCCTACAAAATGGCAAGGTAGTAATAACTTGAACCATTTGAGATATATTGAAGAAAAAATAGTACAGTGATTAAGAGCAAAGGGTTAAGATTGCCTGGCAACACGGGCTAGAGTGAGGCAAGGCTCCTACCGTGCCTCCCTTGTCTATTGTCCCAGCCCTGATTCCTGGGTTCTATCTCTATTCTTACAGGCTCTGACATTTCTTAAATCTTTTGAAAGTAAAGTTTTTCTCATCTATAAAAAGGAAATAATAGTTTTTGACTACTACAGCGTCTGGCACGTAAGTGCTTGGTACATATTAACTATAATTACCTGATTCAGACTACATAACCAACCCGTTGCCGTTGAGCCAATTCTAAATCACAGCAACCCTATAGGCCAGAATAGAACTGTCCCATAGGGTTTCTGAGGAGCGCCTGGTGGATTCAAACTGCTGACCTTTTGGTTAGCAGCCATAGCTCTTAACCACTGTGCCACCAGTTAGCATTCAAGCTATAAAATTTTGAATATATGGATTGTCTAATAGCATGTGCAAGTTACTGAGTCCCCTTGAGTATACCGCAAGTTTTTTCTGTGTAGCAATATACTAAAGCATTTCGGTGGTACAGACACTAGAGAAAAAAAAAAAAAGAAAACATTTTTCTTCCAAATGGCCAAGCAGCAACTGCATCCTAAGAATCCTTCACTTGTAGACAAACCACAGTGGCAAACGCAGGAGTCTGAACTCCTACTGATTTAAATTTTCCAATTCCTTGTAATTCGGAACTTAGCAGAACCCTGAATGAGGCTTCAATTCCTCTGCATAAGACAGTCTGATTGCCCAGGCACTAGACTCAGAGTAAGGAGCCCTGGTGGTGCAGTGTTTAAGCACTTGGCTGCTAACTGAAATGTTCGAGCCCACCAGTGGCTCTGCAGGAAAAACGTGGCAGTCTGCTTCCCTGCAGATTGCAGCCTTGGGAACTATGGGGCAGTTCTACTCTGTTCTATAGGGTAGCTATGAGTTGGAATCGACGCAGCAGCACACAGCAATAGATTTAGAGCCTGAATGGTGCAAACAGTTATGTGCTGGACTGCTAACCAAAAGGTTGGTGGTTCGAACCTACTCAGGTGCCTCAGAAGAAAGGCCTGGCACTCTGCTTCTGAAAGGTCATGGCCTTGAAAACCCCATGGAGTGCATGCAGTTCTACTCTGCATACATGTGGTTACCATGAGTCAGAATCGTCTTGAGGACAACTGGTTTATAATGCAAGCTGCATATGTACTGTAAAATTTTTAGTAGCCACTAAAAAAAAGTAAACAGGAAATTGTTTTTTAATTATTTAACCAAATATACCTAAGATATTTCAGTATGTAATTGGTATAAAATTATTGAGATATTTTGCATTTTTTTTTTTCATTCTAAGAATTCAAAATCGGGTGTATATGTTAATGGCTGTAAAGCAAAACAAAACTCATTGCCGTTGAGTTCAAGGAGCAGTTGAGTGGATTCAAGCTGCCAACCTTTTGGTTAACAGCCAAACAATTCACCACTGTGCCACCAAGGCTCCATTGATGGCTATACCAAATAAGAAAACCCCAGATCCCTTGTTGAGTGGATTCCGATTCACAGCAACCCTGTAGGACAGATTAGAATTGCCCCATAGGGTTTCCAAGGAGCAGCTGGTGAATTTGAACTGCCAACCTTTTGGTTAGCAGTCAAACACTTAACCACTTCACCGCCAGGGCCTCATTAATGACTATACCAAAAACCTGGTGCCGTGGAGTAGATTCCGGCTCATAGCAACCCTGTAGGACGGGGTAGAACTGCCCCATAGAGTTTCCAAGGGGTGACTTTTTGGTTAGCGGCCGTAGCTTTTAACCACTATGCCACCAGCGTTTCCACTAATGGCTATTAAAGAAAACCAAACCCACTGCCATGGAGTCAATTCTGACTCATAGCTACCACATAGGACAGAGTAGAGCTGACCCATAGTGTTTCCAAGGAGTGCCTGGTGGATTACGAACTGCCGACCTTTTGGTTAGCAGCCGAACTCTTAACCACTAGGCACCAGGGTTTCCATTAATGGCTATAAAAAACCAAAACCAAACCCAGTGCCATTGAGTGGATTCCAACTCATAGCGACCCTATAAGACAGGAGTAGAACTGCCCCATAGAGTTTCCAAGGAGCGCCTGGTGGATTTGAACTGCCAACCCTTTAGGTTAGCAACTGTAGCACTTAACCACTACGCCACCAGGGTTTTCCTTAATGGTTGTAGCACATCTTAATTCTAATGCTAAATTTTTACCGGTTAAAGTGAAATGCAGTCCTACCAAAACAGTAGAGTTGTCCTTGACAAAATATTTTACACTGTTTCACTTTTTAAGTTAAAAAAAAAATTCAGTTTATCAGCCACTAACCACATTCGAGTGCTCAATAGCCACACGTAGCTAGTGGCCGCTGTATTGAACAGGACAGCTCTGAAGTACTGCCTGGTAGACCTGCAGTCTGTTTTGTTCTTGCATCACCCAGATTCGGTGGCCATTTTGTACTTACTGTTGAACCCTGGCAAATCTCACTCAACTGTTCCCTTTTTGAAGTGCACCTTCCTTGATTTCCATAACACAGAAATTGTCTTTATTTTTTCCCACCCTAGGAGCTTATCTTCTTCATTGGCCATTCATTCACTTGGCAAATATTGAGCACCCGCTGTGTGCCCAGAAGCATATTAGGTGCTTGTACTACAGCAGTTGAACAAAATATTGCCAGCTTTCATGGATATAAAATTCTGGGGGCAACAGGAAGGCAGACATAAAAAAGTAAATATATAAAATGTCGGATGGTACGAAGGTTAAGGGAGAAAGGGGAATGCTGGAGTGGGGGGAAGTTACTGTTTTATGAAAGGTGGTTGGGAAATGACTTCTAAGTAGGCTGCATACTGCACAACACCACCCATCCTACCTTCTCCAAGCCATGCACCCTGGCTAGGGCTGTGTGTGGTGGAAGAGGCACCCTTTTCTTCACCACAAAGATACTGTCTGCCCTTAAGCCATGTGCTTAAAGGACTGGATCCACGGAGAGTATCCCTTTTCTAATTTGCACAAAAACTGATAAAGCGCCATTTCAGCAGAGACCTGAAAGCGGCAAAAGCGAGCTATGAAGATGTGAGGAAAGGGAGTTTCAAGTAAAGGAAACAGTAAGTACAAAGGCTCTGAGAGTGGGCCTTCATCTCCACCACTAGTCTGTCCGTTTGTCGTACTGTGGTGGTTTTCGTGTTGCTGTGATGCTGGAAGCTATGCCACTGGTATTTCAGATACCAGCAGGGTCACCCATGGTGGACAGGTTTCGGCAGAGCTTCCAAACTAAGACAGACTGGGAAGGAGGAACCGACAATCTACTTCTAATGGCCAGTGAAAACCTTATGAGTAGCAAGCAGCAAAGGAACAGGCAGTGTTTCATTCTGTTGTACACTGGGTTGTGATGAGTCAGAACCGACTTGACGGCACCTAACAACAACAAAATGCAGGAAAAACAGGCTTTAAGGTGCTGGTTAATCAAAAGTTAACTTTGGGATATTTTAGAGTTGCCTATTAGACATTCTAATACCCGTGGGTTTGTGATCAGATACTAACTGGAAGGTTGGCAGTTCAAATCCTCCCAGTGGTGCCATGGAAGAAAGGTCTGGCCATCTACTTCCCGTTCTTTTCTGAAGCACACGGAGTCACCATGAGTCAGCATCAACTTGATGGCAATGACTTTAGACATCCTAGTGGAGATATCCAGTAGGCAGCTGAATATATGAGTTTGGAGTTCACAGGTGAGGGCTGGCTGGAGATACCAACACCACTAATATGTGGTTTCCTAGGAAACTCTATGGGGCAGTTCTGCTCTGTCCTATAGGGTCGCTATGAGTTGGAATCGACTTGACGGCACTGGTTTTTTTTTTTAATATGTGGTTAAGAAGCCCTGGTGGCGCAACAGTTATGCTCTCAGCTGCTAACCAAAAGGTAGGCGGTTAGAAACCATCAACACCTCTGCTGGAGAAAAGACCCAGCAATCTGCTCCCATAAAGATTAAAAACTGATTGCTATCCAGTCAATTCCAACTCAGAGTGACCCTGTAGGATGGAGTAGAATTGCCCCGTAGGGTTTCCAAGGCTGTGAATCTTTGCGGAAGCAGACTGCCACATCTTTCTCCCGTGGAGTGTCTGATGGGTTCGGCTTCAAACCAATGCCCTTTCAGTTAGCAGCCAGGCACTTTAACTAGTGAGCAATCAGGGTTCCTCCCCATAAACGTTACAGCCTAGGAAACCCTATGGGGCAATTAGACTGTCATACAGGGTTGCTATGAGTTGGAATTAACAGCACACAGCAACAACAATATCTAGATGGTTAGCTAAATGTGGGAGCCCTGGTGGCACAGTGGTTAAGTGCTTGGCTGCAAACCAAAGGTCTGCGGTTTTAACCCACCAGCAGCTCTGAGGGAGAAAGACATGGCAGTCTGCTTCTGCAAAGATTTACAGCCTTGGAAACCCTATCAAGCAGTTCTACTCTGTCCTATAGGGTCGCTCTGAGTTGGAATCAACTGGACGGCAATGCAGGTTTTTTTTCTTTGTTTTTGTAGTTAAATGTACCAGACTAGTTGAGATCATCTAGGGAGTGAGTGGGAATAAAAAGAGCTCTGAAGTCTGAGCCCTGAGGTACTGCAACATTTAGCAGTCTGGGAGGTAAGGAGGAACCAACAAAGGAGAATGAAATAGAGCAACCAGTAAGGAGAAGAAGCAAGAAAAAATGTCCTGGACACAAAATGGAAAAAGTGGTTCATGCTGCAGATCAAGTACAACGAGGCCTGAGAGCTGACCACTGGATTTAGGAATAAGGAGGTCAGTGGTGATCTTGACAACAGCAATTTCAGTGGAGGTCAGAAAGAAAGCCAGATTGGAGTAGGCTGAAGAGCATATGTGGTGATATCGGAGGTAGCAAATATGAGCAATCCTTTCAAAGAGTTTTGATATGAAGGGAAATGGTAATAAGGAACTAGAAGGAGAGATGAGATCAAGAAAAGAGTCTTGGTTTTGTTGTTTGTTTTGTTCAGATGGGAGGTATAACATGTATATAGGCTGTTGGGAATGATCCAATACTAGAGAGAAAAATCTAATGAAACAGTGAAAGGAGTGATGGCCTCATGTAAGCAAGAGGGATGAGATCCACTGCTGAAGTAATAGAAGAGTAGACAGAACATATAGGTACAGATGCAGGTATCATGCCATATAGATGATGAGAATGTATAGAAGTCCTGTTTTGATTGCTCGCATTTTCCCAATGAAAATAGGAAGCAAAGTTACCAGCTGAGTGAGCAGAGGTACTGGACTTTTTTTTGTGAGCAAAAACACGTGAAATAGTATGAGAGAGTGAATAAATGTCAAAGTGTGGTCCCCAGGCCAGCAGCATCAGCATCACTTGGGAACTACTCAGAAATGCAAATATCTGGGCTCCACCTTCTGGATCTACTCAATCAGAAACTCTGGCCGTGGGCCCAGCAACGTGTGTTTTAACGGCCCTTCAGGTGATTCCTATGTAAGCTAAAATTTGAGAACCACAAGTCTAGGGAAATGTAATACGATTGCTAGGCTGCATTCAAACCCACCCAAGGTTAGTGACAGCATGATTAGCTACTTTTCCTCTCCACTCTCATTTTGTTGCAGCTCTCTGCCTGAGTTCCAAGTTCACCTCTTACTTTTCCTTGGTCCAGTTTCCTCTTCCATAAAAATGGAGATGATTAGTAGCATTTAATTCATGGGGTCATTGTGGTGATTAAATTTCATGCTCTATACTTGCAACTATACTTGGCATATATCTAAATACATGATAGATATAATAACCTCACAAATTATGTATCTAAATTAAAATCAGAATTGTTCATATTTCCTTCCCTTTCCAGCTTTTTATAGCCATCACTTGAATAGCTCTTTACAGGTTACAAACAATAACAGCTACCGTTACTCAAGCTCCCACTATGTCCCAGGCACTGTATTACAAACTGTGTACTTATTCTCTCACTTAATCTTAGCAATAAGCCTATACATAATATCCCAGAAAGATTATACCCAAACTCGCGGAATTAGAAAATGGCACAGTAAAGCCAGTTTCACCTGATGCAAAGCGGCTACTCTTTGCACTGCACTACACTCCATTTTCATTCTTTAACCTCTTGTAGGGGATTAATGAAGACTGCATTTCTTCAACAAATATTTGTTGGTACAATCTAGGTTTTGGGGAAATAGTTGTGAGCAAGACAGACAAAACCTGGCCTTGTAGAACTCAGAGGCTAATGGATTAATATTTTCCATCCCTTAACTTCTATAAAGACAGTGTAGTATATGGAAGTGGATCTGCCCCAGCTTCTGGGTTTCGTTTTCATCATTTAAAAATACAGGTATCTATCTATAAATAAATAAATATAATTTCACATAAAAGTTTCATGTTTGTTTCCATTTTAAAAAATGACAGAATTGAGGGTCTCAATGATTAACGAACTTGAAAAGATCACATCTAGGGAAAATAAACACAAATTGAGCACCTGCTCACATATGATATTTTGCAGGGCGCTTTTACATATCCTGTGTTATAAATGGTGGACGAGGGATTTCAACTCAGATGACCAAATCACAACCCAATTAGCCTGCTTTGTCGTGGGAAACATACTTTGGTTCTTTCTCCGTTCTCCAGACTTGAAGCCTGAGGAGTCATCCATGCACAAAGTACAAGCACCTTCCATATATAAACCAGACAGTACAAAATGCTGTTGAGAAAAAAATTAATTTTAAAAAGTCTCTATTGTCAAAGAACTTTTAAGCCATTTAGCGAGACAAAAAATTCTTTTCTTTTTTTTAAGACACACAGGCAAGTACAAAGTGACCAAGACTGGTATACAGAAATTATCTTATTTGATCTTATGACCCCTGTGAGTTGGTACTATTGTAACCCAAGGAGGGTTCTTGTCCTGTCTTACTTAGCAGACACCACACCAATAGTTGCAAGGGAAACAGAAAGTGGAGATTTATTGTTTTCGCAAATAAGAAGCAACAGGGGCCCTAACAGCGTAAATACCACACGCTCCCCTCCCCAGGGGAGCTTGGAGCTTTTATGCCCTCCAGTCCCCAAAGGACGGGATTGACGCCCCAAATCTGACACCCCGATTCCTCCCGTGTCTATATTTGGAGATGCAGATGCTGAGTCATTTGTAAAGGAAGGGAACTTCCCATTTACAAATGGGGTCGGCAACAGTTCTGCGCCGGAGAACACCTCCCCCCCCTCGTGAGGCTCTGGTCCGGGGTCAAGTTCCGGGACGCGGCTTTTCCGGTCCAGCGCCCATGCGCCAAGATCTTGGTTTTTGCAGGCCTGGGATTTTGGCGCCAAATTCAAACCGCGGTTAAGGCTGCTGGTGAGGTTGGGCCAAGCCGCAGTTATAAACCCGGCTTGGCGGGCTGCGAGGGGGAGGGGGAACTGCGGCGGAGGTGGGGAAGCCTTGGTGGTGGCTTCACTATATGATTCCTATTTTACGGTGGAAATGTAGGTCTGGAGACTGTAAACAGCTCCCCCAAGGTTCAAACTCAAGTTCTGACTGTTAAGACTATGTTCTGTAATAAACCAAACCCTTTGCCGAGGAGTCAATTGGGACTCACAGCGACCCTACAGGGCAGAGTAGAGCTGCCCCATAGGGCTTCCTAGGCTATAATCTTTGAAGAAGCAGGCTGCCACATCTTTCTCCATCTGAGCGGCTCAGTGAGTGCTTCAAGCCGCCAACATTTCGGTTAGCAGAGGAGCGCTTAAACGGTGCGCCACCAGGGTACCTTTGTTCTATAACACTCATTGCATACTGAAGGGCAAACCCAGAAACTGTAAACCCAAGAAACAGACTCAGGAGGCAGCTGGATAAATACAGAGAAAAAAAAAAAGGGAAGATCAGGCTGAAAAGGCAGGCTGGAGTCCAACAAAACGCACGGACCTCATTCTGCAAAACGAGGAAATCCATTAAACCTTCTAAGGCTGGCAGAAATGACTGCATTTCGAACTCTGAGTCGGAATCGACTCGACGGCACTGGGTTGGTTGGGGTTATTCCTTGATAGTAACTGCGGCATATAGAAAAAGTGGTTCCATTCTACATGACCTCGTAGCAATTACCCTCGCTGGCCTCAACTCTCACAGCTGATTAAAAGAGGATAAGATATTCCGCACTGGACTACTGGGATAGTATATGAATGGTGTTTGACACTAGAAGGCGTTCGATAAATGTTGATTCCCCCTTATGTAGGGAAACAGTAAGGCTGTACTTTCTTCACGTAAAGTAGGTGCACGTGATCCAGCAAGGCCCGAATGAAGACCCAGCCAGGAAAAGTTACAACCATACTCGGGGCTTCAGAGACATCCCCAAATTCCTCAACATTTCCAGGGTGATGCTCCCATCTCCCTTCACCTCTCTGGACCATGGAAAATCTAACTGCCTTCTATCAGGTCCCTGGCCAGCCCTCTGCAGAGACCTCCCAACCTCCCCCGCCCGCCCTTCAGAGGCGACTCATCGATGACATCACAACCACTTCCGTTTCCGAAAGCTCCATGGCCCCTCTAGGCTGCCGCCTCGCGGCGTGGCTGCGAAGCTCTATGGTTGCTAGGCGGGGCCGTGACGTCCTTGGCGCGGCTGCAGGAGAGACCGCGGCGGGGAAAATGGCGGACGGGAAGGCGGGAGAGGAGAAGCCGGAGAATCCGCAACGAGCTGGAGCCGCTGGAGGTGAACACAACCCCAGCGTCGCGGGCTGTGGGGAACGCTGTGGTCCATTTTTTTACCTCCCCGGGGTGGCGGGAGTGCAGTGGGCGAGAATGGGCGGGTCTGGCTGGCGCTCACCCGGCCAGGTGCTGGGCCCTGACGAGCCCCGGGCAGGCCCGGTGCGGCCGCTGGGAAGCAGGCCCACGTCGCCTCCTACTAGGGGAGAGACGGCCAGTGTGCGTCACCTCCTGGTCCCTGCGGACGTCCCGCTCTGAGGGAAGGGGAGGTAGGGCCTAGAAAGGAAGCCCGAACTCGGGTGGAACTCGGAGCGGCGGTGCAGGAGCCGCTACGGCCACATCCGAGAGGCACGTCCCACAAAACGCACGGCCTGCACGAGCCACCGAGCGGCGGCCTCGGGAACTGGCCGCAGGCCGAGTTTCCGACGGTGTTGGCCTCTCAGTGCCACCTAGGACTTAGTTAACGCTTGTTGCTCCCTGTTCGCTGAGGAGGCGGTCGACCCTAGGCTGTTCTCTCTCCAAGGAGAGAAGCAGCTCAATGCTGGCTCTTAATGGGATGGGCCCGAGCGATGTAGGGAAAGGGGAAACCCTCTGCCCGCCCGCTGGTTTAAGCTGCGGGGTCTGGGGTTTGTTGTCTTTATTTGCCTTTTTTTTGGCTGTTGCCAGCTGAGCGCATGCCAGATACCTAGGCTAGTGTGACTCTTTCTGTGTTTTGTTACCATGTGGAGTAAACTCAGATTGAAACTATCTTTATTCTATTTAATCCCCCCCCCGCCCCGGAAATTTTGGTCTTGTGCTTTAAAAAAAAAAGCTTTAAGGAAAAGAAAAATGTTCTCTTTCTAGCCCGGCATTGTCTTAACACGTGCGAGCTTATCCTAAGGAACGCTTGAAGTGTTGTTCGCATCCTGAGTCCCCCAAGTGTTGTTCCTGAAAGCATTTAATTAGAGAAAGTACAGAAGAGTAATAAATAGCACGTGGAGGCAACTTCAGACCTACTAACATGATGTTTAATGTGAATTACCTTGGGAACAAAAGCATTAAAAGATTACTTTGGACCCAAAAACTCCTTTTTAAAAAGCATGAACAGTGCTATTGAGCTTTTCTCCCCCCCGGTAAAATAGCTTATGAAACAATAGTTTAAACCCTCTTTTGTTGCCTCATTAGAGCCCCCCCAAAAAATATTGTCTTGAAAATTGTTGAGTACAATTACATTAAAAATTAGAAGTAGTTTGAGAAAAAAACAGACCTGCAGCCTAAATAATCTTATGTGACTTTTAGTTTTAGGGTGTCTTTGTAACTGTCTCGGCTGTAGAGAGATGTTTAATGTGCGTCAGCATAATTACACCGTATAATTTATCCACCACTGTCAGTTGAGAGAGATTAGCTCTGTAGTATGAATCCTTAATTTGTCTCTTGATGTTTTCATTTTAGCCTGTTTTTTTGGTTGGTGACTTGGAATAAGTAATACGCCTCAGCTGCTACATACTTTGTCTTGTGTGTGCTCTCCTTTGTAAGAAATTAGTGCTGTTGCATATAAACCGTTTTTGAACGTCAGATATTTTTAATGAAATTGTACAGAGAACTCAATAGTCAAAACATTCAATAACAACATGGGTATTGATAAATTGGTAGTTTTGGGGCAGATAGTCACTGTTTTGAAAACCCTACCAAGTTTGTCTTAAGGGCTTAGAAAGTATTCTGAATTTTAACTTCATTTGAACATTCCAGTGTATTGGCACCATAGGTATTTTATGAGTATATTATTTCCATGCTTATGTCAGTGAGAGAAGCTGTTTACTTGAACTACCTGCTTTCACCTTAGAGAGGAGGCGTGAGGCTTTGAGTAGGGTTCCCCCCGGCCCCTTCCTTTTAGATTTTTGTAGCTGCTTGAAATTAGTAGAAACTTTAGAGAAGAGCTACTCATATCATATGCATTGCCATCTCGGGCCTTTTTTTTTTTTTTTTTTTTAATGCTAAGAACTTCTTTAATGAAATTGACATTTATCGTGCCACACTAGTGGAGTCTTGAATATGTTCTCACTTAAGCCTCACACCAGTCCTATTGGAGAGATGTCTGTGTGCCCTTTTTTTAGATGAGGCAGCAACCAGAATGCAAACTGGGTCATGAACGATATCCTTATGGACTTAAACTTTCTTAGTTAGGTAATTTTTTTTTTGAAGTAGGTACCTTTGTACTCTAAAGTCCATCCATCCTTCCGTAGCTGTTCAGTGGTAAAGAACCAAAAGTGATAGTGCCGTGAGTAATTTGGTTTCACGTTAATTAAACAACACATTTTGTGTACTCAGAATAAGTAGAAACTAGATCAAATCCCTTTTGTTAAAATATTCCTTTGTAAAGAATCTAGTAATTTTACATAACTATTCATGTTTTATGTTAAAAGTTGATTTGTAATTTAATTATTATTTTTTATTGTGCTTTAAGTGAAAGTTTACAGCTTAAGTTAGTTTTTCATACAAAACTTTATACACACATTCTTACGTAACACTAGTTGCTCTCCCTGTAATGTGACAGCACACTCCTCCTTTGCACCCGGGATTTCCAGAGTCCATTCAACCAGCTCCTGTCCCTTTCTGCCTTCTCATCTTGCCTCCGGACAGGAGCTGCCCATTTAGTGTCATGTATCTACTTGAACTAAGAAGCACACTCTTCATGAGTGTCATTTTATGTCTTATAGTCCAGTCTAATCTTTGTCTGAAGAGTTGGCTTTGGGAATGGTTTTAGTTCTAGGTTAACAGAGAGTCTGGGGACCATGTCTTCTGGTGTTCCTCTAGTCTCAGACCATTAAGTCTGGTCTGTCCAGTAGAATTTGAGTTCTGTACCCCACTTTTCTTAGGGACTCCGTTGTGTTCCCTGTCAGGGTGGTCATTCTTGGTAGTCTGGCACTATTTAGTTTTTTTTTTGGTCTCAGGCTGATGGAGTCTCTGGTTTATGTGGCCCTTTCTGTGATTTAATTATTTTTAAATACTGAACATTTATTCTTTAAAATATAATTCATGTAACTAAAATTTTACAGTACTAATTTGTGGTCATCCAGAATTTTGTTTTCTACGGTCCTAAAATATAAAACATCTTATTAAATAGACTAAAAATAGCAGTCCCTGATTAAAAGCCCCAAACACAAAAATAGTACATGTGTTTAAAGGGAGAAACTTAATGTGCTTAGGAATTAATTTTGATATTAGTATATTTCAAAGCCTACATTGGGTTGAAGCAATTTTCTCTTCTGAGGAATTGTACCAGGAATTGTAGAAATTATATACCAGTGACATTAATAATATAAGTTTTGCTATCATATTTTCCCTTTAGTTCATTGCTTAATCTCTTTGCTTTGTTTCCTATTTTGTGTATTCTGCTACATAATTGTTATAGGATGGGTACTTACATAAAGAGAAAATGACAGCTCAATCCTGGTGACACACTGCCTTTCAAGGCTAAGTAATGTGCCTTCACCTCCCTTCACTCCCCTCCTCACTCAGGGGGAAATCTTATCTAAAGATACTGATAGAGTTTTTACAATTGCCTTTAAAAAGCAAAAACAAACACTTCCTGAGTGTGGGCAAGGCCAAACAGTGATTTGCTGTGTCCAGAAATAAAGTGCTGGATCTGGAATCAGTCATATGGAGAAATTACTTAATAGACGTAGTTTGTTTAACCTTAAGTGTGGCCCTGTGAAGTGGGTAGTCTCCCTGGTTTGCCCCTTCAGGTGTCAGAACTCAGAGGTGAATAAAATAGAGCAGCTGCCAGTTGATTAAGTAATGAATAGTAGAGCAGTTGTCCCAGCTCCCCTTTTCATGCTTTTTCTGAGCGCTGTCTGTGGAAATCTTTCCTGTGGCGTAGTAGGATGGGCCACATAGCACTGATGTCATGTATTAGCACATACTAGTTCAGCTGGTTATCACCTTTAATGTTAATATTATTACTTTAATTTTTTAGATTCTCTGTTCCAGAATTATTTTCTGGGTAAAGGGAGACCCAGAATCAGGAAAAGATAGGTTTAAAAAGGACCGGAAACTTTAACTAATTATAGCTCTTGGGTCACAGTTGAAAGATAAGAGTTTCCACTATAATGAATTCTGAAATTTTTTTATGCTATTTGTTTTGATGTTTTTCCACAGTTGTCTTTACACAAAACTTGTGGCTTTTGCATATATGTAAAGCCAGTTAGTTTTCTGTTTCTGTGTCTCCATACATAGAGCCAATGAGTTTGCAATTTCAGCTGGGTCAGGTACAGAAAAGTAATTGTTTTGAGTTTTACTATAAAATATGGTAGTTTACTAAAACTATAAATAGAATGCAGAGTAAAATTGAACATAAATGCTTTTAGTTATAAACTTAGACTTTGAAAACGCTGATGTTTGCACAGTACTCTGGTTTTTGTTGTTTTAAGAAATTGACTTCTGTTATTTCAGCTATTGCATAGCAGGCCAGTCTTTCGTTGTTCAGGTGCTTTTGTAATTTTATATCTAAATATGTGAATGTCAAGCAGTCCTACCAGTGCTCTCTCTGCCTCCTGGGGAAATCCCCAAACCTAATCCTGCTTAATTCCTCCTCTGCATTATCCTTACAACTCTCAAACCTCTTGTCCAAAAGGAATAAATTATTGCTTTCATTTTTTCTCTAAACAAAATGGAATGTTCTGTTCGAAGTGCTTATTAATCCAGAGACTCCATCATTCCAAAATTATGTAGATCTAAATTACAGCCGTTTAATCCTTTCCTTGACAGTCTGTTTGGGTTTGGTTCTCCCCCATGCCCCCATGCATTCTGACTTTTTGTCCTGTTTTCTCGACTGTTGTTAGAACTGTCCCTCAGAGCATCATCTCTTTCTCCATAAATAAACTACTCATTTCAGGTAGCAGAATACATTCTGTAGGTTATAACTGGGAAAAGAAAAAAATTTTAGTGATCAGGCAGCTTTCTCCTGTCATATCCTTTAATATGTTCTTAAATAGCCTTCTTGTATAAGAGAACTAAGAGACTCAGGATGCAAACTAATCATTGACCTAACACAAAAACAAGGAAAATTACCTAAAGACATCTTGCGTTTCAAACCTACATATGTATGCCTTCTGTTTGAAATTATAATTGGACCTTTCTTTCATGAGAAAAAATAATGTATAAACCGAAACATGATTGTTAATTGTTTTTAAATGTAAAATAGGTGATAGCCAAACTTTCAGAGTAAATTACTCAGGAAATACCTTGAAGCCCTCTTAAATTCTTTTTCAACTCTTAAGATTTTGTAAGCTGTATGTGAGGAACACATCATTTAAGTACTCTAGACTGTGTTAACACCGTAGTACGGGTAGTAATCGATGTGTTTCTAACTAGGTACTTTGTGTAATTAGTGGTACATCTTTGAAGGATATTAGAATTTATTGCCCAAATATATTTTCTTAGGATGTGACTCATTGCCCATAAGCTAGTTTGTGTAGAAGAATTTATAGATCTTAACTTCTACAAAGCAAAGTTCCACAAATAACCAGTCTATTGTGTAACTTATATGGTAGTGTTTAGTTGAAGGGTCTTTACTTTTTGTGACTCCATGTTTATAATTTTAAATTGCTCTGTATTTTATGCTAGTTAATTCATGGGAGCCTCTTCTACTGCCACACAATCTCAGTTCCTGCTGTATACTCTAACAAACAGTGGAAGAGACTGTTGGGTCAGTAGGTGACAACTGCAGAGGTGTCTTCCTTATAACGATGCTTTTTGAGGTTGCTGCTCCCATCAATCTGCTCAGTAAAAATAGCTCATCTTGGTAAGTTGTTTCGACTTCACCAGGACCTGAAGAAGAAGCAGAAAAACCTGTGAAAACTAAGACTGTTTCTTCCAGTAATGGAGGGGAAAGTTCCAGTCGCAGCGCTGAGAAACGATCAGCTGAAGAAGAAGCTGGAGACTTCCCAACAAAGCCTACAAAGATCTCCAAGTTTGGATTTGCCATAGGTAGTCAGACGACAAAGAAAGCATCAGCCATATCCATCAAACTCGGGTCAAGTGTGAGTTGTTATTTTAAATATGATGTTTGTAATGTGTCTTAAGGATTTGTCTTGGAAACCTGTTTAATAGGTTATGGTGAATTAAGCATCAAAGATAAATTGCTGTAGAAGTCACCTTTGATGGATGAATTCTGTGTAAGTATGTAAAAGTGATTAGCACTGTGATCAAGAAGGACCTGGAATATTAGAAGGAACAGCTGCAATAGGGAATATAAAGTGATAGCTAACTTAGAATTTTTCCAAATTGAGTAAAAACCTCTGAAAGATATTTTCGGAGAGAATTTTGGGTTTTTTTTTTCAATGCCAGCATTATTAAAAAGGAGTTACTTTTATCTAAGAAAAACCATTAGTAAGGTATTGCTTGATAATAAGAGCTTCCTGCTTACCTCACTTTAGAGGTACAAACGGACACCGAGTACTAATATTCTATGACAGGAATCTGTTACACGTACACTTTTGGTTCCTTTTCTGAAGATACAAACCTTGAGTTCATACTTGTTGTTAACTGTGGGACCTCTAGAACTATTTGAGATATTAGGTTGGACTATATGAAATTGTAGGTGCTCAACTGCTTCTGAGCCACAAAAATGACAGTTTCATTTGATTCAGCCAAACAGATCTCTCCTTTAAGTTATTTAAATAATACATTGCTAGTGGCTTTAGGGGAAACCCTAGCGGCAGAAGTGGTTAAAAGCTACAGCTGCTAAACAAAGGGTCAGCAGTTCGAATCCTCCAGGTGCTCCTTGGAAACTCCATGGGGCAGTTCTGCTCTTACTGTAGAGCCGCTGTGAGTCGGAATCGACTCGATGGGAAGGGGTTTGGTTTGGTTTTTTTTTTTTTTTTCGTATTGGTTTTAGAAAATGGTTACATTCATGCTTTTGAGTTGTTTAACTCATGCCTGTTTTATGAAAGTTAATACCCAGTTACCATACAGCTTTATTTCTGTATTAGATAATTTGTTCAGAGATCCTTAAAAAATTGGTCTGGATCACTTCCCACTTAGATTCGATGTGTTTGAGCTGTGTTTCTAGGTTATTGGTTTTGCTTTGTTTTTTAATGGTAAAAAAATGTATAACAAGTGCCGTTTTAACACCTTTTTACATGTCCAGTTCAATGGCACTAAGTGTATTCATCATGTTGTCCAGCTGTCATCATTATCTGTTTCCATATGCTTCTAATTTTTAAAGAGCTACCATTCCTCAAAGCCCCATGCCCATGTTGTGTTTTTTCTTTTGCTTTTTTCCTAAATTTTAATCTGAACAAAAGACATTAAGCTTATAATCTCGTTTTAAGGTTATAATCAGCTCATTATAAATCAGTTCCTATTTGTTTAACCTTTTTTTAAGTTGCATACACCTGACTGCATACATACTTAAACTTTTTGATAGTATATTAAACGTGTGTTCTTATGTTCACTTCTAAAACAGATGGTCCCCTTGATAATAGATTTTACTGGGCTTACTAAATCAGGTATCCAAATCCCTGCTTGTTCTAAATCGCTGATGTGATTCAGTAATTGCTGATGATTTTAGGAGGGAGGGTTATATTTGAAAAAACAAACATAGTAAAACTTTTTAGTCTTTGGAAAACAAAACCCTGTTTTCATAAAGTAAATTACAGTGTAAATGCAGTCTTGGGGGAAGTGAGGCGTAGGATATAAAAAATAGTAGAAAATGCTAATTTGGATTATATCATATGAAAATATCGTTGATCAACCAACAAATACTTGCGTCTTATGTCTATAACATCAAATACATAACACCCTTAAAAGAGTAAAGGGTGCTTCTAGAGTCACTGTGTGATCTCCAAAGTAAAATTTTTTATTCCTTCAAAAGCAAACGTTTGTGATGTAGAAGAAGGGAGGATTACTGTCAGCAGGTCAGAGATTTCACTCACCATGTAGAAAATCTTTTACGGGAGGGGAAGAAATGGGTGTATAATTAGTATATTAAGATGCGTGCACTGATAACGCACATTTTTCAAAAGAGAGAATGGGTTTGTCCAAAGTATGAGCTCTTTACTGTACAAGTTCTATGAAAAAATAAAATTGAATCTTTAAAGATCAGTTATTCATACCATCCAACAAACCTGTATAACTATTATTTATGTGATGTTTTTAAAATTATGTTTCTTCTTTAGAAGCCTAAAGAAACAGTTCCAACTCTTGCTCCAAAAACCCTTTCAGTAGCAGCAGCTTTTAATGAAGATGAAGATGTAAGTTGATACCTAGTTTTGTTTATTTTACTTTAACCAATTTTTGAAAGAAAGTGCTAGTGGCATATTGTAGGTTGCCTTAATGATACTAGTGAATTTTCTTTGCAACTATGAATAGTTTTTTGTAATGCCTACAAAAAGTGTATGCTTCTATTTTTCTTTGCTTGTAGGATTGTTTAAAAATATTGTTGACTTTTGGGTCAAGAAGCTTAAGAACCAAATCAGATGCTTATTATGATAGTAATATGCTATCCTAGGAGATACAGAGGATCCAAAAAAAGAAGAAATTAAAACTGCTGCCTTTAATAATTTTTACAGTTAGGGTTTCCAGTGACGATACATCATACATGCATTTACCTTGAGGAAGGCAGCTTGCTGCCTGCATTACCAGGAGGCTAACAGTTTAAATGGTACAGGTGTTGTTCAGTTCTCCATAAACGTGTTCAGGAGTGAGTGTGAAGTGCTTGCCTGCTGTTCTGTCTCCTCCCTCGTGCCACTCAGTATCCCTGTCTTACTGTGCTTATGAATCATTTATGGGATTTTCAAGGATAATTTTGACAAGTATTTTTATTTATACTCTTACTTTAGAACCTAACTCCCACTTACGATATGACCCTTATTGTATAACAGACATTGCAGGATACATGAGTAATTGTTCCCAAAAACAGTATGCATAAGAATTACATACACAGAGGAGCACAAACCTGTGGGCCTAAAGTGATTCGGGAAGAATATGTGAGAGGGTTGGGTACTAAAACATTAAGCAGAGTTTTAGTGAACTTAGGAATGCTTTTATAAGCTAAGACATCAGCTTTTGAGTCACAAGTGTTTGTCAGTTTGTCGTACTGTGGGGGCTTGTGTGTTGCTGTGATGCTGGAAGCTATGCCACCGGTCTTCAGATACCAGCAGGGTCACCTAAGGAGGACAGGTTTCAGCAGAGCTTCCAGACTAAGACAGACTAGGAAGAAGGACCTGGCAGCCTACTTCTGAAAAGCATTAGCCAGTGAAAATCTTATGAATAGCAGCAGAACATTGTCTGATATAGTGCTGGAAGCTGAGCCCCCCAGGTTGGAAGGCACTCAAAAGATGACTGGGGAAGAGCTGCCTCCTCAAAGTAGAGTCGACCTTAATGACGTGGATGGAATAAAGCTTTTGGGACCTTCATTCGCTGATGTGGTACGACTCAAATTGAGAAGAAACAGCTGCAAACATCCATTAATAATCACAACCTGGAATGTAGGAAGTATGAATCTAGGAAAATTGGAAATCGTCAAAAATGAAATGGAACGCATAAACATTGATATTCTAGGAATTAGTGAGCTGAAATGGACTGATATTGGCCATTTTGAATCGGACGATCGTATAGTCTACTATGCTGGGAATGACAACTCAAAGAGGAATGGTGTTGCATTCATTGTCAAAAAGAACGTTTCAAGATCTATCCTGAAGTACAGCGCTGTCAGTGATAGGATAATATCCATACGCCTACAAGGAAGACCAGTTAATATAACTATTATTCAAATTTATGCACCAACCGCTAGGGCCAAAGATGATGAAATAGAAGATTTTTATCAGCTGCTGCAGTCTGAAATTGATCGAGCAGGCAATCAAGATGCATTGATAATTACTGGTGATTGGAATGCTAAAATCGGAAGCAAAGAAGAAGCATCAGTACTTGGAAAATATGGCCTTAGTAATAGAAACAATGCTGGAGATTAAATGACAGAATTTTGCGAGACGACTTCTTCGTTGCAAATACCTTCTTTCACCAACATAAATGGTGACTATATACATGGACCTTGCCAGATGGAACACACAGAAATCAAATTAACTACATCTGTGGAAAGAGACGATGGAAAAGCTCAATATCATCAGTCAGAACAAGGCCAGGGGCTGACTGTGGAACAGACCATCAACTGCGCATGTGCAAATTCAAGGTGAAACTGAAGAAAATCAGAGCAAGTCCACGAGAGCCAAAAGATGACCTTGAGTATATCCCACCTGAATTTAGAGACCATCTCAAGAATAGATTTGACGCACTGAACACTAGTGACCGCAGAACAGACGAGTTGTGGAACGACATCAAGGACATCATATATGAAGAAAGCAAGAGGTCACTGAAAAGACAGGAAAGAAAGAAAAGACCAAGATGGGTGTCAGAGGAGACTCTGAAACTTGCTCTTGAGCATCGAGCAGCTAAAGCAAAAGGAGGAATTGATGAAGTAAAAGAACTGAACAGAAGATTTCAGAGGGCCTTTCGAGAAGACAAAGTAAAGTATTATAATGACACGTGCAAAGAGCTGGAGATGGAAAACCAAAAGGGAAGAACACGCTTGGCGTTTCTCAAGCTGAAGGAACTGAAGAAAAAATTCAAGCGTCGAGTTGCAATAGTGAAGGATTCCGTGGGGAAAATATTAAATGATGCAGGAAGCATCAAAAGAAGATGGAAGGAATACACAGAGTCATTATACCAATAACAATTAGTCGATGATCAACCATTTCAAGATGTGGCATATGATCAGGAACCAATGGTACTGAAGGAAGAAGTCCAAGCTGCTCTGAAGGCACTGGCAAAAAACAAGGCTCCAGGAATTGATGGAATATCAATTTAGATGTTTCGACAAACTGATGCAGCATTGGAAGCATTCACTTGTCTATGCCAAGAAATATGGAAGTCAGCTTCCTGGCCAACTGACTGGAAGAGATCCATATTAATGCTTATTCCCAAGAAAGATGATCCAACTGAATGTGGAAATTATAGAACAATATCGTTAATATCACACGCAAGCAAAATTTTGCTGAAGATCATTCAAAAACAGCTGCAGCAGTATATCGACAGGGAACTGCCAGAAATTCAGGCTGGTTTTAGAAGAGGACGTGGAACCAGGAATATCATTGCTGATGTCAGATGGATCCTGGCTGAAAGCAGAGAATACCAGGAGGATGTTTACCTGTGTTTTATTGACTATGCAAAGGCATTTGACTGTGTGGATCATCATAAACTATGGATGGCACTGTGAAGAATGGGAATTCCAGAACACTTAATTGTGCTCATGAGGAACCTTTACATAGATCAAGAGGCTGTTGTTCAGACAGAACAAGAGGATGCTGATTGGTTTAAAGTCAGGAAAGGTATGTGTCAGGGTTGTATTCTTTTACCATACTTATTTAATCTGTATGCTGAACAAATAATCCAAGAAGCTGGACTATGTGAAGAAGAACGGGGCATCAGGATTAGAGGAAGACTCATTAACAATCTTCGTTATGCAGGTGACACAACCTTGCTTGCTGAAAGTGAAGAGGACTTTTGAAGCACTTACTAATGAAGATCAAAGACCACAACCTTCAGTATGGATTACACCAGAATGTAAAGAAAACAAAAAGCCTTACAGCTGGATCAATGAGCAACATCATGATAAATGGAGAAAAGATGGAAGTTGTCAAGGATTTCATTTTACTTGGATCCGCAATCAACAGCCATGGAAGCAGCAGTCAAGAAATCAAAAGACACATTGCATTGGACAAATCTGCTGCAAAGGACCTCTTCAAAGTGTTGAAGAGCAAAGATGTCACCCTGAAGACTAAGGTACGCCTGACCCAAGCCGTGGTATTTTCAATCGCATTATATGCATATGAAAGCTGGACAGTGAATAAAGAAGACTGAAGAAGAGTTGATGCCTTTGAATTGTGTGCTGGCAAAGAATATTGAATATATCATGGACTGCCAAAAGAACGAACAAATCTGTCTTGGAAGAAGTGTGGCCAGAATGTTCCTTAGAGGCAAGAATGGCGAGACTGTGTCTTACATACTTTGGACATGTTGTCAGGAGGGATCAGTCCCTGGAGAAGGACATCATGCTTGGCAGAGTACAGGGTTAGCGGAAAAGAGGAAAATCCTCAACGAGAAGCAGTGTGGAAATCCCGAGAAAGAAGAGAGAGGCCAGGTCACTAGATGTAGCAGCATGGGAAAACCACTAGACTGGGAATTGGAAGACTGGATTCTTGTCCAGGTGCTTCCTTGCCAGTTCCTAACCAGCAGAAAGCCTTTGAGTGCATTACTTTACCTTTTTGGAGCCTTGGTTTCACAACTGTAAATTGAAGGCTCAGTTTAGATCATAGATTTTAAAACTGTTTCTCAAAGTTCTGGGGTTCTATGGAAGTGTCTCAGGAGCTACTGTGATGTGAAAGGGTGGTGCCTAACAAGCAGGGCTCTGGATTCCTCCCATTTTAAAGTTACCTGGCATCTCTGGCATTCTTAAGAGATTAGGTAGCATGTGGATATTGTACATTGTATGAGAGAAGGACAGTGTAGGAAGAAGGGAGCCCAAGTGCAGAGGCTAGAAATTTTAAGCACCTACATAATGTTAAGAGCTTTGAATGCTGAACAGTTTGTATATATCTGTTCACACAACTGTTTTATTCTCAGTATAACCCTGTGAATTGTGATGCACTTATTTTTATTTTGCAAATGGAGAAAATAAAAAGTGAAGTAAAACGTGCTTGAGTGTGTGCTGATAGATACTAATGCTGAATTAGAATTTAGGTCTTCTGGTTTCTTATCCTATCTTTTTTGCATGATAGCTTATTCTCTGCCCTATTTTTTAAAAGAAGCTTTAGACAGGTTCAGACAGCATTCTTCCTGCTGTAATATGTTAATGAGACTAAAGGATAAACTGGAACAGTTTGCCTCCTGCTCTGGAGTTGGCTCTGACTCGGGGTGGGCCCGTGGGCCAGAGTAGAACTACATTCCACAAGGTTCTCAATGGCTGGTTTTTCGGAAGTGGATCCCCAGGCCTTTCTTTTGAGGCGCTTCTGGGTGGACTCAAAGCTTCAACCTTTCTGTTAGCAGCGAGCACGTTAACCGCTTGCGCCACCCAGGACTCCAGAGGATAGACCGTCTCATAGTAGAAGAGTGCACACATCTGAAATCCTCATCAGCTTTTCATTGTTCTACAGAACATAGTTAAGTACTTTTGGACATACTCTGAGCCTGAAATATTTTGGACAAACAGGGCACCCAAGTAATTAATTACTTTAAAAATATTTAATAGTTTTTCAGTTGTTGTGTCTCTGTAGTCTTCTCTGATCTGGAACAATTCCTGAGTTGTCCTGTTACTTCATGTCATTAACATTTCTGAAGAATACAGGCCACTTATTTTGTAGCATGTCCCTCAGTTTGGGCTGGTCTGTGTTTCTTTATCCTTGGAGTCACATTGCTGACTTGCGGCCCGGAATACCCCAGTAGTGAGGCCACATTCTCCGTGCATCGCGTCAGGGAGCACGTGCTGTCCTCTTGTCCCATTACTGGCAAGGTTAGCTTTGACCATTTGGTTAAGGTGGTGTCTGCCAGGTTTCTCCACTCCCTGCCCTTTGAAATTAAAATGTGTTTTATGGGGATATACTTTGAGAATATGTGGATGTCCCATTATTCCTTGTTTACTCACTAGTGTTAGCGTCCATTGATGTCTAGTCTGAATCAGTCATGGTGTTTGTCAAGTAGTGATTTTCTAATTCCATCATCCCTTCTAAGTTAATTAATTGGCTTTACTGCAAGGAAGAGTTTTCCCTTAGCGCTTTTAAAATTTATATCAGTTTAGACTCATAGATTCTTTATTCAGTATGTTATAATCCTCTACCTATTACCTATAATGCTAAAATTGTCCCGAATTTGACCAGAAGTAGTCCCCTTTAAGTTGAATCTTACGGACACACTTTAATATATAATGTATGTAGAGTTCCTGGTGGCACAGTGGTTAAGAGCTACAGCAGTTAGAATCTGCCAGCTGTTCCTTGGAAACCCTATGGGGCAGCTCTGCTCTGTTCTGTAGGTTCAGTATGAGTTGGAATTGATTCAAGGGCAATGGGTGTATATATATATATATGTGTGTGTGTGTGTATAAACTCAGCAGCATTTGTACATAAAAATATCTGTCTGAAAGGAAATTAATTTGTTAAATATATCTTTAACAATTATAAGTATGGAGAAGTAATACGGAACGAGCTGTTTTTATAGTAGATATTTTTTAGAGTGAGCAATACAGTGAAGTGGTAAAGAGCCTCTGCATAGACGTCTGACTGTTTTGCTGTTCGTTGGCTTTATTCATTAGCTTTATGACCTTGGCCACGTTAACTTTGTTGCCTCATTTGCAAAACAGGAGTGATGATGATTATAACCCACTCCATAGGGTTACTGTTAGGGTTTTAAACAGTAGTGCTTATTAAAGCGTTTCAGCACATTTTCCTCTACGAATTCAGCCTAGTAAACAATAAATGGCTTTAGTTCAAGAATATCAGGGTTTCTTATCATATTTTTTTACTTTATGCAAAATCCGTATACTGGAAGCTAAGCGTTCCTTTTTTAAATGTGGCTAAGATAAATCACTTATTTTTTCCTTTTACTGAAATTTACAATATTGAAAATCCTAGAAGACTTAGATATAAAATTGAGCATTGTCAGTGACCAGGTAAATGTAATAAACCTGTATGCTGTTACTTTGGTTGAATTCTTTCTTCTTTCTCCAGAGTGAGCCAGAGGAAATGCCTCCAGAAGCAAAGATGAGGATGAAGAATATTGGAAGGTATTATAATTTTTCATTACTTTAATATTACAGAAAACAATAGGATGGATTAAGGGCAAGAATAAATTGCACATAATGTTTTAGTGCTTAGCATTTTCTCAGGTGTTCTGGCAAAACCGTTTTCAGTACTTTCTGTATACTAGATGGTTAAGGTTGCAGAGGCCATAAGATGTGGACTAATCCTCATGGAAAAGAACAATAGCGCAGTAATAGTGTGATGTCTTGTGAGCTGTGTGTAGTAGTGATCTTATTTTTCTCTCCTGGTAGGAACAGAATAACTTAAGGCTATTTATTTTCAGATACACGTAACCTGTATTTTTCAAATAAGAAATAGTTATTAGAAACGTTCTTGATTTACATGTTTTCCTCCATTATCAGACTAGTTATATGGGAAGGGAACTCTGGTGGCATAGTGGTTAAGCATTCGGCTGCTAACCAAAAGATTGGCAGTTCAAATCCATCACCCACTCTTTGGAAACCCTATGGGGGCAATTCTCCTCTGTCCTGTAGGGTCATAGGGGGTTTGAGTCAACTTGATGGCAGTGGTTATTGTAGGGAAGTACTGATCAGAAGTCGTGAACTGAAAGCCCATGACCATATCTAGCTCAGATATGTGTTTTTAAAAAATGTTTTTCATTTAAAATTAATATTTAAATTTTTTTCTGGTATAAAAGAGAAATGAATTTTCAGTCTCTTCACTTAATCCGGAAACCCTGGTGGCGTAGTGGTTAAGTGCTATGGCTGCTAACCAAAGGGTCGGCAGTTCAAATCCACCAGGCGCTCCTTGGAAACTCTCTGGGGCAGTTCTACTCTGTCCTATATGGTCGCTATGAGTCAGAATTGACTCGACGGCACCGGATTTGGTTTTTGCGTAATCCTATGTGTTTTTTCCTTGGTAATTTAGATTCTAAATACTAAAATAAGGCAAAAGTATTTTAATTTCCATTTTCCTCCATTGTTCTTCTTGTTAGAGAAATAACATTAACCTCAAATTGACAGGATAATCCGCTTCCTCTCTTTGTATGCAGAAACAGATAACTTGGAGGCTAGCAAGAAAGTTCAACTTCAGATCAACACGTTATGTACCCATTTCTACCAAATATCTGAACGTCCCCAAATAACTAATTACTAAATGCTTACACAAGCTTCAGTTTTTAAACTGTCAGTGTTATGATTTAGCTGGGAACATCCAGTGGGTGCCTGCCTTTCTTTTATACTGGGAACTAAAGTAAGAAATACACCTGACATTGTAACCTAATCTGAACACCCAGTGTTGTACATATATTTAAATAGATGAGATTGAAACAAAAGTTCATAAAACGATGTTGAACCTTACTGTATGTGGTACATCGTCTTTTTTTTTTTTTTTTTTTAATGTTGATGGCAAATCATCAATTTGATTTCATGACCCTGTTAATGGGCTGCAACCCAGAGTTTAAAAAACTGTGGTGGCTCCCAGCCTTAGCTGTGCATCAGAATCCATTTTACATGTTTGTTAAAACTACAGATTACAGATTCCCGGGCCCCACACCATGGGTGTACTGAATCTGAAATCCTGGGGTTACATCTGTGGAAAGGTTATTTTTTAAAAAAACTGTAGGGGCCTCTGATGTTCAGCTTGTGTTACAATAGGATAATAACAAAAGGATATTGAATGGGGTCAAAACAGCCCAAAAGGCTTTATGAAGCATTTTTAAATAAACCTTTTTCTTTTAACACAGGGATACACCAACATCAGCAGGACCAAACTCCTTCAACAAAGGAAAGCATGGGTTTTCTGATAACCAGAAGCTATGGGAGCGAAATATAAAATCTCACCTTGGCAATGTCCATGACCAAGACAACTAAATGATGCGTTTTGCGACTGGGGCGTGGGCTGGGTGTAAAGTTAAAAGGAACAGTTTCCTTTTTTAAAGAATGGTATAAGACTATCTTTGGAGCCGCCTTTTTTTGTTGTTGTTTTTTTTTTTTGGTCTTTTTTTTTTTTTTTTTTAAGTAAAGATCGAGTGGTATACTAATAAATGAGAGTTTGAAATTAGAGGTAATTTATGTTTTATATACAGATTTCAAGACATTTGCTAATTTTGTAGTTTCATGTGATTAGTTTCCAAAGGTTACAGGTAATAAAGAAATCAGAAGTGGTACCTTTTTAAGAATTGCATATTTTTTTAAACACAACTATTAGCACATTAAGAGGGAAGCAAAAAGTTGTTGTCTACTTAAACTGGTTCAAAATGCAAGCAATTGCTCTCTAACTTAACTCCCTTATCATGTAAACTGTCTGGCTCCCAGGAACAGCCTTATAGAAAGGGAGTATTGTATTGGGAGGCAAAATGTTACTGGACTATTGCCTGAAAGTCAATTTAGATAAAATTAAATACAGCTGTTTTTCTCATGGGCATTTGTTTTGTTTCAAGTCATAGAGTCGTTTTTGCATTGCTATCAGTAGATGCAGATGCTTAGCTCTTTAAAAGTAACCATTTTTTGAAATTTTATGTCAACTGTTGAATATTTGAAATAGCTCACTTCACCTTAATGGGTCTTGTCTACCTTCACTAGTCTTCGAAGAATGACCATTTGCTACCAAAGTAAATCAGTATTTTGAACGTGCTTCTCTTGGTTTTTTTTTTTTTGTTTGTTTAGCTAGTTCCTGAAATCATTTCCATGAGAACCTGAGGAAGCTGTTTCTTTTAAAATACAAACCACCACCCCAATATTCAAATGTACATAATGCTTATGTATTTGGCTGTTTTTATTTTTTAAAAGGTTATGAACATCTAAAAAAGAAAATACTATATGAAGATGAAAAGTGAGAAGATGCACTTTCTGTACTTTGTCAAAGCATTTAAGTTACTAATTTGTGAAATCCAATTTGAATTGACCTTACTACAGGAGTTCTTACTAATGGAATACTGTGGTTTATTTTAAGTGTGTATGCACTGACCACTGGGCTCTCAGGAGCACATTGTAAAAAAAAAAAATGCTGAAAATAGAAGGACGGAAAATGCATCTTCAGACAGTTTATGGAATGTCTGACCATACATTGTTCTACGTGTTGGTGAGGTTTAGGGTGGTATTTTCTTCCTTTTTTTTTTTTGTATTTTTTTATCGTCTATGAACTGTTTTTTTCTTAATGTGACAGTTAAACACATCTTTAAAAACATAGTCACAAACAAAAGGAACATACGATTTCCTTGAAAATTCCTACAGTGTTAAATTTGGAGGACATGTCACTATTTTATTGGTGGTAACTGCTAGCTGAGCTCTTTTAATAGGTAATAACTCCAGAGAAGCAGCCTGACTGTTGTATATTCCTAACACTTTTGTTCACTTGCATTTAAGTTTAGAATAAGTCCCAAGTAAAACAATGGAGAAATGTATATAGAGCTGTTAGTTCTTACTTACTTACATGATTTAATTATATCAAGATACATGAATTTAACTTTAACTTACTTTAATGTAGGCAAACTTTCCATTTTCATTCATTTTATTGTTTATGTTAAAATAATTATCCCTCTCCTACGTATTCTTTTCTTGACCCAAAGGAAATATTTACCTGAGGTCAAGATGGGAGAGAGAAATGACTGAGATGAATGTCTTACTAAAATACCAATAAATTGTCAAACTCAATAGTGTTCTTTCTATTCCACTTATTTGTTGCTTGTTTTTTGTTTGTTTTTACAAAAAGTTGAGACAAATGTTAAGATTGGTGATTTTTGCCTGTATTGTTGGCCAGAGTAACGGGTTTGAAAGGCTTAGTAAAAAGTCTAAGTTAGCAGCAGCTCTGTAGCATTAGTGTCCAGGCTGGAGAAGACTTGGAGTCAGACATCCCGATCCTCCTCCTCTGTTGCCACAGGGTCCTCTGGCCTGTTGCTGGAGAAAATCCTGTAGAGGCATCTGCACCTTTGAAAATCCCCCATTACTAGTGTCTGTCATCCATTAGCCATATGTATAGATTTAAGAGCATAAAAAAGGAAATGAATTGAATCTCTCTCCTACTTAAGGGCTTTCATCAAATATTTGAAGTGTTCTTTCTTCCCTGTACCTCTACTTGCTCCCTGCAGATGAAGCATGTCCACCCCTCTGGTTACTTTTTAATATTGTTAACTCATTTTGCCTTCTTCATCCTGCATACTATGCATTCTTCTCTCAACACATTCCAGATACCCACACTTCTTTTCCTTGGTTATCAAGAATTCAGGGTCATTTTGGTTGCCTTCTCCTCGTTTCCATCACTTTCATTTTGCTACCCATTTCCTCCTAAGTCATTAGAGCAGCCTTTTCCTTAGTTTCTTTTGACCCCTTGACCAGAACTCGGTAGGTGTTTCCCGTTTAGAGTATATCCTTTTAATATTTATAGTGCTGATGCTTAACAGGACAGGCCCTAGTAAATAGAACGGTTGAGCTACATTCTAGAATTTTCATTTCCCATTTGATTACAGATGAAGGCTGAGTTTCAAACATGTTTTCATAATGCTAATATCAAGGTTAACTTCACATACTGCGGAGAGATTGTTCAAGTAACTTTCCTGGTTAAGGGGATGTACTTAAAAATTTTTTTTAACTTTCATTTTGAAACAGTTTCACACCTAAGTTGCAGAGATGTTAAGTATCTGCTTATACTCTGCATATATTCACCAAATGTTAACATATAACTACAGGATAGCTGTCAGAGTAAATTAACATTATTAACTATACTGTAATCCTTTTTTTTTTTTTTTTAATCTCTTATTTTGCATTGTACTGTTCTCCACAGACCTTGTTCAGATTTCACTGTTGGCCCCACTGATATCCTCCTAGCCCAAGATCTAGTTCAGTTCCACACACTGCATTTAGTTGTCTTCTGTCTCTAAACCAGTGCCATCAAGTTGATTCTGACTCATGGCGACCCAGAGTATATCAGAGTAAAACTGCTTCACAGGGTTTTGTTTTTGTTTTTTAATTTTTATTGTGCTTTAAGTGAAAGTTTAAAAATCAGGTCAGCCTCTCATAAAAAACTTACATACACTCCTAATTACTCTTCCCCCAATGAGACAGCACAGTTCTTCCCTCTACTCTGTCTCCTCATGTCCATTTGGGTATCTTCTGGCCCCCTCTGCCCTCCCATCTCCCCTCCAGACAAGAGATGCGAACATAGTCTAGTGTGTCTACTTGATCCAAGAAGCTCGTTCTTCACCAGTATCATTTTCCAGTCCGATCCCTGTCTGAAGAGCTGGCTTTGGGAATGGTTCCTGTCTTAGGCTAACAGAAGGTCTGCGGTCCTTCCAGTCCCAGTCTGACCATTAAATAAGGTCTTTTTACAAGCATTTGGGGTCTGCATCCCACTGCTCTCCTGCTTTCTCTCGGGGGTTCTCTGTTGTGTTCCCTGTCAGGGCAGTCATCGGTTGTGGCCAGGTACCATCTAGCTCTTCTGGTCTCAGGCTGATGTAGTCTCTGGTTTACATGGTCCTTTCTGTCTCTTGGGCACATAATTACCTTCTACGGGTTTTTTTTTTTTTTTATTGTGCTTTAAGTGAAAGTTTACAAATCAAGTCCAGTCTGTCACATATAAGCTTATATACACCTTACTCCATACTCCCACTTACTCTCCCCCTAATGAGTCAGCCTGCTCTCTCCTTCCAGTCTCTTGTTTCGTGACGATTTTGCCAGTTTCTAACCCTCTCTACCCTCCCATCCCCCCTCCAGACAGGAGATGCCAACACAGTCTCAAGTGTCCACCTGATACAAGTAGCTCACTCTTCGTCGGCATCTCTCTCCTACCCATTGTCCACTCCCTTCCATGTCTGATGAGTTGTCTTCGGGAATGGTTCCTGTCCTGGGCCAAGAGAAGGTTTGGGGACCATGACTGCTGGGATTCCTCTAGTCTCAGTCAGACCATTAAGTCTGGTCTTTTTATGAGAATTTGGGGTCTGCATCCCACTGCTCTCCTGCTCCCTCAGGGGTTCTCTGTTGTGCTCCCTGTCAGGGCAGTCATTGGTTGTGGCCGGGCACCATCTAGTTCTTCTGGTCTCAGGATGATGTAAGTCTCTGGTTCATGTGGCCCTTTCTGTCTCTTGGGCTCATAGTTACCGTGTGACCTTGGTGTTCTTCATTCTCCTTTGCTCCAGGTGGGTTGAGACCAATTGATGCATCTTAGATGGCCGCTTGTTAGCATTTAAGACTCTACGGGGTTGTTTAATGACTGATTTTTCAAAAGTAGATCACAAGGCTTTTCTTCCAAGAGGCTTCTGGGTGGTCTCAAACCTCCAACCTTTTGATCAATAGACGAGTGACCCCCATTTCTCTTTAGTCTCCTTTAATCTGGAACACTTCGGTGTTTATCCTTCCTGACTTGACTTTTTGGGGAAAAGTATAGGCCAGTTATTTGTAGAAGATCCCTCAGTTTTGTTTCTCTCTGATGTTTCCTCATTGAATGTATGTATGCATTTTTGGCAAGGATACCACAGAACTGATAAGCCCTCCTTCTATCATGGCAGGAAGTACACGATGTCACTTTGTCCCATTACTAGTAATGTTAACTTTGGCTACTTGGTTAGGATAGTCTATCAGATTTCTCCACTGTCAAGTTACTGTTTTTCCCATTGTAATTATTCAAAATCAGCCAAACTGCAAGGTTTGAGGGTTTGTTAATTTGCTAGAGGGACTCGCAGAACTCATTGAAAACTATCGTACTCACCAAAACCAAAGGGAACTGCTCCGAAAGATTTTCATGTTACTGTTGGGTTTTTTGGTCTTTTCTCCAATTTTAAAAATTCTTTATAAGCTCTTATCCGTGATAAACGTTACAGATATTTTCTCCCAACTCTCTAGTTGTCTTTGACTATGGTATTTTTTACCAGTATAAAAAGCTTATTTTTTATGTATTAATCTTTTTGTTGCCTGTTGATTTTAGAAAGCCTTGCCCTACACTGAGGTTAAGTATGAATTTACCCATGTTTTTCTAGTGCTTGTGTGGTTTCATTTTTTTACATTTAGGTAGATCCCTGATTTATTTTGGAGTTTATTCTTGTGCATGTGTGAGATAGGGATCTAATTTTAGTTAACTGAATGATACCTTTGATTTTAAGTCATCCTAACCAAGAGTAGTCTACTTTTGTGTCAGAAGTGTTTTAAAAATTTTATAGGTTTTACATGTTTCTCGTTAATTTATTCAGAGTATTCAGTTTTTGTTTTTGCTGCTATTGGAAGGGATTTTCTCTAGCGTTTATGTGCTTTACTGGTTGTAGATGTGACGGCAATTGGTTTATGTTCATTGGGTATCTTGCTTCCTGACTGAATTCTTACATTGTTTTTTACCATTTTTTAGGTGTGACATCATATCACCTCAAATAGAGATGATTTTATATCTTACCAATTTTTTTGCCTTTAATGTTTCTTGCCTCATTGCATTGCTTAATACATCCAGCGCAGTGTTGAACCGTGGCAGAGAAATGGCACCCTTGCCTTCATTCTTGCTTTTAATGGAAATGCTCCAGTGTTTTCCTGTTAAGATGCTGGCTTTCAGACTACGGTGAACATATTTTATGACTCGTAGCCACCTTATAGGAATAGAGTAGAACTGCCCCATAGGATTTACAAGGCTGTCATCTGTATGGGAGCAGACTGCCACGTCTTTCTCCCATGGGTTCGAACCTCTGACCTTTGATTGGCAGTTAAGTACTTTAACCACTGTGTCACCAGAGCTTCTCACCATAACCAAACCAAAACCAAGCCTGTTGCTGTCGAGTCGACTCTGATTCACAGCAACCCTATAGGACAGAGTAGAATTGCCCCATTGCGTTTCCAAGAAGCTGCTGGTGGATTCGAACTGCTGACCTTCTGGTTAGCAGCCAACCTCTTAACCACTGTGCCACCAGGGCACCATCATGATAGCAGTACCCATCAATTCCTATCAAGTGTTCTCACTAGGAATGGGTGTTGAATTTTGTCAAAAGCTTTTTTTCAACATTGTATTATTGAGAATGCTTTAATAAAAAGACTTGTTAACGAGAACTCTTAAGGTGTAGCAAAGGTAGCAACTGTAGGAAGAAACTACCACCTCTAGGAAACAAGTGAACAAGGGAAAAAAATATCTTAGGGGAGGGGCCTGCTGGCTGAATCAAATCTCAGAGAAAGGTTGACTGCTGCAGGGAAGAGCAGCACAAGGAGCTGCCCATTATCACGATGAAGACAACCTTTGCCTGAAAAATCCTTGGTGTGTTAGCCTTCCACCTCCTCAGGAATCCATTGTTGGTTAGCAATAATTAGCTTTTCTGTAGGGTCAGTATGAGTCAGAATTGACTCAACAGCAATGGGTTTGGTTTTTTATACTCTACAAACCTTCATCAGTCCTTCACTACTTTGGTAATTGGAAGGCTTCGTAGGGAGAACCAAAGGCAAAGACAAATCTCCTACATAAGGCAAGTTAGGTTTTGCCGTGAGCTGGGGCTTCTCAGGCATGTGACAACTTCTCAGTCACCGTAGACATCCCTTCATCTTTGCACATGGGCATAGAGCTCTTACCTGGATCTGTGCACTTTTGTAATGTAAATATGTTGTTATTCTAAACTTTTGTTTTTAAGAGCCCTCTTTCAGAGCGTTTTTACCTGCACAGTCCATTGAACTTAGGTCGCTGGATATTTAGAAAAAATAGAAACGGCTGTGTATTACGTAAAATGTCAAAAATGACCAGTGTAACTTTATTGCAAGAACAGTTACCTGAACTCTTGGGAATAAGCATCACTGCCTGGTATGCGATTCACATAAACCAGAAACGAGTGTCACTCAGAACCCAGCATAGGCCTGAGCGCACGCTAGTCACACACCAGGAGTTACTTTACTCCTAATAGAATTCGCTGACGGGATGCTTCAAAATCAATAGATCAGTAGAAAAACCCACGTAACCATGACTGAAGATAAGTTTGTTATCAGGAGAAGAGATCATGACAAGAACAGAATGCTTACAGTGAGTGATGCAAAGAAATTACTTGTAAGTAATAATTAGGTGTTGAAATAGTTATAGCTGATTAAAGCCGATCTAACTGCAGTGGAATTGGAAATGAAAACCAAGGTGTGAGCAACGGCTCGACTCGCAGAGGAGGTTCACAGAAGGTACTTCTCTTCCCCACGAACATAGCTGGATATAAAACCCTGCCAAAATTAGCTGTTGTGTGTTAACATTAATGCAGCATACAATGCTCATTTAATATTATTCACATGTAAGTAAACATTCCAGAGGGTTTCTCACCACTTACGTTTTCAAATGACCACTTTGAGAAGAAAACGTCACCTTCCCCTTCATTTTAAACATAGGTATTTCTTCTCATTCTAACGCATTTGAATTCTATGACTAGGTACTGACTACGTGATATCCCGACTAAGAGAATCATAAATATTAATCAAATACAGCTTTTTCCAGAGGCTTTGCTTCCTCTGGCAGTGCTGACATAAGAAGCAGCTGCTGTTCTGTGCTCTCAAAGGGAGCTGGTAGTGCCACCACGTTGAAAAGGAGGAAAACTGATAGCAGCCATTTCTTGCCACATACAAAAATGATTTATACCTATATGTGGTTTCCTTGCTATAGTTATATAAAACAAATGCCATTGAGTTCAGTCCGACTCATGACGACCACAGATCTGTGCCCTATAGGGTTTTCAGTGAGTGAGTTTTCAGAAGATTGCCAGGCCTTTCCTGTGAAGTGCCTGAGTTAACTTAAACCGCCAGCTTTTCAGTTAGCAGCCATTAACTGTTTGCACCACCTAGAGACTCTATAGACAGACTATTAGAAAACTAGAAGCTTCAAGATGAAGGGCAGTTTCAAATATTAACCTGGAGGTAATGTGTATAAGAGAAAGGAAAGTAGGGCAAGTATGGAGGCTAAAAAACCAATTAAGAGGTTAGTAATATGCTGGAGGGAAGCACATTGGTTAAAGTGTTTCACCACTGTCTTAGGCTAGGTTCTCTAGAGAAGCAAAACCAGTATAGTGTATATATGTATACAGGGAGAGATTTATATCAAGGAAATGGTTCACAGGGTTCTAGAGGCTGTAATGTCCTAAGTCTGTGGGTCAGGAATAGAGGCTTCTGCCGATTCACATAGCTACGGGGCTGAGGAGCCCAAGATTGGCAGGCAAGACCGCAGCTTAGCTCAAGTCCCAAAAACTGGAGGTCAGACAGAAAAACCAAAAGCCCCCAAGCCCCACATGAATGTCCACCCACACTGGATGCAGACCACACGCCCAAGGAAACTCCTTTTCAACCAGGTGGCTGCTCACTGCAGATCCCATCGTGGGGGTGATCACGTATCATATCTCAGTAGGGAAGTGATCACAACATTACACAACTGCCAAAGGACTGAGAATCATGGCCCAGCCAATTTGATACACAATCTTAACCATCACAGCTGCTAATCAAAAGGTCAGCAGTTTGAAGCCACCAGCCTCTGCAAGAGAAAGATGTGGCCTTCTGCTTCTGCAAAGATTTACAGCCTTGGAAACAATACGGAGGCAGTTCTGCTTTGACCTATAGGGTCACTGAGTCGGAATCGACTCAGCAGCAACAGGGTTTAATACGCTGCATAGAGGCATCTTGGAAGACAGGCCTGCTGATCGGTTTTTGAAAAGTCAGCCTTGAAAACCCAATGGGACAGTTCTCTGCACACATGGGGTCGCCACGAGTCAGAATCGACTAGATGGCGACCAGCAACAATATGCTGCATGTCTGAGTTTATAGAAGCTTAATGTATCCGCGGAAGTAACAGACCAGATAATTGCTAAGAACTCAGTGGCTGAGTGGAAAGAAAGAGAAGCATCCTAGATGACTCAAGAGGGCCTGGGCCTAGGTACCTGGGAGAACAGTAGATGCTGGAGAGGAAAAACAGACAAATGTTTACAGGGTACCTTGAAACTAGGAAGAACCTTCAGCCAGAATTTAGGGAACTGATGAGGCTAGGATGACAACAATCCATAGAGGACTTTCAAGGACAACCAGAATATTTGGGCGAAGAGGGTCAGTATGAGGCCTGATTTTCTAACAATAAGCACCATTACTATGAGAGTTGAGGACATTGGTTCTATTTCCAGTTTTCTTTTAGATTACCTTATTTCCTCAGTTTCCACATCTTTTGAAAGGGCTTGATACATACCTGTCTCACGTGGCTCTGAGCTGGTGCTGAAGAAACTGAAGGCGCTGCCGAGAGTTTTAGTGTGGTATCCCGGCTGACTGCTAGTAGTGAAAAGCCGAGAGTTTTAGTGTGGTATCCCGGCTGACTGCTAGTAGTAAAAAGCCGAGAGTTTTAGTGTGGTATCCCGGCTGACTGCTAGTAGTGAAAAGCCGAGAGTTTTAGTGTGGTATCCCGGCTGACTGCTAGTAGTAAAAAGCCGAGAGTTTTAGTGTGGTATCCCGGCTGACTGCTAGTAGTGAAAAGCCGAGAGTTTTAGTGTGGTATCCCGGCTGACTGCTAGTAGTGAAAAGCCGAGAGTTTTAGTGTGGTATCCCGGCTGACTGCTAGTAGTGAAAAGCCGAGAGTTTTAGTGTGGTATCCCGGCTGACTGCTAGTAGTGAAAAGCCGAGAGTTTTAGTGTGGTATCCCGGCTGACTGCTAGTAGTGAAAAGCCGAGAGTTTTAGTGTGGTATCCCGGCTGACTGCTAGTAGTGAAAAGCCGAGAGTTTTAGTGTGGTATCCCGGCTGACTGCTAGTAGTGAAAAGCCGAGAGTTTTAGTGTGGTATCCCGGCTGACTGCTAGTAGTAAAAAGCCGAGAGTTTTAGTGTGGTATCCCGGCTGACTGCTAGTAGTGAAAAGCCGAGAGTTTTAGTGTGGTATCCCGGCTGACTGCTAGTAGTGAAAAGCCGAGAGTTTTAGTGTGGTATCCCGGCTGACTGCTAGTAGTGAAAAGCCGAGAGTTTTAGTGTGGTATCCCGGCTGACTGCTAGTAGTGAAAAGCCTAGAGTTTTAGTGTGGTATCCCGGCTGACTGCTAGTAGTGAAAAGCCGAGAGTTTTAGTGTGGTATCCCGGCTGACTGCTAGTAGTGAAAAGCCGAGAGTTTTAGTGTGGTATCCCGGCTGACTGCTAACAGTAAAAAGCCGAGAGTTTTAGTGTGGTATCCCGGCTGACTGCTAACAGTAAAAAGCCGAGAGTTTTAGTGTGGTATCCCGGCTGACTGCTAGTAGTGAAAAGCCGAGAGTTTTAGTGTGGTATCCCGGCTGACTGCTAGTAGTGAAAAGCCGAGAGTTTTAGTGTGGTATCCCGGCTGACTGCTAGTAGTGAAAAGCCGAGAGTTTTAGTGTGGTATCCCGGCTGACTGCTAGTAGTAAAAAGCCGAGAGTTTTAGTGTGGTATCCCGGCTGACTGCTAGTAGTAAAAAGCCGAGAGTTTTAGTGTGGTATCCCGGCTGACTGCTAGTAGTAAAAAGCCGAGAGTTTTAGTGTGGTATCCCGGCTGACTGCTAATAGTAAAAAGCCGAGAGTTTTAGTGTGGTACCTCGGCTGACTGCTAATAGTAAAAAGAATACAGTAATTAAGCTAACAGGAGGAGGGGGATGGAATATTGAAAAAATAATTTGAAAAGGAAAGAAAAAGGAAACTAGATCAAAAAAAAAAAAAAAGCTAGCCTCTGATTACTTCATTAAAGCGGTGTATGTGATCACCAGCACGAGGTTATCTTTTCCCCTTTATGTTTAATAAGTATTTTGTGGGGAAACTAAATACGCTGTTCCTCATCACATTTTCCATTTACTCGTTTGTACTTTGGCTCTCGAGAACTTGTACTGATTTTCTTCAACTTGAACTTGCACATGTGCAGTTCATGGCCTGTTCCACAGTCGGCCCCTGGCCCTGTTAATGATTGATGATAATTGTGCTTTTCCATCGTCTGGATTCCTGTGTATTTTATCTGGTGAGGTCCACATGTAGAGTCGCTGGTTATGTTGATGAAAAAGGGTATTTGCAATGAAGAAGTCATTGGTCTTGGGAAATTCTATCAGGGGATTCCCAGTGTTGTTTCTATCACCAAGGCAATATTTTCCAACTACTAATCTTTTGTCTTTGTTTCCAACTTTCACATTCCAATCACCAGTAGTTATTAATGCATCTCGATTGCATGTTTGATCAATTTCAGACTGCAGAAGTTGGTAAAAATCTTCCATTTCCTCATCTTTGGCCTTAGTGGTTAGTGCCTAAATCTAATAGCCCTATTATTAACTGATCTTCCTTGTAGGCGTATGGATATTATCCTATCACTGACAGCCTTGTACTTCAGATCTTGTAATGTTCTTTTTGACAACGAACGTGATGCCATTCCTCTTCAATTTTTCATTCCCAGCATAGTAGTCCATATGATTGTTTGATTCAAAATAGATGATAACACCAGTCCATTTCAGCTCACTAATGCCTAGGGTATCGATCTTTATGTTCACTTTTGACAACTTCCAATTTTCCTAGATTCATACTTTGTACATTCCACATTCCAATTATTAATGTTTGCAGCCATTTCTTCTCATTTTGAGTTGTGCCACATCTGCAAATGAAGGTCCCAAAAGCTTGATTCCATCCACATTGTTACGGTCAACTCTACTTCGAAGAGGCAACACTTCCCCAGTACTGTTCGGAGTGCCTTCCAACCTGAGGGGCTCATCTTCCGGCACTGTATCGGACAATATTCCACTGCTATTCGTAAGATTTTCACTAGCGAATTTTTTCAGAAGACCACAAGGTCCTTTTTCCTAGTCTTAGTCTGGAAACTCAGCTAAAACCTGCCCATCAAGGGTGACCCTGCTGGTATTGGAAATACCGGTGATAAAGCTTCCAGTATCACAGCAACACGCAAGCCACCACAGTATGACAAACTGACAGACGTGTTGAGGGAATGGTTTTAGGGACCCCCAACTGTGGACTTAGGGTTTCCTATTTTATCAGTGGTTTATAATCTGTTATTATGCTGCTGTCCAATCAGTTTGCCAAGATTTGACCAGTGGGAGCCCCTTCAATGACTTGTGTGTCCTCTGGACGTGTCCCCTCGTTCTTTGAGCATCTCCTTGCTTTCTGACACGGGATGTTCCAGACTGTCTTCTGCTTACCTTGCCCCAGTCCTGGAATCAGCCATTTGCCACGGAGCTCTAGTTCTTTCTACTGGGGTATCTGGATGCTAGGTGTAATGTAATCACTGCTGTTGAGTGTTGCTGCTCCCAGGCTACCTTGGCAAACATAACGGTACATATACATACACATGGCATCCCTGGGTAGCACAACCATTTAAGCATTCACCTGCTAACCAAAAAATCTGCAGTTACAGTCCACCCACAGGAGCCTCACAAAAAAGCCCTGGCAGTCTACTTCCAAAAAAATCCACGACTGAAAACCCTGTGGAGCACAATTCTACTCTGACACATACAGGGTTACCCTGAGTTGGAATCGACTTGACAGCTACTGGGTCTGAGTTATACATACACACACATACGTATACACGTATTTACAAAAATAGTTCCTATCTGTATGTTGACATCTATTAGTCTACACTGATACCTCCAGTTCCACTTCATTACCTCCTTTTCTATATTTGTATAACTCCCTTCTCTGACAGTGAGAAAGCTGGCTTCCAGTATCCTTCGTATGTGTACATATCTTATTATTGCCTTCATTGCCCACATGGGCACCCTTTCAGCCCCACCTGATCTCTGGCCACTAATCCGGACCACCCCTCTACGCGGATGCCCTTCTCTCCCTGCCCAGGCTTTACTACCTCTTGCTGTCCAGCCTTCCTACACAGACATAGACACAAGCCAGTACTGCTCTGGCTTCAACAAACAGTACTACTGAGTCCACAGTGTGTCTACTTCGCTGTTCCCCATCTGAAGATGTTAGGGTTGTTCAGAAAGGGAAGGGAACTAATTTCTTACAGAGAGCATTACCCTGAGAACAAACCAACGAGGACATAAGAAAGGAAAATTACAGGTCAATCTCAAAGACAGATGCAAAAATCCTAAACAAAAATATTAACAAGCTGAATCTAATGATACATACCAAGTGGGACTTCAATAGATGGTTGATTTGACATTCAAAAATCTATTAAATTCACATTAATAGAATGAGATGCAAAGAAAGTATAAAAATTCAGCATTCACTCCATTAAGAAAACAGATTCTCTTATTAAGCTTAATAAGAATGCCAACTGTCACTCCATCTATTTAGCACTGTACTGGAAGCCTAGACAGGAATAGGCAAGCTAGAAGAACTGGAAACAGAAAATTCAAACTTTTCTTATTTGCAAATAACATAATTGAGTGAGAAGGAAATCCAAACTATTTAAATTAATAAGGGACTTCAGCAAGGTTGCTGGATGAAAGGACTTTTCTTTTTTGAATATTTTATTGTTGTTCTTGAGAATATATACAGCAAAAGCAAACTGAGTTTCTATATGTATAATCCAGTGACTATTACATTCTTCAGGTTGTGCGGCCATTCTCACCCTCCTTTTCTTAGTTGCCTCCTATCTATTCTTCCGTTGTCAATTTGATACCATATAGATTGAAGAGCATAATGCTCAAGGGAGACATTTTTTATTAGTTCAGCTACTGTTTGGTTTTAAGAAGACTTCAGGGGATAGTCTTGGTTTAAGGTTTAAAGATTACCTTTGGGCAATCATTCAGCCTCCATGGCTCTCTGTAGAAAGTCTGATTCTCTGAGAATTTTCAGTTCTGTTCCAGATTTTCCCCCTTTTGATCAGGATCCTTCCATGGAATCTTTGATCGAGATGTCCAGTAATGGTAGCTGGGTACCATCCAGTTCTTCTGGTCTCATGGCAATGGAGGCAGTTGTTTAGTGCAATTAGCCACACATTCCATGTTCTCCTCCTATTCCTGACTCTCCTTCTTCCTCCATTATTCCAGAATAGAGAACATTTGTTGTCATCTTGGATGAACACTTGCAAGCTTTTAAGACCGTGGGCACTATGCAGCAAACTAGGAGGCAGAACAAAAGCACTAAACATATTATTAGACCAATTAACTGGGATGTCCCACGAAACCATGACAAAGGACTTTTCAGTCTCAGTGAAAATTAAACATTTCACTATTTAGAATGTTTTGCTGTACTGTCTTGTAGACATTTATCAGATGAAAAATATCCCCTTTATATACCAAAACCCGTTGCCATCGAGTTGATTCTGACTCATAGTGACCCTATAGGACAGAGTAGAAGTGCCCCATAGAGTTTCCAAGGAGTACCTGGTGGATCTGAACTGCCGACCATTTGGTTAGCAGCCGTAGCACTTAAGCACTACACCACCAGGGTTTCCCCCTTTATATACAGAAGTGTTGTATTTCTATATACCAGCAGGAAATAAGTATAAAATGAAACTTAAAAAATACCATTCAGAATTGCATAAAAACAAAATAATAATAAATCTAAGATTACAAGATACACACACACGCTATATAAAATGTTCCTGAGAGGAAGAGAACCTAAATAAGTGGAGGATTATACAGTGTTTGTGGATTGTGAGATTCAGTGTTCTAAGATCTCAGTTCTCTCCAAATGCATCTATGAAACCCTTGCCTAGGAACCTTCACGAAGATTGCAGATTTGAAAAGATTGAATCACCAATGCATCAATAATTTACACCAGTGCTACAAGAAACCTGAAGGTTTGGATTTAGCTTTAGGTCCAGCACAGGCAATCCTGTGAAATTCTGCACAAAGCCACTGGTGTGTAATAAAATAGATTAAAACCCGTGTGAGAGGAGCACTTAATTCATCTACTGACGACACATGCACCTCAGTGACTAAAAGCAAGAACTCGCCTGCTTAGCAGCAGTGGAGGCAACAAATAGGCAAAAGGGCTTAAAATCCTCAGATTTGGCCAGAGGACACCCACACAGTTTGGGAAAGTCATCTAACAATAAAAATACTGCATATTTATAAAAAGGGATTTGTTATGAATTAAATACGGAAATTTTCCCCACTGTAACATTAAAAATGTGCTGACTTTTCAGAACTTTCTTAACATTTGTTTCTAATGGAACTGATATAATTCTACAAATTTAAATTATCCAAAGTTCACAATTATTTGCAATACATTTAGTTTTGTGATAAGGTTATGTTTGAGTAAGACGTTTTCATATTATTCGGTGTTCCCTCCATGATTACTTTTTCATGTGTTCAGTTCCTCTTCCCTTTTAAAAATTAAGTGAATAAAATCAATTAGCAGCAATTGACTTATGAATTGAAAATAGGGCCAAGTTCAACTCCAACGCTTATGCTTTTAAACAAGATTCAGCATCTTTTATTTACATCTTGATGACATACATTAATGGTTTCATACAATTAACTAAATCTAATAACAATGGCGAGGATGGAACATAAAAGACAATTCCAAATTTCAGTCATGCTGAAGTACATTTTCACAAACTGAAAACACCATAACTGAGCAGCCGTTATACAGTTATGGGCTATAAGCGAATTCAGTTCTTAAAACTGAAAGTCAGCCACACAGCTATTAAACACCGGAACACTTGCCAACGCAGATATTACATGTGCAGCTGTAACGCATGCATGGCTGTCACGCTGACTCCTAAGCCTTAAAGCCATTTTTAAAGTAAACAAGTATCTCAATAATATATGTACATCAAGGCACATTCTCTTCTTGTGCTTTAGAAATGATTTACATGTGGTTTGCTTATTTCTTAATTTCACACTTTATAATAGCTTCTAATACTTGAAAGTTTAATTTTGACATTTATAGCTTCAGTGGTGATTTCTTAGAAAAGTGAGATTTCCTTGTGGTTATTCTGAAAATCAGAAAACTGGATAGCTTCAAGATGTGGGAATTTAAAATCTAACACATGAATTAATATAATTTAGTTTTCCCATAACTTTTTAGAATAATTTACTTTCAATAATTTGGTGGACTGTGATCATTTAATTTCTTCCAGTAGTATACTATAACGAGGGCTGCACTGAAGAACATTCAGTCTTTCTCCAATTATTTGACAATTACATGGTATTAGGGGGCTACTGCAGATGTCTACTATTGCTGTCCTATTTCTAAACTGTCGTTTTTCAACAAAATTAAACAATTAAACATGATACGAAAGCTGAAAACATACCAAACCAAGTTTTAACTTGTTCATTCTTCAGCAAAAGAACTAGATTCCTTGTTTTTTTCATTCTTTCCGTTTATCGGCCTATGTTATCAAGGAGAAATTTCCATCAACACTATTGAGTAACAGCTTTTTTCTCATGGCCCGCTTACCTGCCTTGAAGAGACAGCATCCAAAGGCTTTAATAGGCATTTCATGTATTTTAATGGCATTTTAAAAGTCGGCTGTTAATTCATGGTTTCCCCGTATAGGTAAGTAGACTGTGCAAACTTGATTGTTAACATGTAACTTATTAAGTGCTTTAAAATAAAGATCCCTGACTTAAAGAGGGGGTTAAAATAAATAGTCAACAATCACAGATTTGAAGCATTTAAAAAATGTAATATATCTATATATTCTACTAAAATGCTTTATACTGGAATTTTCTTTTTAATCCATAAATGGGGCAGATGAAATCATAGAACCTTACCTCTATATTCCGAGGATAAACAGAGAAGAAAAGCCCATTGGTGCAGCCTTTGAAACTCAAAACATATAATAAAATAGTGTCAAAATGCAAATGAAGCTGAGTCATTTTAATTCATAAAAAATTATACCATGATAAACCACTACCATCAAATAGATTCATTTTCAATTCCTTTACAGTAAATGCATTTTTCTAGAGGACCCACTGGCCAAACAGTTCAGAAATGTCATATCAGTAAACAGCCCAGAGCCTTGACAAACTCTAAGTTGATAGTCACAGAGTACTGTAAACAAATGTTCCATGAGTTCACCGTACATGAGATGTCACTTCGTTTTCATCTCCATTACTATATTCACTCTGCTTCTGAAATATGTGCCACCTCTACTTCAACAGTCTGAATAGCTTCTGCAACTTCAGAAAGCTTCTGTCCTTGCTGTTGGGCCAATACGTAATTAACCACCTGCATGATACTTTGGTCAGAAAGCGTAGATACGGATGGACACTCTTCAGTAGCTGCAACAGCTTCGAGGGCTTCCATAGTTTCTCCTGTCACCACTACAGTCTCAAGTTCTTGAGGACCACTGCTTTCTTGTCCCTGCATGTCTGCTGTTAAGATGCTAACGGCGTGTTCCACTTGAGTTCCTTGGTTATGAAACTGAAGGGTATCTTTCTCCAGCATAATTTTGCAAGGCACATAATCTCTGTGGAATTTAGTCATATGTTTGCGAAGTGTTCGAGCGTCTATGTAGGCTTCGCTACATACAGGACAGACATAGGGCCGCTCACCAGTATGTGTTCTGACGTGGCGTTTTAGAGATCGGGCATCAGCCCAAGCTACTCCACATGTTAAGCACTCAAATGGCTTAACTCCTATCAAAAAAAAAAAATAATAAGGGGGTGTGGTGAGGTGCAAGCACCAAAATATATTAAAGTTGCCCGCTAAATGTTTCTCTTTAAATACAGTAACCCATTACCCTTTCCATCTTGACTTTGGCAATCTTGTCCTGAGGACCTAATTATTTAGAATAAACAAAATTCTGTACTATAATCTCTCTAAAGATGTTCTCAGGTATAGAAAATTACTGAGAAATTTGAGTGACATGGGTTTCCATGCATAATCTCATTCCATCTTCACAGCAATCCTATAACAATAAATGCCTTAGGATAAGGAAAATGAGGATTCCCATAGTCTAGTTCTACAAAAAAATGCTGATGTAGAGTTCAACTCACTAAAAAAGAACACACACGCACACACACAGACACACACACAACAATCTGGTTCAGGATCCCCTGTATCAACTGAGTTAATGTTTCAAGATGTGGAATTAACCTCTAATCAAGGAAAGGGTGGCAGTAGGAACAAGAGGGCGGTGGAAGGAGAATCACTACTGGCCTGACTTGTGTTTACTTAGACATGTATCATGTTGAGTAGAGTTACCTTCATGGTTATTCATGTGTCTCCTGTACTCTCTCAGCTGAGTGAATTTTCTTCCGCATTGTTCACACACCCATTCCAGGTTCTGTTTTGCTCTTCCTTTTTTGCCATGGGTAGCTTTCTTTACATGCCTTCGGAACAACGCTTTTTCATAAAATTCTTTGCCACATATATTACACCTAAAATAGGCGGAAAAACCTAAATTAGTTTTTGAAAACACCAAGAGCCTTAAGAATCAATCCAAGGGTATCTGTATGTGTGTGTGTGCACATCCCAATTAGGTTCAGACCCCTGTCCAAGTCACCCACCTGTAAGGCTCAGTGACAGAATGAGACTTGACGTGGGAATACCAGTCCTTCTTCCAGCTGTAGCACTTGTCACAAAACTGGCACTGGAACGGCTTCACACCCAGGTGTTTGTTCATGTGCTGGCGAAGATCTCTCGCTTCAAAGAAGCTCTTCTCACATCTGCCATAATAAAGTTCAATCACCCAGCTGGGTCATCTTCCTTCAGAGCAAGTTCCCAACAACTCACTATGTTCTTGCCTTTCTACAACTCCACCGTCAGATGATCCCAATCTAAAACAAAGGACTTCCCAGCATTCTGAGCTCGTATCAAGGCTGCAGGATCTTCAGTCCTGTAACCTCTAGAGTGTTACAAGTATCTTAGAAAGAACCATGTAGAGTCCCCAAAAGTTATTACAGTGGACACTGATTGTCTCCTCCCTTCTACAGAAGAAACCCTAAATTTTTCTTTCTGGGATTCACCCCTCTCCTGTTCTCTGTGTGCTGGGGACAGGCTTCACCACTGACTCCAGGGAGGAAGCAATGACTCAGGCCTAAGTCAGTCACGGCACAGCACTGGCCAGCGTGTCGGACTCAGGGGTGACCAAATGATTTAACTCACTCACATCACAGAGAACCTCAGGGCTTTTACAGGAACTACCAGAAAAGAAGCTTGAGCATGTGGGAGCTAACGTGATGTGAGGCTGGAAAGCTGTCACTACTCTGTAACCATATGAAGCCTGAGGGATGCCAAGTACTAATGACTCTGAACCTAGTTTAATTAAACCATTCAGACTCCTAGACTTTATCTTTCCATTCAAGCCAGTTTAGCTTGACTTTTCTTTCATCTGCAACTGGAAATGTCTTGACAGTAAACCTTTTGCTTTAAAACAAGGCTGATTATAGTTACACCTGCAAATATGGCAGAATAGGGAACTCCAAAAGCCCATCCCTCCAAAAAAGTAGGGGATCATTTGGCAAAAACTGTGAGAACCAACTTTATCAAACTCTGGAAATTAATCAAGAGTTTCCAGCAACCAAATGTTACTGGTGAAGAATGAGCTTCTTCAATCAAGTAGACACATGAGACTATGTTGGCATCTCCTGTTTGGAGGGGAGGTGAGAGGGCAGAGGGGGCCAGAAGCTGCCTAAATGGACACGAGGAGAGAGTGGAGGAAAGAAAGACTGTGCCGTCTCATTAGGGGGAGAGCAATTAGGAATGTATAGCAAGGTGTATGTAAATTTTTGTACGAGAGACTGACCTGATTTGTAAACTTTCACTTAAAGCACAATAAAAAAAAAAAAAGTTTCCAGCAACTAGGCAAAAAATCAAGGATAAAACTTGAATTTCACTAAGAAAGCTTTGTAGCATTTTAACTTACCCCAGCCCCATGGCCTGCTCCCCAACTTAGCAATGGCCTTGAAGACAATGGCCCACACTCCCAGTATAGGTCTCTAGTATCAGAGGGAGCAGAGTGGACCTTATAGTGAAAAATAAATGAATTAGCTGGTGACTCCTGGGGCAAGGAATAACAGTTGGACATACGACAGACAAATCAAAAGCTTGAAGGTCAAGGATGGAGAATGAAGCGCTTTGGGGAATGTTGTTCTGTGCTGCTGAGTCAATTCCGACTACTAACGACCCTATGTGACAGAGCAGAACTGACCCGTAGGGTTCCCAAGGCTCTAATCTTCATGGGAACAGATTGCCAGGTCTTTTCTTCTGTGGAGCAGCTGGCAGGTTTGAACAGCCAACCTTTCCGTTAGCAGCCGAGCACTTAACCATTGTACCGCCAGAACTTTGAAAAGCTCTCACATATTCCTGGGAATCTAGAAGGCCACACGCATGCCCGGGGCTGGGCTGGGCGTATGCTCAGAGAAGACCTGACAAGGCCCTAAGCTCTACCTCTGGCCGACCTTCAAGCTCTGCACAAGCAGGAAGCCAAGGCTAAGGCAGAGTTGCGAAGTGCCTGGCTGAGTGTTGAAGGCGTTCTGAAATTAGACAGTGGTGATGGCTGCACAGCATTGTGAACATACTAAAAGCCACGAACTGTACACTTTACATTGGTTAAAATGTAGTTTTAAGTTATGTGAATACCTGAATTAGGAAAAAAAAATTCCAAAAGGCTTTGAAAACTGAAAAAGGAGACAAAGTTGTCTGAAGGAAGGAGAAAACTAGCAGAGCATCCAGGACTTCAGAGGAACTGCTTAGAAACAAATTCTGGTTGGCAGTGAGGACTCTTCTTTCCCACAGTCCCCACCCCCACGTAGCACATTTAGAGAATCTCCTTAAGTCACTTTAAATGAGTTGTTTGTATGATATGAGATTTATACCTCAATAACGTGGTTTAAAAATAATAACAGGCATAACTAGGCAAAAAAATAAAAAAGACTGATGTGATGGTTAAGGTTGTGTGTCAACTTGGCTAGGCCACGATTCCAGAAGTTTGGCAGATAGTATGTAATCATCCTCCATTTTGTGACCTGATGTGAGCAGCCAATTGGCTGAAAGGCCAATGAGTTGAAAGCCAAAGAACTGCCTTAGGGGTGTGCCCTGCATCCAATATATATATGGATGTTCTGGCAAGGTTCTTTCTGGATCCCACTTTTGACTTGTCATCCTCTGACCTCTGGTTCTTGGGACGTGAGCCAACAGCCTGCTGCCTGATCTGCAGATTTTGGGATTTGTCAGCTCCTGCAACCCTGTGAGCCAGCAGGCTTCCACCTGACCTGCTGATTTTGGATTTGTCAGCCCCTGCAACCACAGAAGTCAGGAGAAGCCTCCAGCCCGATGCCAGACCCAAAGATTTGGGACTTGCCAACCTCTACAACTATGTGAGCCACGTCCTTGAGATAAAGCTCTCTCTATATATTTAGGCCTCACTGGTGTTGCTCCTCTAGGGAACCCAGCCTAAGACAACTGATTAAAATCAAGAGTAAACTGAAATTATAGTTCAAAATTATCTTCTAATACTTTCTTTTGAAAACAACTTTCAAAACAGAATAAGAACATAATGAAATTAACCGAATGCTTCACATATGAAAAACTTACTGAGTACAATGATACCCTCGAACCTCAGGCTTTGGCTGGTGTTTCTTTAGGTGCTTGCTGAGTCCAGAGCCCCTATGAAAAGACTTTCCACAAACTGAGCAAAGGTACTTGGACTCTCCTGTAAAAAATAAAAACCATGTCACAAATCCAGCAATCAGGTCTACTCTAACAGAATTCTTTATGCCGTATTTCAGAAGTTATTTTACATAAAGGTGATACAGAAGCTGTAACAGCTGGTGGCCAGCCAGCTTCTAAGAATAACCACCATGTCAAAAATCTTTATTTCCTCTGAACTACAGTACTAGCAAAAGCTACTACGCAAAGAATGTGATATGCCTGCATAATCTATGGATTATAGTAGTAACAGAGGTGAATGTAAGTTCTAGAGCAGGTATCTACCCTTCGTGAGCCATTTCCACACACCTGCTGTGAAGTATCTGAAAATAAGTACGTGTTCACTAAAAATTCTAATCAAATTGTAAGCCACTTACCATGCTGATTTTTACATCTGCCTGTTGCTTAACTTTTTTAAAGCATGACTATTTCTTTAGACGCCTGAATCTACGTTATACACGATTTAACACCCAGTACGCAATTTTTCTACATTGAGGAAGACTGCTTTTACACAAATAAGATAGCTCTAAAACTAGATTTAAGAAAACTTTTTAACTTCAAATACTCATTAATAAAAAAAATGTATATACATAACCATCACTGTGTCAGTATAATTTCCAGTATAATTACAGCTTATTAACGTTAATAGTAACTAACAGTAAACTAACACTATGTGAACTATAAATATGTCGACATGAATTTCTCATTACCTGTGTGAATACTCATATGTTCTTGAAGACTTCGTTTGGTAACAAATGACTTAACACACAGTTCACACTGGAACTGCTTTTGGGACTGGTGGAGACTCTGGTGTAATTTTAGACCATGCTTATAGATGAAAGTCTTTCCACAGACCTAGCACAGAACATGGGTATGTGAACCAGTAAAACGAGAGCAGAGGAACTAGTGTACTATTTTAAATAAAACTTTACATTTTAAGTAAAATGACAGAATGAAAGTTGAAATCAGAAGTGCCACTGATATCAGCTGGTTGATCCCCTTCAGACTCAGTACTTAAAACAAATACTGCTGCTACTTTTCTTAAATCCATGTGGTCTCTGGAGGACTTGAAAACAGTTCAAACAAACCTGGTGCCACTCTTGTGAGATGTATAATCTGTTAAAAAAAAAAAAAAAACCAACCCCCTTGCCATGGAGTCGATTCTGCCTGGTGGTGACCACATGTGTTACAGAGCAGAGCTGCTCCCAAGTTTATTCCCTATTTCTTTACTTTTCTTCCACAGACCACACTTTGTGGGTTCTGCTGCACTAAAAGACCGGAGGCCCAGTCAACACTTGGTATTTAAATTTATGAATAAAATGCTTAGTACCTGCCTCAAAATAATGGGGAACAGAGGGGGAGCAGGGCAGTGAGTGACAGTATACATAAAACAAGACTGACCATGAACTGGTTAACTATTGAAGCTGGGTGAAGGGCACACAGGGGTTCATTCTAGTCTCTTATAACATTCTATTCTCCTGTAATAAAAAGCTAAAAATGGGAAATATAAGAAATCTCATTGGTTCTAAAGCTGTTAATTAATAAAAACAGGTGCTACTAGAAATTTTCCACTATTCCAAATAGTCCGACGCTGGCTAATCATAGAGGATTCTTTACCCGGGAGTCATATTTAGGCATTTAGGAACCTCAGTCCTCAGCTCTTAGGCAGGACTTTCGGTGACCCAGGAGATTTGTTTCAGCCTTGGTTTCCTTTCCAGTCCAGTTTGGTCTTGCTGAAGGTTAAGGAATGGTTGGGATGATGAATTGGTCATTCCCACCCAGTATATCCTCTGGGCCCAAAAAAGTTCCAACATACCATGTAAATCCATTTCATATTACAACCCTTCACGGCAAACTGAAGAACACAACAGGGAATCAATCACCCTTAACCTAGGCAACCAACTGAAGAACCCACAGGTTGCACTTCGACTTTTTATACAAGAGGGGGTAACTCCAGAATTACATCAACCAGTCTCATCACGTAGTTAAGCTCCTATCTTTAAATAACAAAATAAATGTATGGCTTTACCTGGCATGCATGTGGCTTTACACCTGTGTGCTTTAACATGTGTATTCGAAGAGAATATAACTTAGGTAATGTCCTTCCACATATGGAGCATATGAACTCTCGCTTGGTTCTGCCCTTCTCCGATGGTGTTCCCGATGCCTCGCTGCACGTGGATGTGGAAGAGGATGATGTGGGGGCGTCTTTCCTGGCGTGTCGGATCAGGTGTGCTCTCAAGGAGGCACTGTACTGAAACTGTTTTTTACACAACTAAAAGAAAAAGTAAACAAAGTTCTGTCTAAATGTATTCCATTACAGAATTCTAAGTGAAACTCAACTTGTATTTCAACTTTTCATTTCTTTGTTACTATTATATAAATTAATACACACACATATTATGTAAAAGACAATGTGCTAGGTACCAGACAGATAAAGGCGAGAGGGACAAGACCCGGCCACTAGTCTGGAGAGGCTTAAGATCTAACTGCAGAGAGAATGGCCAGAACAATCAGGAAAGGCATCATCCACAACACGCATCTGCTGAATCAGTTACTAAGACCAAAAAACAAAACAAAAAACCCAAGCAGACTGCCCGCGAGACAATTCCAACTCATAGCGACCCTACAGGACAGAGTAGTACTGCACCATATGGTTTCCAAGGAGCGGCTGGTAGATTCGAACTGCCAACCTTTTGGTTAGCAGTCAAGCTCTTAGCCGCTGCACTACCAAGGCTTCTGGTAAATCAGTTACTAGCCCTCTGTGTTATTTATCAGCTTCAAAAAATGCAGTTGCTAAGGACTCCTCACCTGTTCTTTGTTTTTGTTTTTGCCATTTTATGAGTTTATGTTTTTAAAACAATCTTTTTACTGTTGTCTTACTAGGGTATCAGCAGAAAGTATAGGCTAAATCGCTGATGATTTTTTCTGCTAGGAAATGATTATGCACAAACCAGACAGTGAGTCCTACGCAACATGCAGCACGCTGTAGAGGAGACAGAGAGGGACTACAGGTGGGAGGGGAACAGCCAAGCAGGGAACAGGGTTCCACTTATCGTGAAGTTAGACTGTCTTTTCAGTTAGCTCTCCAGACCCTTACCGGACACTTGTAATCTCGAGATCTTTCGTGTTTCAGGGTGTGCATTATAAGGGCATATCGTCTCTGAAAAACCATCCCACATTCCCCACATTTATGCGATGCTTCTTCGCTGTTCTCTTTAGCATCCCTTTTTGGCTGTTTCATCTTTTTACCTCTTTGAACTAATTTCTGGGCCACCTGTTAAGGGATAGAAAACATAACCCAAATAAATATATTCATTTTGATTTTTAAAGTTATGAGTCGTGTTACAAATTTCTAAGAAAAACATTTCAAATTCACACCGCCTTATTGTTTGTATTTAAAACAGTAAGTTGCCTCCCTGCACCCCTCCCACATAACATTCACCATGGGAGAAGTTTATGAATAGAATGCTTTCAACCTGAAGCTAAAACTACAAATGTCAACCCCTTTACAACATACTTGTTGAACTGCTGACTTGGGAACAGCTTTCCGCTTCTGCAGCTTCTTCTCCATTCCCTTGTGCAGTCGGATATACCCTCCTTCACTAACAGAACGCTGCCGAAGCCTGCTTCTGTAAGTATCATCCTCAGGGCCGAGGTCTGCCTTTGATGTCGGGGTAATGGGATCTTCCTGATCTTTTAAAGGTGGGACGAGGTTCTGTTTATGCTCTGGAGTGTCCTCAGCACAGTTATCCTCATTGGCTGTATCAGTTCCCATATCGCTGTTCTCCGGGGAGCTACTGATCACATTGTCTTTTGAAAGTTTAGGATGAATATTAGAGATTGTGCTATCTTCTTTGCCGTTTGAAGTTTCTAGGCCTGTCTGGTTGTTTTTTATTGCTAAATCAACAGATTCCATTTCAGAATGGCTATCAGCGATACATTCAACAGGTGCCAGAGCAGTTTCAGCCGCTGAAGAAACCTGGGGCTCGGTCTGTCGTCCTAGCTCTCCATTCTGCTCTGCTTCTGGCAAGTCTCCATTTACTAGGAGTACAATTTCACATTCCTCTAGTTCAGGAGATAAAGCTGCTGTAGTTCCCTCACTGCTAGCCACAGGAGGGGCTGTTCCTCCATTCTGTCCTGGTAAGTCCTGGGTAGATGCAACTGTTTGTACTTCACCCTTTTTATACACTGTTAGCTGCTTCTCTTCCATCAGTTTGTGTACGCTTTCACAGATTTCTAAAACTTCTGACATGAAGAGATGACGAGCCAAGATGGCAACATCAGCCATGCTACAGAAGTCAAAACTCAGCACAGAAGTATAGGCGAATTCTAGTAGAGGAAGGAAGCTTGCCTTACAAAAACCTGGAAGAAACAAGAAAGGCATGGGGCAAAAAAGTCAATCGCCACTAAAACACCTTATAAAAACAATTAATACAGAATTAGGACAACATACAATAGAATATAAAGACAAATATGACCATTTATTTTGTAATTAAATACCCCAGATCTGTTTTGTGTTCTGTTTGCTTATTAAACCTTAAATCACTCACTTCTATGAGCCCAAGTATCTCAATACCTAAAACATAAGATACCATCAGACCTACTACCTCAAAGAGTTGTTCCAAGGCAGTCATTTTCAAACTGTACTCCTCTAGAACCCCAGGGGTTCCACAAATTCTCAAGAAACAGTTGTTGGAGAACGGAGGATAGGAAAACAGGGAGGTAGGTGAGTAGACAGGGGTATGACCAACCTGTGCTCTAACCTCACTTCCAGAAGTATAGCTGTATTTTTAATAATAGAAGTCTAAATTAAAATTTGCCTGAGCAAAGAGTGTCACGACTAAGAATTAAAAACCAAGGTCTAATGCAGGGGTCAGCAAAATTTTTCTGCACAGAGTCACATGGTATATACTGCGGGCCATAAGGTATTTGTTGCAGGGACTCAACTCTGCCATGTTGCTGAAAAACAGCAGCCAGAGACAATATGTGAACGAATGGATGTGGCTATGTTCCAACACAACTTTACTTATAAAAAATAACAAGGGGAAAGGTTGGCCCCTGGGGCTGTAGTTTGCCATCCCTGGTATAAGTAAACACATGAGGTATTACATTCTCATTTTATTTGAGAAAATAAGGTCAGTTTATTTCTTTTCTAAGTTCTCAGTGCTTCAACTTTCGAAAGCCATTTAAAATTTTTAATACTCACATGACTCAAAACTGAGAAAAGACAAAAGATTACACAGTGACAACTGTAACTCCATTTCCATACCCAGTCTGATTAAGCATTTGTACAGCTTCCCCCAGCTTGTTTACACAATCAGGCAAGTATTCTTACTCCCCCTTCTTACAGTAGGTCTCACTGGCTAAACACACTGTTCTCCACCTTGCTTTTTTCATATAACAATGTATCTAAGAGATCTTTTGTTAATATACAGAGCCAAAGCACCCTTTTTTAAAAAACTCCCATTTGCCGTCAGTTTTAATTCCAAGTACGCAGGAAGACGGAGGACAGAGAAGTACACAGAGAAGCCTCGAGCTCTGAGACATACTGGAAGTCAAGGTGAAAAATGAGAAGACTGCATACCAATGTATCATCATGGCTAGCTAATTCTGCCATTCCCAGGAAAGCTGATAATTAAATAGGCTGAAACCATCTTAATCCTTATGAGAACAAGTTAAGCTTGAGGTAAGTAAAAAAATTTCTTAAAAAAAAAATCACGTACCAATGATGTCATGTATTTTGGTCTTTTACCCAATGCCTTTTTAATTTCTAAGTTCAGAGCTATAAGAAGAATTTCCTATGAACCAGCAGAAACAAACAGGCTGAATCAGATCAACAAACATTTTAAGTGTTGTTATTAGCAAATATAAAAGAAAACAAAACTCTTTGTAGTTTGTTCTGGAAAGTTCTAGTTCATTAACTCTATAAAAAAAACTCTATAGCTGTGTCTAATTTGCTGTTAATTTTAGACTCTGTAGGTCATATGGTCTGTGCCGCAACTATTCCATTCTGCCCTTGGCTCAAAAGCAGAAACAGGTAACAGGTAAATGGATGGGCATGCTGTGTTCCAACAAAACTCTATTTACAAGAACAGCACGCAGTCTGGAACTGGCCCACAGGCTGTGGTCTGCCAACTCGTCCTTCAGCAGGATTAAAAACAAAACAAAACAAAAGTTAATAAACCTTTTGTAAGAAAGAATAAAAATGAGAGAAAAATCACAACCACTTATCAGGAATAAAAATGGAGACATATCTACAGTTGTTGCAGACATTTTGAAGGGGATATTACGAAAACTTTGTGCCAATTAACTTGCAATTTTAGATGAAATGGACGAATTCTAGAAAAACATAGTTTTATATAAATTACTCAAGATGAAATAAAAAACCCAAACAATTCCATAATCATTAAGTTCTCAAATTTGTAGTTAAAAATCTTCCTCCAAAGTACATTGCAGGCCCAGGCAATTTCAGCCAAAACTTTTATCAAAAATTCAAGAAACAAATAATTCTAATCTTACAGTCACTAGTATAAAAAAAAAAATTTTTTTATAGTCTATGTTAAAAAAAAAAAATGGAGGAAAACACATATTTTACAAGGCCAGAATGACTCTGATATCAAAACATGACAGAAATAGTGTGAAAATCACACATGAATATAGATGCAAATGTTTTAAACAATATTAGCAAACCAAACAGCAATTATGTGAAAGATAATCATGGCTCAACATTAAAACCTGACTTCACATTAAACAACGAATGTAATTTTGCACATTATAGAATAAATGAGAAAAATAAAGATGGTCTCAATAGATGCAGAAAAAGTATGTGATAGGAACCAACACCCATTTCAGAGGAAATCTTAATGTTAAATGTGATAAAGGGTTATTAATTAAAAACATTTACCAAATTATCTACTTAATAGTGAAAAAGCACCTCCTATTAGAACTTGGAATGAGATAAGAGAGCCCTCTGGAAACCCTGGTGCCACAGTGGTTAAGAGCTACGGCTGCTGCCCAAAAGGCTGGCAGTTCGAAACCACCAGACGCTCCTTGGAAACTCTATGGGGCAGTTCTACTCTGTCCTATAGGGTCGCTATAAGTTAAAATCAACCCCATGAGAACAGGTTTTTTTTTTTACAGGGTAGCCAACATTGTAAAACAAGACGTTCAAAGTATAAGAATTGGAAAGGGAAAAACAAACTATTATCTATAGCAGATAATAGGTTTTATGCAGATAATTCCAAAGACTCTACAGATAAATGTCTGAATTATTGAAGGAATTTAGCAATACCACTGTATTCAAATTAATATACACCAAAAATAAATTAGAAAGTATACAGTCTTAAGAAGAAACAAATTTTAATGGTATCAAAAAGTATAAAGTTCCTCGGAATAAATCTAACAAAAGATGTGCGAGACCTTTATGGATAATCTGTAAACCATAATATTAATTCAATGCAGTCTCTATCAAAATACATGCAGCTTTTCTCTTTCTTTCTTTCTTTACTTGTTTTGTTTTGTGTTAGTCCGTGATTGATTTTACAATTTATATGGAAGAGCAAAGGGTTATGAATAGCCAAGAATCACCTGATAATACGGGTGAGGAAGCTTCCTTATCTGATAAAGAATTATTATAATGCTGAAGGTGCTAAGACACACATCACACATACACATACACAAATCCCTCTTCCAGAAAGGATTTACAAACAAAAAGCAAGAATATCAGAAAATCCTTACCAGAAAGATCCACCACAGTCTCATGACTGGAAACAGCTCCTTTCTCAAGAAAAAGATCTCGAAAGTATTCACTATTAGCTGACAGAACAGATTTATGAGCTTTGTACTCTTCTCCTTCAATTAACAAAGTAACATCACAGAAGTGGTTGGAGAGTCTTTGTTCGTTCAGTTGTTTTAAGACCGCCTGACAATGCTTCGGAGAAGATCGTTTCACCACACCTTTAGTGTCAACCTATCAAGATAAATTTGAGACCAAGAGTTGGATTATATATTATCTTTATTTTTACCCTTGACAGAAATTGAAACAAGACATACGATTCCTTTTTAACAGATATCACTAATTAAAACAAAGAAATAACCTGATATTCTCTCTTTCTTACCTATATATTTAAGTAAAAAGATATCTTGTCTTATTTTCTATGTTTCACTCTATTTGACCTAATAAAACCTTCCTACTGCCTCTTCTTGCTGATCAGGAATTTGATAATGTGAAAAACTGATCAAAAACAGGCAAAAAAACAAAGATCTAGCCAGTTTGATTTACCTCACCACATGACCCACAGACTGCTTCCAGAAACATGTTCTGTCTCCCTTACTAAGCTACCGTTAAAAAATGACAGAAGTGGTAATTAACAACAAACCATAGGTTATGAAGTACATTCTGGAGAGAAGAAACAACAGAAAGATCTGAAGGGGTGGTATCAGCATATTTTTAGCTTATATTACACGGTACATTACCCACTTTGTCTTATTCAACAAGTTCTACTTCAAACACATAAACCCACTCGTATCTTCAATGTCAGTGCCAATAGTCTTGGTGGTTTGAAAAAAATAAAATTCGCCAAGTCTGCAAATACCAACATACTATGTACAAACGTTAAAGTGGAATGAAAAGTATCACTTACAAATACAAGTTCGTGTTTGGATACTGGCTTCTTTTTCACAGGCTTAGAGGCTGTAGTTGGAAGTGAAGTGAAATTGCTCAGGTCATCCTCTGATTCATTACTTTCTTCTCCAGACTCAAGGTCTAGCCCCAACTCTTCCAACATTTCTGAGGCATCTGATATTGGGCGAGAACGATCTAGTTTCTCCTGACATTTGCTACACTGTTTAATGTAATCTTTGACTTGCTTTAATATACCTACAATGAAAAAACATACGTACTGCTGTTATCTGACAACCGAAGCATATACTGTATCATCGATGATTTATTTAATCTGTGTTAACACTAACATGTTTGAGCGCGTAAGTGCTGAAACCACACACCCCATCCAGGTATGTAGAGTGAGTTCTTTAAAATGTATGGTACTTTTTTTCCCTTGAAGATATAAGGTTATAAATGATGGTGTTCATGCTGAAGTAGGCTGTTTTGTTGTTTATTCTCATTTATTCCCCCTCCCTAAAAGATGATTATACAGCCCCACCCATTTCCATGTGAGTTCCAAAATCTTCATGCGATAAGAACCATATAACATTGACAACACTCAACTGTTTTTGATCTACATAAACAGCAATTTAACAGGACTCAAACTAATACTTTTCTACCCTACCGGTATTAGGAATCCCTGGGTGGTGTAAACATGCACAGCTACTAACCAAAAGGTCAGGGGTTGGAATCCACCCAGAGACACCTTAGAAGAAAGGCCTGGCAATCAACTTCCAAAAGGTCATTGTTGTTAGTTAGCTGCCATCGAGTCAATTCTGACTCATGATGACCCCATACGTCCAAGAGGTAACAGCCACTGAAAACCCTATGGAACACAGTCGGTCGGACATGACGTGGACCACGTCTGAAGAGAAGCTTTAAGAGGCACTGAGTGTTCCCACCAGTTCTCTGACCTTTTCTCTCTCTGGTAAAGAAACAGCATGTCCCAGATGGATGCTGTCCTTCAGCCTGGAATGCAGATGAAAAAAGACTGGTAGAGCCTACAACCAATGCTCTGGCATTGTAAAATAAGTCCTTTGTTTTTGAAAGCCAGATTTTAGGGTTGTCTGAAATAACAGCATATATAATCTAACCAAGTCGATGTACACAAGCCACTCACAAAAGCCTACTTGAAATTTCAACTTCCAGCTCAGCACACTGCAGTGCGGACAGAGGAGCAGGAAGACTTTATATATATATGTGCATTACTGAACATTTTGATCACAGGTTCTATAGAAGGATCCTGATCAAAAGGGAGAAAATGCAGAACACAATTTCAAATTCTCATGGAATCCAGCCTTTTTGAAGCCACGGAGGCTGGTTGGACCCCCAAAATGACTTCCTTGAGATCATCTTTAAACCTTAAACCAAAAATATCCTGGCACATCTAGGTCAATTGGCATAACAAAGTTGATTAAGAAAATGTTCTGCATCCCACTTTGGTGAGTGGTGTCTGAGGTCTTAAAAGCTAGCAAGCGACCATCTAAGGTGCATCCATTGGTCCCAACCCACCTGGAGCAAAGGAGAATAAAGAACAATGAAGACACAAGGAAAATATTAGCCCAAGAGACAGAAAGGGGCACATAAACCAGAGACTCTATCAGCCTGAGACCAGAAGAACTAGATGGTGCCCAGCTACCACCAGTGACTGCCCTGACAGGGAACACAACAGAGAGTCCCCAAAGGAGCAGAAGAAAAGTCGGGTGCAGAACTCAAATTCTCCTAAAAAGACCAGACTTAATGGTCTGACTTAGACTGGAAGAACCCCAGAAGACATGGTCCCGGGACTCTCTGTTAACCTAGAACTAAAACCATTCCCGAAGCCAACTCTTCAAAGAACAGACTGGACTAGAAGACATAAAACGATACTCGTGAAGAGTGTGCTTCTTAGTTCAAGTAGATACATGAGACTAAATGGGCAGCTCCTGTCTGGAGGTGAGATGAGAAGGCAGAAAGGGACAGGAGCAGGCTGAGTGGACATGGGAAATCTGGGATGGAAAGGAGGAATGTGCTGTCACATTATAGGCAGAGCAACTAGGGTCACATAACAATGTGTGTATAAAATTTTGTATGAGAAATTAACTTGAGCTGTAAACTTTCACAATTAAAAAAAAAAACAAAAAACAAATATCCCCTGAAGTCTTCTATAAACCAAACAATAGCTTAACTAGTAAAAAAATGTATGCCTTGAGATTCATCTTTTTAAGAACTGTCTATATGGGATCAATTGACAACAGCAACTCGGAAGATTAGATAGGGTGCTTAGGGGGCAGTGAGTTTACATTAATGGTGAAGGAACAACTTGGAAAAGGAGGGTGAAAATGGTTGCACAACTCAAAGAATGTAATCAGTGTCACTGAACTGTACATGTAGAAACTGTTGAATTGGTGTGTGTTTTGCAAAAAATATACATAAATAAATTTCAGATGAACAATGAATATTCTTTTAGTGTAAGTATGTCCCATGCAATATTTGGGGCACATTTATACTAAAAAAATTGTTTATTTGAAATTCAAATTAAAAAAAGCTTTTACATGTGCACAGATGTAGAGATCAATAGAGGTTATATAATGAGTCATGGTGGCACTGCGGTTAAACTCTCAGCTGCTCACTGATAGGTGCACGGTTCAAACCCACCAGCCACTCTGCAGGAGAAAGGTGTGGCACCCCACTCCTATAAAAATTACAGCCTTGGAAACCCTGTGGGGCAGCTCTACTCTAACCTACAGAATTCCAACTAGATGAGTCTGAATTGGCTCGTTGGCAAGGGGTTTCAGAGTTTATATTCTAGCGTTTAATAATATTAAAATCAATAACAAGTCTGTACTTGTACTAGATAGGCAGGGAGTTTTTACGATTCTTCACATTTAAGTATATTTTGCATACAAGAGAAGTTTGATTCAAGTATTAACTGACTGAATTCTAATGGTATTAGAGAAACTACACAGAAAGCATTTGAACTAGGACAAAAAACTTAGAAAAATTACAAAAAAAAAAAAGATACCAATGTATGATTACCCATCAGCTATCTCAAAATTCACCCTATTATTTATGTTTGTTTTTGGTGGAATCTTCCACAATGGTTATTAGATGTTGCCCTTTTTTTCTTCTTTTTTTTTGGGGGGGAGGGGTGTGATAAAAATTTACATAAAATTTGCCATTCCAACCAGTTGAAGTGAATTGAGTGCAGAATTCAGTGGTGTTAATGTACATTCCCAATGTTGTGTACCCATCGCTATTTCCAGTTTTTTTTTATCATCCTTAACAGAAAATCGATACCCATTAAACAGTAACTCCCCATTACCCGCTTCCCCAGCCTCTATTAAGCTCTATTTTACTTTTTGTCTCTATGAATTTGCCTATTCTATGTATCTCATATAAGTGGAATCGTACTTGTCCTTGTATGTCTGGCTTATTTCACCAGCATAATGTCATCAAGGTTCATCCAAGTTGCAGTATGTATCGCCATTTAATTCCTCTTTACGGCAGCATAACATTGCACTGTATATATCTATTATGTTTTATATATCCTTTAACTCCAGTGTCAGTGTCTTGTTGGGATCATGTTAAAACTAGCTTTACAGATTCAGAAACCTGACCTCCTCAGTTTACCCAGAGGTGATCAGGCTTAAGGAATCTGGCTCAAGTTAACCACTTAACACTAACGTATAAATATAGTTAACTATTTTCAGAAGTTACTGCAAGGAGTTGAAATTATTCATGCAGCAGAACGAAGTTTAAATCCACTAGCTGGCTCTATGACCTTGGCCAAGTCTCTGAACTTCTCTGTGCCTCTGTGTCATCTGAAAAATGGGGATAATAGTACTTACCTTACAGGGCTGTTATGAGGATTAAATGTTAATATTCGTAAAGCACTCTGAACAGTGTCTGACACACGGTAACTGCTACGTGTTTTCTAAATGATGCTCTCACTAGTCAACCTCTCTTGTACTCCCAATCTATATAAAATACCGTTACTACTAAAAGGCTGTTTACTGAGCACAGACTCAAAGGAAAATAAATGACCTTCCTGCATAGTTCCCTAATGAAGAGCCTGAGGAACAGTTTTCCGCTCCAGAGCAGGGGTTCTCATCCTCAACGTGAGGCTATATTGTACACTATAGGATGTTTAGGAGCATCCCTGGCCTCTACTCACTAGATGTCAAAAGTACCTCTCCCTACCCCCCAAACTACTGCCATTGAAAACAACCTAGAGATCCTTCTGCCAAGTTGAACAATTTGCTCAGGCCGGTTGCTCAAGAACTCCACTCCCTGGCCAGTGCTGGATATAAGGACCACCTCTTGCTCAAAAAAAACACCCCATTGCTGTCAAGCTGATGCCAACCCATAGCGACCCTAGCTCAGAGGCTCTTTTTTCTAGTCTCCATGCATATTAGTCCTTTGGTTGTTCTGTTTTCTTCAAAGAGATTACCACAAAAGTGGTTAGTTATAGCTTCATTTTACAAAAATCCAGTTCTTGTCAAGTTTTCTAGAGATGACGCCATCATCTTCTGGATTAGACAACAGCATCAATTTATCCCCCCAGTCTAACCAATTACACAATTGTTAGGGTAAGAACTTCTAAAGTAACTGATATTACGTGATCTTACCAGTTTAATTTTTTTTTTATAATTTAATCTTATTGCCACATTTTCGATGCATTTAACTGTAGATTCCCATGAATCAGGTTCTGACGAGCGTTTTACACTCTGAAATGAATATGGTAGCTAATACACAAAAACTTTAGGCTCTGAGTCTGAGTTTTTCATGGTTCAAGAACAAGAGAAGTTGTTAACAACTTTGCCTGAGCATTTATGATGGCAGCATTCCACAACAAGCAGAATAAATAATGAACTCCTGTAATCTACCCCTGATACAACTTCTAGTGGACTGACTTTGAAGCACTGTCCCTCAGCAAATATGCCACACTGTAAGTTTAACTAAAAATGGAAAACAAACCAATCAATGGAATAGTTCTTTCCTCAGCATCCAAACTGAGCAATTCATACAAGCTCCTGAATAAACAGTTTAAAATGGCTTCAGAGTATTTTATCTGTTTATAGAGATCATTTGTAGTTTATGACAGACTTTAAAACTGGTAGTCAAAAATGCTTATTTTGTCAATTATCATTCTAGGTACTTACCAATATTCGCTATAAATACCATCTCCAGAAGTAGAATCAATCTGCTTGAGCGTTGTTTTTAACTACTCTGAAGTCCACTATGTACATTCATTATGAAATGGCTTTGAAAATTTAAGACAAAATATTTATGAAGGAATTGACTAGTGAAAATTCCTTCAATTCCACTACTGTATAAATAATGTATTTTTTCCTATGTACTTTTAGCAATATTAATAACCTTATAATAAATAAGTATACCACAAAATTTTAATGTACTAGCAAATAAACATGTCAAAATGAACAGTGAACAGCTGATAACTGAAGGCAAACTGTTTTGATGCTTATTGACTATCAATTCCAATTTTAAATGAGGAAAAATAAAAATGTGATTATCAAATAACGTAATAACCCATTACATGTTAACATAAATAGCATTTTCATGAAAAATAACTATTATTTTCAAAATTAGTGAAGAGTGGCACTGTTTTACATTTTTGCAAATCTTTTTATATGTGGCTTAATAAGAAACATTATATATACTTCTGCAATCAATCTATTGTCATATATCATACACGATGTAGTCTCTGGAAAACTCCACTGTATGCTCATTAGTGACTGAATGTAGAAAAGATAAATAATGCCTTACTATTATTATGAAAATAATTTTGACCTTGTAGACTGGGGTTTGAACCCACCAAGCCTCTCCTTTGGAAAAGACCTGCGATCTGCTCCCTAAAGATTACAGCCTAGAAAACACTTTGTGGCAGTTCTACTCTGTCATACGAGGTCATTATGAGTCAAGGGAATCCACTCCACGGTACTTAACAACAGACTTCCCAGTGGGCTCTCAGCCCCTCCCCACTTCTAGGACCATATTTTTCCAACAACCATTCTGGATGTTTAAGAATTTTAAAATTCCATACAACTATATGAATGTACTTCTTTCATTTATAAAAATTAAGCTAACACAAACATGGACTCAGTTTTTTTGTCTTTTACGACAAAGCACATTTTTTAAAAAATAATTTTTATTGTGCTTTAAGTCAAAGTTACAAATCAAGTCAGTCTGTTACATATAAGCTTTTATATACACCTTACTACATACTCCCATTTACTCTCCCCCTAATGAGTGAGTCAGCCCGCTCCCTTCTTCCAGTCTCTCCTTTCGTGACCGTTTTGCCAGTTTCTAACCCTCTCTACCCTCCCATCTCCCCTCCAGACAGGAGATGCCCATACAGTCTCAAGTGACCACCTGATACAAGTAGCTCACTCCTCATCAGCATCTCTCTCCAACCCATTGTCCAGTCCATTCCATGTCTGATGAGTAGTCGTCGGGAATGGTTCCTGTCCTGGGCCAAGAGAAGGTTTGGGGACCATGACCGCCAGGATTCTTCTAGTCTCAGTCAGACCATTAAGTCTGGTCTTTTTATGAGAATTTGGGGTCTGCATCCCACTGCTCTCCTGCTCCCTCAGGGGTTCTCTGTTGTGCTCCCCGTCAGGGCAGTCATCAGTTGTGGCCGGGCACCATCTAGTTCTTCTGGTCTCAGGATGATGTAAGTCTCTAGTTCACGTGGCCCTTTCTGTCTCAGGCTCATAGTTATCGTCTGACCTTGGTGTTCTTCATTCTCCTTTGATCCAGGTGGGTTGAGACCAATTGATGCATCTTAGATGGCCGCTTGTTAGCATTTAAGACCCCAGACGCCACACTTCAAAGTGGGATGCAGAATGTTTTCATAATAGAGTTTATTATGCCAATTGACTTAGAAGTCCCCTTAAGCCATAGTCCCCAAACCCCCACCCTTGCTCCACTGACCTTCGAAGCATTCAGTTTATCCCTGAAACTTCTTTGCTTTTGGTCCAGTCCAGCTGAGCTGACCTTCCCTGTATTGAAGTATTGTCCTTCCCTTCACCTAAAGTAGTTCTTATCTACTAACTAATCAGTAAACAACCCTCTCCCACCCTCCCTCCCTCCCTCCCCCCTCTCGTAACCACAAAAGAATGTGTTCTTCTCAGTTTATACTATTTCTCAAGAACTTATAGTAGTGGTCTTGTACAGTATTTGTCCTTTTGCATCTGACTAATTTCACTCAGCATAATGCCTTCCAGGTTCCTCCATGTTATGAAATGTTTCACAGATTCCTCACTGTTCTTTATCGATGCATAGTATTCCATTGTGTGAATGTACCATAATTTATTTAACCATTCATCTATTGATGGACACCTTGGTTGCTTCCAGGTTTTTGCTACTGTAAACAGTGCTGCAATAAACATGGCTGTGCATATATCTGTTCGTGTAAAGGCTCTTATTTCCCTAGGGTATATTCCGAGGAGTGGGATTTCTGGGTTGTATGGTAGTTCTATTTCTAAGTTTTTAAGAAAACGCCAGATAGATTTCCAAAGTGGTTGTACCATTTTATATTCCCACCAGCAGCAAAGCACATTTTTTAAAAAAACAACAAAAAAACCTGGATTAGATATTACACAGATAATGAATTCAGGAAAGGAAAATTCTGAACATTAAACCCCATATACCCAAAACCAAACCCACTGCCAGGGAGTCAAATCTGACTCATAGCGACCACGCAGCATTTCCAAGGCTGTAAGTCTTGAGGGAAAGAGACTGCCACATCTTTCTCCCGGTGCCAACCTTTTGGATAGCAGTCAACTACCCACCTGCCACCAGGGCTCCTAAAACCCATGTAGCACATATAATAGTGGTTAAGAAGAGAGCGAAATCACAAAGGTAATCTTTGACATATTATTTAACCTCCAGGTGCTTTTAATTTTCCCATCGGTAAGACAGCGACATAAATATTTACAGCTCACCAAATTTTATGAAGATTGAGTGAAAACAAGCGCTCAGAACCATGTCTGCATATAAAAGCTCGGTCAATGTTACCTCTAGCTGTAACTACCATCTTAAATCTCTCTTAAAGTATTAAACCTGGGACACTGACTCAGCAAAACAAGGTCTGCCTAAACCGATCCTCACGAAACAGCCATCGCTCCATCCTCTTCACAGCTGCGTCTCTTCAATTCACACGTTTAGGGTAGAAGATGAAAGGAAAGCATTCACGAGTAAGAAATGTGGAAAGAACGTTTAGAAACTATTTAGCAGTCTAATTTCTTTACCTCAGATGAAGTCACCGCGACTCATAAATTAATTTCTCCAGAGCCCTATGGACAGCGGCGGAATCCTTGCAAACAAAACCCTTCAGGTGGGCCCAATCCGTCCCCCAATCCTAACAGCAGTGGGACGATTCCTCAACTCTGGGCAGAGGTGATGGTTAGGAAGCCAAGCGCCCCTGCCCTTCTGTCCTAACCTGGCCCCCACGGAGTCAAAACAGTGCGCTGACATTTTCTGACAACACAAACCACGGAGATAACCAGGTCTTTTTGGGGGGTATACACTGCCTCACGGTTCCCAAGGCGCTTTTCACATTCTCCCCATTTGTTCATGGAGCAGAACGCTAAAACACTGAGAATGATGACAGTGTCTGATATTGTTTACACTTTAAATCTCGGCCCCCAAACGAAGTTTAGGACTACCGTTTTCATACAGCCACTCCGCACCACACACAACAGCATTACTCCTCATTTCGCCGCAGTATCACGCTGTGAGGAGGACGGGCAAACGGGCCCGGAGAGCCTCAGACGCCACCGCCAGAACCCTACGGGGGACACTGCCGAGGCAGCGGGGCTGGGGAGGGCCCCCCGCCGCCAAAGCCGTCAGCACACACAGGAGTTCAAGACGCGGAGCACGCAGCCTCCTTCTTCCCGAGGAAGGCACGCCTGCCTCCGGCGCCGCCTCAGGAGGCCGCCCGGCACCGCCGGCCACTCCCCCGGGGACGCCCCCTCGGCCCCACCCCGGCCAGGGCCCGCCCCCGCCGCCCCCGGCACGCCTCAGGAGGCCGCCCGGCCGCCTCAGGAGGCCGCCCGGCACCGCCGGCCCCTCCCCCAGGAAAGCCCCCTCCGCCCCACCCCGGTCAGGGCCCGCCCCCCGCCGCCCCCGGCACCGCCTCAGGAGGCCGCCCGGCACCGCGCGGCACCGCCGGCCCCTCCCCGCGGCTGGCCCGGCCCCCGGGGAAGCCCCCTCCGCCCCACCGAGCAGGGCCCGCCCCCCGCGGCCCCGGGCCCGCCCCCCGCGGCCCCGGCTCCTTCCTGTGGGAAGTGCGGCTCCTTTCGCGTCCCCCACCCTGCCGCCGCCGCCTGGCAGCCGCTCCGCCGCCGAGCGCAGGCTGGGCTGACGCCGGCCGTCCGGAAGGAGCGGAGCGGCGACCCTCAGACCCGGCTGCGCCCGCAGGCTGCGGCCACAGGCTGCTCCCACAGGCTCCGCCGGCGGGCCCCGCGCGGACGACAAGCCGCCGCCCGCCCCTCGCCGCGGGCGAGAGCTCACCTCGCCACCAGTAGGTCTTGGACAAGTCATGCCAGGTCTGGTGCCGCGTGTGGTGGGTTCCGCCCGGGCCCAGGTGCGCCGCCTCGATGAGCCCCTGGCGCCGCTCGGGCTGCAGCACCACCTCCAGCTCCGCGAAGGTCTTGCGGTGCCGCTGCCGTCGCTGGTAGTACAGGGTGCCGTCGCGCACCACGTAGCAGGCGGCCGCCTTGCGGATCTTCCGCTTGACATTGCCCTCGGTGCCCGGCGCGTAGGGCTCGCGCTCGTTCGTCAGGTACCGCAGGATGGCCCGGTAGCTCTCCTCGCTTGACATAGCGGATGGCGGCTCCCGGAGGGCGCCGGTCAGTGGCAGGGGAGGACGACAGCGTACTAGCTCCGGGGGAATGCACAGTAGCAGCGGCGGCACTATCGGAAGGAACGGCTGCGCCCTGGTGAGCTCTTTCCGACGGCGCCCGCAAGGAGGAAGAAGGGACGAGTTGGTAACCAGGGGGAACTGGACTTCTCCAGCGCGCGGGATCCGCTGGCGACTGACAAAATGGCTGCTGCACCACCGGAAGTGACGTGATCAAAAGCTGTGGGTGAGGGGACTGGACCCTGATTGGAGCGCACTGGCTTTTGGCTTCGTGAGGCCGAGTGGGTGACGTCAGGACCGCAGGGCGTACATTTTGGAAGCTGGCAGACCCTTCCTTGGAGATCGAAGTATCTTTAAGCAGACATCTTAAATTCTGGCAGTTTCTCTTTTCCCCTCCCCTCTCGTTTTTTTCTCACGCTGAGGAGCCACGTGTAGGGCCTGGTGTAAGGTTGTGATCCAACTGGAGACCCCGAAAGGGTGAAGGGGCATTTTCCCTTCTACTTTCTGAGACTCGAGTTCATGAAAACATCAGATTTTGAGGCTACTGGTAAAGGTTTTGGTAAAAAAAAGTTACCCTCTGGATATAGGGTAAAACACAACCCCACTTGACATGAAAATGTAGGCTCCAATTAACAAGCGTTAAAAAAAATCTAAATCACTCGATAACCCATTGCGGTCAAGTCGACGCCTATTCACAGGGACCCTAGTAAGTTATTTAAATTTCTGAGCTTCCGAGTGCTAGCTGCAGACTACCCATGGAATACTCTGGATTTTTCTAAAATGGTCGACTTAGATAGTGACAAACTTCAACACGTGAAGAGCAATCGTCTTGGAAAGGGGTGGGTAGTAGCTAGCACAATTTTTGTAAAGCTTCAGTTGCATGCGTTTGCACGTAAGCCTGCGGGAAAAGTTCTCCATTTTACACCCAACATACACTGGGGCAACATGAGGCCCAGAGGGCTGGAATTGTTTTCCAGGGTGCGGTGTGGGTCAATTCTGATTTTTAGCTGATAGCCTTCTCCCGAAACAGCACTCCCCGGCGACTACTGCCCAAGCCAGAGCCCCCAGTGGCCGGCCGAGAGTAGCTGAACTACCGCAGGGAACGCACCTCCCGCGCCTTCCACCCTCCTATATTCTGAAGTCGCTGGGTGGCGCTCTTTGGCCCCTGAGGAGACAGGCAGACGGTGGAATGCAGCGGGCTCAAAAGCAGGATGAGGCACCCAGTCCGTAGTACTTGGGGCTGGGGGCACTTGAAGCAGCACCCTTGAAAGAATTTTAGGGACGTGAGTTCCTAGCGTCAGGACAAAAACAAAGCTACCTAGCTGTCCACAAGTCTGATCTGCTTAGACCCAATCGATCCGCAGACTTTCCAACTACAACTGGGGGAGGGAGGAGGATTTAGAAGGTAGAGATGCACCCCTCACACCTATGCAACGGGGCACACAGAACTCAGGTCCAGATTCTCCCCAATAAGCTGGTCTGTATGCTGGCCCAGTCTTAACCACCCCCTATGTGAAAGTGATTTCCTTTTAAAATTAAACATAAAACAAATAGATTTAAATAAAAATTTGATTAAATAATGCAGGTACGATGTAGAAATGACAAAAACTCGTTTCAAGTCCCAAATACTACCAAAGAAAATCTAATTAAAAAAAAAAAAATCCCTCTCCAATTCAGTTTGTGCCAAAACACATGAAAACACTCAAGCCCACTAATAAATACTTAAGATTTCCTCTGCTGTGCCTTTGGGCCAATATGGAGGTAATGTATTAATAAAATTTTGGGGGGTGGGTAAGAAGTATCTTTTAGAGTAAAAATTGTCAGCCAAGCTGAATTTGTTGTACTAGGACAAGAGGTAATTGTTTATTTCAGGCTTTGCTTGGTTACACCTTAAAGACATTTTACCTGTGTTTTCACAGGTATATTAAAGGCTCGCCCCCCCCAAGTAAAATCTTAATACTTAAATTATGATCTAGTGTACCGTATCTCACCTTTTTTACACTGATTCTTGTTATACCTTGATCTTATACTATTTTTATATTCCTCAGTTTTCACATTAGCTTCCCCCAAATAGACTGTCTTATTTGCAACACCTAGAACAATGCCCAAATTTAACATGAACTAGAATGAAAAATCATTAATTCTATCACCTTCGATAGAATGGGGGGTAGAGAGAAGACTGTTAATGTTGACTTAACCGTCACCTAGTATTCCTAAGTGTAAAAACAAGTTTCTCAAGTTTACATAAGGTTTCAACACAAGTTTTTCTCTACTTTGCATGCTTTTAAAATACGTACCATGGTTGAGTAGGAAAAAAGTTAAACTATATCGTGGAAAGTTAACAGCAGCAGCTCAGAGGCCTCTTTTTCCTTCTTTAGTTCTCAAGAACAGAGATTAATGGAGGTGAGCAGGTAGGCTGGAGATGTATACTCTAGGCACAGGGACACCATGCACAATCATGGAGGTGTACTGAACATCTATGAACATTTATCTAAACAATAGATGCCTACCTCTGATAATCCAGGATAGACCATGAACGTAGCATACTGATAATACAGTAAGTTCTCTGCAAATCAATTTTAACTTCCCCACTAGAACATTCAAAAAAATCTTAATAGAGTGAAACCTCTGAGAGTCAGAGCTCAATGGGGCTGCCTTGTTTTTTCCACGTCTTGCCAAGTTTTCCACCTTTGACAAGGTGTAGTCTTAACCACTTTTCTGTCGCTCTCTTACTAGTGGAAAATAGTTTTGAGTTTTCCTTCTCTGACAAGCTTCTGCCTCACACAGGTTCTGGCTTTCCCAAATTTTACTGTAGTACACTACAAAAGGGGATTGTGGTTCTCCTTATATCCTTCCAACTTGGCACAGCTTGGTCCGCGACAGATGCTCAATGATGAAGACCACCTACCTTCTGCAGAAGCCCAAGTCTGTTCTTTACATAGTTTTCGTATTTTACATACATACATCCCTTGAACATCAGTAAGCTACTCAAGACCTTTTGCTATTTACGTATGGCTCTGTCAAACTCCCAGCTCAAAAATCCACTCTAGCAGTGGTCAATATTGCTCTTTACTCAAGGAGCAGTGCCTTCTTTTCAGTTTATTTCTTGGAAACAAAAGATGGTTTTTAACCATCTTCAGCTCAGCCACTAGCTAAATGTTAGGAGAGGTACTAACCTAATATAAACATGTCTATTATCAAAACAACAATAACTTTATCCTGCTTTTTGCCTGTTATCAAATATTCTCAATTTGTGGAAAAAGGAAATTGTTTTTAACAATAATTCATTACTTTCAGGACAGAGAAATGACAGGAAAATATGCATCTTTTAGAAACCACCCTGGACTAAATATACGCACCATTCTTGTATGTGCAGCCACGCATGCAATGTGCCCTTTAAGCTGAGCTAAGCTAGCCTTCACCGCACAGATCTCTGTCACACCATTTTTGCTTAACATCTCTCCAACTAAGAACGAAGAGAAAGATTTTGCTCAGACTATAAAATAGACAGCCGGGCGGAATCCCTACCCCACCACCTGGCCTATGTATTTTAGAAAACGTGACTGCTAATAAAAAAGCATTATTCTTGCAAAACAAATTTTTTGAAAAAAATCCATTACTTTGTAGTTCAGCTATTACCATGCAGACCCAAAATGCCTCTGTTTTCAGAGTAAAAAGTCAGCACAGTCTAGAGTTGCAGTCAGATCTTTATTTAAAAGTCTCATCTGCCAACTTAGCGTTTTCCACCAACCCGAGGAGCAGAAACCTTCACAGGCTTGGCAATCTTTTGTTTCGGTGCTGCCTTTGTGGGAGCCTGTAAAAAGATAAGATTTTATGTCACATCATCCCATGCAATATTTTTTTTTCTTTTACCACCACCTTCTAATGCCCAGATTCTGTAAGTATTCTAGACTGCTTTCTTAGTTATTTAATGGCATTCCTAATAACAATCTTTTTAAATCAGGCACAGAGTTAAAAGTTCACCTTTATAATAAAGACAAAGACAATTGCAACAGATAGGAGAAGAGTAAAGACAAACACACTGGTATCCTAAACTGGTTCCAAAGACAGAAAAAAGGGCATTATGGAAAAGTTGTTGAGATTTTTAAAGTTCTAGTTTTATTAATCATATAGGACCAGTGCTAATTTTATAGTTTTGAAAACTGTACTATTGTTACCCAAATTGTTAACATTAAATAAAGCTGAGCGAAGGATATACATAAACTCTATTATCCTCAAAAGTTCTCTGTAGATCTGAAATTACTTCAAAATAAAGCTGAAAAACCAAAAGCCACTGTATTCTCTCCCTTTCCAAATTCCTGCCTAACACTAACTAATCTGCACTGGCAGAAGGGGGTCTCTTTAGAGACCTGCACCCAAAAAGCAGTTATTAACATCATTTCCATTAGTGTCCTGCACTAAATTTCTTAGAGTAAAAATACATTTCCCTATTGTTTTATTTATGAAATCTAAGAAAAGCCCACAATTACCTTAGCAGCAGCCATTGCTGTCTTTTTAGACGCTTGCTTAGCTTTTTTTGCTTCCTTGGCAGCCCTGAGAAATTAAAAAAAAACAAAAAACTTAAGGCAAAGCATATTACCCCTTAATATAGGATACAGCTTATTAGTAAGATCCCAGAATGTTTGGGCAACGTACAGCGTATTCCTGACCAATCCCTGTTTACTTGTAGGGTAAATCCAAAAGGTTTGTCAAATTTCATTAGCCACCAAGTAACCATAATGTACAGTAAAAAACTGTGCGGTAGCTTTAATACTAACATTGCATACAGAATTACAACACAACAAACCATTATTTATATTACACACTTGGTATTTTTAAGTCAAAACATTCATGGCTGACAGTCCGTATATACATACAACTATCAAAACAAAATAACATCAGATTAGGTTCCTGTGCCTACGAAGCCAACAGTATAACCGAAAATCCATCCAATACCTGAAATGCTCATGAAACATTCCTCACCTGATAGCCTGTTCCCGCTGTGCCTTTCTAACCTCTGGTTTCTGATTCCTCTTGGCCATTATATCAGCAAGAGATGCACCAGTGATGGCCCTCTGGAATTTGACTGCACGGCGGGTTCTTTTCTTTTGAATTTCTTCCTAAAAAAAAAAAAACCCAACTCATAGCAACCCTATAGGACAGAGTAGAATTTCTTCCTACAAACAAAAAAACAGGGTACACACATATGACTTTTGCCTTCAAGAATTTGGGGGGAAATGGGAAATTAAGTCTGTCAAGATTCATATTCAACATTAAATATGCAGGTTTCTGTAAATTTTCCACTTATGGATTGGATAAACCATCTATTACAAATCTGTCCATTTTTTACTACTTTATTAAAAGGCAAAAAGTTAAACTATAAGAAAGAAGCTCCCTGGGACTCTGTTAGCCCAAAACTAAAACCATTCCCAAAGCCAACTCTTCAAAGATTAGACTGGACTATAAGACATAAAATGATACTTGTGAAGGGTGTGCTTCTTAAACTAGATACACGAGGCTAAATGGGCAGCTCCTGTCCGGCGGTGAGATGAAACGGCAGAGAGGGACAGGAGCTGAATGGACACAGAAAATACAGAGTGGCAAGGAGAAGTGTGCTGTCACATTATAGGGAGAGCAACTAGGGTCACATAACAATGTGTGTATGAATTTTTGTATGAGAAACTGACTAACTGTAAACTTTCACTTAAAGCACAATATTAATAAGTAACAATAAAAACCAGAAGATGCTTAGTTGCTTCATTAATTTTATACTACCTTAAAACTGATTTTATTAAGACTCCATTTCTAAGAATTTATTTATGGAAAACACATCAGACCTCAACTTACCTATTTTAACACTCAAAGAAATACTCAAGAAAACGATGTATGAAAGTAAAACTAGTAAGTATTAAGAGAATGCCTAAGATTCAATTTGAACAACGCCTGCACATACTATACTGGAAGCCTAGAGTGCCTATTTAAAAAAAAAAAAAAAAATCTGACAGTTCATCTCTAAGAAAAATTAAAATATATTTGAAGAATTGTTTAAGGCAGGGATGTGCAAAGATGTCTTAAAGATTTTAACAAAACATATGGAGAAAACAGGTTGTGTCTGTGGCTAACTAAAGTAAATGCTCATTTCATTTTAAACTTATTTTATATATATCTGATGGCATCTATTCTCCACAATATCTACTAGCGCCACCCAGGAAGTGCTCACTAAATATTCCAAGGCTCCTGGATACTAATTCTACTGTGCTGGCAACTCAAAACTTTTTGTTTCTCACGAACTGACTTCATCCAGCTAAAAGGACACTTCAAAACAACAACAAAAAGCAGCTACAAAACACATCCAGGCTTCTTGAGAATTAACTAGCATGCTGCAAGACTCCACTTAGGTCTACATTAGCACTAACACAACAAACATTATAGTCAAAGTCAGGTTACTATAGTAGCTGCTTACTTCCTACCCACTGGAACACCTTAAACCCTTTCAAGGTGCCCATAACTCAATTAATGTAATTTATCTGACTTGTGCAAGGGGATGCTTTCAAATTTCAACTAGACATTTACCGTGAGCTTGAGACATATAAAAAGATATAATTTTATATCAATTTCATGTCACTGTTTAATGCTTACAGTTTAAGAGCACTTTCATATATTGTCTCAATTATAATTTTACAGATTTTAAAACTGATAGAAAACTTAATTAACATCAAAGCGCATTTTCCTTACCGACTGTCCCTTTTTGTGCTTTCTTCTGTAGAGAACAGTCCAGTTTATCTGCCGAGGGTTCCTCTTGGAAAGGAATGCCGACTCGCATTTTGCATTAAGAAACTGGAAGACCTGTCATGAAAAGTTCAAATTAATTACGTACTCAACTATACAAAGCAGATTAATGTAAGACTGAGGCGCAGAAAGACCAAAAGGCTTGTGTCACACAACTGGCAGTTACTGGGTGGCACCAGGAAGGTCTGTTAGTTTGGCCCTGTCTTTCCTCTAGAACAGGCATAGGGTGTCAAATCCTGGGAGGTGTACAGCTCCTGTTGTCTCCCGGAATTCCAAGAGGACCCAGCGCCCGTAAGACAGACAGATGCGTCGGTAGCCTCACGTATTTCCCTTCGATCAAGATAGACATTAAAGTTACACAAACCCCTCCTCACTTCCGACCTCACTGACGCTGGATAGAGGCTCAAAACTGGTTCACTTAGAGGCCTCCTAAACCTCTTCCAGGACCAAGGCTGATGTGAGGAATACGCCCGCCTGGATACAATTACACCTGCTTCCCTACCTGGGAACACAGGCGGCTGCCTTCAGCCGTCACGGCCCCTTACCTTCCCGTCGGTCCTGGCGTAGCGCCTCCCGTGTCCGGGGTAGATTTTGTACCCGCTGAAACTGCACAGCTCGACCCTGTAACGAAAAGTGAAAGCCCATTAGGGAGGGTGCCTACAGCGAAGAGAAGCCATCCCCAGGCAGCGCTCTGTCCGAGGATGGAAGCGGATTGAGACCCAAGTTCCCTACTTACTTCATGGCTGCGACTGCAAAGGAACAGGGAAGATGGCGAAGAGAAAGAGAGGATCATGGGAAGAGAGCTTATAAGGTGGCGAGGGCATCTCCGCCCTAAATTCCCCGGGCTGACCCCGCGCTCGGCGATGACGTCAGCCCGGCTACGCGCCCTGTCCAAGCCTCCCAGGAAACGTTGCCAGAGGTGCCGTGAGACTCTGGGAGTGACAGGGGAGCGACCGCCGCACGCGCAGTCAGGCGGTTGGTGTCTGTGTCACCCTGTCTCTGCTACAGTCCAGTATTTCCAGAACCATCGTCCTGCTGTGGGAATGTGGACTGAAAAAATGGGGGCTCTACCTCCTCTCCCTCAGTTTTATTGACGAACAGACGAAAAACTGGCATTTAAAGTCTGAATAAGTCCCATTTTCCCCACCAGGTTGGCCTACTTCCTCCGCCACCAAAAGTACATTTTAATAGTTTCACCGTTTGGAAAGGAGTAATAACACTTGAACTGTCTCCCCGGCTGTGCGAATCGAATTATGCATGATGACACTTCGCATTAATTATGATTAAAGTTTACTGAACGCTTTCTCTGTGCCGGGAATTTAAAGGCTTTACATACAGTAGCACTTTCAGTACACAGAATCCCTGTTTAAGCGCCCGAGCACCGCAAAATGACCAATGTCACAATGCCGGTTCGGGAGAAACTTGGTTGCGGGCCTCCTGCCTGATGGACGCGCAGAGAAGGGTAAAGCCCTTGCCTGAAGATCTTGAAAAAGGGCCCTGGGCAGGTCGACTGGGGGACCGAGGCCTCAATCTCTTGAGCCGTTCTGTGATGCAGGACACTTTATAGAATGACAGGTGTGGCTAGAGGCAATCCTTAAATTGGGTGAGAGCCCGAAGTACGCACCTAGGAAACATAGAAATGTAATGAGTGACATAAGCTATATAAGCAACTCGCCCTTAAAAGGTCCTATAAAATATGTGTTTGAAGAGATTTGGAAACTCCAATAAGGTGGCTGACTAACGTTAAGAAAGCGTACAATTGTGTTGGAACCCGTCTCAAGAACGAGTTAGAGATCTGCACACAATCAAAAAGCAGGGAAAAGACAAGGAATATGACAGCCTGACTTGCTCTGACTAGCTGCTGGGAATACCCTGTGTATGCTGCAGTTAGTTGCCAATGAGTGGCTGCCAAGTGTGCAGAGTAGCACTCCTTCCTAGGGTTTTCAAGGCCTGTCTTCTGAGGCGCCTCTGGGTGGGTTCCAACCACCAACCTTTCCCTAGTTGTCCTGCGCTTAAGCGGTTGTACGCCACCCGAGAACAGTTGATTCTGACTCAAGTGATCCTATTGAAGAAAAAAAAAACCTGTGCTGTCAGCTATATTGTTGTTGTTAGGTGCTGCCGAGTCGATTCCGACTCACAGTGACCCCATGCAAAACAGAATGAAACACTGCCTGGTCTTGCGCCATCCTCACAATCCTTGTTATACTTGAGCTCATTGTTGCAGCCACTGTGTCAATCCACCTCATTGAGGGTCTTCCTCTTTTCCACTGACCTTGTGCTCTGCCAACCATGATGTCCTTCTCCAGGGACTGATGCCTCCTGACAACATGTCCAAAGTATGTAACACTCAGTCTCGCTATCCTTGCTTCTAACGAGCATTCTGGTTGTACGTCTTCCAAGACAGATTTGTTCGCTCTTTTGGCAGTCCATGGTATATTCAATATTCTTTGCCAACACCACAATTCAAAGGCATTAATTCTTTTTCGGTCTCCCTTATTCACTGTCCAGCTTTCACATGCATATGATGCAATTGAAAATACTATGGCTTGGGTCAGGCTCACCCTAGTCTTCAAGGTGACATCTTTGCTCTTCAACACTTTCAAGAGGTCCTTTGCAGCAGATTTACCCAATGCAATGTGTCTTTTAATTTCTTGACTGCTGTTTCCATGGCTGTTGATTGTGGATCCAAGTCAAACGAAATCCTTGACAACTTCAATCTTTTCTCCGTTTATCATGATGTTGCTCATTGGCCCAGTTTTGAGGATTTTTGTTTTCTTTATGTTTTTTATGTTGAGATACAATCCGTACTGAGGACTGTGCTCTTTGACCTTCATTAGTAAGTGCTTCAAGTCCTCTTCACTTTCAGCAAGCAAGGTTGTGTCATCTGCATAACGCAGGTTGTTAATGAGTCTTCCTCCAATCCTGATGCCCCGTTCTTCATCTAGTCCAGCTTCTTGTATTGTTTGCTCAGCATACAGATTGAATAGATATGGCAAAAGAATACAACTCTGACACACCTTTCCTGACTTTAAACCAATCAGTATCCCCTTGTTCTGTCTGAACAACTGCCTCTTGATCTATGTTAAGGTTCCTCATGAGCACAATTAAGTGTTCTGGAATTCTCATTCTTCGCAGTGCCATCCATAGTTTGTTATGATCCACACAGTGGAACGCCTTTGCATAGTCAATAAAACACAGGTAAACATCCTTCTGGTATTCTCTGCTTTCAGCTAGGATCCATCTGACATCAGCAATGATATCCCTGTTCCACGTCCTTTTCTGAAACCGGCCTGAATTTCTGGCAGTTCCCTGTCGATATACTGCTGCAGCCATTTTTGAATGATCTTCAGCAAAATTTTGCTTGCGTGTGATATTAATGATATTGTTCTATAATTTCCACATTCTGTTGGATCACCTTTCTTGGGAATATGCATAAATATGGATCTCTTCCAGTCAGTTGGCCAGGAAGCTGTCTTCTATATTTCTTGGCATAGACGAGTGAGCACCTCCAGCGCTGCATCTGTTTGTTGAAATATCTCAATTGATATCCCATCAATTTCTGGAGATTTGTTTTTCGCCAGTGCCTTCAGAGTAGCTTGGACTTCTTCCTTCAGTACCATTGGTTCCTGATCATGTGCCACCTCTTAAAATGGTTGAACATCGACTAATTCTTTTTGGTATAATGACTCTGTGTATTCCTTCCACCTTCTTTTGATGCTTCCTGTGTCGTTTAATATTTTCCCCATAGAATCCTTCACTATTGCAGCTCGAGGCTTGAATTTTTTCTTCAGTTCTTTCAGCTTCCGAAACACCGAGTGTGTTCTTCCCTTTTGGTTTTCCATCTACAGCTCTTTGCATGTTTTATTATAGCTATCGACTATAGGACAGGATAAAACAGCTGCCCATCGGGTTTCCCAGGGTATGATCTTTATGGAAACAGACTGCCACATCTTTCTCCCTCTGCAGCAGATGATGGGTTCCAACCACCCAGCTTGCAGTTAGCAGCTGAGCACCTAACCACTGCCCCACCAGGGCTCCGCAGGGACTACTACACCCTGTGTGTAGATGTTGTCTATATGGATTAGAGGCAGATGCCTCAGGTGTCCATGGCATGATGATGTTATCCAACTCTTACATTCAACCGTTTGTTTTAAATCATTGCTGATTAAATACTTTTTTGTGTGTGTTCAATCATTAAAAAAAAATTTAAAAGCTTTCTGGAATGGTCCTGGCTTCTCCATGCTTCATGGCAGAACTGGGTGTGAGTAGGGAGGGGAACTAAGATCTATCTTCGGTATTTGGTCCAGTTTGCTCCACAGAGCCCCAGAATTTATAGTTCTTTCACACTCTGTTAGAAACGTTTTGTTTTATTGGCCTTAGAGATTACATTTGACCTGACTAGCTCTGTGGAGGAAAAACAGAAAATTGGATCTTGGAGATTTTAGCTCTATGTTACTCTTTCCTGGAGGGCATTCTTGAGATAGTATTTCAGGGTTCTCAGTAAAGCACTGCCTATATCACACCTTAAATTGTGCTCAAACAGTTTTAAAACAAGGGGAGATCATACAGAAACTTGAGTCCTTTGAATCGGCCAAACGGCTCTAATTTACTCCCTGTTTCTTCCCTCCTGCTAGTGTCTTTGGGCTTCTGGACAAACCATTGCACCTTCTTCTCTGAAGCCTAATGTTTTGTCTAAATAAGCAGCAGGGCTAATGAGATATAATTCTGGGCTGGTGCCCCCCTGTCTTGACTACCCTCGCTCTTCAGGTAATCAGGCAGGAAAATTTGCATTGCATTCTATGCGGTGAAATACGCAGCCCCTGGAATCTAAAACCTGGTGGGGGAGATCCTCAGGGTCCTTCCTCCACAGTGCAAAGACGGGACATCTGTGGAACTTTCCTGTCCTGCCCGGACATCTTTTGAGCCAGGGAAGACTGCTGGTGATGGAACTTTTCCTGTTGTGTGCTGTCTGCTGTTTGTGAGTAATTAAAACGGCTTTCGCTATTGCCATCAGCAACGTGTACATGTCTCCTGTGTACGACTTAATCAGGATAAATGGACATAACACCCATGGAGTTGTCGATGCCACTGGAAGGAATTCTCATTCCAGTACTATGGTGGGTACTTGGGATCCGGAGATAGCCTTTAAGGCAAACTGCGTGTGCAATGCACTCCAACAGACTTTTCTGACCCCAGTCCCAAAGCCACCCTGAGAGCCCTGATTTGATACTTCACTTATATGGGTTTCCAGAGCACTCTGTATGTACAGGTTTTTTGTTGTTGTTAATCTAATATTGCCATTTATAAAACTCACTGTGCTCTGTCTAGGGACGCTAGGTTACTTGCACAAAGCCACAGAGGTAGTAAGTGCCACAAAGAGGATCTGAATTTAGGACTGAATTGGCTCCAGAGCCTGTGTTTTTAACCACTACCGTCTCCCTATTGAAGGAGCCCCAGTGGTGCACTGGCTAATGCTCAGTTGTTAACTGAAAAGCCAGCAATTTGAACCCACCGGTAGCTCCCTGGAAGAAAGATCTGACAGTCTGCTTCCATAAAGATTACAGCCCTGAAAGCCCTTTGGGACAGTTCTACTCTGTCCTGTAGAGTCATTATGAGCTGCAATCGACTCCAATGCAGTGGGTTTGGTCTCCCTACTAATTGCATCAGTTAATTCCCTCCCGAACTAAAAAATCCTCCACTGATGCCTTGTTTCTCTAACTCTGCTGAGTCTGTGCTCTTTAAACAGGAAGAATGAACAGGTTATGTGCATAATTTCTGGAGCCAGACTGCTGGGTTTTGGATCCCATCCTGCTACTAATAGCTATGTCACTTTTGACAAGTTACCTGTCTTAATTATCCAGTGCTGTTAAAACATAAATACCACATGTAGGTGGTTTAACAAACAGAAATCTATTTTTCCACAGTTAGGAGGTGCCAGTTTCTAGGGGAGGCCTTTCTTTCTGTCCACTCTGAGGGAAGCTACTTGTCTCTTCAGTTTCTATTCCTTTGCTTCTTGGTGATCTTCATGTGGCATAGCATCTACCCTCCCCCATCTCTGCCTCCTTGCTTAATCTGCCCCTGGGGCAGTGGTTAAGAGCTCAGCTGCTAACCAAGAGGGACGCAGTTTGGATCCACCAGTTGCCACTTGGAAACCCTGTGGGGCAGTTCTACTCCGCCCTGTAGGGTCTCTGTGAGTTGGAACTGGCTCACAGCAATGGGTTTGGCTTTTGGTTGTATCTCAAAAGAGATTGACTCAAAACACACCCTACTCTAATACAGTCTCATTAACATAACAAAGAAACCCATTCTCAAATGGGATTGTAACCTTAGGCATAGGAGTTAGGATTTACGAAACATATTTTTGGGGGACACAATTCAATCCATAGCATTACCTAACCTCTCTGAACTTTATGATAAGTTTATTTTTATGAATATAAAAATGTTAATGGTAATACATTTCTCATAGGGTCATCTTAAGGAGTAAATGAGTTAAGAATAGCACCTGACACTTGGTAAGTAGTATTTTTGTTAGCTGCTATTGCTATCTGCAGTGCAGTGAATTACTTAGTATGGCCCTTTTAGCCATGGTCTTGTAACTCCCACACAGTGATTGGGTGGGACTATGCAAACAAGGTGCTCGTGGCCCACCAAGGGGATTGGACTGCTTGCTAACAATGCAAATAAGGTGCATGAAACCCTTTGTGGGGGTGGGACCATGCAAATAAGGTGTATGGAACCCTAACGAAGGGATTGGTCAGTTTTGTCATTCTGCTAAACTTAAAATGAGCCATTCCAGACTTGGAAAGAGGGGACCTCACTACCATCCAGAAAGAAGACCCAGGAGTGGAGCTCATTGTTTGGACCTGGAGGCCCTGTGCTGAGAACCTCCTAGACACAGGAGACAGAGAATTGTAATACAAGGTGGCAAGAAGTGGCGGCACAGAAACAGCATCAGCAGAACCAGGAGACCAATGCAGCATGGCGGGATGGGGTCCCTGGCCCATGGAGCAAGGTGGCTACAGTGGGTGTGCTGAGTCACAGAGCAAGAGAGCAGAACGCTCTCAGGCAGAAGGCTTACTAGCAGAGTAGGGTGCCTCCAGGCACTTGGTGGAGTAGGCTCCATGACCCATGGAGTGAGAGGAAGCTGAGTGCCTTCAGGCTGAGAGTTACTGGCAGAATGGGGTGCCTCTGGGCACTTGCTATCAGAGATAAAGAGCTTTGTAACACATTCCAGCAGGGCACATACCAGGCCAGGAGGTCAAGAGCCAGAGAAAGGCTTTCCTGTGGGCATGGAAGAGAAGAGAATGTCCTGATCAAAGAACCGTATTCCAAGTTGTTCCTGAGCCTGAATTGTAACCTGTTACTTCCCTAATAAACCCCATAGCTGTATTCTCTGTGAGTTTTTTGTGGCCACTGCAATGAATTATCAAACCCAGCAGGAAAGTAGAGAGTGCAATGGGAGGGAAGGCTGGTGTGAGAATTGGTAAAAAGGTTGGAGGGTGGAGGTTTGTTTGACCTCCACCTCATAGGACTCAGCCTTGGGCCAATGTCCATCTTGGTTCTCTCCTCCCCTTTGTGAAGTCACATGGGGAGGTCTGACACCGCAGCACCACACACAGTTCTTTACAGCATCACCATTCCTACCACGTCCACCACTATTGTTTCCCTAGTGATTAACACAGACAAGACCCGTAGTAAATAAGGGAACATCATTGTAAATTAGCTCCAGTGCAAAACTGAGGCAAATGTTTTTGAGAAAAATGCATTTTCAATTCTATAATGTGAATCGTATTGAAAAATGTCTTCCTTAGGTGGCTGAATTATAGAGATTTGTTAAGTGGTTAATTTATTTAATGAAAACCTCATTCAACTTGTCAGTGCGACAGTGTCTAATGTGAACAAATTATAGATAGAGAGAGATAGGTAGATGCTTCACCAACTTTGCTTCTCTAGAGAACCCAGCCTAAGACATTCGGTACCAAGAGTGGTTCTAGAGAAACAAAATTGTAAGGATGAGTTTTCTAAATTGGTTCTCAAATCTGGTTAGTTTTAAAGATGTTGATGACTCTGCTTCAAGTAGTAAAGAGACCACTGCTAATCCATGGCATGAAGTGGCAATAGAAATATGCAAAATATCACCACCAATTGATCAGGTATTGGTGAGAGACAAGGCTCTAAATAATTTTATACCTTTATACCAATCAGTCCTTTGGGGCTGATTGGACCCCGTGGTGGTAGGGGCCAAGTGGTGGCACTCAATCAACAAACACAAGGTAGGTGTGGTTACCAACCATAATGGACAGCAGAGTCCAAGCACTAATCAGAATAGTCTGATTCATATGGACTTATGATGTTGGCTACTTAGTCATGGTGTCCCTAGGAGTGAAAGAGATGGAAAGAAAGAGATGAGCTCAGGGCTTCAGAGTCATAACTCAATTACCACATAAATGACCTCAAAGTTGCTACTTGTGCCTTGAAAGAAGCCTTATTTCTTATGGTAACAGAGCTGATATTGCTGAAAACCACACCCAGAGTCTTACCGTAAAAGTGGCTGAATTACAATGTCAGTGATTCCCAACCTCAAATGGTGTCTGAAGTTAAAGAAAGGGCATCGATTGGGAAGAAATGGGATCCTGAAGCTTGGAACTGGGACATATAGGGAGATAATCAGGAAGCTGGGGACACAGAGCCCCTAATTCCATTGAATCACTCTTGCCAACAGAACTGGCCTTCTCACTCCCATCTGAAGAGATTACTCCATTTTCGCTTGCTAAGCCACCCTTACCCGTCTCATGAGATTAACCCAGTTGCGTCTGAAGAGCCTTTGTCTGAGTCATCTTTTGGAGAGGCTTCTGAGTCATTGCCTGGAGTATTGCCTGAGTCAGATAGATGTCTTATAAGCCCTTGCTGAATGTTCTCAAAATGCATCCCCACCACGCATTTTTCTTCTAGATCTATAACTAGACTTAAGCCCCAGCGAACCCCAAAAAGTGAGGTACAAAGTGTGACACAGGAGGAGACACACAACATTCCAAAATAACTGCATGAGTTTTCTAATATATATATATATATATATATATACAGAAACCTGGGGAATATGTGTGGGAACGGCTATTAAGGGTGTGGGATAATGGTGCAAGGATCATAAACATGGTTCTGTCTGAGTCTATTGATATGGGCCCACTAAGGACAGTTTCTTCAATGTTTCTGCTCAAGAGGTTAGGAAAAAATCTAACAGATTATTTGGTTGGTTCACTGAAGCATGGATTACATGGTGGCCTATACTAAATCAAGTTGAAGTACCTGACCTGCCATGGTGTACTGTAGAAGGAAGAATCCAAACGATTAGGGAAATTGGCATGTTAGAGTGGATTTATCAGGTTAGACCCACAGATCCACACATGGAGTGCCCAGAGGACACACCTTTTACCACAACGATGAGGAACAAATTTGTGAAGAAAGCCCCACCATCCTTGAAGACTGCTGTGATTGCAATTTTATGTAAGTCAGATTTGACAGTGGGAGCTGCCCTAACTGAATTAAGACACCTAACTATACTGGGGCTGATTGGACCCTGTGGTGGTAGGGGCCAAGTGGTGGCGCTCAGTCAACAAAGACAAGGTGGGCGTGATTACCAACCATAATGGACAGCAGAGTCCAAGCACTAATCAGAATAGTCTGATTCATATGGACTTATGATGTTGGCTACTTAGTCATGGTGTCCCTAGGAGTGAAATAGATGGGAAATCTGCTAAATATTGGTCAGTAAGAGCAGAAGAATTCTGGGTCAAGCAAATGACAGTCTAACTTGAGTCTCCAGAATAGAGAATCACAGCCTCTTGATCAATTCCCAGACTTGAGCCAGTTTACAGACCCACAAACCCCTGAATAAAAGGGAAGGATGCCACTAGACTGCCCAAAACTTGTACTGTTAATCTTTCTCCCAGCCTTTCCCAAACGGATCTATGGCCTTTTATGAGAGTGACTGTTCTTTGGGGAAAAGGAAATAATCAGACTTTTGGGGGGTTACTGGATACTGGCTCTGAACTGACACTAATTCCAGGAGACCCAAAATGCCCCTGTGGCCCACCAGAGTGGGGGCGTATGGAGGTCAGTTATTAATGGAGTCTTAGCTCAGGTTTGGCTCACGGTGGGTCCCCAAACCCATCCTGTAATGATTTCCCAAGTTCCAGGATATATAAGTGGAATAGTATTTTAGGCTGGGTTCTCCAGAGAAACAAAACCAGTAAAGCATATGAATATATATAGAGAGAGAGATTTATTTAAAGGAAATGGCTCACACAGTCATGGAGCCTGGAAAGTCCCAAGTCTGTGGGTCAGAGTGGAGGCTTCTTCTGGCTCACAGGCTGCAGAGACCAACAAATCCCAAGACTGGCAGGCAAGGTGACAGGTAAGTTGCTAGCTCAAGTCCCAAGAACTGGAGGTCAGACAAAGGAGCCAGCTGCAGGATTCAGAGTGAGCAAAAGCCCACGAGCCTTGCCAGAAAGTCCACCTGTATTGGATGCAGCCCACACCCCCAAGGAAACTCTCTTTCCACTGATTGGCTACTCACAGCAGATTCCATCATGGAGGTGATCACATTATATCAGATCTTATAATGGACATGATTACATCATTATAAAAAAAAAAAAAACCCATTGCCATCGAGCTGATTCTGACTCATAGCAACCCTATAAGACAGAGTAGAACTGCTGCATATGGTTTCCAAGGAGCACCTAGTGGATTCGAACTGCCAACCTTTTGGATAGCAGCCATAGCACTTAACCACTACACCACCAGGGTTTCCTACATCATTATTCATCATTATATGACTGCCAAACTACGTCATAACTGCCAAACCACTGAAAATCATGACCCAGCCAAGTTGACACACAACCTCAATGATCACAGCCTATGAAATATTTTGGTATATTTAGTCAAAGAGGCAATAGGTCTCAGGAAACATCTAGGTCAACTGGCATAACACAGTTCATAAAGAAAATTTTCCACATCCTACTTTGTTGAGTAGTGTCTGGTGTCTTAAAAGCTTATAAGCAGCCATCTAAGATACATCTATGGGTCCCATCACTTTCAGAGCAAAGGAAAATGAAGAAAACCAAAGGCACAAGAAAAATATTAGTCCAAAGGCCTAAAGGATCGCATGAACCAGAGCTTCCACCAGCCTAAGCCCAGAAGAACTAGATGGTGCCCATCTACTACAACTGACAGCTCTGAGGAGGATCACAACAGAGTTCCAGACAGAGCAAAAGAAAAATGTAGAACAAAATTCAAATAAACAAAAAAACATCAGACTTACTGGTCTGACAGAGCTGGAGGAACCCTGAGACTATGGCCCTGGACACCCTGCTGACTTAGAACTGAAACTACTCCCAAAGCCCACTTTTCAGATAAAAATTAGACAAGTCTATAAAACAACCAATAATAATATGTAATTAATAGTTGACATACTAAAAAAAACCCATATATATATATACTTTTTCTTTTCTTGGAGCCTTGGTGGCACAGTGGTTAAAAGCTCAGTTGCTAACCAAAAGGTAGGCAGGTCGAATCCACCAGCTGCTCCTTAGAAACTCTATGGGGCACTTCTACTCTGTCCCATAGGTCGCTATGAGTCAGAATTGACTCGATGGCAACAGGTTTGTTTTTTTTGGTCTATATATATTTTTCTAGACTTTTTCTAAATATATAAATATATACATAAATAAATGCGTGTGTGTGTGTGTGTGTGTGTGTGTACATACATATGTCATGGATTGAACTGTATCCCCCCAAAATATGCACATCAATTTGGCTAGGCCATGATTCCCAGCATTGTGTGATTGTCCATCTGATGTGATTTTTCTGTGTGCTGTAAATCCTACCTCTACGATGTTAATGAGGTGGGATAGGTGGCAGTTATGTTAATGAGAAGGACTCAATTTACAATATTGAATTTTGTCTTGAGCCAACCTGTTTTGAGACATAAAAGAGAAAAGTGAGCAGAGCGATAGGGGGACCTCATACCACCCAGAAAGCAGCACCGGAGCAGAACATGTCCTTTGGACCCAGAGTTTCTATGTGGAGAAGCTCCTAGTCCATGGGAAGATGGATGAGAAGGATCTTCCTCCAGAGTCGACAGAAAGAGAAAGCCTTCCCCTGGAGCTGATGCCCTGAATTTGGACTTCTAGCCTACTAGACTGTGGGAAAATAATTTTCTCTTTGTTAAAGCCATTCACTTGTGCTATTTGTTATAGCAGCACTAGATGGCTAAGACAACATACATGTATATGTTTTTAAAAAACAGAATTATAGTATAAATTCTACAACTTTTTAACTTCGTTTTTTTTTTTTTGCTTAGTGATATATTTTTGACATCTTTCCATGATAGCACTTATTTAATGAGTAGTACTTTTTTACTGTATCATATAAAAGTATTTTATTTAGCCATTTCCCTACGATGACTGTAGTGAATGCTGTGATGCACTGCCCAGGTTCTCCTTCAGAAGGCAGGGTTTATTCCTCCAGCTTCTGGGAGTGCTGCCACCAAACAACCTCAGTGGTAGGCCTTCTTTGGAAATTGTTTAGGTTCAAGAGGGTCACCTCGTCAAAGTCGTGTACCTTTTGGGCAACTTACATCGAATGATTGGTTGAAGTGGGGATATGAAAGTCTGACTCCCTCACCCCAATTTGGAACAATTCTGAAGGCCTATCTAGCTTCAGACCTCCCTGTGGTGTCACCTGAGGCATTTGTCAAGACTGCGTTGCAGGTCATCCTCTCCCTCTGTTCTTCTGTCCTCTGTTGTTCCAAGAGCACTTCCTGATAAACTTCCTAGACACTAATCTCCATCTCAGAGATCAGTTTCCTGAGGAACGAAACCTGTGATAACAGCTATTTAGATTATTTCTGATGTTTTGCTATGACAGTGCTGCAGTAAACATCTTAGTTCATTCACATCTTCCAACCTGTGTTAGTAGTCTCTAAGATAAATTTGATGAATAAGGAAGACTGAAGAAGAATTGACTCCTTTGACTTGTGGTGTTGGCAAAGAATATTGAATATACCATGGATTGCCAAAAGAACGAACCAATCTGTCTTGGAAGAAATACAATCAGAATGCTCCTTAGAAGCAGAGATGGCAAGACTATGTCTCATATACTTTGGACATGTTATCAGGAGGGACCAGTCTCTAGAGAAAGACATCATGCTTGGTGAAGTAAAGGGTCAGTGGAAAAGAGGGAGACTGACCCTCAAGGAGATGGACCGACACAGTGGCTGCAACAATGGGCTCAAACATAACAATGATTGTGAGGGTGGCACAGGACTAAGCAGTGTTTCGTTCTGTTGTGTATAGGGTCGCTATGAGTCGGAACTGACTCTATGACACCTAACGACAACAAGTTAAATTCTGTTGGCCCAAAGAATATACACATTTTAAATTTTCATGGGTACTTTCCAATTGTTCCCCTTAACAGCTCTACCAATGTATATTCCCACTAACATATTTTCTATACCGTCACTAAGAGTTACTTTATCAACATTTTAAAATTTTCACCAATTTTATGGCTAGAAAAGTGATCTTATTCTAATTTTATTTTGCATGTATTTGATTATTAGTGAGTTAAAGAATATTTTATATGTTTATTGACCATTTATATTACTTCTTCTTAATTGCCTCTTTTTATTCTTTGCCTTTTGTTTTTGTTTAGGTTGTCTTTTTCTTACTGATATGTAGGGACTTTTGAGAGAGACGAAGAGTGAGAGCTAAGCTGCTCTTGAATTCCTGACCCATTGAAACTGTGAGACCATAAATATTTGTTTTAAACCACCTGTTTTGCAGATAACTTGTTAATCTAGTAACAGATAACTAATACAGAGGGGCAAGGAATATGTGGAGGTGGAGGCTTGGTGAATGGTGGTGTCATTTATCAAAAGAGGGCGGGAGAAAGGAGGAGGTTTGTGGGGGAAAGTTTGTTTTGGAAAGGCTGGGTTCAAGATGTCCCTAGGGACATGAAGGTGGAGCTGTGTAGTGGAAAGCTATAGAAGTTCAGAAGAGCTGCTTGAAGCGTATTTTAGGAGTAATGAGCCTATAAGTGATTGTAGGATATGTAGGATAATATCACCTAGTGTTGTAGGCTGGGTTCTCGGAAAGCAGTCACTGAGACTGAGTTTGGGGTACAAAATGTTTACTAGGAATCAACTTCTGTAGAACTTTATGCAGGGTCTATTCCTCCAGCTTCTGGAATGACATAAGTGCCATTTTTAGTGTTTCCTTCTGTCATAGATTGAATTGTGTTCTCCAAAAATATGTGTATCAATTTGGCTAGGCTATAATTCCCAGTCTTGTGTGATTGTCCACCATTTTGTCATCTGATGTGATTTTCCCATATGTTGTAAATCCTACCTCCAAGATTTTAAGGAGATGAGATAGGCACCAGTTATGTTAATGAGGCAGGACTCAATCTACAAGATCAGATTGTGTCTTGAGCCAATCTCTTTTGAGGTATAAAAGAGAGAGGGGAGCAGAGAGGCAGGGGAATCTCATACCACCAAGAAAGCAGTGCCAGGAACAGAGCGCACCCTTTGGACTTGGGTTCTCATGTGGAGAAGCTCCTAGTCCACGGAAAGTTGGACCAGAAGGACCTTTCTCCAGGGCCCACAGAGAGAGAAAGCCTTTTCCTGGAGCTGACACCCTGATTTGGACTTCCAGCTACTAGACTGTAAGAAAATAATTTTCTCTTTGTTAAAGCCATCCACTTGTGGTATTTCTGTTATCTAGATAATTAAGACACTTCTAACAGTGTCGTCTCCTCAGGTGTGGGGGGATCCTGCCTTTTTGGAATCTACCACCATAGTTCCCTGCAGGCTGGCTACTCCCAAGACACTCAGGCACTGATTTCAGGGAGAGCTTTGAAAGGAATGCCTAGTAGAAACAGCTAGATTAGAAAATGTTTAGGTTTAATATTTATGCAGTTCCTTTGATGGAAGTATACGATACTACCAATAAAGCATTCTTTTATCTTGGTGAAATTATACACACCGAAAGATTTGACAATACAACAACTTTCACATTTATAATTGAATGACATTGATTCCATTTTTCATGTTGTACCACCATTATCTCTGTCATTTCCCAAAATATTTCACCACATAAACATAAACTCAATACCCTCACACAAAAACTCTCCCTTTACCCCTCCACCCCACCACTGGTAACTATTAATAATTTTTGGATTCGATATATTTGCTTATTTCATATAAGTGACATACAATATGTATCCTTTTGTGACTGACTTATTTTACACAGCATAATGTTTTCAAGGTTCATCCATGTCGTGGCATGTATCAGAACTTCGTTTCTCTTTATGGCTGTGTAATGTTCCATTGTATGTATATACCACACTTTGTTTATGCATTCATCTGTTGATAGACATTTTGGCTATTGTGAAAAGTGCTTACTTACGTAGCATTGAGTTTCTGTTTATGGTGATGGAAATTTGCTTTGATTAAGGGTAATGATTGCACAGCCAATTGGTGTAATTGATGTCACTAAGTTGTAAACCTGTGAAAAGGTGAATTGGCAAATGTGTGATATATATTTTTACAACAACAAAAAAAGAGTAGCTGCTGAGGCTGATTATGTACAAGCAAACACCTCATAGGATTTGGTTTCTTCGTTTCTAAGTTTAGCTTCATGGTTTCATGGGACATCCTAATTAATGGCTTAATACAATTTTTATTGCTTCTGTTCTACCTCCTAGTTTGTTGTGTAGTACCTGGGTTATTAAAAGCTTGCAAGCAGCTATCCAATGTACAATTGTCCTCTATTCACCTGGAGTGACAGAGGAAGACCAGAAGAGTCAGGAATAGGAGGAAGAAATGGACTACTTGGCTAATTTCCTCCATGAACAACTTCTTCTATTGCCAGGAGACCAGAAGAACTGGATGGTGCCATGCTACAATTATTGAATGTTTTTATCAAAGATTATGTAGAAGAATCCTGATCAAAAGGGTGAGAATGGTTGTACAATCTGAAGAATATAATCAATGTCATTGAATTATACATGTAGAAATTGTTGAATTGGTGTATGTTTTGCTGTGTATATTTTCAACAACAATTAAAAAAAAAGACCCAAAAAAGTGCTGCGATGAACATTGGTGTACAAGTTTTAGTTTGTGTTCCAGCCTTCACTTCTTCTGGGTATACAACTAGTATTGGGATTGCTGGGTCATATGGTAGTTCTCTGTTCAACTTTTTGAGGAACTGTCAAACTGTTTTCCACAGTAGCTGCACCATTGTACATTCCCACCAGCAATGGATGATGGTTCCAGTTTCTCCACAACCTTGTCAACACCTGTTGTTTTCTGTTTTTTTGGTTGATCGCCATTCCAAAGCAAGTGAGGTGATATAGCATTGTGGTTTTGATTTACATCTCTCTAATGGCTGATGCCTTTGTATAATCAATAAAACACAGGTATTCTCTGCTTTCAGCCAGGATCCATCTGACATCAGCAATGATATCCCTGGCTCCCCGTCCTCTTCTGTATCCAGCCTGAATTTCTGGCAGTTCCCTGTCAATATACTGCTGCAGCAGCTTTTGAATGATCTCAGCAAAATTTTGCTTGCGTGTGATGTTAATGATATATTGTTCAATAATTTCTGCATTCGGTTGGATCATTCTTTCTTGGGAATAGGCATAAATATGGATCTCTTCTAGTTGGTTGGCCAGGTAGCTGTCTTGCAAATTTCTTGGCACAGATGAGTGAGCACTTTCAGTGCTGCAACTGTTTGTTGAAACGTCTCAATTGATATTCTGTCAATTCCTGGAGCCTTGTTTTTTGCCAATGCCTTCAGTGCAGCTTGGACTTCTTCCTTCAGCACCATTGGTTCATGCTTATATGCCACCTCTTGAAATCGTTGAATGTCAACCTTCTTTTTGGTATAATGACTCTGTATACTTCTTCCATCTTCTTTTGACACTTCCTGCGTCATTTAATATTTTCCCCATAGAATCTTTCAGTATTGCAACTCAAGGCTTGAATTTTTTTTCAGTTCTTTCAGCTTGTGAAATGCCGAGTATGTTCTTCTTTTTTTGTTTTCTACCTCCAGCTCTTTGCACATGTCATTATAATACATTACAAAGGCATTTGACTGTGTGGACCATAACAAATTATGGATAATATTGTGAAGAATGGGAATTCCAGAACACTTAATGGTGCTTATAAGGAACCTGTACATAGATCAAGAGGCAGTTGTTCAGACAGAACAAGGGGATACTGAGTGGTTTAAAGTCAGGAAAGGCGTGCATCAGGGTTGTATCCTTTCACCATACCTGTTCAATCTGTATGCTGAGCAAATAATACAAGAAGCCGTACTATATGAAGAAGAACGTGGCATCAGGCTTGGAGAAAGACTCATTAACAACCTGCGTTATGCAGATGACACAACCTTGCTTGCTGAAAGTGAAGAGGACTTGAAGTACTTACTGATGAGGTTCAAAGACCACAGCCTTCAGTGTGGAGTACACCTCAACATAAAACAAAAATCCTCACAACTGGACCAATAAGCCACATCATGATAAATGGAGAAAAGTTTGAAATTATCAAGGATCTCATTTTACTTGGATCCACAATCAACAGCCATGGAAGCAGCAGTCAAGAAATCAAGGGACGCATTGCATTGGGCAAATCTGCTACAGAAGAACTCTTTAAAGTGTTGAAGAGCAAAGATGTCACCTTGAAGACTAAGGTGCGCCTGACCCAAGCCATGATATTTTCATTCGCATCATATGCATATGAAAGCTGGACAATGAATAAGGAAGACCAAATAATTGATGCCTTTGAATTGTGGTGTTGGCGAAGAATATTGAATATACCATGGGCTGCCAAAAGAATGAACAAATCTGTCTTGGACAAAGCACAACCAGAAGGCTCCTTAGGAGCAAGGATGGTGAGACTGCATCTTACATACTTTGGACAGGTTGTCAGGAGGGATCAATCCCTGGAGAAGATCATTTTGCTTGGTAGAGTACAGGGTCAGCGGAAAAGAGGAAAACCCTCAAGGAGATAGTTTGACACAGTGGCTGCAACAATGGGCTCAAGCACAACGATTTTAAGGATGGTGCAGGACTGGGCAGTGTTTTGTTCTGTGGTACATATGATTGCTATGAGTCGGAACTGACTAGATGGCACCTAACAACAACAACAATGGCTGATAATGTAGAACATCTTTTCATGTGCTTGTTGAACTCTCTTGTGACCCACTCAAGTCCTTCGCCTGTTTTTTTTTTTTTTAATTTGGTTATTTATCTTTTTAAGTTGTGGAAGTTTTATATATATTTTGGATATTAGGCCTTTATCCATATAAGGTTCCAGAAAATTTTCTACCAATCTGTAGGTTGTGTTTTCACTTTGTTGATTAAGTTCTTTGATATACAAAGCTAATTTAACTTTTATCAGTTTCCCTTATCTATTTTGTTTTTTGCTGCTCAGACTCTTGTCATATTTGATGATTTATCATTAAACACCAGAAACCCTGGTGGCATAGTGGTTAAGTGCTATAGCTGCTAACCAAAACGTCAGCAGTTCAAATCCACCAGGCACTCCTCGGGAACTCTATGGGGCAGTTCTACTCAGTCCTATAGGGTCACTATGAGTCAGAATCCACTAGACAGCAACAGGTTTTTTTTTTTTTTTAATCATTAAACACTAGGTCCCTCAACCTTGCCCCTTCATTTTCTTCTAAGAATTTTATGGTTTTAGTTTTCACATTTAGGTTCTTGATCCATTTTGAATTGGTTTTTGTGCTATGAAGCATTCTCAAAAACAAATAATTCTAAACCTAATCAAGTCATATGTAACTACTAATTACAGGAAATACAGCAGACGGAGGAACTTGGGAAATTACTCCACAGGAATGCAATTGGCAAAATCTAGACTGTGGGGAACTCTACAAGGTGACTTAATTTCTTCAGCAATTATAAATTGAAAGGAAAGAGATGGATAGAGAGAGGGAGAGAGAAACCTATAGACAGGACCAGCTACATAATTTGCAGGGCCGAATGGAAAATGAGGAAACCCTGGTGGTGTAGTGGTTAAGTGCTAGAGCTGCTAACCAAGAGGTCGGCAGTTCAAATCTGCCAGGCATTCCTTGGAAAGAAACTCTGTGGGCAGTTCTACTCTGTCCTATAGGGTCGCTATGAGTCGAATCGACTCAATGGCAGCGGGTGGAATGGAAAATGAGTGTGCGGTACCTTGTTCAAAGAGCAGAAAAAACGTGCAGTTAAAGGTACTATAATGTAGTTTTCTTTCTTCTGCAGTCTCTCTCTCAACCTTTCATTGGTGTTTTTTGCTACTTAACAGTCATGCTCCCTCAGAAAGATAGGTTTGCTGTCACACTCACCACCCACCAGCTGCTGGGGTCCTTCTCCAGCCAGCTACTGGACCAACTTGCTGTCCTCCAGCTGATGGTGGGGAAGTTGAATCAGCCATCTCCCCTTCCAGAGGCCTCCTGCCCCAACCACATGGACTGGCAACTCCCTGGGACGTGCTATATACCTTGGTCTCGTGTTGGGCACTTGTGGATGAGAGGTTGTACTGCCAGCTTGGAGGTGTGGGGAGTGAGGACACAGCACTCCTGAGGGGAGCGGGAACGAGGACTCCAGGCCCATTCTGGGAAGGCAGGAAGGTAGCAGGAGGCACGTGGCATGTGAGCTGAGGCTCCAAGTCTCTGGCACATGCTCTATGGTCCAATTGTAGTTCTCTTACAAAACACAAATTCAAAGAGAAAATTGTTAAAACTTTTAAGACAGTGGTTACAGAATATAAAACCCCAAACATGGGGCCCTTTTGAGCATAGGACCCTGTGTGACTACAGTGGTAACACACCATGAAACCTGTCCTACAGAGATTAAAGAGCCACATCAACCAATTGTAATGTATGGATTTAATCTGAGCCCTGATTTGAACAAAAAAGCTGAAAAGACAATAGGGTTAATTTGAATATAACTAGATGTTTCCTTACCTGAAAGAATTATTAATTTTTTAGGTGTGATAATGGTTCTGTGACTATGCTGTCTAAAAAAAGAAAGTTCTCATCTTTCAGAGATTGTACTATTTACAGATGAAATAACATGATGACTGGGATTTTCCTTAAAATAATTGAAGTGGGAGGGTAGTGAGTAAAGATATGGGTAAAAAAAAGATAGGACAGGAATCGATAATGGTTGAAGCCGGGTGTTGGGTATCAGAATTCATCAAAATTGTCTATATTCTTATATACTTTTAAAAATATTCTTATACACTTTTTAAAATTACTTTTCCATAATAAAACATTTTAAACAATTATAATGTGTCTTGGGGTTGAAATACTTAAGCCTCACAATTTAGTCTTCAAAAATAGAAAGAGCAAGTACCACCTGTATTATTTTGTAATTAACAGAATTTTTAAAAGAAAAAAAAAGATTTTATGCATGAATATTTATAGAAATTTTATTCATAACAAACACAGGAAACAGTTGAGGTGCCTACCAAAAGGTGAAAAAACGATCTATGATTATTTATACAGTGCAATACTATTGAGCAATAAAATTAAATGAACTATTGATTCACACATCATCATGGGATGAATCCCAAAAAGTTTATGCTGAGTGAAAGAAACCTTACATAAAATAGTACATACTGTATGATTCCATACATATCCAGTTCCAACCATGGAAAACTACGATGGAAAAAAATATTAAAATAGTGGTTGCCTTTTTTTTTTTTTCCTAGGGGAGTAAGGATTGATTGGGAAGGGGCATGAGGGAACTTTCCAGGGTAGGGGCAATGTTATATATCTTGATGGGGTTTAGGTTACTCAGTTTGTCAAAATTCAGGGAATGTTCACTTAAGATTCGAGTATTTCATTTTGTGTAAATTTTGCTTCAAAAGTAAAGAAACTAAACACATACTGAACAGTAATGAAATGCATGTTGAAACATTTATAGGGAGGTGTATCAACACGAGCCCTGGTGGTACAGTGGTTAAAAGCTCGCTGCTAACCAAAAGGTCAGCCGTTTGAGTCCACCAGCCGCTCCTTGGAAACTGTATGGGCAGTTCTACTCTGTCCTGTAGGGTCAGTACCAGTCGGAATTGATTCCACAGCAATGAGTTTTGTTTTTTTTTTTTTTGGTTTGGTATAAATGCATCAAAAACAAGATGGAATGGAAGATGGATAGAGAAGTAGACAGATGACTAGATACGTGATAAAACAAGTACAGTAGAATGTCAATAACAGAATCTAAGTGGTGGGGTATACAGGTGTTCACCAAGTTGGTCAACTTTTCTGACAGAAATTTTTCATAGTAAAATAAAGGGAGCCATCTTCTGGAAGAAACTGGTATTACTGATTGGCTCACAAAGGTGAAGGGAACAAAGCACGTAACTGTTATTTTAAGTTTTTTGACATACCCTATTGGTTCTTGCTCATGTGCCCAAGCTGTCCTCTTGGCTAGAAAGCTTTCCTTCCTCCCACTGGCTAACTCCTACTCAGATTTTACTTCCTATAGAAGAAACCAAAGCTGTTAAAGATCTGATTCTACTTAGATCAACAGTAAACGTCCACAGAAGCAACAGTCAAGAAATCAAACACAGTAACATACTGATTTGGGTAAAGCTGCTGCAAAGCACCTCTTTAAAGTTTTAAAAAGTAAAGTTGTCACTTTGATAACTAAAGCCATGGTCTTTTCAAAAGCCTCATACGCATTGAAAATTGGATAATGAAAAAAGAAGACAGAAGAATTGATGGGTTTGAACTGTGGTATCGGTGAGGAGTACTGAATATACCTCAGACTGCCAAAAAAACGAACAAATCAGTCTTAGAAGAAATACAACCAGAATGCTCCTTACAAGCAAGAATGGTGAGACTTTGACTCACTTACTCTGGATACGTCATCAGGAAGGACCAAGCACTAAACAAGGACATCATGGTAAAGTAGAGAACCACTGAAAACAAGGGAAGCCCTCAATGACATGGACTGACATGATAGCTGCAACAATGGATTTAAACACACCAATGATCATGAGGATGGTGCAGGACCAGGCAACGTTTCCTTCTGTTATACACAAGGTCGCCGTGAGTCTGAGCAGACTGACAGCAGCTAACAACGGAACAGGGCTCAGAAAATGTTTTCTGTAAAGGGCCAGATAGGAAATACTTTAGGCTTTGCAGGCTAAGTGGCGAAATCAAGAATATCACATAGGTACTTATTTAATAAGAGAAAATAATTTCCACAAAATTGTCATTGATGAAATTAGACATCGATATTATGATGTATTATATGTAAACATATTTGCAATATAACATAAATATATTTTTGTAATCCTGGTATGCCAACGAGAAGAAAATTCTTTTTTTGGAGTGGTGAGTAACATTTTGCTTAATTGGGGTTCAAAATTATTATTCCCTATTATTATTATTATTTTTTATCATCAAAATGGGTTGCAAATGTTCATCTGCTGATCCTGAGCTGTGAGGAGGTCCTATACCCTTCATCTTCACACAGTACCGCCCAATTCTGATGTCAATTCAAGGGATATACTTTTAATCGAACACATTAATCTCTTGGAAAGCAATTACAGAATTCGACTATTCTCTTGATTGCTTTGTTAGCATATCGGATTAATCACTTCCAATTGAATGTTAGGTAAAAGCTCCTCAATTGCACAGTTAAATGGATTTTGAAATATGGAAACTTTTCTTCCCTTGCATTGAGATCTGCAAAACACTGTGTCTTAGTTTCCTAGTGCTGTAACAGAAATACCATAGGTGAGTGGCTTTAAGGATACTCATATTAAACAGCTGGCAACCCTAACTTCTTGGGATCTTCTTGCAGTGATTTTGTGAAAATTAGAGGTAATATATGCAACATAGGTATTACAAAGCCTAGCACATAAAAAAAGATAAATCATAATTATGATAATAATATTAGGAAATTGAATACTCATTTGGGGCTTCTAGATAACCTGCGGAGCTCTGGTGGCACAGTGGTTAAAATGCCTGGCTGCTAACCAAAAGGTCTACGGTTGGAGCCCACCAGCTGCTCCACGGAAGAAAGATGTGGCAGTTCGCTTCTGTAAAGATTACAGCCTTGGAAACCCTATGGGGCAGTTCTACTCCGTCCTATAGGTCACTATGAGTTGGAATCAACTTGACGGCGACAGGTAGATAACCCATAGATAGACATTTCATAGTGGCAATAACTCCTTCCGTTCAGGAGATCATAGATAAGGAAGCCGAACCATAAAAGGCTACCAATAAATACTAACCAGAGAAGAAAATGTTCAATTTTATCCACCTAAACTTTTGCATAAATAAGGATTTTTTTTTACTGTAAGAAAAACTGGCACATTTTCAAAAGCTTTACAATGATAAAATTCTTCATATTAATAATATCCTAGTTTTAAAACTTAAAAACTCCGAAGTTCTTATTATACTTCTTTCACATGCAAGTTCTCATCCTGATTAGAAAACCACCTTTATTTCGACAAGGTAAACTGCACTGTCCAAACCTGTGGTTTCAGTACCCTGCCTTCCTCCTCTCTTATATTCATCTTACCTAACTTATGTCCCAACACTCCACTGAAGCTGCTTTGTTGAAGGTTACCACCCACCATTACAACAGTCTCCTTCCTGCCACGATTGTCTGTACCTTCTTGTCCATCCTGCTACACGATCAGTTTAACCCTTCTTAAACACAAGTTTCATTATGTCAATCCCTCACTCAAAAACACCTAATGAAAACTAGCAGTGGGAAATAGGGTGAGGCCAGATTATGGTGGTTTTTGGAAGTTGAATTTCAAGTGGGATATGTTTGAGGAAAAGAGTAACATGATGAAAGGTATTGTTTTACCTTGATCATGCCAGTAACAGTGGGCAGGATGAATTAGAGATGGGGGAGACGAGTCAGGCGATCAGCTGTAGCAGGGATCAGGTATGCTGTGCTGGCAAAAAGGAAAGTCTTCCTTGTGGGCCTGGGCCTGTCAAAGAAATGCTACCTTGCCAAGGGGTTCATAGTGGTGTTGGTTATTAGAATCTCCTAAATTGGTTGGGGCTTGTAAGTGTTAACATATATAGAAGACAATGCAATTTAGTTTAAGTGTAGTAATTTGATTTTTGATGTAAAAGCTGTATCTGAAGTACAAAAGAGTTTCTGTGCTGTCACTTTAAAGGGTGGCTGGGTCACTTGGGCACATGGGGCCTTGCTCAGGAACACCCGGGGTGGATTATCCAATAGGCAAGGTAAGCTCTGTTCTTACCTTGCTTACTATATCATCTGTAAACAGTTTTTGTTTCTAGTTATGGCTGGAATCTGTCCTTCTCTCAAACTCACAGCACCTTCTTAGAGAATCAAGGCCTCTTTTCAAATTTACAGTCCCTCACAAGGACAGTTCACCCAGTAAGCAAGGTAAGCATGGGCTTATTTGTGCTTATTTGGTAATTTGTAGTGACCAATTTAAAAAAAAAATTATTTGTAAGCACAAATAAGCCCATGCTTACCTTGCTTACTGGGTAATCTGCCCCTGGGAACACCTGTTCACTCTCTTCAAGATTAATGATTATAATTGGTTAGCCCCAGAAAAGGAGTCCTTTGGCTCTTTGCTCAGAACACCAGAGCAGATGAACCGATCAAAACTCTGCTTCAGTTATTGCTGTAAACTTGTGGGATCCTGTGCTCTTCAAGTACCCTCCAGACTTGCAGGAACTCCTCTCCCAAGTCGTTAGCCTCTAAAGTGGAGTGAATTGTAAACCCTCTCTCTTTGGGCTAGAGACTCTCCTCAATCCTTACTGCTCATTCCAGGGAACAAGAGTTAAAAGGAGGCAGCACTGAGGCTTGCTGTATTCATATATAGTAAGTCTGTGCTCTCTAGGTAAAGGGTCTCTAGGTTACAGGGGAAAAAAAAATCCTACTCAATTTCCTCTTCAGAACTAGGACATTTGTCTTCAGACTAAAACAGTACGAAACAGTAAAAGCAAAAACAGTGAAGGCAGGTGCAGTCAGATAGGAGGAGAACCAAGGAAGGAGGGAATGCTTATAGAATCAAGTGCCTGGAAATCTAAAAGGATGAGTTACTGGATTTTCCCAAAGAGAAATTATCAGAGACTTTGGAGATTACAGTTTCAGGAAAAGATGAGATCAGAGTAAAGATTAAAAGAGGGAGTGAGTGAGTTAGTAGTAGAAAGTGGAAGCTCCCTTAATATAGTCTATGGTGCTGTCAGGTTAGTTTCTCACTTCCTATGAGCACAGCTTCATGGCCACCTGCAGCCTATGTGCATGTTTTTTCAACTGTCTACTTCTTGACTTCAGATTCTACCCAAAAACCATCTACTCAACGTTTAAATCCTAGATCGATTTCACTTCCTCCATCAAATCTTCCCTGAAGATTATAGTTGTCCTTCGCCACAACCTTATTGAGTTCCTAGTTCAAGCATACCATTTAAAACCATTTAGCAAGGAACAATTCTAATAAAAGTGTGAGCCAACCCCCCTCCAACTACCGGTTGCCCCCGAGTCGATTTTGACTCATTGCGACCCCCATAGGCAGTGTAATTCTTCAGTTTGGAGACTATATACATTTCAAATTTCTTTCGAATACTTCCTGGAAAAATTCTGGGTTCATACTTATTAAATGTACCTCCAGGTCAGAAGTTCTGTTAAATACTCGAAAACAACCGCTCAAAAATACTGTAAAAAAGTTTCTATCTCGATATGCTTTAAATCCTTTTACTTAGCTAAATTCTTATAAAATGTATCTATTTGACTATCATAAGACAGCTGAAGTCGTTCCTATAGTGGGGACTGTCCCCACAAGACTTCTGCGAGCTCTCAAGTTCAGACTACATTAAGTAGCTTCTTTATAATCATCCCGATGGTAAAAGTATCAAATTTCGCTAACACCTAGAAAAGGGGCATGAAATGATTATCCAATAATGCAGTTTGCTCATCTGTCAAATGAGGGAGTGGACCAGTGTTCCGGAGCTCATTACAGGTCAGTTTCTAATCCCTGGGTTCACTCCGTTAAGTTTAAACAGCCAATTAGGTCTTCTGGGTGCTGTGCATCCTGGGAGTTGTAGTTTCCGGCTCCCTCCTCCTGCCTACAAGCTCCACAGGAGTGGCCGCAGGACGGTTGCCTGGTATTATTAGCAAGCGGGAAGTATGGCGGTGGCGCGCGTCGATGCGGCTTTGCCTTCGGGAGAAGGTAAGGCGGTCCCTACCTCTGGGTCCCAAACTTTACCGAGCCAAATTAAATAGTTGTCTGGTGGAGAGGGGAAGCCCGGGTTTAGCTGTACAGTTCTGGACCAGGTCTTTTGATGCGCGGCTGTGGGCGTCGCGGAGGCGCGCTGCCTTCTGGGAGTTGTAGTCACCAGGCACTGTCCAGCCCTCTGGCCTCCCGGCGAGGGCCAAGCGAGGGACTACTGACCCCAGGGGCCTTCGCGCGCGCGCGCACGTCGGCTCCCGTGCTGCCGGGGCGGGGGGTTGGTGGGTTTGGGGCTGCGGTATCTTTTCCTGGACGTTTGCTTTGTGTTTCGGGGCCGGGAATGAAATTGGCAGGATCTCCTTTTTCGCTGCCATGTCCCTCTTTCCCTTCGGTTTCTAGAACGTTCAGGAAACTGCACGGAACACCTTTTCCTACACTGACGTTGAACCCCTCCTTAGAAGGGAACGGTGGCCGTGATAACATGGGGGGGAGGGGGTGATCCAGAGCCCCCAGTTTCCCACCCCTCCTTACGCATACGGGGTCCTGGGAACGGATTTGGTCGCCGCTCAGCAGGGCTCGGGGGGTGGGTGCCTCTGTGGCCGGGAGGTACCTCTTTGGGGCGCAAGGCGTGAGCCGAGCTCCTTTGTTTTGGTTACCGCTCCGAGGCTCCTCAGCAGCCGTTTGGATCGGGGTCAGGGCAGGGAGTCGGGACCCATCTCCAGGGCTTAGACCAGGGGCTCGTTATTTGGGACCTGTAAATTGTTCGGGGCGGGGGGGAGGTGACCCGATGGTTCTAAGAGGTCTGGCAAACCCCTCGGAATGGTGTGCAAACAAAGAGTGGGCATTTTCTGGGACAGTACATAGCTTGCATCAGATTCCCAGAGGAGCCCATGACCCCCCAAATGCTAAGCGCCATTTTAGACGCGGAAAAACGTTGAAACCCTCCAGGGAGCAATCTTAGCGTAATTATTTCTCGCAGTCCTAATCTGGGTATAAATTTGAAATTACAAGTTTCTCTGGCCCCGCCCCCCACTGTTATCTACTTCTGTTAAACTCCACCTTCTCTGCCCACCCAGGCAATTTACTGACAGTAATAGCAGTTAACATTTATAGAGCAATTTTTATGAGCCAGAGGATGTTCCAAGTGCTTTTGTTACATTATCTCATTTTGTGTAGAACTACATGATCAGGCAGGTATTATCATCCCCATTTTACCGAGTAGACAAGTGAGCCCAAAAGAAGTAACTTGCCCAAGATATCACAGTGGAGTAACCCGATGGAGCCAGGATTTGAACGTTCTGTTATATTACTTTATTGAATGCTGTATGGTTTGTGGGCCAGAAACAGGACTAAGTGTTTGTCACATGGCTTCTCTTTTAATACATAAGCCTAGTGAAATCGGTGTATTGTCCTCATTTTAGAGATGAATTAACTATACTTTTTTTTTGAAGTTGTCAAAAATTTCAGATTAAATGCAACTTTGAAGTTTACAGACAAGTTTATGATAACAATAATAACAAAGCCATATTGAAAAAGTATATTCCTCTGAAAAAACACTAGGGACACATTTGTAGAAAGAAATATGGCTAAGAAAACTGATTAAAGTACTTGAATTAAAAAAAAGTACTTGAATGATTAAAGTACTTGAACAACAAAACTAATATTTATATTGTAGAATATTTAGATAATATATTCTGCTAATTTTATTTTTAATGTGTAAATAATATAGTTAAGTTTTTTTTGCTTTAATGTACAAGGTGTGTTGTTTTTATATTTTAAGAAATACTTTTATTTTTGAAAATAGTTTTGGAATAGGCCCACAAATAAAACCAATTTAAGAATCAGTATTTCAATATATGACAATATGATTTTTAGCATCACCTTTCACTGTGAAAATGGTTCTGGTTTGGATCATAATCCATATAGTCTTCCAAATGTGAAAGGAAAGCAATTTTGGCTCAGTATGCGCAAAGGCATTTATGGAGTAAAAAGAAGGCTGGTGAGGCTTTTGCTTAGTAAAAGGCTTCTTTTGGTTAATAGCCTTTGTCTTGGCTGCCTTTTTCCTGAGAGAACCGAACTATAGTTTTCAAAATAGTTTGAGTTCTGGGTAATATGCTGGAAGTTAGGTTATAAGCAGGTTGATCTTTATAAAAACTTCACTTCATTTTTTAAAAAGCTATTATTTAGTTATAACATATAGATGTAATAGTTCATATATAAATGTGCAGAATTCCAAAGTGTTATAGAAACTTGAACAGAAAATCACAAATCTAGTTGTACTGTTTTATTTCTAAGGAAAAGTGAATAATTTCAGTCTGGTCATTTTGAACTCAAGATGGGCTTACTTTTAGAATCTTGACATCCTACTCATATGAATCAGAATCAACTTGACCCACGGAGCAGCAACAACAGTGTTTTCTGACTCTATAGGTTTTTCGCAAGTATAATTTCATCCTTGTGTTCAGCTGTTGTATTTGCTTTATTTGTGTTTTCCAACAATGTCCCTTCTCTTTTTCAAGGTTCAGTAGTCAATTGGTCAGGGCAAGGACTACAGAAATTAGGTCTAAAGTTGCCCTGTGAAGCTGATATCCATACTTTGATTCTGGATAAAAACCAGATTATTAAACTGGAAAATCTTGAGAAATGCAGACGATTAATACAGGTAAGTGTTATTCTCTGGGGAAATAGTTACACAGGACCAGTTTATTATTAAACAAAACAAAACAATAAAATCACCAAATAGAAGATAACTCTGCAGGCCTGGGAAGCAGTAAATGTCTTGAATTTTTACTTACCAGTTTCTCATAATGATGAAAACGTATGTACTACATCTAGGGTGGACTTGAAAAAGAAGAATTGTTAAAAAAAGAAAACATTTTATGTTGGCAAAATGTTGTGTTGCTAAGATAACCTTTTACCTCACCGTGGAGGTAAAGAGTTCATTCATTCAGCAAATGTTTACTGGGCCTCTGTTAGAGTCTTCATGAGTCAGAATTAACCCTATGGTAACAGGTTTTTTCTTATGTGTCTGACACTGTTCGAAGTCTTGAGTAAGACAGGGTGAGCACCTGGTTCCTGTGGCGCTTAAGTTGCTGCTGTGTTAAAAATGTTTTTTCTTTAGCAGTTGGGAAAGGTCTGATTGCTCAGCTTTTTCTGTATTTCCCGTTGCTTAGGAACAACAACAATAAAACCCCTAATATTTACATTGTGGAATATTTAGGTAGCATATTGGAAATCCTGGTGGCATAGTGATTAAGTGCTACATTGCTAACCAAAAGGCCGGCAGTTCGAATCCACCAGGTGCTACTTGGAAACTCTATGGGGCAGTTCTACTCTGTCCTGTAGGGTCGCTATGAGTCAGAATTGACTCGATGGCAATGGGTTTGGTTTGGTTTGGATATGTGAAAAGTACAGATGTGGTTTGTATATATATTTGGGTATGCTTGGCCATTTAAATAAACTTTTTAACTCAATGGTGACAGTAAGATATATATTTTGTTCCTAAGAATAATGAGATGTTTCCTTTCCACAGTTGTCAGTGGCTAATAATCGGCTGGTGAGAATGATGGGCGTGGCCAAACTGACCCAACTCCGGGTATTAAATTTGCCTCATAATAGCATTGGCTACGTGGAAGGACTAAAGGAACTCGTACATTTGGAGTGGCTAAATTTGGCAGGAAATAATCTCAAGGTGACTTTTTTAATTATAAAACTATTCACCATAAAAAAAGAAATTCAGCCAGGGTAGAAATAACTAGAGCAGAAAGTGGGAGTGGTCCCACTCCTCAGGCTTGATCTCCATTAACATGAACTAAAAAACTAATTTTGAAACATGTAATGCAGCATAATATTCTTTTATGTATGAACAAAGAATCTATACGTAGAGAAGCAGATCAAATGGTAAACTAAAGTCTTAGAAGGGTGACTGTATCATCCTGAATTAACCTTAAGTGAATGTTTAATGGTGTAATGAAAAATATATTGTTTTAAAAGTCAGGAGATCTGGATTCTGGTCCTACTTCCATGCACTTGGTAGCTGTATAATTTTGGGTAAGTTAATAAATACTTCTGTGTCTTATTTTTTGATATGCTAGGTGAAGGAACTGTATTAAATGATGTTAATAGCTGACTTTTATTAAGCAATTATTGTGCTAGATATGATTAACATCTTAAGTATATTAACTCATTGAGTCTCACGATATGAAGTACATGTACTTACTATGCCCAGAGATGTTAAGTAACTTGTGCAAGGTCGCACAGCCAGGAAGTTGTTGAGCCATGATTTAAATCCAGGCAGTCTGGCTCCACTTGTAACTTGTAAACTCTGTACTATGCAAACTGTCATGTGTCATCACTAAAATTTCTTCAAGCTGTAAATATCTGGGGTGATATGAACTCCTTGTTGGCCTTCTGCTCCTAGAGCAGTAATGAAGGTGGAAACCTGCCACGTGACAATTAACCAAATTCTGTCGGTACTGCCTCTTTTTTGTTTTTTAATCCCTGCTTCTCTGCTTCCGGTAATGAAGGGAAGAGGCAGGAGATTCTTCCAGCTACAAGGAATAGAGAAGAATTTTATACTTTGACTTTGTGTACACAGTATAATGTAATGCTTTTCTTGCTATAGGCCATGGAACAAATCAATACCTGTACAGCTCTGCAGCACCTCGATTTATCAGACAACAACATACCCCAGATAGGTGATCTATCTAAATTGGTATCCCTGAAGGTAAGTGTGTTTGCTGGCCATGTTGTTTTCAAAATTTTACACCAAGATGTCAAGAAAAAGTGACCTGATTGGCTTGAAACCAGCCTGCCATATATGAAGAACAGATTGTGTTTATTATGATAAAAACTCTGTTGGCTTAGCAGAAATTAAGTATGAAACTTCTTGTTGTTAGTTCCTATAACTGACTGACTTTGTGTAAAAGCGGTCATTGTGCTCTCTCTGGTCTTGTCCTCTGAACGTGATGGAATCCCCTTCATGCCCAACAGCCAGTGCCAGCAGTTCGTGTTATATAGCTTATAACATGTGTTGGTGAGGTTGAGAGTCGTCATCCCTGAATTTGAGTCTGTTTTTTAACACTCAGAATTATTTTTGGTGTATTATATTATGAATATTACTTTTACTTTAATTAAAAAATAAACATGTACCGTATAGTACTTTCATGGAGGGGAATAGACTGTACAATCAAATAAGTAGTAATTAGAATCCCAGCTTCAAGAAACATTTGTAGGGCTTTTTCCATATTTTTGCTTCATTGGATATTATTAGCATCAGAAGGACTCATTAAGCCTTGAAAGCAGTATTTTATCACAATTCACTCCGCAACTTTAGTAGAAATCATTTTTAGCAACAATATTTCTAAACGACTTGCTGTAGCAGATGCTGTACTGAGAGATGCCAAGAGAATTCAAGTGAACTAAGGATGAGTGACCCTTTTTTTTTTTTTCAGGGAAAGCATGATTATCTTTTCAGAATTCTGGGGATTCAGAGTCATGGATTTATTCTTGAATGTTGCTGACTTAATTTCAGTCAGCTTCATCTGCCCATAGCACATTCTACCTTCCTCTGAAGTTTTAGTTACCAAGAGGATACAGTTGCGAATTATAGGTTGTGGGCTGTCTTTCTCTCTCTCTTAAAAAATTTGCTCAATGCATGGTTGTTGTAATGAGTCTTTTCTTTCCTTTTTCACCCTCTGTTTTGATTTTTTATAAGAAAGTGAACAAGTGTGTTGGAAATTGCTTAGTGCCTAATAACTTAAGTCTTACAACATGCTAATTGCTACACCAAACATATTTCTTAGGAAAGTCTATAAACTTTCTTGGGCTTAGGATGCTGCCATGAAAAGAGGGAGTTGGACCAGAAGACCACCTGGGAGCCTTGTAATATTAGCTACCTTTCATTTGTATGTGCAGTGAGAAGAATAACACAACGGACCCCTTTGTTCTCGTCTACACCATTTCGGTGCTCTTAAAATAGACCAATTTATTTGTAATCTTTCAATTTGTAATTGATCCTGTTTTTACTTTCAAGACCCTGCTTTTACATGGAAACATCATCACCTCTCTTAGAATGGCACCTGCTTATCTACCCAGAAACCTTGCTATACTTTCCTTGGCAGAAAATGAAATCCGAGACCTAAACGAGGTAAAATTTGAGGGTATTCTGTGGGGTCAAGGAAGCTGGCAAGTCTAGCAGGGAGGCAGGAGAAGGTTTTGAGTTCGTTTTTAGACCGAACATCTTGAAAGAAGCCGTTACCAAGAAGGAATGCTTGACGCTAGATGATCTTTCCACTTTTTCTTAATGCCAGTGGGGTATTGAGGCTGAATTTTATTTGTAATGCTGCAGTTATCATTCCACTGGGAGAAGATCTGTGGGAGAAGGACATCTGCATTAAAGGGTTAATAGGACACCCTGTCTACTGTTTCCTGGCTGCTAGTATGTTTTTAAAATAGGGTTTTCTGTGCTAGGAAATAGTGCTGATACTTTCTAAGGGGCTTTGTGCAGCAAGAACAGATTGGCCATATTGTTGGAATTTTGAAAGTCAGTGGGTAATAGAAGAGTATTGCTCATAACTTTGCAGAACAAGAGGGAAGTTGTTAGATTGTCAAATGCTGCCAGAGATGTGTATTCAGCAAAAGCCCCGTGCTTGACACTGAAGAGTCCATTTCGTTCAACAAAGATACCCTTTGTTCCAGATCTCTTTTTTGGCATCCTTAACTGAATTGGAGCAGTTGTCGATCATGAACAATCCTTGTGTGATGGCAACGCCTTCCATTCCAGGGTTTGACTATCGGCCGTACATCGTCAGCTGGTGCTTAAACCTCAGAGTCCTGGATGGATACGTGATTTCCCAGAAGGAAAGGTGAACATGACCTCTGTACACCACACTCATCCTGGAAGTTACTGAGCGGACCCTTCCTGGTTCACTACAGTTTAATAAGCTGAATGTTTCTTAAAATGTGCATTTTGTATTAAGATTGTTAGTACAATCATGTAGCAGACTACATGCTGGTCATTTAGGATTTCTCATCCTTTCCAAAAAGGATAAATGTCAATCCCCCAAATTTGGGCTAGTGAGTATAACTTAGTGCCCAACATACAACAGTTTTGTTTCTAAAACTTTTTCCTGTTAATCAGTTGTTTGGGGCTTGAAAAACCATGTTATAGATGCTGCTTGGTGTCTCAGATCATCCTCCAAAAGCTTGTAACCCATCACATATGTGAGAGCAGTATCATGATACCTTAGAACCCAACTACCTTTTATAACAACAGCTTTGGGGGAAAATACGCACAGAGGTCTGATTTTGAACTGGTAGCTGACTTCCTGCTTGGTCCTTGCCTTCTCACACCTGTGAAACAGCAGTAGTGGGAACTGCCCCAACCCTAGATCATTGATGGTTTCTATGGCTTGGATGGGGTGACAGTGACACATGATGAGTGAAATCAGAGATTTAGGGGCAGTAAGCCTGTGGGAGGAGCCCTGGTGACACAATGGTTAAGTGCTCAGCTGCTACCGCAAAGATCTGTGGTTCAAACCCACTGGCTGCTCCGTGGGAGAAAAGACCTGGCACTCTGTTTCCATAAAGATTACAGCTTGAGAAACCTATGGGCAGTTCTACTCTGTCTTATAGGATGCCATGAGTTGGAATTGACTTGATGGCACACAGGTCCCTGGGAGGTGAAATGGTTAAATGCTTGGCTGTTAACCGAAAGGTTGGTGGTTCGAGTCCTCCCAGGCCCACCTTGGAAGAAAGCCCTGGTGATCTGCTTCTGAAAAATCAGCTGTTGAAAACCCCATGGAGCACAGTTTCACTCTGACACATGTGAGATTGGCATGAATTGGAGTCAACTCAATGGCAACTGGTTTGGCTTTTGTTTTTTTTTCCCAAGGAACTAGCATGTAGATAAGAGGGGATGAGTTAGAGGGGATAGTGAGAGTTGAGATGACTTTATCCTCTTCACTAAGCCTCGTTTTATTTTCTCTTCTTAATGTGTGTACGTATGTGTGAATGGACACTCTACAGTCTTCCTCTTCTTTGTCCTTCTGTACTAGTGACTGATAGTCACTCGAGAGATTTCCTAATGGGGTGGTAGGGTACAGATTCCCCCAAAATCAAACCCATTGCCATTGAGTTTATTTTGACTCATAAAAATAGCGACCCTATAAAACAGAGTAGAACTGCCACGCAGGGTTTCCAAGGAGCCGGTGGTGCATTTGAACTGCCGACCTTTTGGTTAGCTGCCGAGCTCTTAACTACTGTGCCACCAGGGCTAGTTTTCCATTTCCTTCTCTCTGCTGTTTCATCTAGTTATTGAACAGGGTGGGGGCAGTAAGGAATGGCAGACAGGAGCTAGGTAGTAGTGGCACTGGTGTGGGGTGAGGGTTTACTTTGCCTTCAAAGAATGCTGGCCTTTCCTTTTTCCTGCAGTTACTGTTATTTTGTTTCAAACTGTGACTAGTTCTAAAGATGGAGTATGGGTTTACTTGGTTATCTTCTCTGGATCTTCCATTAAAAGAAAGAAGATACATTGTTGGACTTTTCTATGTAAGTAGGACTGGCAACATTTTCATATTTGGAAGGCAGTATGGTGAGCTAGGTGTTAAGTATAGAGAGAGACTAGGAAGAGAATTGAGACCTGGCCGGGAGACAAAGGCTTCACCGCTTTCCTTGCCACCCATTAGCTGTGTGCCCTTGGCGAGTTCTTTTACTTCTCTGAGCCTTAGTTTCCTCATGAGTAAAATGTGGTTAATAATACCTAACCTTCAAGGATGTTTGAGGATTAGAGGAGCCCTGGTGGTGCAGTGGTTAAGTGCAGGGCTGCTAACCAAAAGGTTGGCAGTTTGGGTCTACCAGATGCTCTGAGAGAAAGATGTGACAGTCTGCTTCCATAAAGATGACAGCCTTGGAGACCTTTTGAGGCGGCTCTACTCTGTCCTGTAGCGTTGCTGTGCATCAGAATTGGCTCGATGGCAAGGGCTTTGGTTGTTGGCTTTTTATGAGAATTAGGTTATGTCTGTAGCATAGTACTGGTAGTGTAGTAGGTATTTAATAAATGGCAGTTATCAGTTATTGGAGTCCCTGGGTGGTGCAGACAGTTACTGCACTTGGCTGCTAACTGAAAGGTTGGAGGTTGGAGTCCACCCAGGGGCACCTGGAAGAAAGGCCTAGTGACCTACTTCCGAAGAATCAGCCATTGTAAACCCTGTGGAGCACAGCTCTACTCTGACACATATAGGGTCGCTGTGAGTCAGAATCAACTCGATGACAGCTGGTTTATTACTTAAGGATTGGGACTAAGGATTGAAGAGCTCTCTTGAAACTAAAGCAAGCGTTACAGAAGGCAGAATGTAAATATTCGTTGAATGACTGAATGAATAATAATGCAAAAGCTATGTTCTACACTGTGGAGGTTGCTTTCATCCAAGTGACTTTAAGGGGAATTTGAATTTTCTCTGCACTCTCTCTACAATGTTTTCAAACACTCAATTTCAGACACTTCAGGACGTGGGGAAGGTGGACACCCACCTGGGGCACACTCTCTCTCTGGGGCTGCCCTGCACCAACGAAGCGTGGGAGAAATGAAGTGGTGGGAGAGTAACTCAATAGCAACCTTTTCTCAGACACGTATCTCCTTTTTAAAAAAAATGGCAAAATGTCATGTAATTCAGATATAGTTAAAGAATAATAATTAAAAAATACTCATGTAATCACCCCCCTCCCAGAGCAAGACTAGACGATAACTAGCACTCAGAGACCCGCTGTGCCCCACTCCCATCCTAACACCCCTCCCCACTAGAGGTAACCACCAATACTGCCTTTTTGATAATTTAGGAAGATTACTTTTTCCTGGTTATTATGGAGTCTTCAGACTAACCAGCATCCACCAGAATGACTAAAATGAAAAGGACTGACAGTACTAAGCGCTGCTGAGGTTGTAGAGCACCGCGCTGGGAGTGTGAAGGCTGCGACCACTTGGGAAAACTGGCAGAACCTGCAGAAGCTAAATGTCATATAAAAAAAAAAAAAAAAAAATGTCATATATATGTACATATATATACTTTACGACCCAGCAATCCTACTTCTGGTATATGTCCTACAGAAATAAATGCCTGTGTCTGTCAGAAGACTTATACAAGCACGTTCATAGCAGCCTTATTCATAATGGCTCCAAACTGGAAACAAATATTTGTGAACTGAGGAATAGGTAAACTGAGTTACATTTCAGTGGAGGAACCTAGATTATTGTTGATGCTGTACTAGAGAGGAAGTGCTACTGCAGTTGGTCTTTGAAAACTCTGCTTCATGTTTTAAAAGAACTCTGGAAGTATTCTGTTGAGGTGGGAGAATTATTCTAAAGGAGAGAGCTGTTACATTAAATATTGATGAGTGGTCTGAGTAGTGCTCAAAGCATTTTTTCAGTCAACCTTGGGAATTGCCCTGAGGTACAGGAATCTCCAGCTTTGTACCTATGCAGGAGCCCTGATGGTGCAGTGCTTAAGTGCCTGGCTACAAACCAAAAGGCCGGCAATTCAAATCCACCAGCCACCCTGTGGGAGAAAGATGTAGCAGTCTGCTTCCGTAAAGATTACAGTCGTGCACACCTTGTGGGGCGGTTCTGCTCTGTCCTGTCGGGCTGCTATGACTCAGAATCAACTCATCAGCAGTGGGCGGGTAGTGGCGTATCTATCCAGCCTAACGTATTCATGAAAAGCGTCCAGGTTACAGTTCTCCATTGTGGACAGTATCTCAGGCTTTTGGATGACTCCAGGTAGACAAATCCTGGGGGTGTGTGTCCCCCCAGAGAGTAGCTTGAGCCATAACCCAGCCCTGTGATGCCTCGGCTGGCTACTGCTCAGAGAGAGGCTGCTGTTGTGTGCCATCAAGTCCATTCCTACTCTTAGCAACCCCACGTGACAGTAGACCTGGCCCACGGGGTTTTCTATGCTGTGGCCTTTACAGAAGCAGATGGCCGGGTCTTCTTCCCACAGAACGGCTGGGTAGGTTCAAATCACCAGCCTTCCCATCAGCAGCTGAGCACGTAACCATTTGTGCCGCCAATGAATCACACCCGTGGAAAGACTAGCATCTTTGTGCAGTGCCAGTATTTTACATTCTTCGTGAAGTTTGTTTTGATCCCTGTTTTACTGTTTGTAGGACCTTGTATCAAGCTGCTGCCATCGTTTAGTTAGACATCTGATGGGAGCAGAACTTTGGAGAAAGTTGACAGCTCTTTTTTAAAAGAACATTTCAAATGTACACTGAAGTAGAGAGAATAACCTAATTAATCCTGTGTATTTTTCTTACCCACCGTGTAGCTTGAACAGTTGTCAACGTTTTTCCAGTCTTGTTCCATCTAGCTCCCATTTTTTTTTTTCTGATGGAGTATTTTAAAGCAAATCCCAACTATCATATCATTTCACTCAATACTCCCTTTTCAGGAGAAAGCAGATTATTTTAAATTATCTTTCTCGGTAGCTGTTGCTTTTGTGTTACTTTATGTAAACTGCTCCTTCAGTTTCAAAAGAAGAATCATAATCTAATGATTTGAAATGAATGTGTTAGAGCTGAATAAATTTTAATGTTGTGTTTTTTTTTTTTTTGGGAATTGCAATGGTGTTTTAATTGGCAGGGAAGTTCTTTTTTTTTTTTTTTTTTTTACACCTAGGAGAATATCTTATGGGTTTAATAAAACTTGCACGTTGTCGTTAGTTGCCACTGAGTGGATTCCAACTCATGGCGACCCCATGTGCAGAGTGGAACTGCTCCATGGGGTTTTCAAGGCTGTGAGCTTTCACAAGAAGGTTGCCAGGCCTGTCTTCCAAGGCACTTCTTGGCGGGTTCAAACCACCAACTTTTTGACTGGTAGTCAGGTGCAAACGGTTAAGTTTGCACCACTCAGGAAGCCCCCCAAAGCTGCATAATGATGTTTATTGATAAATTCATGTGAAGTAAAGGCAAAAAAACAAAAAAAACCACCGTGTAATTCGTGCTCTACAATTTGTGTTTTCTCCCACAGACTTAAACTGAAATATTAAAGGTTGAGCCTCTCCTCTGTTCTCCTTCACTGTGCTTATCCTTCTTCCCAAACTAAAAACCATCCGTAATCTGGAAATGTTGCCCCCTGACTCATATTTAAGTTAGTGATCATCCTCTACGCTGGTCCCTTCTTGTTTTTGGTGGGCAACTTTTCAATAAGCTGTTTGCTTGGGAGCAGAACTTATGGAAACTTAGAGCAGGTTTCAGGAAGACTCTGACTGATTTTGTTACAGTCTACAGGAGTGTTTCCATGGAGGAAATACTTCTAATTATTGTTATTAGATAAAAAGTTCTTTTAATTGTTAGACTAAGATTGGGATGATATAACGTCATTTAATCAGTTTGGCATACCTCATTTCTCATGGTTAGAAACCGTTCTTCCTTCCTCGTGACATTGGCAAATCATAGAAGACATTTGGCCAATTGCATCCGTGTTGCCTTGGACATGTTCTTCTCTACATTTCCTGTAAATTGGTTATTGGGTGTGGAGGTTTGATCTAATTCAGGTTTGATTTTTTTGTGGGTTTTTTTGGGAGGCATACGGTATCTTTTTGTCTCTCTCTTTTTTAAGTATTTTATTGTGTTTTAGGTGAAAGTTTACACAGCAAATTAGGTTCCCATTTAACAGTTTTTATATGAACTGTTCCACAACATGAGTTAAATTTTTTGTAGTGCTTCAACATTCTTGTTTTTTTTTCTTTTTTTTATTGTGCTTTAAGTGAAAGCTTACAATTCAAGTCAGTTTCTCATACAAAAGCTTATACACACATTGTTATGTGACCCTAGTTGCTCTCCCTACAATGTGACAGCACACTTCTTCTCTCCACCCTGTATTCCCATGTCCATTCACGCAGCTTCTGTCCCCTTCTGCCTTCTCATCTCGCCTCCAGACAGGAGCTGCCCGTTTAGTCTCATGTACCTATTTGAGCCAAAAAGCCTACTCTTCACCAGCATCGCTTTATGTCTTATAGTCCAGTCTGACCTTTGTCTGAAGAGTTGGCTTCGGGGATGGTTTTAGTTCTGGGCTAACAGAGAGTCCAGGGGTGGTATCATCTGGGGTCCCTCCAGTCTCAGTCAGACCATCAAGGCTGGTCTTTTTACTAGAATTTGAGTTCTGCATCCCACTTTTCTCCCGCTCCATCAGGGACTCTTCTGTTGTGTTCCCTGTCAGGGCAGTCCATTGGTGGTAGCCAGGCACCATCTAGTTCTTCTGGTCTCAGGCTGATGGAGTCTCTAGTTTATGTGGCCCTTTCTGTCTCTTGGGCTCATATTTTCCTTATGTCTTTGGTCTTCTTCATTCTTCTTTGCTCCAGGTGTGTTGGGACCAATTGATGCATCTTGCATCTTAAAAACTTGCTAGTTTTTAAGACCCCAGACACTACTCACCAAAGTGGGATGCGAAACGTTTTCTTAATAAACTTTGTTATGCCAGTTGACCTAGATGTCCCCTGAAACATTGGTCCCCAGAACCCCACCCCTGCTACTCTGTCCCTTGAAGTGTTTGGTTATATTCAGGAAACTTCTTAGCTTTTGGTTTAGTCCAGTTGTGCTGACTTCCTCTGTGTTGTGTGTTGTCCTTCCCTTCACCTAAAATAATTCTTGTTTACTATCTGCTGCAAAGGACCTCTTCAAAGTGTTGAAGAGCAAAGATGTCACCTTGAAGACTAAGGTGCGCCTGACCCAAGCCATGGTATTTTCAATCACATCATATGCATGTGAAAGCTGGACAATGAATAAGGAAGACCGAAGGAGAGTTGACGCTTTTGAATTGTGGTGTTGGCGAAGAATATTGAATATACCATGGACTGCCAGAAGAACAAACAAATCTGTCTTGGAAGAAGTGCGGCCAGAATGCTCCTTAGAGGCAAGGATGGCGAGACTGCATGTTAAATACTTTGGATATGTTGTCAGGAGGGATCAGTCCCTGGAGAAGAACATCATGCTTGGCAGAGTATAGGGTCAGCGGAAAAGAGGAAGACCCTCAACGAGATAGATTGACGCAGTGGCTGCAACAATGAGCTCAAGCATAACAATGATTGTAAGGATGGCTCAGGACTGGGCAGTGTTTCGTTCTGTTGTGCATAGGGTTGCTATGAGTCGGAACTGACTTGATGGCACCTAACAACAACAACAACCTCGTTAGTGAATACCCCTTTCCCTCCCTCCCCACCCTCATAACCATCAAAGAATTCAGCATTCTCATTATTGCCATTCTGTTTCTTCTTTTTCCGTTGATCTAGCTTCTCTGTCCCTCCTTAGCTTCTCATCTTTGTTTTAGGGCAAATGTTGACCTTTTGGTCTCATATAGTTGGTTATTTAAGGGAGCACAGTACTCACAGGTGATATTGTTTATTTTATAAGCCAGCCTATTCTTTGGATAAAAGGTGACCATCAGGAGTGGCGTCAGTTCCAAGTTCAAAGGGTATCTTCTGGCAGTAGTCTCAGGGATTCCTCTAGTCTCTGTTGGTCCAGTAAGTCTTGTCATTTTTTAGGAATTTTAGTTTTGTTCTACATTTTTCTCCCTTTCTATCCAGGACCTTCTGTTGTGTTCCTGGTCAGAATGGCTGGTGGTGGTAGCTGGGTGCCATTTAGTTCTTCTGGGCTCAGGCTAGATAAGGCTGTGGTTCATGCGAGCTGTTAGTCCTGTGAACTAGTTTCTTCTTTGAGTCTTTGGTTTCCTTCATTCTCTTTTTTTCCAGACAAGCAGAAATACAAAAATAGTTGTATCTTAGATCCTGTGAGCTTTTAAGACCTCAGTAGCTACTCACCAAACTAGGATCTAGAACATTATGAATCGTTATGCCAGTTGACCGAATTGTCCCATGAGACTACGGTATCCATAACTGTGCCCCATGTGGTTTATTACATACATGAGTATATATGCAGTGCACACAAATACGTGTATATGTATGGTTACAGATACATGCACACTCATATGCTCATGTGCCTTCCTATACACATATATGCATAGATATCTCCCTGTGTAACCACACATATTTTTTTGGTTATTGTTGTTGCAAAATTGTTTGATACAGCATTTACCAAAATTGTCCCTTATTCTTGCATACTTCTTAGTGTCTTCATTCACCTTGGACAAGTTGTGCCGACTTCACCCATACTGGGTATTGGCTTTCTCAGCACCAAAAATAACAAGTGTGTGCTATGTAGAGGAAGACCCTAAATGAGATGGGTTGATGCAGTGGCTGCAACAATAGGCTTAAACATAGCAATGATTGTGAGAATGGCGCAGGACGAGGCAGTGTTTTGTTCTGTTGTACATAGGGTCCCTATGAGTTGGAACTGACCCGACGCCACCTAACAACAGTATCTAGAAGGTGATTCCTCTTCCCTCCCGCTCCTGTCCCTGGTAGCCATCAAAGAACATTGCTCTCTGTGTGTGTACCTAGTCTTCACTTTTTATAAAAGTGAGACCATACAATATTTCTCCTTTTGTGATTGATTTATTTCACTCAGCATAGTGTTCTCTAGATCCATCCATGTTACAACATTTTTTGTGGACTCATCATTATTCTTTATAGTTGTGTGGTATTCCATTGTATGTATGTACCACAATTTGTTTATCCATTTATCCATTGATGATCACTTAGGTTGTTTCCATCTTTTTGTTATTGTGAGTAATGCTCCGGTGAACATAGGTGTGCACGAGTCTGCCTGTGTCACGGCTCTTATATCTCTAGGATATATAGCTAGGAGTGGGATTCCTGGATCATAAGGTATTTCTTTTTCTAGCTTTTTGAGGAAGCATGATGCCATTTTCCATAGTGGTTATATCATTTTACAATCCCACCAGCAGTGTATAAGATCCAGTCTCCCCACAACCTTGCCAGCATTTGTTGTTTTCTGTTTTTTGATCAGTGCCATTTTTGCAGAGGTGAGATGGAGTCTTGTTGTAGTTTTAATTTGCATCTCTCTGATGGCTAATGATTGTGAGCATCTCTTCATGTGTTTGTTAGTCACCTGAGTGTGCTCTTTGGTAAAGTGCCTGTTCATGTCTTTTGCCCATTTTTTGTTGTTCAGTTGTTGAAGTTTTCTATATATTTTAGAGATTAGATTCTTATCAGATATGTCATTGTCATAATTTTTTTTCCTAATCTGTAGGTTCTCTTTTTACTCTTTTGGTAAAGTCTTTGGTGAGCATAAATATTTAATTTTTAGGAGGTCTGAGGTATCTCATTTGTCTTATGTTGCTCATACATTTGTAGTTGTGTTTGATAGATTGTTTATGCCCAAAATTAGGTCCACTAGTTTTGTCCCTATGTTATGTCCAGGAACTTTATAGTTTTAGCTTTAACATTTAGGTCTTTAATCCATTTTAAGTTAATATTTGTGTGTGGTGTGAGGTATGGATTCCATTTCATTTTTCTGCAAATGGATATCCAGTTTTGCCAGCACCGTTTGTTAAAGAGGGTGTTTCTTCCCTATTGAACGGTCTTTGACCCTTTGTTAAAAATCAGCTGCCCACGGATGGATTTTCTTTTGCGTTCTCAATTCTTTTCTGTTGGTCTATGTGTCTGTCATTGAACCAGTACCAGGCTGGGTTTTTTTTTTTTTTTTAATTTTTTTTGTGCTTTAAGTGAAAGTTTACAAACCAAGTCAGTCTTTCATACAAAAATTTATACACACTTTGCTGTATACTCCTAATTGCTCTTCCCCGAATGAGACAGCACACTCCTTCCCTCCACTCTCTGTTTTAGTGTCCATTCGGCCAGCTTCTGGACCCCCTCTGCCCTCTCATCTCCTCTTCAGACAGGAGATGCCAACATAGTCTCATGTGTCTGCTTGATCCAAGAAGCTTGCTCTTCACCAGTATCATTTTCTATCCCATAGTCCCGTCCAATCCCTGTCTGAAGAGTTGGCTTGGGGAATGGCTCCTGTCCTGGGCTAACAGAAGGTCTGGGGGCCATGACCTCCGGGGTCCGTCTAGTCTCAGTCAGACCATTAAGTCTGGTCTTTTTACGAGAATTTGGGGTCTGCATCCCACTGCTCTCCTGCTCCCTCAGGGGTTCTCTGTTGTGTTCCCTGTCAGGGCAGTCATGGTGAACCAGTACCAGGCTGTTTTGATTACTGTGGTTACGTAGTATGTTTTGAGGTCGGGAGGTGTGAGGCCTCCTAGTATGTTCTTTTTAAATATTGTTTTGGTTTTTTGGGGCCTCTTTCCTTTCCATATAAAGTTGGTAATTAGTTTTTCCATTTTATTAAAGGGTGTTGTTGGGCTTGGCGTAGGGATTACGGTATATCTGTAGGTTGCTTTGGGTAGTGTTGACATTATTACAACGTTGAGTCTTCTGATCCATGAGCATGGAATATTTTTCCATGTATGTAGACCTCTTAGTTTCTTGCAGTAGTGTTTTATAGTTTTACTTGTACAAGTCTTTTACATCACTGGCTAAGTTTACTTCTAGGTATTTTATCCTTTGGAGGGCTATTGTAAATGGCATTGTTTTCTTGATTTCCTTTTTGGAGTTCTCCTTCTTGGTCTAGAGGTGCTTAACTGATTTTTATGTGATGACCGTGTACCCTGCTCTTGTTGTCTCTTGTGTTATTAGCCTAGATCAATGCCTAGATTTGTTAAATCGTTACTACTTCATTGCCATTGAGTGATTCCGAATGATAGCGACCCTATAGGGCAGAGCAGATTTCCAAGGTTGTAACCTTTGAAAAGATACTGCCACATCTTTTTCCCTCAGAGCTGCTGGTAGGTTCAAACCATCCTTTCGGTTAGCAGCCAAGTGCTTTAACCACTGTGCCACCAGAATTCCTTTGTTAAGTCATTTGGGATTGCAGAATAGTGAAATTCCAGTACTGTCATTCCTTTATTAGCTGGAATACTTCTATGAAGCAACTATTTCATTATCCATTGTAGTTTGTATAGGAAAGATAGAATTAATAATATTTAATTCTTGCCTTTTATTTACCAGCTTTTAAAATAATGAGTTGTTGGTTCACTAGCTTCTGCCAACTGTGAGCAAGTAATTTTTTTAAAACTGTCATTATGAACTCATGGATTTAAACACAATTGGTGCATTTAGGCACATCAGTTTGACAGAGTAAATGGAGGGACTATTCGTTGCTTCTTTGAAAATAATTTTAAAATATTTGGAACCACTAATGCAATTCTATGGAAGTGCCCCTAAGCAAGAAAAGAGGTTTAAAGCATATTAGATTAAGGGGAATGGGGAAAAGGCTAGGTTTTAAAAAAAAAAGTTGAGTGAATTTTGTTTAATTATGAAAAATACTCAGTGGTGCTATAAAGATAAGGCAGAAGCTCATTGTTGCTTAAAAATATGTCTTGTCCACCCAGTGCTATTTCCTGTCATTTATTTCCCCCAATTTCAGTTTGAAAGCTGAATGGCTATATAGTCAAGGCAAGGGGAGAGCTTATCGACCCGGCCAGCACATCCAGCTTGTCCAGTATTTGGCCACAATGTGCCCCCTCACTTCTACCCTGGGCCTTCAAACTGCAGAGGATGCCAAACTAGAGAAGATTTTGAGCAAGCAGAGGTAAGCCCAGTTATCTACAGCAACTGGTGAATCACAGGTGGGAGTCCTGCTGAGGTTTTCTGAGGTGTTAGTGGACCTGACTGATAGGTTGGAGGCATGTGCTGCAGCCTGTGTGCCTCTGGGCACTGAGCCCCGTGTCACGGTGACAGTGCTGCAGGGGAGCTGAGTCGGGCAGGGCAGATCTGCTCGCCTACCCCTCAGAACTGCACTGCTGATGTCTTATTGAGCGAGAGAACTGAGCAGTATGGGGGAATAGGTTTTTTTAGGATGTCTTTGTGCCGTTAATGTAGATGTTTCATGTAGGTTTTTAATAGCAGTAAGAAGTATACTACAACGACAACAAAAAGCCCATTGCTATCGAGTCGATTCCGACTCATAGTGATCCTATAGGACAGAGTAGAACTGCCCCTTAGAGTTTGCAAGGAGTGGCTGGTGGACTCAAACTACTGACCTTTTGATTTGCAGCCAAGCCCTTAACCACCATGCCACCAGAGCTCCAGTAAGAAGTATAGCTGGGAGCACTTGGCTGTCACTTCTTCTATCGGAGATGAGGGTGTCTCTCTGTGCAATTGAAAAATAGGTTTCTTAACCTTTTTTCTATCCTGGTTTTCAAATGAGACCTTATAATTTGGAGGTGATTGAAGATACCTACTTTTAAAACATTGAAACTGTTCATCTTTTGGACATTATTACCTAAGAAGCAGAAAAGCTTTCTCTTTTTGTGTTTGTTTTGTATTAAATTACATCAGATGTTGATTTTTTAGGTTTCACCAGAGACAGTTGATGAATCAAAGCCAAAATGAAGAATTGTCTCCTCTGGCTGCTGTTGAAACAAGGTCGTCCCTTGTTCCTGAGCATTCAAGTCCTGTTCAAGATTACCAAATAGTCCAGGAAAGTGGTGAGTCATTTGATCTGGTGGGGACCATAAAACAGAAGAAAGTACATATTTTCATAATTTTTTTATTAGTTGTTAATATAAGTAATCATTTGAGTCTAATTTGTATACACACACACAAATCTATATCTACGTAGGTATATGTGCATAAATATAACTTTTATTTCTATTATCTTGGAGCATTTATAGCTCTGCTGTCTTTTATGCAGACCTGGTGCTTTGGTTATTCTTAGATTAGTGTGAGAATTCATTTTCTTAAAAAATGTTTGGTGTTTTAGGCATAGTAGAGGAAATCATTAAGGCATTTTATTAGATTTAATTAAAAGAATATGACTAAAAAGGACTCTATAAATATTTAGTGATGTAAATGATACTCTTTATTAATCCTTCTAGAACCCATCACCCAAGTCAATTCTTGGGTTGGAATAAGCAATAAAGATGATCAATTATGTGCTGTTAAGAATAACTTTGCAGCCTCTGTACACACTACAAGATATTCTCGAAATGATCTGCACCTAGAAGACATACAGACAGATGAGGACAAGTTAAACTGTAGCCTTCTCTCTTCAGAGTCTACTTTTATGCCAGTTGCATCAGGATTATCTCCAGTATCACCTACAGTTGAGCTGAGGCTCCAGGGTATTAACTTGGACCTAGAATATGATGGTGTTGCAGATGAATCTGTGAAAGGGCTGGAAAACCAGGACTTGGATAAGGAGGAGAAAGCTTCCTGGGCTGCAAATGAGAATTCTGTTAAAATAATGCAAAGCGAAATCAGTGCAGAGATAAATGAGAAAGCTGGGCTGTTGCCTTGTCCTGAGCCAATGATAACCAGTGCTGTCTTGAAGAACGATAACCATAGTCTTACATCTTTTCCTGAGTCAGTCGGACACAGTGTCTTCCATACTCACCCACATGGTGGAGAAACCATGTCTCAAACAGCTTTAGAGAAACAGCCCTATAGGATTTCAACCCAAAGATCTGTTGCTCTGGGGCAAGATAAAGTTGCCCTTCAGAAATTGAATGAAGCAGCCACCAAGCTTCAGGCCTGTTGGCGGGGCTATTATGCCAGAAACTACAACCCTCAAGCCAAAGATGTGCGGTACGAAATTCGGCTACGCAGAATGCAGGAACACATTGTCTGCTTAACTGATGAAATAAGGAGGTAGGTCAAAAGTCCTGCTGAAGTGCCATTGGTTTGCGGGTCAGATTCTTGATTCAGCACATGGAGTTGTTTCTGGTGTGGTCAGAATAATTTTCACACTGTGTTGCTACTGTTGGCTTACTTGTTTGCCTCCTATAATAGACCAGGAACATCTTGAAGGCAGAGACTGTGATATGCGTCCCCTATCCCTGGCACAGAGACTGGTGCATAGATGCAGTATAGCAATAGATGTTGAATGAAGGAATGTGAGCATTATGGAAGAGCTTTATGGGCATCTATATTTCTAATCATGGAAAATGTAGGGAAACTGAAAAAGTATAAAAATGGGAAGGTGAGAGAATCTAACTAGAACATAGTAGGTGACATAAGAGTTAAAGGAAGTAGGGATTCAAAGGAGCTAAAATCCTGGGGCCATGGTAGGAATTATTCCCTAATTCCATGGCTCACATGCTGTACTCACTGCCAGGAAAATTAGGATGTCATAAATTTATTTTGAATATTAATACCTCAACAAGGAATGTTTATTACCAGGTGGAAGAGGAGGAAGCAGCAAAAGAGACTGAGAAGGAGCAGTCAGAGTGGGAGGAAAACTAGGAGAACGTGCGTCCCAACTCCAACAGAGGAAGTGTTCCAGGAGAGATGGGAGGTGCCATAGGATGAGGAGAGAAGGGTCTTTTAGATTTAGCTGCTAGAGATGATTGGTGACTGTGTTGGGGTCCTCAACACTACTCTCAGGCTCAGTGATTTTCTAGGACTCACAGAGCTGAGAAAAGGCATTATGCTCATGGTTATGGTTTATTACAGTGAAAGGAAACAGATGAAAATAAGCAAAGAAAAATGCACACAGGACAGAGTCCAGGAGAGACCAGGCACAAGCTTCCAGTTGTCTTCTCCCAGCAGAGTTGTTTCACACTGGGGGGAAGGCCAGTTTAGGAAGGGCTGTCTGGTGAATGGGAGGGGAAGAGCTTAAAGAATGAGTATCCAAACCAAAACCAAACCCGTTGCGGTCAAGTTGATTCCGATTCAGAGCAACCCTAATAGGACAGAGTAGAACTGCCCCATAGGGTTTCCAAGGAGTGGCTGGTGGATTCGAACTGGTGACCTTTTGGTTAGCAGCCAAGCTCTTAACCACTGTACCACCAGGGCTCCGTAGAGTGAGTGTAGTGGCTTTTTTGGGGAAGTGTTGCTGTGAGGAGGAGAAGAGAGTAGAGTGGTTGCTGGGGGAGGATGTGGAGTCCAGGAAAGTTCTTTATAAAAGATGGGAGATGCCGAGGCATGTCTGTGTGCTGATGAGAATGATTTAGTAGACAGGGAAAAAACATGCTGCAAAGGAAAGAGGAGAGAAGGACAGAATTGAAGCTCTCCAGAAGGGGAGAGAGGAGATCCAGTGCACAAGTAGAGGGAGTAGCCTGAGGCAGGAGCAGGTGTGGGCAACGTGGAAGGATGGGGAAGTCCAGTCTGATGCCCCATTGTTTTCATTAAAGTAGATATCATGGCTGAGACTTGAGAATGAGGAGAGAGATAAGGACATGGAAGGCTTAAGAGGAGAAGTGTGAGGTTGTTGTTGTTAGGTGCCATTGAGTTGGTTCTGACTTACAGCAGCCCCGAGTGACAGAGTAGAACTGTCTTGTAGGGTATTCTTGAAGGAGGAAGGTAAAGAATCATTTGAAAACAGTGGTGAGAAGGAATCTGATGTATAAGAGAAAAAATAGCCGCCAGTTGAGATGGCTGTGGTGCACTTGGAAACCCTGGTGGTGTAGTGGTTAAGAGCTATGGCTGCCAATCAAATGGTCGGCAGTTCAAATCTACCAGGCGCTCTTTGGAAATCCTATGGGGCAGTTCTACTCTGCTGTATAGGGTCACTATGAGTCGGAATTCACTCAGTGGCAATGGGTTGGTTGATCGTGGTGCCCTTAGAGGAGGGTCTGGCTCGGTAAAGGAAAAGTTCAGAGAAGATGTTGAGGATACAAGGGAGTTTGCTGATTACAATTCAGGAGTTGTGGATGGCACAAGGAGCCCCTAGGTGGTGCAAACGGTTAATGCGCTTGGCTGCTAGCCAAAAGGTTGGAGGTTCAAGTCTACCCAGAGGTGCCTTGGAAAAAAGACTTGGCATTCTACTTCTGAAAAGTCAGCTGTTGAAAACCCTGCAGATCACAGCTCTATTCATGGGTTTGCCATGAGTCAGAATCGATTCCACTGCAACTCATTTTAGATGGTACAAGAGAAGGGTGTGAGGGCCAAAAAAAGTATAGAATTGGGTCAGAGCTTCAGAGCAGAGTCATGATGACAGTCTGGGAGATAATGTGTAACTGGGGAGCCTGAGCTCCTGATAGCGCAAATATGGAGGAGGTGGCAGTGAACCCATAGCTAAAGCTTTAATGAATGAGGGGGAGTGATGGGTGAGGAGGTCTGTAATGACAGCAAAATGACAGGGGCCGGGGGCAAATGGGGGTCTGAAGTTTGATGACGTTAACCCTGTTAGTCTCTTAGAAGAAGGTGGTTCGAGCTGTGATCCTCAGTACAGGTGGTCCCTGACTCACGAAGGGGGTCCTTCTGATGGCTGTGTCTTAAGTCAGTTCTGACGTAAGTCGAATACCTCATTTTTTTTCCTTTTTAGTTTTCATTATTATTGCCTTTTATTCAGTATCTTTATAAATCTGATCTTTATTTGTCTTTGGAGTTTGGAAACATTACATATAAATTTACGGATACGATGACATCAACAAAGTACTCGCCGTAACATTGTGTTTAGTACATACTACTAAAGATAAGGTGTAAAAAAACAAAAAAACAGATGGTCATAAATGTGGTTCGTTATAACAGGAATACATCGTGAGTTGAGGACTGCCTGTGCTAAACTGAGGGTTTTCGAGGATTTGAGTAGCTATTGGTTTCTGCAGCTCCTGTCTCCTTTGTGTTGGGGCTGGGAGGTTGGAGCCTGATAAAGAGCCATTTCATATTTTATTATCACTGACAATACTTTGTAGAATTAGTATAATCTGAACTTCAGCCACATCTCATTTGGCTTCTACTTGAGTCATAGTTTAAAACTAAAGTTTCAGCTTACATCTTCTAAAAGTGGAGAGGACTGTTAGAATATTAACCTCTTCCCACTGCACGTGTTTAGTAGTTGTAACGGGAGGTGCACACCAAAGCCCCCTTCCCTGTGTCAGTAATGTATTTTGAATTATTGTAGATTGAGAAAAGAAAGAGACGAGGAACGTATTAAAAAATTTGTGCAAGAAGAGGCTGTCAGATTCCTTTGGAACCAGGTAAACCCCCTACTTCTGGTTTCCCTAATATGTGAACAAAGAAAAATTGTAAATTTATTGAGATATTCAGAGAGTAGTCAGGGGTATTAAACACCCTCCTCAAAGTGAAGGATATGGCTTATTTACTTTTTTACTAACTCTGGAGTTGGACAGTGAATTTTGCTACATTTTATTTAATCTGGAGGAAAATATTTTCATAATTTTGAGAAGGAAGATAAAGTAATGTAAAGCTGAAGGGAAGCAGTTAAATTGAGAGATGTTGTAATAACATCTTTCCAATATATATATAAAAAACCTAATTTGAAATTTTATGTAGCTTCTTCTTTCTTCTTGTCTGGTCTTATCTTGTTAAAACACTATTTGGAAATATTTGGATGAATGACGACAGACAGTATTTGATGGCTGTAGTATGCATGTTTTAAAAATGCATGACTGCTTGGGAGAGAGAGTTTTAGTCTTGCAATAGCACACTTAGGGGACAGTTCAGATGATTGATTTTGCTGGTATTTTATTACATCAAAGACTTTTTGACAATAATTTCCTGGAAATATTTTTATAGAATACAGTTTTATGATAGGATTTGACCCACAAAACTAAAAACTAATTATTATTTTTAAGGTTTTGTAATTACCAACAGTAAGGGAATGATTATGGAATAATAATACTGTGGAATAGTATACCAGAAAAACCCAAATCCATTCCTCTTGAGTCAATTCTGACTCATAGCGACCCTATGGGGCAGAGCAGAACTGCCCAATAGGATTTCCAAGGAGCGCCTGGTGGATTCGACCCGCTGACCTTTTTGGCTAGCAGCCTGATGTCTTAACTACTGTGCCTCCAGGGCTCCGGATGAAATAGTATGTGGCAGTTCAAAAGAATAAGGTAAATGTTTGGACTGACATGGAAAAGTCTCCAAAGTAATGTTGCTTAGTGAAAAACAGCAAGTTGCAGAACTATATCAGGGTTCCACTTACGTTTAAAAAAAACCCTGTGTATTTGAAAATACATAGAAAAAAGTCTGAGAGGATGTATATCAAACTGCTATCAGTGATTACCTTGGAGGATGGTCGAAAAATTTTATATATTGCTTTTTTGCTTGCAGTTTTTACAGTAAGTGTATCTTACTTTTGAAATTTTAAGAATATTAAAAAAAGTAAAACCCATTGCTGTCAAGTCGATTTCGACTCATAGCAACCCTACAGGACAGAGTAGAACTGCCCCATAGAGTTTCCAAGGAGCACCTGGTGGATTCGAACCGCCGACCTTTTAGTTAGCACTTAACCACCACGTCACCAGGGTTTCCAAAAAAGTAAAGGTCATATTATCAAGAGTTTGAATATTTTTAGGTATTTTAGAGAACTGCATATACTGTATTGTTAGATAGTGTTTAAAAACTCTTATCCCTATGTGACTTCTAAAATGGTGCTATTATTTTAGAGGATCTACTTGTGTCAGTGGCCACTATTCTGTCTTATCGAACAGGCCTCAGCGGATATTGAGTACATTACTGGCCCTTTGGTCAGCCAGATGTGTGCTGTTGTGCTGTGGATTGCCTTTCCTGTAGAAGCAAGATAATTGCTTTGGACCATCCCCACTCTCCTGGTGAGGGCCTTTTGTAACCAAAAACATGTACCACTCACACCAGCCTGGCTGAGGCTGGCGGTGTCACGGAAAGGGCAAAGGCTTTGCAGTTAGGCAGTTTCTAACTCTGGTTCTGCCATTTACCAACTTCAAGACTACTGGAAAAAAAGTTCAAAGGGCAGTTGTCAAAGAGGCGTGCTTTTTATTTTATAATAAAACTGTATCCTCTGATTTATAGGTAAGGTCTCTACAAGCTTGGCAACAGACCATGGACCAGCGCCTGGGCTCCTGGCATGCTGGTGTTCTTAAATCAAGCACTCTGGTGCCACCGGAGCCTCCGTTGTTCACTCAAAGTCGGGAGCCCTCTTCTGATCGAAATTCAGACTGGCTCATCGCTCCCGATGGGGTTCCTCAAGAGAAGTCCTTGCCAGAATTTCCAGACTCTGGTTTTCATTCCTCCCTTACAGAACAGATTCATTGTTTACAGGATTCTCTGGAATGTGAAAAAAGTTCCGCAGAAGGCAGTGAAAGTTCTATAGTGGGGAATTCCATTGACACAGTCAGATATGGCAGAGAGTCAGATTTAGGGGATGTTAGTGAAGAAAATGGTGAACGGAGTAAGGAAAGCTCAAACAATGAGCAGGATAATAGTCTGCTTGAACAGTATTTAACTTCAGTTCAACAGCTGGAAGATGCTGCTGAGAGGACAAATTTTGATGAAGGAATAGGAGATAGTAAGCTTCACGTAGCTTGTTCCCTGGAAAAATCAGATGTCTTGTCTGACAGTGCTTCTGTAGATGAGACTCATGGCCTGTCTCCTCTGCAAGCTGAAGTCAGCCAGACACCAGAGAATCACAAGTTAAATGCCGAAGTTCCAGGACAGCAGTCAGGGTGTGAGTCTGCATTTCAGGTATTGCACGTTGGTGTCACTGTGTAGGGTGTCTGGTTGCTTGGGAAGCAGAAATCCACTTAAAAATGTTTTCAGTTGTCTGCTTCATTTTTGTTTTTTTTTTTGGAGGGGAGTACTCCCCCCATTTTTGTCACTGTTTATATAGGGCCTGTGTTCTTGTCTCATATTTTCCAGATTCTACATAATGAGCTGAGTCTTCATTTTGATTTTGCTAGCCTTTTACTTAACTGTAACATACCAAACGATAATTACATTGAGAGCGGTGTGCACTTCATTTCATAACAACTGAATTGCATCAATGATGTTCTGATTTCTTCTATGTACTCAGATTATTCCCTTTCAAAAATTATTAAACTATAATATCTTAAAGAAAATAGGAAATTTTATCTTCAAGATATAAATAAGAGAGTTTTGATTCTTCTGTATAGGAGGAAATCAATTATGTATTAAGGAATGTAATTGTTAAGACAAATACAATGACAAATATGAGAATGGTGAATTATTTTAAGTGTCCAGTCTTGTTGGAGTAAGAACATGTTTTTTAAGCCTTTTTCCTCCCTTTAGAGTAAGGAAATCCTTTTGAGCAAATTTAGGAAGAAAAGGTAAGGTTATAAAATTTCTCAGTGGAGATTATTAATTTCTTTCCTGGAAGGCTTTAGTTAATGTCATGTATCAGTTTTAACATATGAAGTAAAGTGTTCCACCCATGTTAAAATCAGGTTTACTTAGACCACATAAGAACGTTTCTCTTAGCTGTGAGGAAAGCAAATGCTAGGCTCCATCTACTTGGACTATTGTCATGGCGAACATTATTTTTTCATGTAGTGCTTTTTTTTTTACCCTACAGATAAGCAATATATGTGCCAATATATTTCCAGAAATTAATGCATGTTCATGTTCTCTGTTCCTGCTTATGTTTGCTCATGTATTTCAGCAGAAGGTTTGTGGCCGTTTATTTCGCTTTTGACCTCTGCCTCCGTAGGGAAGAGCATTCAAAGTAACACTAGTGATAGAACATGAATGCCTTTAAAAAAAAAAACAAAAAACTATTTTATATCTAAAGTGCTGAAAAAGTGCCACAATTGGAATACAGTTTAGTGGTGGTTAAGAAAAAAATAAACCTCACTTATTTATTTACTTGTTGACGAGAGTATATATCTGTAACGTTGGGAAGAAATTATAAGATTGTGCTTGAATGTAATAGGTGCATTTGGAAATGAAGGGTAATTTTTGGAAACTTGGTATTTTAATCTTTGAGAAACTTCTGATACCATTGAACAACATATGTCTGATTTTCCCCAATCCACGAACATACAATTATTTACAATTATGGCAATACTTCAGTGTTCTCTAAATTTGGGTGCTAAATATCTACTCATTATTCTGTTACTGTCACTAGGTCCCCTTCCTTGAAGTTATATAAAATGAAAACTTCTGATCCTTCAAGAATAAAATCAGGGATCACATGTTATACTTTGTTGATAGTTAGAAATGTTTCTCCAAGTCTGTTAAAATATCTTTTTCTGGATTTATAAATATGTAGCACTCAGGTTGAGAAGACTTGGATTTCATTCTCAGAAATCCAGACTCTGTTGCAGAGGAAATGTTTTCTGTTATCTTATAACCCAAACAGCAGTCTTATCTTCAAACTGTTTTCCCTGGTAAAGCATGTGTAACAGTGAATGCACGTTAAATAAAAATTGAATTTTTTACTTTTTGAATAATCTAGTTATCTTTTATGAATGATTTGGAATTTCTTCTTAGAAATGCCCTATTTTTCTATTTTACAGTTAAGTGCCTCATTTGCTGCCCATACTTAGACAAAGAAAAACCAACTTGCACTGCACTAGTACCAAAGTGCTACTTCATGGTACATTAACTTTTCATAAAAGCTGCGGAAATGTCCCGGTTCAGTATTACCTGCGTAGGTGTGTGCTAACGTCCTCTCCTGTCTTTTTTTTTCCAAGAAATGGTGAAACACAACTAAATTTGTTGGAACATTAGAATTTATCAGCAGGATTTCCTTTTAGCCCATTAATAGTATTCGGAATACTTTTATAAAAAATTGACAGAATTATTAATTTTATGCTCATCTGTTTTTTTGTTACTTTTTAAGTACAAGAATATTAAGCAGCCCATGCCCCTTAACTGTACAGATTATCTTGAATGCAGATAGAATAAAAATAATGTAAATTAGAATGTAGGAATTCTGTGGCATAGATTTAATACATTTTGATGGGTTTTATAGTATAGTTTAAAAGTGATTTATATACCTCAGCTCTGGTAACTATGGGCTGTTTATTGGTCTGGCTTAAGAGGGAATGGGTGTGGTCATTTTGGGAGGTTGAGCTTTGAACACAGTTGTATTTTTTTCTAACATGAGAGGTTTCGTTCAGCTGTGCTATTTTAGTTCACATCAATTCTCTTCATTTATGAAAAATTCAATGTATCAACAGGAATTTCTGTAGAAGCACAGAATCATACCATGTAAGAGCTGGAAGGAACCTTAGAGATTATAATTCTAATCTTTTTAAAGATAAAACTAAGGAACAGAGAAGTTAAGTGATTTGTCTAAGGTTACAGCTCGGTAGTAGTAAAAAGTAAACCGTAAAAACTTAAATGGTATTGTATTTGAAAATTTTATTATACCCTTTTCATTAATCTCTCTATTTAGTGATTCAGTAGAGGATTCTGTACATTTTTCATTCTCTTGGAAAGAGAAAAAAAAGTTCTAAGAGAACTAGAACCCTACCATAGAGTTGCTTGTAGAAGATAACTCATTCCTTGGGATCCCTGAGTGAGTTTTCTCTAAGAAATGTGATTTGATTAAAATGTGTTCTTTTTTTTTTTTTTTTAAAGAACAATATAGTAGAAATTAAATTTTTGGAAACAAATAACTGCATCTAAGAGTTCATTTATTTGATGACAGGAGTATGACAGGTTACCAATAAGTATAAAATTCTCTAGTGAAATGTTGAGTTTAATTGTTTCATCCACAGTTTTACAGAAGAACAGATGCTGAAGTTTTAACTCCCCGGGGTGCTGAAAGCTTTAATCATGACCGCTGACACGTACACAGTTTAGTCTGGCTTTATAAGTGTAGTTATAAAAGGCCACATAATGTGCATGTTTTAGGAAAATGGTCATTTATCTGCACAATTGATTGTATATATGCAAATAACTTTATTCTTGAGTAATGTGGGTGCCATTCTTGTGTGTGGGTTTTCTTATTTGTTTTGGATTGTATTAAATACATAAACACTATGATAGTGTATTTTCCTGTTATCTACTTAAGACAAGTGTAGTTCCACTTTTTATAAATATTTCAGGAAGAATACAGGCATAACATACTATACTATTTCCCTTGGTACTTTTCTTTTGTTGTTGCACAAATTCTTAGAATTGGGTTTATAACAATAATATATAAAACCCCGTTTTCAGAAGAATTAATACACAGTAAAAAGGGAAAATATAGGATGAGTCTGATCGGTTTTCCATTCATAATGAAAAGGATAAGGTACTGTATATTTTTATTTTGGCATGTACTTTATTAAATAATATTTATTATATTGTAATGTTTTAACTTACATGACCCCCTCATTCCTGAAGTGAAGCAGAAAGGGTCTGTAAAGAACTTTCTAAACATTTTAAATGAGATTGCTTTCACTGATCAAACCCATTGTGCCGTATTAAAATGAAAAGTCAAGTAAAGCAGTCTGCACAGCCTTGGGGAGAAAATAATTATCTTTTAAAAATGAGGTGCTTTTTATTTGTATATGAATAAGAAAATACTAAATTTTAATTACTGGATTTAGCAGATAGCAGGAATCACTGTAGTGGCTTTGTTAATTTTAATTTCTTTGAGTGTTTTGTAATAATTTTAATATTGACAATAAGAGTTTAAAAATAATTTGATTGTGGACTGCTTTTAGATTTTAGATGATACAAAGTGGTTTGGTCTGTTTTATGAAGGCTTAATATTTTGTATTATACTTATTTAATTTGTATTTGTGTCTCTAATTTTAAATAAAAGGTTTGTACATTTGAGTAAATTATCTGTATTATAGTGACTGCTGGTGATGGTTCTTATTCACTGTGTTTGTAATTCATGGATGAATAAAATTCAGAACAAGTTGCAACTAGAACTCTGCTAAGTAAGGTCCTGAGTATTAGTGTAATATAATTGAAGTCACAAACAAACAGTCCTACCCTTATGAAAATGAACATGAAGTGAAAGGAATGCTAATTTAGTTTTATTCAGTATACCCAAACCCATTGCCATCGAGTCAATTCTGACTCATAGCAACCCTATAAGGCAGAGTAGAACTGCCCCATCGGGTTTCCAAGGAGCGCCTGGTGGATTCAAACTGCCGACCTTTTGGTTAGCAGCCAAAGCACTTAACTACTGTGCCACCAGGGTTTCCTTATTCAGTATAGATTCATTATTTCCTGGATCCTCAGTGGAATTTGCTGGTAGAGAAGAGCAGATATCATTCCTCAAAGAGCATAGATAACATTGTTAGATGCTGTGAAGACAGTGAGTAACAAGAGTAGACACTTCCTTGTTGAACACATTAGGACCTGTAGTTGGTTGGTTCATCAAAAGATTGGTTAGAGCAGGGAATCATGAAAAACTTAAAGAAAATCTTTCTTGAGCTATAATTGACCTACAATAAACTGCACATATTTAAAGAAGACTGGTTGAAAAATTTTGATGCATATGTGCCCATGAAATTATTACAAAAATCAAGATACTGAACATCCAGCACCCCCAAACATTTTCTCATCCCCTCTGTATTCCCCCCTCCCATAGGCAGTCCCTGGATTACACACAAGTTCCATTCCTAAATCCGTCTTTAAGATGAATTTGTACATAAGTTGGAACAGTTACGTAGGGTTCATATCTAATGTCAGTCAATTGTTTGTCTTAGTATATAGTATATAGTGTACCTTTCTATGCATGAGAAACATTAAGTGCTTCCAGATACACTAAAACATCTTTAACATAATGATACAGTAATAATGTTTTCATACATGTTGTAAAATAGTGCCCATTGTTAAAAGCCATCGTATGTATCTTGAATTTTTAATAGGCTTTATGAGGGCTGGTTTGTAACTATGTTGTACATATGTCGGATGTTCATAACCCCGGGGGCTGCCTGTATTTCCTCTGGTTTCTTTTACTCAATATAATTATTTTGAGATTCACCCAGTAGTTCATTCCTTTTTATTGCTGAGTGGTATTCCATTGTATGTATTTGCTACAATTTGTTTTAGCTGTTCATCTGTTGATGACTCTCACAAATGAAGAGTCCAGTTGTTCCCAGTTGTTGGCTCTTACAAATTAAGCTTCTTTGCGCATTTACGTACAAGCCTTCCCATGGCCGTGTCCTTTCATTTCTCTTGGGTGAATACCTAGGAGTGGAGTGGCTGGGTTGTACGGTAGGGGTATGTTTAACTTTTTAAGAAACTGCCAAACCAAATTTTGTTTTCCAAAGTGATTTCTATCATTTTGCATTCCCACTAGCAGGATAGAATAGTTCCACTTTTTCTACATCCTCACCAGCACTTGGTGTGGTCAGTCTTTTTAATTTTAGCCATTCTAGTAGATGTATAGCAGTATCTCCTTGTGGCACCCTGGTGGCACAATGGTTAAGAGCTTGGCTGCTAACTGGAAAGGTCAGCAGTTTGAACCCAGCTGTGGCTCCTGGGAGAAAAGACTTGGTGATCTGCTCCCGTAAAGATCACAGTCTAGGAATCCTTATGAAGCAGTTCTACTCCATCATATAGAGTTTCTGTGAGTCGGAATCAACTTGACAGCACACAACGATGACTAATGATGTTGAATATCTATTTATTTATTTGTCTTCTATACATCTTTGGCTAAGTGTCCCAAAGTTTGGTGAAGTATTCCAAAAATTTGCCCATTTTAAAAACTGGGTTGTCTTAATTTTGAGTTGTAAGAGTTCTCTGTATAATCTAGGTACAAATCCTTCATCAGATATCTGTTTTGCAAATATTTTGTCCCAGGCTGTGGGTTGCCTTTTTATGTTTTTTGAAGGGTAAAAGTTTTAAATTTTGATGAAATCCAACATATTGATTTTTTTCTCTATAGTTCATGCTTTTTGTGATGTATTTAAGAAATTTTTTGCCATACCCGAGATCACTAAGATATTCAGTATTCTCAAATGTTGTGGTTTTAGCTGTTAACATTTAAGCTAATGAGCCCATTTCTAAGTTAATTTTTTAATACGGTGTGATAAAGTTTGAGACTTACTATTTTTTGCATCTGGTTATCTGGTTATCTGGCACCATTTGTTGAAAAGATTGTCCTTTCCCTATTTAACTGCTGTGGCACCTTTGTCAAAAACCAATTGGCCATATATGTGTGAGTCTATTTTTGGATTCTATTCTGTACAATTGATTTATTTGTTTATATGTCAGTACTACACTATCTTGATTAATATAGCATTATAATAAGTCTTGAAATCAGGTAGTGTAAGTCCTCCAACTTGGTTCTTTTTCCGTGTTGTTTTGAGTATACACACTCTGGAGTTCTGTGGCTTTCGTGTGTAAATTCTACATAGAATGGACCATTTCTAGTTTGGGTTTCTTTAAAATGCAGGGAGAATTTAAAAGAATTTGTCAAGTCGCCTGAATGCAGAATATATCTAGGTTTTTTGTTTTAATTTCTCCCTCTCGTCTTTTTTCTTGCCCTTACCTAAATCAATAGCATTTTTTTTTAACTCTTTAAAACAATTTATCTTTGAGTCTTTCCAAAGCACTCAATTTTGTTTTCCAAGACAATTTTCTGTTTTTCCACTTGATTTCAAAGGTTCATGTACTGTGTAATCAGACTATATAATTAAAATAAACTGTAACCAGCATGGCCTGGTTTGGAAACACACACCCACTGGTGGGAGTAGAAGAGCACACTGTGAACAGGAAGTCGAAAAAGCAAGTCAGCAGAATAGCAAAGCTTTGCTTGTACTTTCTCATTTGTCTTTGAAGGAAAATAAAACCTCACACTCCAGATAAGATTATTTTAAATTATACAATCTAACATGCAGAGTTGAGAGTCTATATCTTTTTAAAGTGTATCTAAATTGATGCCGATTCCCAGTTTGGTGACCAGGTGGGTGTTACTGGTGGTTAGCAAGGGTCAGGATGCCCAAAAGTTCTGCTAATCAAACTCTGGGGAGTACATTTTGTATGATTCCATTTACATGACATTCTGGAAAAGGAGACATTATACTGGCAGAAAATAGTGGTTGTCAGGGGTTGAGGTAGGGATTGATTTTAACAGGGCTGCATGTGGGAATTTTTAGGGTAATGAAACTGTTCTATGTGGTTGTGGATATGTGATTCCATGTATTTGTCAAAATCCATAAGATGGCATACCACAAAGACTGAGCTTTAGTGTCTGTAAATTTTACCCCCCAGAATATCAACTAGGACGTCAGGGGTCTCAGGATGGAATGCAGACAGATGAATCTAACTGTATTACCACATATGATAGAACCTTACTAAAGGCAGTGAGGAAAGGGGCAGGGGGACCTGAGTAACTTCGGAAAACCATGTTTTGATTGAATAGTGTAAGGGTAAAGACACATATATACACACTGTACTCCAGTGGTAAATTTGTTTCTTACAGGGGTATAGGGTAGCAATTCTGAAACTATTTTACATGTATACTAAACCAAAAAAAAAAAAAAAGGGCAACCCAAGTCACTGTTGTCAAGTTGATTCTGACTCACAGCGACTGCTCAGTATACTAAACCAAAAAAACCCAAATCTGTTGTGGTCGAGTTAATTCTGACTCATAGTGACCCTATAGGACAGAGTAGAACTGCCCCATATGGTTTCCAAGGGGCGCCTGGTGGATTCAAACTGCTGACCTTTTGGTTAGCAGATGTAGCTTGTAACTACACCACCACAAGGGTTTTTTCTATGTATACTGGGGTTGAACAAATAAGTTAGTATATTTTAGATAATAGGCAGGTATCTCACTATTGGAGAAAAAGTTACAAATAAGCAAAGGGAGAATGCTAATACGAGCCCTGTGGTGCTGGATTACAGTTGAAGGTAACAGTATGAACTCATATTTATTTTAAGATAGATAAAAAAGTACAAGATTATTACAGAACTATAGATACATGTGCATACATGAGTTAGTATTCACACGTATTTATTTCTTAGTTTTGTCAAGAAGGCCTAGAAAGAGACACTGTCGTAGCAAAAAGCATACCTAGCACCCTGATTTCGGTCTGTAAATACCGCTCTTGAATAAAAGGAATCAGAGATGCGGCAGGGAAAATACAAGGTAAGCTTAGAGCATCTTACAGTGACAGAAGTGATTAAAAAAAAAAAAAGATGGGGCATGTCAAAAGGACATAGTAGGCAACCTGAAGAAGGCTCCCAATGACCAAAGGTCGATTAATTGGAGCAACAAAATAAATATTGGGTTATAACCAAAGGAATAAAATACTCAAGATTGTACACTGATGTAAGTAAACTGTTGAATAAATGAATGGGGAAGAAGGGCCAACTGTTCCTTACAGAAGACTTCCAATAATAAATGTAGAAGGAATGAGGGAAATAAAAAATCACCATTAGAACACCACAGTAATAATTGCTCCAAGAGAGACCCACTAAGGAACACTACAATTAGTGGGCAAAAATTTAAGGACAGACAGGATATTTGCAGAGCCTCAAACTAAATTCCCCCAAATATTTATTAGTTATTTTGGTAGGTTTAACATATACCCACAAATTCTTTGATACTCCTCCCTTGTGAAGGTAAGGCTTAATTTCCCTCTCCTGAGTGTGGGCTGGATTTAGTGGCTGACTACTAACAAATAGAAAGGGAAAAATAGAATCTACTGTACAGAAACTTAGCAGATAGTACCTCAGCCTGTGATCAAGGTTAACATCACCAGTGATAAGTCATGCTGATATCATATTCCCCCGATCTGATGTCATGAGAATGGCACTTCACTTCTAGTATTCTTCCACTAAATCCCAATGTCAATCTATTCATGAGAAAACACCAAACACAAATTAAGGGAAGTTCTACAAAATACCTGACCAGTTCTCTTCAAAAGTTTCAAGGTCACTAAGAACAAGGATGGAAAACTGTCACAGATAGGAAAAGACAAAGGAGACATGATGACTGAATGCAACATAGTACCCTGGATTAGATCCTGAATCAGGTAAAGAACATTAATGAAACAACTGGTAAGATCTGAATAAAGTCTAGTTTTGTTAATAGTACGATACAAGTGTTAGTTTCTTAGTTTTGAGTATATGAAGGGTATACGGAACTCTGTCTATATAGGAACTCTTTGTAACTCTTTTCGTACATCTAAAGTTCTCTCAAAAAGTTTTTTAAAAGTCTGGGGAGCTTCACAAAATGAAGATTTCAGATAACTCCTGTCCCAGAGGCTGACTCAGCAGGTCAGTGGTGGGATCCAGAATCTCTTTTTTATAAGTGTGATTGTCAGTGAAGCTTGCATTGAGGACTACAGAACTGGAGACGTCAAGAGGCAGGAAAGTTTATGCCATTTCTCTCTAAATCATACATGTGGGCCAAAGGAACTGGCCTTCACAGATAAGAGATTAAAAAAAGGAAGAGACACCCATTAATTTGAGGAAATGGATCAAGGCAGTAGCTGTACCACCTACCTCTACAATCCACCATCAGAAATGGAGCGGATTTGCTAGTGAATATCCCCTAAGGGTGCTGCATCAGAAATGGGGCTTGCTTTGTTTTGGCTTAGAGAATTTACCTATAAGATCCATGCTTTGTTTTGCTTAGAGAAATAAAGTTCAGCAACAGTAGCATCCGAAGCCATTTTTTTGCAGATAGGTCAAAAGATCAGTTCCTCGGGTTTCATACCATAACACACAAATCTTATGTTTTTGTTTTTATTTTCTCCAACTCTCAAGGTGAAATTACCATAAACAGAGCAGTCAGAAATTCCTTATGCTGTGTGGTAACCTGAAATAGGGAATTCAAGAGGAAGAAATTCCGAATGCCGGACCAGGTAGTTATTTGTCATCTCATTTATTCCTAAGTGCAGGTGGTGTTGCCCCTAATTTCCAGTTAAGGCAACTGGAGCTTAAGGAATGTGCCCAGGATGGCACTGTAAGTAAGAGGCAAGCTGTGGCCCAGCCCCAGGCCTGCTAGGATCTTTGCCGGGTAGCGTTCTGCGTTGGACGCGCTGAAGTAGGAGTGTGGTGACTTCGCAGTCAGAGATGTCTTAAGAATCTAGCAGTGTTGGACAGATTTCTCTGGTTCTAGCTGCTCGTCTGGGAAACCCTGGTGGTGTAGTGGTTAAGTGCTACAGCTGCTAACCAAAGGGTCGGCAGTTCAAACCCGCCGGGCGCTCCTTGGAAACTCTGTGGGGCAGTTCTACTCTGTCCTATGGGGTCGCTATGAGTCGGAATCGACTCGACGGCACTGGCTTTTGGTTTGGGTTGGTTTAGCTGCTCATCTGTAGCTATGGCAACTGTAAAATATATTTAAGGTCACTCAAATGCCTCGGGTTATGAGTGCTTGTGTGAAAGGGGGTTAATAAGGATCACTAGGTTGGCCCTACACCACGACCTAGAAGTCGGCATGTGCGGGCTAAGCATCTGCTACCTGCCAGGTCGCCAAAGGGGAAGATGGGTGCCCGGGGGCCACCTCCTGTGAGACAGGTCCAATCAGAGCCCAAGTCTAGCGGGTGGGACTCGACCTCGGCAGGCAGAGGGGCGCGGAAGTCGCCTTTTATGACAACCCATGGCCCTGGAAGGCCGAACTTCCTCAAGGAAGAGGGAGAACGAAACGGTGGCTCGGGAAGGGGCTGCCCGGGGCAGATCCTCCTCTTGCTCCGTTCACGGGCCTGGTCGCTCCTGCAGGTGGTCCTGCCGCGAAGACACTCGAACGAGAACGAGCAGAGCCCATCGTGGTCAAATAAGCTTAAAGCCGTCGATCGTAATTTATGTTAATTCTTCTTCCCCAACCTTGGGACGACAGCCTGGGGCGGGTGCATTTCCAGGGCCTGGGACGACGGCCTGGGGCGGGTGCATTTCCAGGGCCTGGGACGACGGCCTGGGGCGGGTGCACTTCCAGGGCCTGGGACGACGCCTGGGACGACGACCTGGGGCGGGTGCACTTCCAAGGCCTGGGACGACGGCCTGGGGCGGGTGCACTTCCAGGGCCTGGGACGACGGCCTGGGACGACGGCCTGGGGCGGGTGCACTTCCAGGGCCTGGGAGGACGGCCTGGGGCGGGTCCACTTCCAGGGCCTGGGACGACGCCTGGGGCGGGTGCACTCCAAGGCCTGGGACGACGGCCTGGGGCGGGTGCACTCCAAGGCCTGGGACGACGGCCTGGGGCGGGTGCACTCCAAGGCCTGGGACGACGGCCTGGGGCGGGTGCACTCCAAGGCCTGGGACGACGGCCTGGGGCGGGTGCACTCCAAGGCCTGTGACGACGGCCTGGGGCGGGTGCACTTCCAAGGCCTGGGACGACGGCCTGGGGCGGGTGCACTTCCAAGGCCTGGGACGACGGCCTGGGGCGGGTGCACTTCCAGGGCCTGGGACGACGGCCTGGGGCGGGTGCACTTCCAGGGCCTGGGACGACGGCCTGGGGCGGGTGCACTTCCAGGGCCTGGGACGACGGCCTGGGGCGGGTGCACTTCCAGGGCCTGCGACGACGGCCTGGGGCGGGTGCACTTCCAAGGCCTAGGACGACGGCCTGGGGCGGGGGCACTTCCAGGGCCCACGCTTCGCTCGGGTAGACGCCGTTAACCCCGCAGCGGCAGAGCAGGATCCCACGGCTACGGAGCAGGGCTTCTGGCCGCCTACGGACTCCAGTCCGGCCTCTTACCCGATAGAAGAACGCTCAACACGGGACGACCCAGAACTGAAAAAAGCCTGGCCCCTGGCGAGCAGGCCTGCGTCGCCCGCCCCGTGCGCGGAGGGTAACCCAGGGGCTGCCCCGGGGCCGACGAGAGGGAGTCGGCTCGCTGGAAGCAGGACAGCCCCCAGGACCGCGCTCGGCCTCGGCCAATCGCTTTCCGTCCTGCAGAGCAGCGGCGGCTCGAGCAGGGGCCGCCGGTTAGGGTCACGTTCGCCAGCGACAGCGAGGGGCGTGCTCCCCGGGGAAGCCCTACGCCTGAGGGCCGGTGACGAGCCGGGCCGCGAGGGGCGCCGGGCCAAGGGAGAGAGCGGCAGCTGCCCCGGGTCGCACCCAGCGCTGCAGCGCCCGCTCCAGCCTCGCCTGCGGTCCGGGCTCGGCGCCCGCGACTGTCAGTCACTGTCTTCGGCCCGCCTCTGTCGGCGCTACCCCAATCGCAGCCGAGGGGCGGGGCGAGGAGACATAGCGGGAGCAGGGCAGCTGGGGCGGGTGCCGCGGGAGCTGTGGCTGCAGGCAGAGCAGCCCGAGCCTTGGGTCGCGCCCAGCGCTGCGGCGCCCGCTCCAGCCTCGCCTGCGGTCCGGGCTCGGCGCCCGCGGCTGTCAGTCACTGTCTTCGGCCCGCCTCTGTCGGCGCTACCCCAATCGCAGCCGAGGGGCGGGGCGAGGAGACATAGCGGGAGCAGGGCAGCTGGGGCGGGCGCCGCGGGAGCTGTGGCTGCAGGCAGAGCAGCCCGAGCCTTGGGTCGCGCCCAGCGCTGCGGCGCCCGCTCCAGCCTCGCCTGCGGTCCGGGCTCGGCGCCGGCGGCTGTCAGTCACTGTCGTCGGCCCGCCTCTGTCGGCGCTACCCCAATCGCAGCCGAGGGGCGGGGCGAGGAGACATAGCGGGAGCAGGGCAGCTGGGGCGGGCGCCGCGGGAGCTGTGGCTGCAGGCAGAGCAGCCCGAGCCTTGGGTCGCGCCCAGCGCTGCGGCGCCCGCTCCAGCCTCGCCTGCGGTCCGGGCTCGGCGCCGGCGGCTGTCAGTCACTGTCGTCGGCCCGCCCCTGTCGGCGCTACCCCAATCTCAGCCGAGGGGCGGGGCGAGGAGACAGCGGGAGCAGGGCAGCTGGGGCGGGCGCCGCGGGAGCTACGGCTGCAGCAGAGCAGCCGGAGCCTCGGGTCGCGCCCAGCGCTGCGGCGCCCGCTCCAGCCTCGCCTGCGGTCCGGGCTGGGCCCTCGCGGCTGTCAGTCACTGTCGTCGGCCCGCCCCTGTCGGCGCTACACCAATCGTAGCTGAGGGGCGGGGCGAGGAGACAGCGGGAGCAGGGCAGCTGGGGCGGGCGTCGAGAGAGCTGCGGCTGCAGGCAGAGCAGCCCGAGCCTCGGGCGCGGGGCGCGCGGCGCGCGGCGGGGTCGCGGTGAGTGCGGGGTGCGGGCTGTGTGCAGGCGTGCGGCCAAGCTCTCGCGCGTGGCTCTCGGCTGCGGAGGCGCAGGGCCCTGGTGGCAGGGCTTCGGCGGCGGAGGCAGAGCTGGAGCCCCGGGCCGCCGCCGTGTCCGCCCGAGGAACCCGAGCCGCTGTACGCCCGGGGCAGGGCGCGCGGGAGCCGGGCGCGACACCTCCATCCTCCGGTTTCGGGCTTGCTGCTACGGGGGCCCAGCGCAGTGGAGCCGGGACCTCGGGGGCCTGCAGGGGCGCGCTGGGGCGCGGGGACGCACGCCCCTCGTCCCCATCTGGGGACCCATCTGTGCGCTGGGCACCCTCCGCCTCTTGGCTGGCGGTGCTCCAGCACGTTGGGCTGACCTGGCCTTACCCAGCTGTTGTTTTGGGGGATCACATTCAGGTCGTGTGGGGAGAAACGAGTGTGACTTTACTAGGTGTGATGTGGAGACCCTGTCCTGTCGCCCAGCTCCGCCTCATCCCAGGCAATGCTAGGGTGCTGGCGAGAGCGATTCTCAGGGTGTCTGGAAACCGCTTGGAACGATACAAAATATGTGGGTAATTTTTAGTGATTTTTTTTCCTCGCTTGGATTATTTAAAAGGGGATTGTTGCCACATTTCCTGAAGATGAAAGAATCATACAGCTCTGGTGGGCCTCCTCTCTGCCCACTGTGGTTAATTATGCTTTGGAACATCGGCGTGTTTGAAGCTGGCGGGACTCCCAGACCTTGCTAATTGTCTGATTCCACGCGGTGGAGGCAGCAACACGCTGCTTGATGTTTGGGTTCTGCTTTCTTTTGACTATGTTTAGTATCTTCTCTTCATCCCTGTAATTCTCACAGTCTCTTTGAGCTGATAAAGTAACCTTATTTGTTATTGAGAAAGGACACGAAGGGATAGATCCCTGAAGTGGGGTTGGCCGGCCTCATTGCCCGTGAACGCGCTTGTCCCGATGGAACAATGTAAGTTGCAATTTAATCATCATTTCAAAGAGGCCATCCCTGACCAACTGATACAGGTAACACCCTCTTCTGCTCTACTGGTGGTTGGCCTACCTGGCTGTATATCATAATCGTAATCCGAGGGGAATGGGTCCTGCCTATGCGACCCTCTTGAGTCAATTGAGAGGCACCAGGCCTCTGAGAAATAGAAAATGGACTTTATTGCAAGCCTGTCGGGCAAGGAGCTGGGAGACCCCGAAGCTGAGGATTTTAGGGCAGTTACAGGGTTTGGGATAGGGAATTTATGCATAATTCATGAGGTTTCTGGAAATAGGCAATTTCGGGAACTAATTAACATGTATGGGTGTGCAGTGGGGATGCAATACGGCTGCTGGGGTAGGGGGGTATGATAAATGAAGTTTGTCTTAGGCCAGCTTTGCGGCTTATTGCCTATGTCCGAATGGGAGGGCAGGGCAGTTGATTAGTAGTGAAGTGGCCTGGAGCAGAGAAGCAGTAAGATGAGTTGTTACAAGAGATCTTACCAGGAGCTCAAAGAGCCTGGTTGCGGGGGCTGGGGGGCGGGGGGGATGATAGTTTAACCCAGTGGGTTACATTTGAAAAGGGAGAGCGTTTTGGTTTTTATTTATTTATTTATTAACTTTTATTGAGCTTCAGGTGAACGTTTACAAATCAAGTCAGTCTGTCACATATAAGTTTATATACATCTTACTCCGTACTCCCACTTGCTCTCCCCCTAATGAGTCAGCCCTTCTAGTCTCTTCTTTGGTGACAATTTAGGGAGAGCGTTTTAACCCTGTCGGTTACATGATCTTTTTAAAAAGCTGTCTCTTGGGGCCTACTCTCACAGATTCTGATTTAATTGGTATGGTGGGATGCAAGTATAGTTTTTTTTTTTAATTGTGCTTTAGGTGAAAGTTTACAGAGCAAATTAGCTTCTCATTCGGTAGTTTGTACATAAAGTATTTCATGACCTTGGTTTCATTCCCCACAATGTGTCAGCACTCTCCCCATTTCCGCCCTGGTTTCCTCATTTTCTTTTGTCCTGATTTTCTACCACTTCCTGCCTTCTCCTCTTTGCTTTAGGGCAGGTAATGCCCATTTGATCTCTTAAAAGTGATTGTTCTAAAGAGTACGTTCCTCTCGGGTGTTATTGTTTATCTTACGTGCTTGTCTATGGTTTGGGTGAGAGGTGGTACTGGGAATGAGGGTCAGCAGAGTGTCTTAGGGCTATAGTCTTGGTAGTTCCTCCAGTCTCTGTCAGACCAGCAAGCCTGGTCTTTTTTGTGAATTTGATTTTTTGTGCTACAATTTTCTCCCACTCTGTCCAGGACCCTGTCTCATGATCCCAGTCAGAGCAGTTGGTTTTGGTAGCATCCAGGCACCATCCAGTTCTTCTAGTCTTGGGGTTCTGTAGGCTATGGTTCATGTGGCCCATTATGCCTTTGGACTGATTGCTCCCTTGAGTCTTTAGCCTCCTTCACTCTCCCTCATCCCAGACGGGAGGAGACCAACAGTTATACCTTAGACAGCCGCTCACAAGCTTTTAAGACCCCAGATGCTACTTACTGAGGTAGGATGCAGAACACTGTCTTTATGTTGTGTCAGTTGACATAGATGTCCCCCGAGTCTATGGTCCTTTGTCTTCTAGCCTAGGAACTTCATCCTGTGAGGTGTTTGGTTGTGTCTAAGCCAGGCATCCAAAAACAAAAAGCAAACCCTTTGCCGTCATAGTATTTTTAAAAGCTTCTTGGCTAGTATTTACTGTGTGTTCAGGGTTGAGAACCACAGCCTCTCAGCATGCCCCCCCCCACCTTTTTTTCTTATAGCATTTGCTACCAGTGGCTTATTTAACAGATTTGCTTGATTACTTCTCTTCCCACTGTGCCCCCCAGCCCCCGTAATCTCCGTGAAAACATGGGGCCCAGCTTTGGGAGAAGGGCAAGGGAAGGCTTAGGTGAGTCAGCACTTTGGGCACATGAGGTGGCTATTCCCGAAGGAGAAATGGAATCTGCAGGAAACAGCCCTTCAGGCCAGTGTCCCTGCTTCACCTTTATCCAAGAGTTGTGTAGTGAGTTTGAGGGAATTCAGGGCCGATCAAGGAAAAGCTATGACCCTGAGATAGCAGTGATGCACAACAAGCTATTTGCTGGGGCCAGTGCATTGACAGCTGCATGCAGGGTGTGGTTCTCCACAGCAGGAGGCCTTCCAGAGGCAAGTGGCACAGGGAGCCACCAGAACTGGAAGTGGACATGAAAAACCTAGAGAAGAGGAGAAGGGAGAGGGGAAGGCTTGCATGATGTCATCCTCCAGCAAACTGGCGAGTCTCTGAGTCAGAGAATTGCAAAGGCAGCAGCATCTAGAGCCCTGGTAACTATAGCCTTTTATTTTGTTTGTCAAGGGCTACCAGGTGTTGGGGTAGTTTCTGTAGGTTTGTAAAGCAGGCAAGCTGTCAGTGGCTAAAAATTTGCTTATTTGGGCTATTTTTAAAACAGTTGTTTTGTACACATTTGAGTTTAGTGCCAGTGGGGTTTTTTTTTTTTTTTTTAAACAGGCTTTAGCTTGCCATTCTGAAGAAGTAAACAGTTTGGGGTCAATATACAGATAAAGAGACAGGTTCCAAAGATCGCTTTAACCAGAGGTTATCTTTGACTCATTTATATAACAGGATGGCCCTATTTAGTTGACCCACCATTGGCATGGGCTTGGATGGGTCTCTAGTTCTTCTCTCTCTACACCCTCCTCTGTTTAGTTTCAAGGTCTTACTTAGCACCTATGAAATATAGCTGCTCTTGGAAAGTCTGAACGTAAACTAAGTTTGGACACACTCCATGTAAATCTACTTTTGTCTTTTACACAAGAAAAACAAAAGCCCCAAATAACTAGTTGCCACAGAGTCAGTTCCAACTCATGGTGACCCCATGTGTTTCAGAGTAAAACTGTGCTCCATAGGGTTTTTAAATGGTGTGATCTTTAGGCCTTTCTTCCGAGGTGCGCCTGGGTGGATTAGAATCTCCAACCTTACTGTTAGTGGCCAAGTGCATAACTGTTTGCACCACCCAAGGCCTTGTGTCTTTTACATTGTTGTTAAGTACTTTTGAGTTGGTTCAAACTCATAGCGGCCCTGTGTACAACAGAATGAAACACTGCCTGGTCTTGTGCCATCCTCATGATTGTTGCTGTTTGAGCCCCTTATTGCAGCCACTGTATCAGTCCACCTCATTGAGGGTCTTCCTCTTTTTCACTTGCCCTCTACTTTACCAAGCATGATGTTGTTCTCCAGTGACTGGTCCCTCCTGATAACATGTCCAAAGTATGCGAGATAAGGTCTTGCCATCCTCGCATTCTGGCTGTACTTCCTAAGACAGATTTGTTCATTCTTCTGGCAATCCATGGTATATTCAGTAGTCTTCATCAACACTATAATTCAATTGCATCAATTCTTCTTTGGCCTTCTTTATTCATTGTCCAGCTTTCACATTGCATATGAGGTGATTGAAAACACCATGGCTTGGGAAGGCGCACCTTAGTCTTCAAGGTGACATCTTTGCTTTTTAGCACTTTAAAGAGGTGTTTTGCATTAGATTTGCTTCTTCAACGGGCGTTGATTGTGGATTCAAGTAAGATGAAATCCTTGACAACTTAAGGCTTTTTCTGTTTATCATGATGTTGCTTATTGGTCCAGTCGTGAGGATTTTTTTTTTTTAACAGACTTTATTTTTTAGAGAAGTTTTAGGTTTACAGAAATATTGCACAGACAGCACAGAGCTCTAATATGCTCTCTCCCCTCTTCACAGATATTATTAATATCTTGGATTAGTGTCCTACTCTTGTTAGAATTGATGAACCCGTATCAATACATTATTATTAACTAAAGTTCATCGTTCACGCTAGGGTCCACTCTTTGAGTTTGACTTCTGTGGGTTTTGACAAATGCATGATGTCAGGTATCATATCCATCATTACAGTTACCACGCAGAACTTGCACTCCTGTGCTGCACTCGCTACAGTTGATGAACAAATATTGATACATTATTAACTAAAGTCCAAGTTTACATTAGGGTTGACAATTCTTTGGGTTTTGACACATGCATTATATCATGTATCTACCATTACAGTTACAGTATCATGCAGAATATTTTCACTGCCCTAAAAAGGCACTGTGTTTCATCTGTTTATCTATTCATCTACTTACTTACTGTCATAGATTGAACTATGTCCCCCCAAAAATGTGTGTATCAAATTGACTGGGCCATGATTCCTGGTATTGTATGATTTTCCTATATGTTGTAAATCCTGCCTCTACGATGTTAATGAGGGAGGATGGGCGGCAGTTGTGTTAGTGAGGCAGGACTCAACCTACAAGATGGGATTGTGTCTTGAGGCAATCTCTTGAGATATTAAAGAGAGGAGGGAGCAGAGAGACGGGAGGACCTCATACCACTAAGAAAGCAGCACCAGGAGCAGAGCATGTCCTTTGGACACGGGGTTCCTGCACAAAAAAGCTCCTAGTCCCAGGGAAGATTGATGAGAAGGCCAGTGGAGAGAGAAAACCTTCCCCTGGAGCTGACACCCTGAATTTGGACTTTTAGTCTACTTTACTGTGAGAAAATAAACTCTTTGTTAAAGCCATCCACTCATGGTATTTCTGTTACAGCAGCACTAGACGACTAAGACACCTACATAAAATAAATTTGTATAGTTTTTTTTATTCTGGCAACAACTAATCTTTTTACTATAGTATTATCTATGCCACAGTGCCATATAGTTGGAATCAAATAAACCCAAAACCCAGTGCCGTCGGAATCATATAGTGTATAGCTATTTCAGGCTGGCTTCTTTCACTTAGCACTATGCATTTAAGATTCAGCCCTCTCTTTTTGTAGCTTCGTAACTCATTTATCTTTACTGCTGAAAAATACTCCATTGTATAGGTGTACCACAGTTCATCTAGTCACTCATTGAAGGGCATCTGGATTGCTTCCAAGTGTTGGAAATTATGAATAAAGTTGCTATAAACATTCTTGTGCAGGTTTTTGTGTAGACATAAGTTTTCAACTCATTTGGGTAAATATTTAGGTGTAGGATTGCTGGATTGTATGGTAAGCCTGTGTTTAGCTTTGTAAGAAACTGCCAGACTCTTCCAAAGAGGCTGTACCATTTTACATTCCCACCAGCAATGAATGAGGGTTCCTGTTCTGCATCTTCACCGGTGTTTGCTGTTGTCAGTGTTTTGGATTTTAGCCATTCTAATAGCTGTGTAGGAATATCTCGTTGTTTTAATTTTCAATTCCCTAATAACATGACGTTGAGCATTTTTTCTTATACTTATTTGCCATCTGTGTGTCTTCTTTGGTCAGATGTCCGTTCAGATCTTTTGCCCATTTTGTAATTGGGTTCTTTGTTTTCTTATTGTGAAGTTTTTAAGAGTTCTTTGTATATCTTGGACACAAGTCCTTTCACAGATACGTGTTTTGCATATATTTTCTCCCAGTCTGTCGTTAGCCTTTTCATTCTCTTCGTGTATGTTTTCTAGCTTATGTTCTGGTAAACTTGGCTGTAACTCCGAGCTCCTTCAGAGAATACCCATTGTTCCCCTATACAAAGGAGGAATAACTTGCATCATAGCTTTAAAGGTAAAGGAGTAGGAGCACTGAATTTGTATCTTCTGATTGCCAAAACAGTGCTCATAATAACAGAAAGAAGGAGGCACCTCCTAACCTCCCCTTGACTTTCTACCAACATCATTGGAAACAAAAAGAAGAGTTGGGGAGGGCTTCACGAAGATGCTTCTGTGGTCATGGTGGTGGTGATGGGAGGGAGATGGGTTTCGTCACAGCCTCAGCTGGAAAGATCTTTCTTCTGCATGTCTAGTGGACCTCTGTAGTGAATCATTTGTTTCAATTAGTCTACCCTTCATCTCCAGAATTTCTACGTGTTTTCTTTCTATAATATCTATTCCTTATTGATGAGCTCATAATTTTCATTCAATGTATTTTTGGTTTCCTTTAGTCATTTAGCCAAGCTTTCCACTCTTTCAAGCTTTTCCGTATCTCCTTGAGCATATTTACAATAGCTAGTCTCCAGACTTTGTCTGACCATATTCCATATTCTGACCCCATTCTGTATTTGATAGCTGGCCCCTGCCAGGGTCAGTTTCTGTAGATGTATTTTTTTTTTTCTGTGAGTGGGCCGCCCTCTCCTGAGTCTTTGGATGCCTCGTAACTCTTCCTTGAAAACTAGGGTCCGTTTGTGTAGATTTCCTTCTTTTCTGTGTATGGGCCATTCATTCCTGATTCTTTGCATGCCTGGTAACTCTCCATTGAAAACGGGGCATTTTGAATAGTATACTGTGGTAACTCTGGAAATCAGATTCTCCTCTTTCCCTGGGGTTTGCTTTTGTTGGATCTTGATGGGTTAGTTGTTAATTTAGTGGCATTTCCAAAGTATTTTTGCAAAGGCTGTATTCCTTAGAGTGTGTGGCCAGTAGAGTCCCATTATCTCAGTAGCCAGCCAGGCACCTGACAGAGATTTCCTTTAATTCAAAATTCAGGTCCTGTTTTCTTCATTAAGCAGTCCTCTTGTTCCTGTAAATTTCAGATTAGACTCCAGAGTTCTAAAAGAGCTGACTCTGTAGATCTCTGCCAGTTTATGGCTGTTTCAGTGGAAAGGCTGATTCTTCCAGCGCCCTGCTCGCCTGTGAGTCAGAATCGACTCGATGGTGACAGGTCAGGATTTTTTACCCTGCCATGTTCTGTGATGTCAGCGTAATTCATATTAAAGGTTATAGCCTTTGATCTTCATCCGTTTCTCGGATTATTTGCTCAGCATACAGATTGACTAAGTATGGTGAAAAGATACAACCCCGATGCACAACTTTTCTGATTTTAAATTACGCAGGATCCCCTTGTTTTGTTCGAACAACTAACTCTTCATCTTTGTACAGGTTCCCATGAGCACAATGAAGTGTTCTAGAATTCCTGTTCTTTGCAATGTTATCCATAGTTTGTTATCCACACAGTCGAATGTATTTGCATAGTCAATAAAACACAGGTAAACACTTTTATGGCATTCTCTGCTTTCAGCCAAGTCCATCTGACATCAGCAATGATATCCTTAGTTCCACATCCTCTTCTGAATCTGACTTGAATTTCTGGCACTTTTTAACTTTCTTTTACATGTTGTTGTTAGGTGCTATTGAGTCGGTTCCAACTCAAAGTGACCCTACGGTACAACAGAACCGAACATTGCCTGGTCCTGCCCCATTCTCACATGGTTGTTATGCTTGAGCCCAGTGTTGCAGCCACTGTATCAGTCTGTCTTGTTGAGGGTCTTCCTCTGTTTTGCTGACTCTCTGCCAAGCATGATGTCTTCTCCAGGACTGGTCTCTTCTGATAACATGTCCAAAGTATGTGAGATGAAGTTTTGCCATCCTTGCTTCTCATGAGCATTCTGGCTGTACTTCCTCCAAGACAGATTTGTTTGTTGTTCAGGCAGTTGATGGTATATTCAGTATTTTTCACCAACACTGTAACAATTCTTCTTTAGTCTTCTTTATTCACTGTCTCGCTTTCATGTGCATATGAGGCGATTGAAAACACCATGGCTTGGGTCAGGACCACCTTAGTCCTTAAAGTGACATCTTTGCTTTTTAACACTTTAAAGAGGTCTTTTGCAGCAGATATGCCCCATGCAATACATTGTTTGATTTCTTGACTGTTGCTTCCATGGGTGTTGATTGTGGATCCAAGTATAATGAAATCCTTTACAACTTCAGCATTTTCTCCATTTGTCATGATGTTGTTTATTGGTCGAGTTGTGAGGATATTTGTTTTTTTTATGTTGAGGTTTTTTTATGTTAATTCATACTAAAGGCTGTGGTCTTTGATCCTCATCACTAAGTACTTCAAGTCCTCTTGACTTTCAGCAAATAATACTATGTCACCTGCATATGGCAGGTTGTTAATGAACCTTCCTCCAATCCTGATACATTGTTTTTCTTCATATAGTCTTGGTTTATTTGCTCAACATACAGACTGAATAAATGTGGTGAAAAGATACAACCCTGACGCACACCTTTCTTGACTTTAAACCAATCAGTGTTTCCTCGTTCTGTTCGAATGACTGCCTCTTGGTCTATGTACAGGTTCCCCATGAGGACAATTAAAAGTTCTGGAATTCCCATTCTTCACAATATTAGCCATAATTTGTTATAATCCATGCAGTTGAATGCCTTTACATAGCCAATAAAACACAGGTTAACATCTTTCTGGTGTTTTCTGTCTTGAGTCTTGATCCATCTGATGTCAGCAATGACCTCCCTTGTTCCATGTCCCCTTATGAATCCAGCTTGAGTTTCTGGCAGTTCCCTGTTGATGTACTGCTCTTTTACATAAAACCCATTTGTGGTTGAGTTGATTCTGACTCATAGCCACCCTCTAGGACAGAGTAGAACTGCCCCATAGGGTGTCCGAGGAATGGCTGCTGGATTCAAACTACCAACCTTTTTGGTTAGCAGCCAAGCTCTTAACCACTGTGCCACCAGGGCGTCACGTTCTTTTACATAGGGAACCATATTTTATGAATTAAAATTCCAGACACTTGCTCTAATGAGTACAATTAAGTTTACGTGGATAACGTTTTCAGTAACGTAAACAGCCACTTAGGAACTCTCTGCGGATGAGGGCAGGAAGTCAGGTAACTAATGCCAGCCTGGGTTTGTTAGCCACAGGCCGTGAAGAAGTTACATCGGCCAGTACATATCCCACTACTACTTGGGAGTAGTCTAATTCAAAATTTGGCAAAACAGCCCCAACAAACACTTGGTTCCAAATGCGCGACGGACCATGCATTTTATTTTTTGCATCTCCTTTGAACATAAAAATAAAGCATGACTTTATAAAAAAAAAAAAAAAATTTTTTTTATATGGAAAGGAAAGAGACCCTGAATAGCTACAGCAATATTGAAGAAGGACAACAAAGTAGGAGGCCTCACACTCCCTGTCCTAGTTATCTAGTGCAGCTATACCAGAAATACCACAGGTGGATGGCTTTAACAAAGAGAAATTTATTCCCTCACAGTCTAGGAGGCTAGAAGTCTGAATTCAGGGTGCTGTCTCCAGGGGAGGCCTTTATCTGTCAGCTCTGGGGGAAGGTCCTTGTCATCAGTATTCCCCTGGTCTTGGAACTTCTCAATGTAGGGACCCTGGGTCCAAAGAACATGCTCCCCTCCTGGTTCTTCATTCTTGGTCCCCCTGCCTCTCTTCTCACTTCTTTTATATCTCAAAAGAGATTGATTCAAGATACAACCTAATCTTATAGATTGAGTCCTGCCTCATTAACACGTTGCTGTTGTTAGGTGCTGTCAGTTGGTTCTGACTCATAGCAACCCTGTGTATGACAGAATGAAACATTGCCCGGTTCTGCGCCATCCTCACAGTCATCGTTACGCTTGAGCCCATTGTTGCAGCCACTGTGTCAGTCCATCTTGTTGAGGGTCTTCCTCTTTTTTGCTGACCCTCTACTTTACCAAGCATGATGTCCTCCAGGGATTGGTCGCTTGAGATAACATGTCCAAAGTCTGTAAGACAAAGTCTTGCCTTCTTTGCTTCTAAGGAGCATTCTGGCTTATCAATGTAACTGCCTCTAATCTGCCTCATTAACATCATAGAGGTAGGATTTACAACAGGTAGGAAAATCACATCAGATGACAATCACACAATACTGGGAAGGCCTAGCCAAGTTGACACACATTTTTGGGGGACACAGTTCAATCCATAACACCCCTTGATCTCAAAACATCCTATACAGCCACAGTCATAAAATCAACTTGGTACTGGTTCAATGACAGACACACAGACCAGTGGAATAGAATTGAGAATTCAGAAATAAATCTATCCTTCTATGGGCAGTGGAAAAGAGGAAGACCCTCAACGAGATGGATTGACACAATGACTGCAACAATGGGCTCAAGCATAACAACGATTGTAAGGAAGGCGCAGGACTGGGCAGTGTTTCGTTTTGTGGTACATAGAGTTGCTATGAGTCAGAACTGACAACAACCACATGGGCAGCTGATTTTCAGCAAGGGGTCAAAGTCCATTCTATGGTGAAGAGGCAGTCTCTTTAACAAATGGCGCTGGCAAAACTGAATATTTGATTGCAGAAAAACGAAACAGGATCCATACCTAACACCATATGTAAAAACTAATTCCAAATGGATCAAAGACTTAAAGCCAAAACTGTAACACTCCTGGGAAATAATATAGTGACAAAACTATGAGACCTAATTTTTTTCAGTAGTAGATTACCAAACACAACTATGAATACATGAGCAATAGAAGATAAGGTAGATAACAGGGACCACCTAAAAATTAAATGCTTATGCTCATTAAAAGACCTTACCAAAAGAATAAAAAGAGAACCTACAGACTGGGAAGAAAGCTTTGCGAATGATATATCTGATAAGGGTCTAATCTCTAAAATATATAGAAAACTTCAACTCAACAGCAGAAAGACAAGCAACTCAATTAAAAAATAGGCAAAGGACATGAACGCACACTTCACCAAAGAGGACATTCAGTGGCCAATAAGCACACGAAAAGATGCTTGTGATCATTAGCCATCAGAGAGATGCAAATCAAAACTACAATGAGATAGCATCTCACTCCTACAAAAATGGCATTGACCAAAAGACAGAAAACAATAAATGCTGACAAAGTTGTGAGGAGATTGGAGAGCTGCTCCACTCTTGGTGGGATTGTAAATTGGTTCATCCACTATGGAAAACCATATGGCGCTTCCTCAAAAAGCTAGACATAGAAATACTCTATGATCCAGCAATCCCACTCCTAGGTATATATCCTAGAGAACTAAAACTGCTGACATGAACAGATACATGCACACCTATGGTCATTGCAGCATTATTTACAATAGCAAAAAGATGGAAACAACCTAACTGCCCATCAACAGATGAATGGATAAACTATGGTACATACACACAGTGAAATACTATGCAGCCGTAATGAATAATGATGAGTTCTCAAAGCATACTGTAACATAGATGAATCTGGAGGTCATTATGCTGAGTAAAATAAGCCAATCATAAGACAAGAATAGATGTGCATACAGAAAGCGACATTCTTGGGTGGTTACTAGGGATGGGAGGAAGAGGAAGGGAGAATCACACTCTAGACAGACACTTGTTAGTTTTGGTGATGAGTAAGGCAATACCATATAAGGGTGAAGTAAGTATAACTTGTCCAAGGTAAAAGATGACGCTAAGAAGTACATAAGAATGAGGGACGATTTTGGTAAAAGCCACGACATATATACTTTTGCAGCAACAGTAATAACCAAAAAAATGTGTGTGTGGTTACATAGGTAGTTAAGTATGCTTATATGTGTATATATACATGGGTGGTCATGTATAGGTTTTCTGTAGGCAAATGCATACACATATGTGTGTGTGCTGTGTATATAAATATCCACATGTAAAATAGAGTACCTAGGTGAAAGGAGAAAAACAAAAGCTGCCCAGACGTGACCACTAATAATGTTTTGGTGTATGTCTTTTCAAAGAGAGGTCTATCTGCTGTACCTCAGGCTACATCTATTTTTTTTTTTTTTAGTAATATTTTATTGTGTTTTTGGTGAAGGTTTACACAGCAGTTTAGGTTCCCATTCAACAATTTCTATACAAGTTGTTCAGTGACATTGGTTACATTCTTCACAATGCTTAACATTATTTCCGTTCTGGTTGTTTCATTTTCATAAATATAGCTGCCCTGCCCCCTTACATTCTCATTTTTGTTTTAAAGTGATTGTTGCCTGTTTAGTCTCATACAGGTGAATTTTCAGAGGAGCACAGCACTTACAGGTGTCATTCATTATTTTTAAGCCAATTTGTTATTTAGCTACAGGGTGACCTCAGGGGTTAGTTTTGGTTCAAGGTTTGAAGAGTATTTCAGGGCGATAGTCTCGGGGAGTCCTCCAGCCTCAACCAGTCCAGTAGGTCTGTTTTATTTTATTTTTTAAAAGAATTTAAGGTTCTATTCCACATTTTCTTCCATTCTATCAGGGTCTATCTATTGTAGCCCTGATAAGAATGGTTAGTAGTGGTAGCCAGGCACCATCTAGTTCTTTAAGTCTTGGCGTGGATGAAGCCGTGACTCACGTAGACTGTTTGTCCTGGGGACTAGTTTCTTCTTTGAGTCATTGGTTTCCTTCTTTCTCTTTTGCTCCAAACAAGTAGAAACTAATAGTTTTATCTTAGATGGTTACTTGCAAGAGTATGCCTAGGATGTAGACCTTAACTTTATGAACTATATTATGCCAATTGACTGAGATACTGCATGAAACTATGGTCCTAGTTCAGGCTGCATCTTTTTAATGTGAATGAATGGGTCTCAAATGTCAGCGCCCTGCTTGCTTGTAGCAGGACATAAGGTTTTTTCCTGGCATGACCTTCCATAATGATTTCAGTAGGAGTGCCTGGCCATGAGTGGCTTCTTATCTCTTTTCATTGCTGCTTATAAGCCCTGTAGTTCCTTTACTTTGGAGTCTGTTGCCCTTGCCATCTTTTGACACCTTGGCCACTGACTTATGTGCTGCTACTGACTGCTTCTGAATCACACTGACATCCTCCACACTGCCAACGTCTACACAGCTACGTGCTGTGGCTAAATTCCCGGAGAACATCATCTTTTGTCTTCTTCCTCATTCGCTATCAGAGAAACCATGATTTTTATGACCAACTCTTTGAGAAGGGTTTTGTCTTAGGCTGGGTTCTCTAGAGAAACAAAACCAGTAAAGTGTGTAAATACATATAGAGAGAGATTTGTATCAAGGAAACAGCTTATGTGATTGTAGAGGCAGGAATGTCTCGAGTCCGTGCATTAGGATAGAGGCTTCTTCTGATTCATGTAGCCACAGGGGCTGGTAAACCCAAGATTGGCAGGTCGGCGAGTAGGGCTTTTGCTCAAAGGTTGTGAAGATCTACAAATCCCAAGGTTGGCGGGCACGATCCCAAGGCTTCTTCTGAATCACGTAGCTGCAGGGGATGGTGAGCCCAAGATCAGCAGGTTGGAGACCAGGAGTCTTGCTCATAGGCTGTAAAGATTGACCAATCCCAAGATCGGCTGGTAAGCTGCTAGCTCAAGTCCCAAGAACCGGAGGTTAGATGAGCAGGAGGCAGCTGCAGGACCCAGAGCAGGCAAAAGCCAGAATGTCCACTTATATTTGGATGTAGGCTACACGCCCAAAAAAGCTCCCTCTCAACTGATTGGCTACTCACAACAGATTCCATCATGTAGGTGATCACATATAAAATCTGAGAATCATGGCTCAGCTCATTTGACACAATCTTAACCATCATAGGTTTCTACAGCAGTGTTGGGGGCCCTGGCGATAGCTTTTTCCACTGTTTTACAGTCATTTCTTTCCCAGAATTTACAGGCATTTCAGGATGGCTAGGTGGGTGTTGGGGGTTTTGAGATAGTGCTGTCTTTTATAGTGGTGCCTGGCAAACCTGCAGAGGTGACCAGTAGTGGTGGATTTATTCCTCTTGAATTTAAGAAGGAGATCTACTCCTTGCCTAATATGAGTGTAAGCTTTTTAAGGGGAAATTTCTGGCACTTTGTCCAGTACCCTGTACAGAGTAGCCCTGCATAATTACTTGTTTCATGAACTGTTGAATCCCTGCATACCATGTTGTGTGGTAAGGACCAACATGAATCCAGTCCTCAAGATGTGGAGATTGATCTAGTCCTCACTTTCTCACTTCTCCATTCTCATCGCCAGCTGTGCCCACGACACTTTCTCTGACCCTAGCCACCTGGAGTTAGGTCAGGGCTCACGAGTTAAAAGGACCCAGTTCTTCAGACTGCTAAATAGGCAGATGCCAGCTGCAAATTTGGCGAGTCCACATGACATTCCAACCTTCTGACTGGCTGGCCACATATTTGGGACTGGTTTCTCACTACCCCTTTTCAGGATACCAGCTGCAAGCTTGGGAGTCCACATGACACCCTCACTTTCTGACCTGCTGGCTCCCACTGCCACTTTGGGTTCAATAATTTGCTGGAACAGCTCACAGAACTCACAGAGAGTATGCTGTGTGTACGACTACAGATTTATTGTAGCCAAAAAGGATACAAATGAAGAGATGCGTAGGCCGAGGTCTGGGAGGGTTCCCAGTGCAAGCTTCCATGTTCCAAGGGATACAGTACCCTCCTTAGAGCAGATGTTCTCATCAACCAGGAAGCTCTCTGAGCCTTCATGTTCAGGGCTTTTATTGGCCAGTCCTGCATGATAGGCTAAACCATGCCTCCTGAGGATAGTTGATATCGGCCTCCTAGGGGCATCTTCTGGTCTGGCCAGCCCCCACTCACCAGCACAGATTCTCAGGTGTAGCCTGGAAGTCCCAGAGCAAGGCACCCTTATTACTACAAAGGTTATTTTTCTGGAGCCAAGGACAAAGGTCACCTTATTTAGCATAAAACTAGGTACTTTATTCCACACATGTGAAAAGCTAAGTATAGCTAGGAGTCAAAAGAGGATGATAAATTGTTATCAGTAGGTTGCTTATTCTCTGATACGTGGTTTCTGTTTTTTTTTTTTATGTAATTAGTACAGTCCAGTTTGGGAGACAAGAAATATATACAAATACAGAGATCATCTGAGAGGTGAAAATGGTAAGTGCTATGGGAATTCTAGGAACAGAGCAGAGAGAGCATGTTGGAAGAGTACAGCAGTACAGCCTTGTGTGCGTTATGCAGCTGGGCTAGGGAAGAGCTGACCTGTTCCTTCTGGGACTGGAATGTTTCACATAGATGGAGAGGAGTGAAGGGAGGGTGCTTGGCAGGCTGAACCCAACGCTGAGGGAAGGCTAGTGCAGCTAAGGCATTCTGTGATACTGTACACCGTGATTATGCACCCCTTTCCACTCCTACAACCATGGAAAGCCTCACTGGAAACAAAATACTAGCACCTCCTTTTTTACCTTTATCAGAATAACAGCTGTGGGAAGCATTTTGATTCAATACATGGGAGAACAGTGACTGTTAGGAGTGGCAGCTCTGAAGCCCTGCTTCTAGCAGCTCTGACAATAGATTTGGGTGTACTGTTGGCCACCCTGCAAGCTTCACTTTCGTCCCCCACATCTCCAGAGCAGGAGTCTCTTCTCTTTGTTACTAAGCTGAGGGACCACCAGGACCACACATATAGTGGGGGAGCTGGTAATAGCACCTGCTTCCCCCACATCAGGATGACTTCCAGGCTGCTAAAGAGGGGAAAGGATAGGGAGTCCTCAAAACCCAAATGCTGTTTCCTGTCTTCATCCCTACGGAGGAATGGAACTCCTTATTTCCAGAGAATGTCAAGGTGATTTGCACAATATCACAAAACTCCTTACAAAGACACTAGGTTTTCTGCTAATCATCTTTAAATATAATTCATATAGTAGTGTTATATAATTTAAGAGAGCAATGGTGGTTCAGTGGTAGAATTTTCTTCCATGTGGGAAATCTACCTTCAGTTCTTGGCCAATGCACCTCATGTGTAGCACCATTCGTCTGTTGGTGGAAGCTCCATGTGATGCTGAACAGCTTCCGGATTAAGACATACTAGGAAGAAAGGTCTGGCAATCTACTTCTGAAAATCAGTCAGGGAAAATCCTATGGATCACAGTGATCTGATTGCAACTTATCATGGGATGGCACCGTTTCTGTTTCGCTGTGCGTGGGGTTGCTGTGAGCTGGGGGCTAACTTGAGGGCAGCTAACAGCAACATCTGACTTACACTGTAAGGGAAGGGAAGCTATTACTTACTCTGTAGAAATTTAACAGTTACTTTTATTTTGCAATTTCTAAAAGTTTGAGGACATTCTTCTTTGCTCTATTAAAGGTTAAAACCTAAATTGTAACAAGGCAAATATTACTATATTTACACAGAAGCCTGTGGGAAAGGAAACTGTGAGGATATTGGAAAGGAATAGCTGTGCCCCGGGTCTTTGCTTTCCCCGTGTGACTTTGGGGTTAAGGAAGAGGAAATGTAATGCGTTTCCTCTCACCCTGCCCTAGTCTATTGCTACTGGTGATCTGTTTTCTCATCTCCCTTCTTTGAAGGAGTTATTCAAAGAAAAATGTGCTGCTTAAGTCGATCCCAGTCTCTCCTCTACACGAAGAACTCTTAAGGATATTAGCAGGAAAGAAGCAAATGAAACTGAAACTCATCTGCGCTTCAGAAAAACAACATGGCGTCTTGAGGAATGAAGGTAGCATGGTGTCGGCCATGGGTGATCAAGACACAGCCAGACAATGTGGACCAATTTCTTCAAACTACGGCTCTTCTGCTGCCTATTTGCAGTGTTGGTGGTGGTGGCGCTAGTCATCAATGTTACTCAGGTAGAGGTGAGTACCCAGCACACTTCTTTATGACTAAGGGAGCCAAATCTAGGGATTTGAGGCTAACTCGCCTGCGACAGTGTTGGTCATCAGGACACTTATCCTGGTCACAGTTCTTGTTTTCATTGATTTAGTAAGTATTTGATGCCTGCTGTGGTTATATGCTGTGTTAGTCGCTGAGGGTGCTGGTGGTGGGGGTTGGTGCTGATGAGCGGTAAAGGAGATAGACTTGATTTCTTAACTGAGGGAGCTCATGTTCTAAGTGCACATGGGAGAAAAAATACTGATAGTCGTAATCATCTGATATAACAATAAATGATAATTAGAGTGTGTGAAAAGAGCTATAAAGAAAGGAAAGGGAGCTACTTTAGGGTGAAGAAGGAAACCCTATCGAAGGAGGGGACTTTTTATTTATTTATTTTTATTGTACTTTAGATGAAAAGTTTATAGAACAAACTAGTTTCTCATTAAATAGTACACACATTGTTCTATGACATTGGTTAACAACCCCACGACATGTCAACACTCTCCCTTCTCAGCCTTGGGTTCCCTGTTCCTTCCTGCCTCCTGGTCCCTGCCCCTGGGCTGGTGTGCCCCTTTAGTCTTATTTTGTTTTATGGACCTGTCCAATTTTTGGCTAAAGGGTGAACTTCAGGTGTGACGTCATTACTGAGCTGAAAGGGAGGGTGTCTAGGGGCCATACCCTCAGGGTTTTTCTAGTCTCTGTCAGGCCAGCAAGTCTGGTCTTTTGTTTTTGAGTTAGAATTTTGTTCTACATTTTTCTCCAGCTCTGTTGGGGACCCTCTATTGTGATCCCTGTCAGAGCAGGCAATGGTGGTAGCTGGGCACCATCTAGTTGTACTGGACTCAGTCTGGTGGAGGCGATGGTAGATGTGGTCTCTTAGTCCTTTGGACTAATCTTTCCCTTGTGTGTTTAGTTTTCTTCATTCTTCCTTGCTCCTAAAGGGGTGAGACCAGTGGAGTATCCTAGATGACTGTGCACAGGCTTTTAAGACCCCAGATGCTACTCACCAATGTAAAATGTGAAACATTTTCTTTATGAACTATGTCGTGCCAATTGAGCTAGATGTTACCCGAGACCATGGTCCCCACAGCTCTCAGCCCAGCAATTCAGACCCTCAGGGAGTTTGGATATGTCTGTGGAGCTTCCGTTACCTTTCCTTGCATAAGCTGTGCTGGCTTTCCAAGTATTTTGTACTGTCTTACCCTTCACCAAAGTTACCACTGATCTATTGTCTATTTGGTGTTTTTCCATCCCCACCCCTCCCCAAGGAGGGGACTTTTTAGCTGACACCTGGCAAAAAGCTGAAAGAAATTTCAGGAGAAGGAGCTGATGATGAATCTGTTTTGAAACTACTGTATAGCACTCAAGGTCAGGGACTGTGAGTTATTGCACCCTTCACAAGTGTCTGCTGCTAAGAAAATACTTAGTAGTACCCTTCTGCCATCTGCATGAACTTGTATGTCATCAAAATTTATATAGCAGTTTCTGTACAAAAGGGTGCCATCCTTTTAATTTTGTTGGCTTGTGGTACTTCTCAGGTTAAAGTCCCATCTTAATTATGGCATTTCTTTGCTTATTGGCTTTTATTAGCACAAGATGTTCTAAAGCTAAGCCATATATTTTTTCATTCCTCCTGTTTGACTCACTTTGTGATTTTAGCGGAACATCTAATCTCATTGTGAAATGGGAACACCAAGGTCCTGCAGATATTTTTTGTGAGCCAGTAGTTACATTTGTAAGGCATTTTGAAGAATGCAAAGTGCTTCTGTTAAAGATCTCCTACTAGAAATGCCTTAAAGCATGAAAGCTGGGTATTTCCTCTTTTCTTTGGTTAAACTGCCCTTACGTGGTTTGCTAAAGATGCCAATTCCACAATGACAGTGCCTGTACCCAGGAACTTGTCAATGATGCTTCTAGATATTACAGAAACTCCTAATCGCTTAAGATTTTTTTTAACCTTTCTTCTTTAAAAATGTAATTGTTTTTCTTTTGTTTTTTCCCCCTATATAAGTAGGCGTCAGTTTTGTTGAATTCAAACATTTAAGATAAGGCCACTAAAAAAAAAAAAACATTGCCATCGAGTTATTCCAACTCATAGCGGCCATATAGGACAGAGTAGAACTGCCCTGCAGGGTTTCCAAGGCTGTAAATCTTTATGGGAGCAGACTGTCACACCTTTCTCCTGCAGAGCAGCTGGTGGGCTAGAACTGCTGCGCAGCCAAGTGCTTTCACCGTTGTGCCACCAGGGCTCCATAAGGCCACTTAGCAGGTGTCAATTTTTTCTGAAAAGTTTTTTTTTTTATCATGATACTTAATGGGATGTGATGTTTGTTGTTTAGTATCAATAATGGTGTGTTAAAGCCTCAGTTAGCCAGAATCTCTTAGTTGAAATTATTTGCCATTATTTTTGTCAGTGCTTTGAAAGAGTTCTGTGGAAAATGAGAAACACACCAACTTGGAGGGGTTATCCTGGGTTTCCATTCTCCTCCAGACTCTGTATCTGCAGCTGGATGTGTGGAGATCTGATTTCCAGAATGACGACCATAAAGCCCTAGAAGATGCTTAATAAGTAAACTGTCTGTTATGGTTCCTTGACTACCAGTTAAGTAGCAAAAATAGTCTCAGTGCATCCTAGAAAGGTTTTCAACAAGATAGATCTTTGAGCTTAGCTTTCCAATAAATAACTCAGTCATTTAACTGCTGTTCTCTCAGCTGCAGTAAATGGTTTTTGCTGTATTAAGCAGTTGGGGAAAGATCATTGTAGCAACATGTGTTTTACTTGGTGACAGTTTATGTCGGACGCCTTGGAAAAAGTAAGTCAGAAATCTTCCATTCATTTTAGAGAAAGGCTAGGTCCCAGGAGAAGCCTTGATACTGACGAGTAACATTCGCTGAGAAAGGAATAAAATAAGAAACATCTGGTATATTCCAGGAAGGACTTGTTAGAGATCTGTTGGTAAAGAACTGAGAAGTGGAAAGAATGTGAGAACAGGATCAGCCTGTGTGGTTTCCATTAAGATTTGTAGAGTAAGTTAATAATAGGGAGGAATTAGAAAATAACAGGGAGTAAAAATGAAAAATGAGTCCCTAGGTGGTGCAGCTGGTTAAGTGCTTGATTACTAGCCAAAAGGTTGGGTATTTGAACCTACCCAGAGGTTCCTCAGGAGATGGGCCTGGCAATCTGCTTCTGAAAGATCACAGCCTTGAGAACCCTATGGAGCAGCTCTACCCTGCACGGTTGGGTCACTGTGAGCTGGAATCGACTTGATGGCAACTAACAAACAACCATAATGACAACCACAATATATCATTGTTCCATAACTTATTTAACCAGTCCCTATTGTTGGACTGGAAACCCTAGTGGCGTAGTGGGTAACAGCTATGGCTGCTAACCAAATGGTCAGCAGTTTGAATCCACCAGGCACTTCTTGGAAACTAGGGGGCAGGTCTACTCTGTCCTGTAGGGTTGCTGTGAGTTGGAATCAGCTCAATGGCAATGAGCTGAGGTTGATTACCATACTAATAAGTCAGTAGTGTGCTCATATTTTCTGATAGACTAGACACAGACACCACCAGGATAAATCAATAAAGGTGTGCTTATATAAAGGGTAGGGAAGAAAGTCAGTTCAGTCAGGATGAATGGAGGTAGAAGCTTTTAGATTTCAGCCCTCAGTTATAGGCAGTGATGTCTGAGTGAATTAGGGTCCCAGAGACCTTCTGGAAGCTTGGCAGTCTCTCACTGGGCCCTGCCTTATGTATTAGTTCAGAGAAGTTCTGCAGATAGGCTATTCTGGCTATGTGTTGGGGACCACCTTATCTGAGCCAAGTATATTTCAGCATACTTGGTGTTATAAGGTATATAACATAAGTAGAGTACACCTCTCCCAGGCTGACTCAACTTGGTCCAAGTACACGTTCCTGAATCCAGAGCTGCAGGTCTATAATAAGGGTTGATCACCTAGATGTCCTGGATGTCACAGTCACATGCTCTTAGACTTTGTAGGACCTTTCCTGCATTGACATTTAGGGTGTCTCCAGTATTATTATTTTTCTCTTTTACAAATAGAAAAAGTGCTTGTAACATCCTTTATATCAGAACTTTAATGTACATCAGAATCACCTGGAGGGGCTTTTTTTTTTTTTTTAAATAATTTTTATTGTGCTTTAAGTAAAAGTTTACAAATCAAGTCAGTCTCACACATATGAACTTATATACACCTTACTACATACTCCCATTTACTCTCCCCCTAATGAGTCAGCCTGTTCCCTCCTTCCAGTCTCTCCTTTCGTGACTGTTTTGCCAGTTTCTAACCCCCTCTACCCTCCCATCTCCCCTCCAGACAGGAGATGCCAACAGTCTCAAGTGTCCACCTGATACAAGTAGCTCACTCCTCATCAGCATCTCTCTCCAACCCATTGTCCAGTCCATTCCATGTCTGATGAGTTGTCTTCGAGAATGGTTCCTATCCTGGGCCAACAGAAGGTTTGGGGACCATGACCACCGGGATTCTTCTATTCTCAGTCAGACCATTAAGTCTGGTCTTTTTATGAGAATTTGGGGCCTGCATCCCACTGTTTTTCTGCTCCCTCAGGGGTTCTCTGTTGTGCTCCCTGTCAGGGCAGTCATCGGTTGTGGCCGGGCACCATCTAGTTCTCCTGGTCTCAGGATGATGTAAGTCTCTAGTTCATGTGGCCCTTTCTGTCTCTTGGGCTCATAATTATCTTGTGACCTTGGTGTTCTTCATCCTCCTTTGATCCAGGTGGGTTGATACCAATTAATGCATCTTAGATGGCCGCTTGTTAGCATTTAAGACCCCAGATGCCACACCTCAAAGTGGGATGCAGAATGATTTCTTAATAGAATTTATTTTGCCAATTGACTTAGATGTCCTCTGAAGCCATAGTCCCCAAACCCCAGCCCTTGCTTTGCTGACCTTTGAAGCATTCAGTTTATCCCGGAAACTTCTTTGCTTTTGGTCCAGTCCAGTTGAGCTGACCTTACCTGTATTGAATATTGTCCTTCCCTTCACCTAAAGTAGTTCTTACCTACTAACTAATCAGTAAATAACCTTCTCCCACCCTCCCTCCCTCCCTCCCCCCTCTCGTAACCACAAAAGAATGTGTTCTTCTCAGTTTATACTATTTCTCAAGATCTTATAATAGTGGTCTTATACAATATTTGTCCTTTTGCCTCTGACTAATTTCACTCAGCATAATGCCTTCCAGGTTCCTCCATGTTATGAAATGTTTCACAGATTCGTCACTGTTCTTTATCCATGCATAGTATCCCATTGTGTGAATATACCACAATTTATTTACTGGAAGGCTTTTTAAAACATAGATTGGTGGATTCCACTCCTAGATTGAAAGAAGACTAATGAGATGTGACAAGTAAATATAACACATGACCCTGTACTAGGTCTTTACTGGAAAAAATTTGTTATGAAAGATATTATTGGGACGATTGACAAAATTGGAATACAGACTCTAGATTAGATGAAAGTGAGTCAGAATTGATTTGACAGCAGCAGAAGTATAACAGTGACAGATTTCCTGAATTTGTTAACTCTACTGTGGTTATTTAAAAGAATATTCTTGTTCTTTGGGAGTATACGTTGAAGAATCAAAGGCTAAAGGGTCACGATATATGTAGGCAATCTACTGCCAAGTGGTTCAGGAAAATAATACGTATGGCGAGAAAGAGAATAAAAAAGTAAATGTGGCAAAATAGTGATAATTGGTGAATCTGGGTAAAGGGTATATGGCTGTTATTTGTGCTATTCTTGTAGTATCTGAGAGTTTGAAATTTTTTCAAAATAAAAATTAAAGTTATGGATTATTTAAAATTTTGATGGATTTTGCCAGGTTGTCCTCTAAGTCATGACACCAGTAGTTCCTTGCCACCATGAGTGGTTTGGTGCAGCTGTTCGATGTAGCTATTTTGATACAGCTATCACTTTGTTGTTTCCAATTTATTATGAGTATTTTCAAAAGTGTAGAAAAGTTGAATGCATAGTGCAGTGAACAACCATAACCCACCACCCAGAATCAACAGTTGTTGATGTTTTGCCACGTCTCCGTTACTCCTTGATAATACTTTCTTTGCTGAATCATTAGGAAGTGGCAAACATTCGGATACTTTACTCTTTTAAGCACTTTAGCATGCATCTCCTAAAATAGTTATTCGCCTGCATGACCACAATCCCATGATCACATCTAAGAAAGTTAACAATTCTCTAATGTCGTCCAATACAAAGGCCATATTCATATTTCCTCAGCTGTCACCAAAATATATTTATAGCTGTTTTTTGGAAACAAGACCTTTAATCTCTTAATTTAAGAAGCTTACCACCTTTCATTTTTCATGACATTGACTTTTTTTTTGGATAATCAGGCCAATTGTCTTATATAATGTTCCACGTTGTGGATTTGTCAGGCACTGTTATCATGGTGGGAAACCTGGTGGCATAGTGGCTAAGAGCTAGGGCTGCCAACCAAAAGGCTGGGAGTTCAAGACCACCAGGCGCTCCTCGGAGACTCTGTGGGGTGGCTCTGCTCTCTCTTATAGTGTCACTATGAGTTGGAATCAACTCGATGACAATGGGTTTAATTTTTTTTAATTATCATGGTGAGGAGCCCTAGTGTCGCAGTGGTTAAGAGCCTGGCTGCTCAGCAGAAGGTCAGCAGCTTGAATCCACCAGCTGTTCCTTGGAAACCCTGTGTGGCATTTCTACTCTGTCCTATAGGGTGGCTGTGAGTTGGAATCGACTTGATGACAATAGGTTTTTTTTTTGGTTTTATTATCATGGTATTATTTAACTGGCTCCTCTAAACTATATATTTTTTGTAAATGCTTGATTAGATTTAGGTTAAGCATTTTTTGGTAAGAATATTTCATAATTTCCTATTTCGTACCTCATATTGCCTCATGTCTGGTTGTTCTGGGGACTTCTAAAACTTTTTTTATCATGAAAAGTTACAAGCATTCACAGATGTTTGCAGAATGAGCCCCAGTTGTATCCTATCATCCAGCTTCAAAAATGATCATGCTGCCATATTGCCAGTAGGGTTTCAATACGAAGCCCTTCACATTTGTTTGTTTATTTATTTGGTTATTTGTTGGAGTGTTTTAAAGCAAATCCCAGACGTAATATAATTTTTCCCATAACTACCTCTGTATAAATCTCTAACTTCTAACATTTTAAAATATAATCACTATGACATTGCCATATCTAACAAAATTAACAATTCCTTTGTATCATGTAATGCCTGGTCCATTTCACATTTCTCTGAATATTTCAAAGATAACTTTTTACAGTTGTTTTGCTTGAATCAGGATCTAAACAATGTCCACTCATGGCTTTTGCTTGTTGTGTCTCTTAAGTTTTTCTTTTTCTATAAGAATACACATTCCTTTTTAGAATTTTTGTCCCCTTGATTATTGGACAAACCTGGTCCTATATGTGGAACTACAGAATGTTCCACATTCTGGATTTGGGCGATTGCTTTCTCGAGGTTTGTGTCATTTGTATTTGCTGTGATCGTTAGAGCAAAAGATTTGATTAGATCCAGGTTCAGATTTTCTTGGACAGTGTAATGCTGTGTACTTCCTTACATGGTACCCTTAGGCATACAATGTCTGCTCATTTCACTTTTAGTGATAAGATTTATCCATGAGTTCAGGTCCTGAAGTGATTTTGATGAACTTTAAATATCAAACTTTAACCCATCTGCTTAGAAAAAAAAAAATTACAAAATGTTTTGTGCAAAAGAGAGAACTTTCCCCTCCACTTATTCCATCACTCCATCCCTGAGGTGTGTATCGGGGATAAGGTAGAGGAGCATAGAAGCAAATCTAGATCTGACTTTAAAGAAAGCCCTCTATTTTTATTTATTAGCTGCCTTATTCAGGTTATTTTAGGGAAATCATAAATCACCATTGCCTGTATCCCTGTTGCAAATCACGCCAAAGCACAGTACCGTGATTCTTTCCATTGGAGAGCAGATCCACACCTGCGGCTTGGAGGTCAGCTTCGTGCCTTTTGATTACAGACTCTTTTGTGTAACCACCCCTTGTTTTTGCCATCCTCAGCTTTCTAATTCAGACAGCTTGTCCCAGTCAGCAGCCGCACAGACCCCTCAGGGTGACAGCTTCTCTCTGGATGATCCCCCAAGGTGAACTTTACAGTCACCACAAGCCTGTGTTTCAGGTAGATTGTCCCGTATTTTCAAATTTGCTGAGTACCCATTTTCTTCCAGTGCTCTGGAAGGTGACTGCCTACTGCTGTATGCTCCACAGGGTCTTTTGGACACTGTTTCAAAAAAGCCCTGTCAGAAGGGCTGTATTTTGCTTCCTCTGGGAGTAGGGGGAAGGATACTTTTCTTCATGCACAGAGATTATGTGTCATAAGGTACAAGTCTGGTGATTCCAATAATACCAGAAGAAAAGTCTCCCCACGTGTGTTGCTCTAGCATAATAAAGCAGATTTCTAAGAAGTAAGCAGCCATCTAGGAAGATGGTTTTAAATGTTAAAATGCCTTACTAATTAATGCCCACTGCTTTCCAGGAGCTTGGTGGAGCTGACGTTGCTATTGCATTCTTTGGAGAGAGGGATTAATTAGATCCTACTCATCTGTATTCCCCATTGTGCCTAGCAGTGACCTTCACGTTATGAAAGTTAAATTATGGTACAAGGAAATGAATCAATGGTACAAGTGAACATTGGGTTTGTGGGACAAAGAACTTGGTTTGGCCCCCTGAGTCTGGTTTCTGAAAATAACCTGAGCAGTCAAGATGCCTTTGCTTTCCAAAATAGCGGGCCTAGTAGGGGCTACACAGTGCCTACAGTTGGCCAACTAACCTTGGAAAGAGAGGGGGCCTCGTGCAGCCATTCATGTTCATTGATTGGATTAATCATATCTATGCATTAAGGCCCAAATCATGCACAGTCATTGAGGTCCCAATGACTAGGGGACCCAGGACCTTGGAGCACTCTTTGAGGACTCCTGGATCTGTGAGAACATCCATGCACGTCCCTGGGGACAGTGGAGGCCTGTGCTGGAAACTCCCCCAGACCTTGGCTGATGTGTCTCTGCACTTGTATCCTTTCTGGTTATAATCAATGGGTAGCTGTTAGTATAGGTGATAGTTTCCTTGAGTTCTGTGAGACGTTCTAGTGAATTATTGAACCCATGGGGGCAGGCAGGTGGTGGTGGCAGTGAGAACCAGCAGAGAGGCTGGTGTTTGCCCATTTGGCAGGGCCTGAAAGGATAGAGTCCTAACCTGTGAAGACCCAACTCTGGGTGGTTAGGGTCAGAGAGAAAGTGCCACATGGCAGGCTGGTGTCAGAATGATAAAGAGGAAAGTCAGGACATGAGTCATCTGCACGTTTTGGCAATTACCTTTATGTCGGATATTATTCATACGGGGTTTAAAATAATTACTCCACAAGCCATTTCTAAGAAGAAATCTTTCAGAAGGACAATTTATTCTTGGATAAATCAGAAAGCATTGCTAGTTAGGTAATTTCACCGCAGTAATCGCTGTCGCTTAGCTTGCATGTCAGAAGATCTGGGCCTAACTGACCAACTGGATGATCTTCCACGAGTTACTGGGTTTGAATTCCTTCCTCTACATAAGAAAAGATTACACCAGTTGGATATGTAAAATCGTTTCCACGGTTTACCTTTCTGCTTCTGTTATGACCCAAATATTCAGCAGGACAGCAGCATCCCCTGGTATCAGTCGTCTCTAGAATGTCCCTCAGCTTCGTTTCTTCCCATCCTGATTTTATTGTATCACAGCAAGATAACCCTGTAAAACTTGTGAGCTCTGGTTTTTGAAATGATATTATTTCCCAAGTGGTTTTATTAATGTTTAAATGAGGCAGAAATTTGCTTGGCCCAACGTAAAGAGATTTGTCATAGCTGTTGTCTCTGTTGTTTGTGTCTTTCTTTCAGCACTTGGACCATGAGGCTGTCTCAGCCACATTCATCGACAACACTGGACAGTTTCTTTCCCCCCAGGTGACAGGAATTAGCCGGAACCCCTACTGTGGCTATGAGCACCAGACCCTGTCTAGCCGGGAGCGCACGGAGGAGGACTCCTTGCTGGCGGCCTTGCAATGGCAGGTGCCTGGCCTGGGCCCAGTCCCGTTTGTTAAGAGCACTGACCCTTCTTCCAGCTACTTTGTCATCTTGAACTCTGGATCCTTCTTCAAGGTGGGCAGCCAGCTGGAGGTGCTGGTTCGTGTACAGGATTTTCAAAGAAAGCCCAAGCAGTATGGTGGTGACTACCTGCAGGCCAGAATCCACTCTCCCAAGCTGCAGGCCGGGGCTGTGGGCAGAGTGGTAGACTACCAGAATGGGTTTTACAAGATCTTCTTTACTTTGCTCTGGCCAGGCCAAGTTACTGTGTCTGTATCTCTGGTCCACCCCAGTGAAGGGATCAGAGTTCTTCAGCAGCTGCAGGAAGAGAGACCAGACAGGGTCTATTTCAAGAGTCTCTTCCGTTCAGGAAGAATTTCGGAAACTACTGAGTGTAACGTCTGTCTTCCTGGGAGCCTGCCCTTGTGTAACTTCACAGATCTCTACAGTGGGGAGCCCTGGTTCTGCTTCAGGCCAAAGCAGCTGCCTTGCAGCAGCAGAATCAACCACTACAAAGGCGGCTACGTGAAGGGCCTCCTGACTGCCGCAGACAGCGCCTTCTTCCAGAGGTGGGTCGGTGCTCCTTGGTCTGGGGTGGTTTAGAGCCCTTTTCTTCCCTTCTGTTCCAACTTAGGAGAAGCTTTCTTGTTTTGGCTATGTGTTCCTTACAGCTTTCTAAACTTGCCCTAATTCAGGAAAGATGGTGCATTCCGACTCATGGTGACCCTATAAGACAGAGTAGAACTGCCCTGTAGGGTTTCCAAGGAGCAGCTGGTGGATTCGAACTGCTGACCTCTTGGTTAGCAGCAGAGATCTTAACCACTGCGCCACCAGTGCTCCGTAAAACGGATAACAAATAAAAATCTGTGTTTATGTTGTTTCCTCACCTGGGGACCTGCTGAGGAAACAGTGCTGGGGCAGCGTAGGTTTTTAGAAATCAAAAATTTGACAGAGTCTTCATACTTATTTTATTTTTTGCATTTCTGATTTTGTTAAAGTTCTGAAATATTGCACTGGGCCGTATGAAAAGAAAAAAAGATGAAAATTGACCTTTCAGCGATCTTTGGGCGTGCTATTTTGAGTTCATGACCTGAATATATTGAGTTGTGCTCATTTTTACCTTTCTGCTCACAAGATTACTTAATTCAGAAAAAATTAGGACGCTCAGCCTTGGTCCTTGGTTCCCGAAATGATGGTGGACAATTAAGGCAATTGTAGTCTGTTCTTTACCCACAAGGAAAAAAGTATCGTCTTAGAAAAGGATACTGTTTTGCTTAAAAGAAAAAAAAAAAACCTTTAATATGAAGGAATGCATTTTGAAATAATAAGCCTATCACATAAAAAGCTTCCTTTTTATTTTAGCCTGATTTATGCTTAAATCCACTTTTGACCGGCATTTCTTGCGTTGGGTGCCAGGGAATTTAAGGGAACGGTGAGGGGATTTATAGGCCTTGCAATGACCTAGTCTGTTAGGTCATCCAGTGTCCCTCTTTTTACATCACCATCCACCTTCTGTCATCACCTCTTTTTTTTTTTTTTTCTTTCTCTCAAACTTTGTATTTTGAAAAACTTCAGATGTTTAGGAACGTTGCCAGAATAATAGCGGTGACTGCTCATATACATTCACCCTAGATTCATCATCATCGGTGTGTTGCCACATTTGGTTTCTCTCTCTCTTTCTCTGCATGTGTGTGTATGTGTGTGTCTAATTTTTTTTTTTCCCTGAAGTAGTTGGGAGTAAATTGCACCTGAACCGTTTAAGTTGTAGACATCATGGCACTTCACCCCTAAATACTAGATGCACATCTGCTGAGAATAAGGACTTTTACAACACAGTGATCACATTTGGGACATTTATTATTGAAATAATTCTGTTATTCAATATGCAGTCTGTATTCAGGTTTCTCTACTTGTCCCAGTATTGCCCTGTAAAGCCACTTTTTAAATTTTCAGTTCTAATTGATGATCACACAACATGTTTTACTGTCTGCTTAATCTCCTTTAACCCAGAGCAATTCTCTATTTTGTTTTTCATGACATGGGCATTTTTGATGTCACCGTTTGCAGAATGCCCCTTAATTTGTTGTTGTTTTTTTTTTTTTTTTCCTACACAGCTAGATTCAGATTAAACGTTTTTGTGGGGGGACGTGCTGTGTGTTCTGTTTACTGTTATATCCCTGGCATCCAGGACAATGCCTGTACGTAGTAGGTGCTGAAAATTACTTATTGAATGAATGAGTGAATCTTTTCTGAAACTGATGAAACAGTAAAAAGTTATGACTTCAAGCTCTTGTATGAATAATTTGGAAAGTTAGCATTTGTTTGTTGGTGAAAGCAGTGAGGTTACAACTGTAACCAGTTTCTTCCCTAGTTTTTCATCCATCAAGTATTTATGGAAAACTCACTCAAGTTCAGGTCTGTGCTAAGTGCTGAAGATACAAAGATGAACGTAGCACAGGCTGTGTCTTTGAGGAGTGTATATTTTAGCAAGGGGAATGCACCTTAAAGTGCCAGAGTAATGACCAGCAAAGTGCTGCAAGAGCACATCAGGGCCAGTGTCCCCCGTAGGACTCACTTCAGATCCCGGCAAGGCCTAAGGAATCTGACATATGACTCAGTATTACATAGACTCGGAAACCTGAAGGCTGTTGTTGTTAGGTGCTGTTGAGCTGTTTCTGATTCATAGCAGCCCTACGTACAAGTGAGTGAAACACTGCCTGGTCCTGTGCCATCCTCACAATTGTTGTTGTGCTGGAGCCCATTGTTGTAGACATTTTGTCAATCCATCTTGTCGAGGGTCTTCTTCTTTTTCGCTGACCCTCTGTTTAAGCAAGCATGGTGTCCTCCAGGGACTGGTCCTCCCTGATAACATGTCCAAAGTACATGAGACAAAGTCTCACGGTCTTTGATCCTAAGGAAAATTCTGAATATACTTTTTCCAGGACAGATTTGTTCATTCTTCTGGCTCAAACCCATTGTCATCGAGTCAATTCTGACTCATAGCGACCCTGTAGGAAAGAGTTTAACTACCACATAGGGTTTCCAAGGAGCAGCTGGTAGATTCAACCTGCCGACCTTTTGGTTTGCAGCCGTAGCTCTTAACCACTGCACCACCAGGGCTTCATTCTTCTGGCAGTCCGTGGTATATTCAGTATTCTTCACCTACACCGTAATTCATAAGCATCAATTCTTCTTTGGTCTTTCTAATTCATTGTCCAGCTTTTGCATACATACGAGGCGATGGAAAACACCATGCTTGGGTCAGGCGCACCTTAGTCCTCAAAGTGACGTCTTTGCTTTTTAAACACTTTAAAGAGGTCTTTTGTAGCAGATTTGCCCAGTGCAATATGTTGATTTCCTGACTGCTGCTCCCATGGGTGTTGATCCAAGTCTTCATGATTTCTCTGTTCATCATGATGTTGCTTATTGGTCCAGTTGTGAAGATTTTTTTTTTCTTTATGTTGAGGTGTAATCCATACTGAAGGCTGTAGTCTTTGATTTTCATCAGTAAGTGCTTCAAGTCCTCTTTGCTTTCAGCAAGCAAGGTTGTATCATGTGCATATTGCAGGCTGTTAACGAGTCTTTCTTCAGACCTGATGCCATGTTCTTCATATAGTCCAGCTTCTCAGATTATTTGCTCAGCATACACATTGATTAAGTATGGTGAAAGGATACAACCCTGATGTACACCTTTCCTGATTTTAAACCACGCACTATCCCCTTGTTCTGTTGGAACGACTGCCTCTTGGTTTATGTACAGGTTACAGTTGAGCACAATTAAGTGTATTCTTTGCAGTGTTATCCATAATTTGTTATGATCCACACAGTCCAATGCCTTTGCGTGGTCAATAAAACACAGGCAAACATCTTTCTGGTGTTCTCTGGTTTCAGCCAAGATCCATCTGAGATCAGCAGTGATATTCCTCACTCCACATCCTCTTTTGAAACCAGCTTGAATTTCTGGCAGTTCCCTGTCGATCTACTGCTGCAACTGCTTTTGAATGACCTTCAGCAAAATTTCATTTGTGTGCAATATTAATGATATTGTTCAATAAGCTCCACATTCTGTTGGATCGCCTTTCTTTGGAGCGGGCACAAATATGGATCTCTTCCAGTCGGTTGGCCAGATAGCTCTCTTCCAAATTTCTTGGCATAGACAAATGAGCACCTCCAGCTTTGCATCCGTTTGCTGAAACATCTCAATTGGTATTCCGTCAATTATGGAGCCTCGTTTTTTGCCAGTGCCTTCAGTGCAGCTTGGACTTCTTCCTTCAGTACCATCAGTTCTCGATCATATGCCACATCCTGTGAAATGGTTGAATGTCGACCAGTTCTTTTTGGTACAGTGACTCTGTAATCTTTCCATCTTCTTTTGATGCTTCTTGTATCGTTTAGTGTTTTCCCTGTAGAAGCCTTTAATATTGTAACTTGAGGCTTGAGTTTTTTCTTCAAATCTTTCAGCTTGAGAAATGCTGAGCTTGTACTTTTTCCTTTTGAATTTTTATTGTGCTTTAAGTGAAAGTTTACAAATCAAGTCAGTGTCTCATACAAAAATTTGTATATACCTTGCTATATACTCCTAATTGCTCTCCCCCTTATGAGACAGTCTGCTCCTTCCCTCCACTCTCTCTTTTTGTGTCCATTCTGCCAGCTTCTGACCCCCTCTGCCCTCTCATCTCCCCTCCAGATAGGAGATGCCAACATAGTCTCAAGTATCTGCTTGATCCAAGAAGCTCATTCTTCACCAGCATCTTTTTCTATCCCATTGACCAGTCCAATCCCTGTCTGAAGAGTTGGCTTTGGGAATGGTTCCTGTCCTGGGCTAACAGAAGGTCTGGGGGCCATGACCACTGGGGCCCTTCTAGTCTCAGTCGGACCATTAAGTCTGGTCTTCTTACGAGAATTTGGGGTCTGCGTCCCACAGCTCTCCTGCTCCCTCGGGGGTTCTCTGTTGTGTTCCCTGTCAGGGCAGTCATCGGTTGTAGGCAGGCACCATCTAGTTCTTCTGGTCTCAGGCTGATGTAGTCTCTGGTTTATATGGCCTTTTCTGTGTCTTGGGCTCATAATTACCTTGTGTCTTTGGTGTTCTTCATTCTCCTTTGATCCATGTGGGTTGAGATCAACTGATGCATCCTAGCTGGCTGCTTGCTAGCATTTAAGACCCCAGACGCCACTCTCCTAAGTGGAATGCACGATGTTTTCTTAATAGATTTTATTATGACAATTGACTTAGATGCCCCCTGAAACCATGGTCCCCAAACCCCCGCCCCTGCTATGCTGGCCTTCAAAGCATTCAATTAATTCAGAAAACTTCTTTGCTTTTGGTTTTGTCCGGTTATGCTGACTTCTCCTGTATTGCGTGTTGTCTTTCCCTTCACCTAAAGTAGTTCTTATCTACTGTGTAATTAGTGAATACCCCTCTTCTTCCCGCCCTCTCTCCCCATCTCGTAACCATCAAAGAATATTTTCTTCTCTGTTTAAACTTTTTCTTGAGTTCTTATAATAGAGGTCTTATACAATGTTTGTCCCTTTGCAACGGACTAATTTCACTCAGCATAATGCTTTCTAGATTCCTCCATGTTATGAAATGTTTCACAGATTCATCACTGTTCTTTATTGATGTGTAGTATTCCATTGTGTGAATATACCATAATTTATTCATTCATTCATCCATTGATGGGCACTTTGGGTGCTTCCATCTTTTTGGTATTGTAAAGTGCTGCAGTGAACATGGGTGTGCATATATCTGTTTGTGTAAAGGCTCTTATTTCTCGAGGATATATGCTAAGGAGTGGGATTGCTGGATTGTATGGTAGTTCTATTTCTAGCTTTTTTTTTTAAAAAAAAAGCTTTTTAAGGAAGCGCCAAATTGATTTCCATGTACTTTTTCTTTTGGTTTTCTAAATCCAGGTCTTTTCACATTTCTTTAGAATAGTTTGCTTTGTCTTCTTGAACCATCCTGTGAAATCTTCTTCTCAGCTCTTATACTTCATCATTTCTTCCATTTGCTTTAGCTACTCTGTGTTCAAGAGCAAGTTTCAGAGTCTCTTCTGACATCCATCTCCGTCTTTTCCTTCCTTTTTTAATGACCTTTTGCTTCTTCATATATGATGTCCTTGATGTCATTCCACAATTTGTCTGGTCTTCGGTCATTAGTATTCAATACGTCACATCTGTTCTTGAGATGATCTCTAAATTCAGGTGCGAGGTACTGAAGGTTGTATTTTGGCTCCCATGGACTTGCTCTAATTTTCTTGGGCCTCAACTTGAACTTGCATGAGAGCAATTGATGGTCTGTTCTGCAGTTAGCCCCTGGCCTTGTTCTGACTGATAATACTGAGCTTCTCCATTGTCTCTTTCCACAGATGTAATTGATTTGATTCCTGTGTTATTCCATCTGGCGAAATCCATGTATATAAAACCGAAAAAACCAAACCTGTTGCCATTGAGTCAATTCCAACTCAGAGTGACCCCAAAGGACAGAGTAGAACTGCCCCATAGGATTTCCAAGGAGTGGCTGGTGGATTTGAACTGCTGACCTTTTGGTTAGCAGCTGAGCTCTTAACCACTGTGCCACCATGTATATAGGATCTGTTTATGTTGTTGAAAAAAGCTATTTGCAATGAAGAAGTTGTTGGTCTTGCAAAATTTAACATGTGATCTCTGTTGTTTCTGTTACCAAGGCCATATTTTCCAACTGTTGATCCATCTTCTTTGTCACCATTCCAATCAGCAGTAATTATCAACACATCTTGATTGTAGTTTCATCAATTTCAGACTGCAGAAATTGGTAAAAATCTTCAGTTTCTTCATCTTTGGCCTTAGTGGTTGGTGGGTAAATTTGAATAATAGTCTCATTTAACTGGTCTTTCTTGTAGGCATATGGATATTATTCTATCACTGACAGCGTTGTACTTCAGGATAGATCTTGAAATATTCTTTTTGACAATGACTGCGTCACCATTCCTTTTCAATTTGTCATTCCTGGCATGGTAGACCATATGATTGTCTGATTCAAAATGGCCAATACCAGTCCATTTCAGCTCAGTAATGCCTAGGATATCAATCTTTATGGTGTTCTGTTTCATTTTTGATGACTTCCAATTTCCCTAGATTCATACTTCTTTCATTCCATGTTCCTATTACTAATGGATGTTTGCAGCTGTTTCTTCTCATTTGGAGTCGTGGCACATCAGCAAATGAACGTCTTGAAAGTTTTACTTCATTCTTGTTATTAAGGTCAGCTCTACTTTGAGGAGGCAGCTCTTCCCCAGTCATATTTTGAGTGCCTCCCAACGTGAGGGGTTCATCTTCCCGCACTATGTCAGACAGTGTTCCTGTGCTATTCATAAAGTTTTCACTGGCCAGTTTTTTAGAAGTAGACTGCCAGGTCCTTCTTCCTAGTCCGTGTTTGTCTGGAAGTTCTGCTGAAACCTGCCCACGATGGGTGACCCTGCTGGTATTTGAAATATCAGTGGCATAGCTTCTAGCATCACAGCAACACACGAGTCACCACAGTATGACAAACTGACAGATGAGTGAAGACCAGGTATTAATAAAATAGACATTCTGGTCAGTATGAACCATTCTCTAGTTGAAGGGTAATAAGTAGCTCAGTGAGGAGCCAGGGTGGTATAGTGGTTAAGTGCTTGGCTGCTAACCTAAAGTTCAGGGATTCGAACCCACCAGCTGCTCTTCAGGAGGAAGATGTGGCAGTTTACTTCTGTAAAGATTACGGCCTTGGAAATGCTATGGGGTTGTATGCCTTCACCACACTTATTCAGTCTGTATGCTGGGCAAATAATCCAAGAAGCCAGACTGTATGAAGAAGAATGTGGGATCAGGACTGTTAATAATCACTCATTAACAACCTGTGGTGTGCAGATTTTACAACCTTGCTTGCTCAAAGTGAAGAGGACTTGAAGCACTTAACAATGAAGGTCAAAGACCACAGCCTTCAGTATGAGGCTCAACATAAAGAAAACCAAAATCTTCACAACTGGACCAATAAGCAGCATCATGATAAATGGAGAAAAGATCGAAGTTGTCAAAGATTTCGCTTTACTTGGATCCACAGTCAATGGCCATGGAAGCAGCAGTCAAGAAATTATACTACGTATTGTATTGGGCAAATTTGCTGCAAAAGACCTCTTTAAAGTGTTGAAAAGGAAAGATGTCACCTTGAGGACCAAAGTGGGCTGGACCCAAGCCAGGGTATTTTCATTCACCTCATATGCATGGGAAGGCTGGACTATGAATAAGGAAGATGGAAGAGGAATTGACGCCTTTGAATTATGGTGTTGGTGAAGAATATTGAATACACCATGGACTGCCAGAAGAACGAATAAGTTCGTGTTGAAAGAAATACAGCCAGAGTGCTCCTTGGAAGTGAGGATGGCGAGAGTTCGTCTCACGTACTTTGGACATATCATCAGCAGGGACTGTAACCGAACAAGTGTTCTTGTCCTGTCTTATTAGCCGATCGAAATATGATGTACGCCACACCACCAGTTGCAAGGGAAACAGAAAGCGGAAATTTATTATCTGCACAGACAAGGAGCAACGTGGGGTCTAGTGACCATAGGCCATGTGCTCCCTGTCTAAGGGGGCTGGGGAGCTTTTTGTTTCCATTGGCACTGGGGGTTGGGTTTGGTACCTGGAACTCTCCACCCTTAGCCCTCCCATGCTCATACTTAGAGGTCCTGATATTAAATCATCTCCTGTCGGATGTGTGTGTAGTGGGACCCCTCACTTCTAAAACGGAATTGGGTGAAATCATGGGCTAGGAAATATTTTTCTTTCTGGTGACAGTCGGGTCCGGGGTGGGTTGAAGGACAAGATCTCCTCAATCTGCGTATGCTTCAGGGTGTAGCTTGGGCTAGTTCAGTGGATGGAGCCACTACCTGTTGTGACTTCCTGAAAAATGTTGCTCAAAACAAGTCTGTGGTTAGCAAGACAAAGAAGGGGGGCGGGAAGGGGTGTTGATTGGGGTTTTCAGGACCAGTTCCTGGAGAAGGACGTCATGCTTGGTAAAGAAGAGGGTCAGCGAAAAAAGGAAAGACCCCCAACGAGATGGATTCTCACAGTGGCTGCAACAGTGGGCTCAAACATAGCAATGTTTGTGAGGATAGTGCAGGACTGGGCAGTGTTTTTGTTCTTTTGTACATAGGGTTGCGATATGTTGGAACCAACTTGATGGCACCTAACAACAACAACAAGCACAACCAGTTTAAACTACTTATTCGTTATTTTGGAGTTTACAGCCTTTTGCCGGGATAAGCAGTGCTCAGTGTGAAAAAATATTAAAAATCTATTTAATTCTTATAATCTTATAAGAAATCTTATAATCTGCTTATTCTAAGAGACCTAGGTTATTTATTAGGTATTGTGTTGGTTAACATTTTTAAGTACAGTAAAACCTGCGAAAGCCGGAAACTGTGTGAGTGAAAACCTATCAGAGAAGGAAATCTCAAATATTTTCCACTGAAACAAGTGTTAAAAAAGTGGTAAGACTGCACCCTATCAAAGGTGGAAAACGTGTGAGACCCGGAAAAACAAGACAGTACCTTTGAGTTCTGGCTCTCACAGGTTTCACTGTATATTTAGTCTTAATAAGGCCCTGTGAAATCATGTCCATTTTTTTTATTTGCAAATAAAAATACATAATGGAAAATGAATGTTCCTAAATCTAAGCTTGTGTTATTTTTATTGCTTTTAAAGTGGTGTCAATATCAAAATGCCGATCAACTCGAGTGGACCTGATTGGGTGACTGTGGTTCCCAGGAGAATAAAAGGTAAAAAGAAAAGAGCTTGACAATTTATTTATTGCTAAGCAGTGTGAGCTGCTGTAGTTTCACTGATACCACAAAAGCTTTTTTTTCCTTTAACATGGCATGATAACTTCTTGATATAATTGAAAATACTGAAAGGACCGTTTGATTAAAAAAAAAACCATAAGTAGACATTGTTATGAGTTGATTGTGTTCCCCAATACGTATACAGTTCTGGGTTTTGTTATTTATGCTTGTGTCCCCCCCACGACACCCCCACCCCCGTTTGGCCCCTTAAGGACCTCTAGAATTGTGGTGTCCAATATGGCAGCTATTTAAATTAAAAATTTAGGTCTTTGGTCACACCAGCCATATTTCATGTACTGAATAGTCACATGTGATCAGTGGGTACCATATTGGAAAATATTTGATGTAGGATGTGTCTGTCATCACAGAAAGTTTAGTTGGATATTTCTGTTCTAGACATATTCAAGAAATGTGTATGAAACTGTCATGAAAAGTTTTTAAATGGAAAAGCACTAGGTTAGTGAATGCTTCTGAGCCTGATCTCCTGACCAGCAGCATTCGCATTACAAGGGAACTTCCCAGAATTGCAAATTCTTGGGGCTGCAACTCAGACTACTGAATCAGAAACGCTGGGGAGGCGGGGCAGAGGTACCCGTGTTTTAACAAACCTTTTTGGTGATTCTCATTCACTGGTGTAGGATGTTGCTAATAATAAAAGAATGAAATTCAGAAGTGTAAATTATGTGGTGCAATGACGAAGCACTCGGCTGCTAACCAAGAGGTTTGTGGTTTGAACCTACCAGCCACTCCTTGGGGGAAATACGTGGCAGTCTGCTTCCATAAAGATTACAGCCTTGGAAACCCTATGGGGCAGCTCTACTCTGCCTATAGGGTTGCCGTGAGTTGGAATCAACTCCATGGCAGTGGGTTTGATTTGGTTTGGGACTTGACTTCTAAAGGACCCCCAGTGGCACAAATGGCTAAACTTAGCTGCTAACCGAAAAATCAGCGGTTCGAACCCAACAGCTGCTCCTGGGAGAAAGATGTGGCAGTCTGCTCTCATAGAGATTCCAGCCTAGGAAACCCTATGGGGCAGTTCTGTTCTGTCATATAGAGTTGCTGTGAGTCGGAATTGACTTGATGGTACATAACAACAACGATTATGCATTTTGTTTTTGCAGAATAGACTTGATTAGCTATAGTGATTTTTAGAAAGAAAGGATCAGTGTTATTAAGGAGACTTACACAGATGGCAGGCCCTTTCAGCTGCCATCCCACACGGCAGGTACTACAGACATTCATGGCCAGGGGCTAGGCAGGTGATGCACATGAATTGTCAGGCTGGGTATCTGCTGCACCTTGTGTGAGAGGTGGGGAAGGTGAGGCGAGGAAGGAACCCAGAGCGAGGACCCTTTAAAGGGGTAGTAGCCTCTCAGCTCCAGCTGTGTTCACGCAGAAATGTAGAACAGTGCTACCAGATCTGCAGATTTTTTTTTTTTTTCCCATGAGAAACTGGGAATCTTACATTTTAAATGTGAAATCTCCAGATCTTAAAACATTGGCATCCAATTCAGAACTTTTTAAAGCACTTTTTGTGCTAAATAAAATTTGCCTGTGGCTCAGATGCAGACAGGACACTGTCAGTCTGTATCTCTGGTCTCCGCTGTCTTATCAGGAGCTATAAGAATTCCGTCTTTTCCTAATGAAGAGTGTTGTAGGGGGAAAAAAATCACAAAGTTTAGTAAAGCAAAAAGAAAGTTTTATTTGGCATATATTCAAAAAGGCAAAAGTGGGAAGTAGACAAGCATGTTGCTAGAGCTGTGTCTGCTCGAGTCCAAAGAATATTACAGAATAAGTAAGAATGGGAAAACAGACAAGCATGGGGCCACGGCCATGTCTGCTCCAATCTAAAGAAATATTACAGAATAGGCAAGAATGGGAAAACGGACAAGCACGGGGCCATGGCCATGTCTGCTCCAGTCTAAGGAAATATTACAGAATAGGCAAGAATGGAAAAGCAGACAAGCATGGGGCCACGGCCATGTCTGCTCCAGTCTAAGGAAATATTACAGAATAGACAAGAATGGGAAAATGGACAGGCATGGGGCCACAGCCGTGTCTGCTCCAGCCTAAAGAAATATTACAGAATAGGCAAGAATGGGAAAACGGACAAGCATGGGGCCACGGCCGTGTCTGCTCCAGTCTAAGGAAATATTACAGAATAGGCAAGAATGGGAAAACGGACAAGCATGGGGCCACGGCCGTGTCTGCTCCAGTCTGAGGAAATATTACAGAATAGGCAAGAATGGGAAAACGGACAGGCATGGGGCCACGGCCGTGTCTGCTCCAGTCTAAGGAAATATTACAGAATAGGCAAGAATGGAAAAGCAGACAAGCATGGGGCCACGGCCATGTCTGCTCCAGTCTAAGGAAATATTACAGAATAGGCAAGAATGGAAAAGCAGACAAGCATGGGGCCACGGCCGTGTCTGCTCCAGTCTAAGGAAATATTACAGAATAGGCAAGAATGGGAAAACGGACAAGCATGGGGCCATGGCCGTGTCTGCTCCAGTCTGAGGAAATATCACAGAATAGACAAGAATGGGAAAAGGGACAAGCATGGGGCCACGGCCGTGTCTGCTCCAGTCTAAGGAAGTATTACAGAATAGACAAGAATGGGAGAACGGACAGGCATGGGGCCACGGCCGTGTCTGCTCCAGTCTAAGGAAGTATTACAGAATAGACGAGAATGGGAGAACGGACAGGCATGGGGCCACGGCCGTGTCTGCTCCAGTCTAAGGAAGTATTACAGAATAGACGAGAATGGGAGAATGGACAGGCATGGGGCCACGGCCGTGTCTGCTCCAGTCTAAGGAAATATTACAGAATAGACAAGAATGGGAAACGGACAGGCATGGGGCCACGGCCGTGTCTGCTCCAGTCTAAGGAAGTATTACAGAATAGACGAGAATGGGAGAACGGACAGGCATGGGGCCACGGCCGTGTCTGCTCCAGTCTAAGGAAGTATTACAGAATAGACAAGAATGGGAGAATGGACAGGCATGGGGCCACGGCCGTGTCTGCTCCACTCTAAGGAAGCATTACAGAATAGACAAGAATGGGAGAACGGACAGGCATGGGGCCACGGCCGTGTCTGCTCCAGTCTAAGGAAATATTACAGAATAGACAAGAATGGGAGAACGGACAGGCATGGGGCCACGGCCGTGTCTGCCCAAGTCCAAGGACATTACAGAGTCATTAGTATATGTTAACACTACAGAATGGGTGAGGCCACTGAAAGCTTCATCTCTTCACAGGTTGGCTAGAAACTGTGATCCTGCACTTTGAATTACTTCTTAGCTGTCGTTGGTACAGGTTGCAGTAATGACAGTCAGAGGGTCCTCGATGGTCCAACAAATGGAATATCTTTTGTGTTCTGGCTTGTGTGAAAGGTTCCCTAAAGGATATTTTCCAAGATTATCCTATTGATTGTCTTTATACCTCAGGGCCCAGTTGATGTGTCTTTGTTGAGTCCTTGTGAGTCCACCTTCAGCTGGGTCACATTCTCTGTGCTCAAGTACAGGGAATAATGATGCCAATATTATTTCCTAAATCAAAGCTGCATTTGATTTATCTGAACCTGGTAAGTTGCCAGTTTTAGAGGATACATATTGAAACATCATAAACGGAAATACTTATCTGCAGTCTGTCTGGGCCTCCACCCCATGGCAGAGATGTGGGTAGACACGGCACCCCTTACCAGTAGTGTGGTCTTCACTCGTTCCCACGTCTGCCGTTCTTAGGAGGCCCCATCGTTCTGCATCTGCCCTTCCCTCCCACAGCCTTGACTGTCTGGAGGAGACTGACTTGCCCACCTTGTGATATCTCTGGGTGTCCAGCGGGATGGTCAGTGGGAAGAACTTTGGATGGTTTACCTGCACTTGACCCATCTTGGAGATCAGCCCGTAGTGCCTGCCTGCTTGTGATGTGCTATTCTGTTGTATTGTACTATCAGCAAAGAGAAGACAGACTCAGTAACTAGTGAGGATTTTGATGGATTTTTAGAGGAAGAAAGCAACCATGAATCAGTAGGAGCAGAATGGTCTAGCACTGAATTCTGTAGCAGTTACATAATTAGATTGCTTTTTTTATGGAGTATCAAAGGAGCCCAACCTGGCTGGACTTCACCGAAGTTCACTCTTTGACCACTGGGGGCCGCTCAGAGACCCTAAATCAAGGGTGTCTTTAAAATGATTTTTTTCCTTTCAAGATAATTTTAGACTTAAATAAGAGTTGCAGAACTAATGAATTCCTGTATACAATTTTATGGGAGCCCTGGTGGTGCAGTGGTTAAGTGCTCAACTGCTAACCGAATGGTCAGTGGATCAAACCCACCAGTCGCTCCTCGGGAGAAAGATGGGGCAGTCTGCTCCCATAAAGATTTACAGCCTTGGAGACTGTTGGGCAGTTCTGCTATGTTCTATAGGGTCGCCATGAGTCAGAATCGACCAGGCGGCAGTGGGTTTGGTTTTTGGATACAGTATTATTTACTACAGAATTTATCTGGATTTCATCAGCTTTTCCACGAATGTTCTTTTCCTGCTCCAGAATTCCAGTCCAGGATCCCACATTGCATGTAGTCACCATGCCCACTTAGTCTCCTCCAATCTGTGACAATTCTTCAGTCTTTGTTGTTTTTCATGACCTTGACCCTTTTGAAGAGTATCGGTCAGGTGTTTTGTAGCATGTCTCTCAGTTTGGGTTTGTCTGATGTTTTCTCGTGGTTAGAATGAGCTTATGCATTTTGGCAAAATAGCACAGAAATGATACTGTGTTCTTTTCCGGGGGAACCTGATGGAGATATGTTAGCAACGTTAACCTTGATCACTTGGTGCAAGTGGGGCCTGCCAGGGTTTTCCACTGTAAAGTTACTATTTGTATCTTTGTATTTACTTATTATTCTGGGGAGATATTTGAGACTATGGTAGGCTGAGGAATGACCCCCAAAGATATCCAAGACCTAATCCCTAGAACCTGTGAATGTAACTTTATAGAACAAAAGAGACTTTGCATGTGTGATTAATTAAGGATCTTGAGACAAGATGATCCTGAATTATTTGAGTGGGCCTGAAATGCGGTCACGTATGTCGTTGTAAGAGGGAGCCAGACAGAAGGTGATGTGATGATGGAAGTGGGGAGAAATTTGGAGGTATTCCACTCTTGGCTCAGAAGAGGGAGCAGAGGGCCATGGATCGAGGCGTGCAGCTGTAGGACCTGGCAAAGACACGGAAACAGCTTCTCCCTTAGGGTCTCCAGAGGGAGGTTGGCTCTGGTGACACCTTGGTTTTAGCCCAGTGAAATCGATGACCCTTCTGGGCTCCAGAGTTGTAAGAGATTCAGCTTGTGTTGTTTCAAGCCATTACATTTGTGATAACTTGTTACAGCAGAGAACTAATACAGGACTCTGCAAACGTTCTGTTTCTGCTTAAACTTTGACCCATTAGTTTTAGCATCCATCAGTTGATCTTGCTCGAAGCAGTTATTTCTCGTGGTAACTTTTATCGCTAATTCCTTTGACCTTTATTAATTGGAAATTTTCAGTAAGGAAGAGTTGTCTCATCTTCCCTATTTATTTAATTACTTATATGAGTATAGACTCATGAGTACTTATTTTATTCTCTGGGTTGTAATCAATACTATTATTATTTATTTTGTTGCTTAAATTGAACTTTTTCAGCCTCTGTGTGCTTTTGACATGCTCTCATTCTTTTTTTGGGAACGCTTCCTTAGTGTCTCATCTCACAAAGTAGTCCAGGCTCATCTTGTACTTTCTTTACCCTAGCCTTGGAAAAGCTCATAGCCTTTTCATTTTTATTATTTCACTTGTGAATCCAATGTGTTGAAGTTTTTTTCACTAAGAAATTGTGTTATGTATTAGTTCATTGATTTTCCTACAAGGTAAAATTCTTCTAAGATGCATATTGATGCATATAAGATGCGTTTTGCTTGAGAGTGCCAGGGCTACCCTTGTGAGTGTGTGTAATTCCAGTCCAAAGCAAAGAAACAGGTTTTAATTAGACTACAGATCAAGGCCAGAGGCTGGCTCCGGACTGGCCTTGCCTGTAACAGAATTGCTGCTGGATTCTCATTAGAGCCTGTACTGTGGTCCCCAGTCCTCCATAGCTAAACAGTTTGGGAGTGTTCCTGGCCTCTGACCTCACCAACAGGGGGCAATGGTGGTTCAGTGGCGGAATTCTGACCTTCCTTACAGGAGACCAGGGTCTGACTTCTGACCAAGGCTTCTCAAGCTACCGTCTGTCTTATCAGTGGACGCTTGCATGCTGCTGTGATGCCGAACAGGTTTCAGTGGAGCTTCCAGGCTAAAACAGACTAGGAAGAAAGACCTGGTGACCTATTTCTGAAAAATCAGCCAGCGAAAGCCCTGTGGATCACAGTGGTCTGATCCTGTTGTATATGGGGTCACCATGAGATGGGGGCCGACTTGACAGCAGCTAACAACAACAACCTCAGTAACAACTAGACTTCATATTTTGGGGGTGGGGGGCTTTTTGAGAGTTTGAGATAAGACTAGATCTAATAGTAATAAAATAAATTTTTAGAGCTCATTACTGTTTTTTATTATTTATTGAGCTATAATACAACAGGACACACATAAGGAAGGATAACTATATAGTACAACAAAGTTTTACCTTTGTGTATATCTTTGTAACTAAGAATTCTAAGATGAATCCCAATGATCCATGCCTTTTATATAACCCCTTCCCTTGAGTGTTGGAGGGACCTGTAAATACCATGGGTGTCACTCCCATGATTAGGTTATATCATATGGCAGTTTTGATTTTTAAAAAGGGAGATTATTCTGGGTTGACCTGACCTAATCAGGTAAGCCTTTAACAGGATCAGACTTCCTGAAGGAAGAGATTCTCAGTGTGAGAGGGATTCCACATGAGGGAGATCCTTCATTCCTGGCCTTGAAAATAGAGGGGGTCAAATGGCAAGGAATATGGGTGGCTTCGAGATGCTGAGGGGAGCCGCTGCCTGACAGTGAGCAGGGAAATGGGAGCCCCAGTCCTTCAAGCACAAGGAACTAAATTCGGCCAACAACTTGAATGAGCTTGGACGTAGATTTTCCCCAGAGCCTCCAGAAAAGAATGCAGCCCTGCTGACACCCTGATTTCAGCCTGTGAGACCCTGAGCAGAGAATCCAGTGACACAGTGCCTGGACTCCTGACCTGCAGAACTGTGGGATGACAAATGTCCCTTGTTTCTAAGCCATTAAGTTTGTGGTAATTTGTTACAAAGCCATAGAAAATGAATAAAGTAGCGTTAGAACATAGAGAATGTTTTCAGCACCCCAGATAGCCCTTTACTGTTAACAGGCTGCTTTTACACTATTACAGTATTGAATTTTCACAGCAGCCCTACAACATAACCAGTAGTTTCATAGATGATGAAACCAAGGCCCAGAGACTCATTCACTGGGTCATCATTTTTGCCACGTGCTCTGTGCCAAGTGCTAGACCAGACTGAGGATACAGGGGATGACTGAGATGAGTCTCATAGTTAGAGAGTTGGCACTTTTTTTTTTATTACCCCTTAACCATGCTTGGGAGGGTGGCCAAGGGTATCTTGATGTTTTGCTTCATCTGCAGTAGTGGGATTAGTCAACTCCCTAGTACGCACAGCAGTTAAGAGCTCGGCTGTTAACCAAAAGGTCGGCAGTTCGAATCCACCAGTTGCCCCTTGGAAGCCCTATAGTGCAGTTCTACTCTGTCCTATTGGGTTGCTATGAGTTGGAATCGACTCAACAACAATGGGTTTGCTTTGCTTTGGAATCCAGCTGTATCCACGTGATAGAGTGTTTTTCATGTTGTGCAGTGAAAGCTAAACTAGTGAGTGTCCTTATGGACAAGACTTCTCTCTGGTAATAGTTTCCTAAAAAATGGCAAAGAAGAAATGCTATCATAGCAAGTGGGACAAAGCTACTTTAAAGGCAAGTATTTTGCCAATTGTTGGAACGATAATTTGATACAGAACACGTAGTTAACCTACAGTATTAGAGGGCTTATATCCTGCATATAAAACCTTAGCTAACTGATGTCATTTGAGGGAAGAAAACCTGTCAATCATGCTATGTAAGGTATCTTAATGCAAATAATATGCACATTATACATTTTTTGCCAGCTTCACAACCCACCTTTACTATTTTCGTAAGCAGGGTGTGCCACGCATTGTATGTGAGAATGCGTTATTTGTGGAAAAATACGGTGTTTGTCTTTGCACACAGACAGCCTGTGTTTGAATGCTGCCTCTACCACTCTCTGAGGAATGCTGGCAAATGACTCGATCACTGTGTGACTTGCTTTCCGCACTTTTAAATGAGGTATTTGGACTAGCTCCTTGTCAAGGCCCCTTTCAACTTTCGTGTTCTGTAAATCTACAAATATTTCTACTTATAAAACATCTTTAGCTTTCCTCCGTAAAATGCTTAGCTTTTAGAGGACTCAAATATAAAGAAAAAAAAAAAAATCGAATTCACCAGGTTTTGTGGGAGGAGCTCAAACTCAAACTCAAGCCACTGTAATTACTGTGTAGTCAGGCCCTTCTCAGATTGCCAGCACAGGACAGGGCGCGCCTACCTGGCTCTTCACACACTGTCCCCGTTCTGTATCTACTGAGGCGGCGTCCGAGCTTTCCTGTGCTCATGGCGTCCTCTGGTGCAGGGATCCCTTGATCCTGCTCCTTCTCTGTCTTGTCCATCCCCCTCCCCCACAAATCATGCATGCTTCTTTGTCCTGTCTTTTACTGTTCTAAAGCCTACAGATTATTCTGTACCGTATAAGGTACATTAATAAACAAAAAACCCTGTTGTGATTCTGACTCATGGCAACCTTATAGGCCTGAGTAGAACTGTCCGATAGAGTTCCCAAGGGGCAGCTGGGGGATTCAAACTGCTGACCTTCCTTTTGGTTAGCAGCTGAGCTCTTAACCTCTGCGCCACTTGATTCACACATACCCCTCTCCTCCAGCCTTTTCTAGACAGCTTAGGGAGATGTCAGTCCTGCCTTCTCATCTCTCATTTTGTCCTATTTGTGGCACACATGGCCCCCATCATGGCTGATGAAGGGTGTGCTACTCACCCTTCGGGGAAAAGCAAGAGAAGCCAAGCCATTTTAGAGATGCGGGAACTTTGCTTTCAAAGAATCAAAAACATCCCCTCTGATTTTGTACAAAGATCCCCCTACCTGTTTTTACCACTGCCTCTGTTTAAACCTTTCCCTTCTCCACCAGTATTCAAGATAACCATAAAATTGAGTGATAGCTCATTTTTGTTTTATTTCACATGCATAGTACGTTAGGGGTTACTTTATCAATTTAAGAGACTTTCATTTTTAGTTATCTGACGTGAAAATATATCCTGAGTTCTAAGAAACTTACTGACTTTTGAAACACCACCTCAGAACCAAAAACCAAACCCACTGCTGTCGAGTCAATTCTGACTCATAGCAATCCTATAGAACAGAGTAGAACTGCCCTATAGAGTTTCCAAGGAGCGCCTGGCGGATTCGAACGGCAGACCCCTTGGTTAGCAGCCATAGCACTTAACCACTACACCACGAAAAAAAAAAATCATATTGAGTCAGGAAATGATTCCTGTCCCAGTTGACCACAAGAGGGCAGTGCAGGCGCACTCATGTCACTTTAAAAATGCGATTATGCTCTCTAGTGTGACTTGTTTAAAAAAATAATGTCAGGTTCAGTAATTGATTTGCTTTGCTTGGCTTACCTCTGGTAGTAAATATAATTAACATTTGAATGGAAATGTAATTGTTTCCTCTGTGATGTACACTCTGTCTTCCTAACATGTATTTGACACAGAACAGTCGACTCTAGCTACTAAATTAACCTTGCTAAAAATTGTACTTCAAAATAACTTTTAATTGCCATTCTGCTAAATGTTTTCTTTGGGCCCCAGGTGTCTTCTCTGAAGCTCTTTAGCCTCTCCAGTCTTGACGTACTGATCTAATGACAACGCTTCAGGCCAGGTGTGGTGACATGGTAAACCCACAGTTGGTAACATGTTGAGAAATTGTTTTTAAATAAACCAAATAAATATCTACCCTATCCCCATTTTTACTTTGACAATCTCATTTGCCCAATAAAGCTTTTAAAAACCTTGTTTACCTTTCAACTTGGATCCTGAACCTGCGAAGAATTAGCAGGCGCTCCTTGGAAACTCTGTGGGGCAGCTCTGCTCTGTCCTGTAGGGTTGCTATGAGTTGGGATTGACTCGAGGATAGTGGGTTTAAGGAAAAAAAAGAGTGAATGAGCAAATAGGGCATCTTTGAAGGGAATACAAACGAAAATAATTTTGCATAAAATGGATGACATCAAGGAGTCGATTTAGCCGAAAATAGTCACAAATGGAGGACTCCGTTAAATTTCTGAATCATATAAAATTTAGGTTGCAAGTTGTGGTCTAGTGGGTGACTGGAATGATTGGATTATGATCAAGGTTGAACTTTGGGGCATGCAAGGAAGTGATATAAAATGATTGGTGGCTTCCTGAAGATTTTAGATTTGAACACCTATTAGAAAGGAATAAGTATACCTCTTCAAAAAAAAAAAAGCCGTAAAGAAATGGCTGGCACCCGTAACCGTCTTTTCTCAGAGGAGGTCTAGTACAGTGATTAAGGGCATGGGCTTCGGGGTCGTCTGCTTGGACCGGTTACTGGCTTTGCCACCTACTAGCTCTGGGACCTTGGTCAGTTTGCTTAACTGTTCTGAAAGATGGGGATAATAATGGGGCCTACCTTCGAGGGTTGTTGTGATCATCATATGAGATAGTACATTTAATTGCTCAAATCCGTATCTGATGTAAAGTAAGCTTGCAAGAAACGTGAGCTATCGCTGTTTGTTTTGAAGCATGTAAGCGTGTGGTTTCCACAGGGACATCTTCCAAGGGGAGCGTTAGGGCAGAGGGTGTTGACTCCCTCCGGAAGGTGTCCTGGCGCTTGTGTTATCGCGTGTAGCCAGGCTACAACCACGAGCACCCATGGCCGATGCACTTTCGGTATTATTCATTGTGCATAAAGATCTTGGAAATCTTTGCATGGTGGGAAGTAATTATTTAGACTCTATGTCACTAGTTCTCTGTATTAAGTGGTGGTTTTCTGAATTAAAATTTGATTGTAGGAGCCATGGATTAAAACTTTCCTTTTAGAAGGCTGTGACACAGCAGGCTAGTATCACTCTGCATGTGTGGTAACAGGAATGTAAGTTGTTAACTGCCTCAAAGGCCTTTGGATGAGAAATTTCTTTCTTACTCTGGGATAACATTGGGCAATACTTACATCCACATATTTCCTTGTTTTTTGTCTCCGTTTATTTTTGTCTATGATAAAAATGTGCCTAATCAGAGGGAATGCTCCAGGGCCCCTTTCTCCCTTCTGTCCACCAACACCCTCATCCTCGTTTCATATCTTCCCATTTTGTGCAAAGGAGAGCCTCTTGTAACAGTGGAAAATCTGGGATTTCTTTGCGATATGACGGCGGGATATGTTGCCCACATGCCAGCAGTCCAGCACGTATATGGACAGAATTGTGTGGGAACATTTTCCATCTATGGTTTGTTGGTGGAAAATTTCTTATTTTTCTTTTTTCATTCTAGACAGTGACAACCCAGAACTATCTCAAGGCTCAGGAACTTTTCCTTCTGGGTACTATTACCGAGACCAGTGGAGGCCCAGAAGGCTCAGGATGCGCCGGTTTAATGACCCCGACAACATTACAGAATGCTTACAAAGGAAAGTCGTGTATTTATTTGGTGACTCAACCATCAGGCAGTGGTTTGAATACCTTACTACCTTTGTTCCAGGTTGGTACTTTGCTTTTTGTTTCGTAACTCTTTCCCACAAGCATGAAATCAGCTTTGAAAACAGCACAGACTCACTCAGGTGCTTGAAGAAAGGCACCATGTGAGGCAGCAGTTCTCTCTCTGCAGGACTGAGGAGGCATCCCAACCCTGGAGGGGTGTGTGTCTTTCACTTTTAATATTCTGGTTGTAAAATATAAGTGGACATTTTCAGTTGTTCGCCCCTAGTTATGTGTGGTCCAACTCAAGGTTACAGTAGATTCAACTGGAGGGAAGTAGCCAAGCCCACTGTGGCTCCATTTTAATGCAGCAAAGCTCTCCTGGTGTCATTCACTGGGCCTTCCACTGGTGTGGCTCTGAGGTGGGACTGCCTGCCAGCAAGGGAGTCTGTGTAAGCATTCTTAGTGTCCTGGTTTCTCTGCTGGGCCTGGGATGGCTCTCCAGGGTCAGAACAAAACCACATTGGCTGAAGGGCCACACCTTATACGAATGGGCCTTCTCTTCTTGGAAAGCCTATGGTTGGGGTGAGGATGGACGGATCCCTAGGGCTGGGAATAAAGACCCTGCTTACAGTTTTTTTACAGTTTAGAGAGTTGGTAAACCGTTTTGTAAAAGTGTTTTTGAGAGCTATATATTGGCAGGGCCTTTCACGAAGTAAATTCGCATGGTTTGTTGTGAGTCATCATTTTGTGATGTTTGTTTTTCATCAGCTCTTATTGCATCAGGTTAGTTTCAGATTTAATTTTCAGCAGGAAAGGGGGATATGGATATTGCCCCCAAAAGTGGGAAGTCATTTTCTAGCTTTTGTTTTGCTTTTTATTTTTCTAAAATCAAAATAGACGGCTGAGTTCTAGTTGATAAAGAATAGAAATAAAACTCAGGAGGCGGGAGATGATTTATATGGCAGGATGGTAGGCAGGGTTCGGTGCTGACCAGGCAGGCAGGGCCCTCCAGGAGTCTACAGTTGTTTTACTCTTTGGCTGTAATGATGGAACTCGTCATTTCCTTTGATAGCAGTGATCGCGTTGGCTATCTCGATCATTTTCACCATATCCTCTACAGACAGATTTTTACTTGATAAAGCCTTGTGTCAGTGTTTGATCTTAATCAAAAGAAGGAACGATAGCTGGAGCTTATATGCATCTTAAGTGGGGCTGGATGCTAAGTAGTAATAAATTAGGTAGGAAAACCTAGAAGAGAAACTGGGGACTACACGGAAAAAAAAGTGCAACATTTATTTTAAACCTAAAAAGTAAGAGGACAATTATAATCTGATTTTAGTTCTTCAAAATTGACTGTAAACTTCTTGTCAGCAAAGACTTTTGTGACTTATTCATCTGAACATTGTTGGCTTGTAGCACTTTATAGTAGCTGGCACCGAATAGGGGCTTCCCAAAACCAAACCCAACACCGTCGAGTCGATTCCGACTCATAGCGACCCTATAGGATAGAGTAGAACTGCCCCATAGGGTTTCCAAGCAGCAGCTGATGGATTCCAACTGCCGATCTTTTGGTTAGCGGCTGAGCTCTTAACCACTGTCCACCGGGGCTCCTGAATAGGTACTTAAGAAACAAACCAAACCCATTGCTGTTGAGTCTGTTCCTACTCATAGCGACCCTAAAGGACAGGGTAGAACTGCCCTGTAGAGTTTCCAAGTAGCGCCTGCCGGATTTGAACTGCCGACCTTTTGGTTAGCAGCCATAGCTCTTAACCACTATGCCACAAGGGTTTCTGAATAGGCGCTTAAACCAAAAACCCACTGCTGTCGAGTCAATTCCGACTCATAGCGACCCTGTAGGACAGAGTAGAACTGCCCCATAGAGTTTCCAAGGAGCGCCTGGTGGATTTGAACTGCTGACCTCTTGGTTAGCGGCCGTAGCACTTAACCACTACGCCACCAGGGTTTCCGAATAGGTGCTTAGGAAATGTTAATTGAATTGGATTTCCAAAATTTACTTTTGTTTGCTAGGCAATTACGGGAATATGTAGGGATATGAAACAGACCCTCTTTCCTTGTGGGACGTGTGTGAAGTGATAAATGAATTGTACAGAAATCTTTTAGGAATAGCAAAGAGGGAGTCAGTTGCTACCTCCCGGGGCCTTCAGGAGATTTCAGAGGAGCTGGACCTTGAAGCTGGACTTAGATAAAGGAGAGAGGGAGGGGAGGGCTAAGGACATTCTAACTTGTTGTGCTGTCTTTGTTATTTGCATGGTAGAGATAGTTCTTCTCTAGGGCAGTAATAGGATTTTCCAAAATAGAGTGAAATCGAAAGTAAAAAATAATGGTCGTTCCTTTCTTTTATCTTTAGCTTATTTCAAGAAGAGGCATTTACCTGCTAGTGTGTGTTCATATAAAACCAGAAGTTATAGTCCTTGTCCTGGAAGAAATAATATTTATCTGTTAGAACAGTAAGTTTAAATTCCAAGTTGAATTTTAAATATTCACTGATCAATGGAAACTGCAGGGTTTCTTGGCTCAATAGCTAGAAGTGAAACAGGGCATTTTGTTTCTGAGGCATAGACATAGAATTGATCACTGATGGTATTACTTGTAACATCATGTTTTTTGAACAATTTCAATAATAAATAGTAAAGGTCCATTGATTTAAAGTGGGCAAGGGTTCAGTAAAGTGGGTATTCCCTTTATGTTTGTATTGTACCTTTCAACATTGTACTTTTATTTTGAAAATTGTTCTTTGAAGCCACTCCGTAAAGAATAATCAAGATATATATGCTTGATTGGATGTTTTTATGAATTTGAGTTTTCCTTGTTTCAGATTTAGGAGAGTTTAACTTGGGTAGTCCCAAGAATGTCGGTCCCTTTCTTGCGGTGGACAAGAAGCACAACATCCTGCTGAAATACCGCTGCCACGGTCCACCCATTCGCTTCACGACTGTCTTCAGCAACGAGCTGCGCTATGTGGCAAATGAGCTGAATGGCATTGTGGGAGGGAAGAACACGGTGGTGGCCATAGCCATATGGTCGCACTTCAGCACCTTCCCCTTGGAAGTGTACATCCGGCGGCTCAGGAACATTCGCCGAGCAGTCATCCAGCTCCTGGATCGAAGCCCTAAGACTGTAGTGGTCATCCGAACGGCCAATGCCCAAGAGCTGGGACCCGAGGCGAGCCTTTTCAGCAGCGACTGGTACAACTTTCAGCTGGACACCATCCTTCGGAAAATGTTCTCAGGGGTTGGAGTATACCTTGTTGATGCCTGGGAAATGACTCTGGCCCACTATCTACCCCACAAGCTGCATCCAGATGAGATTATTGTGAAGAATCAGCTGGACATGTTTTTGTCCTTTGTGTGCCCCTCGGAGACCTAGCCTGTCCTGGAAGGGACTGGAGAATCGCATCACTTGCATTACAGGAAGTTTGTGAGTGGCCCCATGGAGAGATGGCTGCCGTCGACTTCAAGTAATGACTTGCAAGGAGCTTAGAAACTGCAGGTTACATTTATATATACATATATATACCTGTAGGATTCTTTTCCAGACTTGACTTAGCCATGGGAGAACCGTTATTAACAACATCTATACACTATATTGTCCTTGTAACCAAAGATGCTTATGAGTGTACTTGAACTAGCTTCTCTTGGGAGGGGAGATGAATGTCCCAAAAAGTGTTCTGCCCTAAATGGAAGGGACAAGTTTGGTTGGCAAGGGAGTGTTTGTGGCTTCTCTAGTAAAGCAAATTGAGCACATGTGCATAAATAGCACAAGTGGGGTGTCTTCAGCGGGGTGAGCTAGAGAGGGCTCCCAGTCAGTGGCTTCTGTGGACACAGTGAAGACTGCCTTCCTCATCTCAGGAGTTTTCCTTAATCCCCTACCTTTTCTGAATTGCTTGAAAAGGTCAGTGTGCTTGGTAAGAATTTTATAATGAGGATATTTACCATTTCCTGCTTTTTTCTAGAGTAGAAGCAAAAGAGAGAGATATGAAATCAAGTATATATAAAATCTGTGTTTTGAATTGATATTTGCATTGGATGAATGTTTCTTGATCCAGCTAAATTTTGCATAATGAATACTTACTCTAAGAATAGCCACTTTTGGAACTGGAAGGGGGAAATCTATGAACTCAGATTTATTTTTGTGTTCTGAAATGTTAGGGTTTTGAGAATTGGCTTTTGTGTAAAGAATGCTATTGATTATCATAAAGTTGTGGAAGCTGTTTCCACCAATTTGAAGTGTTTCTTTGTTGTTATTATCTTGAACTGCATACCAAAACTAGAAATTAAGATCTAGTTAGAAATTAAAGTTAGATATTAAAATCTAAGACAGCTGTTTCTTGATTTGGACATAAGGTACACATTCTCATGGTTAGAAATGAAAAGCTGCTATTCCTACTGGTTACCTAAAAATAGTTGAATTATCAGTTTTATTTTACTGTCTTTTTAATTTTAAATGAGTTAACTTGGGATCATTTAGTAAGTACTGTTCTTCCTGAGCCACAATGGATTACAGTCTAGTTTTAGTTGTCCGTAAAAGGACATGAAGAAGCTGGAGAGGCTTTAGAGATGAAGATAGATGCTTAAAGCATAAAAGATTTATACCCTTATGAGAATGGCTCAAAGAATTTGGGTGTTTAACTTAACATAGAGTCTAAGGTCTTCCTTTCCTAACCTTGACCACCTTCAAGTCTATGAAATATTTTATGAGGAAAGAAGACTTTTAGTTACTTTCTGAGTCTAAAGAGGATGAACCGGCTAACTATATCAAGATAGCTTAATTTTAATGATCTTTAAGTTTTAGAGTACCTTAGGCTTTCTAAATAAAACATAGAATTAGGGTCCGTGCCTCTGGCCATTCTGGACTCAACCCATGCGATGAGTGACCAGTGAATTTGATGTAATGGTCCTCATCCACACTTTGAGAAACCCTGACTAAGGGAAGAGGGAAGATGAAAATAGGAAAGTAACGTTGCTTGGCTGTTTTTTCAGGGGGTTTGCCAATAATGTACGTGATTCTGATCCTGACCTACTAGTGTGGGCAATCAAACCAAAACCAGACCCAGTGCCGTCGAGTCGACTCCGACTCATAGCGACCCTACAGGACAGAGTGGAACTGCCCCACAGAGTTTCCAAGGAGCGCCTGGCGGATTCAAACTGCTGACCCTTTGGTTAGTTCCTGCAGCTCTTAACCACTACGCCACCAGGGTTTCCAGTGTAGGCGAGAGTAGCTCCATATTGTAGATGAGAAACTTGAGTTTGGATTTGAATGAAGGTATGTGAGAGTCTAGAGCCCTTTTAAACAACAACTTGCTGAATTTTTGTAAAGAAAGGTTTTATTTTTCATGAAAGAACTTTTGACCATTTTCACAAGGATTGCTGAAGGAGACTATGGTATCTTCCTCCTGGGAGAGTTTGGAGAGAGGACGCTGCTACTTGGACAAATGATTTCTTGTGATCTTGTCCAGTTTCTGGTATTTTTTTATTTGGTGACATAAACTCCTATAGTTTTGATGACACAGTTTCTTGAAGTATTTACAGTCATTTCCTTCCCTCTTCTAGTTTCACTTTCTACACTTTGGTGTGGAAAATTTTCAAAAAATGCATAAGCGTAGAGATTGGAATATTACCTAAATCATTCTCAGAATAACTAGATAATTAAATTTCTTCTGAAAAGTTTATTTTAGGCCAGTATCACATAGTTGTGAATATCAGCATACCAACTTAATAATATAGTTTGCCATAAGTATGTATTTTCCTTATAAACACAGAGGATATAATTAATGTAAAATATAGAAGAAGAAAAATCATAATTCTGTCATCTGATTGTGACGAGCATTAGCATTTGACTATATTTCCTTCCACGTGTTTTTAAACCACACAGTTGTGGTCATAACAAACCAAAACAAAGCCCTTGCTGTTGAGTCGATTCCGACTCATAGCAAGTTGTAATCGTAGAGAATATATAATTTATATGTGATTTGTATTTAACATATAAATATTTTTGTTAGCTAGTCTTCATAACTTAATTGTAAAGGTCTGCCTAATAGTTCAGCTAATGGTATTATCATTATTTATATAAATTTTACCATTTGGCTGAACACTTAGGCTTATAATAAAATATTAAAATATTTATTATAATAAAATATTAAAATACACTGTCATTGGCTTAAAATATGGATTTTTATCTTGAAATGACAGGATTAATTTCATTTGGTAGATGTCCTCATGTGCCAAAATGCAAATGATTGAGCTAATGTTACTTCTAAACCTGGGAATCTGTAAGGCCCTTAAGGCCATTCTGAGCAAATTACGGAGTCCCTGGGTGGCATAAAAGGCTAAGTGCTTGACTACTAACCAGAGGGTTGCTGGTTCCAACCCACCCAGAGGCGCCTTGGAAGAAAGACCGGGTGATCTGCTTCCAAAAGGTCACAGCCTTGAAAACTCTATGGAGCAAATGCAAATTATATGGTATAGAAATTACACTATTAAAGTAACCTTTCCTTAGCAAATACAAAAGAGACCCTCTGTGTACTAACACGATCCATATTTACCATTCCGAACAGCCATCATTTTATTAAATACCAATTACCTGATACTTCCCAGCTTCAGGTAGTAAGTTTCAGACTGATAAATGGGGGTGAGTAAATATGGGAAGCCTTTTTTTTTTTTTTTTTTTTTACATATTTGTGTGTTACATGCTGAAATTAAGTCTGTTCGTGAGGCCAGTTAAATAGCAATTGTTGAGAGGTATAGGAAAATAAACACTCAAAACAAAAGAGACAAGACCCCCTCCAAAAAAAAAAAGCTGCTCAACATTATCTTAGTGAGTTTTGGGTAAATTCAACGTTTTCAAGTTGTTGTTAGCTGCCGTTGAGTCATCTTTGACTCGTGGGGACCTTACGTATAACAGAATGAAACTTGCCACTGCTGTGCCATCTTCATGACCGTTTGGTATGTTTGACTCCACTGTTGTGCATATTATGTCAATCCATCCCGTTGATGGTTTCCCTGGGTTTTTGCTGACCCTCTACCGACCATGGTGTCCTTTTCTATGAGAAAAGCCTTACGGATGACAGCAGAACGTGTTGACCTTTACTAGTTGCCAATGCCAGAAATTCCTCTTGAAGAGCATTTTCTTGTGTTAAGCGTTATTCTCCCCAGCGCCTAGGGTTGTGTATTCTCCCAGGCTTAGGTCTACAGCGCAGTCTCGGTGTGCTGCACCTGACACTTCAGTATGCAACAAGTAAACAAGATTTTGAAGTTGCTGTTTTTCTCTTTGAAAGTGAGACCACAGTCCCCGAGTGCCCAGACACCTGAACATCTGGGGGGTTGAAGCGAAGAGGGTTGTTGAGGGCAGAAATTGACAGGACACAGAGCGAGAGAAGGGCACAAGGTAAGGACCTCAGCTTCTCAGTCTAGCCTGCCTCTTAAAAGTGCCCTTACGTTTTGACTTCTTTTAACAAGCATGAATTTAAATATTAAATTTTGCCAGTGTAAGGAGAGGAAACCCTTCGCTGTGTAGCTGTAGATAGCCATTCCTCTTGGAGAACTGGACATCGTTGCCTGTGTAGTTACAAAGCCTGGTTGTAACACTGCCTGGAGAAGATTCAAAAAGAGGAAGCTGTACCGAGATTACAGCAGCAAGAGTCACAAAAAAAGGAAAAGAGGCCACAGTGAAATTAAATGTCCTTAAGGAGAAACCCTTTTCAATGTTGTGAGGCGTTCATTCCCTGTTTAAAAGCGTCCCCGTGAAAATAACACCGTCGTGTTACCAGATCACTGCCTCGCTTAGGCCGGAGATTCCCAGTTCCCGAATTTGTCAATGAAGGCACGTGATAGCGACACTACTTTTTGATCGCTATATTGAAAAAACTGTGTTGGAGAAGGTCACTCCTCTTCCAGAAAAAAAAAAAGAACACGAAATCTAAAGAGAATGTGGATTTAACGAGGCAATTCAAATGCCCGGCAGTGGGCAAACGGACTTTTCTGACAGGCACCGTTCGGGGACGCCGGCTGGTGAAGGAGGCCTCCGAATCCTCTGCCGAGCTCCAGGCCGGGTCTTGGAGCCGGCCCCGAGGGGAATGTCCGGACTCGGGTCGGTCCCTCGCGGCCCGGGAATTTCCAGCAGGCAGAAAAAGTCCACGAACCTCGTCCTGCTCGCGGCCCCGCCCACCCGGCCGCCTCCGTGCCCACGCAGCCCCGCTGGGACCAGAGGATGACCCGATTGTGCGTTTCAGAAAAGAGGCCCTTGGCTTCCCCCGCTCTCACCCCACACTGGTGTCGTGAACCAGAAACCCAACCCTATAAAGGGGGCCCGGAGAGGTCCGGTCTCGCCACGCGGTCAGACGCTGTTCTTAGAGAAAAAGGCTGCTTAACGGCTGCTTATCATGCGATCTCGAAAGGAAGCTCCTCGTCTTTCTCTTGCTCTCACGTATTTGGGTTATTATCGCTGATTACAGCTGGAAACTCTTTGCTTTTACTTATTCGTATCACTTGGCTCTTCAAACACAAAGGTATATTTTTATTATTTGATATTTAGTAGGAAAGTCTCTTAAAATGCTGTTTTTTTCCACCCTTTCCCATATTAAGATTCTTTCATTTGGGATCACTTTCTGATGTTTGGTTAATACTACTTGTCTGGGGACAGAATACTGAGGGGTAGTCTTTTGGGGAAAGAAAATCCTGTTTTTTTAAAGATAGTTTGGTAATGGCTATGAATCGGGTCTGTTTGCCCAGGAAGGACTAAGATGCTGTTAGAGGAGGTGGACGGAACAGGTGTTGAAGGCAGCGAAAATCTCATGTAACATTTCCTCTTTAGTCAGTGATGTAGAGCTGTGATACCCCACGGCAGAAATCTCTGAGGAAGCCGGATGTGTGTGGGTTTAGAGGTACACTTTCCCACAACGGGTAGACATAGAACTGTATCTTCATGGAAGACTGTATGAGTGGATCAAAGTGTTTTGTAGCATATCCTAATTAATTCTTATAGTGCCCGTGTAAAATTAAAGACGAGTATTTCAAGACCATTTTATGAATGAGTTATGTCAGAAATTTGTTGGCTCGGGCTGGAATTACAGATTCATTACTGTCCCTATAAAGTGTTTTAAGGGATTCCCAGGTGGAGTGGATTATAGATTCTCTTCACAGGGATTACTGAACTGTAGGGTGCTGTGTGTGTGTCCCAAAGAGGGTGACGATAGCCGACAATTACGGAAAAAAAAAAATTTTTTTTTTTTGGGTAATATACATATTCCGTCACCTTAAATCTGGCATCTAAAGAAATACATTATCTGGCTAGGTGGAATACTTTTTGCCTCTTAGGCAGTAGATTGTTTAAAAAAAAAAACAAAAAAAACCCCGTTGCTGTTGAGTCGATTCTGACTCATAGTGACCCTATAAGACAGAGTAGAACTGCTCTGTAGAATTTCCAAGGAGTGCCTGGTGGACTCGAACGGACAACCTTTTTGGTTAGCAGCGTAGCACTTAACCACTGCACCACCAGGGTTTCCAGTAGGTTGTTTAGACAATAGAGAGAGAAAAATTTTCTAGGGCACAGTCATCGCCCTCAGTGATACCTGATGGAGGCAGGGATCAGCCACACAGATTGTCCAAACATGTGCAGAACCGGGCAATCTTTTTATTGGGCTTCAGAATACAGTGTATGACCCACCACAGCCCTCCTCCATCTTTCTAGCATCATTTTGCTTAGTGGAAGTCCCAGCACAGCAGGGTGCAGGCCAGGACCCTGGGATGGTAGAAGGTCTGACAGCATCCTTTCCCGTGTGGAGACGATGTTGACCACCTTGGTCCGCATAATTTAGTTGTCCAGTACAGAGTCTTCCTCACTGAGGTAGACCCTTTTCTTTGTAGTGTCTCCTGAAACAGACCTGTCTTTCAGAAGCTCAAGGCACAAAGAGCAGTGCTGAGGAGGAAGATTGCCTGATGGCTCTGAGAGCTGTAATGAATTGCTCCTGGGAAAACCGTTTCTCTGGCTCATAGCTGACACTCATCTGGCGGCTTCTTGATTTCCCCCCAGGTTAACCGGAAGATCACCAGGGTGCAGGCTGAACTTCACCTTTTGGCTTTCTTGGCCTGATGCTGAACTCCAGAGGGTGAGAAGGACGAACTTTTCTAGCCAATTAGGGCCCAGGTGCTCCCTAGGCCTTGGCTGATGTGGTCAAATTGGGCAGTGGGATATTTTCTGAGATTCCTGGGATTCTTAATTTAATCAGATCCTTTAATCTTCATCTCTTATCGCCTCGGAATTACTCTAAATTTTGCTAAGATAGGCATTTTCCTGAGATTTCTTGTGAATTAAGATTTCTCGGTGGTTGAGCATCCTTTTAACCGATGGGTTGACTATCCACCTTCGGATGTGTGATCACCATTATTACTATTTTCCGTGGGACCAGGACACACGTGAACACACCTGAGAGGGGAATTCAGCTGTCTACGCTGATGGTCTCAGGGTTATGCAATCTTTTAACCCACACGAGGGGGGTGTCTGCCTCCTGGTTTTGGTGAAGGGCTCATTAAAGTTAGTGTGTGTGGTTTCTGATTAAAGCACTTCCTGTTCCTTTAATTTGGGACTAAGAGGTAACGTACTTTCCTTCCAAACTTAGTGGATGAGAATATTGTACTGATCCTGGGGGAGTTAGTGGAGAGGGAATTAACGTTTATGAAATACTTCTTTTGGGAGCTTCCCAGCAAGCTCTCATCTAGCCCTTTTAACAGCATTTGAGGTAGACATTATGAACCTCAATTATAGATGAGAAAGTTAAGGCTCAGGGATTGGTCAGCTGGCTCAAGATCACCCAGGTAGTAAGTGGAGAGCGTGGATTTGAATTTCTTTATCTCCAGAGCCACTGCCCTTGCCACCAGGCCACTGGGATATTAGCAAAGGTGCAGTGGGGAGAGGTCAGCCTCTTTCCAGGACTCTGATTTCCCTAAGATCCTTCCCTTCCCTGGCTCATTCCTGGCTGTCAGCAACCCAGTTCAGGCTTAACTGATAAAGTTTTAGTTGATAGCCATCGTAACCCTTCACATTGTAAGAAGACCACAGCAGACTCTTTTAGATCTCAAAGAGTGACACCCTAATGGAAGAATTGATGAGTGGTGGGGCTGATGTTCTGGGGACAGGCAGTCTCTCACTAAGCTACCTTTGGTCGCAGCAACTGGGGTTATAAAGAAAAGGGCAGCCTGCTGCCTTTTGCTCTGCTCCCCTGAGACTTGGAAGAGCACAGGTAGTGACACCGGCGGTGGAGGAAGAGCACAGGTAGTGACACCGGCGGTGGAGGAAGAGCACAGGTAGTGACACCGGCGGTGGAGGAAGAGCACAGGTAGTGACACCAGCGGTGGAGGCCCACTGCTGCCGCTTCTGAAGCGGGAACCACGGGCACCTGCCAGACCCACCCTCCTGTTCTCTACCATCCCAGCTATCGCAGAGTGGGTTCATAAACAATTTTAATTAACTTCTTTCAGAGATAGTCCCCGGGGTAGAAATTTGTATGTTTTTCATCTCTGATGATTTTTTTTTTTTAAGCTCACATGATCCTTTTCTAGTTGCATTTCCTGTAGGATCTATTCCTACTCAGTGGCCCTAGGAGTTGGAATTGATGGCTGTGGGTTTTTGGTTATAGGATCTATGGTATAGGGTGAGTGGAGAAATCAATAAGTCTGCTTGGGTACTTAAAGTGTAAGATATTCTGAGGAATTAAGGAAGAATTGATGTTTGTCTTTTAAGGGAGTGCTTCTCAAACTTTACTGTGCAGAAAATCATAGTAGGTGTGGGCTGGAGACTGTGGTTCTGCATTTTTTACAAGCTCCCAGGTGATACTGCTGTTGAGAGTCCCAGGCCCGCACTTTGAGTAGCAAAGTTCTCAGGCATGTTAAATTCCAGTTAAGAAGAGTTATGGAGTCTTTCTATAAAGCCTGTGTGTATACGTTTACCAGGTGGGAAAATAAATTGTCGTGATTATGTTAAACAACAATGGGGATGCTATGTTCTCTATACATGATACTGAATATCTGGTTTAAATTTATCAAAACTCTGTTAATCACCTAGGCGTTATACATGTCCAGTGCCAAGCTTCCACATATCTAGAAACATTAAACATGAATTTTTCACTTTTCGGCTAGATGTTTCGAAGTGTGCAGATACTTTTAATATTGATGCGAGACTTTTGGGCACCTTTTAGCCTTTGTTAGTATATGTGCAGCCCAGCCCTCTGATTGTTTGAGTCACATTTGCTCTTTGTCACCCCTGTTTTGTAGAGTAGCTAACACTGTAAATCACGCATTCTCAGTAAGGGTGATACTGCCCCCAAGAGGGCAAATATTGGTTCTTAGGGGGGAAATTTTAGCTATTCCAGTGGTCTTGACTGAGGGTCGAAAAGATGTTTCTTGGCTCAGTTTTCTCTGTGTCTTGCTTTGTGTCTACCTCATTGCCTTGGATTTTTAACATATTGGCTTCCAGAGGAGGGGTGATTGCTGCGTAACTCATTTCGTGCGGTCTTAGCAGAGTGCAGGGAATAAGTCTGTACACCATGAATATATGACAGAAAGTGATACCGAGTGTAAACAATCTGCTAATGATCCACCACCATGACTGTTAAGACATCGTCCCCCACACATTCACACGTGCGTGTGAAACATACTACAAAACAGGTGGGTTAGGAAGAATTCCTGTGAGCATTGCTGAGATAATGTATTTATGTTCCATATGGGTCAGACCCTTTGAAAACTCAGGCCATGTGCGTGCAAATGCCACATTTAAGAGAAAGCTTTGAGAGCCTTGGTGGAGGTTCGGAAGGACCAGACCTACAAAGGTGAGCCACAGATGTGCGAACCAGACCTTGTAAATAAGGGTGAACTGATCCAAGAGCACCTTGAGAATAGAAGTTGTCAAGTTCTGATTTTTGCCCTCCTCTTCCTCCCTCTCTCCACCTCCTCCCCTCACCTCTGCAGTTTAGCCCAGGGCGCTGCGTGAATTTTGGTTGAACAAATAACTCAGAATGGAAAAAAAAGTAAAAGAATTCTTGAAGTAATTGTTTTCTAATCTGTGAAAAGACTCTTAAGAACTTTCTATTTTGTATCTCTGCCAAGGGCAAAGGAGGTGAGTTTAACTAAGGGCACGGTGGAAGTCCAGAGTTGGAGGAAACCAAAAGAGCTCTCCGGGCAAGGCTGCTGGATTTACTGTCAGCATTTCTGGTGTCGTAACAGATGACCTGGAGCTATCCGAAGGATGCCAGAGGCTGCTATGTCGTGGACCTTCCTAACCCTGCTGTTCTATGCTAGTGGTTCATAACTTTTAAACAGCCAGTGAAAAATATTTGTTCAATACTTGTGGTGTTGAACAGCATCCAGCATTAAGATAAGAAAAGAGTTCTTAAACATAACATCAATGTCAAAATCTAGGGGCCTGGTGACAGATTGCATCCAGAGAAAGTGTTTGTAGCAGGCAGAAAAGAAGGTGGAGTGTGGAATGATAATGTTAAAGGAAACACTTTCCATCCCATGCCTCCAAATCTCATGGTTGTTCATTTGGGGGTGTCTCTCTTAAAATGCAAATAGCTTTAAAGAAAGGTAACAGGTTCTGCCTTGGTGTGAATTAATTTTGAGATTCCCTCTTGAAGTTTTCTTGGAAAAGAAGGGCGAAGAGACTGCCCTGATCACACCGCAGATACAACGTTTGATGCCGTAGCCAGGAACAGCACAGGGACCAAATGCGAAGGCTAAAGTCAGTTTGATGCCTCCCCCAGTCCCTGTCGCCTGGCGTCCGTGTTCCTGGTCATGGTGCCGCCACTCGCTCAGTCTCATTACCTCTGTCTCTGCCCTCTCTGTGTTAGGTCTGTTGCCGGTCCTGTAAGTTACATCTCGAAATGTTTCTCTAAACATTCCCTCCTTTCCATTGCTGTGGGCACCGCTCTAGTTCAGTCCTTCATGCAATGTCACCTTGACTATTGCAGAACAGCTGCTGCTTTATCCTTCCTACAGCGTAGCTCTGATCAGGCTTTTACCCTGTTCAGAAATCCTGAATGGCGCCCAAGGACTTACCACATCAATGCCAACATCCTCAGGCGCCATCAAGGCCCTGGAGGGTAGGGCTCCAAACTTGACTTCCATGATCCTGTTCTTCTCCTTTGTGCTCTTCAAGTGGGGCTGGTGGTCCAAAGAGGCCAGAATGCTTAACAATCAACAAGTATTAAATGGAGCTTAGAAAAATGGATAATAATAATAATAATAACTACTGTCATTGAGTGCAAACTGTGTACCAAGAGTGCTAGGCATATCAGTTATGCTACTTCATTTAACCTGCATGCAGACTGAATGCAGTTGATAATATCCCCATTTTATGGATATGAACCACAGTCTTAGAGAAATTAATTAAAGCTACATGGTTATTAAGTGAAGGGAGCTGGGATTTGAACCCTAGTTTGTTTGACTTCAAAACCTTATGCTTTTAAGCACAAGAGGAGGAACTTTCTAGGTAAGAATTCCAGCTTGAGTAAAAGTATAGGAGAAAGAATTATTGTGCTGTTTCCCAGGATAATTTGTAAGAACTGCCTGTTGAAGAATAGAAGGAAGTATGACGCGATAGGTTGAATGTAGCTGGATTTCCGAGGATGTGAAAACCAAGCATGGGAATTTAGTTTTGATGTGGAATGTCATAGGGGCCAACTGTGCTTGAACTGGGAAAACATGATTATCGTGGCTTTTCCAAACGATTCCAACTGCTCTTGAGTGTGATGGTAGCGAGAATGAGGACTAAAAGGTGAATGGGATGCGTTTTGGCAGGAACTGTTAGGACTGTTGGGAGCAGAAGGAGTCAAAGAATCTTTGAGGCATCTAGGGATTTCTGAAAGGATTGACTTCTGGCAAAAATGCGAGTACTAGGCTTGCTAGTACTAGAGAATGAGAGTACTAGGCCTGCTAGTACAGACACTAGACAAATCCCAAGGGTACAGCCCCTAGATACCCTTTTAACTCAGTACTGAAGTTACTCCTGAGGTTCACCCTTTAGCCAAAGATTTGACAGGTCTGTAGGGCCAACAATAACACACATGAGGGATTGCTTTAGAGTTAAATCATGTATACAAGACCAATGGGCACACCAGCCCAAAAGCAAAGACAAGAAGGCAGGAAGGGACAGGAAAACTGGACAAATGGAAACAGAACCTGGGGTAGAGAAGGGGAGAGTGTTGACACATTGTGGGGTTGGCAACCAATGTCAGAAAATAATTTGTGTATTAACTGTTTAATGAGAAACTAATTTGCTCTGTAAACTTTCACTTAAGTCACAGTAAAAACAACAACAACAACAACAAAAATAAGAGGGTACAAGGAAAATGAAGATCTTTTGGTGGAGTAGAGGGCAAAGCGAGAATATGACAAGTTTGGCTTTAGATTTATCAATTATACTCTTGGCAACATGGAATTAGAACTCAGAGGAAAGATCAGAGCTGGACATCGGGATCTGGAGTCTTTATACAAGTCAGAGTTGAACCTGTGGGAGTGGGTAAGACTGCTAGTGTTCCAAAAGGACAGGAGACAAGAATTCCCAGCTCTCAAACTGCTTTGTTGTCACACAGGTTTGGGCGATAGTAGGGAGGTTTTCCAGGACCTGTTGAGTTAGAATAGCACCTCTGGTTCTCCCTTTACCTTACTTCGGTTTTCTTATAGCACGTGATCACCACCTGGCATTATCTTATAGGGCTCTGTGGTTGTTGTCTCTTTCTCCCAGGAGAATGTAATCTCCACAGAGCATAGACTTTGTGTTTTGGTTTAGCACTGGATTTCTAGTGAAGGGAAAAGTATTCGGAACATTGGCTGGTACTCAATACATATTTATTGAGTGAATCTATGAATAGGTGAATTTTTACAAACAATAGAATTAAAATTTAATGATAATTAGATGGCTGGATATTGCCTATTTATCTCAAAGAAAAATTTTGTTCTTTAGCAAATGCTTTTTGGTAAATGAACACATGAACACACGTATTTGAGAATCTTCTCAAAATATACAACCTAAACACTTCGTTTTGTTTATATTTGTGTTTTCCCTTAAATTGTACTTTCCTCAGATCAAGATCACCTAGTTACTTCTTTGAAATGCCATTTCTTTGTGAGACAGCAGGTGTGACTTTCTTTAAAAATCTAAGCATTTGGACAGTCTAGTAACTCTTATCAGGTTATCCATTTGGATCTACTTTTGTGTGTGTGTGATTTTCATAGACAGTTATTTGTGGAGTCTTTGGTTTCCGGTCAGTTCACTTTTCCCTTTGTTCACCGTACCTGTACATAAAGATTCTCATCTCATTTTTCTTACGTGGGTGCCAACAGTCCATACAAACAGAGAAGTCTGTTTATCACCTTCCTCTATAGTTTTCTACAGGAAGACTGCTAGTTACGGGATGGTGTGATGAGGTTTTCATAAAATACGACCACAGGTAGGATAGGCATTTAAACCAAATCTCTCCTGCCCTCTCTTTTTTTTTTAAATTTAATAATATTTTATTGTATTTAAGGTGAACACTTACACAGCGAATTAGATTCTTAACAATTTCTGCACAAGTTATTTAGTGTTATCGATTACATTTTTCACAATGCATCATCATTCTCATTCATTCTATTCTGGCTTTACCATTGCCAGCACCCTAATTTCCCTGCCCCTTCCCTCCTCATGGAAACCCTGGCGAAGTAGTAGTTAAGAGCTACTAACTGAAAGGTCGGATGCTAACTAAAAGGTCAGCAGTTCAAATCTACCAGGTGCTCCTCGGAAACTCTATAGGGCAGTTCTACTATGTCCTATATGGTCACTATGAGTCGGAATCGACTTGACGGCAGTGGGTTTGGTTTTGTTTTGGTTTCCCTCCTCATTACCCTCTTTACAGTAATTTTTGACCATTTGGTTTCATATAGATTATTTTTTAAAGGAGCTCATTACTCATGGGTAATATTCTTTATTTTATGAGCCAATCTGTTATTTGGCTAAAAGGTGACCTCAAGAGGTAATTTTGGTTTAAGATTTAAAGAGTATTTCAGGGTGATAGGCTTGAGGACTCCTCTAGTCTCAACTGGTCCAATGAGTCTGGATTTTAAGAATTTAAATTCCGTTCCACATTTTTCTCCTGTTCCATCAGGATCCACCTATGGTAGCCCTGATCAGAATGGTCTGTAGTGATAGCTGGGCACCATATAGTTCTTCTGGTCTCAGGATAGATAAGCCTATGTTAATTTTTCACACAATGTGTTGACTATTAGTCCTGTAGATTACTTTCTTCCCTGAGTTTTTGGTTTCCTTCTTTTTCTTTTGTTCTGGATGAGTAGAGACCAATACTTGTATCTTAGATGGCCACTTGCAACCTTTTAAAATCCCAGACACTATTCACCAAGCTAGGATGTAGAACATACACTTTATGAATAATATTATGCCAATTAACTGAGCTGTTCCACAAGACCATGGTCCTAAGCCTTCAAACCCACAAAACCAATCTCATGGCATGTTTGGTTATGTCTAAGAAGTATCTGTAACTGTGTCCCATATGTGTGTATGTATATATATATGTGTGTATATATATGCATGCACACACATATCTGTATGTACATATCCCTATAGACACATCTATTTGTACACACGTATGTACTCACATATTCATATCCATACATATATATTTCTATATACATATTTGTCGAACCACACGCACATTTTTGGTTGTTGTTGGTTCCACTTTTTTTGTTTTTAAAGGAATCATAATCAAAGGTCAATCTGAATCTGCTTGTATTTCATAAAGGTGAGGATTCTTATTAAATCTAACTTGTCTTTTTCAGATAGTCTGAGTGGTATAAATGATACTAGAACTATTGGATAAAGTAATTTAAAGCAGTAGTTCTCCAACAGATAGGGGGTGCCTTAGTCATCTAGTGCTGCTCTAACAGAAATACTACAAGTGAACGGTTTTGACAGAGAAATTTCTTCTCCCACAGTCTAGGAGCCTAGAAGTCCAAATTCAGGTCAGTAGCTCTAGGCGAAGAATTTCTCTTTGTGTTGGTTCTGGGGAAGGGTCTTTGTCATCAATCTTCTGCTGGTCTTGGAGCTTCTTAGGGCAGAAACCTTGGGTCCAAAAGATGCGCTCTGCTCCCAGCACCGCATTCTTGGTGGTATGAGGTCACCCTGTCTCTCTGCTTGCGCCTCTCTTATATCTCAAGAGTTTGGCTTAAATTGTAGATTAATCTTGTAGATTGTATCTACATAACTGCCACTAATCCTATCTCATTAAATCATAATGGCAGGATTTACAACACATAGGAAAATCACATCAGATGACAAAATGGTGGACAATCACACAATACTGGGAATCATGACTTAGCCAAGTTGATACACATTTTTGAGGGACACAATTAAATCAATGACAGGGGGATTCCTCCATAAAGGACCATCAAAATCACTGGAGAAATGTTTTCAAGGGCCACATAACCAAATTCTGGGGATTGTGGTGTCCAGAGAGCACCTTACCGGTGGGCGTGTGTCATACCCCTTAGGTGTGCCGGGAATCACTGGTCAAAGATTCCAAGAGTTAAAATGAAAGGAACATGTGAAACTGAAAGATGACTTTGTTTCTCTCTCTCCTCTGCTTCTTACAGCAGCATTGCTTTTTGGTCCCCTAAGTCTTGTTTGCTAGAATTTTATAGAATTTTGAACTGTATAGGATGATGTAGCCTGATAGAAATCTTTAAAACGCAGAAAGAGGCTCAGAGATGATATCGTGAGCATATATATTGGAAACAGAAAAATATGGAAGGAAGTTAACAGGAGAACCTGTTTACTGAACCTGGTGGCCAATTTAGTGTGTCTAGGAATTGTTCATTATGATAGTTTTCTGACTTACAAATTCTATAGTCATGATTTTTTATACATTGGGCTCCTTCCTAACCGGTTTGATTGCACTAAATATGAAAGTGCTTTAGGGGAAAAAATGCCATGCAGACACAAGGTGTGGCTACCCAGGTTTTTGTCCAGTCTGTAATCTACCCCATCTCTCACCCCAACTACACACACAGCGAGGTGGAGAGTTATTCAGTGGTCATAATTTATGGAAACTAACGTATTGTAAGTGCCTAGTATGTGCCAAGTACCTTGCCTACATTGCACACTGTGTCTCATTTGATCTTAGCAGTTTGATTGGATACTAGTATCCCAACTTATGGAGCCCTGGTGGCACAGTGGTTAAGAGCTTAGCTGCTAACCAAAAGGTCGGCAGTTCTAATCCACCAGCTGCTCCTTGGAAACCCTATGGAGCAGTTCTCCTCTGTCCTGTAGGGTCACTATGAGTTGAAATTGACTTGATAGTGGTAGGATACCAGTTCATTTGTGAGTAGATTGAGGCTCAGAGATTAAAGAACTTGCCCAAGGTCACACAGAGGTGTGTCTGCAGGTTTTAAAGCCCTGACCATAGTGCCTCCAAGCACTTTTGCTTCAAGGAGAGTTTGGTAAACTTTTCCTGTTAATAGACCAAATACTAGATATTTTATTATTGGCCCTTTGTGGGCCAAGAGGCAAAATGGAGGATATTGTGGAGGCACTTATATAACCACTTAAAATGTAACCATTTAAAAATGTAAAAACCGTTCTTAGCTCTCAGACTGTGCAAACAGAGGTGGAGGCCCAGTCTGGTTTGGAGGTTGTAGTTTGGCCTGCAGGATTCAGAAAGTGCAAGCAAAGGCAATTTTGGGGAGATAAAGTGGTCGAATGCGTAATTGTCATTAACTTTGTATGAAGTGCACACAGTCTCCCCCCCCCACCCCCCCGCCACCCCGTTGCTGTTGAGTTGATTCCGACTCGTAGCGACCCTATAGGACAGAATAGAACTGCTCCATGGAGTTTCCAAGGAGCGCCTGGTGGATTCGAACTGTGGACCTTCTGGTTAGCAGCCACAGCTCTTAACCACTATGCCACCAGGGTTTCCAACATAGTCTTTTAGTACCTGGGCATTCAGATTTCCTCATTAATTCTGATATCAAATTATCCTTTCAATCATAAAATTGTCTCTTATTGGTAGCTATGCATGTGTGTTGTATTTTATCTGCTAGACTGGATTGTGGTTGGAAAGACTTTACAAGTGCATATTTGCCCTCAATCTATGACCCTTCTCCCAGCATTTACTTACGTTAGAGATAGTGTATGTAAAGAACCTAACGTAGTATTCAGTACAGGTTGTCATTCAGTAGTGGTAGTTATTATTAACCTTATCAATATATGAGTGAGTTATTATATTGTGGGTCCATAATTTTTTATTGTTTTATGATGTCTGTTTTGACCATGAGTTAGGCTGATTTCTCCATGTCTGCTCTTAAACATTTTTCTGATTAGTCTTTCTATCCGGCACATGCTACTGCCCTTATTTATAGAAATTAAAAATAAACCTGTGTAGACATACGCTTCAGTGGTAGAATTCTCACCTTCCATGCGGGAGACCCATGTTCAAGACGAAACCAACGCACCTCACGTGTAGCCATCACTCACCTGTCGGTGGAGATTTGCAAGTTGCTGTGATGCTGAACAGGTTTTGGCTGAGCTTCCAGACTAAGATGGACTAGGCCGTCGACTTCTATAGGTCACAGTGGTCTGATCTGGTACTGATCACGAGGATCAGGTCCAGGACCAGGACTGGGGAGTGTTTTGTTCCATTGTGCGTGGGATTGCCATGAGTCTGGGGCCAACTCAGTGGCAGCTAAGAACAACAATAGACATAGGTGAAAAGTCAAAACACCCTGACATTTTAAACTCTGAACTAAAAGTTCTTGAAGTAAAATTCTTAAAAAAAAAAAAAAGCAGCATAGAAGGCATTAAATTAGATTTTTTCTCATCCCTTACCCAGTTTGACAAATATTTATGTTAAAGGAAGGGAAAAAGAGATTATGAATCTGAAAGTTTTGGAAAATATATGTCAACATATAAATCGGTTCAATCAAGCGAGCATTTACAAGTAAGCTATCCCATTCTACGGTATTGGGGCATTACCCACTTTTCAAATTTAAGCTTTTCTTCTGGGAAGAGGCCAAGTTTAAGCCAATACCTTAAAAAGAAAGTAGAATAATACCTGGATGTTTCTTGGCTTCATGCCTTGGCAGCAGAAGGAGGCTAGTGCATCATACAAAGGAAGTGTGAACTGTCTGTCAAAATCCTTAATTGCTATAGATCCTAAAATTCAACCATGAAACATTCAGTCCTTTGGGGTTAATTAACTGTGGTCAGAATTTTTACTCCTTAAAAAGTAAATATTCCCAGGAAAGGCGATAAACAGTTAAAATTTACATTACAGCGTGAATTTGTTTATCAGTGATTTCTTCCTGAAAACTGAGATAATTTCCCAGAGGATGGAAGTTTTTTACCGTGGTGAAGTGAAGGGTACTTTTGGACTTCGTATTATCGCCTGGAAACCCCAGATCTGTGTGGGAAAAAGCGTGGCAAAGAAGAGAAGGAAGAGGAAACAAGGACGGAGGAACGGGAGCTGGAAAGAGAAGATACTTTTCTTTCTTCAGTTTTCTGTTTAAGGCAGTTCAGATTTTAGTATCTTTTAAAGCAGGCAAGAATTGACAACAATCCTACATTGAGTGTGTATGATGGGGGTTTCATTCATGCGTGTGGAAATGAAATCATTGACTGTCAGCAAGGCGGACAAAGCAGAAGCAGCCACAAAGCTTGCAGTGCTCTGCCCTTCGGGACAAAGCTCAACGACATCACTTTGATGTCTGTGCATGTGTCCATTATGAAGTTCATTGTCATAAATACAAAGCAGGAGGCACCCTTGCGAGCTGATGCTCCACAGGGTGAATTTTTGGAAAGTGCACTTGTTTCATGTGAACGTTTTGTGTGTTTTGATCATCGCCTAGTAGAGAATGTGTTCCACCAGTTAGCCTTCAGACCAACACCAAACATGACTCCATTATACATATCATATGATCGTGCATCAGTTAATATATGCGTTTATAGTATGTGGATATTTTCCCAAATCAAATAGAAAACCTCTTTATTTCTTTAGGAAAAATAAGTGTTAAAGGGGAAGACAGATTTGCCTTGTTTTTCGTTTTACATGTTGTTAGCTGCTGCTGAGTTGGTCCCTGACTCATGGCAACCCCATGCACAGTGGAGTGAAATGCTGCTGGTCCTGTGCAGCCCCCATGGTTGCAGATTAGGCCATTGTGATCTATAGGGTTTTCACTGGCTGGTTTTTCAGAAGTAGATCACCAGGCCTTTGTTCCTAGTCCGTCTTAGACTGGAAGCTCTGTTCCGCTGCAGCCTGTTCTGCATCACAGCAACACGCGAACCTCCGCTGACATAGGGCTGACTGCTCGCGGGGTGCCCTGGCCAGGAATCAAAGCCGGGTCTCCTGCATGGAAGGTGAGAATTCTGCCACTGAACCGTTACTGCCCCCATTCATTTTACGTACTTGGGTTTTAATTTGTTGCTGGGCTAGAAGGATATGAAGCTGAGAAAATATTTCAGGGTACTGTGGCCTTGCTAGAGGGTCGCTACAAGTCAGAATCGACTCAACGGCAACAGGTTTTGGTTTGGTGGTGTGTAATTAACCGGGTTGTGTAGCTGTGTAACCTGGCTTGCACATGGAACCTCTCGTGCCCTTCCATCAGTGGACAGACTTTGCGCGCGAAGGAGTTCTGTTCTAATGAGGACGATTTACCTGGCACGTCGTGGGTGCTCAAAATGTTTGTGGAATGGAAAAAGTGGTACATGACACGTCTCTGACACTTGATGACAGAGAAAGCTCCAGAGAGATGTCTTCTGGGACACTCCATGGTTGACTTTGCCTTGACACAATCAGTCCATAATATGCAAAGGTGTACATTCTGTATACACAGTACTTAGAAGTGTCTCAGGTTCAGTCTGTCACCACTGAGGAGAGTGTACCAAAATGTACAAACCTGTTGTTGATCTGTCTGCTCAGGGATTAGGTCACTGGACAGGTGTATCTGCCTGCTTTGAAACATTTTCTAAGCAGAAATATAATGGCATAATATTCTTTGGCATCGGAATATAATAATTTGCTACAATCAGAACCTAGAAAATTATTTTAGAAGACAGCGTTTCGGTCTTTCCAGACTGAGCTTGTGTGCATTATTTGCGCAGACGAACATGTTATACCATTTGGAAGGAAGCGGTTTGTGGAGTGTAGTAATTACAGCTGTCTGCGCCATAGCCTGGGAGGTCAGCTGTTGAAGGTTTTCTGTTGAGAATTATTTGAGTTCCCAGCAGAACTCAGTATGTGTATCTTAGTATCTGAATATACGACCAGAACGTTCATACCTCCAGATACAAGCTCCATGAAGACAGGAGGTGTCTGTCTGATGCACTGCTGTACCCCAGTGCCTAAAAAAGTACCTGCCACTTAGAAGGCACTTCCATATTGAAGAATGAATGGCTTTTAAAAATATATCATCTAATTTGCTCCTCTGCACTTTTTTGCATCTATTAGAACACCCAGAACTTTTGAATGTTTCTTGAGATGTTCAAAAATGTTTTACATTGCCATAGCGAGAATGAGGCATTAGTGTGGTTCAGCAGGAGAATTCTTGCTTTCCCTGTGGGAGGCCTGGTTTGATTCCTGGCCAGTGCACCTCAGGGGCAGCCACCACCCATTTGTCAGCAGAGGCTTGCGTGTTGCTGTGATGCTGAATGGGTTTCAGTGGAGCTTCCAGACTAAGACAAAGAAGAAAGGCCTGGCAATCTACCTCCAAAAATAAGCTGATGAAAACCCTGTCAACAGTCTGATCTGCAGCTTATCGTGAGGATGGCACAGGACCAGGCAACGTTTTATTCTGCTGTGCGTGGGGTCACCGTGAGTCGGGGCTAGCTAACGTCATGAGAAGAATAACAAATTATTATTTTTTCAGGAAGAGCATCCAACAAATTGGTAAAATGATTATCATTTTAATCATAAAATGATATCTGTTTTGAAAGTCCCTGAAAGCATTCTATATTCTTTACAAAGTTGATAAAACCCACTGCCACTGAGTCGATTCCGACTCATAGCGACCCTATAGGGCAGAATAGAACTGCCCCATAGAGTTTCCAGGAAGCACATGGCGGATTCATACTGCTGACCTTTTGGTCAGCAGCCGCAGCACTTAACCACTCTACCACCAGGGTTTCCAAAAAATCCTGAGCAAAAGAGAACTGGGTTTTTATGTTCAAGATATATGAAAATAGTTTTATAGTAATCTAGGTGATGAAAACAAGGGGATTCTAATTCATGGGGCCAGAGAGTCAGGGAAGGCTCTAGGTGTGTTGGGTGTGAAGCTGAGTCTTCAGGGAGTGAGTATGAATTGGCCAGTGAGAAAGGCGAGACATTCTGGGCAGAGAGAACAGCAGGAGCAATGTCCCAGAGCCGTGAGAAACTACGCAGTTTGGTTTTACTGAGGGTAATGAGGAAGTGGGGGCTTGTAAGGGAGGCAGGGCTCAGATACCTCTGCCATTCTAAGAAGATAGGACTTGATGCTAAGGGTGAGGGAGCCGTTAAAGGATTTTTAATAGAGTGAAGGCATGCTTAGATTTGGTTGTAGGGTGGATTTTGGGTGTGCAAGACTGGATGCAGGGCGATCATTTCGCTCACGTGAGATGTGAAGGCCCGAATGACACTGAACAGTGGAGCTTCTAGACTGAGATGGACTAGGAAGAAAGGTATGAGACCTATTTCCAAAAAATCAGCCAGTAAAAACCCTATGGTTCACAATGGTTTGATCCACAAACAATCACGGAGATGGCGCAGGACCTGGCCGCATTTAATTCCATTGTGCGTGGGGTCGCCAGGAGTTGGGGGCTGACTTGACAGCAGTTAACGACAACTTGGACAGTAGAAGGGGTAGGTTCCAGAACTAGGTGTTCAACAGTGACTAGTCTGGTCTGGAAGTATGGGGTTGGATGATACATTGTCTACATTCTCCCACTAAAAATTAAAAAAAGAAAAATCTTTGCTAATCTATGACTTCGTGATATAAATAACATGTATTTAAATAGAACTATATTGTAAAAAAAATTTTTTTTTTTTAATATTTTCCAAACCAAAAAACGTTTAGGAGAAGAGCTGCATTGTTTTTGATTTTTGCGTGTATCTAGGTGGCTGTCTTTAGAGAAGACGGATTCTCGTATCTACCTTTGCATTTAATTTGTTGCAATATGTTGTTTTGGTTGAAGTAGATGAAGAAAATCTGGCCTCATGCAGATAGGTAGTTGGAAAAGAGATATTTTAATAGTCTTTTCAGATAATTGTGGCTATTCTTATTTAATATTACACCAAAACAAGGGGTCGTTCCTTAAAGGAGAGTTGCCATGTGGATTGTGAAGTCACACTGATAAACTTTCTGTACCCCCATAAATTAAGATAAATTGGTCTCACTTGAAATGCATCTTTTACCCAAGTGTGATTTTGTAACATCTTGCATTGTTCATTTGGAAAATATTTGTTCACTGAGTTATGAAAATCTTCCAACTATTGCCACATTTCATTATAGACTGTCAAAAAATTTATGTTTTTTAATGATGTATCACCTCTGATCTCATCAGAAAAATCTCCAAGTACTGGGAAGCTGTCAAGCTCATGATGTCAGGAGTTTCCCAGAATTCTAATTTTTATTTGAAAGTTTGAGTTTTTATGACTGGCAGCAAATACTGTCCGTTGTTTTTCCTTGACTTGACAGGCTTACTTTGTTCATTTTTTGGAAAAAAAAAAATTGTCAAATACCCATGTCTGAACAGCCACAGTTTGTGACATTTTCAAGTAAAGTTGCTATTCCATGAAAAACAGTGGCTAGCTCAGCTCGCTGTGCAAACAGTGTTTGATTAGAATAAATGGCAACGTCATATCGTTCAACCTAAAAGACCGAGTGCTTTTCCTGGAGACAGCCGTCGTACTTCAGAAGCAGCAGAGGCGTTAATGCTTGCTTCCTATTTTGTTACACATATTTTCAATATCTTTTGTATATCAAAGGTCAAGGTTTAATAAAATTAACAATCGTTACCATTTCCTCAAGGGCATTCTTCAGGGAGACTGGCTTTTTTTTTTTCCCTGAAAGCAGCTGGTGGTGAAGCATACGTGACCACTAGTTCACTTTTTTTTGGCCACTTGATTTGTTTTAAGGTACCGGCAACTTTCCCACCATTGCTTTGGTACCAAGAGTGCAAATGTTAACGCAGTTGTTCCGGAATAAACCGTGAGATTCCAAAAGGTTATTGTGTACTTTGGAAGCTTCAGTGCCACTGTTTGTTGTCAAGTGTTCGTATAAGAGATCTCCCCAGATGATTAGCTGAAGCTGATACTGGCTGTACACCATCAAAACAGCAAACCGGACAGTCCATCCATTGGTCCACTTTTGAGACAGAAGTGCAATTCTGTAGATGTGATATTAGCTCGGTTTTTATGTTCGTTAAATCTTTGATTAGTTACTGTATCCTTGGAAAGTGGCAGGCCTTTATTTCTTTTGCTAACTTTTCATCTATCGGGCATGTAGGAAAATAAACTCCCCCAGGCGTTACTGCTGTCTCAGGTATGGTTCACTTCTTCAGCCCATGCAAATACAATTAACATAAGATGCTTCAGTGGCTTTCAAATGTAAAGATCTGCAACCAACATTTTTTTTTTGGCTTTTCAAAAGTTCATCACATCTACGTTTAAGAACTCAACTTGTTTTTAAGCTCCGAATGACTGGTGTCAAAATGGTTGCACAATTTAACCGCAACTTAATACTATCAAGAATGTTCTGTTGTGTCAGTTATTAACATCTGTAAAGCCAAGGGAAAGGTAGCTTCGTTATACTTTTTTTTTCCCTCTTTATTTGCAGCTTCCATTTGCTTTGGGATAGAATTCTTTCTTCCATGAATCAGAGAACCCCCTGATATGTCATTTTAATCTTTTTAAAAAGTTTTTTTTTTTTTTTTTTAGATGTAGACTGTGCAGCTGAGGCTTGAGAAAACCAGTTTTATGTTCTCTGTTTTGAAAGCAAGATGTCAGGCTCCGGGGTTAGACAGATGTGGGTTTTAATTCCTTCTCCACCAGCGATAAGTGGTGTGTATTCGGGGATAATCTTAAGGCCCCATTTTTCTTGTATACTTTCTGTGGTTTAGGAACCTGGGAGTGGCTCTCGGAGGTTCTGGTTCAAGGTCTATCATGAGGCTGATGTCATCGGCAGGGTGACTGGAGTTGGACAACTGGGCAAGTTGGTGCTGGCTGTCGGCCTCAGTGGATCTTCCCACAGGGTGCCCATGTGACATGGTGGCTGTCTCTTCCCGAGTGCTCAGCCACATTTGATTAGAACAACAGCAGTGTCATGTCATTCAGTGGAATAGACAAAATTGAGTTTGTATTCAACATTTAAGTAAGCAAAGTATTTCAATTTCCCTTTTGTAGTGCTGTTATATCCCGGGGGAGGATATCTGGAGGAGGGAATTGTGGTCGTCCAAATCAGACATAAATATTGCTTTGGCATTTCATAGAAAACTTAGAATGTTTATTTTGAAATATTAGCCTTTCACTGGACTATATTAAGTTCTCCAGAGGCCACGGCTTTGAAGTTTTAATTTCGGAAAGAATTAATTAAAATAAATTGGGCCATCACCACTACCTGTTTCCAATCGTTTTCATAACCCCTACCAGAAAGCAGGAAACACTGGTGGCGTAGTGGTTAAGTGCTACAGCTGCTAACCAAACGGTTGGTGGTTCAAATCCACCAGGCGCTCCTTGGAAACTCTATGGGGCAGTTCTACTCTGTCCTATAGGGTCGCTATGAGTCGGAATCGGAATCGACTTGATGGCGGTGGGGTTTTTTTTTTTTTTTTTTTTGGTTTATGGGGCAGTTTTACTCTGTCCTGTAGGGTCACTATGAGTCAGAATCAACTTGATGTCAACAGTTTGGGGTTTTTTTTTTTTTGGTAGTATTTTCAGCAGATAAATCAAAGGAGTTTTTTCCTTTCTATTTTACTTTTTAATTTACGAAAATTCAAAAAAATGGGGGAAGAGAGAGGCAGCAAGCAGTTTCCCAAGCAATACAACGCTATCGTGAAAATACTTACTTTGAAACTGTACCTACCACACATTAACACTGACTCATAAACCAAGTTCATGATCTCCTTCCTTCCCTGATTCCTAACAAGTGGCTTCTGCTGGTTTCCTGTGATCTGAAGTCGGCACCCCAGTTCTCTTCACTCCACCCCAAACCCCAGCCCGAATGGGGCCCTTCATTGCTCCCTACCTCCAGTGGTGCTAGCCTTGAGGATTCTGCCCCAGCGGTGTTATCCAGCTCTGCCTTCTTTCCATTCACTTTCCCCTGCCCCGCCGAGAGGAGCCCCGGTGGCACAGTGGTTAAGTGCTATAGCTGCCAACCAAAAGGGCAGTCTGAATCCATCAGCCGCTCCTTGGAAACCCTGTGGGGCAGTTCTGCTCCCTGTGGGGCAGTTCTGCTCCCTGTGGGGCAGTTCTGCTCTGGCCTGTAGGGTCGCTATGAGTCCGACTTGACTTGATGGCAACGGGTTTGGTTTTTCCCACAGAGGAGGAGTCCCTGGGTGGCAAACAGATAACGTGCTCACTATGAATCAAACAGATCCACGCAGTGCTTTGGAAGAAATGCCTGGCCATCTACTTAAAACAAATCAGCCATTGAAAACTCTGTGAAGCACAATTCTACTCTGACAATTCTAGTCCATTGCCACGAGTTAGAACAGACTCAATGGCAACTTACTTATTTTTTTGTTTGTTTTCCACTTCAGGATACCCTATGGTCATGTCAGTTCTCTCCTGAGCTACTGCAGAGATTTCTTAATGACCTCTGGGTCCTCAGTTGCACTCCCTCTGAACTGCTTCCAGATTTTTTGTTTTGTTTGTATAGCACTTCATTTTCTATAGAGATCTTTCCTGTTAGCTCATTTAAAACTAATAAATACTGATCCCAAAACTAAAAACTCATTGCTGATGATTTCGACTCATGAAGACTCCACACGTATAGAGAAGAACTGCTCTATGGGGTTTTCAAGGCTGTGACCTTTTGGAAGCAGATTGCCAGGCCTTTCTTCCAAGGCACCCCTGGGTGGGTATGAAGCACCATCTTTTGGTTAGTAGTCGATGGCTTTACTGTTTGCACCTCCCAGGGACTCCTGATAAATGCTGATAGGCTGACTAAAATTAACTCAGAGAGCAGTTTCCCCTTCCCACAGTGAAACACAGGGCCGGTTTGCACTGCCAGACACAGAATTTAAATCTTACAGATTAATTTTGCCAGCGTAAAATTCTTCTGTTTCTCAATATTTATTAAATAACATCCCAGTGTCTCAGCCTGCCACTGGAAGTGCTCCACGCAAAGGCATCAAGTTACCTTTTATATTTAAAATCATCATATTTCTTTTGACCATCCTAACGGGACTGCAAGTTTTTATCCCATTTCTCTCCTTAGTTCTTTGCTCATCTCTTCCTGTATGAGAGACAACCTTGCCAGACACTGCTTTGCTGTGTCATAATTGCGGTCCACCCCAGTACTGGCCAGTTGTACTTGATTTCTAGACAGCCAGGAGGCCATTAGAAAAAGGACACCAATAACTCATGAGTTGCTCCATTTCTATCATGTCCTTCCATTGAGAGCTTGAACACACATTAGCACGTACAGAGTAGCTTTTATTACTTACAATACACGGACAATATAAAACACACGAGCAGTCCCGTGGCACAAAAGCTATCCGGGCTGAGATGAGAACTTCTATGCACTCCCCACTTTGTGTCGTGGATGAGGGACTTAAGTGGGACAGCTAGAAACAGGACACATTGTCCCCCCTGGCTTCTGGGATACAAAGAGCCCTTCCACCCAGACCCTCCGCCTGGCATTCTGGCTGAGGACACAATGGGAGCCTACCTTTTGCCAGTATCCACCTGGCCAGGTAGGCCCACTTTGGTGGGCTGTATAGTGAATGCTACATGTGCCCCAGTAGCAGGAGAACCCCCAGCCAACCTTTTTTAAATTCTAAAGCCCAGGTGGCACACTACTTGGGCACACCTGAGGGCTCAGAAGGTGGTCACTGTGGAAGTCTGGGTATGCTCCCTCCCTTCCTGAGGCTGTTGCCAAGGAGATGAATTAGGCACTCCCAATACATTTTTTTAAAAATACATTTAGGTATGTGTAAGTATGGCCTGGCTCTTTTAGAAAGACAAAAGGTTCCTTAATTGCTCAGGCTATTTTCAGGAACCAGTGTTCCACTGTGTAAATGGCTGTGGGTTGAAATCCCACCCATCCTTTAGGGCCAATCTCAAATCCACCTTCTCTGCAAAGATTTTCCAGGCTGCCTACCCTTTTTTTCACTCCTTTTGGGAAGCCCACGAACTTTGTACCCCTCATAATATTTAATCATAATCGTTTTAGTATAGCCTGTGTGTACTTTATCGTCCCTCCAAGATAAGGTACTTGAAAGGACCGACTTAATCACTCATCTTTTTCTCCTGCAATACCAAGCAATGGGACTTCAGTAAAGACCATATACATCCATTAAAAAAAGTAAGATAGGGGAAAAAAAAAAAAAAAAAGATAGGAGAGAGGAAAATTCCTGTTTATCGGATGCAGCGTACTTATGCAGAATAAAAAACTTATACGTATACATATACATATATGTATTGTATCGTTATACTACGATGGCTTTGTGCTAGCATTGAAGGATACTGGGGTGTGGGTATTGCTTTTTATTCTGGCACTAAGAAAAACATGAAATAGAAACTTGTTGCTCAGATTTTATCAAGACAGAAAACGATTTCAACACCTCGTTCAATCTGAGACCGGGTAAAAGAACATTGGCAAACGCTGAAAAAGTTAGGAGAAAAGCCGCTCTAAGGAGCTGGAAGTGACGCGCCCGAAAAAAACTTCCAGAGACGCCTTATCTCGCGCTGGCGAGCAGTTTGCCGCGTCAGGGCGGGCAGAGGGGTGCGGGGCGCGCAACTGGCAGGACTTCCTGCTCCCGGGGAACCAGGCCGACCTGTTCCCACCGCTGCCGCCCCTTCTCCCTCTGCAGGCCCAATGCCCAGCGCCGCGCGCCCTCTTCCTGGGCCCCGGGGCCCGGCCGGGGCGCGCCGGGGGCAGGGCCGGCCCGGGCATCCCTGGCGGGCGGCCGGGGCGGGAGTCCGGGCCGCGGAGGCCGCCGTGGGCCGGGTTTCCAGGTGCAGGCAGGCAAACAACCGGTCGGCCAGGGCGGAGCCGGGCGGCCGGGGCGAGGGCGGAGGGCATATTGCCTCATCCTGTACATTTTACTGGAAACGGGGCGCATCCGGAGGAGGGGCCGGGAGGCGGCCCCGGCGTTGCCAGTGGCCGGGCGCAGCGCGGGGGAGGTCGGCGAGCGCGGAGGCCCACTCCCCCGGCCCCGGCGGCCCCTTAAATGCGCAGGCGGCCCGGGGCCGCGCCCGTACCGGCGTCGTCCTCCTGCCGTGCCAGTGCCCCGCGGCCACAGCTACAGCCGGGAGGGACCGCGCGCAGCGACCGGTGGGCAGGTGTCTGGGGGTTCCCGAGCGGCGCGCCCGGGAGCATGATCGTGGACAAGCTGCTGGAAGACAGCCGCGGCGGAGAGGGGCTGCTGGACGCGGCCGGCGACTGCGGCCTCATGACCAGCCCGCTCAACCTGGCCTACTTCTACGGCGCGTCGCCGCCGGCCGCGGCCCCGGGGACCTGCGACGCCGGCTGCTCGTCGGGGCCCTCGGCGCCCGGCTCGCCCGGCTCGGACTCCTCGGACTTCTCCTCCGCTTCGTCCGTGTCCTCCTGCGGGGCCGTCGAGTCCCGACCGAGAGGCGGTGTCCGCGCCGAGCGGCTGACAGGTACTCACCGCCGGGCTGGCGAGGGCCGTTCATCCTCCTGGAAGGGTGGGGTCAGGGCTCCCCAGATGTGTCCAGAGGTGACCTCGACCCCGTGTAAGCTGGCCACCTGCGCGTTGGTTAGCCGCGGTGCGCGATCCCATTAGCCGTCGTTGGTGAGCGATGCTGGCCGCGTAGCCGGTGCTGGACGCCTGGCCGTGTCTGAAATCCAGCTGTCCTCGTAGCTGGAAACGCGGATCGTAGCAGAGCGCTGGTTACTCGGGGAGTGACCACATGCGGCCTTCCGCTTGTGGTGAGGCTCGTTTTGTTAATTGTTGTTTTGTGTGTGTGTGTGTGTGTGTGTGTGTGTGTATCAACAGCTTTATTGAGCTATAATTCAAATACTGTGGTGAGGTTTTGGGTCCGTTGTAGTTAATTTTCTTTTGTGGCTGTTTTAGTGAAAGGCCGTAGCTAGGCATCAGGGTTTGGTTACTGTGTATTAAGGTCATGACTTATTTCTTCAAGTATCTGTGGAAATTTTGGGTGAAAGGACTTTATGTTAAAGTAAAGCAGCTGCTGCCCTCAAGATGTAAAACTGAAGACCAACTGAAATCATGCCTGTTGTTTGTGATGTCTGGGAGTTTCGGAAGTCAGAGTCAGCAGGATCTGCAGTCTTGTTTTTGTTCTGTCTGCTTTAAAATGGTTAAACCGTATCTAGTAGACAAAGGCATGATGTTTCCTTTCTTTGGTTTTGAATTGGTTAGTTTCCTTTTTGTAAGGTAATGAACTGAGTTTCATAATTTGGAGGACAACAGGATGCCACTGTGGGTAAACTCAAGAAAGTCTAGATAATCTCCAATGTTGGAGCATCTCATCAGTAGTATTCGCCACTGCTAAAAAACTAGCCCCTCCTATTTTGGTTGTCTTTTTTTTTTCCTTTAAAGGGCTTTTTCCTGTGTGATTTATTTTAAGCTGCTTGGTTACCTGAAGTGCTCACTGTTCCTTAAGTGTCTGGCAGATGCCAAATGGTAGTGCCTATACCCTCAACCCTTGCCGTGGAGTGGATTCCGACTCACAGCAAGCCTATAGGACAGAGTAGAAGTACCCCATAGAGTTTCCAAGGAGCGGCTTGTGGATTCGAACTGCTGACATTTTGGTTAGCAGCCGTAGCTCTTAACCACTGTGCCACCAGGAATTTTTAAAACTGTATGTATGTATGTTTTTAGAAACTTTGCTCCCACGTTTGGCCTTCATCTGGCTGAAACTGTTTTGCTGGTTCCTTGGTTTACCACATAGCCGTAGGGGATTTCTGAAATTGAATTTTTCTCTGGGACGTGACGTTAAAGTATTAACTCCTGTCATTCCAGGGAAATTCTGTGTTAGATTCTGGCAGTTCTGGTATCCCTAAAATCTTAAACAAATGTGAAACCAACTAGTTGCTTACTTCCGTCTATCGTTAAGTTATTTATGATATTTTGTGTATATATATATATATGTATTCTAATTGTTCATTATCACTTGTTCTGTTTTCTTACTTTTTTCTACTCTTAATGGAATGGCTGAATTATTCATTTCCTGACTTTGTATGTTTACTTTGTGATCAACTCATATCCTATGCGATTGTGACATAATCGCGTGGTCACAAATGGAATGCCGTACTCATACACCACATTTTCAAGTGTGCTTCAAAGTTTAAATGTGAAACGAGCCTGTTTCCTTTTTACTTAGAAGGCCTGTGTTGGCAATTCCACAAACAATCGGTGAGAGGAAATCCTGTGTGGAAACGTGTTTCAGCGTAGTGAGTTTAAGCAGCTTTCTTGGCATAGCCAAACTGAGGGAAATAATGAAAAAATCTAAGGCATTGTTAATTGATAGGCTTTGGTACACTGAGATATTGGAGGAAGTTTGCTTTTGCCTTTTTAGGTGAATGGAATTAATAGACTTAAATTTCTGAACATAAAGTCTTTGGTTTGAAAAGCTAACACTTCATTACTTATCCTTTGCCCCCCACCCCTCCCCAGACTTTTCAAAAGTCAAGAATAATTACAGGTCTGTGAGAAGGTGTGACCCTGCCTATCGGGTAAATAGGGCTGAGAGAAAAGCTGAATTGGTCTGGGGACCCTCCTGCCCCCACCATACTTTGGTGAACTTGAGTTCCTGAAAAAGCCTGGTGGGGAAAGTTCCAGACAACATAAAACCTTGGAGTGGGGTGGGGGACTGACATGCAAGTTAGAAGGCTTTTCGGTCTGCTGGGAGGACTTTATCCATTACACAGCTGTGCTTTTGGGGTTAAGATTTGTGTCTGTAAGAGATTTAATTGAGATATATGTATTTTTTCTTTTGATCAGTTGAGCCCCATATGGGGGTTGGAAGGCAGCAGAGGGGACCCTTTCAAGGTGTTCGTGTGAGAAACTCGGTGAAGGAACTCCTGTTGCACATTCGGAGTCATAAACAGAAGGCTTCTGCCCAAGCTGTGGATGGTTTTAAGGTGGCTTCTGGTTTTTGTTTGGGGGGTGGCAGGGAGGTTAGTCTCGGTTATTATTGTCTGTTGACCTAGGTCCGGTTAGTAACTTGCGGATTTCCTAAACTGCAAGATTCGTGGCACAGAGGTCACATTTGTCTTATGGTCTGCCATGTTCATATCACCCAGTCCAGTGCCAGTCACCTAGGAGGTGTGCAAGAGAAATTTAATAGATGAGTAAATGAAGGCAAGTTAGGGGCCAGGAAATAAATAGGAATTAATTGAAATGGAACACTTCAGCTAGAAAGGAAAAAACCAAATGGCTTTATTCTTTTCATCTTAGCCTGAGCTGAGCTAAGGTGAAAGTGAAAATGGGAAAATTGAAAGATAGAATGAAAATGAAGTTAGAAAATAAATATTGGTAGAGTAAGCATATCAAAGATTTATGGTGGGCCGTTAAGGGTGATAGAGATAAGTGTTTATTGATGGATATTAAGCAGGAAGCCATTGTATATACACTAAATCAGAAACTTTTTTTTTTTCTTATAGACACAAGGTGTGAACGTAGAGCAATTCACAGGTAGGAGTTACTTCTGTTTATTATTTTATGGGGGCTTTAGAGTAAAATAATTTAGTATGGTTATGAGTCAGTTTTGTATAATAGAAAACACAGGATCCCATGTTCCTTTCTTGGGTACAGAACTGAAGAACACAGCATCATACAGTGGGAAACGGAAAGGGCCTGATTCGTCGTCTGATGGACCAGCCTGCAAAAGGCCGGCTCTGTTGCATACCCAATTTTTGGTAAGTTTCTCACTATTTCCTTTTGAAAACCCTTCTGAACTTTTTCCTGGGATAATTTTAGAAGGAAGTGAGTGTGAGACTTGATTTGTCTTCTTTCCAGACACCACCCCAAACACCAACGCCAGGGGAGAGCATGGAAGATGTCCATCACAATGAACCCAAACATGACAGCAGTGCTGATCTGCTTCAGAACATTATCAACATTAAGAATGAATGCAACCCTGTCTCCCTGAACACGGTCCAAGTTAGCTGGATGAGCCCTGTGGTCGTCCCCCAGAGTTCCCCCAGAGAGCAGTGTCAGGGCTTCCATGGAGGGCAGCTCTTCTCTCCACCGCAGAAATACCAGCCATTCCCAGTCAGTGGCTCCCCGCAGATGATGGACCAGGCTTCCTTGTTCCAGTATTCTCCACAGAACCAGCATGTGCAGCCGCAGCAACAGCACCACTATACCCACGACCCGAGTCTGGAATATGCTCTTTATTCCAGAGCTCCATCCCCCACCTATGAACCAAATCTCTTTGACGGTCAGAAACTGCAGTTCTGCCCAGACCAAAGTTTTGCATCTCTTCTAAGTAATCATGGGGAATCTGAGAATGTTGCTCTTCCCCTTCAGACTGCCCCCAGCATCCAGCAACAAAGTGATGCCGGCCCCCCGACCTTCAGTGTGATGCCAGACAGCGCCTGTGAGGCCATGCCGGGGCACGAGGCAGCCTCTCCCCCTTTAAGCACCTCACTGCCATTTCAGAACATCACCGAAGGGCCAATGAACACCACACAGTTAGGAAAGTCATTTTTTCAGTGGCAAGTAGAGCAGGAAGAAAGCAAATTGGCAAACATTTCCCAAGACCAGTTTCTCTCAAAGGATGCAGATGGTGACACGTGAGTATCCCTTTATCTCCGGTACCTAATTCAATGAGCCACGCTCGTTGGACCTAGTGGGCGCACACACAGTTTCTCTAAGGCATACCAAGCTGTACCTTACCACCAGAAATTGTTTAGGTAGAAACTGCTACTCAACGATAGCTAATACTTCAAGGAAGGGTTTTTATTTGTTTATTTTCCTGGGTGAACAAATTATCTGTTCTAAATTGATAAAAATGTTTGTGTCTTCTTTGAATAATTGGTTTTGGAAGATCAGCATAGACTGTCTGTGGGGCAGGAGCAGTTCAATCACGATTAGATAATAAACTGTTAGTTGACTTACAGACTGAATCTTGATCTGCCCTGGTGTCTTTATGGCCTTGGGCAAGTTATTTCACTTCTGTATGCCTTAGTTTCTTGACATGTAAAATAATACTTCCTTTGTAGGGTTTTTATAATATTAAAAAGAATGGATTTGAAGTGATCAACATGGTGCCTGCTAGGCAATCTTACTATCTCTGGCAGCTGAACTCCTTCTGTTGCAGCTCAGATCTATTACCAGCCTAGCAGAACAGACAAGTTATGCTCTGTAAGGTTTCATTTGAGTGCATATCAAGAAAGGGGCTAAAGGGAGAATTTTTTTTAATGAACTTAGTGAAATCACAAGTAATTTACCTCTTTCCCCTTCCCTCTTCCCCAGGTTCCTCCACATTGCTGTTGCCCAAGGGCGAAGGGCACTTTCCTATGTCCTTGCAAGAAAGATGAATGCGCTTCACATGCTGGATATTAAAGAGCACAATGGCCAGGTGAGCATTTCCACAGTCTGAAATGGCAGAGACGTGTAGTCATGGTGAGGAGGAACGATGGCCCACCAAATGCTTACGGTAGACAGTTTTAGAGCTCAAGAGCAAGAGGGTTTAGTTAATATTAACTTTGAAATGTTGACTCTTTGCCACTGTCAACCATGAAGTTATTAACGTTAACTTTGTAGTTATTTGACCAAAGACCAACTGGGCGCAATAAAGCCACACCCTGTCTTTATTTTAGTTTCCTTGTCTTTCAGTGTTTGATTGCTTATTAGGAGGATTTATTTTCTGTGGGGATTTTCCCCCAGTTTAGTTTCATATTCCTTGTTATGACAGAGTTATATATTAAAAAAAAAATTTTTTTCCTCTGAATGTCCACAGAGTGCATTTCAGGTGGCCGTGGCTGCCAACCAGCACCTCATTGTTCAGGACCTGGTGAACCTCGGGGCCCAGGTGAACACCACAGACTGCTGGGGACGAACGCCTCTGCATGTCTGTGCTGAGAAGGGCCACTCCCAGGTGCTTCAGGTAAGAGGCCATGAGTGAGGCTCCCGTTGTCACAGGGCCAAAGACATAGGGCGTGGGTATTATAAGTTGGATGTACGTTGTCTGTGGCAATCGTTTATTTTGGGTTGACTTGATCATTTCTTGGGATACTAGTAGATCGGTGTTTGTGTAGCTTCGCTTTTGCTAATGGATGTCTGTTTTAAACTTTTGCAGGCAATTCAGAAGGGAGCTGTGAGGAGCAATCAGTTCGTGGATCTTGAGGCAACCAACTATGAAGGTAAGCAGCTGAAACTTTATTGGACAAAGAACCATTTAGAGAGTGCGAACCATACGTTCTAAGGGTATTAAGTATCATAACCAAGAAGGAAGGGAAGTAACTAAAGCAGAATAGCCTACAAATAAAATGAGCAGTGGGTTCCAGTGGAGGGACTACTCAGATTTCCTTACAAGTTCTTGGGTAGCCCATCTCTAGGTCAGGTGAGAGGCATCCTCGAGGTTTGCACTGGCAGGGCAACAAAGACTTGATGGGATGCTTGACGGCGCTTCATTATGCTTTACCTCCAGGCCTTACCCCTCTCCACTGTGCGGTGCTGGCCCACAATGCCGTGGTGCATGAACTCCAGAGAAACCAACAGCCACATTCACCTGAAGTTCAGGAGCTGTTACTGAAGAATAAGAGTCTGGTAGACACCATTAAGTGTCTGATTCAAATGGGAGCAGCAGTGGAAGCTAAGGTAAATTCATGGAAGAGGTTTGAAATGGGGTAGGGGGCAAAAGTGGTTAGTGCAAAAGGCGTTTATACCTTGCTCCCAGATACAGGTGAAAACTTTTTTTTTTTTTTTTTAAATTAGTGGTGTGAGTAGCAATATACAGATAGTTAAGGAGCTTAGATTTTCAAAGATCACCTCACCTCCTTTCTTGACCTGCTTTTACCCTGTGGATTGTCATCCCAAAGGTCATTTAGTTGTGAGATTAGTCTTTGTTTGAAAGGACAAGGTTAGAATTGATACTATCATTTTGACTTCGATTTTCATACACTGGCAGTTAAAGTAGTGCTTTCTGTAAGGGTTTCTTCATGGCTGTGGGAACTGAACTAAACCTTTTGTTTTTTAAACTGAAGAATATTTTTTTCTTTTAAAATTGGGGGTTATTCCACTGGGTATCTCCTCTGTGCAAGGCACTGGGTCAGGTGCTTTGGGGGAAAAACGGTTAAACCCACTAGGTGTTTGGGGAACTTGCTGTCTGATAGAAGAGGTGAAATGACACAGTTAAATAATAGCTCCACTGGGTGAACACTAAGTCTGGAAACACAGGCAAATTACATATTTTATGTTGATATTATATTACAGTATATGATGAAACTGTTGTCTGTGTTTCTATAATTTATGGCCATGGTGTATACAAGGTAGACTGTGATAAAAGGCACATAGGCAAATTAACAGGGAATTTAAGGAGGAATGAGAGATTCCATCTGGCCTGGGGATTAAGGAAAGCTTTAGGCGGAAGGGAGCAGTCAGAGTGTGGAGGCTGAGTCAGAGCTTTGGGAGGCTGGGCAAAAAGGATTCCACAGCATGGTGTCTGAATGTTCATCTTTTTCTCCTTGCCTTTGACAAGGATCGGAAAAGTGGCCGCACAGCTCTGCATTTGGCGGCCGAAGAAGCAAACCTGGAACTCATTCGCCTCTTTTTGGAGCTGCCCAGTTGTCTGTCTTTTGTGAATGCAAAGGTAATGACCTTCTTTCCACCTCCCTCGAGCTTTTGAGCTCCTTTCCTGAAAGCCTGCCTTCCTGATGGGTGTTATTTCACCCCTTTGGTCTTCAGGCGTACAATGGAAATACTGCCCTCCACGTTGCTGCCAGCCTGCAGTATCGGTTGACACAGTTGGATGCGGTCCGCCTGCTGATGAGGAAGGGAGCAGACCCGAGTACTCGGAACTTGGAGAACGAACAGCCCGTGCATTTGGTTCCTGATGGCCCTGTGGGAGAACAGGTGAGAGCCACAGACGGGGGAGGAGATGCCTTCAGGAGGGAGGTGACCTTGTGTAAGGCAGAGGCCACGGGTGCCCTTCAGGTGGCTCAGGCGGTGTCCACATTTCACAGCGTTCATTGTTGCACCTCAGAGTTAATTGCTTTGTTTCCAGCAGCTAGCCTTTTCTCCTTTTCCTTGACACAAACTCAGTTTTAGAGTACTTCAGAATAGCCTGGGGGTTGGGAAGCTGATGGAGAAGCTAAATCTGCAAGTACCGAGGAAAAAGGATCTTAGTTTTATGTGTAAACTGTGAGTCTTCAAAAAGGATTACTGTGGGTATGAAATGGGCTGATACCTGACGTGTTCAGAAAGGTTCCGGGCACTTTGTAAGTGGTCAGTAAAATCAGCTGTTACAAGTATTTCCATCAACTTACTGATACTGAACAAGAAATGGAGAGGTTATTTACAGGACTCAGAACGTAGAAATATTTTACTCTTTAAATGAAATTATGCTTCAGTTATCAAATATGGTTATATGTTGTCATTGGAGGTTAAATAGTGATACATGAGTGAACTTTTTTAGTGCTGTTTTAACAGAACTACTCCAAGTGGGTGGCTTTAAAGAAGAGAAATTTATTTTTTGTACAATTCAGGAGGCTGGAAGTCTGAATTGAGGGTACCAGCTTTCGGGGAAGGCTCGCGCTCTTTGTCAGCTCTGGGGGACGATCCTTGTCTCGGCTTTTGTAGCCCTGGTATTCCTTGGTTCCTTGGCAGTCCTCCCGTGGCACCTGTCTCCCTCCATTTGTGCTTGCTTGTTTCCATGTCTGCTGCCCCATATAACGCAGAATGATTAGGTTTAGGACACACCCCATACTAATACAGCCTTAACAAAACCATGTTCCCAAGTGGGATTACATCCACAGGTATACAGGTTAGGGTTACAACACATATTTTGGGGGGACACAATTCAAGCCATAGAACCCTGCTCGCATGGTGGTTTAAGTGTTTGCCTGTTAACCGAAAGATTGGCACTTTGAATCCACCAGCCACTCCTTGGAAACCCTTTGGGGCAGTTCTTCTCTGTCCTGTAGGATCGCTCTGAGTTGGAACTGACTCGACGGCAACGGGTTTGGTTTTAGTTTTAATTCAGTCCATAATACTGTCATTAGGTACTGTTGAGTCGATTTTCGACTCATAGTGACCCCGTGCGACAGAGAGAAACTGCCCCATGGGGTTTTCTAGCTGTAATCTAGCAACGGATCACCAGGTTTTTCTCCTGTTCCATAGCACTAGATAACAAGAATTTAATCTCTTAAGAACTTAAATATATTTGATGGAAGTCTTTCCCCGAGGGGGATGGTGGCTGTAGGTAGGCTAGTACATACATTTGTAATCATGAAATAAAATATGTGGAATGCAGTTTAACCCTTTCTTTGACTCATGGTCCTTATGATCGTAATGTAGTAGCAACCCCTGTTTGTATAGCTCTTTATAAATGGAAAAAAAAAAAATCTCTTTATAAAGCATTTCCATGTATATTATGCCACTTAATGATTATGAAAAGTCTGCAGTATAAAGGTTCAGCTGAGAAAATTGAGATTCAGAGAGGCTCCAGGGACAGAAGCCAAAATCATTACATAGTAAATGGCAGAGTCCTGAGCCCAGCGTTTGCTTCTGCTTTGCTTGTTGCTCAGTGCCGCCACGTTGCGGGGTTCTCAGGGAATGTTGAGGTACAGAGGGCCCTTTGACTCTTCACTGAATGTTCTCAGATAGCTCTCTTTCTGCTTTTGTATCTTTTTTTTTGGGTGGGGTGGTCTTTTCTCTTGTTGTCACGCTGTGGCTGTCGTGTCTCCTTCTGGCAGCTATCAATTGCATCTCCTACCTTAGTCTTGTTTTTTTGAATTTGTTGTTTCTGATCTGCTCTGGGCCGAGAGAGGAAATGTGTCGGGCTGCAGCATAAAATAAATGACTAGGCTCTAAATGAAAGCCTGGGCCTTTCCTGTGAGCCATAACGTTGTGTGCAGGTGCTTTGGTACTTGGCTGTCATGACAGTTGTTTTGACTTGTGGGTATATAGGGGGCTCTGGGCTCCTGCTGAAGCAGACTTCTAGATAAGTGTGGTATAATGTACACCATAAATAATTGTGTTGTATTAAATATTCTCAAAAACAGTGGGAGTAAAGATTAGGGAATGAGTGTAGATCTTACTTAAATTGTTAGAGATTGTCAACTACAGATAATTTTTAATGGAGTTGCTTTACTTTCTTAAATGAGGAGATTATTGTTATTATTATAGGAGATCCATAATCTTTAAAAAGAGTTGTAAATCTTTTCTTAAGTTGCCTTAAACCCAAACCCGTTGCTGTTGACTTGATTCTGACTCATAGTGACCCTGTAGGACAGGGTAGAACTGCCCCATAGAGTTTCCAAGGCTGTAATCTTTACGGAAGCAGAGTGCCACATCTTTCTCCCGTGGAGCAGCTGGTGTGTTCAAACTGCCAACGTCTTACTTGGCACCTGAGCTCTTAACCACTGTGCCGCCAGGGCTCTTTTAAGTTGCCTTAAAGTCTTGAACAATATTGCGTATTTCTTCATGCACTCACAAGTCAGCAAGTGTGGCATAGAGTATGCAAGAAAGGGGTGGGACTCTGGAAGAAATGTGGCACCTTGTCCATGAAAATAAACCTTACAGACCTGTCTGTCTCTCTTCCAGATCCGACGTATCCTGAAGGGAAAGTCCATTCAGCAGAGAGCCCCGCCATATTAGCTCCACTGACTCGGAGCCTGGTCGGCAACACTCACTGTCAGTTAGGCAGTCCTGATGTATCTGTACATAGACCATTTGCCCTGTATTGGCAAATGTAAGTTGTTTCTATGAAACAAACATATTTAGTTCACTATTGTATAGTGGGTTATATTAAAAGAAAAGAAGAAGAATATCTAATTCCTCTTGGCAGATTCGAATATTTCATACCCAGGTATCTGGGATTGAGACACCTGAATTTAATCTGAAAGGTAGTTGAAAGGACTTCAACTAACGGCTTTTGGGTAGGAAAAGACTTTGATTTGTATGCTATGAGGCATTGCTCACGTAGCTCTTGCCAGTTTAAAGGCAGGTAAATTGTAAACATTTCTTTAAGAAAAATGAATGCATTTGAAAGGAAAAAATATTATATATGCCTGTTGTGTTAAGGCTGCTTTTGGCCTGATGCAGTATCTGGCAGTTATCATTGGTGGTGTAAAGTTTCTAGTCATTGGACTAGATGGAAAATGTCCATTGTTAAAATTTGATCTCTGCAGACTGTATATAATTGTTGTATTTGTTTAAAAATAGAGAACCTGTACATATTTGGCCATTAACATGGCCACATTTCACTTTGCTATTTTACTCATTTGAAATGTAAATGAATAAGATGGCAAAAGAGCCAGTGAATTGTCACTATTTTTAAGGATTACACACATTCGGAAGAGCTGTTATTTTATCATCACCCAACCAAAGTCTCCATAGAGGTCCCCGGTGGAGGGTGGTTCCCTTGGTGCTGATCAAGCTGCGTTGGGACCCTAAATGTGCGTGTTCTCACACATCAAGACGAAACCTGTGTGGGGAACTAAATGCAGGCTCTGGAGCACCTCTTTATGCCTTGCTTTCTAGAATTTATAGTTTACGTGTTCTCTTGGAATTTTTGTTTCACCTTGATGTGAACAACAGAAAGTCAATATTGAAACATGTCTTACTGTTTTCCTAGTGTAAAATAATGATAATATGCCATGATGTTTTATAGGGTTACTCAGAAAGCATGCTTTGTGTTATTTTTTAGGAGCCTTAATCCATTAATGTTATTTTGCTTACCTCTGATATGCCTCGAGAAACTTCTTTGGCTTTGATTGCACACTAATTCTTTATAATAAATTTGGTTCATTAAAAACTTTTTCTTTTTCTGTTTTTCTAAAAGAGGAGTCTCACAAATGACTGACAGATAGTCATCTTTGTAGCTCAGTACTTAAATCCTTTTTGAGATGCCGACCCCCCTTGGATTGATCACATTGTTTGACCCAGTATGTCTTGTGGACAGAAGTTACCTTTGCTTGCTGTCTGTGACTACAGTTGTGATACAAACCAGTCTGTTCACACTGGAAAAATTTATGCATGGTTTTAAATAAACTTTAATTCAACAATAATATTCATCTTAAGGATGTGCATTTTCTTTTCCTAGACCTTATTTATATTTTCCCTAAGTAGAAAAGTGCTATTCATTTCTAATCTAAATAACTTTTAAATTAGTTTTTTTTAAAACTACTTTAAAATCAGTATGTTTTAATTTGGGTTTTTTGGAAAATGTTTCCTGAAGATACACGCACAAGATTTAACACCAAAAAAACCCACCAGGTTTCTGTTAAGATCTGAAAATGCGGTGGAAGTTCAGTTAAAAAAAAAACCCCAAACCACTGCCGTTGAGTTGATTCTGACCCATGGCGACCCTATAGGACAGAGTAGAGCTGCCCCACAAGGTTTCCAAGGCTGTAATCTTTACCGAAGCAGACGGCCACATATTTCTCTCATGGAGCGGCTGGTGGGTTCAAACTGCCGACCTTTAGGTTAGCAGCCGAGTGCTTAATCGCTGCAATACTGGTAATTATTCAGAAGTTTATATGCCTATAAATTATTTCCCTGGAAAAAATGCACATGTGGTGTGTGTGTATATATATATATACATGGTATGTATATAACATTAAGGGCTTCACAGCCCCCCAGGAGTGTATGGCACACAGGTTAATAATTGGCTTTAGATAGTTCCATATCTGTACGTGAAGTTACTGTAGAAGAATCAATTCTTTCATACAATTGATATTTTAAGAGTAATTTGCTTTACAAATGCAACTTGGCGAAAAGTTGCTATGTCCCCAGTGAACATAGACATACAGTAAGCTTTCTCTAAGTTCTCTCATAATTATTCAGTTGAACCCAGGTTTTGTGTGTGTGTGCAAAGCTGTATATGAGAGGATATGAGACATTCAGAGACACAGAAGGCACATTTCTTACCCTTAACATGTTTATGTGAGAGAGAAGTCATACGTCTGATTAGGTAGATGTTAAGTACTGTAAAAAAGGGAGGAGAAATATAGGAAGAATTTACATCTGTGTGGGAGAATGGGCAAGGCCTGAAGGTAGAGAGGGCATTTGAGCTGAATTTTTAGAACAATTGACTTGGACATACATACAAGTGGGGAGAGGTAGGATAAAGAAGCAGAAAACAACATGAAGCAAGGCATGGTGTTCTGGGGGAACTGGAACCCTGGTGGCTTAGTGGTAAGAGCTGTTGTTGCTAACCAAAAGGTCGGCAGTTCGAATCCACCAGGCGCTCTTTGGAAACCCTATGCGGCAGTTCTACTCTGTCCTATAGGGTCGCTATGAGTCAGAATCCAGTTCTACTCTGTCCTGTAGGGTCGCAATGAGTCGGAATCGACAGCAGTAGGTTTTTGGAGGCGACTCAGTGTAGTTTGGTTAGAGTCTGGGACGGCTAGTAAATTTCGTCTTGTGTTTTACCTCTGACTGGCAAAATCCTTGGAGTGTAATGTTGAGAAAGGTCCTCAGACAGTCTAGAGGCTTGGCAGGGGATTAGCAATGTCTACTGCATGGAGAGGGGTGGCTCTTGGTGGAACAAGCCTCAATCAGCCCTGTGGCAGCCAAGACTGCTCATTGCTGCAACCTCAGTCCCTGGCATATAGTAAAAAAACAAAACAAAACCCAGTTGCTGTTGAGTCAATTCTGACTCATAGCAACCCCGCATGTAGTAGGAGCTCATAAAATACTGGCTAAATGAGTGAATGTATGCCTGTCCTGGTTGGGATCATTTTGTGTGTGTGTGTGTGTGGAGGGGGGGATTGGTGATTTGAGCCAGCGATATACTATTAAATAATAATAATGACTATCATCATGACTATCATCTTTCTGAACTTGAGTTAGTCATGTAATTTAACAGTGACATCAATAATGTGTTAATAAAAATAGGCATAGTTGGACCCATTCTTTTTTTTTTTTTTTTTTGTAATTTGGTAGTCCCTCTTTGCAAAGGACTAAGTCCACTACTGTAGTTTGACATTTCATTAAGGAATCCCCACAAGTGTTGGGACAAAATCTTTCAGTTCTATTTGTTAATCACGTTACCAACAATGTCTTTTCTATTGGTCTTACTTAATCAGGCAGTGGGGTTTTTTTTTTTTTTTTTAATCAGGAGATGAAAATTTCCTCAAGCTCCTTTAACATTTAATAAATGTCAGCTCCTTAAACTCATCACCATTGACTTCCACTTCAGTAACATCAGTTGTTTTGTATCGAATGTGACCACAAGGGGAAATCAGCATCAGTCACATGAGGATTCCTCTGGGATCAGGTTTGGGTACAAGGTTTTAGATTAGCTACAACCAGGCTATGGGTTTTCTGCTAGATTAGTTACAACCAGGCTATTGGTTTTCTGTTTTTCTTGCTGGTGCCCAGTGTTAGTCCGTGAGAGAAGGGCAGTGACCTAGTGCATTACCTGACACATAGCAAACAGTCAATACATACTTTTTAAAGTGAATTTAATTTTTTGGCTCTCTTTTAAATTTGTCTTTTCAGTATATTTTTATGCTTCAATATATAAACATTTTACCATTCACATGGAGTTTATGATTTAATACAGAGATACTTTCTTGCTTCAGCTCTACACCAAGTCTGGTTTGCTTTCCCAGTCCTCTCGCTCTGCCTCTGGAGTCTGCACAAACCCAGAAAACCTGCATTGAGGGTACATTCCCAGAAGTAAGATTGCAGAGTCCTCTCAAGATGTGTCTTGAAAAATCCTTTTTTAAAAATTCTACTGTGGTAAATGTGTAACAAAACATTTGCCTTTTCACCATTCTTCATAATATTGTGTAACTATTGCTATTATCCATTTCCAGATTTTTCCATCACGCTTAACAGAAGCTCAGTGTTTTCTAAGCAAGGAGTTTACCTTTTCCCGCCTTCCCTCCCACCTGCCCCTGGTAACCACCAATAACTTTAGGTCTGTATACACTCTCCTAGATATTTCATGAAAGTGGAATCATACAGTATTTGTCCTTGTTGCAACTGACATTTCACTCAGCATGATGTTTAAAAGGTTTACCCGTGTTGTAACATGTATCAGGACTTTATTTCTCTGTGGCTAAATAGTATTCCATTGTACGTATGTACCACATTTGGTTTATCCTTTCATTTATTGTTGGACGTTTAGGTTGTTTCCACCTTTTGGCTGTTGTGAATAGTGCTGCAATGAATGTTGGTGTCTGGGTTTCTGTTTGTGTTCCTGCTTTTGGGTATATACCTAGAAATGGAATTGCTGGACTGCAATTGTAATTCTACGTTTAACTTTTTGAGGCACCACCAGACGGTTCTCCACGGTGGCTGTACATTCCCCTCGACAACAGATGAGAACTGTTTCTCCGCATCCTTGCGACTGTTACATGTGTTCTTGGTTCTTCCTCCCCATGGTCCCTGCTCCCTGCATCCTGCCATTCCATCAGCCAAAGTTATATCAAATCTTTTGTCAAGGTCAAATGGCTGTTGAATTAATCTTTTTTGCCTGTATTTTCCCTGCCGCTATCCATGTTTAATGCTCCTTAGAGGCAAAGATGGCGAGACTACGCCTGACATACTTCGGGCATGTTATCAGGAGGGATCAGTCCTTGGAGAAGGACATCATGCTTGGTAAAGTAGAGGGTCCGCAAAAAAGAAGAAGACCCTCAACGAGATAGATTGACACAGTGGCTGCAACAATGGGCTCAGGTGTAACAACAATTGTGAGGCTGGAACAGGACCGGGCAGTGTTTCCTTCTGTTGTACACAGGGTCGCTATGAGTCGGAGCTGACTCCATGATACCCAACAATAGCAATGACAATCCACAGTTAGGTTTGCGTGACCTCATTCCTTAATTGCCACGATAGTCTTAAAAAATTTTTTTTTATTATGGAAATATTCAAACACAGAAAAACAATACTATAGTGAGCCCTCGTGTATCTGTCATTAAGCTTCAACAATTACAGACATTTTGCTGTCCTTGTTTCTTCTAGTCCCTGTTTTTTTCTGTAACATGTTAAAGCACACCTCACTCATCATAGAATGTCAGTATGTATCTCTGACGGATAATGAATTTGTGTTTCTTGTAAACTTCTAATTATTCTTCCTCCAATCTTTTTCTCACCAATCCAGAAATTCCAGCCCTTGGGCATATTTTGCAGAAACCTAAAACAGTCTTCAAGGGCTTAATATTGCCTGTTGAATCAAATGCAAACCCTTATCCTGGGCTATCCAGACATCTTTAATTTAGCTTCACCTTGTCTGTCCACTTTTATCTTCCACTGCTCCCAAGCTATCAGGTGGGTCTCCTCACTGCCTCAGCTGATGCCCTGTTTATTCCTGACTGTTGTCATGCCCTTGCCTACGAACTCCTATGCATTCCAGAAGGCCCTGACTGGGTGCCGCTTCCTCTGAGAAGCTTTTCCTAGCCCACACTGATCTCAGTCCCTTTCCCTGAACTCCTGGGATTTCAACACAGTTTCTCTAACTTCAAATCTGGTGTTTTTATGGTGTTCTAGTCTTAATTCTTAAAATCTGGAAAGTGGGCTCTGAATCACTGAATCACAGCTTTTTTTTTTTTTTTAAAGACTAAATTAAATTGTCTTGGTGAATGGTAACTCTAAGGAAGGTCAGCAGTGTTGGATATCATCAACATAGCTATGGTAGGCAGAATTCTAAGATGGCCCCATGATCTTTGCTCCCTGGTGTTACTTCCATGATTATGTTACATGGCAAAGGAAATTCTGCAGATGTAACTAAGGTTACTAATAAGTTGACCTTAAGATACAGAGATTACCCAAATAGATCTGACTTCATTACATGAGCCCCTTAAAAGCAGTTTTCCCCAACAGCAGGAGAGTACACATTCTACTTTGGTGCACATAGACCATTCTCCAGGATAAACCTATGTAAGGTCACAAAACAAGTACCAGTACATTTAAAAATACTGAATTCAGACGAAGTATCTTCTGTGACCACAAAAGAATGAAACAGAAGAGCTGGAAAATTCGCAAATAATATGGAAATCACAAGGGAAATTAGAATATTTCTAAAGATGAATGAAAATGAAAGCAGAGCTTACCAAAAATTATGGGATTCAGGGAAGAAAATTCTCAGAAGGAAATTAATAGTTATAAATGTGTCTATGTTACTCCCCCCCACCATGTGTCACTCCTTTTTTATAAGACACCACTCAGAAGGAATTAGGAGACATCACTCAAAGGGAGTTAGGGTTAGGACCCACCCTACTCTGGTATGACTTCATTTGACCCAACTAATAAGAGAAAAACCCAATTTCCCCAAGTCACAGGTACAAGGGTTAGGACTTAACGTACATATTTGTAGTACACAATTCAATCCATAACAAATTCTTAAATTCATATGGAATTGCAAGGGGCCCTGAATAACCTAAATAACCTTGAAGGAGAACAAAGTAGGAGGACTCACTTCCTGATTTTAAAATATGCCACAAAGCTACAGTAATCAAAACAGTATGGTGCTGGTATAAGGACTGACATATATACCGATGGAATAGACTTGAAAGTCCAGAAATAAATCCATACATCTATAACCAATTGATTTTCAGTTAAGGGTGCCAACTTCATTCAGTGGAGGAAAGAACAGTCTCTTTAACAAATGGTGCTGGGACAACTGGATTTCTACATGCAGAAGAATGAAGTTGGACCCTTTCTACTTCATGTTATATATGAAAATCAGCTAAAAATAGATCAATGACCCAAATATAAGAGCTAAAATCACGAAACTCTTAGAAGAAAACGTTGGGGCAAATCTTTAGAAGCTTGTATTTGGAAATAAATTCTAGATAAAACACCAAAGCATGAGCAACAAAAGGAAAAAAGAAAAAATGGACTTCATGAAAATAAATGCCTTTTGCATATCAAAGGACATTATCAAGAAAGTGAAAAGAGAGTCTATAGATGGGAGAAAATACATGGAAATCATATATCTGACAAGGGTTTAATATCCAGGATATGTAAAGAATTCCTACAACTCAACTACAAAATGATAAACAACCCAATCAAAAAATGAGCAAAGGACTTGAGTAGGCATGTCTCCAGAGAAGATATACGAATGGCCAATAAGCACATGAAAAGATGATCAATATTATTAGTCATTAAAAAAAAAAACAAAAAACCAAACCCATTGCAGTCAAGTTGATTCTGACTCAAAGCCACCCTATAGGACAGAGAACTGCCCCATAGAGTTTCCATGAGCACCTGGTGGATTCGAACTGCTGACCTTTTGGTTAACAGCCAGAGCACTTAACCACTACACCACTAGGGTTTCCTTATTAGTCATTAGGGAAATGCAAATTAAAACCACTTCACACCCATTGCTGTTGTTAGGTGCCATGAAATCAATTCCGACTCACAGTGACCCTATGTACAGCAGAATGAAACATTGCCGGGTCTCGCGCCATCCTCACAGTCATTGTTATGCTCGAGCCCATTGTTGTAGCTACTGTGTCAATCCATCCTGCTGAGGGTCTTCCTCTTTTTCACTGATCCGCTACTTTACCAAGCATGATGTCTGTCTCCAGGGTCTGGTCCCTTCTGATAACCTGTCCAAAGTATGTGAGACATAGTCTCGCCATCCTTTCTTCTGAGGAGAATTCTGGTTGTACTTCTTCCAAGACAGATTTGTTTGTTCTTTTGGCAGTCCATGGTATAGTCAATATTCTCCGCCAAAACTGTAATTCAAAGGCGTCAGTTCTTTTGTAGTCTTCCTTATTCGTTGTCCAGCTTTTGCAAGCATATGAGGCTATTGAAAACGCCATGGCTTGGGTCAGGTACACCTTAGTCCTTAAAGTGACATCTTTGCTTTTTAACACTTTAAAGAGGTCTTTTGCAGCAGATATGCCTAATGTAATGTGTCTTTTTATTTCTTGACTGCTGCTTCCATGGGTATTGATTGTGAATCTAAGTAAAATGAAATCTTTGACAATCTCAGTATTTTCTCCATTTATCATAATATTGCCTATTGGTCCCGTTGTGAGGATTTTTGTTTTATGTTGAGGTGTAATCCATACTGAAGGCTGTGGTCTTTGATTTTCATCAGTAAGTGCTTCAAGCCTTCTTTGCTTTCAGCAAGGAAGGTTGTATCATCTGCATAATACAGGCTGTTAATGAGTCTTCCTCCAATTCTGATGCCCTGTTCTTCATAAAGTCCAGCTTCTCAGATTATTTGCTCAGCATACAGATTGAGTAAGTATGGAGAAAGGCACACCTTTCCTGACTTTAAACCACACAGTATCCCCTCCTTCTGTTCGAACAACTTCCTCTTGATCTAAATACAGGTTCCTCTTAAACAAAATTAAGTGTTCTGGAATTCCCATTCTTCGTGATGTTGTCCATAATTTGTTACAATCCACAGAGTTGAATGCCTTGCAGAGTCAATAAAACACACCCATTAGGATGGTTATTATGTATATACGGAAAATAACAAGTGTTGGTGAGGATTTAGAGAAATTGGAACCCTCACTCATTGTTGGTGGGAATGTGAAATGGTAAAGCCACTGTTAAGAGTTTGATGATTTTTCAGAAAGTTAAACATAGAATTACTATATGACTCAGCAACCCCACTCCTGGGTGTTTCAAGTCTCAAAGACTTTTCAAAGACTTGAAAGCAGGGACTGAAGCAGATACTTGTACAGCAATGTTCGTTGCAGGATTGTTAAAAAATAGCTAAAAGATGGATATAACCCAAATGTACACCAACAGGTAAATGGATAAACAAAATGTGGTATATGCGTACAATGGAATATTATTCCTCCATAGAAAAAGAATGAATTTTTAATATGTACTGTAACATAGATACAGAGCCCAGGTGGTGAAGTGGTTAAGACCTCAGCTGCTAACCAAAAGGTCGGCAGTTTGAATCCACCAGCGGCTCCTTGGAAACCCTAGGGGGCAGTTCTACTTTGTCCTTCAGGGTCGCCATGAGTTGGAATCAACTTGATGGCACACAACAAAAACAACATAGATGAACCTTGAAAACATGCTAAGTGAAATAAGCTGGATACAAAAGGAGAAATGTTGAGCCCAGTTATACGAAATGTTTAGAACGGGCAAATACATGACAGAAAGTAGATTCCTGGTTACCAGGGTAGGGAAGGGGAAAATAGGGAGTTAATGCTTATTGGGCACAGGGTTTCTGTTTGGGATGACAAAAAAGTTTAGGAAACAAATAGTGGTGATGGTTGCACAGCGTTGTGAATATAATTAATGCCGCTGAATTGTATGCTTAAAAATGGCTAAAACGGGAAATTTCATGTTATATATATTTTACTGGAAACCCTGGTGGCATAGTGGTTAAGTGCTATGGCTGCTAACCAAAGGGTTGGCAGTTCAAATCCACCAGGCGCTCCTTGGAAACTCTCTAGAGCAGTTCTGCTCTGTCCTATAGGGTCGCTATGAGTTGGAATCGACTCGACGGCACTGGGTTTGGTTTTACATATTTTACCACACCAGAACAAAGTATAACAAAACAAAACAGGAAACAAAAAACAAACAAACAAAAAACCCAAAAAACAAAAACCCGGCAGAATTGTCTCCAGTTGGTCATAGAAGTAGTCGAGATTCTAAGGCTGAGAAGGATTCAATCTGCCATTGCTGGCTTTGAATATGAAGGGGAACCAGGACTGCAGGCTGTTTCTAGAAGCTGAGAGTGGCCCCTGGCTACAGCCAGAGAGGAAATGCGGGCCCCAGTCCTGCAACCTTGAGAAACAATTCTGCCAACAACCTGAAAGAGCAAGGAAGCAGATTCTTCCCCAGAGCCCCCAGGTAAGAGCCAAGCCCAACCGATACTCTAAGCAGAGAACCAGCCAAGCCCCCTGAGACTTCTGATCTGCAGAACTGTGAAATAATAAATGAGTGTCATTTTAAGCTGCCAAGTTTGTGATTTGTTACAGCAGCAATAGAAAACTAATACAATAGGTAACCTAGGGATTGAATTTGTAGTGAAATTCTATGCATTTCTCACTGTACTTATTAAGGCTCTGAAACAGTAAGGGAAGCTTTCCAGTAAATGGGGCACCCATCATAGCAGGCGTGGCCATCCCACAGGATAGCAGTGCCCTTAGTTTATGGTACCTAGCTCTTGTCCATCCATATCCCACTCCAAATAGGCAAATTTCAAAGAAGGGAAAGTCTAGCTTCTCTACTGCCTGTGTTTTCAAAAGAGTCTGGAAGAGAGTGTCTTTGAGCAGAGGAGGGTGATTCAGCCAGGATATCTGACCAGCAATAGGATCAGTTTACTCTGCAGCCAGTCACTTACTGTTTAGCTCTGCTGCGAGGCTGGGGAATGTTTCATAGGAATGTACTCTAAGCCCTGTAGCAGTCAAGATTTCAAATCGCATAATTTGTTTATAAAATAAATACATATGTTCACTCTGTACAGGAGCCGATCAACAAATGGTTACTGACGGCACCTAGAAAGATGACAACTGGAGTTAGTTTCTTCTGCAGCCTAGTATCAGATGATGAGCAGGGCCTTTATTAGTTTAACGGGCATCCATTTCTCCAGCCACGCACATATAACAAATGAATGGTTAGACATGCTGGGGTGCCTGTGTGTGATTCACAAAGAACTTGTTCCTCATAAAATTTATTGCTGAATGACTCATTACAGAATGATGTTGAAAACAAAGCTTCTAATGTAAAGGGTTAGGGAAGCATGCTTTTGAAAATAAACTTTGCTGAGGTGTAGTTTACATAAAATAAAAAAGCATACATTCGAAGTGCTCAGTCCAATCAGTGTCTTCACCCATGTAACCACCACCTAAGCCAAGACATAAACCACTTTCGTGACCTTGGAAAGTTCCCTGGTGCCCTTGTCAGTCAGTCAATCCCTCCTACCACCTGCCACTCTGGGCACCCACTGATCTGATCCCTGTGACCATACCTAAGTTTGCCTCTGCTAGCACTTCACAGAAAAGGAATCACAGCATTTATTTCATTGTGTCGCGCTGCTTTCATTACGCATGATGTTTTTGTGATTCATCCACGTTGTTGTATTATTTATCAGTAGTTTTTTATTGTTGAGTAGTATTCTATTGTATTAATACCTTGATTTTGTTTAGACACTCCACTCATGTATTGGTGGACATTTGGGTTGTTTCCAGTTTTGGGATGTTATGAATAAAGTTGCTATGAATAGTAGTGTACAAGCCTTTGTATGGACGTATGTTTTCATTTCATTTTGGAAAATGCATAGGAGTGGAATAGCTGGACCATAATAGGATAAGTGTATGCTTACCTTTAAAAGAAACTGTCAAACTGTTTTCTAAAGTGGTTGTACCATTTTTCACTCCGAATAGCAATCAATGTATGGGAGTGTCACTTGTTTCTCATCTTCATCAATACTTAGTATGATCAGCCTTTTTAATATCAGCCTTTCTAATGGATGTGCAGTAGTATCTTATTATAGTTTTAATTTGCATTTCCCTGATGACTAATGGTGTTGATTATCTTTTCTTATGCTTATATCTTCTTTGCTGAAGTGTCTGTTCAAGTCTTTTGCCCATTATGAAATAGTTTGTATTCTTATTGAATTGTAAGAGTTCTTTTTCATATTCTGGATACAAGCTCTTTGTCGCTGTTATGTGTTTTCTCCCAGTCTGTGTTTTGACTTTTCATTCTCATACTGGTATATTTTAAAAAGCAGAGCAGAAAGTTTTAATTTTGATTAAGTCCAATTAATCAATTTTTTTTTTTTCTGTTCTAAATTATCTGCCTAGTCCAAGGTCACTAAATTGTTTTCCTCTCATTGTTTTATGGCTTTGATTTATGATATAGATTTAGGTTTAGGATCTATTTTGAATTAACTTTGTTTATGCTGTGTAATACAGGCCAAAGTTCATTTTTTACCAGACAGATACCTAGTTGGTTCAGCACCATTTATCAAAAAGATCATATACTTTCCTTACTAAATAGCGTTGGTGCCTCTGTTGAAAATCAATTGCCTGCCTATGTGTGGGTCTATTTTTATACTCTATTTTCTCCATTGTCCAGCTTTCATATGCACATGAGGGGATAGAAAATACCATGGCTTGGGTCAGGTGCACCTTAGTCTTCAAGGTGAGAGCTTTGCTTTTCAACACCTTAAAGAGGTCTTTTGCAGCAGATTTGCCCAATGCAATACATCATTTGATTACTTGGCTGCTGTTTCTGTGGGTGTTGTTTGTGGATCCAAGTAAAATGAAATCCTTGACAACTTCAATCTTTTCTCCATTTATCATGATGATGCTTATTGGTCCAGTTGTGAGGATTTTTGTTTTCTTTATGTTAAAGTGTAACCCATACTGAAGGCTGTAGCTTTTGATCTTCATCAGTAAATGCTTCAAGTTCTCTTTGCTTTCAGAAAGCAAGGTTGGGTCTTCTGCATAACACAGGTCGTTAATGAGTCTTCCTCCAATCCTGATGCCACGTTTTTCTTCACATAGTCCAGCTTCTCTACTCGCTCAGCATACAGACCGAATACGGTGAAAGGATACAACCCTGGAGCCTACTTTTCCTGAGTTTAAGCCAAGGATACAACCTTGACACACACCTGTCCTGATTTTAACTGACTCATATGACAGACTAGAACTGCCCCATGCGGTTCCCTAGGCTGTAAATCTTTACCTGAGCAGATCACCAGGTCTTTTCTTGTGCAGAGTGGCTGGCTGGTATATTCTAATCACTGACCTTATGGTTAGCAGCTGAGTGCTTAACCACTGCACCACCAGAATGCCTTTTGTCTTCATTAAACTAAAAAAAACCAAACCCATTGCCATCTAGTCAATTAAAGAAAAAACAACTGTGTCTTAATTGTAAGTTTTGAAATTAGTATTAGTCCTCCAACTCTTGTTTATTTTTCAAGATTTTTTTTAGCTGTTTTTTTTTTTTTTAATTCCTTTGTGTTCTATATAAATTTTAGAATCTGCTTGTCAGTTTCTTACAAAGAGTCTGCTGGGATTTTAACTCAATAGGTTCATTTGGAGAGAATGAATGTGTTAGTAATATAGTCTTCCAATCCATGAACATGTTATAACCCTCCATTTTGATATTTTAAAAATTCTGCCAGCAATATTTTGTAGTTATCAGCAGTAAATATTGGGCTAAATTTGTCCCGATGTATTTTGTGTGTTTTGATTATAATTGGTACTATTGTGAATTTTATTTTAAAAACCTTTCATTTTCCAACTGTTTGATGCTAGTATATAAGGATAAATTGATTTTTTAAATACTGTGACCTTTCTATATTTACTTATTACTTTTGGTTGTTTTCTCATCGATTCCTTGGGAAGTTCTATGTACACAAGCCTGTCATCTGTGCATAAAGTCTTTACTTCTTCGTTTCCAGGTTGTTTGCCTTGCCATTCTCTTCTTTCCTTCCCCATTCTCTCTTTTTGTCTTACTATATTGGCTAAACATCTGGTAGAATACTGAATGTAAGTGGTGAGACTGGATATCCTTGCCTGGTTCCCAATCTTATGGCAAAGTCTTTCATCACTGAGGAGGATGTTAGCTGTAAGTTTTCCATATATGCCCTTTATTAGGGATAAGAAGTTTCTACTTCTAGTTTGTTAAGATTTTTTTTTTCCCATGAATGCTTTTTGAATTTATTAAATGGGGATGATTATGGGATTTTCTCCTTTATTCTGGTAATGTGGTAAATTATGTGGATTATTAAATGCTGAATTGACCTTGCATTCCTGGCATAAAACTCACATGTTCGTGACATATTATAATTTTCATATAATTTTGGATTTTGTTCAGTCTAAATTCATGAAGGATATTAGCCTGTACTTCCCTTTGCTTGTAATGTCTAATTCAGGTTTTGGTATCAGTATTATGTTGGCTTTATAAAACAGCAGTGTTCTTTATCCTCTATTTCTGAAGAAGTTTTGGTGATATTGTCATTATTCCTTCCCCAAAAGTTTGAATTCACCAGTAAAACCATCTAAGCCTCAAGTTTTTTTGCAAGAAGGTTTTAATTATGAATTCAATTTCTTTCATGGAAATAAGGTCATTCAGCCTTTTCTTGAGTTAATTTTGGTAAGTTGTGTTTTTAAAGAAATTTTCTATTTTATCTAAGTTCATTTGATAAGTTATTGAATTTATTGACCCAAAGTTTAAAAAATATTCCATTATCCTTTTGATGTCTGTAGAATCTCTACTGCTATCCCTTAATGTTGGAAACTTGCATTTTCTTTTTTTATTTTTTAAGCTTGCTAGGGATTTATCAATTTTATTAATCTCTTCAGAGAACCAACATTCATATTTTTCAATATTTTATATTGTTTGTCTAGTTTCTATTTTCTTGATTTCTGTTCTTTGTTATTTCTTTACTTCCATCTACTTTGCATTTAATTTCTTTTTCTAGCTTTTAAAGGTGGAAACTTAGAGCAATTTTTTTAAACATATGGCATTTAAAGTTATAAATTTCCTTCTAAGCCTTTTAGCTGCATCTCTCATATTTTGATATGTCTTATTTTCATTAAAACCTTTCATTAAAATGTTTTCTACTTCTTTGGTCTATGGGTTATTTAGGAGTATATTATTTAATTCCCAAGTATTGGATGCTCTTCCTTATTTTATTGATTCCTAATTTTAGTTCCCTTGTGACCTGAAAACAAACTCTGTAAGATTTTGATCTTTCCAAATTTAATGAGACTGAAATGAATATACAGCCTACCTTGGCGAACAATTGTATTTGCACTCGAAAATACTGCTACTTCTACAGGTTAAGGGTGGGAGGAGAGTTTGATTACAAAGGGTTTGCAATGGAAAGAACTTTTTTGGGAGATGAAACTGTTCTGTGTCTTGATCGTGATGGTGGTTACGTGAGGTATGCATCTGTAGAAACTCGTAGAACCGAGGATTGACTATTCATACATTACCCTGGACTCTTCTTTCCATCCAGTTTTGTCTATGTTTCAGCTATCTTACTGTTCGGTAACAATACTAACTCCTTTATCAGAGAAGTGAAACTGAACTTAGAGAGTTATTATACCCAGTTATGCCTCATATGGAATGATTTGGGCAAATAATGACTACTTGGAATAATAAGGAGATGGACACTAGGTCAGTGGGGCTTTTGTCAGTGGTTTGTAATTTCTGCTCTCTTAACTGCTCTTACATTTGTATGCATCTTTACTTCACTACTCCTGCCTTAACTCAGGTTTGTGGTCTCACCTAGATCATTGCAATGGCCTCCATACTGGTTTCCTTGACTGTAATATTTCTTTTCTTTATGTAGTGAACTTTTTAAGACTCAAGTGGAATTCGGATACTCTCTTGGAAACTCTTCACTGAGTCTCAGTACTGACCCTCAGCACTTTAGCATATCATTCATGGCTCTTCATGAGTCCCCTGCTTACTTTTTCAGAATCATCTTTATTGGATCTTGTCCCTTCCACTCTGTGATGTTCCAGTTGTCCCAAATTATGTTATTTTCTGAATTTGCCATATGTTTAATATCTGAGTACTTTTCCTCATGCTGTACGGAAAGGCTTCCCTCACTTTATCTGGCCAGTGAATACCGGCTCGTTTTTAAAAACTCAACACCTGCTGTCTCTTGCTTTCTTCCTAAAGAACCACTTGACTCTTCCCTCTTTTGTTCTCTCAGTCATCGTGCCCCAAATTTCGTAGTGTATACATATGCTCACATAGCTGTTTCCTACCCACTAGGAACAAAACTCCTTCAGGCCAAGTATGTCTCCTATTCATATTTGAATGTCTAGCACCTAGCAAAGTGCCTGCCGTATAGTAGGTGCTCAATAAATATTGCTGAATGAACATATGAATAAAGTTTTTATTGAATAGTTGGTTGAGCATTTTAATAATTTTCACAAATCTTTTTTAGTCTTTTTTTTTATGTTTTGGAAAATCTTTGATCGTGTACTCTCTCATTTTCACAGGAAGGTGATGATCTCACATGGCCACATGAAGTTCTCTCCAGCCTTCTACTAGATACTATGCATGTATATCTGGGTGATCTGGTCAGTTGGCATTATTCCAACTGGGCTTACCCATGGCTGTCTGCTTGCGTATAGAAACTTGATTTGTAACTGTGGAAGTGAAAAAGGGAAAAACTGGGGATGTCGAAAGTGAACATGAATTTCCCATCAGTGGCTTCGAACTTCCTCTCCAATCAAACTCAGAGTAAAGTCAAAGCTGTCCCTGTGTGCTCAGGCCTAGACTGGCTACAGGTCACACTGTCATTCTGCTCTTTATCTGTGTGTTCAGTACCATGTTAACTGTATGGACTTTCACCCTAGGGACCTTCGTCCCAAGGTGTTTGGGGTTCAATGTGTTTGGTGTGGAAGTACAGACAGTAATTCCTTGGGAAAGTGATAACATTAAGTCCTCTAAAAAGTATTCTTGATCCAACTAATCATGTCATCTCATTATTAAAAAAAAAAAAACACCGGCATAGAATATGATTTTCATTAATAAAGCGATCATATTTGTGACCAGCCAGTTTTGGGCTAGGGGTGAAGGCAGATGGGAGAAGGGAGGAAATAGTTTCTATGTTTATGTCAGTTATGGACAGGGTTAGAGTCTGAATGGGAAGCTACCTTCTTTTTGTTGAATGCCCACAAGTGTAAGCTTGGAGATCTCTGGAAAGGAAATTGCCACCTTTTAGGGCAAGTATTCTAGAAAATCCCAAGTTGAAAGAAAATGCTTAGCACCATGAATTACTTTTTGAATTATCATGTCATTGATTTAGGCTGCTGCTATATTTCTTTAACTTACGGAAAACCAAACGTCCTGGGTTTCCATCCTGGAAATTCCTGCTCAGCAAAAGATCTCTTTTAAGTGTTAAAAAGCAAAGATGTCACTTTGAAGGCTAAGGTGCATCCTATGTATGTGAAAGCTGGACAATGAATAAGGAAGACCGAAGAAGAACTGATGCCTTTGAATTATGATGCTGTCAAAGAACACTGAATACACCACGGACTGCCAAAAGGATGAACAAGTCTGTCTGGGAAGAAGTGCAGCCAGAATGCTCTTTAGAAGTGAAAATGGTGAGACTTTGTCTCATATACTTTGGACATGTTATCAGAAGAGACCAGTCCTTGGAGAAAGACATCATGCTTGGTAAAGTAGAAAGTCATAGAAAAAGAGGAAGACCTTCAATGAGATGGATTGGCACAGTGGCTGCACCAGGGGTGGATTATCCAACAAGCAAGGTAAGCACAGGCTTACTTGTGCTCACTTGCTCATCTGTAGTGAATGATTTCACATGGGTTTGACCACATTGCGCTTACCTTGCTTACTGGGTCATCTGCCCCCGCCAAGGATTGTAAATTTCCAAAGTGGCTTTGATTCTGTAGGATTCTGTAGGAAGGCGCCATGGGGTTCGGAAAGAGACAGATGCGCTCCATACCTAGAAGCAGAATCTTTGATGTGGTGAAAAAATGTCGAATTTTTCACTACAAATTAGTAAGTAAGTATAGGTAAGCCCGTGCTTACCTTGGTTATTGGATAATTCTCTCCTGGCTGCAACAATGAGCTCAACAGCAATGACTGTGAGGATGGCGCAGGACTGGGCAGTGTTTCACTCTGTTGTACCTAGGGTCGTTATGAGTCTGAACCGACTCCACGGCACCTAACAACAGCAGAGTTGGAGTGGGCAGCTGCATTTTTAATAAGCCTTCTGGGTGATTCTGATGGACGAAGATGGAAAACTCTTTATCTTCTTTTGAATTATTGGAGCTAACCAGGACAATGTGATCGTTTTCATAGGAGCGCTTGGTGTTCCAAGTCTGTTGACAGCTCAGTGAACCTTTATAAAAAAAGAGGTTCCAAAAACTGGGATATTCTGTCCCCTAAACCTTACTTGCTTTCAGTGTCTAGAAGCTCATTTGATCTTGTGGAAAATACCCATGAGCAAAAAACAAAGGTGGCATCCAAGACGGAGTTGCAGTCTTGTTCAGTGGAGTGCTCATCCCAGCAGAATTTAAAGGTAGATTTTCCAAGTGACTCCCGATGCTTCTCCTCAGGATGTGCACTTGGAGTGAGCTGAATTTGTATTAGTGCATCTTCCTGCTCTGATTTATACATTTGTTATAAGGGCAGCACTAAGCAAACCTGGATATGTTTGACATGGTGGTTGCAGAAATGGGGTGAAGCGGAGCAGGATGAAAGAGGCACAGCTACTTAAATGGACGAACCCAGTGCAGACATGGTGTCTTTTAACCTGCTAACTGCTATGAGTTGAATTACGAAAAGTTTGTTCAAGTCTCCAGGTGTAGTTCAGGTCTCTAAAAGATAGGTTTAGACCTCAGTGTTCATACCATCTTTCTGCTGAATGAATTCTGGAATTAGGGGTTACTTTTTTTTTGGGGGGGGTGAGCGGGGGGGTGGGGTGGGGTGGGGAGTGGAGTTAGCGAAAGATTTTCTCTTAAGTTTCATTGAATAATAAATAACTCATACAATATCCTGAGAAGCCTGAAATTTTCAAAGACCTTTTTAGGTGACCATTTCCCAGATACTTTTTTTTATGTCTATCTTGGGGAGTTTTGAGGGGGTGGGGCACACTCCAGCCTTGTGGTAGACTGCAGAAACACTTCAACTTGTCTCAGTAGCCAGAATATTATGTATGGTCAAGGACAGGGGATTGCTGTGGTTTCTTTTTTGAAGAGAAAATTTCATGTAACTGATGAGAGCAATTTTCTATTTACTATATCCTCATTTCCGGGGCTGGGTAATTAGTAGAAATTATACAATTCTTAAAATTGTTGTTGCTGTTAGTTGCCATCAAGTAGATTCCAGCTCATCAAAGCAGAGTTGCTCCATAGGGCTTTCAAGGCTGTGACCTTTCAGAAGAAGACCACCAGGTCTGTCATCTAAGGTACCTCTGGGTGGGTTTGAACTGCCAACCTTTTGGCTAATAGTGGAACACAACCATTTGCACCACCCAAGGACTCCTATTCTTAAACTACTGAGACATAGTTAATGAGATATCATTATATTTAGGTTTGGAAAATTAGAAAAGGGCACTAAAAATCAGGGAATTATGGAATCTAAGAGGGAAGGGACCTTAGAGATATCAGGTTCAACCCCTGGAATCACCTTATCCCTTTCTTTCAGGTGGTTGTCTGGCTTCATATTAATACAACAGTACAATCCACTACTCTTTTCCTACCTACCTACCTAAGTCACTAAAATTCAAACACAAAGGGCCTGGGTGAGGACTTCTGACCTGCTCTCTGTCTCTTTGAAGTGAAGTGCTTCAATACTTGCTATCACCCAGCCCAGAAAGTTTTTGGCCAAGGAGTCACTGGAGTGGAACATAAAGCCCTAACACAGTCTCTCTTGTGTACAAAAATTGGTGTTGGAGCCAGACTCAGCACAGTGAGAATTTTCTGGTTATTTGGCTATGAGTATGTCATTTAACCTGTCAAAATCTTTGTGTTTTCACCTGTAACTTTTGTGGACTGAATGAAATAGAGACAATAAATTATATATACATTTTGCCTGGGCAAATAACATTTTTATGATGCTATTAGCAATACTCTCCATTACTCATTGCACTCTTTCAAAGGAGACAGAAATGAGACTGAAGTTAATAAAGGACATTGAGACGGAAAAATTGATCTGATTTGGAGGAGCGGATAAAGGTGAGCCTGCTAAAAGCAAACAACCTGAAGCTCCTCTCTTCATAGACAGCATCCTGTCTGTCTGTACTTTGGCAAAACCATGTGTGGATAAACAAATATTTTATTTGATATTATATAAAAAAAAAAAATTTTTTTTTTTTTATCCTAAAAAGGCCAAACTCCAAAGACAATGTTTGCATCTCTGGCAAACCCTCTCAAAAGAACAAAAGAATGTGTTCATTTAAAACATTTGACATTATGACTCTACAAAGAGAAGGTATTAGGATCAGAAAATTGCTCAGCCAGAGCTCAATTTTAAAAAATTGATCCAGGCAGTTCTTGGACTATAATTTAAGATACATAACCATCTTTGTTGAGTTGTTGTTAGGTGCTGTTGAATTGGTTCTAGCTTATAGTGACACTATGCACAACAGAACATATGTGAAGAAGAACGTGACATCAGGATTGGAGGAAGACTCATTGACAACCCGTGATGTGCAGATGACACAACCTTGCTTGAAGAGGACTTGAAGCACTTACTGATGAAGATCAAAGACCACAGCCTTCAGTAGGGATTACACCCCAACATAATGAAAACCAAAGTTCTCACAACTGGACCAAGAAGCAACATCATAATAAATGGAGAAAAGATTGAAGTTGTCAAGGATTTCATTTTACTTGGATCCACACTCAATGCCCATGGAAGCAGCAGTCAAGAAATCAAACGATGTATTGCATGGGGCAAATCTGCTGCAAAAGACTTCTTTAAAGTGTTAAAAAAGCAAAGATATCACTTTGAGGATTAAGTGTGCCTGATCCCAGCCATGGTATTTTCGATAGCCTCCTATGCATGTGAAAGCTGGACAATGAATAAGGAGGACTGAAGAATTGATGCCTTGGAATTATGGTGCTGGCAAAGAATATTGCTCAACATACAGGTTGAATAAGTATGGTGAAAGGATAGAATCTGGATTTACACCATTTCTGATTTTAAACCACACAGTAACCCCTTGTTCTGTTTGAATGACTTCTTCTCGGTCTGTGTACAGGTTCCACATGAATGTAATTATCTTTGTTGTTGTTAGGTGCCGTCAAGCCGGTTCTGACTCATAGCAACCCTATGCACAACAGAGCAAACACTGTCTGGTCCTGCGTCATCCTCACAATTGTTGCTACACTTGAGCCCATTGTTGCAGCCACTGTGTCAATCCATCTTGTTGAGAGTTTTCCTGTTTTTTGCTGACCCTCTATTTTACCAACCATGATGTCCTTCTCCGGGGACTGATCCCTCCTGACAACATGTCCAAAGAATGTGAGATGCAGTCTCACCATCCTTTCTTCCAAGGAGCATTCTGATTGTACTTCCAATTATCTTTAGGGGCAAGTATGTACATGTCTGCAATTAGAAAGGGGCAAGTATGTACATGTCTGTCTATCTGCATTGCACATGCAGACAGGCTGAGCCTCAAACTTCCAGGCAGCCATAAGACAGCTAAGAATGAGACACACCCACTGGCATCAGCCGTTCCATGGTGCTACATTCATCTGTGATTGAGCCAGACACAAGATACACAGTGTTGGCAAAGTGAATGCCATAGTTATTATTTATAGAAAGTAAATGGTAAACAATAAGAACAGATTCTCCAAGGGGAAACTCTTACCCTCTCCCAAATTATCCATCCCATTCGTATGTTACTGGACAAGCATGCCAGTGGTTCAGGTCAGATGCTGTGCGCATGTCACCGCTGCCTCCGACTACCACCAAGCTGCTCAAGGCTTCTGCTCTGCCACTGGACCTCCCCTCACTGTCTGGGGGAAGACACTTCTCCAGGATCTTACAAGCCTCTGCCACTGGGCCCTTCTAAGCCTCTGCTGCAGGCTCCCACCACACAAGTATTATAGCTCTTTTAACTCTGCTGACAAGGATCCTGCCTGAAGGTGCTCAGCTCTCACTCCATGAGCTGGCAAGCCCACTGCAGCCAACTCACTCCATGGACTGCAAACCCGACACTGCTGTCGCTTGCCACCTTCAGTGTTTAAACTTTCTTCTGAGTCTGGGAGGTTCTCAGAGCAAGGACCCCAGGTCCTTTCTCCAAAGGACATGTTCCACTCCAGACTCTTCTTCTTGATGGTAGTGAGGTCTCCCTGAACCTCTGTGATGGGCCTCTATGTAAGGAAACACTTTGTCAATTTCAAGGCATGGACCTCCTACCGGGGCCACGAACTCAATTTGCATATTTCCAGCCAATCATTTTGTGAGAGTTACAAGACCATGGCTAGAAAGGCCATATAGAAGCGATTCATTGCACCACAGAGCACTAAAAAAATCTGTGTTTTGTGCAAATTAATTTTTAGTAAGTACATTTTACTTGTTTTTCTTCCTTCACATGAAACTATGGTGGTTCCATATTATCTTCCTCCTAGCCCTGGTGGCGCAGTAGTTAAGAGCTTGGTTGCTAACCAAAAGGTCGGCAGTTTGAATCCACCAGCCACTCATTGGAAACCCTATGGGGCAGTTCTACTCTGTCCTATAGGATCCCTAGCAGTCAGAATTGGCTCCATGGCAATGGGTTTGTTTTTGTTTTGTTTAGCACTCTTTTTTCAAGTCTAACCTTCACCCTTTCCCTTCTACCTCAACACTTCTCACCACTTGGCCTGTGCCTACCACCTCCTCCCTCCCCTTTTTTGGAAGGGTATCCAGAGTTGGTAACTTCTCACCATCACGATAACAATAACAAACACTGATATAAACCTCTTTACAAACTGATTTGACAGGCATGGCTTGTTTACTCCTAATAATCCTGTATGGTAAGTTATTTCAACTCTGAGAAGAAATTGAGGTCAGGAGAGGTGGCAAAGCAAGTAATATCAGATCTTGACGTGGTTCACCTTATCTTTTATTAATCTTCTGCTTTACCTATTGTACCACATTGTCTCCTCTGCAGAGAAATATCTTGTTTTGACCAATGGGTCCTGTAATCTGTATTTTAAAAGTCTTGATTCCAGATATTATTTGGGTTAGGACAATACTTTATGGAGATTCTTCTACAGTGTGTATGTCTATGCCAGGAAGAGCAGAAAAATGAAATAGTCTTGGTAGTTAAGAAACTGCTGAGTATCAACAAAAAAAAAAAAAAAAAAAGGAAAAGGGAAGGAAATATATTATTTAATATGAAAGTGAGAACATTTGAGTTACTAAAAAAAGCCATGATTTGAATAACTATGAGCCTACAATCCACAGTCTCAGGAAATCTTGCTAGTGAGATTCCCTGAAGGCTATTCTAGGACCTTGCTGAGCAATCAATGGAAAAAAACAGCTGAAAAAACAAAGGCAATTCTGTCAGTTCTCTGTTGTGGTCCGAGATAAATTTTGTGATATGAAGTACTGTTTAAAGTATCTGTTGTACTTTTGGGTTGTAGTTTTATACAGCTGATTTTTCTTAATTCTAAAAAAAGAACATTTATGGTTGAACCTTATGGAACTGTAGTTTTAGCCACATGTTAAAAAAAAATTTATTTTGCTTTTAGTGAAAGTTTTCAAGTCAGTCCCTCATACAAAAATTTATGTACACCTTGCTATATACTCCCAGTTGCTCTCCCCCTAATGAGACAGTACACTCCTCTCTCCACCCTGTATTTCTGTGTCCATTCAGCCGGCTTCGGTCCCCCTCTGCCTTCTCATCTCCCCTCGAGACAGGAGCTGTCCATATAGTCTCATGTGTCTACTTGATCCAAGAAGCTCACTCCTCACCAGTATCATTTTCTATTCTATAGTCCAGTCCAATCCCTGTCTGAAGAGTTGGCTTTGGGAATGATTCCTGTCCTGGGCTAACAGAAAGCCTGGGGACTATGACCTCTGGGGTCCTTCTAGTCTCAGTCAGACCATTAAGTTTGGTCTTTTTACAAGAATTTGAGGTCTGCATCTATGGCTCTCCTGCTCCTTCAGGGGTTCTCTGTTGTGTTCTCTGTCAGGGCTGGCCTTCGAAGCATTCAGTTTATTCAGGAAATTGCTTTTGGTTTAGTCCAGTTGTTCTGACCTCTCTTGTATTGTGTGTTATTCTTTCCCTTCACCTAAAATAGTTCTTGTCTACTATCTAATTAGTGACTACCCCTCTCCCTCCCTCCTTTCCTGCTCTTGTAACAATCAAAGAATATTTTCTTCTCTGTTTAAACTATTTCTCGAGTTCTTATAATAGTGTTCTTATACAATATTTGTCCCTTTACAACTGACTAATTTCACTCAGCATAATGCCTTCCAAATTCCTCCATGTTATGAAATGTTTCACAGATTCATCACTGTCCTTTATTGATGTGTAGTATTCCATTGTGTGAATATACCATAATTTATTTATCCATTCATCCATTGATGGGTACCTCGGTTTCTTCCATCTTTTTTGTTATTGTAAGCAGTGCTGCAATGAACATGGGTGTGCATATGTCTGTTCTTGTAAAGGCTCTTATTTCTCTAGGATATATTCCTAGGAGTGGGATACCTGGATCGTATGGTAATTCTATATCTAGCTTTTTAAGGAAGTGCCAAATCAATTTCCAAAGCGGTTGCACTGTTTTATATTCCCACCAGTAGTGTATAAGTGTTCCAGTCTCTCCACAACCTCTCCAACATTTACTGTTTTGTGTTTTTTGGACTAATGCCAACCTTGTTGGAGTGAGATGGAATCTCATTGTAGTTTTGATTTGCATTTCTCTAATGGCTAATGATAGTGAGTATTTCCTCATGTATCTGTTACCTACCCAGATGTTGTCTTCAGTGAAGTGCCTGTTCATCTTCTTTGCCCATTTTTTAACTGGGTTATTTGTCTTTTTGTTGTTGAGTTTTTGCAGTATCATGCAGATTTTAGAAAACAGAAGCTGATCGGAAATGTCATAGCTAAAAACTTCTTTTTCCCAGTCTGTAGGTAATCTTTTTATTCTTTTGGTGAAGTCTTTGGATGAGCATAGATGGTCAATTTTTAGGAGCTTCCAGTTATCTAGGTTCTCTTCTGGTATTTGTGCATTGTTAATAACAGTTCATATACTGTTTATGCCATGTATTAGGGCTCCTAGTGTTGTTCCTATTTTTTTCTTCCATGATCTTTATTGTTTTAGATATTATATGTACGTCTTTGATCCATTTTGAGTTAGTTTTTGTGTATGGTGTGAGGTATGGGTCTTGTGTCATTTTTTTGCAGATGGATATCCAGTTATGCCAGCACCATTTGTTAAAGAGACGGTCTTTTGCCCATTCAACAGACTTTGGGCCTTTGTCAAATATCAGCTGCTCATACGTGGATGGATTTATGTCTGGATTCTCAATTCTGTTCCATCGGTCTATGTGTCTGTTGTACCATTACCAGCCTGTTTTGATTACTGTGGTGGTATAATAGGTTCTAAAATCAGGTAGCGTGAGGCCTCCCACTTGGTCCTTTTTCAGCAATGCTTTACTTATCTGGGCCTCTTCCCTTTCCATATGAATTTGGTGCTTTGTTTCTCCATCTCATTGAAAAATGTCATTGGAATTTGGATGGGAATTGCATTGCATCTATAGATGGCTTTTGGTAGAATAGACATTTTTACAATGTTAAGTCTTCCTGTCCATGAGCAAGGTATGTTTTTTCACTTATGTAGGTCTCTTTTGGTTTCTTGCAGAAGTGTCTTGTAGTTTTCTTTGTATAGGTCTTTTATGTCTCTGGCAAGATTTATTCCTAAGTATTTTATCTTCTTGGGGGCTACTGTAAATGGTATTGATTTGGTGATTTCTTCTTCAATGTTCTTTTTGTTGGTGTAGAGGAATCCAACTGATTTTTGTATGTTTATCTTGCATCCTTATACTCTGCTGAACTCTTCTATCAGTTTCAGTAGTTTTCTTGAGGATTCTTTAGTGTTTTCTGTGTATAAGATCATGTCTTCTGCAAATAGAGATACTTTTACTTCTTCCTTACCAATATAAAAAAAAATTTTACCAATATGGATACCGTTTATTTCTTTATCTAGTCTAATTGCTCTGGCTAGGACTCCCAGCACAATGTTGAATAAGAGTGGTGACAAAGGGCATCCTTGTCTGGTTCCCATTCTCAAGGGGAATGCTTTCAGACTCTCTCCATTTAGGATGATGCTGGCTGCTGGCTTTGTATAAACACCCTTTATTATACTGAGGAATTTTCCTTCTATTCTACTTTACTGAGAGCTTTTATCATGAATAGGTGTTGAACTTTGTCAAATGCCTTTTCTGCCTCAATTGATAAAATCATGTGATTCTTGTCTTTTGTTTTATTTATATGACGGATTACATTGTTTTTCTAATGTTGAACCATCCCTGCATGCCTGGTATGAATCGCACTTGGTCACTGTGAATTATCTTTATGATGTGTTGTTGAATTCTACTGGCTAGCATTTTGTTGAGGATTTTTGCATCTAAGTTCATGAGGGATATAAGTCTGTAATTTTCTTTTTTTGTGGTATCTTTACCTGATTTTGGTATCAGGGATATGCTGGCTTCATAGAATAAGTTTGAGAGTATTCCATCCTTTTCTATGCTCTGAAATACCTTTAGTAGTAGTGGTATTAACTCTTCTCTGAAAGTTTGGTAGAACTCTCTAGCGAAGCCATCCGGGCCAGGGGTTTTTTTTTGTTGGCAGTTTTTTGATTACCTTTTCAATCTCTCCTTTTGTTATGGGTTTATTTAGCTGTTCTACCTCTGTATTACTTTAGGTAGGTAGTGTGTTTCTAGAAATTCATCCATTTCTTCTAGGTTTTCAAATGTGTTAGAGTACAATTTTTCGTAGTGGTCTGATATGTTCTTTTAATTTCCATTGGGTCTGTTGTGATATTGCCGATCTCATTTCTTATTTGGGTTATTTGCTTCCTCTCCTGTTATTCTCTCAGTTTGGCCAATACTTTGTCAATTTTGCTAATTTTTTCAAAGAACCAGCTTTTGGTCTTGTTAACTCTTTCAATTGTTTTTCTGTTCTCTGTCTCATTTAATTCTGCTTTAATTTTTATTTGCTTTCTTCTGGTGCCTGAGGGTTTCTTTTGTTGCTCTCTTTCTATTTGTTCAAGTTGTAGGGATAGTTCTTTGATTTTGGCCTTTTCTTCTTTTTGTATGTGTGCATTTATGGATTTAAATTGACCTCTGAGCACTGCTTTTGCTGTGTCCCAAAGGTTCTGATAGGAAGTGTTTTCCTTCTCATTGGATTCTATGAATTTCTTTATTCTATCCTTAATGTCTTCTATAACCCAGTCGTTTTTGAGAAAGGCATTGTTCAGTTTCCAAGTGTTGGATTTCTTTTCCCTGCTTTTTCTGTTATTGATTTCTACTTTTATAGCCTTACGGTCAGAGAAGATGCTTTGTAATGTTTCGGGTTCTGCTAAGGCTTGCTTTATGACCTAATATGTGGTCTGTTTGGGAGAATGTTCCATGTGCATTGGAGAAGAAGGTATACTTGGCTGCTGTTCGGTAGAGTTTTCTGTATATGTCTATGAGGCTAAGTTGGCTGACTGTGGCATTTAGATCTTCTGGGTCTTTACTAAGCGTCTTTCTGGCTGTTATCTCGTTCACTGAAAGTGGTATGTTGAAGTCTCCTATTGTTATTGTGGAGCTTTCTATCTCACTTTTCAATGCTGTTAGAGTTTGTTTTATGTATCTTGAAGCCCTGTCATTTGGTGCATAAATATTTAATATGGCTATACGCTCCTGGTATATTGTCCCTTTAATCATTATATAGTGTCCTTACTTATCCTTTGTGGTGGATTTAACTTTAAGGTCTATTTTGTTAGAAATTAATATTGCCACTCCTGCTCTTATTGATTGTTATTTGCTTGATATATTTTTTCCATCCTTTGAGTTTTAGTTTGTTTGTGTCTCGAAGTCTAAGGTGTGTCTCTTGTAGCCAGCATATAGATGGATCTTTTTTTTTTTTAGTTCATTCTGTCACTCTGTCTCTTTATTGGTGCATTTAGCCTATTTACATTCAGTGTAATTATGGATAGGTATGAGTTTAGTGCTGTCATTTTGATGCCTTTTTTTGTGTGTTGACAGTTTCTTTTTCCCACTTAATTTCTTGTGCTGAGTAGTTTATCTTTACCTATTGTGTTTTCCTCTTTTTCATTGCTGATTTTGTTTCTGCTGAGTCTTTTTTTCTTGTGTTTTATTTTGGTGAATAGGATTGTTATTCTCCTTTGTGGTTACGTTAATATTTACCCCTAATTTTCTAAGTTTAAACCCAACTTTTATTTCTTCATATCGCCTTGACTTCCCTTTCCATATGAAAGATCTATGACTACATTTCTTAGCCCCTCTTTATTGTTTTAATGTTGTCTTCTTTTACATAATGGCATCACTGTTTGCCTGTTTTGAGCATTTTTAAAAAGTCTTTAATTATTTTTGTGATTTCCCTGTCTGGGTTGACATCTGGTTGCTCTGTCCAGTGTTCTAGTCTTGGGTTGATATCTGATATTATTGATTTTCTAACGAGAGAACTCCCTTTAGTATTTCTTGTAGTTTTGGTTTGGTTTTTACAAATTCTCTAAACTTCTGTTTATCTGGAAATGTCTTAATTTTGCCTTCATATTTGAAAGAGAAAGTTTTGCTGGCTATATGATTCTTGCTTTTCTTGGAAAACTTGGTTTTGGAATCCATGCTGTGAGGAAGCTCAAGTAGCTTGTGGAGAGCACAATTTAAAGAGGAATCAAAGTACTTGGTCCATAGTCCTGCCTGAATTCCCAGTTGACACTCAGCACCCATTATACAGCCATATGAATGAGCCGTTTTGAAAGTGGATCCATGAGCCCCTAGTAGAGCTGCTTCAGCTAATTTAGCATGACGCAGAGGTAAGTTGCTCTCATTAAGACCTGCCCAAATTACAGATTTAGGAGCACAATAAGTGATTTTTGTTTTAAGCCAGTAAGTCCTGGAGCGGTTTTTTATGCAGCAATAGATAATTAATTCATTTTATATATTGCTCATAGATTATAAAGTTTTGATTTGTAAGTCTTATACATTGCCTGACCTAGCCCCTCACTGTGGAGATGAGGAAACAAGCCCCAAGAAATTAAATGACCAGTCTAGGGTTCAATTAGATTTCAGACATACTCTTACTGTGCTCGTTTGGCTGGAGGAAGAGGGTTTGAAGGAAAGAGTCCTGGATCTGAAATGAGAAGACTGAATTTGTGGTCTAGCTCTACCACTTAAGAGCGAGGTGACTTGGGCAAGAGACTTATTCTTCTGGACCCCAGTTTCTTCTTTGGTTAAATGGGAATACTAATAACAAACTTATATTTGTCTTACTTCTCTACACCCCAAATTCATTTTTTCATTTACTTATTCAATAATCATTTATAGATGAACTACAATGCACCATGCCCTATGTGAGCAATGAACATACAAAGATCAACGTGACAAATTTCTTATTCTCATGGAGTTCATAGCTTACTAGGGGAGCCAGTGACATAATGAAGTTATTGTAAAAAGAACTTAAAGAGAACTCCTGAAAAAGAACTCCCAAAAAAGAGCTCAAATACTTGAAAGAGAACCTTCCAAGTGATTAAATCAAAATCTAACAGGATTGGGTTGTAATTTAGAAAGATCTGGAGCAGTGTGGGGTATGGACTTTGGAGGTAGGTGGTGAAGAGGCAGGAAAAAAGAAGGCAGGATACAGGCTGTCTGGATGTCTGGTAGGATGCTATATGTAAAAGTCCAGATGAGACTTGATGAGGGCCTGAACTAAGGCAGAAGCAGAAGGAAAGGGGACAGAAAGACTCAGAGGAAGGAAGTGATATTAGTGTAGAAGGACTGTCACAGATCCCTGTACTGTGCTCTGCAAGGTCTTCAATGGGCTGTGGGCCCTTGGTACCTAGACACTTCTAAGAAAAGGGTGGCCTTTCCTCTTCAGGGACATTAAGGAAAAGCACAACCTTAAGTTTTCCTCCATCAGCTTCTCTCTAGGCAAAAGAGAGTCAACTGGAATGGCTTGAAAAGAGGATTTGCTTGCTCATTCCCCACAAAAAGTGAGATCTACTGAAACCTAGGTGAGCTGATTGAAAATGGCAACATCAAAATGATCATCACTGCCTTAGGGAGATTGGCCGCTCATTGCTTTAACTCAGGAAACACTCAGAACTGACCACAAGTTTGGATAGTATGGGTTCCTCAGATGGGCAAACATCGGAAAGAAGGAAAGATATTTACAAAGGCACAGAGATGTAAAACAATTTTGTGTTGACTTATTTGCAAGAGCTTGAGATATGGAATGATGGAAAATAAGATTGAAGAGAGAGGCAAGGGCTGGATTTTGTATCCTATTCAAAGGAGTTGGGATATAGAAGAAAGGAATCCCAGAAATTATTCAGTCAAGGAAGAGCCAGGATCCGGGCATAATTTAGAAAGACCTGAATGTGTGTGGAGTAGGGGCAGATTATCCAATAAGCAAGGTAAGCACGGGCTTACTTGTGCTTATTAAATGTAGTGAACATGATATGGTGAAACCCTTCTAAAATTGTTGATGAGATAAAACCCATGTGAAATGGGGTTAGTAAGTAAACCTGTAGTAAATCAGTATAGGTTAGTAAGTTAGGACAAGTAAGCCTACCTTTACCTTGCTTATTGGGTCATCCGCCCCTGTCAGGGATTGTAAATTTGAAAAGAGGCTTCGATTCTGTAGGAAGGTGCTGTGAATTTGGGAGAGAGACAGATGCCAGCCATACTGAGAGGCAGAATCTTTGATGTGGTGAAAAAATGTGAAATTGTTCACTACAGATTAGTAAGTGAGTTCAAGTAAGCCCGTGTTTACCTTGTTTATTGAGTAATTTGCCCCTGACCTGACTGTGGAAGATCTGGAAACCCTGGTGGCATAGAGGTGTGCTACAGCTTCTAACCAAAATGTCAGCAGTTTGAATCCACCAGGAGCTCCTTGGAAACTCTGTGGGGCAGTTCTACTCTGTCCTATAGGGTTGCTATGAGTCGGAATCAACTCGACGGCAGTGGGTTTTGTTTGGTTTTTGGGTGGAAGATGGGTTGTGGTCTACAGTATGCCTGTTAAAGTTGAGACGTGTATTCTTTCCCCAGCAAGAATACATGAAGGGATAATAAGGGTGTTTGCATTATGAGCAAGGATCAGGACTTCATTACCTTGTCATCTTTCATCATGGATATACCTTCTTTATACCAGCCTCTCAGCTCTTGCCTGAGAATCATTGGTCCTTGTCCCAGGTGGAACAGCAGAGAACAGGGGGTTTCTGTGGAGCTCCATTAATCACCAAGGAGAGGCAGCTGCCTATAAAATCCACATGGAGTGGATCTAGGTAAGTTGAAAGTGTGGCTGAAACCCAATGAACACCTCACTCTAATTTTGCCCTCCCTGCCCTTGGGTGAAAATGAGTCAAGCAAAGGAATACTCAGGCAGAATGTTGGGGCCGAGGCTGGTCCTTTATAGAGAAGGAGGCTCTGTGGTAGTTATTAAAGAGAAAGGTGGGTATCCAAGGGGTTCTGGAAGTTTCTGAATTTTTTTCTGATTTGGATGACTCCATTATTTTGCTCTATCTCCAAGCCGGTTCTCTAGCACAATAATTTGTTTCTCTTCTTCAGAAAATCTATCACTATGCTTGATAGAGTACTTAATACTTAAAATTTGCAGATAAACTATTTTACTTAAAAAGGTTAAATAGGAATGAGGAAGCAAGACTTGACCACTGTGGGTAGAAAGACGGTTCAGTAATTTATGCAATTATTGACTCTCTGGTCCAAAAGGCATTTGAAGAAAGATCCAGTGCCTCTGACTTGATTCCCCTGTATGACTCCGAGCAGCAGTTGCCCTGCCTGTGAATACACATAGCGTGGGAATCTCACTACCTTCTTGAGCAGCCCACCTCTGGCTGGTTCCTGACTGAAACCTGCTTCCGGTCATGGCCACCACTGCTCATAATTCCACTTTTTTTTCTCATTGCAGAGCAAGAGGGACAAACAACAAGGGCAAAAGCATAGATCCTTTTGACTCCTAGAAACACTAGGACTAGTGCCATGTGTTTTGCAATAATCTCGCCTTGTGATTGAATTTGCTGCCCTTTGCAAACAGTTGCTCTGTCCCCTCTTTGCCTCTGCCTTTCCTTCCCTTTCGCCCACTCGCCTAATGTGCAAAATATGTAGAATCTGGTTTTTACCAACAGTAACATAAAATACTTGATTCTTAAGCCATTTTCAATATGGAAAACCACATGTTATCCTATCCTGAGCATCAGATTAAGGTCTAATTTTCTTGGAATTGAACTTCGGAGGATTTTTTGTTTGTACGTTTTTGTTTTTCTGGCAAGAATCTGCACCTTTTCTGAGAAGGACCTGGTGGAGAGGGAATATCCAGAATTCCTGTCTCTAGGATCCTTGACTATCATATTAGGACTAAATCCTTTTGCTACTAAGGAGTGTGCCCAAATAAATTTAACAGAATGACAGATTGGTCACAATTCAAGATACTATTTTAAAAGTTCAAGAAGCAGTTTTGAGTTATTACCCCTTAGTGATGTCCCTTCCTCCCTCTGTATAATAAATGAGTGGGTGGGTGGATGTGTGCAGCAAAATCTGGGAGCTGAAGTTAATGGAATTGTTCTTGTGTGGTTAGGTCTTTTTTTTTTTTTTTTAATGGTTGTGTTGTTCCTACCCTTCTAGTCTTCTTTTGACCAACTCCTTCCCCATCTCTTCACCCTAAACCCCCCAAAACCACAACCACAGTCAAATAGTTAAGCACATGAAACAAATAAAACCGTCTCTGTGTGAATATGCCTCTCTGGTCACGCCATCCCTGTGAGAGACGCCTTGCTCGTAAACAGTAAGAGGTAGAATTTCTCTAGTGAGCCAGGCACACAGCAGACTCTGTACCCACAGGGCAGAAGGGAGAGGGAAGGCCAGCGCCTCTGGAATGCTTTGGGCCTGTTGATTCTTGGAAGCTGGGGGGAAGGTGGGGCAAAGGCACTCCCAGGAGTTCTGGCACGACTCAGAAGGGAGAGGAAGAAAAATTTCCCATTTTTTTAGCCATTAGGGCCATTTGTTCATTGAACAAAATTTGTGACTTGGTGTTTTGGGCTTTTGGCTGAACTAGAGTGAGAGAGATCTGAGATTGCAGATCTGACATGACCATAAACAAAAAACCCAAACTTTTAAGGAGCCCTTTAAAACATACTCTCCTGCCTCAGAATACTAGAGCTCCAGCTAAAATCTAACTAAAAGGTTAAGTTCTAAAATGATAGTTCTGCAGTTTGCAAATTTCCTGTCATCAGTTCTAGCATGGGGTGACAAGGTTGCTGGTGAACACTAAAACTTGCCTGGGAAGCTTTTAGAAAATTTTATTGTCTGAGGCCCGCCTAAGATCAATGAAACCAGAAATTCTACCAGATGAGGTACAAGTTCCTGAATTTAACGCACAACCAGGATCGAGAACCATCGCTTAGATGAACCAACAGGTTGACAAGAATTTCTAGAAATTTCCTCAGTGTTAACATTGTGCTATAATGTGGGAGTAGAGTTAAACAGACAACATGGACCTCAGTGAAGGAACTGACAACAGCTTGTAGGGATCTGTGGAGAGCTCAGCCTGAAGGAGGAAAACCAGGAGAGAACAGAGTCATAGAAGACCAAGGAGGAGGGTGTTTCAAGGACTATGGCCTGGTCAACTGAGTCTGGCACTGTAGGGCCATCCTATAATAAAATGATTTAAAATCTCTCTTAGGTTTGACAACAGGAGGATTATTGGTGACCTTGATGAAATCAGTTGCGGTGAGACTTCAGTTGACTGAGGAAATAAGGAAATAAAGACAAGTGGGGACTGCAGTTTTAAAAATTCTGGCTGTGAAGTGACACAGTCTTAAAAGGGGATATAGGGTCTACGAAGATTTTTTTTTAATAGAAAAATGGGTGAGATCTGAGTGTATGCATATACTAAGGGGTAGGGAGTGGATGAAGATATAGGGGAGAATGAACAGTGGATGAAACATGTTTCCTGCGAATATGAAAGGGATGGGATCCAGAGCATAGGCCAAGGCTTAGCCTTGAACAGGAAGAAAGAAGAGACTCCACTGCCATTATAACAGGAGGAAGATGTAATTGCTGGTGTGGACGAGTAAATGTTTAGGCATGAACTTGGAGACATGTTTCCCTGATGGTCTATAATTCATTCTGAAGTGGAGATAAGGTTAGTTACAGAATTCTTTAGTAAGCTTTTTCCCTCTGAGGGCTTCTGGAACTATAGAGGTAGAGTGACAGCCAGGGTTGAGTATGTCCTCATTTCTAGGTTACTCCCTTCTGACACATGGAACAGGGGTGGCTACTCTGACACACATTGGGTTACCATGAGTTGGAGTCAACTTGATGGCAACTGGTGTTTTTATGCCTTTTATGCCTGGAAGGAACTGAGTTGGGGCAGGATGGGGTGGGGGCACTTTGTCCTCTCTATGTGACTCTTCATTTCTCATTGTCCCCTACTTTCCCCTCCCCACTCCCCTGCCTCTTGTGGACCACAGAACCATTCTATCTTCTATATCTTCATTGTTCCTTTTTTTCTTTCCCTTGAGTAAGAATATCAACCTTCAATTGGTCATCACTTAGATGTCTTTCTGGGTTTTTGCATGAATGCTAATAGTCAGGTAGTTAGTCAACATCAGTAGTTAATCAGTGTCCTAGAGGTCATTACACACTCTTAGAAACATTTATAGACTTCTCAAAACAGGCCTGAATTATACAACAAGCAGAAACAACACTATTATGAGGAGCCAGCCTTCTAGCCCAGTGTTCTTTCATCTTCACCTTACAATTTCTGTAAACTTCTCAAAATTCAGGCCTGGGAAAGATGTGGCAAAGGCCCCTGAAAGATGGGCTCAAAATGTCGTAGGCAACAGCTCCCAAAGGGTAACTTGATATCAGCTTTCTCCTTAATGAGCCGTAGGCCTGGCTCACTTAACATCCTGCTTGAATCAAGCAGATTTTGGGCTCAGTTCTTTTGCAACTAGGTGTTGGCATGATGATTCACTCAATGGAGAAATTGGGTTAATAGCATTTTAAGATTTTTGCAGCCTGTATTTGAAGCTATATTACAGGGTCTTATCAAACCAAGGCTTTTTATTTTTCTCCAGTAACTCTATCACAGTACCTGTTTTGAAACAGAGTAGGTAATGGCTCTTTGAGGTAAATTCCAATTTTAAGTAGCATTAAATGTGGCTGTGCCCAGTTCTTTCATTTTAATTTATGATAATTTGGTTCAAAATTTTACATAAACCAGATACTATGTCTGGACATAGCAAACAGGAAGATATCCATTATTCTCTATGCTGATAACAGGTCCTACACTGAATGGTTGGATTCTGCCTGGAGGAACAGCTCAGTATCGTGTGTCAACTTTAGAAAGCATTCCTGTTAAATGGAGCTACAAAACTCAGTTAAGTAGATTAGTTATGTTTTGGCGGTGCTGGGCTGGTGATACATACTTTGGAACCAACTCCTCCCTGTTAGCCATTGGGATTCAATTCTGCTCTAAATTAAAGGTTCCACATGAGCCGTATTAAAGTTCCTAAGTGGCAGGGGCAGATGGTTGCTAGATTCTGCCCTAAAAATCTTTCAGAACAAGGATATCACCAAGTGTTGCAGATGTGGAAATGTAGGGCTTCACTGTACTTGGTAGTGCCTTGGATCCATAGCTGCTTTTTTGAGAAAAGTCTTACTTATAGGCGTTTTTGGCCCACTCTGTGTTAAAGTCACACCGCTGGGCAAGAGCATAAACCACACCCTTTAATTTCCTTAATCATCGACATGATTTGGCATCTATAGCATATGAATCTCCTTCTAATCAGCCCCAGGGAATAGGAAGGAAAATTATGAACTCAAGTTTGGATTGTTTTCTATAGAAACCTTGCTAATGCCCTGAAGAGAAAAATGATATGTGAGAAGTACAGCCAAGGAGAGAGGCTAACCACTCAGTCCTTGAGCTCTTGCCTGATACTGAATTGCCGTGCCCAAAACTAGGTGATGCAGTGTATTGCTGTGGCTCCACACAGAAAACACTGCCCACATTGACACCTAGCAGCATTCTTTTAACTTCTGTTGAGGCGTTCTATAAGAAATAGCCATGAAGGTTTTTTCCTTTTTTTTTTTTTTTGGTAACACTGCAATAAAGCACACTCTGTGTGCTGTTACTCTGGACACACAGCTATATGCAGTACATTGTTTTCAAAAGTCCAAGCTAGGAAAGAAAAGTCTTCTGAAAGGTACTTTGCTTCCTTTTTTTGTTTTTTATTACCCTATGAATTTCTTTCGATCATGTTTGATCAACATGCAATTGAGATGCATTGATAATCACTGGTCATTGGAATGTGAAAGCTGGAAACAAAGAAGAAGGATCAGTAGCAGGAAAATACAGCCTTGGCGATAGAAACAATGCGGAGATCAAATGACAGAATTTTGCAAGACCAATGACTTCTTCACTGAAAATACCTTCTTTCACCAACATAAATGGCAACTATACACATGGACCTCCCCAGATGGAACATCAGAAATCAAATTGACTACATCTGTGGAAAGAGACGATGGAAAAGTTCAATATCAACAGTGAGAACAAGGCCAGGGGTCGACTGTGGAACAGACCATCAATTGCTCATATGCAAGTTCAAGCTGAAACTGAAGAAAATCAAAGCAAGTCCATGAGAGCCAAAATATGACCTTGAGTATATCCCACTTGAATTTAGAAACCATTTCAAGAATAGATTTGACACATTGAACACTAGTGACCGAAGACCAGATGAGTTGTGGAATGACACCAAGGACATCATCCATGAAGAAAGCAAGAGGTCATTGAAAAGACAGGAAAGAAAGAAAAGACCAAGACGGATGTCAGAGGAGACTCTGAAACTTGCTCTCGAATGTCGAGCAGCTAAAGGAAAAGGAAGAATTGATGAAGTAAAAGAACTGAACAGAAGATTTCAAAGGGCAGCTTGAGAAGACAAAGTAAAGTATTGTAACGACATGTGCAAAGAGCTGGAAATAGAACACCAAAAGGGAAGAACACGCTTGGCATTTCTCAAGCTGAAAGAACTGAAGAAAAAATTCAAGCCTTGAGTTGCAATAGTGAAGGATTCTATGGGGAAAATATTAAACAATGCAGGAAGCATCAAAAGGAGATGAAAGGAATACACAGAGTCATTATACCAAAAAGAATTAGTCGATGTTCAACCGTTTCAAGAGGTGGCATATGATCAGGAACTGATGGTACTGAAGGAAGAAGTCCAAGCTGCTCTGGAAGCATTGGCGAAAAACATGGCTCCAGGAATTGATGGAATGTTAATTGAGATGTTTCAACAAACAGATGCAGCATTGGAGGTGCTCACTCGTCTATGCCAAGAAATATGGAAGACAGCTTCCTGGCCAACTGACTGGAAGAGATCCATATTTATGCCTATTCCCAAGAAAGGTGATCCAACAAAATGTGGAAATTATAGAGCAGTATCATTAATATCACACACAAGCAAAATTTTGCTGAAGATCATCCAAAAATGGCTGCAGCAGTATATCGACAGGGAACTGCCAGAAATTCAGGCCGGTTTTGGAAGAGGACGTGGAACCAGGGATATCATTGCTGATGTCAGATGGATCTTGGCTGAAAGCAGAGAATACCAGAAGGATGTTTACCTGTGTTTTAAACTATGCAAAGGCATTCGACTGTGTGGATCATAACAAATTATGGATAACATTGGAAAGAATGGGAATTCCAGAACACTTAATTGTGCTCATGAAGAACCTTTACATAGATCAAGAGGCAGTTGTTTGGACAGAACAAGGGGATACTGATTGGTTTAAAGTCAAGAAAGATGTGCATGAGGGTTGTATTCTTTCACCATACTTATTCAGTCTGTATGCTGAGCAAATAATACAAGAAGCTGGACTAGATGAAGAAGAACAGGGCATCAGGATTGGAGGAAGACTCATTAACAACCTGCATTATGCGGACGACACAACCTTGCTTGCTGAAAGTGAAGAGGGCTTTTGAAGCACTTACTAATGAAGATCAAAGACCACAGCCTTCAGTATGGATTGCACCTGAACATAAAGGAAACAAAAATCCTCACGACTGGGCCAATGAGCAACGTCATGATAAACGGAGAAAAGGTCGAAGTTGTCAAGGATTTCATTTTTCTTGGATCCACAATCCACAGCCATGGAAGCAGCAGTCAAGAAATCAAAAGACACATTGCATTGGGTAAATCTGCTGCAAAGGACCTCTTTAAAATGTTGAAGAGCAAAGAAGTCACCTTGAAGACTAAGGTGCGCCTGACCCAAGCCATGGTATTTTCAATCACATCATATGCATGTGAAAGCTGGACAATGAATAAGGAAGACCGAAGAAGAATTGACACCTTTGAATTGTGGTGTTGGCAAAAAATATTGAATATACCATGGACTGCCAAAAGTTCGAATAAATCTGTCTTGGAAGAAGTATAACCAGAATGCTCTTTAGAAGCAAGGATGGCGAGACTGTATCTTACATACTTTGGACATGTTGTCAGGAGGGATCAGTCCCTGGAGAAGGACATCATTCTTGGCAGAGTACAGCGTCAGCAGAAAAGAGGAAGACCCTCAATGAGGTAAATTTACAGTGACTGCAACAATAAGCTCAAGCATAACAACCATTGTAAGGATGGCTCAGAACCAAGCAGTGTTTTGTTCTGTCGTACATAGGGTCGCTATGAGTTGGAACTGACTCGAAGGCACCTAACAACAACACCACGAATTTCTTTGCTTTTGCATTGGCTGTCAGGAAGGTCAGTTTTAAACACAATCATTCTTTTTTTTTTTTGTTCTTCTTGTGTTAAAATTTATCATACTTTAGGTGAAAGTTTACAGGACAAAGTAATTTCTCATTCAAAATTTATACACAAATTGTTTTGTGACATTCATTGGTTGCGATCCCCGCAACGTGTTAGCACTCTCCCCCTTTCCCTTTCCACCCCTGGTTCCCTGTGTCTATTCCTCCAGTTTTCCTGTCCCTTCCTGCCTTCTCCTCTTGCTTTTGGGGAAGTGTTGCCCATTTGGTCTCCTATATTTGATTAAACTAAGCAGCACATTCCTCACATGTGTTATCATTTATTTTATAGGACTGTCTCATCTTCGGCTGAAGGTGGATTTCGGGAGCAGTTTCAGCTCTGAGTTAGCAGGGTGTCTGGGGACCATAGCCTTGGAGGGTTCTCCAGTCTCGGTCAGGCTAGTAAGTCTTGTCATTTTTTGTGAATTTGAATTTTAGTCTACAGTTTTCTCTGGCTGTGTCCAGGAACCTGTGTTGTGAGGCCTGTCAGAGCAGTTGGTGGTGGTAGGTGGGCACCATCTAGTTGTGCTGAACTCAGTCTGGTGGAGGCTGTGGTTCACGTGGTCTGTTAGTCTTTTGGACTAATATTTTCCTCGTGTCTTTAGTTTTCTTCATTCTCCTTTGTTCCGGAGAGGACGGGACCAATAGATGTATCTTAGGTGGCTGCTCATAAGCTTTTAAGGCCCCAGACACTACTTGCTGAAGTAGGATGTAGAACACTTTCTTTAAGAACTATGTTATGCCAGTTGCCCTAGGTATTCCCCAAGACCATGGTCCCCAGCCCACATTCCAATAACTCAGTCCCTCAAGGAGTTTGGATATGTTTAGGAAGCTTCTATGACTTTGCCTTCATCAAGTTGTGCTGACTTCCCCCGTATTGTGTGCTGTCTTTCACCAAAGTTAACACTTGTCTACTACCTAATTAGTGATTTCCCCTCCCCACCCCTCCTTATATCCATCAAACATTGCTTTTGTCTGTGTGTAAACCTTTTCTTGGGTTTTTATATTAGTGGTCTCACACAATCTTTGTCCTTTTGTGATTGACTTATTTCACTCAGAGTCATCCATGTTGTGAGATGGTTCACAGATTCATCATTTTTTATTGTTGTGTAGTATTCCATTGTGTGTATATACCGTAATTTGTTTATGTATTCGTCTGTTGATGAGCACTTAGGTTGTTTCCATCTTTTTGCTATTATGAACAACGCTGCAATGGACATGGTTGTGCATATGTCTATTTGTGCGACAGCTCTTGTTTCTCTAGGATATATTCCTAGGAGTGGGATTGCTGGTATGGTGTTTTTTTTCTTGCTTTTTAAGGAAGCTCCATATTGTTTCCCACAGTGGTTGTACCATTTTACATCCCCACCAGCAGTGCGTAAGAGTTCCAATATCCCTGCGACCTCTCCAACATTTGTTATTTTCTGTTTTTTTTTTTTTTTAATTGGTGCCAGTAATATCGGGGTGAGATGTTATCTCATTGTAGTTTTGATATGCATTTCTCTAATGGCTAATGATTGCAAGCATTTCCTCATGTGTCTGTTAGCTGCCTAAATGTTTCCTTTGCTGAAGTGTCTGTTCATATCCTTTGCCCATTTTTTAAAATTGGGTTGTTTGTCTTTTTGCTGTTGAGGTGTCAAAGCATTCCATAGATTTTAGAGATTAGACCCTGGTCGTATATGTTGTAGCCAAAGTTTTTTCCCTTTTTACTCTTTTGGTAAACATAAGTGTTTAATTTTTAGGAGCTCCCAGTTATCTAGTTTATCTTTTGCTGTTCGTGCATTGTTAGTTATGGTTCGTATTGTACTTATGCCATGTATTGGGCCCCTAGCATTGTCACTATTTTTTCTTCCATGATCTTTATCAATTTAGGTTTTATATTTAGGTCTTTGATCCATTTTGAGTTAATTTTTGTGTATGGTGTGAAGTCTAAGTCCTATTTCATTTTTTCACAGATGGACATCCAGTTTTGCCAGTACCATTTGTTAAAAAGACTGTATTTTCCCCATTTAGTGAACTTTGATCCTTTGTCAAAGATCAGCTTACCATACGTGAATGGATTTACGTCTGGGTTCTTTATTGCAATCATTCTTTTTAATCTAATATTTTTTGGATATTGATATTTGCTGATCCTGTTTTATACTTGTTTTTATAAACAGCTTTATTAAGGTATAATTTACATACCATAAAATTTCATCTATTTAAACCGTACAATTTAAAGACTTTGTAAATTTGCAGAGTGTGCAACCACCATTACAATCCAATTTTAGAATATTTTAGAATATTTTCATCATCCCCAGAAGATTCCCTCTCCCCAGGCCTAAGCTACAAATCATCTATTTTCTACCTCTTACAGACTCATCTGTTCTGGACATTTTATATAAATGGACAAAGCATGTAATATGTAGTCTTTGTGATGGGCTACTTTCACTGAGCGTGATATTTTCAAGGTTCACCCATGTTGCACTGCGAATCAGTACTTCGTTCTTTTTTGTTGCTAAGTACTCCATTGTATGGATCTATCACATTTTGCTTATACATTCACCAGTTGAAGGGTATCTGGATTGTTTCCAGATTTTGGCTATTATGAATAATTCTGATGTGAACATTCATGTCCTAGTCCTTGTATATTTTCATTTCTTCTTGGATAGATATGCATATCTTGTGTCCTTATAGTTTCAGAATGAGGTGGCAATATGGCTGGTGAGCAATAAAATTCACCTGGAATTGCTTGGCCTTAGGTAAATTTATTTTTAACTTTTTAAGAAACTGCCCATCTCTTTTCCAAAGTAGCTGCAGTGTTTTGCATTTCCTCTAGCAATGCACGAGGGTTTAAGTTTTTGTCTGTCCTCACCAACACTTATTATTGTCTGCACGTTGGGCTATAGTGATTCTAGTAGGTGCGAAGTTATATACATTGTGATTTAATTGGCATTTCCCTAGTGACTAAGTATGTTGAGCACATTTTCATGTGCTTATTGGATGGTCATTTATTTTCTTTAATGAAATGTCTATTCAAATCTCTTGCCTATTTTGGTATTGGGTTGTCTTACTATTGAATTGTAAGTGTTCTTAATATATTCTGGATGTAAGTCCTTAATCAGATGTATACTTTGCAAATATTTTCTGTTGGTTGTCTTTTCACTGTCTTGATGGTGTCTTTTGAAGTACAAAATTTTTAAATTTTGATGAAATCCAATTAACTAATTTTGATTTTATAGATTGGTATCATATCTAAGAAATCTTTGCCTAACTCAAAGTCTCCTATGTCTTCTTGTAAAAGTTGTTTTGTTTTAGCTCTTATATTTAGCTCTATGATTAATTGTGAATTAACTTTTATTTACAATGTGAAGTAAAAGTCTAAAATAATCCTTTTCCCTGTGGATATCTAAGTGTCTCAACACTGTTTGTTGAAAAGATGGCCGTGTATTGTTGACTCTGCTTTTATTACATTTGTGCCTTCCAGGAAAAGGTGAAGTAAGAAGGGCAGGCATAAAGAATCAATGTCTGAATGAAGACGAAGAGACTCGTGTGTAGAAATTTTAAACACATGTATCTCTGAAAGAATGAGCATCTGGCTTTTTTTTTTTTAGTAATATTTTAATGTGTTTTAGGTGAAAGTTTACACAGCAAATTAGGCTATCCTTTAGCAATTTTTATACAAATTGTTCTGTGCCATTGGTTACGATTTTCACAATGTGTCAGCATTCTCCTTATTTCTATTCTGTTTGTTTTGTTTCCATTGATCTGGCCTCCCTTCCCCTCCTTGCGGTCTCGTCTTTGCTTTTGGTTAACTACTGACTGTTTGGTTTCATATAGTTAATTGTTTAAGGAAGCACTTTGCTCACGGGTGATATTGTTTATTTTATAAGCCAATCTATTATTTGGCTGAAAGGTGACCTGCAGAAATAGCTCCAAGTTAAAAGGGCATTTTAGGGTGATAATCTCAGGGGTTCCTCTCGTCTCAATTGGCCTAGTAGGTCTGGCCTTTTTTTCGGAATTTTACTTTTGTTCTACATTTTTCTACCATTGTATCTGGGACCTTCTATTGAATAATCTGTAATGACAGCAGGGCGTCATCTAGTTCTTCTGATTTCAGGTTTGAAGAGGTTGTAATTCGTGTGGGCTATTAGTCCCAGGGGCTAATTTCTTCTTTGAGCCTTTGATCCCCTTCACTCTCTTTTGCTCCATATAAGTAGAGACCAATAGTTATATCTTAAATGCCTGCTTGCAAGCTTTTAAGACCCCAGATGCTACTCACCAAATTTAGATGTAGAACATTATCTTTGTGAACTATGTGATGCCAATTGACTAAGCTGTCCCCTAAGACTGTGGTCCCAAGCCTTTGGATTCAGTAAACCAATCCTGTGAGTTGTTAGGATATGTCTAGGAAGGCTCTGTAACTGTGCCCCGTAGGTGGTTTGTTATATATGTGAATATGTATGCAACATGCACTAAGGTGTCTATACGTATGCCTACAGATACACCTATACATGTATGTGCGTTTACTTGCATGTGCTTTCCTATAAACATAGATGCATCCCTATTTACCTATACAACCACATACATATATTTTGGTTGTTTTTACTGTTGTTTCAAAACTGTATATGTTATAGCATTTACTGGAATTGTCCCTTTTTCTCATGCACTTCTTAATGTCTTTATTTTCCTTGATCAAGTTGTGCTGACTTTATCCACATTTGGGGTTGCCCTTCCCATCACCAAAAGTAACAAATGTCTACTGTTTAGAAAGTGATTACCCCTCCTTCTCCCTCCCATCACTGGTAACCATCAAAGAACTTTGCTTTCTGTGTGTGTATCTATTATTGACTTTTTATAATAGTGGAACCATGCAATATTTGTCTTCTTGTAATTAACTTATTTTACTCACCATAATCCTCCAGATGCTTCATGTGATGTTTCATGGGCTCCTCATTATTCTTTACTGTTGCATAATATTCCATTGTGTGTATATACCAGAATTTGTTCATCCATTGGGCACTTAGGTTATGTCCATCTTTTTACTATTGTGAATTATGCTGCAATGAACAGAGGTATACATACGTTTATTTGTGTCTATGCCTTTATATCTCTAGGATATATACCTAGGAGTAGGATTGATAGATCATAAGGTATTTCTATTTCTAGCTTTTTGAGGAAGCACCATACCATTTTCCGTAGTGGTTGTACAATTTTACAACCCCACCAGCAGTGTATAAGATCCAATCTCCCCACAAATCTTGCCAGCATCTGTTGTTTTCTGTTTTTTGATCAGTGCCATTTTTGCAGAGGTGAGATGGTGTCTCATTGTAGTTTTGATTTGCATCTCTCTGATGGCTAATGATGGTGAGCATCTCTTCATGTGTTTGTTAGCCACCTGAATGTCTTCTTTGGTGAAGTGTCTGTTTATGCCCTTTGGCCATTTTTTAATTGGGTTGTTTTTATAATTGAAGCTTTCTATGTATTTTAGAGATTAGACCATTATCAGATATGTTGTTGCCAAAGATTTTTTTCCTAGTCTGTAGGTTCTCTTTTTACTCTTTTGGTAAAGTCTTTTAATGAGATTAAATGATTAATGAAATTAATAAGTATTTAATTTTTAGGAGGTCCCAGTAATCTAATTTGTATTCTGTTGCTCATGCATTTGTAGTTGTGTTTGATAGGGTGTTTATACCCAATATTAAGTCCTCTAGTTTTGTCCCTATGTTATCTTCTAGGAACTTTATAGTTTTAGCTTTAACATTTAGGTCTTTGATCCATTTTGAGTTAATTTTTGTGTATGGTGTTAGATATGGATTCTGTTTCATTTTTCTTCAAATAGATATCCAGTTTTGCCAGGATCATTTGTTAAAGGACTCTTCCTTCCCCATCGAATGGACTTTGGTCTTTTGTCAAAGATTAGCTGCCTGCAGATGGTTGGATTTACTTCTGCATTCTCAATTCTATTCCTTTGGTCTATGTGTCTGTCATGGGACCAGTACCAGGCTGTTTAGATAATTGTGGGTATACATTTATGTTTTGAGATCGGGAAGTGTGAGGTCTCCTACTTTGTTCTTTTTCAACATTGCTTTGGCTATTTGGGGACTCTTTCCTTTCCATACGAAGTTGGTGATTAGTTTTTCTGTTTCATTAAAGAATGTTCTTGGGATTTAGATAAGGATTGCATTATATCTATAGATCACTTTCAGCAGTATTGACATTTTCACAGTGTTAAGCTCCCAGTCCATAAGCATGGAATGTTTTTCCATTTATGCAGGTCTCTTTTAGTTTCTTGCAGTAGTGTTTTGTATTTTTCTTTGTATAAATCTTTTATGTCCTAGGTTAGGTTTATGCCTAGGTATTTTATCCTTTTGGGAGCTATTGTAAATGGTATTGATTTCTTGATTTCCTTTCTGATTTTTGTGTGTTGATTTTCTACCCTGGCACTTTGCTAAATCCTTCTGTTAGTTCCAGTAACTTTCTTGTGAAGCCTCTGGGGTTTTCTATGTATAGGATGATGTTATCTGTGAATAGCGATAGTTTTATTTCTTTCTAGTTTGGATACTGTCTTAGTCATCTAGTACTGCTATAACAGAAATACCACAAGTGGATGGCTTTAACAAAGAAAAATTTATTCTCTCACAGTCTAGTAGGTTATAAGTCCAAATTGAGAATGTCAGCTCCAGGGGAAGGCCTTCTCTCTTTTGTTGGCTTTGGAGGAAGGTCTTTGTCCTCAATCTTCCCATGGTCGAGGAGCTTCTCAGGCGCAGGGACCCCAGGTCCAAAGGACGCACTCTTTTCCTGGCACGGCCTTCTTGATGGTATGAGGTCCCCAACTCTCTGCCTGCTTCTCTTTCCCTTTACCTTGGATTGGGGAGGTGACCTGAGTAAGGGTGGTGTTACAATCCCACCTTAATTCTCTCAACATAAAATTACAATCACAAAATGGAGGACAACCACACAACACTGGGAACCATGGCTCAACCAAGTTGATACATACATTTTCTGGGGGACACAACTTAATCCATGACAGATATCTTTTGTTTTCCTTTCTTGCCTTATTGCTCTAGCTAGGACTTCCAGTACAATATTGAAGAAGAGTGGCGATAAAGGGCATCCTTGTCCCATTCCTGTTCTAAAGGGGAATGCTCTTAATCTTTCTCCATTGAGAATAATGTTGGCTGTTGGTTTTGCACCAAAAACCCATTGCTGTCAAGTCAATTCTGACTCATAGCAATCCTATAGGACAGACTAGAACTGCCCCATAAAGTTTCCAAGGAGCAGCTGGTGGCCTTGAACTGCTGACCTTTTGGTTAGCAGCCGTAGCTCTTAACAACTGTATTACCAGGGCTCCACTTTGTTTTGCCCATATGCCCTTAATTATGTTGAGGAATATCCTTTCTATTACCATTTTGCTGAGAGTTTTCATCAGGAAAGGGTGTTGGATTTTATCAAATGCCTTTTCTCCAGTGATTGAGATGATCATGTGATTCTTTGTTTTATTTATGTGGTGAATTACATTCATTGATTTTCTAATGTTGAACTTCCTTACTTCCTTGGCATGAATCTCACTTGATCATGATATATTATTTTTTGATATGGTGTTGAATTCAGTTAGCTAGAATTTTGTTGAAAATTTTTGCTTCTGTATCATTAGGGTTATTAGTCTGTAATTTTCTTTTTTAGAGGAAAAAAAATTTTTTTTTTTTTTTTTTGGTCTGGCTTTGGTATTAGGTTTATGCTGGCTTCATAGAATTAATTCAGGAGTATTCCTTCCTTTTCTGTGTTCTGGAATAGTTTGAGTAGATTTGGTGTCAACTCTTCCCTGAATGTTTGGTAGAATTCTCCAGTGAAGCTGTCTGGGCCGGGGCTTATTTTTCTCGAGAAGTTTTTTTTTTTTTTTAATGACATCTTCAATTTCTTCTTTTGTTATGGGTCTGTTCAAATTTTCTACCTCTATTTGTGTTAGTTTTGGTAGGTAGTGTGTTTCTAGAAATTTGTCCATTTCTCCTAGATTTTCAAATTTGTTGGAGTACAGCTTTTCATAATATTCTGTTATGATTTTTTTATCTCGGTTCTTTTGTAATGTCGCCCTTCTCATTTCTTATTTTGGTTATTTGCACCTTCTCATCTTTTTTCCTTTGTCAGTTTGGCTGGTGGTTTGTCAGTTTTATTGATCTTTTCAAAGAACCAACTTCTAGTCTTGTCAATTCTATTGTTTTCTGTTTTCTAGTTCATTTATTTCTGCTCTGATCTTTATTACTTCATTTTTTTCTGGTGACTGTGGATTTCGTTTGCTGCTGCTATCCTATTTGTTCGAGTTGTAGTGTTAAGCTATTGATTTTGGCCCCTTCTTCTTTTTCGTGTGTACATTTTTTGCTATATATTCTACTCTGAGCACTGTTTTGCAGTGTCCCAAAGGTTGTGTTATGTTGTTTTCATTCTTGTTTGATTCTAAGAATTTTTAAATTTCATTTTTTAATTTCTTCTATTACCCAATAGTTTTTAAGTAAGATGCTATTCAGCTTTCATGTGTTTATTTTTTTCTTCTACTTTCTGTTATTAATTTCAAGCTTTATAGCATTATGATCAGAGAAGATGCTTTGTATTATTTCGATGTTTTTGGATTTAGGCTTACTTTGTGGCCTAAAATATGGTCTGTTCTGGAGAACGATCCGTGTGCTTTGGAGAAGAATGTGTCCTGTGCTGCTGTTGGTGGTGTGTTCTGTACATGTCTATGAGGTCGAGTTGGTTAAATGTGTTATTTAGATCTTCTAAATAACATAATTATTTACATCTTTGTTGTGTTTCTTTCTAGTTGTTTTGTCCATCATTGAAAAGTGGTGTGTTAAAGTCTTCTACTATTATTGCAGAAGTGTCTATTTCTCTTTTCAATTCTATTAAAGTTTGTTCTGTGTATCTTGGAGCTCCGTCACTGGATGCATATTTATTATATTATTTCCTCTTGGTGTATTGACCCTTTAATTATTATATAATGCCCTTCTATGCCTCTTGTAATGGATTTTGACTTAAAGTCTCTTTTATCAGTGATTATTATTGCCACTCCTGGTCTCTTTTGGTTACTTTTTGTTTGCTATATTTTTTTCCATCCTTTGATTTTAACCTATTTATGTCTTTGTGTCTAAGCTGTGTCTCCTGTAGGCAATATATTGATAGGTCATGTTATTTTATCCATTCTGTCACTCTCTGTATCTTGACTGGTGCATTTAAACCATTTATATTCAGTGAGATTATCAATAGGTATGAATTTATGCTGCCTTTTTTTTCCTATTATTATTATTTTTGTGGTGTTAATGTTTTTTTTTGTTCTGCTTGATTTTCTGTGCTAAATTCCTTTTCTTTATGGATTTTCTGTTTGTGTCCTTCATTGTTGTTGATTTTGTGTTTAGTAGTGTTTTTGATTTTCTTCTTTATTTTGGTGAGTAGATTTATTTTCTTTGTGACTGCTCTGAAATTTGCCTTTTTCTTTCTAAGTTTAAAACTGTATTATATCTTCATATCACCCTCTCCACATGGAAGTTCTATAGCTACACCATTTATTTCCCCTTTTGTTTTGAAGTTGTCGTTGTTTACAGATTGACATCTCTGTTTTCTTGTGTTCAGTTTTGCAGCTTTATTTTACTTTTGCGAATTCTTTATCTGGGTTGGTATCTGGGTGATGGCGTTGTATGTGTTAATCTCAGGTCATACTCTGATATTCTTGGTCTCTGTCTGAAGGACTCCTTCTAATATTTCTTGTAAATTTGGTCTGGTTTTTATGAATTCCGTTTTTTTTGCTTATCTGGGAATGTCCTAGTTCTGCCATCATATTTGAAAGAAAATTTTGCTGCATATATGAATCTTGATTGGCAATTCTTTTTTCGAGGGTTTTATGTATGTTGTCCTGTTGCCTGCTTAACTATGTAGTTTCTGCCAAGAAATCAGCATTTAGTCTTTTGCCGCCCCTTTGTAGGTGATATTTTGTTTTTTAGGAGCTGCTGTCAGAATTTGTTCTTTGTCTCTGGTTTTTGGAAGTTTAATTATGATACGTCTTGGTGACTACTTTCTTTTGGGGTCTCTCCTGTATGAGGTTTGTTGAGCTTCTTGAATAGAAACCGTCTCGTCTTTCATTGCATTAGGGAAGTTTTCTCTGAAAACTTGAAAGAATAACTTGAACCACAATTTTGTCTGTTTCTTTCATCTCCCCTGTCCCATCCCCAGATCTGCACTGAACATCTGTTTCTCTGCAGGGAGAGGAAGTGAAAGATTTAGATCAGGCATAACTACAAACTATCTTTTCTGCTCTGTTCCTTTTTAATTAAAAAAAAACCATCCTGCTAGGTCGGTTTAACACTGAATTACCCTAAATCAATAGTTCTACTGAGATTTTTGGAAGTTGGCTTCCTTTAGGAAGCAGTCGCAGAGTCTGGGTGTGATGAAAAAGTCTAGCTGGTCACTTTCAAGGATGCCGACAGGAGTCAAGAGAGGCCATTCCACGAGTATTGCAGGGCTTTTCATCTGCTTTATGTGAATATCTCAGAAGAAATATCTTATGGGAATATCACTGGAGCTGGAATCCCGGATATCTAGATGGTATTTTACCTGTGGTGCTGGGCAGAGGAGATTCCAAATAAGAATAGACTCAGTTGCCTTCTGGAGTTGCCTGATACAAGGTAGCAAGACCACCATCCTTGGGGAAATCTGTTCCTAGAAAAATACTACTCATTCTGCTGTCTTATGTTTTTATAAAGAATAGGTTGATGACATCTTCCTTTATGGAAATGTTTTGGGTTTCTCTGTATTTTTTGGTGCTGAGCTAGTAGCTATAAACCTGTCACAGACGAGTTGATTCTGACTCATAATGACCCTATAGGATACAGTAGAACTCCCCATAGGGTTTCCAAGGAGTGACTGGTGAATTCAAACTGACAACCTTTTGGTTAGCAGCCACAGTCCTTAACCACTGTGCCACCAGGGCGCCAGCAACTATAACTGGGGCACTTTTCTCCTCTGACTTGCCAAACATTCCTCACAACCGAGCCTGTCGTATAACAATAATAGTAATAATAATAGAAGAGCTAATACATATGTAAACCCATTGCCATCAAATTGATTCCGACTCATGGCGACTCCATGTGTTATAGCGTAGAACTGGCTGTAATCTTTATGGAAGCAGATTGCCAGGTCTTTCTTCTATGGTGCCACCTGGTGATTTCGAACTGCCAAACTTTAGATTAGTAGTAGAGCACTGTTTGTGCCACCCAGGGATCTAATACGTGTCTAGCGCTTGCTGTACATCAGACAAAGGAGCACTAGTGGCACAGTGATTAAGTGCTTGGCTGCTCTGTGGAAGAAAGATGTGGCAATTTGATTCCGTAAAGATTTACAGCTTTGGAAACCATGTGGGGGAGTTCTACTCTGTCCTATAGGGCTGGTATGAGTTGGAATCGACTCAATTGCAACAGTTTGGATATATCAGACACTCTTTTCCTACTTTATGTAAATTAACTCATTTAACTCTTCCCTGGAGCCGTACATTAAAGTTGGATTGTGGGAGGGAGTAGGGGTGTAGAAGCAATTAAAGTGGTAATTGAATTACGGTAAATTCTTTCTCCAAAAAAATAGCTTTGGAGCCCCTGGGTGGTACAGATAGTTAATGCTCTTGGCTGTTAACTGAAAAGCTGGAGATTCAAGTCCACCCAGAGGTGTGTTGGAAGAAAGGCTTGGTGATCTAACACTAAGAAAAAAAAAAAAGTCAGCCATTGAAAACCCTACAGAGCACAGTTCTATTCTGACACACGTGGGGCCACCATGAGTCATAGCTGATTCAATGGCAACTGGTTTGGTTTAAAAACAGCTTTGAGGCCAGAAGGAGAGGCTTGAGATGATACTTGAAGGATAAAATGGAACAGCAGGGTCCTTTTTCAGGTCCCATATTTTTCCAGCCCTCAGCCTAATCTGAAGCAAAAGTAAAAGGGAGGAGACACTGGCCTTCATCACTCTACTTTGGTCAAACATATCCCCCACCTCTTCCCCTCCCCCATTAAAAAGTTTACTAGTGTAAGGCCTGGCTCATTTTTTGCTGAGCTTTTTCTTTTTTTGCTAGTTGTGGTGTATATATATATATGTATATTTTGTTGTTTTTAGGTATGTCAAGTTTGTTCTGACTCATAGTGACCCTATGTACAACAGAACAAAACACTGTCTGGTCTTGCACCACCCTTATAATTGTTGGTATGTTTGAGCCCATTGTTGCAGCTACTGTGTCAATCCATCTCTTCGAGGGTCTTCTTTTCCCCTGACCTTCTACCTTACCAAGAATGATGTCCTTCTCCAGGGACTGGTCCATCCTGATAACAAGTCCAAACTACATGAGACAAAGTCTTGTCATCCTTGGTTCCAAGAAGCATGCTGGCTGTACTTCTTCCAAGACAGACTTGCTCATTCTTCTGGCTGTCCATGGTATATACAATATTCTTTGCCTACATCATAATTTAAAGGCATCTTTTTTTTTTTTTATTCTTCTTCAGTCTTCCTTATTCATTGTCCAGCTTTTGCATGCATATGAGGCAATTTAAAATATCATGGCTTGGGTTAGACATACTTTTATATATTTATTTTTTGTTATATATATGACAAAACATTTCTCATTTCAACATTTTTTACATGTACAATTCAGTGACATTAATTATTTTCATCAGGTTCTGCAAACATCACCACTATTTCCAAATTTTTCCATCACCCTTAACAGAAGCCTAGTGCTCCCTCAGCGGTAAATTCCCCTTTCCCCCTCCCTCCCACTCCTGATAACCACTAATAAATTTTGGTATGTATGCATTTGTCTACTCTAGATATTTCGTGTAAGTGGGATTATAAAATATTTGCCTCTTTGCGACTGACTTATTTCACTCAGCATAATGTTTTCATTGTACCATGTATTAGGATTTCATTTCTCTTTATGGCTGAATGATATTCCATTATATGTATATACCACACTTTGTTTATCCATATGTCTGTTGCTGGACATTTAGGTTGTTTCCACATTTTGGCTATTACAAGTAGCGCTACAATGAACATTGGTGTACAAGGCGTATTCTCTTGATGTCTTTTCTCGAGCAACCCCAGAATCCCCATCCCCCCATCTCCAGCCACTCCCTGGTTGTTGACAGGTGGGTCCCCGCTGATGCTGTCTTGTCTTGTGGCCACTGAAAGGGAGCAGTTTCAGTATCAATGGAAAGGCCTCCAAAATTCCAAACCACTGCTGGTCAGAGCCAGAAACCCCACCAAGTTTAAGATTTAGTGAGTATCCAAACATTCTGGCTTCCTTTAAGCTGTCAGCCAGTCTTTTTCATTTTAGCATAAGAAGCAGGTACAAGTATTTTTGGGAGGAAAGAAAAAGGAGAGAAGACAGACTGGGGCACGGGGTTTTGGAAACAGGGAGAAGGGCCAGGAAAGACAGGAAAAGCTGGAGAGCCTCTGACTATCTCGAAATTTTTCTGATGTCCTTGTCCTGATAGCAGGACTAATAGAGAGGTAGCCAGGCCTTCATCTCTGCCCCCAAATCACACTAGCATGGTAACTGTGGCCTTCTACAAATCACGCACCCAGGGCAGAGACTCAGGGCAGAGACTCAAATGGTGGACGTGTTCAGATGGATAAGAAAGGGGGACAGGTCATTGCAGATGGGGGTGAGGACCCAGTGTGGGACAGATGGTGCTTGGTGGCACCAGGGAAACATGCTTTAGATAGTGACTTCTTCACTGCTGCTTAAAGACAGATCCTGCTAAGCAGTTCATGGAAACTCACACAGTATTTCACCTGAACTGACTCTCAGTGAGTCTGAAAAGCCATTAGCCCAGTGCACAGGATAACCTTATTATGATATATTGTTATCTGGACTCATTATTGGGGGCCAGTCACATGCCTTATTTTACATGCTATCAATCACCTTCAACAAGTCTGGAACCAAAATCAGAACGCTTCTCATCTTTCTTTGCCATGAAACATGCAAGGTAAGCTGAAAGTCATTTGTGTGTAGATACACAAACAATGGCAGCTTTCACTTTTTGTAGGCCTACTGTGTATTTTACCTATATAATACTTTATAAAGAAACCCTGGCGACATAGTGGTTAACTGCTACGGCTGCTAACCAAGAGGTCAGCAGTTTGAATCCTCCAGGTGCTCCTTGGAAACTCTGTGGGGTGGTTCTACTCTGCCCTATAGGGTCGCTATGAGTTGGAATTGACTTGACGGCAGCGGGTTTGGTCTGGTTTGGTTAATACTTTATAAACATTTACTCATTTAATGCTTATAGCATCTGTGTGAGTTAGGTATCATTATCATCTTTATGTCACAGGTGAGGAAGCTGAGCCTCAGAGAGGTTAAGTAACTTACCCCAAATTACATACCATACAGATGGTGCTTGGCAGAAGTGGGATTTGAATGCAACCAGTCAGTCTACAAAGCATGACTGTCGTTGCGTGCCATTGAGTTGATCGTGACTCAGCGACCCTGTAGGGCAGAGTAGAATTGCCCCACAGGGTTTCCTAGGCTGTAACCTTTATGAGAACAGATTGCCAGGTCTTTCCCCTGAGGAGCTGCCGGTGGGTTCAAACTACCAACCTTTTGGTTAGCATCGAGTGCCTTAACCACTATGCCACCAGGACTCCTTTCAAAACATGGCACCAGGCTTTTAATGGTTGTCCTTCAAGGGTTCACCAAGCTATCTCATTATTCAGGTGTGGGTTGGACACGCAGAGGAAACCTTTATTCCTGGAAGGGATGCAGTAAGAGCTTCTGTTAAGCTTTACTTGCAGAGGTGTTGTAGAAGATTTTTATATTCCTTGGGGAGTCTCACCTCAAAGTTTCCCCTGTGTCTGTCACCTATAACTTCTGCTTTGTGGCCTGGCCCAGGCTCTCGGGGCAGTCATTCCAATCTTGGTTTCAGGGTTCTCCGATGAGGACAGCTGGGGAACTCCCCTGGGGCTCCCAGCACACGGCATGTATTGAGTGGACAGAGAAGATGGTGACAACTTCCCCTCTGACTCAAGCATAGGAGGAGCCTCCTACCTTTGCTCTGTCATTCTCACAACCAGCTGCCCTCTTGGTAGCACTTGGGGGATGAATACAACTCAAGCAATGCATAATGATGTCACCAGCTCACAAAGGATGACATCACAAGGTTGCGCTAATGACAAGAGCATCAGGAAGCAGACGGAGGAATGCCTCGTACTTATTTTGAAACATCTGCAGTGCCAGAGAAATAAATCCCTGCTAAAGAAACCTCCTTCTAGCTCCCAAGTGTTTTCTTCTGATATGCCTCTAGATTCAAACCTTCAACCTCTTGGTCAGAAGCTGAGTGCATTAACTGTTTGTATCACCTGCTTGTCTAACAAAACAGAGAAAATAAGTTGCAATATTGGATGAGATAATCCATTTAAAGAGTTTAATACAGTCCCTGTCACATAGTAAGTGCTCAAGAAATGTTAAGTGTTTTTGGAGGCAGCAGGAGGCAATGAGTGAAAACAGACTGTTTAGGCCCCTCTTTTTACTCTTTTCTCCTTGCATGTAGAATCAAATCATGAGTGTTTATCTTTATCTACCTTTTTTTCCCTCTCAGGAGATTTAAAAATAAGACAGTTGTCTCTTTGACTTGCTTTGAATTATCATGAATTTATAGATTAACATGGCCAAGTAAGCATTCATAAAGTATTTCTGAGAATTCTAGATTTTCATAGTGATGACTTTTTCATCATAAAAGGTACTTAGAGAGTAGCAGTTTTTGACTATTAATGAGGTCACATATATTTTCACCATTGTTATGGGTTGAATGGTGTCCCCCCCAAATGTGTGTCAACTTGGCTAGGCCATGATTCCCAGTGTTGTGTGATAGTCCATTATGTGATCTGATAACCTGACATGTTGTAAATTCTAACCTCCATGATGTTAATGAGGCAGGATTAGAGGCACTTATGTTAATGAGGCAGGACACAATCTACAGGATTAAGGTTGTATCTTGAGTCAATCTCTTCTGAGATATAAAATGATGTAAAAGGGAGAAGCAAGCAGAGAGGGGAGGGACTTCATTGCCAACAAGCAAGAAGAATCAGGAGCAGAGGTATCCTCTGGACCCCTAGGGTCCTGCATGGAGAATCTCCTAGAGCATGGGAAAGGTGGATGACAAGGACCTTCCTCCAAAGCTGACACGGAGGGAAAGCCTTTCCCTGGAGCTGGAGCCCTGAATTTGGACTTCTAGCCTTCTAGACTGTGAAAAAATGAAAGGTTCCTTGTTAAAGCCATCTGTGTGTGGTATTTCTGTTACAGTAGCACTAGGTAACTGAGATAACCATTAAGGTTACAAAACCAAAAATCAAAAAGCAATTCTTGATCTTAGAAAATGTAGTGTTGGATGCATGTGGAATCCATTACAACTGGACCACTTGCAGCCTCAGAGCTGCCTCTTGTCCCTGTGAGCCAATTATTGGTGGGAATATGGGGAAAAGCAGCAAAGGGAACCTGAATGTATGTTACACTTGGCGATATTTATGGAAAAATCGAGGACTTTTTACCCAATGTTCAGTGTGTTTAGCATGTGATTAGGCTAATTTGTACTAACATACTTTAAAAGCTAATATTTATTGCTTTCATGTTACAAAATTAAATCATGTTTATTTTAGAAAACTTAGTAGAAAAAAGAAGAAAATAAAAATGTTAGCATTTTAATGTATTTCCTCCTAGTTTTTATAGTTACATTTAAATGTGCATTTATAGATTTATATGGATCTTTTAATGTCTAAATTCTTAAAGTAGCAGTACTGTATTTTTATACAAATAATGTGTGCCTTCTATGTTTTTTGCCAACTGTGCCCTCCCCCCGTGAGGTATTTTCATAAGCTCTGCTATGCCAATTTTTTTTTAACGTCTTGCTGTAAAAAAATTATAATAGCACACTTACAAAAATACCTAATGGAGGAGGGCACAGTTGGCAAACAAATGTAGAAGGTGTGTGTTTGAGTAAAAATACGGTAAATCAATTTACATTGGCTTGTTGGACATTGCTTTTTATCAGAAGACCCTGTTTTATGTTTTGGGGAGCATAAACAAAACCCAAAAAGCCAAACCTGTTACTGTTGAGTTGATTCCAGCTCATACTGACCATATAGAACATAGCAGAACTGCCCCATAGGGTTTCCAAGGCTGTGATCTTTACAGAAGCAGATTGCCACATCTTTCTCTTGTGGCTGGTGGGTTCAAACCACCACCTTTCGGTTAGCAGTGAAGCACTTAACCACTGTGCCACCAGGGCTCCTTGGGTGGGGGAGGCTAGGGATTTTAAATTAGGTTTGTTCCTCTTGAGTTCCTGTAAGTCCTCGCTACTCAAAGTTTGGTCGGGCAACCAGCAGCATCAGCATCACCTGAGAGATTGTTATAACTGCAGAATTTTGGAGACTTTAAAGGAGATTCTTAGGTGATTTGTATGTCAGAGAGCACGAAAATGACACAGGACTGGGCAACGTTTTGTTGCTATACATAAGGCCACCGTGGGTCGGAACCAACTCGACCGTGACTAACCACAACAGCTATAGGAAAAATTTGACAAAGTATTTTTTTCTCCAACAAGATAGTGGTTGAAGATCTCCTGGCAACACAGCAACCTCTCCTATCCAGCACAGACAATCAGCCCTTTTCCTGGGCTCTCACTTCTTCAAAAGCACTGTAGGAACAAGACTGATTAGGGATTCACCAAACAGCCTCCAGTAAAAGGTGGTGCTAACCCTCCCAGTCAGGAGATGAAAAACACAAAATATATCTGGGCTGCATCAACACTCAGATAAAACCCTGTACATCTAAAGTCTGCATTGTTCAAGATTTTATTACTTTATGAAAGTGTCTTCCTGGTGAGTTATCAGGAAATGGCGCTGAACCAATTGAAAAACTGAGCAATAATGTTCACCAATAGCATTTTCATCAACTGGACTTTTGATGAAGGGGTCTATTGACTTGGAGAGTTGAGACTGACTTAAAAAAACAAAAAAATACCCAAACAACAGCAAAAAACAAAAAACAAAAAAACAAAAAACACTCCAAACCAACACATTGTGGAAATACAGCCAGCTTTTAGGATGGAGTAGACATATGCTTTCTCACCCTCGCATCCCTTATTTGCAGGACTAAGGATGTACCTACAAAGCAGGCTTGTGGCAATTTCCTGGTGAGCATGACTAATAATAATAACAGCCTATGCTTGACAGCATTTTATGATTCAGAGTACTATGGCAATGCTTCTCAAATTTTGACGCGTGTACAAATTACCTGAGGATTTTATTAGAACGATAATACTGATTCAGTAGGTCCAGGGCAGGGCCTGAGTTTGCCTTTCTAACAAATTTCTAGGTGGTACTAATACTGCTGGTCCACAAATCACATTTTACAAAAAAAAAAAAACAAAAACCAAAGTAGTAAGTCAAATCACTAGAGTAGATTCATTTGGTACTGAATTCTCCGATTTAAGCAGTATCTTAAGTTCAAGCACCAGCTTTGCCAGTTTATTTAAAATGTGATTTTGGGTAAGCCAAATAAATTTCTCTGTAAAAGTAAAATTAAGCCATTCATTCATCCAACAAAAATTTATTGAGTGCCTACTTTCTTAGGCACTAGGGATAAAGCAATAAACAAAACATATTTAAATCTTTAACCTTATAGCGCCAATATTCTGATGCGGGAGGGGAAGAAAAAAAATGCTTGCTTTACCTACCACACAGAATTATTGTGAATCTGGAGAGAGACCATGTACCAAAAAGTCTGTAAAAATTGAGGAATTGGTACATGGGTACTTCTGGAAGAGGAGGTGGTGCTAAAAAGGACAGTATCGGTTTAAATCTGTTTAAAAAGCAGTTAGATCCCCTTCCCCAAAATAGACTCAAAATTGTTTCCCACCCCAATCCATCCTGGCAGAGGCTGACAAGTCCTCACTGGAGAGTATGAAACGGAGAGTCTCCGGCCTAGGGTTTGGCAGACGTGGTTGAGTTTGGGAGTCTGACTCTGAAAACGCAGGAATGAAGCAAACATTTATGTTCTGAACACTGAGACCCTCAGGCCTCTTCTACACTCGGCTTCCAAAATGTTGATGGGAAGCCCTATATCTTGTAGACAGAGACTGGAAGATCCTCAAGAAGAAAGAAGCAATGGTGCTGACGTTGTGGGAAGAACTTCTCCAAGGAAATGGCCCAGCTCCATCAACCTGTGCTGTGAAGCCCTTTGTAGTCAAGCTCCAGTCACAGGTCAACAACTTCCAATCAGCTCTTTAGGGCCCCACTCTTAAATACGACCAGGCAACCAAGGTCACCAGATAGCTGAGGAAAAACTGAAAAATAGAGACCAACACACACACACACACACACACACACACACACACACACACACACCCCAACCGGAAAGAAAAAAAGATTTTTCAGGGGAAAAACTAAAAAGATCATTGTTTGTGTTCCCAGAGAGATATAAGAAGACACTGCATTTATGAAACAGAACAGGGTGCTTTAAAAATGAACAATTGGGAACTCTTAGAAAAATATGATAATAGAAATGAAAAGCTCAATAGAACAGTTAGAAGATAAAATAAAGGAAATCTCCAAGAAAGATGAGCAAAAGGGAAAGAGATGAAAAATAGAAAAGAAAATATACCAACATTAGAGGACCAGGCCAGGAGCTGCAGTTTCTTTATAACTGGAATCCCAGAGGGACAGAAAGGGAAGAGCAGAAACAGAAGAGAAAAACCATAGTTTGAATAATTCAAGAAAACCCGCTGGAATGAAAGGTTAGAGTTTCCAGGCTGAAGGGATCCATAGAGTGCCCAGCACAATGGACACAAATAGATTAAGGCAAGGCACATCATTCTGTAATTTTATCATACTTGGGAAAACAAGGAATTCTACAAACTTCCAGGAAGAAATAACAAAACAAAACAAAGCCTCAAAACAAGTTACGCACAAAAGGTCACTAATCAGAACAGCTATGTGTTTTTCAACAGCAACAGCACAGGCTAGAATATAATGGGACGATGCCTGCAAAATTTTGAGGAAAAATGATTCCTATCCTAGAATTCTATACTCAACCAAATTCATAAGCAAATGTGAGGGTGGAATGAAAAAAAAAAAAAAACACAACAGATATTCAAACTCTGAAACATTTTATCTTCCATGAGCTCTTTCTCAGAGATCTACTGCTGGATGTGATCCATCAAAATGAGAAAGTAAACCAAGAAAGAGAAAGACATGGGAAATGGGAAACAGGCCATCTAGTACAAGAGATCAGAAAGGATCTTCAGAATGAAGGCGAAGGGAGATCCTAGGACAATAGTTGAAGATTAGGGGAAAGGGCAACGCCCAGAACTGAGCAAACCAGAAGGCTTCAGAACAGATTTTTCTCAAGAAGATGTAGTCAGTAGACTACCTGACACTGTGTTTCACAACATATTGATAGGCGATTTAGACACTTGGCAGAGAGTTTGAGATTGAATTGTGATAAGTAAATAGAAAACCAAGCACATGAAAGAAAAAAATCAGCAATTATTAACTCCTTTCCACACTAACCAACCAAAGTGGGAAAGGGAAAGTAATTATAGTTGACAACAAGTCTCAGCTGTGGATGGTATGGTATTTACGTAGTCACGATAATGTAAACAATCAGTGTTGTGACTACATAAATACCATCCACAATAACTGATCTAACTAAAATTTCAATACAACTACTGTCTATTGGAGCTCTGGCGGCCCAATGGTTGAGAGCTTGGCTGCTAACTAAAAGGTTGGCAGTTCAAATCCATCAGCTGCTCCTTGGAAACCTTATGGGGCAGTTCTACCCTGTCCTATAGGGTCGCTATGAGTTCGAATTGACTCGAAGGCAACGGGCTTGTTTTTTTTTTCGGTATTGTATATCGAGAAAATGGGGAAGGGAGGAGGGTTATGGGAAAAGTGTGTGTAGTGTCAGGGGTAGAGAGGGAGATTAAAAAGAGCAAAATCCCCACCTTCCTAAAATCAAAAGATAAATTCCAAAAGAATTCCCTATAGTATCAGAGGAAAGGTGTTACCTGTGAGAGGGGGCTGCTATTTTTAAAAAAATTATATTAAAAACCAACCAGTTGCTGTGGAGTTAATTCTAACTCATGGTGACTCCATGTGTGTCAAAATAAAACTGTGCCCCATAGGGTTTTCAATAGCTGATTTTTAGGAAATGTATCTCCAGACTTTTCTTCAGCAGTACCTCTGGGTGTACTCCAATCACCTTGGAAAATAACCGTATGTCTCTTCAAGTTATGTGAAAGTATACACCTGATAAAAATAAAAATTTAGAATAATTTCTATTCTGATCCTACCACTGCCAGCTGTTGAACTTTTTTAAGACTTATTTTATTAACCTATAAAATGACTATTTTAATCAATAATTAAAAGATGTTCCTGAGGGCCAGTTATTCTGGTCTCTATTCCCACTGAGTCATTTTCAGGTAACCTGAGGAGCTTATTTGATGGTGACCTTGTATTTTAAGATCCTCCTTATGCAAAGTTCTGGGAGCAGTGAAAAGTTGAAAAAAGGAGGAGGATCTTTGGATCTTCCCACAAACAACAGTTAATCTATGAATCAAGGAGTGTCCTTGTCCCTGGGTAATTCAGAATTACCACACTTCCCCTTTCCTCTGGGCTGGAGCAGCAATTTTACTCTCCATGGCTTACAGAATGTCCAGCACAAGAAGGAATCTTGTAATATAAAGAACCATGGCACTATAAATGACACAGGTGTTCAGGTGTGAGTCATTGCAAAATGATCATCACCTTACTGTACATGAGGCTGGTCCAGGTGAGGCTGGTCCCTCAAAGAAGGAAAACCCAATATGGCGCAATACATACTATAGGTAAGGCAGTGGGTGTAATTTTGGACACCAAGTTGCCTCTGGCTCATGTTCCCTTGGGCTCAAATCCCAGCCTCTTGCTTGTAAGTCCTCTATTGCTTGTCTGTTCCTCCATCATGTAGTGTTTCTCAGACTCAAGGGAGCCTCAGAATCACCTGGTGGACTTGTTAAAACACAGATACCTGAGTTCCACCTCCAGAGATTCCGCTTCAGTAGGTCTGTGGTGGCAGGGACCTAACTATGGAAAATAGTGCCTAGGGCAATTAGTGGCAAATTGCTGAATGATCTCTCACAGCTGGTGATGGTAACTGTGATGGCCAATTAAAAAAAACAAAACAGAACAAACCCTTTGCCGGATCCGGCTCGGCTCTAGAAGATAAGAGTGGAACTGCCCCGTAAAGTTTCCAAGGAGCTCCTGGTGGATTCAAACTGTCAACTTTTGTTTAGCAGCCTTAGCTCTTATCCACTACGCCACCAAGGTTTCCACTGATGGTCAATAACCAAACAAAAAACCAAACCCAGTGCTGTCGAGTCGATTCCGACTCATAGTGACCCTATAGGACAGAGTAGAACTGCCCTGTAGAGTTTCCAAGGTGGGCTTGGCGGATTTGAACTGCCAGTCCTTCGGTTAGCAGGCATAGCACTTAACCACTATGCCACCAGGGATGGTCAATAGTAACTGCTAATTGGCGCCCTGCCTCAAGCGGCACCCAGGACACATACCCTACCTGCTCCCTACCCCTGCACCCGCCCCCCCCCACTCCCCCAGTTAGGCTTCTGTGTGGTGGGGTCTGGAATTTTCTTTCTTTTTCTTTTTTTAAGTCAAATGGGGATTGCATTCGCATGTAAAAATAATATTCATTTGTATACAGAACTTAAGTTGGTTTACTTACTTTATACATACAGGTATGTCAGAAGGTATTTTAGCTCTTGAAATAAGCAGCTGGCATATTCTCAGATACATTTTTCTACAGGAATATTGTCCCCAAACAATTTCTTTTTTTTTTATCGTAGTTTAGATGAAGGTTTAGAGAACAAACTAGTTTCTCATTAAACAGTACACATATTGTTTTCTGACATTGGTTAACAACCCCACAACATGTTAACACTCTCCCTTCTCAAGCTCAGGTTTGTTACCAGCTTTCCTATCCCCTCCTACGTTCTCATCCTTGCCCTGGCCTGAAGTGCCCCTTTAGTCTCATTTTGTTTTATGGGCCTATCCAATCTTTGGGTGAAGTGTGAACCTCAGGAGTGAACTCATTACTGAGCTGAAAGGGTTCCAGGGGGCCATACTCTCAGGGTTTCTCCAGTCTCTGTTAGGCCAGCAAGTCTGATCTTTCTTTTTGAGTTACAATTTTGTTCTACATTTTTCTCCAGTTCTGTTCGGGACCCTCTATTGTGATCTCTGTCAGACCAGTCAGTGGTGGTAGCTGGGCACCATCTAGTTATACTGGACTCAGTCTGATGGACGCCACGGCAGATGTGGTCCATTAGTCCTTTGCACTACTCTTTCCGTTGTATCTTTAGTTTTCTTCACTCTTCCTTGCTCCCGAAGAGGGGAGACCGGTGGAATAACCTAGATGGCTGCTCAGAGGTTTTTTAAGACCCCAGACGCTACTCACCAAAGTAGAATGTAGAACATTTTCTTTATAAATGATGTTATGCCAATTGAGCTAGATGTTCCCTGAGACCATGGTCCCCACAGCCCTCAGCCCAGTAATTTGGTCCCTCAGGGAGTTTGGATGTGTCCATGGAGCTTCCGTGACCTTGCCTTGGACAAGCTGTGCTGGCTTCCCCAGTATTATGTACTGTCTTACCCTTCACCAAAGTTACCACTTATCTATTGTCTACTTAGTGTTTTTCCATCCCCATTCCTTCCCTCCCTCGTAACCATCAAAGATTGTTTCTTTTTGTATATAAAACTTTTCATAACTTTTTACCGTAGTGGTCTCATACAATGTTTGTCCTTTTGGGATTGACTTATTTCACTCAGCATAATGTCCTCCAGATTAATCCATGTTACGAGATGCTTCACAGATTCATCATTGTTCTTTCTCATAGCGTAATAGTCCATTGCGTGTATGCACCACAGTTTGTTTATCCATCCATCTGTTGATAGCTATCAAGGTTGTTTCTAACTTTTTGCTATTGTGAACAATGCTGCAATGAACATGGGTATGTATATGTCTATTCGTGTGACAACTCTTATTTCTCTAGGATATATTCCTGGGAGTAGGATTGCTCGATCATATGATATTTCTATTTCTAGCTTTCTAAGGAAGTGCCATATCATTTTCCAAAATGGTTGTATCGTTTTGTATTCCCAAGAGCAGTGCTTAAGTGTTCTGATCTCCCTGCAGCCTCTCCGACATTTGTTATTTCCTGTTTTTTGATTGGTTCCAGTAATGCTGGGATGAGATGGTATCTTGTGGTTTTGATTTGCTTTTCTCTAATGGCTAGTGATAGCCAGCTTTTCCTCATGTATCTGTTGCCTGGTTGAAGGTCTTCTTTGGTGAAGTGTTTATTCATTTCCTTTACCCATTTTTTAATTGGATTTTTTGCCTTTTTGTTGTAGAGGTGTTGGATTTTCTTGTATATTTTAGAGATTAGACCTTTGCCTGATTTGTAACAGCCAAATTTTTTTTTTCCCAGTCTGCAGGTTCTTTTTTTATTCTTTTGGTGAAGTCTTTAATGAGCATAAGTGTTTAATTATTAGAAGATCCCAGTTATCTACCTTATCTTCTGGAGTTTGTGTGTTGTTGGTTGTGGTTTGTATCCTGTTAATGCCATATATTAGGGCCTCTGGTGTTGATCCTATTTTTTCTTCTATGAGCTTCATAGTTTTCGGCTTTATGTTTAAGTCTTTAATCCATTTTGAATTAGTTTTTGTCTATGGTGTGAGGTATGGGTCCTGTATCATTCTTTTGCAGATGGACATCCAGTTTTGCCAGCACCATTTGTTAAAAAGGCTGTGTTTTCCCCATTTCATGGACTTTTAGCCCTGGTTGAAGATCAGGTGACCATAGGTGGATGGATTTACATCTGGGTTCTCAATTCTGTTCCATTGGTCAACGTACCTGTCATTGTACCAGTACCAGGCTGTATTGACTACTGTAGCTGTGTAGTAGGTTCTGAGGTCAAGTAGTGTGAATCTTCCTATTTAATTCTTCAACAGTGCTTTACTTATTCAGGGCTTCTTCCCTTTCCATATAGATTTAATGATAAATTTTTCCATCTCTTTTAAGAATCTTGTTGGTATTTGGATTGGGATTGCATTGTATTTGTAAACTGCTTTGGGTAGAGATTGCCATTTTCACAATGTTGAGTCTACCTATCCATGAGCATAGTATGTTTTTCCACTTATGTAAATTTCTTTTGGTTTCTTGCAGTAGAAGAGTTTTGTAGTTTTCTTTGTATAGGTCTTGTACATCCCTGGTTAGATTTATTTCTAAGTATTTTTTTTTTTTTTTAGGGGATATTATAAGTGATATTGTTTTCCTTTTTGTTGTTCTCTTTATTGGTGTATAGGAATCCAGCTGATTTTTTGTGTGTTTATCTTATATCCTGCTAATCTGCTGAATTTTCCTACTAGTTCCAGTAGTTTTCTCACCGGGTCTTTTGTGTGTATAGTATCCGTCTTAGTCATATAGTGCTGCTATAATAGAAATACCACAAGTGGATAGCTTTAACAAAGAAATTTATTTTCTCACAGTAAAGTAGGCTAAAAGCCCAAATTTAGGGTGTAAGCTACAGGAGAAGCCTTTCTCTTTCTGTTGGCTCTGGAGGGAGGTCCTCATCCTCAATCTTCCCCTGGTTGAGGAGATTCTCAGGCGCAGGGACCCCGGGTTCAAAGGATGTGCTCTGCTCCCCATGTTGCTTTCTCGGTGGTATGCGGTCCCCAACTCTCTGCCTGCTTCTCTTTCCTTTTATCTCTTAAGATAAAAGTTTCCCAGGGAAACTCCCTTTACATTGGATCAGGGAGGTGACTGGAGTAAGGGTGGTGTTACAATCCCACCCTAATCTTCTTAACATAAAATTACAATCACAAAATGGAGGACAAACACACAATACTGGGAACCATGGACTAACCAAGTTGATACACACATTTTTTGCAGAACATAATTCAATCCAAGACAGTATCATGTCATATCATCTGCAAATAGAGACAGTTTAACTTCTTCATTACCAATTTGGATGCCCTTTACTTCTTTTTCTTGCCTTATTGCTCTAGCTAGGACTTCCAGCACAATGTTTAATAGGAGTGGTGATAAAGGGAATCCTTGTCTTTGTCCTGTTCAAGGGGAATGTATTCAGCCTCTCTCTGTTAAGAATGACGTTGGCCATTGGTTTTGCATAGATGCCCTTTATTATGTTGAGAAACTTCCCTTGTATACCTATTTTGTTCCCCTACATGTCTGTCAGTTTGTTGTACCGTGGGGGCTTGTGTGTTGCTGTGATGCTGGAAGCTATGCCACCAGTGTTCAGATACTAGCAGGGTCACCGATGGAGGACAGGTTTCAGCTGAGCTTCCAGACTAAGACAGGCTAGGAAGAAAGACCCAGCAGTCTACTTCTGAAAATCATTAGCCAGTGAAAACCTTATGAAAAGCAGCAGAACATTGTCTGATATAGTGCTGGAAGATGAGACCCCCCAGGTTGGAAGGCTCTTAAAAGATGACTGGGAAAGAGCTGCCTCCTCAAAGTAGAGTTGACCTTAATGACGTGGATGGAGTAAAGCTTTTGGGACCTTCGTTTGCTGATGAGGCATGACTCAAAACGAGAAGAAACAGCTGCAAACATCCATGAATAATCAGAAATTGGAGTGTATGAAGTATGAATCTAGGAAAATTGGAAATCATCAAAAATGAAATGGAATGCATAAGCATCAATATCCTAGGCATTAGTGAGCTGAAATGGACTAGTACTGGCCATTTTGAATCCATACGCCCACAGGGAAGACCAGTTAATATGACTATTATTCAAATTTGCACCAACCACTGAGGCCAAAGATGAAGAAATAGAAGATTTTTATCAGCTGATGCAGTCTGAAATTGATCGAACATGCAATCAGGATGCATCGATAATTACTGGTGATTGGAATGCATAAGTTGGACAAAAAGAAGAAGGACCGGTAGTTGAAAAATATGGCCTTGGTGATAGAGACAGTGCCGGAGATTGAATAGTAGAATTTTGCAAGACCAACTACTTCTTCATTGCAAATACCTCCTTTCACCAACATAAACGGTGACTATACACATGGATCTCACCAGATGGAACACACAGAAATCAAATTGACTACATCTGTGGAAAGAGATGATAGAAAAGCTCAATATCATCAGTCAGAACAAGGCCAGGGGCCGACTGTGGAACAGACCATCAATTGCTCATATGCAAGTTCAAGCTGAAACTGAAGAAAATCAAAGCAAGTCTACAAAAGCCAACATATGACCTTGAGTATAAACCACATGAATTTAGAGACCATCTCAAGAACAGATTTGACACATTGAACACTAGTAACCGAAGACCAGGTGAGTTGTGGAATGACATCAAGCACATCATCCATGAAGAAAGCAAGAGGTCATTGAAAAGACAGGAAAGAAAGAAAAGACCAAGATGGATGTCAGAGGAGACTCTGAAACTTGCTCATGAACATCAAGCAGCTAAAGCAAAAGGAAGAAATGATGAAGCAAAAGCACTGAACAGAAGATTTCAAGGGATGGCTTGAGAAGACAAAGTATTATAATGACATGTGCAAAGAGCTGGAGATGGAAAACCAAAAGGGAAGAACACACTCATAGTTTCTCAAGCTGAAAGAGCTGAAGAAAAAATGCAAGTCTCGAGTTCCAATAGTGAAGGATTCTATGGGGAAAATATTAAATGATGCGGGAAGTATCAAAAGAAGATGGAAGGAATACACAGAGTTATTATACCAAAAAGAATTAGTCAATACTCAACCATTTCAAGAGGTAGCATATGATCAGGAACCGATGGTACTGAAGGAAGAAGTCCAAGCTGCTCTGAAGGCATTGGTGAAAAACAAGGCTCCAAGAATTGATGGAATATCAATTGAGATGTTTCAACAAACAGATGCAGTGCTGGAGGTGCTTACTCATCTATGCCAAGAAATATGGAAGACAGCTTCCTGGCCAACTGACTGGAAGAGATCCATATTTATGCCTATTCCCAAGAAAGGTGATCCAATTGAATGTGGAAATTATAGAACAGTATCATTAATATCACACGCAAGCAAAATTTTGCTGAAGATCATCCAAAAATGGCTGCAGCAGTATATCGACAGGGAACTGCCAGAAATTCAGGCTGGTTTCAGAAGAGGATGTGGAACCAGGGATATCATTGCTGGTGTCAGATGGATCCTGGCTGAAAGCAGAGAATACCAGAAGGATGTTTACCTGTGTTTTATTGACTACACAAAGGCATTCGACTGTGTGGATCATAACAAATTATGGATAACATTGTGAAGAATGGGAATTCCAGAACACTTAATTGTGCTCATGAGGAGCCTTTACATAGACGAAGAGGCAGTTGTTCGGACAGAACAAGGGGATGCTGAGTGGTTTAAAGTCAGGAAAGGTGTGCTTCAGTGTTATATCCTTTCACCATACCTATTCAATCTGTATGCTGAGCAAATAATCTGAGAATCTGGGCTATGTGAAGAACAGGGCATCAGGATTGGAGGAAGACTCATTAACAACCTGTGTTATGCAGATGACACAACCTTGATTACAGAAAATGAAAAGAACTTGAAGCATTTAGTAATGAAGATCAATGACCACAGCCTTCAGTACGGATTGCACTTCAACATAAAGAAAACAAAAATCCTCACAACTGGAGCAATGAGCAACATCATGATAAAGGGAGAAAAGGTTGAAGTTTTCAAGAATTTCATTTGACTTGGATCCACAATCCACAGCCATGGAAGCAGCAGTCAAGAAATCAAAAGATGCATTGCATTGGGTAAATCTGCTGCAAAGGACCTCTTTAAAGTGTTGAAAAGCAAAGATGTTACCTTGAAGACTAAGGTGCATCTGACCCAAGCCATGGTATTTTCAATCACATCATATGCATGTGAAAGCTGGTCAAGGAATAAGGAAGACCAAAGAAGAATTGACGCCTTTGAATTGTGGTGTTGGTGAAGAGTATTGAATATACCATGGACTGCCAAAAGAACGAACAAACCGCTCTTAGAAGAAGCACAACCAGAATGCTCCTTAGAAGCGAGGATGGCGAGACTGCATCTTACATACTTTGGACATGTTGTCAGGAGGGATCAGTCCCTGGAGAAGGACATCATGCTTGGCAAAGTACAGGGTCAGTGGAAAAGAGGAGGACACTCAATGAGGTGGTCTGACACAGTGATTGTAAGGATGGCACAGGACCGTGCGGTGTTTTGTTCTGTTGTGCATAGGGTCGCTATGAGTCGGAACCAACTCAACGGCACCCAACAACAGCAAGAGCAACATGTATTTTACTGGGAGTTTTTATCAGGAATGGGTGTTGGACTTTGTTGAATGCCTTTTCTGCGTAAATTGAGATGATCGTGTGATTCTTCCCTTTCATTTTCACGATAGATTACATTGATTGATTTTCTAATGTTGAACCATAGCTGGTATGAATACTATTTGGTTGTGGTATATTACTTTTTTGACACGATGCTGAATTCTATTGGTGAGAATTTTATTTGAGAATTTTTGCATCTATATTTATTGTGTTGCTTTGCCTGGTTTTGGTAACAGGGTTATGCTGGCTTCATAGAATGAATTTGGAAGTCTTGCTTCATTTTCTATGTTCTGGATTAGTTAGAATAGTGCTGGCGTAAGCTCTTCTCTGAATGTTCGGTAGAATTCTCCAGTGAAGCCATCTGGGCTTCACTTTTTTTTTGCTGGGAGTTTTTTTTAAAATAACCTTTCAATCTCTTCTCTTGTTGTGGGTCTTTTCAGATTTTCAGCATAATTTTGTGTTAGTGTGGGTAGGTAGTGTGTTTGTGGAAATTTGTCCATTTTCTCTAGGTTTTCAAATTTGTTGGAGTATAGTTTTTCGTAATACGCTGCTGTGATCCTTTTTTATTTCAGTTAGGTCTGTTTTAATGCCCCCATTTCATTTCTTATTTGGGTTATTTGCGTCCTCTCCTGTTTTTCTTTTGTCAGTTTGGCCAGTGGTTTGTCAGTTTTGTTGATCCTTTCAAAGAACCAACTTTTGGTTTTGTTGATTCTTTCTGTTGTTTTTCAATTCTGTTTATGATCTTTATGATTTCATTTCTTGTAGCTGTGGGCTTCTTTTGCTGTTCTCTGTTTATTCAAGTTGTGTAGCTAATGTTTTGATTTTGTCATTTCTTTTTTGATGTGAGCATCTATTGCTACAAATTGACCTCTGAGGACTGCCTTTGCGGTGTCCCAACTGTTTTGGTATGATGTGTTTTCATTCTCGTTTGAGTCTAGGAATTGTTTGATTCCATCTCTGATTTCTTCTATTACCCAGTGGTTTTTAAGCAGTCTATTATTGATTTCCATGTAATTGATTTCTTTTCCTTGCTCTTCCTGTTGTTAATTTCTACTTTGATGGTGTTGTGGTCAGAGAAGGTACTTTGTATTATCTCAGTGTCTTGGATTTTTTTGAGGATTGCTCTGTGGCCTAAGATGTGGTCTCTTCTGGAGAATGTTCCATGTGTGTTGGAAAAGAATGTGTACTTTGCAGCTGTTGGGTGGAGTGTTCTATATATGTCTGTGAGATCAAGTTGGCTGATTGTGCTCTTAGCTCTTCTGTATCTTTGTTGAGTTTCTGTCTAGATGTTCTGTCCTTTACTGAGAGTGGTGTGTTGAAATCTTTTACTATTATTGTGGAACTGTCAATTTCTCTTTTCAGTGTTGTTAGAGTTCTTTTATGTATTTTGGAGCCTGTCACTGGGTGTGTAGGTGTTTACTATGGTTAAGTCATCATGATGGATCATCCCTTTAATCATTATATAGTACCCTTCTTTGTCTTTTATGGTGAATTTCGTTTTAAAGTCTATTTTATCTGAGATTAGTATTGCCACTCCTGCTCTTTTTTGGTAGTTATTTACTTGATATATTTTTTCCATCTTTAATTTTTAATAAATTTACACTTTTGTTTCTAAGGTGTGTCTCATGTAGACAGCATATTGGTGGATTCTGTTCTTTTATCCATTCTGTCACTCTCTGTCTCTTTATGGGTGCGTTTGGGACATTTATATTCAGTGTAATTATTGATAAGTGTGAGTTTTTTGTAGTGCTTTTTTTTTGTGGTGTTGACATTTTCTTTGTTCCTCTTACTCTCCTGTGCTGAATTCCTTTTGTTTGGGGATTTCTTTTTCATTTATTTTGTTTTTATTGAGACTTTAGGCTTTTCTTCTTCATTTTGATGAGTAGGTTTGTTAACTTTCTTTGTGGTTACCTTGAAACTTACACTTATCTTTCTAGGTTTGAACCAGTCAATTATTACTTGGTATCACCTTGCCTTTCTGTTCATTAGAAAGTTCTATACCTAGACTGTTTATTCCCTCTTTTATTGTTCTGACGTTGTTGTCATTTACAGATTAACCTCTCTGCTTCCCTGTTATAATTCTTTTGGTTTTGGATAGTTCTCGAGAGTTCATTCCCTAGGTTGGTATCTGGCTGCTACTATCTTGCATCCTAGATTCAGGCCGTGGTCTGATGTTGTTTTTTCTCAGACTGAGGGACTCCCTGTAATAATTCTTGTAAGTTTGGCTTGATTTTTACATATCCCATTGATTTCTGAATTGACTCGACGGCACTGGGTTTTTGTTCATTGATTTCTGTCGATCTGGAAATGTCCTAATTTCACTATCATATTTGAATGAGAGTTTTGAAGGATATATTATTCTTGGCTGGCAATTTTTTTCTTTCAAGGTTTTATATATGTCATTCCATTGCCTTCTTGCCTGCGTGGTGTCTGCAAAATAATCAGTGCTTAGTCTTACTGTTTTTCTTCTGTAAGTGATTTTTTGTTTTTCTCCAGCTGCTCTCAGGATTTTTTGTCTTTGGTTTTAGTGAGTGTGATTATTTATGATATGCCTTGATGATTTTCTTTTGGGGTCTATCCTATATGGGGTTTGTTGAGCTTCTTGGTTGGTCCGCTTTTCGTCTTTCATGATATTAGGGAAGTTTTCTGTCAGAAATTCTTCAATGATCCTCTCCACGTTTTCTGTTTTCTCCCTCTGTTCTGGAACTCCTATCACTTGCAAATTTTTGCTTTTGATTGTATCCCACATAATTCTCTGAGTTTCTGTGTTCCTTTTTCTGATTTTTTGTCAGAGTTGTATCTAAGTGTTTGTCTTCAGTTTTGCTGATTCTGTCTTCCATCATTTCAAACCCGCTCCTCAGCCCTTCTATGACACTGTCCATTTCTGAAACTTTGTTGTTTGTCTTTTGGATTTCTAGTTGCTGTTTTTGTATGGTTTCTAGTCGTGAATTTATTTTGGCATTTTGTTCCTGTGTTATTTTTCTGAATTCTTCCATTTTTTTTGTCTATGTTTTCCATGAACTTGTCTATTTTTTCCTCATGTTTGTCTGCTTTTTACTCCAACTGTTGGATAGCTCTGAATATTAGAGATTTCAATTCCCTGTCAGGTAGTTCTAGTGCCTTTCCTTCTACTGGAAAGTCATCTGCTGTTTTATTTTGGATGCCAACTGGAACCATCCTGTCCCTTTTTTTTTTTTAATATGTTTTGATATTGTCTTCTGTCTTCAGGACATTCAGTAGTTAAATTTATTATTTAGTCTTTAAGTCACAGGTTATCAAAGCATAATCGTGACTACACTAGAAAAGAAGTGAACATCACCCAAAATAGATACAGTGACTAATGATACTCGTGCCTTCCCCCTTTGGGAAGTAGGTAAATACTTTTTGTTTGTTTAGGGCATGGTTGTAACATGTTAGACAAAGCATCACATTGTTGTTATTTGGAAGTTTAAATAAGAGTAGAAAGGATATAGACATTCTGGGTATCGAAAGGAGTGGGCTGTATTAGATTTTACTTGCTGATACAAAGCACTACTACCACCCTCCTATGCTCTCCTCTGTATAGCAAAGGCAAGAAGTCTGAAAGCTACATTTCCCAGACAGGAGAGTTTTGAGTTACAGTACTCAGAAGCGTTTGTGTGGCACTTGGAAGACATATCAGAGTGAGAAATTATTATTCTCTGGTGGCAGGTAGGGGCAGGTTCATAGATATCAAAAGATCTCAGATTTCAAAAACTGACAAAAGCAGCACGAAAAAGGGAAATTGCAGACCAATTTCCTTGAGGAGCATAGATACTAAAATCCAAGCATTTAAATTAAAATATTAAATAACAAGTCACCCCACTCCCCCCAAAAAAAACCTATTGCCATTGAATCACTTCCAACTCATAGTGACCTATAGGATAGAGTAGTACAGTTCCATAGGGTTTCCAAGGCTGTAATCTTTACAGAAGCAGATTGCCACATCTTTCTCCTGTGGAGAGGCTCATGGGTTCAAACTAGGACCTCTAATGGGTTTGGTTTTGGTGGGTTTTAGGGCCTCTAAGGAAAACCATAATAGTGTAGTGTTTAAGAGCTATGGATGCTAACCAAAAGGTTGGCAGTTTGAATCCACTACATGCTTCCTGGAAACCCTGTGGGGCAGTTCTATACTGTCCTGTAAGTTCGCTAAGAGTTGGAATTGGCTTGATGGCAATGAATTTGGTTTACGGGTTTGAGGATCTCTAAACCAGCAAAACCCAAAGTTGCAGAAAGGGTAAGCAAAAATTTTGTGAATGAGTCATTGGAGGTAATGATAAAAAGAGTCATTCCTATTTCCGTTTATTGGTTCCTGGATCAGTGTGTTCTGAATATGGGAAAAAGAGCACATCCGTTGGTCACTGGTTTGGATCACAACTTGTGTGTCAGTCTCCCAACCCTATAAGGAGTTTTATCAGTCTGGCACTGTAATTGAAAATTTAACAAGCCATTCTACTGTTCTACCAATCCAGCTGCTTTGGAGTGATGCGGTACGTGTAAAATCAGGGAATCCATGAGTTTGAGTCATTTGCCTCACTTCTTTTCCCTTAAAATGGTTCCCTTTGTCATAAGTACTGTTTCATTAAATAACGGGAAGATGAATAAGGCACTCAGTAAGTCCACAGAAGAAGATGGGTGCGGAAACAATATGGGCAGTGCAGGTCAGTCTATTTCCAGAGAGTCTATTCCAGTGAGAACAAATTACTGCTTCCCTACAGGATGAAGGGAGTCCAACCTTCCAATATGTAGCTCACTTGGGTACTGGCTTGCTGTGGGCATATTTGGCATCCAGCAGTGGGAGCAGCCCATCAGTTTCTGAATGCAAGTCCATGTTGTTGAGCCAATGCTTAATGTCCATCCCCGCCATGACTGCTTTGTTCATGAGCCTGTTGAGCAAGGACTGAAGTTCTGGGAAAAGAGGCTGGTTAACATCTACCTACTATCAATAATATCCTTAGAATGGAGCCCTTGTGGTGCAATGGTTAAGTGCTCAAAAAGCTGCTAAGCAAAAGATTAGTGATTTCGAATCCCCCTAGCACCACTGTGGGAGAAAGACCGGGTGATCTACTCCTGTAGATTACATCCTGGAAAAGCCGATGTGGCAGTTCTACTCTGTCATACTGGGCCTCTATGAGTCCAAATCTACTTGAAGTCACCTAATAACAGTGACAACATAGAAGTGTTAGATTTGTTTGCCTGAGAGAAGTAAAATAATTTCTATAAAGGAGCACGTAGAGAAGTTTCTCTTTTGGCAGTATCCAGGTTGTGTACCACTTTAGGGGAGGACTTTTCAGAGTATGTCAAAGTCTGAGAAGAAAGGCCAGGAAAGAGCCCTTAATCTTCCTTTTCATAATCACCTAGAGGTGCTCTTGTCTTGATAGGGATGTGGCTGGAGCTTCTTGAGATTGACATTTAGGCTAGTCCCCTCTGTCTCAAGTTTGAATTTTAGTTTCTGGCCTCCTTCCTTTCTGAAAATGGGTCCTGACGTGGCTTGGGATGCTGTTACTGGTTGTCTTGATATATTCTCTGAGCCATGTATCTTTCTATTTTTGGAAGTTGTCCTTAAGGCTTTCTCCATGTGTTTGACCATGGACTGGGATGTTCTGTTGGTGCCAACATGTTCTCGAGGTGTCCCCAAATGTGTGCACCTTTCTGGAACTATTTTGCTGATCCATGCCTAGCCCTGCACACTGCTTATCTCTTTCTCCTTTCTTTTTGCTGTTCCCCAACCCCACTAGGAGTGACACTGAGCAGATGAAATATGGATTTGGGAGCAAATGGTAACATTTGCTGACTCCCTACCCTTTCCTCCTGTCCAGAGCATCAGGATAGGTATTAATCACCAAAGGTAAAGCTGCCCCCCACCCCGATACATTCTTACACGCTGGTTCTTCATTTCTTCCTTGATGTATAAGGACTGGCCTGAAGCAGGTCATGAAACGTCATGGTGCTGACGGTGGTGTGATCTGGAGCCACGTTTGAAGCACCATTAGTCAAAGGGGCCATATACCCCTTAGGTGGTCTTGAAGAAATCCTTCCCAAGTGTTATGGATGGAATTGTGTCCCCCCTAAAGTGTGTGTCAACTTGGCTAGATCATGATTTCCAATATTGTGTGATTGTCCTTCATTTTGTGATCTGATGTATTTTTCCTGTGTGTTGTAAATCCTAATCTCTGCCTGTAGTTAACTAGGCAAGATTAGGTTATGTTAAAGAGGATTATGGTGGGATGCAACATCCTTACTCAGGTCAGAGCCCTGATCCAATGTAAGGGGAGTTTCCCTGGGGTGTGGCCTGCATCACCTTTTATGTTACAAGAGAAAAAATGAGAGAGAACAGAGCAGAGAGAGAAAGAGGCCTCATACGACCAAGAAAGAAGTGCCAGGAGCAGCGCATTTCCTTTGAACCTGTATCCTTGCTCTGAGAAGCTCTTAGACCAGGGGAAGATTTATGATAAAGACTTTCCTCTAGAGCCAACTGAGAGACAAAGCCTTCTCCTAGAGCTGACGCCTTGAATTCAGACTTCTAGCCTCCTAAACTCTGAGAGAATAAACTTCTATTTGTTAAAGCCATCCACTTGTGGTATTTCTGTTATAGGCGCACTAGGTAACGAAGATACCAAGTAAAAAAGCTACATGGAGATTAGAGCTTGAGTATTGCTGGATATGCTCTTGTAAGAAGATTATAATCTTACAAGGCAGTCCTCTCATTTCACCTCACACTACCTGATGATAATAAGGCCTTACCTGCTTCCTTATTTCCCCTGTGCTCCTAAATAACACAATCTGGCTTTCTGTTTGATGGTGCATCTGATGTGGAGGGTAACTGTGACAGTTCAAAAACATGGCCACATTTCTTTTTGACACTCCTCCCATCAACAGGTGGGGTCTACGTCTCCCTCACTTGAATCCAGGTGGGATTGTGACTGCTTCGACCAATAGAGTACAGTGTAAGTGATGCTGTGTGACCCTGAGGCTGTGTCACAAAAGGCCGTGCAGCTCTTCCTTGTTCACTGGAACGCTTGCTCTGGGAGCCCGAGCCATCATGTAAAAAGCCTGCCTACCTTGGGACTGCCATGCTGCAGAGGTCACAGGTAGGCACTCTGGTTAACAGCCCCTGCTGAACCCATCCTTCAGCTATCAGCCCAAGTTCCAGACATGTGAGTGAAGGAGCCGTCTTGGAAATGGATTCTCTTGTCCACACTATTCTAGCCATCAGCTCTTGAATCACTTTGCAGGCTTTTGAGTCATCTCAGCTGAGGGCACAGACATAATGGAGCAGAGACAAGCCATCCCGTCTGTGTCCTGGTGCAACTCTTGACTACCAGAATGCTTGTTATTTTCTATGCAGATAGGTAGTCAGCTGGAACAATAATGCCTCCAAACAGGCAGCTGAGAATTCACTTTTCTCGGCAGCTCACCATTTCTCCATTTACTCCTAGCTACTTATTTGTTTTTTACTTATTTGTGAAAGTCAGGAAATCGGGATTATTTGGTTGGATGTAGAAATGTATACACAGTAACTACTGCCCTCACTTTGACTTTGGCTGAGGGCCTTTGTAAACTAGCTGTCAGGCTGAGCAGGATCAACCTTTTTAAAGAGTGAAATGTCTCTTCACTTGGAAGATACACGTGGAAGAAGATAATGGACTCTTACTGACAGGTTTTCCATTACAGATAGATTTCCTCTTTCTGTGGCTAGATGTATCAGATGATAGTTTAGGGAGACTTGGTGTCTCTACTCTAATCCTGTTTTATTCATTTCTTTTTGAAAAGCAAACGCAATAGTCCTTCAAGCCTTCTTCCCCTTGGCATGGACTAAAACCAAAAAAAGCAAAAACAAAAACAAACAACGGTGGATTCGAACTACTCGCCTTTTGGTTAGCAGGCAAAAGCTTAACCACTGTGCTGCCAGGGCGCCTATTTGTTTTAAAATGTGGTTGTGAGGCATCTTCTTCTGAGGAGATTCTGGACGAAAGGCAGCTTTACAGTCGAACATCATGTCTGGTAGATTTCAGATTGTGCCAAAACTTTAGCCTTTTCTTTTTCCACTGAAGTACTATATTGAGTACTTTATTGCGAGCAATGAATGGTGTCTATTTAATGAAGACTTAAGTACTTTCAATTTATCCTCATAGCCTTTATAAAACAGACCTTTGTTTTCGATACCTTTTCTGGAAGTGTTTCTTCTTCTTTATTATCATAACACCCGGTTGCTCAAATCCTTGACTGAACTCACTGGCAATATTTGCCTTACTTATTTACAGGCAAATAAAGCAGGGTACTCTGGCACAGTGCTCTCTGAATTTGGATCACTTACAGAGTTCTGAAGAACTGGAAATGTCCAGAGGGAAAATCCTGGTTGAAACTGAGATTTGTTGAAGAAAGGAAACCTGACAGTAAAATGGTGAAAGAGTCTAGGCAATTCCTTCTCCAACATGCCCTTGGGCTTGTTCAGCTTCACCATATTCTTTTTAGACTATTATGAAGGCTGCTACTGCCTTCTTGCTCCAGACTCTGTTCCCTACTCTCTACGTTCTGGGTGGCAGTCACATTGGTCTATAAGGGCACAGGCTATGTCTTATTTGTGGTTGTATTTCCACTGCCTAGCACAGCACCTAGTATATAGCTGGTATACAACAAATGTTTGAACAAATGAATATATACATATATATATAATCTTTTTTTATTGTACTTTAGATGAAGGTTTACAGAACTAGCTTCTCGTTAAATGGTTAGTACACATATTTTTTTTGTGACATTGATTACCAACCCCATGACACGTCAACACTCTCCCCTTGTTAGCCTTGGGTTCCCCATTACCAGCTTTCCTGCCCCCTCCTGCCTTCTAGTCGTTGCCCCTGGGCTGGTGTGCCCCTTTAGTCTCATTTTGTTTTATGGGCCTGTCTAATCTTTGGCTGAAGGGTGAACCTCAGGAGTTACTTTAGTACTGAGCTAAAAGGGTGTCCGGGGGCCATACTTTCAGGGTTTCACCAGTCTCTGTTAGGCCAGTAAGTCTTTTTTTGTGAGTTAGAATTTTGTTCTACATTTTTCTCCAGCTCTGTCTGGGACCCTCTCTTTGATGCCTGTCAGAGCAGTTGGTGGAGGTAGCTGGGTACCATCGAGTTGTGCTTAACTTAGTCTCGTGGAGGCTGTGGTAGTTGTGTTCCATTAATCCTTTGGATTAATCTTTCCCTTGTGTCTTTGGTTTTCTTCATTTTCCCTTGCTTCAGATGAGGTGAGACAAGTAGGGTATCTTAGATGGCCACTCACAAGCTTTTAAGAGCCAAGCCGCTGCTCATCAAAATAGAATGTAGAACATTTTCTTTATAAACTATGTTATGCCAGTTGAGCATGTTACCTGAGACCATGGTCCCCTCAGCCCTCAACCCAGTAATTCAGCCCCTCAGGGAATTTGGCTGCATCCCATGACCTTGTCTTGGACAAGTTGTGCTGGCTTCCCCAGTATTGAACAAATGAATATTATTCCTCTCTTTGAAACCTTCAATGAATCCTCATTGCTTAAGAATCAAGCCTACTCTCCTTGGCATGACCCCAGCAGGCAATAGACACACTCAGGCAATTGAACAGCACTCAGTGATTAGAACAGGGGTGCGGTAGCATGGAGGGGAACTAGGTGATAGGGCTGCTGGATGATTCAAACAAATATACCCCAGACACATGAGATAAAAATTTATATAAATGTATGTACATACACACACTCAAACACACACGAGAAATAGGGAGTTTATTGATGAAATTTGGATTATACTTTATATAATCTGCATTAGATCAGGTGCCCTTTTCAATTTTTTGTTTAAAAACCTCAAGATTTGCTTCTAAATAAGTCAAAGGTAAAGTTAAAAAATTACTTCTTATAGATTCAAAACTCAGTTTGCTACATTCATAGATTTCTCATGGCACTAAAAATTCTATCTAGACTGGTATTTAACTTAGAAGTGAGAACAAAATATTGATATAAATCTCAAGCAACAGATCCTTTGCTGGAAAAACATATCCAAATTTTCCGACGGTTGTTGCTCCTCAAGAGAAGGAGGCCTGCTTCCTTATTTTTCTCAAAGGGAGAATACGAAGAGAAGGGTTTTTGTTGTTGTGTGTGTGCCATAGTGAAAGCATCCAGATCTTTTAAAAAATTAGATTTCTCACAATTAATTTATCAAGGTCTTTCAAGCTCAAGAAGGTGAGTTTTCAAAGGTAATCTTTTTTCCAGGTATTTGAGAACCATTGTATGCATACTCAAGGCCTCTCCCTGGGTGGCACAATTGGTTTGCTCTCGGCTACTAACAGAAAGGTTGAGAGGTTGGAACCCATCCAGCAGCACCGCAGAAGAAACACCTGGTGATCTGTTCCTTAAGATTGCAGTCATTGAAAACCCTACGAAGCGGCTCTACTTTGAAACATGTGGGATCGCTATGAGTCGGAATTGACAGCAATGGGTTTGTTTTGTTTTTTCTTGGTATGCATGCTCATGGCCTCCTCAGAGGCAAATTTACTATCCAAATAAAATAAAATAAAACAAACAAACAAACAAATAAAATACACATTATTTTTACTATTTGAAAAATTCATCATATTTTTCCAAGAAATTAACATTGAATTTTTAATTTCAAGCTATTATGGTTTTTTTCTTTTTTTTGGATAAAGTTGCCAAAAGCTCTGCCATGTACAAGCCAGCTAAGAGGCTTATATCCTATATCTGTAAGAGGCTGGCATTCAGCACAGCCCATGGATCCACGTGCTCCCATGAGACTGAGGGAGCCAGGCACCAGGGAGTCTTGCCGTCAGGGCCAGGTTCAGAGCTGGTGTCATGGGAGAGAGTATAGACCTAGAGAGTGAGAGGGAACGAGTCTGTGAAAGTTACATAGTTTGGTAATAAAACCACTTATCCAGAAATCTTTTCTCCATTGTTTTCCCTGACAGAAAAAGTTAAATACTGGAAACTCTGCTTTGAGACACCCGGCAATACCAGAATCTCTATGATAGGAATCGACTCTTCAGCAATGTGTGTGTTGGGGGGAGGGACAACACTAGGGTCTTGGAGGAGCCTCCTTAATTTCCATACTCAACATCCTCTGCTCCCCTGCCCTCACTACTCTTCATACCAGCTGGAAAATTTCTTAAAAAAACTGCCTCAGATCATGCCACCCCATACTCAAAACCTTCCACGGCTCAGCGCTTTGCCTGACAATCATGAATAAAACTCAGAAGTCCCTCCGGATTCTGGCCAACTCTCAAACTCAAACATATCCTCTCTCGCCTTTACTCTCTCAGCTCCATCCATCTTGGGAGCTTCTGTGCTGTTTCCTCAACACCCTAATCCCGTTTTCTTTTCACAAAGTTTTACACTTGCCCACCACCTGTTTTGAGCGCTGTTTCTCTGGACATCTCCACATGGCTTGTCCATTTGCTCAAATGTTAATTTTTCATAGGTTCTGTCTGACCACTTCACCCCCTTCCCCCCTCCTTTTTTATAACACTGACTCCTGTCTAGCAGCCTATGAGGTGTATGTCTACTTACTGTCTACTCTGCCTGAAAATGAGTTCTCTGAGAGAAAGGACCTTGCCTGTTGTGAATACTGATGCATCTCAGTGCCTGGAAGGGTGTCTGGTATGTAGTTGGTGCTTACTGAATATTTATGGCGTGGATGATTGAATGAGTAAATAAATGAGAGCAATAAAAAGGCAATAGCTATAGTGAAAGAAAGTCAGGTAAACGGGTATATAAATATTTCTTGAGAATATTGCCTCAACACAGAAGGGCTTCATTATGTGAGAAATTAATTTATCTGAAATGAATTTTGTAGATAAAAAGAGAGAGGAAGGAAGAAAGAGAAGGAGGGAGGTATGGAAAGAGAAGTGGGAGCAAGGACAGAAAGATAGTGAGAGAGGTAGGAAAACAGAAAGTTGGGGTAAAAGTAGGGCTCGGTAACGGTGGAGTTATCTGTCCTCTCCGTGCAGGCAGAAGATTTAATCAAGCCTGAAACAGTCAAATGTCTGTGGTGGAAAGATTGTGTGAATGATTTTAAGCATTTCTCTGACCTCCAACAAAGATGTGAAGCATATTTTCAAGGTACTTGTTAAGTGGGTTGCAAAGGATTTGTTCACACGCTCAATGTAGGAATTAAAAAATTAATTGAAAACTCTAGAGAACCATTAGAGGAACTGATAAGATCATTTATAGAAGACACTGAACTCTAGGCGGGTACTTGGGGGTTTTCAAGGGTAATTTGGAGTACATAAGATTTTCACGTTCTGGGCTGACCCACCTGATCCCCAAGTAAGATGTGAGTCCATCGTAAAGAAAGAAGGAAAGATTAGGATTTGATCTGGATGTGCACTAACATTGGTAGAGTTGATCAAAGCGGATGTGTAGCAATGGAAGTGATTCACTGTCTCACCCGTATTTATAGCTGATAAGGATTTTTTTTTTAAATATTAATTTTGAAATAATTTCAGACTTACAAAAGAGTTGCAAAAAGAGGACAAAGATAAAAATTTTGGAAACAGATAATGGTGATTACACAATGCTGGAGTATAATTAATGTCACCGAACTGCAAAATGACTAGCATGGCAAATCTTATGCCACATACATTCCACCACAACAAAATTTACAAAGAATTAGTACAAAGAATTTAATATACCCTTCTCTAATTCCCCAAATATAACATTATACATAGCCATAATACAATTATCAAGACGAAGGAATCAACACTAATACAAGACTGTTAGCTAATCTACAAATCTTATTCAAATTTGCTAACTGCCTCGGTAATGTTTTACTCTGGTTCAAAATACAATCCAATATTACAGGTTGCATTTAGTTGTCATGCCTGTGTGTCATTTTAAAAATTTATCTCTCACCATCCACATTCAATTTATCAGCAAGTTCTGTCAATTCTTTCCCCCAAATATTTCTTCAGTCCATAACTTTTCACCACCTCCATGGCTACTGGCCTAGTCAAGGTCACCATCATCTCACACCCGGAGGACTACAGTAACTCCCTGATTGTTCTTGCTTTTTAACTCCATTTCATCCGGAGATCAGCGTACTTTTTTCTGCAAAGGGCCAGATAATAAATATTTTAGGATTTTCACTGTTGCAAATACTCAGCTCTACCATTGTAGTGCAAAAGCAGTCATGGACAACTCATAAACAAATGAGCGTGACGGTGTTCTAATACATTTTTTTAATGGATCCTGAAATTTGAATTTCATATAACTTTCACATATCACAAAACATTATTCTTTTGGTTTTCATTTTTTTACTGATTTACATTTTTTATATAAAATGAAACTTTCCATTTCAACCATTTCTGTGTACAATTCAGTGACATCCATCACATTCACAGTGTTGCACAACCATCACGACTGTCTGCCTCTAAGCCCTGTCATCACCCTTCACGAAAACTCGGTGCCTCTTGAGCAATAACTCCACTTTCCTCCCCCAGTCATCCCTGGTGACCACTAATAAACTCTGGTCTGTAAGCAATTGACTATTTTAGATACTTCATATAAGTTGGATCATATAATATTTATCCCTTTCTGTCTGACTTATTTCACTCAACACAATGTTTTCAAGGTTCTTCCGTGTTGTAGCGTAGATCAGAACTTCATTTCTCTTTATGGTTGAGAAATATTCCATATAGAATATTATACATTTTGTTTATCCATTTGTCTATTGATGGACATTTGGGTTGTTTCCACCTTTTGGCTATTGCGAATAGTGCTGCAGTGAACAATGGTGTACAAGTATCTGTTTGCCTCCCTGATTTTAAGTCTTTTGGCTATATATGTGGAAGTGAAATTGCTGGGTCATGTGGTAATTTTACGTTTAACTTTTTGAGGAGCCACCATACTGTTTCCCATAGCGGCTACACCATTTTACAATCCCACCAACAATGGATGAGGCTTCGAGTTTCTCCACATTCTCACCAACACTTAAACTGTTTTCTGTTTTTCTGGTAGTAGGCATCCTAGTGGGGGTAAAGTAAATATCTCACTGTGGTTTGGATTTGCATTTTTAATGGCTAATGACATTAAGCATCTTTTCATGTTCTTATTGGTCATTTGTATAACTTCTTTGGTGAAATGTCTATTCAAGTTCTTTGCTCATTTTTTGATTGATTTGTTTTTCCTTTTGTTGTTGAGTTATGGAAGTTCTTTATATATTCTAGATATTAAACCATTATCAGATATGTGGCTCCCAATTATTTTATCCCATTCTGTAGCTTACCTCTTCACTTTCTTGATAAACTCCTTTGATGCATAAACATTTTCAGTTTTGATGAAGCCTCATTATATTTATTTTGTCTTTTGTTGTTCATGCTTTTGCTATCATACTAAGAATTCATTGTCAAAAACTACATACCAAAACATCACCCCTATGTTTTCTTCTAAGAGTTTTATGATTTTAGTCCTTACATTTAGGTCCTTGATCCATTTTGAATTCATTTTCACATATGGTGTGAGGCATGGTTCAGGTTCATTCTTTTGCACGTGGGAATTTGTTTATCCCAGCACCATTTATTGAGGAGACTATTCTTTCTCCATTTAATGGACTTAGCCCTGTTGTTGAAAATCAGTTGACCATAGATGTTTGGGTTTATTTCTGGACTCTTAATTCTATTCCACTGGACTATGTCTCTCTCATTATACAAGTACCAGACTGTTTTGATTATTGTAGGTTTGTAGTATGTTTTGAATTCAGAAGTATGAGTTTCCCTACTTTTTCTTTTTCAAGACTGCTTTGGCTATTTAAGGCCACTTGCTGTTCCACATTAAAAAAAAATTTTTTTTTTTTTGACATTTTACTGTGGTTTAGGTGATAGTTTACAGAGCAAATTGTTTTCCCATTCAACAATTTATATACAAATAGTTTCATGACATTGCTTGCTATCCCCTCAATGTGTCAGCACCTCCCGACTTCTTCCTTGGGGTCTCCATTTCCATTTGCCCAGCTTCCCTGCCCCTTACTGCCTTCTGAACTTTGCTTTTGGGAAAATATTGCCCTTTTGGTCTCATATGGTTAGTTGTTCTGGGGAGCACATTCCTCATGGATATTATTGTTCACTTTATAGACTGGTCTATTGTTTGGCTGAAAGGTGATCTCTGGGAGTGATTTCAGTACCAAGTTTGAAGGGTGTCTAAAGACTATAGTCTTGGGGCTTTCACCAGTATCCATCAGACCAGTAAATCTGGTCTTTTTTATGAATTTGAATTTTGTTCTACATTTTTCTCCCACTCTGTCCAGGACCTTTTGTTGTGATCCTGATCAGAGCGATTGGTAGCCAGATACCATCTAGCTCTTCTGGTCTTGGGCTAGTGGAGGCTGTGGTCCATTAGTCTTTGAGACTAATTGTTTCCTTCATAACAAAGATTTAAGAAGGACCTTGATTTTGGCTAAGATGAAAATACTAGGAGTTGTAAAATCCAAGCACCTCTGTCTAGTTTATTGTCACCTCTATGATACAGAGAATAAAGAGGTTGGGCATAGGCTGTTAATTTCCTTGCTTGTTTTATATTTGGTGATTCCTTAGGATTTTCCAGTGCACATTACATTAACAAAACTTCTTGTTTTGAGGCATATTGGTACGACTGGAAGCCATCACATGGTTTGCATGTGATCTGCAGCCTTGGGGCTGGCCACTGTGAGGCTTTAAAGTTTCTGACTCACTTGTCTGTATCTTCTTTATATATTCTTAGTTTGGCAGGTCTGAAGTGGAAATGTGCATAGACAACTGTGAGGGGTAGTAACAAAAGGAGCGAAGGGAAGAAGTTTGGCTGTTCAGACAGTGCAAGATTACAAATAAAATTTGGTGTGTTCTGCAACGTACGAGAATGCTATTAAAAAATTAGGTAAAAGTTAAGACAAAGGTGATCTTATTTCTGCAGTACTGAGATAAACATTCAGCCTTTCTCTGCCTTTATGTTATATGGATTTGTTTTTGGTTGGCACTGTGAGTCGGAAGCTACTCGATGGTCATAAGTTTGGTTTGGTTTTGTCAGGGTGAGGCCCATGAAATCTATCAAACTTGTTGGGTGGTTGGTTCACATGGTAAAAAATAATCAAAACACAAAGAAATTAAAACATAAGGTTTATTTTGAAAGGTTAATTTGTATGCATTCAGGGAGATAATTTTGTTTCTACAAACAAGTGGCTCAAATTGGTCTAGTTACAATCGTTAAAAAAAAAGAACTTTGAAGTAGTTTAAAATGACAACATAATATTTGATTGCTCTGTGGTTTAATAAACAATTTCCAAATTGGGGGAGTGTATGTCTCCGTGCATGAAGAAAAAAATGCTCCCTAGGGCTGGAGATTTTACAGAAGTTTAAATACAGTATTTATCATAGGGACAAAGTACTTAATGGTTATTGAGTTAGCATTAGAAAAGTTAACTCCTGAAAATTTGGCCCTTTACCTATTTCTAAAAGTTGTGAGACCTCTGTAAATTAAAATTAAGGAAGCACACAGTCTTTTTCATTAAATTGTGAGGTAATGGGCTTATTATTGACTACTCTTTTTGAGCTGGAAAAGGAAAATTGATGATGTTGTTGAGTAGTTAGTATTCCTGGTTTTAAAAACAAAACAAAACAAAACAAAAAAGTCAACAGCTTTGCAATTTAGATCAGGCTTTTACGTGAGTTAGAGAAACACCTTGTCAGCTTTTCATTATTGTTATTTTTTGATAACCTTGACCTCCTGATCTGTGCTAAATAGCCCTGAGAAATCACTAGGACTTTTCCTCCCCCCAAGGGTAGGGTAGGAAGTACATAAGCAGATACGATATCACCCATGGGATAGAAAGCTACACTCATGGCGTCCTTACAAACTTGGAAATGTGTTATGGAACTGGGTCCGCTTTAGGCTGTAAAATTTTCTAGCTTTGTTTTTGCATCCAGTGAACTTCCACAATAAAAGGGCATAGCCTTTTGTTAACTTACAAAATTTTTATGCACACAATAAAATAAAAATAGTAACACAGGTTTAGCCTGTGGGGATACCCACTATGGAAAAATTGTGTTCAAATCTCTAATTTCATTCATTTTCTAGGTCCGTAAGGGAAATAGTCCCCCACTTTCTTTTCCCTTTGTTCCAAACTCAGTTTTTAATGACTGTGGAGAGTTGCAGGTTTTATCATTATAGCATGAAGATTAGCCATTTTGACAATTGTCAGCTAAGTTAAAATGACTAACAATAAAAGACATCGGACCAAGAAATACATAATGCAGCTTAATGATGGAATAGACCCAGTCAGCCGTTAGATCCCTGGGACTGAAATTTCATGGCCTCTGAGGATGACTCACTGTTTAGCTGTGTCATGAGTTTCATTTTGAAATGAAATACGGGCAGTCCACAGATTATGAATGAATTCCATTTCTAAACCTGTCTGTAAGTCAAATTTGTAAGTCAGAAAAGTTAAGTACGGTTCATAACAAAAGTCAGTTAGTGAAATGTTTGTCTTAGTATATAGCATACCTTTCTGTGCATAAAAATTAAAGAAACACTTCCAGTAAACATCTTTAAATGTTAATAATAACCCAAACCAACCAAATCCATCACTGTCAAGTTGATTCTGACTTACAGCGACACTATAGGACAGAGTAGAACTGCCCCATAGGGTTTCCGAGGAGTGGCTGGTGGATTTGAAATACTGACCTTTTGATTGGCAGCCAAGCTCTTAACCACTGCCACAACAGGGCTCCAACATAATAATACAGTGATAATAATAACGATATTTTGATGCCTGTAAGAAAGTAGCACCTGTTTGTTATTATGAACCATTGCATACACCTTGAATTTTTAATATGAGAGGCTTTACGGGGTTGGTTCATAACTACAGTTTGTACGTAAGTTGGATATTCATAACCCAAGGGCTTTATTTAGTATATAGTCTACCTTTCTATGCATAAAAAACATTAAAGTAACACTTCCAGATACAATAAGACACCTTTAATGTAAAAATACAGTAATAATAATAATAACAATGTTTTAAACCACCACTTGTCTGTCTCTTTGTTTTACTGTAGTGGCTTGCCTGTCACTGTAATGCTACAAGTTATGCCACTGGTATTTCAAATACCAACAGGGTCACCCATGGCGGGTAGGGTTTAGTGCAGCTTCCAGACTAAGACAGACTAGGAAGAAAGACCTGGTGAGCTACTTCTAAAAAAATTGGCCAGTGAAAACCTTATGAATAGCAGTGAAACATTGATATAGTGCTGGAAGATGTGCCCCTCAGGTTGGAAGGCATTCAAAATATGACGGGGGAAGAGTGGCCTCCTCAAAGTAGAGTTAACCTTAACGATGTGGGTGGAGTAAAGTTTTCGGGATCTTCATTTACTGATGTGGTACAATTCAAAACAAGAAGAAACAGCTACAAACATCCATTAATAATAGGAATGTGGAATGTACGAAGCATGAATCTAGGAAAATTGGAAGTCATCAAAATGAAATGGAATGCATAAAGATTGATATCTTAGGCATTAGTGAGCTGAAATGGACTGGTATTGGCCATTTTGAATTGCAGAACCACATGGTACACTATGTGTGAAATGACCAATTAAAGAGGAATGGTGTTGCATTCATCATCCAAAAGAACATCTCAAGATCAATCCTGAAGTACAACAGTGTCAGTGAAAGGATAATATCCACACACCTATAAGGAAGACCAGGTAATACGACTATTATTCAAATTTACACATCAACCACTAATGCCAAAGATGAAGAAACTGAAGATTTTTACCAACTTCTGCAGTCTGAAATTGATCAAACATACAATTGAGACGCATTGATAATTACTGGTCAATGGAATGCATAAGTTGAAAACAGAAGAATTGGTGGTTGGAAAATATGGCCTTGGTCATAGAAATGGTGCTGGAGATTGCATGATAGAATTTTGCAAGACCAATGACTTATTCATCACAAATGCCTTTTTCAACAACATAAACAGCAAATATACACGTGGACTTCACTGGGTGAAATACACAGGATTCAAATTGACTGTATTTGTGGAAAGAGATGATGAAGAGGCTCAATATCATCATTCAGAACAAGGCCAAGGGCTGACTGCAGAACAGACCATCAACTGCTCTTATGCAAGTTCAAGCTGAAGCTGAAGAAAATTAGAACAAGTCCATAAGAGCCAAAGCATGACCTTGAGTATATCCCATCTGAATTTAGAGCCCATCTCAAGAATAGATTTGATGCATTGAACACTAATGACCGAAGACCAGAGGAGTTGTGGAATGACATCAAGAACATCATACATGAAGAAAGCAAGAGGTCATTAAAAAGATGGGAAAGAAAGAAAAGATCAAAATGGATGTCAGAAGAGACTCTGAAAGTTGCTTTTCAATGTATCGTAGATAAAATGAATGGAGGTAAAAGAGCTGAACAGAAGTTTTCAAAGAGTGGCTTGAAGGACAAAATAAAGTATTATAGTGAAATGTGCAAAAACCTGGAATTAGCAAACCAAAAGGGGAGAACATGTTAAACATTTCTCATACTGAAACAACTGAGGAAAAAATTCAAGCCTCAAGTTGCAATATTGAAAGATTCTATGGGCAAAATATTGAATGACACAGAAAGCATCAAAAGAAGAGGAAGGTGTATACAGAGTCACTGTACCAAAAAGAATTGGTTGACATTCGACCATTTCAGTAGGTAGTGTATGATCAAGATGGATGGTATTGAAGGAAGAAGTCTAAGGTGCACTGAGGGCATTGGTGAAAAACAAGGCTCCAGGATTACCAATTGAGATGTTTCAACAAATGGATGCAATGCTGGAAGTGTCCCCTCGTGTATGCCAAGAAATTTGAAAGACAGCTACCTGGCCAAACAACTGGAAGAGATCCATATTTGTGTTCATTCCAAAGAAACGGGATCCAATGGAAAGTGGAATTATCAAACAATTTTGCTGAAGATACTTCCAAACTGGTCGCAGCAGTACATCTATAGAGAACTGCCAGAAATTCAAGCCAGGTTCAGAAGAGAATATGGAATGAGGAATATCATTGCTGATGTCAGATGGATCTTGGCTGAAAGCAGAGAATACCAGAAAGATGTTTACCTGTGTTTTGTTGAATATGCAAAGGCATTCAACTATGTGGATCATAACAAATTATGGATAACATTGTGAAGAATGGGAATTCCAGAACACTTAATTGTGCTCGTGAGGAACCTGTATATAAACCAAGAGGCAGTCATTTGAACAGAACAAGGGGATACTGTGTGGTTTAAAATCAGGAAAAGTGTGCGCCAGGGTTGTATCCTTTCACCATACTTATTTGATCTGTATGCTGAGCAAAAAATCCAAGAATATGGGTTATATGAAGAAGAATGGGCCATCAGGATTGCAGGAAGACTCATTAACGGCCTGCATTATGCAGATGACACAGCGTTGCTTGCTGAAAGTGAAAAAGACTTGAAGCACTTACTGATGAAGATTAAAGACTACAACCTTCAACATGGATTGCACCTCAGCATAAAGAAAACAAAATCCTCACAGCTGGTCCAATAAGCAACATCATGATAAACGGAGAAAAGATTGAAGTTGTCAAGGCTTTCATTTTACTTGAATCTGCAATCCCATTGGAGCAGTAGTCAAGATTAATCAGCAGTTTGATTAAATGACATATTGCAGTGGGCAAATAGGCTGCAAAAGACCTCTGTAAAGTCTTAAAAAGCAAAGATGTCACTTTAAGGACTAAGCTGCACCTGACCCAAGCCATGGCATTTTCAATAGCCTCTTATGTATGCAAAAGCTGGACAATGAATAAGGAAGGCCGAAGAAGAATTGATGCCTTTGATTTATGGTGTTGGTGAAGAATATTGACTATACCATGGACTGCCAGAGGAATGAACAGATTTGTCTTGGAAGAAGTATCCCAGAATGCTCCTTAGAAGGAAGGATTTTGTGACTTCATTGCACGTATTTTAGATAAGTTAGTGGGAGAGACCCGTCCCTGGAGAGAGACATCATGCAGGCTTGGTAAAGTAGAAGGTCAATGAAAAAGAGGAAGACCTTCAACGAGATAGAATGACACAGTGGCTTCAACAATGGGCTGAAACATAGCAATGATTGTAAGGATGGCACAGGGCTGGACAGTGTTCAGTTCTATTGTACAATGGGTCACTATGAGTTGGAACTGACTCAACAGCACCTAATAACAGCAACGTTTTGATGCACGTCACAAAGTAGCGCCTGTTTGTTATTATAAGCCATTATATGTACCTTGAGTTTTTAATATTATAACTTTTACAGGGTTTGGTTCATAACTACGGGTTGTATGTAACACGGTGACTGCCTGTATGCTGCGTGGTTTCATCTGAGGGTTCGAGTTGATGCAAAAAGGAAATGAGTCCATTTTGGAAAGTCAGACAGAAGTGCGAAACTTTACCAAACAAGCCTACCTTACCTCTGTTCTGGCATTACCAGGCTGTTCTGTAATTGTAGGTTACCTGGCTGTCTTTCCTACTTGTCTGAGAACTCACAGAGGGCAGGAACTGAGTCACGCTAGTTGAATATGGCCAATGGGCAGCTTTTGAATGAACAACTGAACATTAGATCTAAGGGGATAAAAGCCTCTGCTTAAATCTTCCTAGATAATTGTCGATGAGAAGAATTTGTATTCATCTTCATTGCAAGCATACATTTCCCTCAAGTACAGTCTTGTTCATAGAATCCATTTTACAGTGTTGTGTTCATAATGAGCAGGTGCTGAGTCTAGCAAGTGTAGTGGAATCAAAGCAGATGCAATGAAAAATGGAGTCATATTAAAGCTGATTTAAATCTTATTTCAATTCATTTCTGTATTTTTTTGAGCATATACAATGTTCCAGGCTCTGCTCCAAGGATATTAGAGTTGGTATTTGATTTCAAGAAATTTATACTCTAGTGGTAATAAAGGAGGCAGAAAGGTGAGTTCTTAGATTACCGAAGGAACCATTATTCTTGTTAAGTGCTGCCGAGTTCACTCCAGCTGATGGTCGCCTTACATACAACATAACAAAACTTTACCCAGTCCTGCATCAGTCTCACAATTGCTGGCATGTCGGAGTCTACAGTGGTGGTTAAGGTGGCAGTACGTCTCACTCAGGCTCTCCCATGCCCTTGTTGACCATCTATTTCACCAAAGGCGATGTCATTCTCTAGTGATTGATCCCTCTGATGATGGCCAAAGGCAAGTGAATTGCTCAGTGGTCTATTGTGATCCCTGAAGTTTTCATTGGCTAATTTTTGTAAGTGGGCTTTTCTTAGCCTGGAAGCTTTGTTGAAACCTGTCCACCATGGGTGACCCTGCTGGTGTTTAAAATACCGGTGGCGTAACTTTCAGCATCATAGCAACATGCAAGCCACCACAGTACAACAAACTGACAAGTAGTGGACCAAAGAAATTAGAGAAATGTATTCCTGTAATACAAAAACAAAACAAACCAAACAAAAAAACAAAAAACTGTATATGAAAAATACCCAACTGAACTGTGAGGTGGTACAATTTTGTCTTTAGATGTACAAGCTTTTAAGTGATCCTACCACTGATGCTGATTCCTTGGGGAAGTTACTTGACCTGTAATTCTCAGTTACATTTTTGCAAAATGAGAATGATAATAATACTTACACTAAAAAGTAATTATGAGGATTAAATGCAGGTAGTCCTTAATTTATGATGGGATTCTGTTCTGATGACTCCATGGTAAGTTGGTTCTGACGTAAATCAAATAGTTCATTTTTTTTTTGGTTTTCATTATTAGTGCCCTTTATTATCAGTATCTTTGTAAATCTGGCAGTGTCTTAGTTACCTTGTGCTGCTATAACAGAAATTCCACAAGTGGATGGCTTTAACATGCAGAAGTTTATTCTCTTACTGTCTAGGAGGTGAGAAGTCTGAATTCAGGGTACCAGCTCTAGGGGAAGGTTTTCTCTCTCTGTTGGTTCTGGGGGAAGGCCCTTGTCATCAATATTCCACTTGTCTAGAAGGTTCTCAGCAAAGGGACCCTGGGTCCAAAAGATGCAGTTGCTCCTGGGGCTTCTTTCTTGGTGGTATGTGGTCCCCCTCTTCTGTGCTCCATTCTCTCTTTTATATCTCAAAAGAGTCTGACTCGATAGAACTTAATCCGGTAGATTGATTCCTACCTCATTAACATAACTGCCCTAATCCTGCCTCGTTCACATCATAAAGGTTACGATTTATAACACATAGGAAAATCACATCAGATCACACCATGGTAGACAATCACACAATGCTGGGAATCATGGATTAGCCAAGTTGACACACATTTTTGGAGGACACAATTCAATCCATAACAAGCAGTGTTTTGAACAGTACATCATAAAATTGAATATCTGCAAAAGAACATCTGAGAATGATACCATCAGCAAATTATGTGCTGCAACATGTTGCCGATGATGTTGTTGTTGTTAGGTGCCATTGAACTGGTTCCAACTCATAGTGACCCTTTGCACAACAGAAGGAAAAACTGCCCAGTCTTGGGCCATCCTCACAATCATTGCTATGTTTCAGCCCATTGTTGTAGCCACTATGTCAATCCACCTCCTTGCTGGTCTTCCTCTTTTTTGCTGACCCTCTACTTTACGAAGCATCATGTCCTTCTCCAGGGACTGGTCCCTCCTGATAACACGTCCAAAGTTCAGAAGACAAAGTCTTGCTGTTCATCCTGCCTTTGATAAGATGTTAAAAAACAAAACAAAAACAAAAACAGATGGTCATAAGAAGGGTTTGTTGTAACTTGAATACGTCATGTGTTGGCGACTACCTGTAACATCATGCATGCTCACAACATAGAGAACCAGATCAATGAACTTGAGCTCTTCATAATTAAAGTTAAGAACGGAAAGGGCTAGGAAAATAGCTCTAGCAATTGAGTTTATTTTAAAATTTCTATTGCTAATCTGGAAACCTGGTGGCATAGTAGTTATAACTATAATATTTTGCTAAAAGATGGCATTTTTTACTAGTAGACCAATAAAAATCACTATATAATTAGAGGCTCTGATAATAAACACTGAGATCAGCACTTGCTTTGGCAAATTTTACTGAAGTAAATATACTGAACCTTCTCCTCAAAAAACACTGATGTGAGTGCAGAGTGTTGCCAAAAAGTCTATCTTCATGTCCAAATTATAACCTCACAGTTTAGAATCTGGAAAAAATAAATGGAATAAATGCCATGGAGTAGCTGAAGAAATTGTTGAAGCTTGGTAACTTTTGAAAACCGAGTTTCTATTTTCTGACCTACATGAACTTTTATCTTCTTTTTAGAATGTGAATGCCAACCATTTTGGGGAGAACCCTCTTTCTCAGTAAAACATAAGGCAAATAGCTAATGTATGACAAAGAAAAAGAGGCTTCCCTCTAAAATGGTTGGCATTCTATGTGAAATCTCTTAATAACCCTTGAAGGGTGACCTTCTAGCCTTGTTTTTACCTCAGAAGAGGGTAACCTGTTCACTTGTCCATGACACTCTGCTTGATTCATTTACTGCTCACCTCCTCTCAGTTTTGCTCCATCCTTTAGGCCCTATATCCCTTCCATCTTCAGTCTCTCCTCTTTTGCCCACAAATATTGTCAAGGCCCTCCCTATCCTGAAATAACCCTACTCTGACCCTGCTACTCTAGTAGGCCTTATCTCTTTCCCGTTCAACACCAAACTTCTTCTAAAAGAGCCTACAAATTCTGCTTTCACTTCCTGCTCACACACTCACTTCTTAACCCCTTGTAATATGGCTTCTATATAATATTCCTCTATGAAACCACCCTCTGGAAGATTATCAGGAATTTCATAGCCAACAAATCTAATGGGCTTTTTCTAGGCCTCATTCTCTTTGGCTTCTCTACAGCAATTTCACTTCTTGGAACTTTCTCCTCTTACGACTTCTTTGGTACTGTAATTTCCTGGGTCCGTTTGTCTTTCTGGGTACTCCTTTTCCACCTCCTTCACTAGTCACCCCTTCTACCTCCATTTGCTCCATAATGAAGGTGTTCTCTTCCTCATATTTATGTATATATATTTTTTACCTTGGGTAACTACTCATTCACCCAATTGCTTTATAAATGAGTTACTTCAATTTCTTTTTCTTTTCATTTCTAAATCTCTCCCCTGATGATTCCCAAACCTAGCATTTTCAACTTCCATCAAGACTTTCTTACTTAGATAACCACCCAGGATTTTAAACTCAACATATCTAAAACTAAGTTTATTATCTTACATCGCCAACTTCCAAAAACCATCCGGTTGTCTGTATTTTGTTTTTATTAACGACACCACTATGAATGAGTGATGGTTCAGTGGTAGAATTCTTGTCTTCCATGTGGGAGACCTGAGATCAATTCTTGGCTTACGTACGTCAAGTGCAGCTACCATTCATCTGTCAGTGGAGGCTCTCATGTTGCTAAGAGTTGAACAGGTTTCAGCAGAGCTTCCAGGCTAAGATAGGCTAGGAAGAAAGGCCTGTGACCTACTTCAGAAAGTCAGCCAACAAAAGCCCTGTGGATCACATGGTCTGACCCTACAGTGCATGGGGTAGTGGCAAGTCAGGGACTGACTCAACAACAGCTAATGACAACAACAACATTAATGAGTCATCTTTCAAAACTCGCAAGTAATTTCTGATTCTTCCTCACTTCTCAGACTCTATGTGTAGCAAATTGTTGAGTCAGATGATTTTTTTGGCTTTGTGGTACACAGGGTAGGAAAAGCATATACTTTGGAGTCAGATAAATCTGGGTTCCCATCATGGTTTTGCTACTAGTAAGACCTTTGGGTCTCGAACAAGGTACTTAAACTCACTTAGCCTTGATCCTTATGTATAAAATGGGGGAAAATAACATTTCCTACATGGCCATTTGAAAGGATTGAATGATATCAGTACATTTTACAATTAGTCCTCAATCAATACTAGTCACTCATCTCTACCTTTCTTTTCCATTAAATAGAATAAAATGTATCAAGGTACTTTATGCAGTACCTGATACTACACGTTGTTTTTTCTCCTTCCTTCCTTCTTTCCTCTCTTCTTTCTATTATTGCCTCCTCAGCTCAGGATTTCGTTACTTTTTCTCTGGATAATTGACTCAGTTACCTACATGGCCCTGGCTCCTGCCCTGACATTTGGATTCACCCTGCACACTGCTGTCAAGTTTGCTTCCCTTAGGCACGCTCTGCCCAGGCCACTCCCTGGCTTAGAAACTATCATTGCTTCATCATTTCCTATTAAATCAAGTAGGAAAACATATGTTCCAAGTTCCCTTTAGAGATGTATGTGTCATAATTTCCCTACATGTGGCCTGCATTTAGGCCCGGTGGTTCCACTCATTGTTCCTTCAACATGTCCTCACTTTTCTGTTCTATTCTGTTTCCTCCTGGGTTTGGAATGACAGGTAACTGTCTCCACCTGCCAAATCCATTTCTCCTATGATGTTTTCCCTGATCACCCAAACACTTGAAACTTCTCTTTCCCTTCTGTCCCCGCAAAGGCTTTGCATCTCTCATCCTTACCATATTCCTCATTTTAGTGGTTATTTGCTTACCTGCAGACATATACCCAGACCAGGAGACTTGAAGATTTCTGAGACTCTGTCTAATTCATACATCTATTTTTGAAGGATCCAATCTAGTAGGGCCTCAATATGCTTTGGTCCAACTAAATTAATAAATCTTTGTTATACAGACACATTCTTGAAAGTAAAAGTCTCTTAGAGAATGGAAACACCATTTCTGAGTGGAGAAATGGAGAAAGGAAGAAGAATAAGGACCATGGTGATGATAGAAGATGGAGAAGAAGAAAGAAGGATGACTCACTTGAATATGAGGTAATTATAAGGACTGAGTCAGAAAAGGAAGAAATGCAAAGAAGGACGAGTCTGATGTACCATCTGTCTGCCAGTTTGTTGCACTGTGATGGCTTGCACGTTGCTGTGATACCGGAAGCTATGATACCAGGGTCACCCTGGTAGAAAGGTTTCAGCAGAGCTTCCAGACTAAGACAGACTACAAAGAAAGGCCTAGTGACTTACTTCTGAAAATGAGCCAGTGAAAACCTTATGGATCTCAACAGAACGTTGCATGATGTTTTCATTCGAATGTAAGATTAAAAACAAAACAAAACAAAAACACTAACTTCAGTCTCCCAAATAGTTGTTTACGATTTTTGAGCCATAAAAATGAGTTATTTGAAACGAGGCTTTTTTACTTGGCCTGCCTCTCCTTCACCCCTGACAGTTGCTTATTGTACATATTAAAAAAAAAACAAAAAACCAAACCTGTTGCTGTCAACTTGATTCTGACTCATAGCGACCCTTATAGGACAGAGTAGAGCTGCCCCATTGAGTTTCCAAGGAGCCGCTGGTGGATTCAAACCGCTGAGCTTTTGGCTGGCAGCTGTAGCTCTTGATCACTACCCCATCAGGGTTTTCCTACTGCACGTAGGCTTTACTTTATAAGGGGATTCTGAAATTGCCTTTGGCAGAAACTTTAAGCAATTAAGAAACTTTTTGATTATGCTTTCTTGGAATCCTGGTGCTCTTCCTTCAAATTTGCATGATTGGTTTTTAAATAATTCTGCTAGCATCATGGTCTCATACAATTGTTGTTCCAAAGTTCCTCACACAAGAGTCAGAACACTTCACCAAATCTCCAGAATGCTATGGAAAATACCTTAAGTTAGCTTGTGAGAAGAGCCTAGTGTTGCTTTCTGTTGATTTACTGCTTACTTGACAGGATATTGCAAACATCCTTTCCACAACCAGGTTCATGTGGGAACACTCAGGAACCGCTCCGTAACTGTCACATCTGTGGACCATTTCAGGTTTTTCTGAATTTCCCCCATTATCTTCTGTATTTTCACTGGTTTCAAGTTTACTCGTCAAACTTCCTGTTTTTAACCGCACTAATCCATGCTTCTAGTTGAAAATACAATGTGCAACTATCTACTTGAAACATTTAAATGTAGTATAACTTTACAGCACACAAGCCCCTTGGAACTGGAGGTTATTTTGTATTTTGGGGAAACCAATTGTGTTTGGCAAAAAAACTAAGCATAGGTATGTACTGGTTAAAAAATAGAAAGAAAAAAGGTCTTGTAATTGCAGTGATAATTTAACTGATCTGACAGAATTAGTGTGTGCTCAAAGGTAATAAAAACTAACCACTGAAAAACAAATAAAAGCTGTAAAGACTGAAGACTCACCCAGATGCTACGTAATCGGATAGACTAGCGCTGTTTTTCCCACCAGGTAGCAAATTCTTCCACCAGGTAGTGACATTAGCGTAAGCTAATTCTCTTCTTAGATATGTTTTTGGCTTTCCTTATTTTAGGAGCCATGTTTGTATTATATGATGCTGGCCACTTTTTTTGTTTTTTTCCTTTATTGTGCTTTAGGTGGAAGTTTACAGAGCAAATTGGTTTCTCATTAAACAATTAGTACACATATTGTTTTGTGACATTGGTTGCCAACCCCATGATATGTCAACACTCTCCCCCTCTGGACTTTGGGTTCCCTGTTTCCATTCATCCAGTTTTCCTGTCCCTTCTTGCCTTCTCATCTTTGCTTTTGGGCTGGTGTGCCATTTAGTCTTGTATACATGATTGAATTATGAAGCAAATTCCTCATGTGTGTTATGTTTTGCCTGTTAGACCTGTCTAGTCTTTGGCTGAAGGGTGAACCTTGGCAGTGATTCAGGGCTGAGTTAAAAAGGTGTCTGGGGCCCATATTCTTTTTTTTTTTTTTTAATATTTATTTTATTTTTGGTGAAAATATACACAGCAGATCATATACTCATTCAACAATTTGTATGTGTACAGTTCAATGACATTGCATCGATTTATATTCTTTTTTTTTATTGTGCTTTAGGTGAAGGTTTACAGAGCAAATTAGTTTCTCCTTTAACAATTAATACACATATTGTTTTGTAACATTAGTTGCCAACTGCACGACCTGTCAACACTCTCCCCTACTCGACCTTGGGTTCCCCATTTCTACTTGTCCAGCTTTCCTGTCCCCTCCTGCCTTCTTGTCCTTGTCCCGGGGCTGCTGTGCCCATTTAGTCTCATATACGTGGATGAGCTACGTGTATTATAGCTTGTTTTATGGGCCTGTCTAATCTTTGGCTGAAGGGTGAACTTCAGGAATGACCTCAGTACTGAGTTAAAGGAGTGTCCAAGGGCCATACTCGGTGTTTCTCGAGCCTTTTTCTGATCCTTTTTGTAAGTTAGAATTTTTTCCTACATTTTTCTTCAGCTCTGTCCAGGATCCTCTACTGCAATCCCTGTTAGAGCAGTCAGTGGTGGTAGCTGGACATAATCTAGCTGTGCTGGACTCAGTCTGGTGGAGGCCGTGATAGTTGTGGTCCTTTAGTCTTTTGGACTAATCATTCCCTTGTGTCTTTGGTTTTCTTCATTCTCCTTTGCTCCAGACAAGGTAGGACCAGCAGAATATCTTAGATGGCTGCTCACAACTTTTTAAGGCGCTAGATGCTACTCACCAAAGTAGGATATAGAACATTTTCTTTATAAACTATGTTATACCAATTGAACTAGATCTACTTGGGGTTTCTCCAGTCTTTGTCAGACCAGCAAGTCTGGTCTTTTTTTTGTTTTGTGAATTTGAACTTTGTCCTACATTTTTCTCCTGTTCTGTCCCGGACCGTCTATTGTGATCCCTGTAGGAACAGTCGGTGGTGGTAGCTGGGCACCATCTAGTTGTTCTGGGCTCAGTCTGGTGGAGGTTATGGTAGTTGTGGTTCATTAGTCCTTTGAACTAATCTTTCCCTTGTATCTTTGATTTTCTTCATTTTCCTTTGCTTCAGCTGGGATGGGACAAGTAGATGTATCTTAGATGGCCCCTTGCAGGATTTTAAGGCCCCAGACACTATTCACTAGTCTGATGTAGAACCATTTTCTTTATAAACTATGTTATGCCAGTTGAGCTAGATGTCCCCCAAGACCATGGTTCCCAGATTTCAGCCCACTTTAGACTGGAGCAGGGATGGTAATGTGTCCTGATAACAGAAACTCTCTAGTTTTGGAGTAGTCAAAATTCTAAGATGGCCCTAATCTTTCTTTTTCTGGAAGTAGTGCTAATCTGCAACTAACTTGGAAAAGAAATCTTAGTATCTTTTATTTTATACTCATTCTGATATATACATACACACACACACACACACACACACACACACGCACACACAATATACAAAGATTTAAAGCTAGTCCAGGAACCTGGGGGCTACCTGCTCTAAAACTGTACTAGTCAAGCTGGACCTTGACTGGATATAAGGTTCAGATCAGAATCCTTCAGTATGTGAATTAATTGATTTTTATGTTCTTTGGTTGCTCTACTCCTCCACCCTCTCCATACTAATCCCTTAATTTTTATCAAAGTTCATTTTGGAAGATTCCAACATTATCTCAGCTGAACTAAAAGGAAAAACACTACATCTTGGCCAATATATATTGGGTAATTTTTTTTAATCAGTATATCCTCAATGGTTAAATGTCTTTGTGGTATACTTTCAATTAAAAATCTCAGAAAGGGCCAGTTTAGAAACTATGGACCCAGAAGGGACAGAGCTGGGGAAAACCATAATTGTCCCTCCTTTCTTCCATGGGCATTGAAATGATGACAAGAAATGACTGCTAAAAGCCTGAGATTTAGAAAAGTATAACAAGTAAATTCAAGAACTCAAAAAGATATAATTAGCCCATGTTCATTTTGCAAAGGAGCAGTATTCTTCATACTTCAGAGGGCATTAATGGGTATTACTGGCTAGTAATTCATTCATTCAGCAACTATTATTGAACACCCATAAACCAGGTACCGTGAAAGATGCTGAGGATACAGAGAAGAAGGAGACAGACATGGCCCTCATCCTTACGGAGCTTACGTTTTTTCCTAATAGTGATGCCAAATTATCACCAAAAGATTTAATTAGGTACATCACAATCTTTTTTAGATGGCAGGGGGGCATCTAATAGATTTTAAAAATACTACTATCTTAAAATATTAAGCATTTTAGGCTTTAGCGTTTAAGCTGTTAAATTGTCTAGAGAACTGATTTATGTAGAACACCACCTCAGTGACAGTGCCAGGAAAACGTGTTCCTGCACTTATAAACCGTGCTTACACTAAGAGTCTTTAAAGAATCACTTTGCATGGTACATTGATGTGCTCATTTGTTATTCTTTTCTGTACTAGAAGGACTTAGGAGCAGAAGAAGAGCAGGAATACTAATAAAAATCATTCTTTTCACTGGTGTAGTAGGGACAAATCTATAGCATAAAGAACTTATTTAAAAATAATAGATTTATTGAGATGTGATTTATATAACCTAAACTTCACCCTTTTAAAGTGTATAATTAAATGATCTTTAGTAAATTCAAAGAAATGTGCAACCATCACCACTATCTAATTTTAGAACACTTTCATCATCCCCAAAAGAAACCCTATAATCCCTCCTCTCCCTAGTCCCCGGCAACCACGCTCACCTACTTTCTGTTTCTGTGGATTTGCCTATTCTGGAATTTCATGTAAATAGAATCAGACATAAGTTGCCTTTTGTGGCTGACTTCTTTCACTTAGCATAATGTTTTCAAGGCTCATCCATGTTGTAGCATGTGTTAGTACTTCACTCTTTTTCACTGCTCAATAATTTTCCGCTGTATGGGTATTCCACATTGTATTTATCCATTTGTCGGTGGATGGACATTCAGGTTCTTTCTACTTTTTGACTGTTATGAATAATGTTGCTATGAACATGGTGTATAAGTTTCTGGGTGGACATATGTTCTCAGTTGTCTTGCCTAGGAGTGAAATGGCTGGGTCATATGGCAACTCTATGTTTAACTTTTCAAGGAACTGTCAAAGTGTTTTCCAAAGTTCCTACACCGTTTCACAATACAGTTTCACCATAACCATATGAGGGTTTCAATTTCTCCACATCCTTGCCAACATTTGTTGCTGTCTTTTTTTTTTGTTTTTAGTTTTAGTCATCCTAGTGGATGAGAAGTGATATCTCATTGTGGTTTTGAATTGCATTTCCCTATGACTAATGACGTTGAGCATCTTTTCATGTGCCTGTTGACCACTTATATGTCTTCTTTAGAGAACTGTCTATTCAATTCCTTTCCCCATTTCTTAATTGTTTTCTTTTTGGGTCTTTGTGTTGTTAGTTGTAATCATTCTTTATGTACTCTAGATATAAACCCCTTATCAGAGGTGTGATTTGCAAATATTTTCTCCCATTTCATTGACTGTCTTACTTTCGGATCATTTTCTTTGAAGCACAAAAGTTTTTAATTTTGATGAGGTCCCGTTTATCTACATTTTTCTTCTGTAGCTTGTACTTTTCGCGTGACATCTAAAAAACTGGTGTCTAATCTAAGATCATGATTTATCCCTAAGTTTTCTTCTAAGAGTTTTATACTTTTAGCTCTTACATTTAGGTCTATGATCTATTTTGAATTAATTTTTGTATATGGTATGAGGTAGGGGTCCAACTTCACCCTTCCGTATGTGGATAGCTAGTTGCCCCAGTGCTGTGTGTTAAAAAGACTGTTCTTTCACCATTGGATTTTCCTGGCACCCTTGTCAAAAATATTTAAATAGCTTTTATCCACATCCCATTCCTCCTTCCTTTCTGTGATATAGGACTTCTTGCTTGTTGGGTCAGTAATCAAGCTACCTTTTCTTGTGAAGAATGCAGGCAATGAGGAAACCCAAACCAAAGCACAATGTGAAGAAACCAAGTTGATCTATATAATAAAGACCTTAGAGGCAATGGAGGTGGAAAGAGAGAGAAGAGGGGCAAATGGTGAGTTTTGGGAAGTATAAAACCCATTGCTATTGAGTCCACTTTGACTCATAGCATCCCTCTAGAACAGAGCTGCCCCATAGGGTTTCCAAGGACTGGCTGGTGGATTCTAACTGCTGACCTTTTGGTTAGCAGCCATAGCTCTTAACCAATGCGCCACCATGGCTCCACTTGGGAACTTTTTGAGCTACTTTCAGGTATGTGAGAGAAAGTAAAAGTGATAGAAATGTCTAAAGGTAATTTTAAGTAAGTTTTACTGCACATTAAGAATACAGCACCTTGAGAGCCAGAATAAAGGTTTGAATTGTTTCCAAATCTCTCTTTTTCAGTACGTGCACATGTGCATGTGTGTGCGTGCAAGTGTGTATTTTTGCTGGACTGCTGTTTCTTTGAATGTAATGTTGTTGTTGTTGTTGTTGTTGTTAGGTGCCGTCAAGTCGGTTCCGACTCATAGCGACCCTGTTACCACAGAACAAAACACTGGCCGGTCCTGTACCATCCTTACAATCATTGCTAAGCTTGAGCTCATCGTTGCAGCCACTGTGTTAATCCGTCTCATTGAGGCTCTTCCTCTTTTCCGCTGATCCTGTACTTTACCAAGCATGATATCCTTCTCCAGGGACTGATCCTTCCTGACATGTCCAAAGTATGTGAGACATAGACTTGTCATCCTTGCTTCTAAGGAGCATTCTGGTTGTACTTCTTCCAAGACAGATTTGTTCAGTCTTTTGGCAGTCCATGGCATATTCAATATTCTTTGCCAACACCACAATTCAAAGGCGTCAGCTCTCCCATCTTCCGTATTCATTGTCCAGCTTTCACGTGCATATGATGTGATTGAAAACACCATGGCTTGTATCAGGTGCACCTTAGTCTTCAAGGTGACATCTTTGCTTTTCAACACTTCAAAGAGGTCTTTTGCAGCAGATTTGCCCAAGGCAACGTGTCTTTTGATTTCTTGACTGCTGCTTCTATGGGCGTTGATTGTGGATCCAAGTAAAATGATTTTGAATGTAATACTCTGCATAAACTGGGACACATGGGACTAGGTAGGACCCTACTTATATTTGGGTTTCACTGTCATAGCACTTAACAGTTTATGATCTTTCCCATGTATTATCTGTCTCATTTGATTCTCGCAACTGTGTAAGGCTGTTAGAGTATCTTTGGAAGATAAAGAATCTAGCCTCAGGGATGTTATGTGACTTGCCCAAGTCATCCTATAAATGGTCCAACTGGGACATAAATCTAGGTTCTCTTTGTAAGATGCTATGCTACTTCTTCAAATAATACTGACCTTTACATTTAACTGCAATGTTTAGATGGCTCAAAAATCGTGTATTCATTTATATCATTTCCTTTTAATCTTCACAACTGTTGTGGTAGCCCAGGTAATGTTTATTACTTTTACAGCTGAAGAACATGACACTCAGATGATCAGAAGTTTTCCTTCAAACTCTGTTACTCACTTACTTTGGACAAGTTACATAACTTTCTGATTCTAAGCTTTGTTATCTATTAACTGAAGGACCTGACTAGATGACCTTTAAGGTTCCATCTAAGCCTTCTAGTCTATGATTCTATCATTCAGTATGCCCTTCCTTTAGCAAGATGTGTGCTTTGAAATGCTTTTCCAGCCATGGTGAATGGGTTTCTGTTGGAGGATCTGTACTTGCTTGCTGAGGCATTTCTGTAATGCTAATACTCATGCTTAAACAGACTGGTTTTAAACAAAACAAAACAAAACAAAAACTTGAAGGGGATTCAGCTGTGGAACAGGGCCCACGTAACTGACCACTGAGGGTTAAATGTATGAAACCAAAACTCTGGTTTCATTGAATTCGGCTATAAACTAAGTAATCAAAATACTCACAGACTCCCTAGAAGGTAATAATTTCACTTAATTGGACAGTAAAATCCTGACACACCAGTGGTGACCTTTTATGGTAATACTCTGCCTCGCGTTGTTATCATAAAAAGTTTCTGCTGTACCAGCACTTAGCAACCTGGCTGTGGAAAAAAATACCCTTAATTTCTGCCTCAGCAGGAAGAGTGCATCAGAGGAAACTCTTATTTCCCCATTTATTTCTGCTCTCTGTATCATTTATTTTTTATTTACAGTGGTAATAGATTTTAAAAGATAGATTAAAAAACCTTTCTCAAGAATTCTGCGACCTTTCTTTCATTGATAATGCAAAGGTCAATTTCAGCTCTTTCAGGGGTATTGGTTCAGGAGAATTGATGAGAATAAATGTTGCCTATTTTTTTTTTTTTTAATAGTTTTTGGGACACCCTGGTGGCATAGTGGTTAAGTGCCACAACTGCTAACTGAGAGGTCGGCAGTTCAAATCCACCAGGTGCTCCTTGGAAACTATGGGGCACTTCTACTCTGTCCTATAGGGTTGCTAAGAGTTGGAATCCACTCAATGGCAGTGGGTTTGTTTGTTTTCTTTTTTAATTTTTATTGTACTTTAAGTGAAAGTTTACAAATCAAGTCAGTCTCTCACACAAAAACTTATATACACCTTGCTGCATACTCCCAATTGCTCTCCCCCTAAAGAGACAGCCCACTCCCTCCCTCCACTCTCTCTTTTCGTGTCCATTTCTCCAGCTTCTAACCCCCTCTACCCTCTCATCTCCCTTCCAGGCAGGAGATGCCAACATAGTCTCAAGCGTCCACCTGATCCAAGAAGCTCACTCTTCACCAGCATCCCTCTCCAACCCATTGTCCAGTCTGATTCCTGGCTTTGAGAATGGTTCCTGTCCTGGTCTAACAGAAGGTCTGGGGGCCCTGACCACTGGGGTCCTTCTAGTCTCAGTCATTAAGTCTGGTCTTTTTACAAGAATTTGGGGTCTGCATCCCACTGTTGTCCTGCTCCCTCAGGGGTACTCTTTTGCGTTCCTTGTCAGGGCAGTCAGTGGTTGTAGCCAGGCACCATGTAGTTCTTCTGGTCTCAGGCTGATGTAGTCTCTGGTTTATGTGGCCCTTTCTGTCTCTTGGGCTCGTAATTACCTTGTGTCCTTGGTGTTCTTCATTCTCCATTGGTCCAGGTGGGTTGAGACTAATTGATGCATCTTAGATGGCCGCTTGCTAGCATTTAAGACCCCAGATGACACTCTCCAAAGTGGGATGCAGAATGCTTTCTTAATAGATTTTATTGTGCCAATTGACTTAGATGTCCCGTAAAACCATGGTCCCCAAACCTCTGCCCCTGCTACGCTGGCCTTCAAAGCATTCAGTTTATTCAGGAAGCGTCTTTGCTTTTGGTTTAGTCCAGTTGTGCTGACCTCACCTGTATTGTGTGTTGTCTTTCCCATCACCTAAAGTAGTTCTTATCTACTATCTAATTAGTGAATGCCCCTCTCCCACCCTGCCTCCCGCCCCCATCTCGTAACCATCATAGAATATTTTCTTCTCTGTTTAAACGATTTCTCGAGTTCTTATAATAGTGGTCTTATACAATATTTGTCCTTTTGCAACTGACTAAGTTCACTCAGCATAATGCGTTCCAGATTCATCCATGTTATGAAATGTTTCACAGATTCATCACTGTTCTTTATCGATGCGTAGTATTCCATTGTGTGAATATACCATAATTTATTTATCCATTCATCGTTGATGGACACCTTGGTTCCTTCCATCTTTTTGCTATTGTAAACAGTGCTGCAATAAACATGGGTGTGCATATATCTGTTCGTGTAAAGGCTTTTATTTCTCTAGGATATATCCCAAGGAGTGGGATTGCTGGATCAAATGGTAGTTCTAGTTCTAGCTTTTTAAAAAAAGGAAGTGCCGAATCAGTTTCCAAAGTGGTTGTACCATTTGACATTCCCACCAGCAGTGTATAAGTGTTCCAATCTCTCCGCAGCCTCTCCAACATTTATTATTTTGTGTTTTTTGGATTAACGCCAGTCTTGTTGGAGTGAGATGGAATCTCATTGTAGTTTTGATTTGCATTTCTCTAATGGCTAATGATCGTGAGGAGTTTGGTTTTTTTTGGTTAACAGTTTTTTTGCTTTCTGCATAATCTTTTGATAGCAATCAATTAAGTTTCAGATTCTGTCTATATTTCCTCCACAACCCGAGAATCAGCGATTTTACGGAAAAGGAAAACTGCCCCTTTGCTTTTTAGCAGTTGAATTACTTAAAAATATCTCTGTCTCTCTCCCCTTTTCTCTCTCTGCTGTTGAAACAGGCCGCACACGCACTAGTATTGGTTTCTGTTTATTGACCATATAGGAAATTGCCATCCTTTCATTTTCTCAAGAACTGAAAAGTTCCCTGAAAGAAAAGAGCTTTCAGTGCTGGGCTGAGTTAAATACAGAAAATTTAAATATCTGGGAAACTCTTGAAGCCCTTGCCCACAACCCTGTAGGGAGTTCTCATGAGAATTGGAGAATCAGCTTCAGTACAGCTTAATTTCCTTCTTTTTTTAAAATTTTTAGTGTGTTTTAAGTGAAAGTTTACAAATCAGATCAGTCCCTCATACAAAAACTTATATACACCTTGCTATATACTCCTAACTGCTCTCCTCCTAATGAGACAGCACACTCCTTCCCTCCACTCTCTATTTTCATGTCCATTTGGCCAGCTTCTGACCCCCTCTGCCTGCTCATCTCCCCTCCAGACAGGAGATGCCAACATAGACTTATGTGTCTACTTGATCCAAGAAGCTCACACACCAGTATCATTTTCTATCCCATAGTCTGGCCCAATCCCTGTCTGAAAAGATGGCTTTGGGAATGGTTCCTGTCCTGGGCCACCAGAAGGTCTGGGGACCATGACCTCAGGGGTTCTTCTAGTCTCAGTCAGACCATTAAGTCTGGTCTTTTTACGAGAATTTGGGGTCTGCATCCCACTGCTCTTCTGCTCCCTCAGGGGTTCTCTGTCAGGGCAGTCATCGGTTGTAGATAGCAAAGGTTAATTTCTGCCATCTTCCCGCTGATGTCTCTATAAGGCCACCAAAGTGTAAGAAAAAATCTTTTAGAGGAATTGTGATAAAAAAAAGTCTGATACCATGATACAAGAATATTCTAAAATAGGACAATTGGGGCTGACCATTGTTAAAAAAAATGTTTTGTAAAACAATTTTTATGAAATGATGGGACCTTGAGATGTTTTATAACCTAAGCTTTCAAGATAAGGTTTTCTTGGATCTATTCTACAAAACGTATTTTAAAAGTTGAACACAATTCTTTAAATTTATAATATCTTCAAATACACTATTACCGTCGGGAGCCCTGGTGATAGAGTGGTTAAGAGCTCGGCTGCTAACCCCAGGTCAGCAGTTCGGATTCATCAGCTGCTCCTAGGATTCACCATATGTGAAACACTCTTCTAAGCACTTTCCACAAACAATCTTATGTAATAACACCACAGTATTAATGAGGCTACTATTAATTACTACTATTAATTGCAGTTGAGAAAATTGAGGCTCAGAAAAGTAAACTTGTCTTGAAAGCATGTAGCAAAAGAAGTGCTAATGTTTTTTTTTCTAGACAGTCTGACTTAAAGGTTCCAAAACTTAATGCCCTTCCATGATAGCATTCCTACCTAGCTTCCACTGGATAATATTGCCATTTGTACAATATTCTTTTCACTATAGAATCATTACTTTTAGTGTCTTGAGTCTTAGGCTGAGTTCTTATGGTGGGTCATGCTGGACTTTTAGAATACTTTTTTATTGTATAAATTTGAGCTATATTTAAGCATGTTTGAGTACCTGCTGAGTGATTCTGTTGAGTTTTCATCAGTGAACCCAACCAAACTCATTTCCCATTGGATATACATGTAAACTGTTTTGGGTAAGTATTACTCCACATCAAACCCAGATAGAGGTATTTTTTTGGGAGGTGGGCATTTCTACTTAAGAATAGTTATAAACTGATCACAGTGTCACTGTATTTTTTATATGAATATCTAATTTGCATATTCCCATTAAAAGGCATCTACCGTGTGCCAGGCACAGCTAGGGCCTGTACTCTTACCGATAACACTGTTTAACCAAATTCCACTATTAGCAATATACTATGAGGTTGAGTAAATGGACTGTGTGTTCTTATCAACCTCTTTGAGGGAAAGCAATGGAGGCAGTATATATTGACTATACTATGGACTGCCAAAAGAATGAATAAATCTGTCTTGTAAGAAGTGCAACCAGAATGCTCCTTAGAAGCATGGGTGGCGAAACTATGCCTCAAATAATTTGGGCATGTTGTTAGGAGGGATCAATCCCTGGAGAAGGATATGACTCTTGGTAAAGTAGAGGACCAGAGAAGAAGAGGAAGACCCTTGAGGAGACAGATTTGACACCGTGGTTACAATGGCCTCAAGCATTACAATGATTGTGAGGATGGTGCAGCACTGGGCAATGTTTTGTTCTGTTGTACATAGGGTCGCTATGAGTTGGAACTGACCTGACAGCATTGAACAACAACAACAATGGATGCAGACATTTTTAATTTTATTTTCACTGGGGCAAGGTAATATAGAGGTGCTGAACAAAAGTAGTTAAGAATGAGAGCCCTAAGTCAGCCCGTTGGAGAAAAAATCATCCTGTAGGGTGACATCTTCAATATAACTATGATGTTTGGCAGAAGAAAGGATAGAAATTAGATTTTAGATACCTCTTTTTCTCAGTAAACTCCAAAATAATAATTAAAAAAAAATCATCGACTTAGTGACTCGACTTTCTTCGCTATACACTCATTTTGTTGGCCATTAATGTGGATTATTTGCTTTGTAGATTAGCTTTTGTAGTGACAACTAGGTGCACTACCTAGATCTGACATTTCAAGACCAAGGCACTCATTCCCTCAGCACCCTAGAGTATTGGTTGCTGACAGTTTTCGCTTAGTACCTCTTAGGGATTGCCCTCAGCCTAAGGGAACTTGCCCAAGCCCATACCTCCTGTTTGAAAGCAGCCTTCATCTAATGACTGGATAGTGTGGAAAATGTCTCAGCTCCCTTGTCACAATTTGGAACAACTCTGAAGGGTTATTCCAGCCCCCAAACTCCCCATGGCATCAGCTGAGACCTTGTTACTACGTCGCAGTTTGCAGTTCGAGCTCTCTGACCCAATCCTTCATTGCCTTACAGGATGTCCCTGAGATCACTCCCTAGTAAAATCCTGATGCTAGTCTCCACTATGAAGTCTCTTTCTCAGAGGACATGACCTAAGATAGCTAACAAATAGTTCTAATTCCAAAATAGTTTCTTCTTGCCATTTATTCAGCATTTTTCTGGTGTATCTCCCTCCATCTGACAGTTGTATACTCTGGGGAATCAAGTTTTTTTAATAACTAGGATAATTACAATATATGTGGGAAGGCAAGTACACTGAAAGTAAAATTGAAGGGAAATTTGGATCTTTGCCAATCCTTCTTGTGCATTAGAATAGCTAGAAATCTTTCCACACAATGGTACCTTATAGAAAAATTAAGGGCGTTCATGCAATTAGTATTATGGATACCTACGGGAGAAAGATGGGGCAGTCTGCTTCCATAAGGGTTTCCAGCCTTGGAAACCCTGTGAGACAGCTCTACTCTGTCCTTACAGGGTCGCTATGAGTTGGAATAGACTCAATGGCATGTAATAGCAACTATCCATAGGGCATACGAAAGATTAAAAAAAGCTATGACATGGCTCCTGCCTTCAAGAAAATAAAACATATAAGCATAAAATAGTCTAAGAAAAAAGCAACATTAGTGGTTCTAATAATGTGTTATGAGTTCTGATTAGGAAGGAATTAACCAGTTTTAGCAGGCTAATCAAGAAAGACACCTGGAAAACGGGATATTGAGAGTATTGCAGGGGTGCTCAGCGTAACCAAGGACACAATCTTAGTCAACTCAGCTTTTAAAACAGCAAATGACTGATATTTTCTTTTCTTTTTTAACTCCTAACTCTCTGATACAGTTGTTAAATCTCCTTGTCTATCTGAATCAGTTGAAGGTTGACTTTGCCAATGAGTTGGGGTCAGTTAACATTTACGTGGTTCTGCACTCCCACTTCATTCCTTTCATAAACCACAAGATGAGGGGGCCTTCTCAGTAACTTAAATTTTCAAAGTTTGCCAAAAGTATTTTCACTAGTTCCCTGTAACTCTGTATGGGAGAAGTCGTGGGAAAATTGTAACAAAGACCATTTATGCTGATGAATCATTCTTTCTTACCCCTGACCTCCCCGCTTCTTCCTTCCTTATTGGCTCTAATTGCTTCTCTTCTGTTAATAAGTGGTTTTGTCTGAGTTGTTCTGGAAGCAAAAGATCCAGTGAGAGTGAAACTAGTCACAGGTCAATGGAATTGTCAATTGAAGTGAGAATCCAAAGGGCGAATACAGATATCCTTTAAATTTAGACCTGAACTTATCATTTCAAAACAGGAAATCAATATTCTAAGTTGGAAACAGTTCTGAGTTAATGCTGCATTGAAAGGTTTTGTCCCATTCCTGAACAAAGCAGGGGATTCAACAACAATCTGTCAAAAAAAGTAGTAATTTTTAGAGACTTTACCCAAGTATCGTTTCTGGGTTTTTTACATATGTATCAGAACATATCAATACGTAAAGCAGTCTAGCTAGTCTGACCTATGAGTGTTGGATTTGCCACAGGTGTTAGCTTGGGGCCACAACAGAAACCCCGGAATCCATTGGTGAGTCTAATTCAGCTGTTGTGATTTGTCAACTGAAGTAACACATCAAGAATTAACAACCAATTTATCTAACTTGGGGAAACCCTGGTGGCGTAGCGGTTAAGTGCTATGGCTGCTAACCATAAGGGGCTGCAGTTCAAATCCACCAGGCGCTCCTTGGAAACTCTATGGGGCAGTTCTACTCTGTCCTATAGGGTCGCTATGAGTTGGAAGCGACTCGACCGCTTGGGGTTTGGTTTTTTGGTTGGTTATCCAACTCGCATATTATATTAGCTCTTTCTTTCATTTCACCTGCACTTAGAAAGGCCTGGTGATCTACTTCTGAAAAATCTGCCTTTATTTGGACACACATGGAGTTGCCATGAGTCGGCATTGACTCCACACAACGGGTTTTTAAAAATTTTTATCTAGATTGTAGTTTTGGAAACAACAGGAGGAATCAGGGCAAGGGTAAGGGAAGAGAGCAGAGAGAAGAAAAGCCTCTGATTGAAGATAGAGCTTCCCTTCATTGCTCAAAGCCTGGCATACTCTTGGTGTTGGCTCCTCTCCCTCATCCTTTTATTCCAGACAATAGAACCAGTCAGGCCTGCCTTCCTTTATCTCAGACATTGCATCTTACTTTGACAACTTGTCAACAGATAATAGCCACATGGCTTCGCTATTCTTTCCTGAAGCAATATCTCTTTATTGTTGGAGCTTGGAAATTAAGTAAAAAAAAAAAAAAAACACCTTTCCAGAGAAACAAGGCACTTAAGCCGGGTGTTTTAAAAGCTTAATTTTGGTTCTATTTGGCAGCAGGAATGCTATAAGGATGTCTTGATAATCAACTCCAGGGAAAACCTTTCCACCTCTCAAGTTTCTATGAAAAGAATTTGCATTAAAGTTGTACATTTTAAATGAAATGGATATAACCATTAAAGGCAAAATGGTGATATGTTTGCTTTTTAAAGATGCAGCCCCTTCTGATGGCAAGCTTTATGGAAGCAAACTTTCTGAAATGTTTTCAAATCTCCAGGGCTTTTTATTTTTTTTCTTTTTAAGAGGCAGTTGGAAACACATAATAATATCTGTTGTCATTGAGCCGATTCTGACTCCTAGTGATCCTATAGACTAGGGCAGAGCTGCCTCATAGGGTTTCCAAGGAGCAGCTGGTGGATTTGAACTGCTGACTTTTTGGTTAGCGGCTTAGTAGTAAAAGTTAATTCTCGTTCAGTTCTTACTATGTGCCAGATACAGTTCTCAGTGCTTCACGAGCACTAACTTGTTTAATCCTCACTGCATACATTAATTAGATTTGTATCCCCATTTTACAGCTTAGGATACTGAGGCACAAAGAGTAAGTTCCCATATCATCGCTAGTGAGTGGAAGAGCCGATATTTGTATTCAGGCAGGCTGCCTCTAGAATTACACTACTCTGCCTTTAGCAAGCTGCCATTTTATAGTTGAGAGCGTTCAGATCCAAAGAGATGAAACAACTTGCCAAAATCATATGCCTCCCAGAGTTGGGATTTGATCTCAAGCCCCGTGAGCCCCTTTCCAATGCTTTTGTTTGCATTTCAAGTTGACCCATAGGTAGAAGTTAAAAAACTAGAGTCATTCAGCCTGAAGAACAGCTCAGAGGCAGTTTGTTTTTTTTTTTCTCATGATGCTAGATATTCAGATGAAACCTGCAAACCCTAGGCATTTGCTCTCACATCGCCAAACGTTACACAAGCACCTGCTCAGCTCTAGCCTTTCCTGACAGAGCTTCTTGATTTGTGTCCCTGCTTACTACATCTTTGATGAGTCTTCACCGGCCCCTCAAGACAGCCTAGGGCCAGGACTGAGACCCTGACTGCAAAAAGGAACAATTAAACGTCCTTGGCATTGCCCTGGTGAGGAGCCTCCCTGGCTGCTCACCTGTCTGGGGAAGCGGGCAGCTCTGAGGGCAGTCCCGAGACGTCCGGTGCTGTGGAGTCGTCTCCTGGGGCCCGCTCAAGTTGAATGCTGCTGCTGCGGCTGCTGACCAGGCTAGGTTCACTCTGCAGAAGTCCCCTGACCTTCATCCACTCAAAATACATCACAGGCTGGATTCCTGATAACGATGAAGATAAGGACGCAACATATATAAACACTGACAGTAACCGAACGAAGCCAGATACCCAGTTGGAGTCCTGATTATGCTGGGAAGCTTTTTTTGAATTCTTTGAGTCTTTAAGGCTCAAGTGAATGAAGGTGAATTGTCATTCATTGGTAGAATTCTTGCATTTCATGTAAGAGACCCAGTTCAATTTCCAACCAATGAAACTCGTGCGCAGCCACCGCCTTTCTATCAGCGGAGGCTTGTGTGTTGCTATGGTGCTGAACAGGTTTCAGCCAAGCTTCCAGTCTAAGACAGACTAGGAAGAAAGGCCTGGTGATCTTCTTCCAAAAATCAGCCAGTGAAAACCCTATGGATCACAACCTATCACCAGAATGTTATAGGACCAGGCAGCGTTTTGTTCTGTTGTGCCTGGGTCGCCAGAAGTCACGGCAGCTAATAACCGCAAGCCTTTAGCACCGTGTCGGGGACATAGCATGTGCCATGTAAATATTTTATTTTCTTTTGCTTGCTGTCTCTTCCTTTCTCTTCTTTGTGCATGTAAATAGTGATCATCTAAATTGGGAAACACACCAATTGAAAAATTTTTAAGGAAGTATTTTTTAGGTACTTACTGTGTGTGCCTGGCATTACTGGGCTTCACACAAAACACCAGAGATGTTGCAGACTGACTGGGTCCTTAAGAAACATACCTTTTTTTTTTTTTTTTATTAATTGTGCTTTAAGTGAAAGTTTACAATTCAAGTCAGTTTCTCATACAAAAACTTATACATACATTGTTATGTGACCCCAGTTGCTCTCCATTCAATGTGACAGCGCCCTCCTCCTCTCCGCTCTGTACTTCCCGTGTTCATTCAACCAACTCCTGTCCCCATTTGCCTTCTCATCTTGCCTCCAGACAGGAGCTGCCCACATAGTCTCGTGTGTCTACATGAGCTAAGGAGCACACTCCTACACTCCTCACCAGAAGCAACCTTTTTTTTTTTTTTGTTAAGAAAATTCTTAAGGGAAAGAGAATAATTGAGGACAATGTATAATTATTTCTAATTGAAGAGTGTAGATAATAAATACATAGCTATTCAAAGAACAGAGAGAACAATCCTGGCTCCTTAATAAAATTTCAACAATATACTATTTTATTTCTAGCAAAAAGAAACAAACTGGAAATGCAGAAGACACAGTTGTTGCCTAACCAAAAAGTATCTCCAGGAGCGAGCCAAGTACTTGGAATAAGTGACTGTTGGGTGATCATTTCAAATAAATAATTTGGATTTACATAGGACCTTGTATGTATTTATTCATTCCATACACTTTAATCTCCTAAATCCAATTAAGACTTCAAGGACAGGAGAAAGCTTGCTCTGAGGTGGTGGTGGTGGTGGAATTGATGGTGGATAGAGGTGAGTAGTTAAGCAATTTTGCAAGCGAAGAGATCTAATTTTGGAATCCGGGAGGCCTTTTGGTTTTCACCAAAAATATCTGCTTATATGGTTTTATTCCTTTGATGAAATGAAAATACTTGCTGTGGCATCCGTGTGTCCTGAGTTTTCCAGGGCACTTGGAACTTCAGATCATTTTGTCTTGTTGTAAAAACTAGAGGCTTTGATTTAGAAAGGAAGGATTTCCTACATATCTTATTAATGTCATGATGATCACCTACATGCTAATTACCTTCAAAGTCGGAGTATTAGTTTGCAATTAAATACTGGGTTGTTGTTGTTAGGTGCAGTCGAATAGATCTGCAGCTCATGGTGACCCCGTGGACAGAGTAAAGCTGCCCCATATGGTTTTCTTGGCTATAATTTTTACTGGAGCAGATTGCCAGGTCTTTCTCATAAGGAGTTGTTGGTCGGGTTTGAATTGCTGGCCTTTAGGTTTGCAGCTGAGCACTTAACCATTGTGCTACCAGGGCTCCTTAAATACTGGGTAGTCATTTGGAATGGTTTAGGGTCCCCTAAGAACTCCCAAAGTGGATCTTATTGCTGTCCTAACATCTAAAGCCTAGCTCCCAATTCCTGTTCTTTGTGTAATTCTCTATTGGGCTGATATTCAAACATACAGTCTCTTTATCGTTATTCTCATTTCTTGGGAGCTTAATTTTCTTCTTAGAGCTACTTATTCCTCAGCTTTTGGGAGGGAACAGGTCATGAAGGGTCTTGTGTGTCTTCTCAAAATGTGTGGACTTTATTTGGTGTAGATTGGAAAGCCACTGAAGAGAAGAGATCAGATAGTATGTTGGAAGGCTCACCTTGCAGCATTGTGAAAAGGGACTGAAAGCAAGTGGGCAGGACCAATGGTTTCACAATTCCCTTCCTCCCTCCATATTCCCACCTCACTGGGGAAAGAAGCCTTATTTTGGGCATCATAATCCCATGAAGAAACAGGGAGAAAGGAATTTGCAAAACAGAGATACAACCAATACCCAAATGCAAACATGTTCCTATGGGGTTCTTTTGTCAAAGCCTCAAGATCTCTTTTGCAAGTTTACCAAGCAGCCAGCCCACGAGACACTAGACACACTGGCTACCCTTTACTGCTGCTTCACTTCTCTTTATTTCTGGAAGGACTGCTGAATTGTATTCCCCCAAAATGTGTGTCAACTTGACTAGGCCATGATTCTCAGTATTGTGTGGTTGTCCTCCAATATGTGATCTGATAATCTGACATGTTGTAAATTCTAACCTCTATGACGTTAATGAGGGAGGATTAGAAGCAGTTATGTTAATGAGAAAGGATACCATCTACAGGATTAGGTTGTATCTTGAGCCAATATAAAAGACAGAAGTGAGCAGGGCGGGGAAGGGGTGAATCTCATACCACCAAGAAAGAAGAGCGGGGAAAGAACATGTCCTTTGGACTTGGGGTCCCAGAGCTGAGAAGCTCCTAGACCAGGGGAAGATTGATGACAAAGACCTTCCCCCAGAGGGGACAAGAAAGAAAGCCTCCCCCCAGAGCTGGCTCCCTGATTTGGATTTCGAGCCTCCTGAACTTATTAAAGCCATCCACTTGTGATATTTCTGTTATAGCAGCACTAGGCAGCTAAGTCAACTGGCTTCTTCACTTCCAGTTTGTTACCTTCCGTATAGGACAACTGGTCAGATGCTGAGATGTTGGGGGTTGGGGCAGGCAATTTATATTCAGAAATGGAGGCCATATATTTTGAATTTTTCCTTATTAGAGGTAGTAGTATAATGAACCTCCACATTCCCAAGACCCATGTTCCATAATTAGGAAGATTTTTCTACACTTACTTTGCCACTGGTGTTGGTAACTGCTGTCCAGTTGGCCCCTGACTCATGGTGATCCCATGTATAATGGGATTGGACTGTTGTGATCCATAAGGATTTCATTGGTTGATTTTCAGGAGTGATAACCAGGCCTTTCTTCCTGCTTCATCACTAAACCCACCTGTCATGGATTGAATTATGTCCCCCCAAAAATGTGTGTATCAACTTTGTTAAGCCATGATTCCCAATATTATATGGTTGTCCTCCATTTTGTGATTGTAATTTTATGTTGAGAGGATTAGGGTGGGATTGTAGCACCACCCTTACTCAGGTCACCTCCCTGATCCAAAGTAAAGGGAGTTTCCCTGGGGTGTGGCTTGTACCACTTTTTATCTCTCAAAAGGAAAGGGAAGTAAGCAGAGAGTTAGGGACCTCAAACCACCAAGAAAGCAGCACCAGGAGTAAAGCGCCCTTGGACACGGGGTCACTGTGCCTGAGAAGCTCCTTAGCCATGAGAAGATTGCGGGCAAGGACCTTCCTCCAGAGCCTACAGAGAGAGAAAGGCTTCCCTTGGAGGTGACACCGTGAATTTGGACTTGTAACCTACTACACTGTGAGAAAATAAATTTCTCTTTGTTAAAGCCATCCACTTGTGGTATTTCTGTTATAGCAGCACTAGATGACTAAAACATCACCTTTTTGCTGAAGGATCTTAAAGCAAAGTCCAGACCTCATGTTATATTACTGTCATACTTCATTAACCCCAAACCAAACCAGTTGCCATCAATTCAATTCTGCCTCATAGTGATCCTATAGGACAGGGTAGAACTGCCCCATAGGGTTCCTGAGGAGCAGCTGGTGGATTCAAATTGGTGACCTTTTGGCTAGCAGCCAAGCTCTTAACCACTGTGCCATCATACTTACTCCTACATACTTCATTAAAAAAAAAAAAAAACCGTTGTTGTCAAGTCGATTCTGACTCATAGTGACCCCATAGGACAGGGTAGAACTGCCCCATAGGGTTTCCAAGGAGTGCCTGGTAGATTCCAACTGCCCACCTTTGGTTAGCAGCTGTAGCACTTAACCACTACACCACCAGGGTTTACAAATACTTCATTATGCACCTTTAAAAAATATAAATATTTTCTTATATAGGCACAATTCCATTATCACATGTAACAGTATTAACAGTAATTTGGGCTATTGTGGAATAGTAATTGTCTACATTCAAATGTCCCTGTTTGTGTCAGAAATATCTTCTTACAGTTGGTTTGCTTGAACTAGGATCCAAATAAAATCGAAGATAATTTGTAAATGTTTCATTTTACCTTGGAATTGGGATTTCTCAGGGCTCTCGTAACCCCACATTTGAATTTGCATATGAGTGTTTTCATGTAGGCCACAGTGTTGGAGCCATTTGTATCCATTTTATTGAATCAGTCATTCCATGTGGTAGGCTGAATAATGGCCCCCCAGAGATATCTAGGTCCTAACCCCCAGACTTTATTACCTTATCTTATATGGCAGAAAACACTTTGCTGTGTGATTCAGTGAAGGATCTTGAGATGGGGGGATTGTCCTCGATGACCTGAGTGGTCTCTGAACCCAATCACAAGTGTCCTCTTAAGAGGAAGAAGGAGATATGACACAGAAGAAGAGGCCACGTGACAGAAGAAGAGGGAAGCAGAGTCAGAGACAGAAGATGCTATGCTGCTGGCTTTGAAGATGGAGGAAGGGGCCACAAGCCAAGGAATACATGTGGCCACCAGCAGCTGGAAGAGCTAAGGAAATGGTTCTCCCCTAGAGTCTTTGGAGGGAATACAGGCTTTGATTTCTGCCCAGCGAAACCCATTTCAGACTTCTGGCCTCTAGAGCTATAAGAGAATATATTTGTGTTGTTTTAAGTCAAGTTTGTGGTAATTTCTTACAGCAGTAATAGGAATCTAGTATGCTATGGTTCAAAGCTACCTATTAAGTGGGAATTCCATTCTCTGTAGAAGATGAGGTAATTCAGAGGCCAGAGCTACTGAAAGGCAGTGTGTAGTAGAGGGGAGAGCAAGACACTGGGAATTAGATTCTAGACCCTCATTCTTCCAAGGCTTTGAGCCATATTACTTGGCCTTTCTGAGATTCAGTTTGCACATATATAAAAATGAAGACCATGAGTGGGCTAAGTTATCAGTGAGAGCCCTTTTGTCTTCCTATTCTGTACAATCAGGTGAAATCAAGTAAGATGGACAACACGACAATAGGACAACAGGGGCAGAGGGAAAAAGAGGACACAGATTCTTATAAAAGGCCTCATAGCCCCAGAGGATATGTGAAAGAGCGATGTGGGTGAGGTAGGGAGGAGGGAAACATTACAAGGCAACCAAACAAACTTATTACTTTACCTTGGTGTTTCTGCTGATGTGGGATGTGTTTAACTGTTATGGATAGGAATCTTGGGCCCTACTGAGAGTGGGGCACTATCATCCCTCCTTTTCTTCCCTTTCGTGTCCCTGAGTCACAGCATAGTCACAGCAGTCCAATCTTTAAGGGTGTCCAAAACCCAAACCTACTGCTGTTAAGTCAATTCCAACCCCTATCGACCCTACAGGACAGAGTAGAACTGCCCGATGGAATTTCCAAGGCTGTAATTTTTTTTTTTTGCCTTCAAGTGGATTCTGATTCATGGAGACCCCATGTATGCCGGGTAGATCTGTGCTCCATAGGGTTTTCTTTTTAAATTTTATTTTGTTGTTGAGAATATGCATAGCAAAAACATACACCAATTTCAAGTTTCTGCATGTGCAATTCAGTGACATTGAGTACATTCTTTGAGTTGCACAACCATTCTCATCCCCCTTTTCCGAGTTGTTTCCCCTTCATCAACATAAACTCACTGCCCACCTAAGGTTCCTATCTAATCTTTTGAGTTGCTATTGTCACTTTGATCCCATATAGTCTTAAAAGAGCATAGTGCTGAAGGTAGACATTTTTTAGTAGTTAAGCTAAACTACTGTTTGGTTTTAAGAAGACTTCAGGGGATATTTTTGGGTTATGTTATAAAGATTATCTCAGGGCAATAATAGTTTCAGGGGTTCATCCAGCCCCCATGGCTCCAGACAGTCTGGAATCCATGAAAACTTGAAATTCTATCTGCATTTTGCCCCTTTTGATCAGGATTCTTCTATGGAATCTTTTATCAAAATGTTCAGTAATGGTAGCCAGGCACCATCCAGCTCTTCCATGCTCATGGCAAAGGAGACAGTTGTTCAGGTAGGCAATTAGCCACACATTCCATATCCTCCTCCTATTCTTGACTCTTATTCTTCCTCAATTGCTCCAGGTGAATAGAGACCAATTTTTGTCCAAGGCTGTAATCTTTATGGAAGCAGACCGCTACATCTTTTTCCTGGAAAGTGGCTGGTGGGTTCGAACTGCTGACCTTTCTGTTAGCAGCCGAGTTCTTAACCACTGTAGCACCAATGTTCCTTTCAAGGGTGTCAGGGGGTTCCAGATCTAGAGGTTTAAAGGCAGGAGCTTTGCCTTTCTTCATCCTGGAGATGCCTCTGAACGCAGAACTTGGGAGTCTCTGGGTTTCTTATGCAACAGCTTTCTTAATAAATCGTGAGGGGCGTCTGCTTGGGAACAACAACAACAACATTTATTGAGTGGTTAATGGGCCCTCTACTGGGTTAATAGCTTTATATGTAAAAATTTTCAACCTTCACAAAAATGTCTATGAAGTAGTTATCAACATCCCTGTTGTGTTGGCAGAAAAATTGAGGTGTAGAATGGATATGAGCTTATGTCTGGTACCAGAACTGGTTAAGTGGCCAAGTCTGAATTTGGACCTAGGCCACCTGGCATCAAATGTCATCTAACGTAAGATGCTCTGCTCCTTGAAAGGCAACTTGAGGCAGTATGAGGGCACTGAAGACTAAGGGAAGCCATTCTAGGTATGTCTCAGCCTCTGAGTCTGCCTTTTTCTCTAAACTGTCTCATTTCAACGTTACCTTCTTAAAGAGCAACTGGAAGCCTTTGTGCCTGGGCCCAGACAAACTAGAAAAAGGGGCCCAACTACTTTTCAACTGGAAGTCTACCTACCACCTGGGGCCACTTTCTAAGTGTCTTAATGTTCGGAAAAATCTGAATTTGTACTATTAGTATAATAGTTTATATCATACACTTTAATATTTATTTAAATACTTTATTCTTTTTTCGTGCACGTTATTCTTAATTCCTCCCCAGATTATATGGCCTTTCTTTCTTTCTTTTTTTTAAATTGTGCTTTAGGTGAAAGTTTACAGCTCAAGTTAGTTTCTCATACAAAAATTTATACACACATTGTTACATGACCCTAGCTGCTATCCCTGTAATGTGACCGCACAGTCCTCCTTTCCACCCCGGATTTCCTGTGTCCATTCAACCTGCTCCTGTCCTTTTCTGATTTCTCATCTTGCCTCCAGACAGGAGCTGCCCATTTAGTCCCATGTATCTACTTGAACTAAGAACCATTTTCTTCATGAGTATCATTTTATGTCTTGTAGTCCAGTCTATTCTTTGTCTGAAGAGTTGGCTATGGGAATGGTTTTAGTTGTGGGTTAACAGAGAGTTCAGGGGCCATGTCCTCTGGGGTTCCTCCAGACTTAGCCAGATCATTAAGTCTGGTCTATTAATTAGAATTTCAGTTCTGCACCCCACTTTTCTCCTGCTCAATCAGGGACTCTCTGTTGTGTTTCCTGTCAAGGCACCATCTAGTTCTTCCAGTCTCAGGCTGATGGAGTCTCTGGTTTATGTGGCCCCTTGTCTCTTGGGCTAATATTTTCCTTGTGTCTTTGGTGTTCTTCATTCTCATTTGCTCCAGGTGGGTTGAGACCAATTGATGGATCTTAGATAGCCACTTGCTAGCTTTTAATACCCCAGACGCCACTCGAAATTATATGGTCTTTTCAGCCCAAGAATAATTGCATTGATTTTTTTCTATAAACAAAAATCCCTGTTGCTGTCGAGTTGTTCTGACTCATAGTGACCCTACAGGACAGAGCAGAATTGTAGTATAGGGTTTCCAAGGAGCAGCTGGTGGATTCAAGCTGCTGACCTTTTGCTTAGCTGCCAAGCTCATAACCACTGTACCACCAGGCCTCCATTTTTAACTAGAGACTCACAATTTCTTAGAATATTGCTAAGCATATAAAGTGAGTAGATTTTCTCTCTCACATCATAATTGTTGAGATTTCATGAGTTCTATTATTTTAATTGAGGGAGAACTAACAGCTTTACCTCATTGCATTTTCTAGTTAACATGATATACCTCTCCATTTACTTAGGTCATTTAAAATTTCTCTTAATACTGTTTGATAATTTTTGTGTGTGGCAGTATTACATATCTATTTTAGATTTATTCATAGGTATTTAATATTTTGTTGTTATTGTAAATTGAATCTTTTTAAAGTTTGATTTTTCTGTTTCTGGATAAAATATAGAAAACATTTGATTTTTACATATTCACATCAAATTAAATCCTGCTAAACTCAGTTAATTCTAATAATTTATTTGTATACCACTTCGGATTTTCTATATATACAAGAATAATGACAATTTCATTTTGTCCCTTCTGGTCTTTATAACTTTTATACTTTTTTTCCTTACTACAGTGGTTGAGACCTCCCATACAATGTTGAATAGAAGTGGTGATAGCGGGCATCCTTGTCTCATTTCTGATTTTGACAGACAGTTAGGTAGGATATTTGTAGTAGTTTTTTTGTAGATACTTTACTAAATTAAATTTGTTTCCTTCTATTCTTAATATGTTTTTTTATTTTTTAAACTATATCTGGCTGTTAAATTTTATGAAATGCTTTTTCTCATAATTTGAGTTAATCATATGATTTTTATCCTTTATCTGTTAGTGGTGAATTACTTATTTGGTTTTCAAATGTTAAATGATGCTTGATTCTGAGATAAACCCCTCTTGGTCATGGTGTGCTATTCCTTTTATACATTGCTAGAGGTTGGTTTAATAATGTTTGGTTTAGGAATTTTGCGTTTTGTTTCATGGGTGATATTAACTTACAATTTTCCTCTCTTATACTGTCCTTATCAGCCTTTCATATCAAGGAAAAGAGTCCCTGGGTGGTGCAAATGGTTGGGGGTTCAAAGCCACCCAGAGGCACTAAGGGAGACAGGCCTAGCTATCTGCTTCCAAAAGGTCACAGCTTTGAAAACTCTATGAAATTATTCTACTGGGAACACATGGAGTCACTATGAGCCAGAATGACTCAATGGCAACTAAGAACAGCAAAAACAACAAACAATGCTATTTTCAGTGACTGTATGCTTTGTTAGGAGCCCAGATGGCACAGTGGTTAAAGCACTTGGCTGCTAACTAAAAGGTGAATGGTTGGAACCCACCAGCTGCTCGGCGGGACAAAAATGTGGCAGTTTGCTTCCATAAAGATTTATAGCCTTTAAGGAGGGGACAGGAAAGGTGGTAATAGGGAACCTAAGATTGAGAAGGAAGAATGTTGACACGTCGTGGGGTTGTTAACCACTGTCATAAAACAGTATGTGCACTACTGTTTAATGAGAAACTAGTTTGTTCTAAAAAGTTTCATCTAAAGTACAATAAAACAAATTAAAAAAAAAAGATTTATAGCCTTGGAAACCCTATGGGGCAGTTCTACTCTGTCTTAAAGAGTTGTTATGAGTTGGAATTGACTCGATGGCAATGAGTTTGGTGGGTTCAGGATATGATTTGTTATGATGCACTCTTTTTCTTCCTCAATTTTGGTTTATATTGTCTCTCTATTTTTTGATCAGTCTGTCAGGTGTTTCTCAGATTTACTAATCATTTCAAAAAACCAATTTCTGCTCTGTTAATCCTTTCTATTAAAGGTTTTTTTTTTTTAACTTCATTATTTTCTCCTTATTATTTACTTTCTTTTCCTTTTTTTTCCTTGCCTTTAATTTGACGTTTTTTTTTTTTTTATCTTCTTGAGATGATCATTGACTTTCATTTTTTTCCAACAGGTACATTTAAAGTTATAAATTTTTCTTTAAGTGCAACTATTATTACATCTAATATATTTTAAAGTGTCAAATTTTTATTATCATTAGTTAAAAATATTTTCTAATTTCCTTTGTGATTTTCCCTTGACCTGAACATTATTTGGAACCATGGTGATGCAGTGGCTATAGTAGTTCTAACTGGAAGGCAGGGTTTGAACCCACTAGCCGCTCCCTGGGAGAAAGATGCAGCAGTCAGCTTCCATAAAGATGTACAGGCTTGGAAACCCTGTGGGCAGTTCTACTCTGTTCTATAGGGTTGCTAGGAGTCGGAATCCACTTGATGGCAATGGGTTTTTTTTTTTTTTTAAATCTCTAGTGAGGCTTTTTGGGCTAAAGGCTATTTTAGCTAGGCAGCAGATCCTGTTAGTATCCTGCTCGTATTTCTTTGGTACCTGTCATTCCTTTGCACACTGATGGTTTTCTACTGTCATCCCCCATGACTCTCCACCTAAGGGCTTTTTCTGGTAAACTCGGCACATGTGCAAGGCGAGTAGGCCAGAAGAGTTGGAAATTGATGCTCTGGTCACAGCCCTCATATAGTAATGGATGGAAACTGGTGGATAAACACCTCAGCTTCATCACTTATCAAGTGGGACATGTCTGAGGGTTATTACACATTAGCTCTCAGCTGCCCTTACTAGGATTGTGGCCCAGGTGCTTACAGTGGCAACCTGCTCATTAATGTAACCAGTATTGGTTTTTTCCCTTCCTTTTCTCATCCCGGGAAACCTGGTGGTGTAGTAGTTAAGTGCTATGGCTGCTAACTGAGAGGTCAGCAGTTCAAATCCACCAGGCGCTCCTTGGAAACTCTATAGGGCAGTTCTACCCTGTCTTATAGGGTTGCTATGAGTTGGAATTGACTCGATGGCAATAGGTTTGGTTGGTTTTGGTTTCTCATCCCTCTTCCCAGCTCTCCTACTGGTGCTTGCTGGAGTAGCTTTCCAATTAAATGATATGTTCTTGAATATTTGTCTTAGATCTTCTTGGAGTGAACCTAACAAAAGATGGTTTTATGTATTTTAGTATTTTTATGGCATATCTTTTCCCTTCCAATCTTTCTGTATCCATTTATTTTAGATATGTCTTTAGTAAACGGCATATAGCCTGTTTTGTTTTCCTTATTTAATATTATAGTCCTTTGCCTTTTTACTATATTACTTAATTTCCATTTAATGTAATCACTGATGGATTTGGGTTTAAATCTTAACCTTTGTGTGTCCCCTCACCCCCCTTTTAAATATGCTGTTTTTCTCTTAACTTTTTGCTTTGGATTGATTGAATATTTGTGTTATTCCACTTCTTCTCTATTAGCTTGATATTTGTACACTCTCTAGCTATTTTGGTGAGTAGAGATTACCATAGCCATCCTTCACTTATCACAATCATCTTTATTAGTTGAAGTTGTGACTCATTGTTCGTGCCTGACATTCACAGTGGTGTGGGTTTCATTCCTATCAGCAGCTCACATCAACTGTTCCTTAGATTTCATTACTTTTTAAAAAATTTAGTGCCAGCAAATAATCCTATGGGGCCTTAAAGGCAGAAGAGTATAATGAGAATGATGAGGTTGGAGATCAGGGGCGATACCATCATGGAACCGAAAACCCTGTATTTGTTTTTTGGGGTTTTGGTGACATCACCTGTTCCTTTGCTCCAGTTGTATTTCCTTTAGAATTTCTCAGCCTCTTGCTCTTTGCCACTGACCTCCTGATAACCTTCCTTTCATCTCCGCCCTTCCTGCTGTGTCTCCTGTGGTTTCTTTCTTCAGCTCACTTACCGGGCATAGTGCAGGAAAATGTCACTGGCCTAGAAGTCAGAAGTCCTAGCTACTAATTCTGCCTATGCTACTAACTATGGGGGAACAGGCTTTGCACTTCACAAGCAGGGGCTTCCAATCTCAGCTCTGTTACTTAACCCCACTGAGGCTCACAGTCCTCATCTGTAAACTGAGGACAATGCTTTTTAAATGCTTGGCATGGTGCTTAGTACACAGTGTCTTTAACAAGCTTTGATTTCCTTTCACACCTCCTTCCTTTCTCCTCAGTAAAATTAAGTGGATTTATTTGCAAGATCCTTCCAGCTTCAAAGTTCTAGTAGCTCCTTTGGGTTATTTTTTCTTTACTCTGCTTTACCTATCTCTCTCCTCCCTTTCCTCTCTTACAACTTGGCCTTCTTCATTTCCGTTTCTTTCCCATCTCCCTCCTAATCCTTTTATATTCCATATACCTAGGATGACATTCACTGAGTTTGCCTGGAACAGTTCCAGTTTATGCCTGTTGTCCCAGTGTAATTACTGATGATGTCCCTGACACTCCCAAAGCATCCTGTTTGAAGGATGAATTATATGGTCAGTCTATTGGGAGTGTTCTCGTAGCACTTAGACCTACCACTGTCACTGCCCAGCCCACAATGTCTCACGCTGTATTTTAATTGTTTTGTGGGTCTGTTTCCCTGGCGGGATTGAGGGCAGTAACTGAGAATGATTTTCTTGTTTCTCCAAAGCCTAGCCCATACCTGGAAGGTGATAGGTGCTCCAGCAACGCTTGTGGAGCTTATGAGTGTTTTTAAACTCCTGCTTCTTTCATTCTGTGCATAGTACATGCTCAATAATCTTTCAGTTGAGTTGAATTGCTGTCCTATATGAAAATAAGAAATGAATAATAAGAGTACTGCCCTTCTCTCTGCCTTCTTTTATTTGTGGTGATTAGCTCAAAGATCTCATTTTTACCTGCAGATTTGTGACTCATTTCTTCCTCTCGCCTCACACCCAGCTACTTTGATTCTTTGAAAACTGGAGACATTCTTTTTAAGACTCCACTGAGTGCTGTAGCGACCTGCTTTCCAGTTGCCGAGTGCTTTCTTTGGGCAGGTGTAGCTCTATGATTGAAATCTCCCCACCACCCAAAGCTCCTGAGGCCTTCTCCACTGTTGTCTGTTTCAGAAGCGCTCTATCTGCCATCTTGTTTCTGCCTTTGAGGCCACACCCTTTCTCGGTTACTTCATCTGTGGCTATGCCTGTGCAAGTGAAATTAAATAGCTAATCAAGGCAATGATGGAGTCAATTCAGGCCTCAATGCCACTTCTACCTGACGTTTCTTCTGCTACTGTCAGCTCACTGCCTAGGCAACTCACTGCACTTAAAAAACAAAAATTGTTGTTGCAAATAGGAGCGCTGGTGGCACAGTGGTTAAAGCACTTGGCTGCTAAACTGAAAGGTAGGCAGTTTGAACCCACCAGGCACTCTGCAGAAGAAAGACGTGGTGGTCTGCTTCCGTAAAGATTTACAGCCTTGGAAACCGTATGGGGCTGTTCTACTCTGTCCTATAGGTTCGTCGTGAGTTGGAATGTACTCTTTGACAGTGGGCTGTGCTGTTAAAAATATACACAGCAAAGATAAACCATCCACCACACTTTTTTGTTTGTAGCTTGGGATTTGCTATGCCACAGGAATATTTTCTAGGCCTTGTCATTTAGTTCCAAGAGTGGACAAAATTTCCATTCATCAGCAATTATAAAATCTAATCCACCTAGACTGAGTAAATGGATTGCTCTTCCTGCTTATTGCTGAAAATCATTACTTAGTCAGCTTTCAACCAATAATTATTGAGAAGTTACTAAGTATAAGTAATTCATAGAATAGTTATTATTAATAAAGTTATTGTCTTCAGGGAGTTCTGTAGAGGCTGTTTAGGAGCGCTGCTCAAATCACCTTTCATGAGAACCTGCTGTGAGGGGTGGTGTTAGCTGATAGCTCTAGCTGGCACCCGTGGATACGCCCCTGCATTCCTGCTGCTGAAGCCATACTCTTCCTGGGCGTCTCCCAGCTAGGGACTGAGCATGGCAGGGGTACTAGAACCAGGTCATTTCTGTTCAACACAAGACTCTTCTACTGGGCAGTCTTTGCTTGGGGACTCTCAGCTGGCCTGGCTGAGATTTGCACAGTTGCGCTGCAGTCTGACGCTCCTTCTGCCCAATCCTCTTTCTTTCTGCCTCTTTTCCGAGGCGTCAGCTCTGGATCATGATCTGAAGCCTCTCCTCGCCTACTCCTGCCGCCTTTCCCATTCATTCGTCATAGGCATTTTCCCCATGAAATTTCTCACATGACTAATTTTGTCGTGGTGTCTCCTTCTTGGAGGAGTTGAGCCGAAATGAGTTCCCAGTCCAGCAGTATAGATGTGCTCGAATAACACCAAATGCTCTTCATTCCATACTTCTCTAACAGTAAGTGGTAGGATTAAAGTACAATAGGGACATACAATCCTCAAATTTAAAAAAGATATACATCGTATAATTCCCATGGTACCTCATTTCCTTGAGGGCAAGAACTATGAGCGATATAATTCTTGGTTCAGTTTTCAAAATACTATCATGGGTGATAAATAGAAGCACATAAGGGAACATGAGAATCATAGTAATAGCAATAATAGTAGTAGTAGTTTTTTTAGTAGTAATACTGGCAGTCCCCGGGTTACAAACGAGATCTGTTCCTAACTGTGTCTTAAAGTCCAGTGGTAGGTAAATAGGGACAGATGCATTCGGTTCTTATTTAGCCTTACTTTACTGCAAGGTCAACTACGAGTCAGGACTGACTCGACGGCGATGGTAATGGGTTAGTGCAAGAAAAGGCTCGAAGCCTTTCCAGTGATGTATAAAAGCTGCGTGTGCAGCAGGTGAAGGTGATTGTGATGAAGAATTTGTTGGGAGTAGGGGTTGGTTCAGTTGTTTCAAACTGAGGGCAAATTTACATAGCATTAAAGGGTAAGTATGAGCTGTCAGTAATAATAATTTATTGAGAGTTCTGTCTGTGCTAGATATTACATAATTCACATATATAGTTTTCTGACCCTCATAACAACCCTGAAAAGAATTGTTATCAACCCCATGAATTGTATCTTAATAAGAAATACAAAAGAAAAGAAAGCAACACAGTAGGCTTCCAGACTCTCCAAAACTCACAAACTATTGAGCTGGAATGAAACTGTCAAATTACAAAAGTTCAATGTTAAACTAAATTGTGATTCATCTCTAGGTTCTTTACCTTGCCTTCTGAGAGGCTGAATGACTTTCGTAGTCTAAAATGTGTGCATACAATCCACCCTTTTAGACTACTCTTTTTTCAAGATTTAAAGCCATCAATTTGGAGCAGTTGTCTGAACCAAATGGCCAACTAAGTCCTCAACTCTGGACTTGGTTCTGGATCTAGCTGTCGGGCTCAGATGCTGCCCCTAATGGCTATAGCAAACAGGGTGACCTAGACAGGACTCCTGTTTTCAAGTGGAGCTTGACCAATCTCTGTCCTCAGGTGCCTGATGGGGACACTGATTAGGACATCCTTGCATGTCTATTTGGAACACAGGAGCTCTGTCTACATGACACAGGGTGTGGGAACTTTCCATTCTTGGCAGAGGACAGAGAAGCTTTGACTGTCCTTGAATTCCCCTGTCGCAGTAGGGGTGGAGTGTCTCCTGGGGGCTGGGCTCCAGACAGGGAGCCTTTCCTGCGTGTTCCACCCCTAACTGTAGCAGCCAGGTGCTGTAAGGTTCTGGATGAGGTAGTTGTAGTATTTGTGTCTCAATTTTTCTAGCTGTAGAATAAGGTTGATATCAGGGGATCCAGATGTTATGCCTGTTTGAGAAGAGTATTCAAAGGGATCTTCTGAATCATTGTGTCCAACGCAGACTTCGAGATAGGAAGTGACATAAACAGTTAATGGCAGAAAAATGGCAGAGCTGGGGACTAAATCCAGGCCTCTAAATCCTTAGTTAGGATTCCTTCCACCATGCCTCTCGTAAGCAGCTACGAACAATTGATTTATAAACCCAGGATCTTCTGCTTTGCTGCATTATATATGCAGGAATTTTCCAATCTGTCCTATTTTTTCCCTCTCACTTTCTCTCTAAGGTATTTTTAAAAGACATTTTGGGAATAATTTTCTAAATATTTCTGAGGTAGAACCTCAGAATTCAATTCATTTTACTTCTGATCTTTTCCATAAGTACTTTTTGAGTATGTTCTAGACACTGTGGGGGTATTTGGGGATAAAATAAGAATAAGACCTAGAGCCTACCCTTGAGGAGGCTAAAGCCTAGAAGAGGAAATAAACATAAATATATAACAAAACAGAATGATAGTTGCTCCAACAGAAATATGCATAAGTTACTGAGCAAAGAGAAGAAACTGAATAATTTCAGGGCATAAAGAATGGGAGGCTGGGATGTCAGAGAGGTGATGTCTGAGTAGGAATTTGAAGAAATAAACAGCAATTAGTCAAAGATGAAAACTTCAGGTTTCTTTTCTGAAGAAACAAAATAAAAAATAAACTGATGAGAAAGATATATAGCTAGTCAGACTCAAAACTTGAACACAGGACTTTTGACATTGGGACTTGTGCTCTTTCTTCTCCTGACATTCTAGACAGGTTTTGGTATACGTACATAGATAATCAGCTCCTGTAGGACCAGAACCTAAAGAAACATCTTATGTAATTTTTAGAGTCAAGGTTTCATTATACTATTTTCTGGAAATAGGATATCCTTTTCCTAAAATCTACTGTTTTGGTGGTGTCAGAATAAAGATGTTTAGAGACAGATTTCTAAGTCTGCCTTTGGTCTTACCCCTTATCCTCTTTTGACTGTTCTTCAGCTGTGACCCATGAACTATTTGATACAAGAATATTGCTTAGCTTACTTTTCAAATCATGTCAGTCTACATTCTTTCCCTATTTTAACAACAATACATCTACCCATAAAACCCACTGCCGTAGAGTCGATTCTGACTCATAACGACTGTGTAGGACAGAGTAACACTGCCCCCATAGAGTTTCCAAGGAACACCTGGTGGATTTGAACTGCCGACCTTTTGGTTAGCAGCCGGAGCATTTAACCATTATGCTACGAGGGTTTCCAATATGTCTGCAGAATGAGTTAGTTTTAATATAGGACAGAGTTTAAAACTCATGATTGAAGGGTCTGAAATCATGTACATTTCCTGACTTCAGGGAGAAAAGTTAATAACAACTTTGGTAGACAAAGAAAAGTCAAAATTAAGTTGAAAGCTAGACGGATCCAGAAAAGGAGGCTAGTGCTGTGTTTTATCCTGGAGAACTGATAGGATCATTGGATTTATGTGTTCAGAGCTATGAAGGTTTCATACATCATTTTCTGTGGTTGCACTGCCGTGTCCTGATTGGGGTTAGCCAAGACCAGCTTTCTGCCTAGGTGGCTGTGATTGGAGGGACAGCAGGAAGAGTTTCTGAAGAAAACCGTTCTCTACACCTGAAATTCCACCATTTGAGTTTCATTCCCTTGAGCCTAAAAGGCTTTTCAAGAGTTTTCTCTTAAAATATTATTCTTTAAAATGGTAGTACTTCATGCTTTTTCTTAATATCTTAATGATTGAGTAATAATTCATTCACTATTTTGTTGAGTTATGAATCAATAGATTCAATTCTTGGACTATCAAGTGGAAATGACGTTAGGTATCACTGAGTCCAACTCCCTCACTTTGTAGACGAGGGAATTGAGGCCCTTTGAGGTTAAGTGATTTATCCAAGATTAATTAGCCCAACAGGCACAGAGACTCAGGACATCTTATTCCCAACTACTCTTTTGCAAGAGTTTTTTTTTTTTAACTTCCTGTTCAGGAATACATGAATATGTGTTTATCTTCTTCATACAAATTTATACAATATCAAACCACAGAGGGTAAAAATATTAAAGTCTTCTTTTTTCCCTTTCCATTCCCCTGTATGAATGAATTTGGATCCTTTTCTATGAACATACGTACATGGATATACGCCTAACCAAATATAGGGTTTTTACGTCAATGGAGTACACACTGCATGTATTGTTCTACAGCCTTATTTTATTTTTAAAATTTGTATTTTCAAATAAGTAATACAGGTAGTCCCTAACTTCCAGTGGGGTTCTGATTGGGTGGCTCCATCATAAGTGGGTTCTGCCAAGTAAGTCGGATAACTTACTGGCTTTTTTTTTTTTTAGTTTTCATTATTATTGCCTTTTATTATGAGTACCTTTATAAATTTTATCTTTATTTGTCTTTGGGATTGGAAACATTACATGTAAACTTACAGACATATTTTAACATTGTATGGAGTACATATTACTAATGATACAAAAAACCAAACCACACCTGTTGCCGGTCAGTGGATTCCGACTCATAGCCACCTTGTAGGACAGAGTAGAACTACCCCATAGTGTTTCCAAGGAGCACCTGGTGGATTCGAACTTCTGACCTTTTGGTTAGCAGCCATAGCTCTTAACCACTAGCCACCAGGGTAAGATTACAGAAAAAACAAAAACAAAAACAGATGATAGTAAGTGTAGTTCATAGTAACTCAAATATGACATAAGTCAGGGACTCCCCCCCCATACAAACAAAAAACCAAACCCATTGTCATCAAGTTGATTCCGACTCATGGCGACCCTGTAGGACAGGGTAGAACTGCACCATAGAGTTTCCAAGGAGCACCTGGTGGATTCAAATTGCCGACCTTTTGCTTAGCAGCCATAGCACTTAACCAACACACCATCACGGTAAAGCTGCCCCAGGTTTCCAAGGCTGAAATCTTTATGAAGCAGACTGCCCCATCTTTCTCCTGTGGAGTTCAAACTGCTGACCTTTCGGTTAGCAGCTGAGTGCTTAACCACTGCGCCTGGACTCCTAGTCGGGGACTACCTGTATATGTATTTAATATAATTCAAAAGACTGACAAATAAGGTGAAAAGCATCCCACCTACCCCAGACTCTCAGCCATGCCGTTTTCTCTGGCGGCAACCCGTGTTACTAGTTTCTTGTGCGACTTCCCATATATATATTTTGCACACAGAAGTCTTTATCCTTGTGTGTTTTTTTAAAAATTTGTATCATACTTACATATTTATGAAAGCAGTGCTGATGGGGCAGTGATTAAGTGCTTAGCTGCTAACTGAAAACCTGGTAGTTCAAACCTACCAGCTGCTCCATGGTAGAAAGATGTGGCAACCTTCTGTAAAGAGTGTAGCCTCGGAAACACTACAGAGCAGTTCTACCCTCTTCTGTAGGGTCTCTATGAGTTGGAATTGACTTGATGGCAATGGGTTTTGTTTTTATGCATATTTGTCTACACCTTGCCTTAAAAAAAAACAAAAACAAAAACAAACTTAATGTATCTTGGAGACTATTCCACGTAAGTAGATAAAAAAAGCTGCCTCTTTTTCTTTTAATTGTTGTAGCAGGAAGGTATATACTACAGTTGTATTAAAAAAAAAACCCAAAAACCAAACCTGTTGCTGTTGAGTTGATTTTGACTTGTAGTGACCTTACAGGACAGAGTAGAACTGCCCCGTAGGGTTTCCAAGGAGCGCCTGGTGAATTCAACCGCCGACCTTTTGGTTAGCAACTGTAGCTCTTAACCACTACGCCATCAGGGTTTCCACAGTTGTATACTATTGCATTTTATGGCTAGTATTGCATTGTATGGATTTTCCATTATTTATTTAACCTCTCTCCTACTGACGGATTCTATTCAATACTTATTTCTGTTTTTTAAAAAACTGTGGCAATAAATAACTTTGTGTATAGACATTCACACATGTAAAATAACATTTACAGAATAAATTCATGGAAGAGGCAATTCTGGGTCAAATGTCATGTGCAGTTGTAATCTCGACAGCTATTGCCAAATTGCCCTGTAAGGAGGCAGTGTCATTTACCTCCCTCTGGAAACGTGTGACAGCCACTTGCCTTTCCATGACAGCACATGAGAATTTGTTTCATTCGTCTTCACAGCTTGTTCAGCTTCCACAGAACGGCTGCGCTCTAGCTTACTTAAGCCCTCCCTTACTGATGGATATTTGTTAGCTTATTTCTACTTTTCGGTGTTACAGGCGGTGCTGCACTGAACACTCTTATGCCAGTTTGCGCACATTTCTTGAGGCTATCTACCTAAAAGTGGAAACCCTGCATCAAAGGACACATTCATATTATATTTCAAAGGGTGCGTATATTTTATATATATATAATGTATGTACAATATAAATATATATAAAAATAAAAATATGTATGTGTATGTATTTTTATTTTTATCTACTTATATTTGTTTCTATAAAAACACAAACTATATATAATTATAAATATAAATGTATAAATTATAGAAACAATTATATTTATATGTATATAAAAATATGTATGTGTATATGTATATATATTTATTTTTATATATTTATATTTCTATAAAAACATATAAAGATAAGTATATAAAATATCTGTGTGTATATTTATACCACAAAACCAAACGTGTTGCTGTCTAGTCAGTTCCGACTCATAGTGATCCTATAGGACAAAGTAGAACTGCCCCACTGGGTTTCCGAGGAGTGGCTGGTGGATTCTAACTGCTGACCTTTTGGTTAAGCAGCCGAGCTCTTAACCATTGTGCCACCTGAACTCTGTGTGTATGTATACATATTTGTCTTTTTATGTACAGTTAAACCTGTCAAAACCAGAACCTGTGTAAGGTGGAAACCTGTCAGAGAAGGAAAACTAAAATATTTCCCACTAGTAGAAAGCAACAGGAAAGTGGTCAGACTGCACCGGGTCAAAGGTGGAAAACTTGTGAGATCTTGAAAAACAAGGCAGTCCCATTGAGTTCTGGTGAAAAACAGGTGAAATTGTGCACTACAGATTAGTAAGTAAGCACAAGTAAGCCCCTGCATACCTTGGTTTTGGGTAATCCGTCGCTGTTCAGAGGGCAGGGCATGGGGAAGCCAGAGCCCTGTATTAATGGGCAGGGTCAGAGGAAATGCCAGGAGCATATTTACTGTAAGATGTGTCCTTTTATGCCTGGGAATCTCTTCTGGCTCTCCACCCCAGATCATCCTTATTGCTCAAATTAGGCTCAATGAAGGCAAGATAAAAGCCCACCTATTCTTTGCGGTGTCATTAGCTTCTTACAAGTTTATCAGATGCCACACCTGGGAAGGAAGAATAAACAATCCATTCAGTGTTCTTGTTTACCTCGGACACACCTTGGACTCCTTCGATTGTCAAAAGAGTTCAACACACTGGAGCTAAGTGGAATAACTCTCAATTACGTGATCAATGAACGTTCCTTTTATTTAGTGTAGTGTTGTTGTTTTGATGGTTTACATAATCTTACAATTTCTCAGGTTGCTTTTATTACTACGTATCATAGCTCTAGAGCACAAAACACCAAACGCTTTGCCGTCGAGTCAATTCCAACTCATAGAGGCCCTGTAGGACAGAGTAGAATTGCCCTGTAGGGTTTGCAAGGAGATGCTGGTGGATTCAAACCACCAACCTTTTGGTTAGCAGCTGAGCTCTTAGCCACCGTGCCACCAGGGCTCCATATCCCTATAATCAGGAGAACTGGGTTCAAATTTTGGTTCTGATTTTAATGAGCTTTATGACCATGTCATTTCACCTCTCTGGGCCAGGTTTCTGTACTTTCTAAGTAAGGGAATTCGACATTATCTTAAAGTCCCTTCCTCCTTTAAAGTTCTATTATTTTTTATACCCTCAAAGGACCTTATTGTCAAAGAATCTGACCTGTGGGTTGAGGCCAAGTTATCATAAGCCCTTTGTAAGGAAGGAGTCAAAACCGACTGGATGGCAATGGATTTTCTTTTCTTTTCTTTTTAATAAGGAAAACCTATGAATAGAGGATACAGTGAAAAAGAGGTTTTAAAAATTTGTCTCCCTCTAATGCTTCCAAATAAGCTGTGTACTTTTCTTTGGGAAAGTTATTCCTCATTTTCTCCCAGAAATTCAAGTGCAGTGCCTACCTGAGAGACCTACTGTAAAACTCTTCTCTGGCCTGTGCCACAATGTCATATTGACAGAGGGAAGGTTTGCTTCCTCCCCCAAACCACTGTATAGGTCCCCACACAGATGGAATGGAGGAAAGGTACAGAAACTAATAAAGTCCCAGGAAAAATGACTCCTGAGTGAAGCTGGGCCCACAATTTATTTCTGGGGCTGACGTGGTCTGGAGTAGCAATGGCTATAAGTATTAAGTCAACCCTAACTGAATTGAGTAAATGATCTCCTTTTATGAAGTTGGAGTATGGACACTTCCTTATCTTGCATTCATAATTTTATGTTTGGATCATTAAATGGTTAACTGAGGTATAGGCTTTGGTGAAGAGGCATACTGAGGGAGGAACTGCAGAGAGTGGTAATGGGGAAAGCTGTGATCCCATACCTGCTGATGAAGCAGAAGAATGGGGAAATAAAAAGAACAGCATGCTGGGTGGGACCCACATATTTTTCAGTCAACTAAATAGGTGCTTTTTTTGGAGTGTAGGCTAGATGCTATCTAATTAGTTACTTGCTTTTTAACTCCAAGCTGAGCTTTCTCGCTCTTCCGCCTCATACCTTTTCCCCTTATTTATTTATTCACTAAGAACTCCATGTTTATATGCCATCAGCAATATGCTATTTACTACTACAGGGTCTGACCTTAAAGAGTTTACAACCATCTATTTACCTAGCCAACCAGAACAGGGTGATTAATGACACAACTCAAATGCTGTGGTATTGCAGGGGAGGGAATTAGCTACAACGCTTAAAAGTAAGGTTTGATAAAGAGAAGGCATTACAGAAACTTGGATTAACTGATTTCTAAAATACTTTCTAGCTCCTAAGACAAATGACAAAACAAAACAAAAAATAGTTGTTGAGTTGACTCCAATTCGTGGCGACCTCATGTGTGTCAGAGTGGACCTGTATTCCATAGGATATTCAGTGGCTGATTTTTCAGAAGCCAGGCCTTCTCCTGGTTGGTGCCGCTGGCACCAACTTCCAAACTTTTAGTTAGCATCTGAGTGTGTTAATCATTTGCACCACTCAAGGCTCCTTCTAGCCCTTAACCCACTGCCCTGGAGCCGATTCCAACTCATAGCGACCCTGTAAGATCGGGTAGAACTGCTAGCTCCATAAGGTTTCCAATGCTGGAAACTTTACTGAAGGAGCCCTGGTGGCACAGTGGTTAAAGTGCTCAGCTGCTAATCGAAAGGTTGGCTGTTCAAACCCACCAGCTGCTGCATGGGAGAAAGATGTGGCAGTTCGCTTTTGTAAAGATTTATAGCCTTGGAAACCCAACAGGGCAGTTCTACTCTGTCGTATAGGGTTAGAATCGACTTGTGTTTGTTCCTGTCTTTCTTTTCCAATCCCCAGAATCTTATTTCTTAAGCAAATACTAATAATATAGAGCTTACCACGTTTAAGGCACTGTTCCATGCCTTACAAATTCCTATTCACTAAATCTTCATAACAACCCTCTGGGGTAGGTGCTATTATTATCCCCATTTTATCTGTGAGGAAACTGAGGTACAAAAAGGGTAAATACCTCTCCCAAGTTTACATGGTTAGTAAGTGGTGGAGCTGAGATTTGGGTTCTGAGTCTGTGGTCTTAACCTACGGCATGGTTTTGAATTTGTATAGATGTTTATTAACTGAAAAAAGAAAAACTATGGGAATGATGAACACAAGATCTGATTCCTACCTAAGTTACTGTTGCATAGGAAAAGAGTTCATTTTCTTTCTCTCTCTCTTTTTTTAAAATAAAAATCAATTGCTTCTAAGCAGTTTCTGAACCTACATTATTCTAATTTTTCACAGTGGAGGAAATAACTTGAAAGCTCAGGGTAAGCTGAGGGAATGATTTGGGTGACCTTTAGGGTTTCTTCCAAAGCTGAGACTTCACTTTATGAAACTGAAAGAAAAGAGGCTGTTCTTGTATTCACTTGGCCTAACACGACTCCCAGATCTGCTGTTCTCGGGTGTTACTCTGCTCTTTCACCCATTAAACAACTCCAGATGGGATGCCATTTAAGCCTTTCCCTGTGCTGGTTGAGATGAGGATTATAGAAATTACATGTTGATGGCTTGGCACCTGCGATTAATGAGTTTATAATTTAATCAAGGAGACCAATCACACACGTGCACACAGACACACACCACCTTTAAGTGACCTTCACAACCTAATGTTATGTAAGCAAGCAACCAAATGAGGGATTCAGGGAAGTGAGGGATCAGTGGGTAGACTTCATGGATGGCCTGGGCTTGGTTAGATGGGGAAGAGGCATACTGACAATATTTTACATACCTCTCCAGATTTTCGTGGCCACATCTGCCTCCAGGACTTTCACTTCTCCCACCTATTTGCTCTGTCTCGGCTGCTACTGCACCTGATAGAATCTGTAGTCCGTGAGGTTTTATCACCTGAGACTGACCAGCTGCATGCCTGGAATCTCTGGTTCCCCCACAATTTCTAGCCTTGCACGAAATATCACATTGTTAAGCTTGGGCTCTGGCTTCCTAAACAGCTCCCAAAAGATTCAGAAAACATAACCTACAAGTGTATGGGAGTTAACTTTGGACAAAGAAAGACGGGAGATGGAATAAAATTTAGCAGTTAAATCCTCTTTCCTTGTCTGCCCCTAATGGACTCATGTAAGACATAGTTTCTCTGCCCAGCCTGTTTGGAGATATCATTGGTAGCTGAGCAGGTGGACATCCAAGTGACTGGCTGAGCCTCTTCTAGTTCAATGTGGAGTAGAGTTCAGTGCTGCTTTGCATTATCTCGCATGGCTTGCAATCCTTTCCTGTCTCACTTATCATTTCCTTCACTCTAGTTGCCCTGGAATCGTACCTCCCCAAATAAAGTAATCTTTTCCTCAGATTCTGTTTTCTAGAAGTCTTGGAATAAGACAGGACTGTCTTTGTAGAGTATAGAATATACAAAAGAATGGTCTGGATTGGGAACATTTATGCTAAAAGTAACCAAAGTCAAGTTTTGAAGGGTCATGGTAAGTACCACACAGATTCTTTGAAGGTTTTTGAGCAGAGGAGCGACATGATAAAAATCAGGAGTTAGGAAGGCAGAATGAGGTTGAAATAGAAAATGTGAGTGGTGTGAGGTGGGCAGAAATGGAGGTAGGAAGAGTACTTACAATTTAAATACAAGAACGAATGTAGGACCAAGCTGTAGAAATTAAATGGTAGGTGAGGAAATTTAGGATGGCTTTGGCCATCTTGGTAAAACAGGAAGCAGGATCATTCTTTAGAAGCAAGTAAGAGGAACATAAAATTGGAGGGTTGAGGGGGAGGAGAATGTTGTGGAGCCTCCTGAAGTAGGGGTCCTGAGACTCCATGGTCCAGGTGAGATTGGGGCACATTGTTCTTTGCTGGGCTGGCTGCGTGGCTATAGGTCCTTTTGCTCTCTGTCAATATGCTGCTAAGACTCCCACAGAATTTTTCATTTTATGATTAATTTGTGTACTGTAAACAAATTGCCTAAAGTACGATCAGATGTTTACACGGACTATTCAATTTGGTATTTTGCTAATTAAAAACGGCTATTATGGAAACTGTTATTTACAGCACATTTAATGAACAAACAGATGAGCCCTGCCATCAGATGGCAATTGGCTTTTCTTCTAGTTGTGAAGCCAGACTAACCACAGAACAGTCATACAGTTGTGGCTTTGTCTAGATCTTGCTGTTCGTGAGACGGCAGAAAAGGACTGAGTTAGCCACATACTCAGTCCGGATCAGAAAGGCAAAAGAAAGTGTTCAGTTAGTTTAATGACTCTTGTTTTAAAATCCTCAGCTACATTTAAAATATTTTTTGAATCCTTTATACTTTGGCCAGTTATTGAACACTTGGGTTTCTGTTGAAGTTCCCTGTGTTCAAGATTGTTTTCTTGTTGAGAAGAGAGAAGAATGAATGTTCTGAAGCATTGTTTGAGCATACTTTATATGCTGAAGCAGGTAGAAAGAGGGAAACTATAAACTAGAGGAGATAACATGTCTACATAGGCTCTGAGTTGAAAAAATGTAAAGCATTCCAGAAAAATAAAAATAAGCCCCATAAGGGAAAAGGTTATTTGTTGTGCATGATGTGGTTTCCAGGGACTCAGTGTCTTCTGGCTAGTGACTCAGGCAGGAGTCTGCCCTTGACTCAGCAAGCTGGTCTTCTGTGGTGGCACAGATGGCACGGTACATCTTTTTTCAAGCGGTAGTCCTCTACTACTGGTGCTCTTGGGGTCTTACGCTTTGAAGTGAAGACCCTGATGCTTCTGAGGACAACTGCTCTTACAGGGATCAACCCTGACTCAAAGATGAGTTTCTCAAGCAGCTTTTTGGCTATGCTTATTGGTAAAGAGTCAGCTACTTGTCACCAGTAACTAACTGGTTTCAGTTTCATCACAAGAAGATAATACCTCCCATGGGAGCCAGGAACAGCATTTAGAAATCAACCAGAGATTTGGGGAGTCTAGACAGTACAGTTAACCACATCTTGTACCACGGGTAGGGGACTGAATGACCTGGATTGAGGGAGTTTCAAAAGTAGGAGAAGCACCAAACTTTGAAGTGATGGAAGATGGGTAAAAACGACACCTTGGCAAGAAAGTGTGAAGAGACTGAAACAGGGGATACATGGAGGAAAACTGACTAAGGTACAGAACTGTTTTTACTCCTGCACACAGGACACAGTATGAACAATGAGTTGGCGCTTCTAATGGTACCAGCAGGCCCATGCCAGAAACTGGGGGCACTGCTTGCAATATTGCCACAGCTAATGGAGCCTCCACAGGCTTACTTTCCTTCCACCCACTTCTAATCTTTCCACATGTCAATTTAACATTGGTCCTTGACCTTTTGACTCTCTCAACTAGCCTAGGCCCATTGGGGTTTGGCTTTTGTCTATTTATCTCAGTTCTGACCTGGTGACATAATAGGATGTTGCCTATAGTGATTGTCTCTAAGCGTATGAACTTCTTTGATAGGCTGGAGGTTTCCTGCATCTGAGCTGCCCATGTCCCTAGACACAGATGTCTAGAGTTTTCTCCCCCATTGGGGCCATTGAGAAAGCTTTCTTCCTGTGAAAAAAACCAAAATCAAAACCAAACCAAACAAAACTCAACCAACCAACCAACCCACCCTCCCTCCCAAATCCTCAAAGTACCTGGCTTATAGAGTATGATTGCAGTGACCCCAAGGTGGCTTGCTTGGACTCTTCAGTCATTATCTGCTGGAGGAGTTTCCCAGGCTACAGTCATTGCTCACTACGGACACGTGCAAAGGTGAGCTGAGCCAGCAGGCTGTTTCACAAATGCTTGGGTGGCCTCTGAGCTGAATTCCTCAGGTCATTCCCTGCTGGAGGAGTTTTCCAGGCTGCAGTCACTGCTCACTACTCACATGTGCAAGGGTGAGTTGAGCCAGCAGGCTGCTTCACAAATGCTCAGCTGGCTCTGAGCCTTGTAAGTACCAGCTTTCAGTGAGCTGATCATGTCTCTAAATTTACAGAACTGATATCTGGAAGATGTCCAAGAGTTCAAAGTACTGGTATTTGCTTTAGGTTCAAGGATTTGCTGTTCTGTGTCATACATTACATAGGAGAATGAGACAGAAATGGGGCTTCCACTACCCCTTCAAAGGTAATCAGTGGCCTCCTTGCCACATTAAGTGGTGTTTAACTCTCTCCTGAATTCCTCTGTGGGACTCTGTGCCATACACATCATCCTTTTCGTCCTCCTATTCCCTTTAAACTCTTAGTTAGGTGTGTTTCCTAAAGCTTGGCCCTAATTCTTCTGTTACTCTCCTTCTATAGGTTCTTCCCCAGAGAATAAGTTTATTTTATGATCACTTTTCTCACTTCTGTAGATAATGCTTGCTCCATTTCTCCAGCCTCAGATTCTCACATAAGCTCTAATATTGTATTTTTAGTTGCCTATTTATTTGCCTTATTTTGGAAACTCTGGTGGTGCAGTGGTTAAGTGCTATGGCAGCTAACCAAGAGGTTGGCAGTTTGAATCTGCCAGGCACTCCTTGGAAACTCTATGGGGGCAGTTCTACTCTGTCCTATAGGGTCGCAATGAGGCAGAATTGACTCAATGGCAGTGGGTATATCTTCTGAAATCACTAAGTCCGAGCCTGAACTTAGTTGCTGTTGAGTCGGCTCCAACTCATGATGTCTTTATGTCTAACAGAATGTTTACATAACGTGTATGTATAATGTTGCCTGGTCCTGCACCATCCTCCTGATCGTTGGTATATTTATGTCTGTTGTGGATATTCTGTCAGTCCATCTGGTTGAACGTAAACTTATCTTCCTTTAAAACTTCTCCAACTTGCTCTCAATTTTATATTTCTATTTTTGGAATAGATATTTTCTTTATCTTTCAGTCACTATATACATTCATCACATTGTCCTATGAAAAAAAACTTTTTTTTAAATTGTTGCCTCCTTACTTTGGTTTTTCTTTCTTTCCATTTTCAGTGCCACCTTCAAAGGCTCATGTTCTCAAATAATAACCTGTTACCTTATCTTCCTGACTGCTAGATGTGTCTTTCCTGAACATCATTTTTACTCTGAAACAACTCACCACTCTTCATAGCCTACAAGGCAAAACAAAACCACCTAACCCGTTTTGTTCTAGTACAACCTAAATACTCAAACTTTTCTTCTTTAGCAGTGATTGGGAAGAAGCTGGATGCTGGGTGACCCACAGATAGGAAGGCCCAATAAGGAGGAGATGGAGCATGTTGTAAAGACAGTGGTCACCTCACCAATGGCAGGTTTCTCAAGTTTAACATTGTGCTGGACCACTGCTCCATCAAAGTCAGGTACAAGGAATGAGCGTAGAGACCTGAACTGAGTAGGCTGGTGCAGGCTTCAGAATCAGAACTTGATCTCTGTTGTGCTGATGGCAGATGAAAGGGGAAAGTAGAGAGTAGAAATGGTGTTATGCTGTAGCAGGCTGGATTTGAACTAGGTAAAAGCAAGAACTTTGAAGAGACTCAGGGCCATGTGATGAAATAGAGGTTATTTTTCTTATTCCTTAAACCAACTGTGAGGCCTTTCCTGATGGATGAGTTGGTCAGGAAAGTCCTCACAGTGATTTATTTTTCTTCATAGCATTTATTCTCATCTGACATATTCTATATTTTACTTGTTTATTATTTCTCTCCTCCAACTAGAACACAAGCCCCATAAGGGCAGGGACATTCAGTGCTGTTTCCCTAGTTCTCAGAACCATAACTGGCACAAAGTAGGCACTCAATAAATATTTGTTGAGCAAGTGGATGGGTGGACTCCCTGGTATAAAACCGTGTTTGTTTATTCACTCATTAATTAGTCTATTTATCTGATCACTTCTACTCCTCAAACATGTTAAATTTATATCTCTTCTAATAATTCTTATTCTACCCCCTGTCTGGAACTCTCTACCTTCTCTTCAACTATCCAAATTCTCTCCTTATTTTGGGTTCTGGTCAGGTTCCATCACCATTGGGAAGCTTTCCCCAGCATCCCAGGCTATGGTAATCACTCATCTCTCAGGCCTCCTGAAGCTCTTTCTGCTTGTACCTTTCATCTCGGGAATTATCACAAACTCTGATGCTGCTGTGCATTGCTGTACCGTGTCTCCTTCTGCCTTTGATCTCCCCTTTCTGAACTTTATCTTCTTTTACTGTCAGTGTCAACCTTCTTAGCCCTTAATGGGCTTTAGGTGTGTTCCTTTTGCTCACTCACCTGTTATTATTCATTCAGCACACACTTAACTAATGCTCATTGAATGTTACACCATAGGAGACAGAAATAAATCAGGCCAAGTACAAGTCCTTAAGGAAATCATAGTCTTGCAGGGTGTAAATGACTTAAATTTTAAACTCCTTGAAGGTAGATACCTTTTAAATATTATTTTTGTGTATGTATGTTTTCACCATACCTCCAACAATACAGGTATTTAGAGAGCTCAATCAATGAGCTGAATTATGGAAATTTAAAACTCTAGCATTGACAGGAATTTAGATTATCTTAATCCAATGACCTCATTTTACAGGTAAGGGTACAAACTCAGAGAGGTTCACAACTTGCGTAGAGTCACATAGCTACGTAATGGAGGATCTGGATTGAGAGGAACCAGGGCTCTTGACAGCCAGGTCAAACACATTTTTGCTGTCTCTCTGAATCATTGTCAGCAAGACTTATTTATGTAAAAATAATTGGGTTAAAACATACTGATTGAAATTCTGGAAGGCTGATATTCAATAAAATGAAATATCTAATATGAAAGTGTTCAATGATCCTTGGGTGCTCATTGTGTAGAATTAGAGAATATCAAGGGTGCTCTGGAAATAAATATATCACATTCAAATGTTAAATGCTTTGTGATCGCCAGTACCTGACTCCGGAACCTCCGGCAACACCCCAGCAATTACCGCTGGAACCATTGCTTGAGTATTCAGAGGCACTCTGGTAGTCCTGCCATGCCTATCCCTGGCTTCACTCTCTGGCCCCTGTCTTCTGCCTCATCAGCTTTACTTCTATTTAGTTAATAGGTAAAAGAACCTGGAGCCTCAGGGGACGTCTCTCTGCCTCCTCTTGGGCCACTTTTAGATTACCAAGGCAGCAACCCCAAGAATCTTCGTAATTTCGATTTGCATACTTACTCTCCCTTTTGGATCTGAGAAAATCATTCTCAGCAAGGCTAAGCCCTCACTTACTATATAGATATTTTAAATTCCAGGCAGTGGGCTAGTCAATACAAAAAAGTGAAGGATTTGTTGATAGTGAGGGCTTCTTCCAAAGTAGACTTTGAGAGAGGGGTTTAGAGGCAGGTATCAATCATTGAAGGTCCCTGGGTGGCACAAATGGTTTGCTCTCAACTACTAATTGAAAGGTTGGCAGTTCAAACCCACCCAGCAGCCACCCTGGGAAAAAGGCCTGGCAATATCCTTCTATAAAGATTACAGCCAAAAAAATACAACTGAGCTTGGTTCTTCTCTGTAACACATTGGGTCGCCAGGATTCAGAATCGACATCAATGGATTTGGTTTGGTTTGAAACTACTATTGTCAATAACTGTCTCACTTCTGAGCCATCGGTGAGTTATTGTATTTCTCTGAATATATTTAATTCTGGAGAGTTTTTCTGTGGTGAATATGGTAAGGAGAAAAGCAGTAGAAGACTGAAAATATTTGCAAGTATAAATTCATATATAAAGTATTGCTATGAGCTGTATGTTTTCCACTAATGAACAGGATTAAAAAAATTATTAGTTGAACACAGGGACCTGGCATGTGAGAGTATTTTGAGAGAACTGCTTGCAAACCAGAGGAATGTAATGTCATTTTTAATCCTTTCCTACGGCCATCACTTAATGGGTGGCAAGTAAGAACTGACTTCCACAGAGACAGGCATTTCCCAAAGCTCTTCAGGGGCTTACTCTTGCATTGATCTAAAGGTAGGTCGATGTTCTTCCTCCCTTTATTCAGTTATTAGAAATGGCCTCTGATTTTTGTCTCCGGAGATATATAGTTGATTTTCATGAAGGATAACCCACTTGGCCAGATTTGGTCTAATGTTCTGAGGCTTCAGCTGTGGCAGAGATGGAAACATCTACCATCCAAGGGCACATGAGGCTGCATCGGGACAATCAAAGGGTATGTAGACACTGGGGTGAAGTGCTGACTGAAAACATGATTTATGCGTGGGTGTTGCTAGCCTGGCATGTGGATAGGCATGCTGGGGCAAACTCCAACGTTTTGCCTTTGACATACACTATGTTCCAGGCTCTGTGGGAAGCTTCCTTTCCAGATGAAGGGGAACTGGCTGAACGTGGAGTGATGACTTGCTCATGGTCGAAGAGGCCAACCTACAATCCTTGGTACTTTACTGATGGTGGTGAAAAGAGAAGAGTGGAGTACTTAGTAGACTAAGCATCTCACCTCCCAGCCTGGGATCAAATCACTGGCAATTCATTTTAATCACAGGGATAATTACAAGCTTCTAAGTGTTCAACAAGGTTATGTAAACTGCAATTAACAATCTGTGAATTGTGTCTCTCCATACCTGGAGAAGATTGATTTTTGCTGGTGCTCAAAGGCTGTAGAAGCTTTCTGGTTTTAGTTCTTGGATGAGTTAGAACTGATGGTGACTCTATAGCTAAAGTAAACAAACTGCCCTCAATCCAACTGGTCTTTTGTAGAAGATGTCTATTTATCTCTCCCACACTTTTGGCATGTAGTTAAATTGGAGGGCAGGGCTAAGCCATAGCAGTGCATCCTTATTGGCTGAGGAAGCAGCAAGTAGGTGGCCTCATGTCTGATCTTTATCCTGATGGTGAAGCAGTAAATGCTGTGGAATCAGTATTATAAAAACTGGTGTTTCACAATGTATCGCAAGGGTCTAATCTGGGTCTGTACCTATTCCAGAGAAATGCATGCTTATGGGTTGAGGAAGCAGCACGTAGGTGGCCTCCTGTCTGATCCTTATTCCTGTGGTTCATGGTGAAGCAATAAATGCTATGGAATCAATATTACAAAAACTGGTGCCTCCCATTGTATTCCAAGGGTCGAACCTGGGTCTGCAGCTACTCCAGACACAGTTTGAAGCAGAGAAGAAAATCATATAATCTGATATTTTCATTCATTCCTACTGTTACTTTGTACTAATGTGAGCAGATGGATTTTTGAATCCAAAAGCAGGATTCACTTATTGGACCTAGGATTTTGGGTCAAACTGTACCCTGCACATTTTCCATAGAGCAGGCTCAAGTTTTCCTGGTTACCTCCAAGATTTATGTGATGGTTACAAGAAAAGGAATGGCGGAATGGCTGTGCCAAACTGATTCTCCTGTTCTCTCAAGAATGGGAATGATCCAGAATTGGCCAAGGCTTCTTGACTTGCCTCTCTCTAGAGCAAAGACAATCCGTGAGTTAAGACATAGAGTCGCATCTCTGTGAAACCTAGGTTTGGCTCTGCAGCCTCTCTGAGGATGAGAGAGTGTATGAAGCTGAAAAAAGGACTATTTTATCCCAGAAAGAACCAAATTTGTACTTCTCTTACCCCTTGGTGTTCCATTCATCACAGGGATGTGTGTTTCCCTAAGACACGATGGGAAATTCTTCCTGCAGGCAGGGGTGGAAGAGACGTTGGTTATGGGTGGATGATAGAGAGTTTGTAGAGGTGAAAAAAAAAAAACTTGTGAGCTTGAAGTCTTGAAGTGGGATGAATGCAAAGTATTAGCTTTCCCTGTTGTTTATGTTTTTCCTTGCAGATACCTTAACTATGAATAATAGTTTCAATAAGGAAGACAGAATGAGTTCAGACAGGAAGGTTGAGAGCTGTGACAGGCAGAAGAAAAATGAAGCCAAACAGCATGGAGATGTGTCATCACTACTGGGTTGTACCTGGATCTATATTCAGTTATCTACTTCTTTTCAAAGTGCTGGGCAATCATTCAAGGAACAGCTACATGTTCTGGCTTTGAAGTAATAAATGAATTTTCATGCACAGTATATGGAAAGAAGTTTTCCTATTTTCTTTCACTCCATGAATCTTTACCTCATCCATTCATTCAACAGTCATTTATGGAGGACTCACTATGTACCAGGCACACTGGTAGGTACCATAGGTTATCAACCGTCTGTTTCCTTGAAATTTGATAGTAGTAAACAATTTAATTTTAAATTTGTTTTGGTTTCACAATTCATGTTTAAAGGCTTCAAATCGGGAATCTTTTGAAGGAATTAAGAAAGTGGAAATATTTATGATTAATTAATAAACTTTACAGCTTTTTAGATCTGTAGTTCAGTAGACTTATGAAAGCATTGCCTTACTACCTATTTGAAATATTCATCTTGTTATTGCAAGCCAGTTAAGAGTAAGATAGGACACTGATTGGCTCTAGAGATGCACTAGTTGCTGCTCAAAAGTAAACTAAATAGACTCCTTGTGCTTACCTGTCTAGCTGGCAGCATTTATAGCAATTGAACCCTTCTGTATTGCAGTATGAATTTTTCATCTGTAATGCTACACCAAAAAGGGGGCAGGGGGAAGCACTCAAAGAGACTGAAAGAAAGTCACTGGTAAAAACATAGAAGTACACATTAGTGGGTAGGGAGATGGTGGAGAAGAAGAGACAAAATTGTGACCATCATTGAGAGGAGTTATGAATGTTACCCTTCTGATGGTTACTAGGAAAGGAATGTGAGTGATGAGGGCCTCCACTGTGGGGGAAGCATCTTGGTAGGCCAGAGCTGTTAGGTGACTCGTGCCCTTCCAGTATCTGGGAAGAGAAGAGATCAACCTCTGAGCAGTCAAAGCCAGGGTCAGTGTTAGTGGGGAGAGAAGATGGTGGTATCGCTGTGATATAGCTTGGGGAGGGCTTTCCTGGAGACTGCCAAGGATTAGTGTGTGCTGTATAGGGGGGTATCCTATGGAAAGAGTAGACAGCTACTCTGTGAAAATGTGCCTAACATGAGTGTGGTAGGGGATTTCAGACATAATTTGCAGTCATGTCCCAGGACGGTTGGGAAGCTGAGCCAGGGCTTTGAACTGGTTCATTCTGGTCTGACCCTCTGCTGAGAATTTGAATTTTCACCCCAGATATACTGAATCAGAATCTGCATTTTAACAAAGCCTTGTTAAAATGGTAAGAATTACCTTGGGATCTTGTTAAATCACCTGGGGATCTTCTGAATCAGAGCCTACATTTTAACATGACCTCCTGGCGATTCTTAATAAAAATTCTTAATAAGAATCACCTGGAATTTTGTTAAAATGATAAGAATCAGCTGGGGATCTTGTTAAACTGTAGATTGTGATTCAGTACATCTGGCGTGGAAATGTAAATTCTCAGCAGGGGTCGAACTGGAATGGAGAGATTTGAAGCCCTGGCCTGAACACAGAAGCCAGCGCCAGGGAAAGGAAGAACACATTGCTAGTTGTACCTAAGGAGGGTAGGTTTTACGCACAAAGGTTGCCCAGAAAGTATTAGCACCTGCTTGCAGACTATCACTTCATGTTTGATTTATGTGACAATTTCGTATTTTAATTTAACACCTTATTAAAACTTCCTGGTAAGAAGATTTGTACCGTATTGCAAATGTTTCCTAGTGCTAGGAAAGAGAAATTTCCAACTGGCAGCATTTCATAATAGTGATTTCCTGGCAAAATTAACACAACAAATAACAGTGATTTAGGTTTTATTCTGGAACTATACAACCCTTCCTTCCCACCCAGTCCACCCCAGAAATGTCACCTTAACTGTTTTTGGTGTTGGAAGGGTCAGTTTCATGGATGTTTTCATCGTAGCATAGTCCTGTAAGATGAATTTTGGAGACATCTAATGTGAGCTCTTTCATTTCTTCCATATTCAAACCTCAGAGAATCAGAAAAAGAGCCTTCTAGTTTGGATAAACAATGGAATCTCAAGTGAACCCATAGCCATTTGAAGAACGCCCTGCAGTCCTTTCTTCAGAGGTGCGTGCTGATGAATGTCTTCACTCCTCTTTTTACCACTGGAGTCATGGTTCTGGAATGGTAATAATAACTCAGCCAACTAATGCTTGTCTGAACACTATCCCACAAAAGCAGGGACTGTAGAAATACAGAAGCCAAGGAAGATACAGGAAGACCAGGTTGAGTGAGGAGATGAGTTTACCCTCAGGAATGTTTGCATTGTTAACTATGGAACATGGAAAAGAAAGGTCACTAACCCAATCTGAATGGTGGGAGAAGACCAAAGCAAAGAGCAGGAGGGAGAAAAATAACTATCATCAAATTTAAAAGGAAAGCTTCATAACCAAAACTAGGTAGAAGAATGACCTTTAACTGTGGAAAGATACCATTGAGATGAAACATGAACTGAAAGAATTTCTGCTAAAAGCTAATTTACATTTTATATTTTTGGTTCTCAATGAATTTTAGTAGGTGTCCTGCATGGTTAGTCTCTTTGTCTCTGAGAGAAAAATGGGTCAGCTTGACACACCTGGACGCCAGAAGCCAGTCAGGTGATCCTTGTGAGATGTATGACTAAAGCCAGATCGAGCCTTGTTAGGAGAGGGGGCATCTGGGGGCTTGCCCTAAGGAGAAACCGTATGGTTGGTTTTGCAGAGGAATTTCCCTCTGAAGCTGAGTATGACTGACATTGAACTTGCTGCAGGGGAACGGGCCTTTCTAAGACGAGAAGAGGCATTTGTGGCAGGCAGAATAATGGCTCCCCGAAGATGTCCATGTCCTAATTAATCCCTGGAACCTGCAAATATGTTACCTTATATGGCAAAAGGGACTTTGCAGATATGTTTAGCATCTTAAGATGGGGAGATAATTTTGGATTATCAGTGGTGGCAACAACTCACATGAGCCCTTAAAAGCAGAAAAACTTTCCTGGCTGTAGTCAGAAAGAGATGTGATGACGGAAGAAAGTTCAGATAGATGTGACATGAGAAGGAATTCACCCCTGATTTCTGTCTTTGATAATGGTGGAAGGGAGTGGGGGGCACAAGCCAAGGAATGCAAGGAGCCTCTAGAAGCTGGAAAAGGCAAGAAAACAGACTCTCCCTTAGAGCCTCCGGAAAGGAAAGCAGCTCCATTGACACCTTGATTTTAGCTCAGTGAGACCCATTTTGGACTGCTGACCTACAAAATGGTAAGATAACAAGTTTGTGTTGTTTTAAGTCACTACATTTGTGGTAATTCGTTGGAGCAGAAAAAGAGAACTAATACAGCATTGCACTATGCCAACACCTTCTTTTGTTGTCTGTTGCTGTTTTGTTTTATAAATTTTGTCTGAAGAAAAAGCTATACCATTAGGTTGCACCACCTGTTTGTGAATTTGTTGTACTGTTGTGGCTTGCATGTTGCTGTGATGCTGGAATCTCTGTGTGGGGTAATATTATTCAGCTATATACATCCCCTCCTAATGGAGTCAGCTTTGCTCTTACCTGAAGCATGCTAGGGATGAAGTCAGGATGGACTCAGGCTAAGGTACAAGGCCAGGAGTGGCGTGACTGAGTCGGTGGCCAAGGCTGAGGAGTGCTTTAGCAACAAGAAGAAAAACATCTGGGTCTGGATGTGAAATCCCTGGGAATGCTGACTGCCTGAGGACTTGGGAGAAAAACAGTGAGCGTTGGTCCCAGCTGGAACGGTATATAAGCTTGTGTCCCTTGCTAGGTGGTTGCAGAGTGCTAACCTGGTTCAGCCACTACCCTGGGCCGACTGTCCCATAAATAAGCTCCCTGAATAAACCCTGTATCATGATCGCTGGCTCCGGAGTCCTTTTTCAGTCTCTTGGAGATGCAACTGACCTTGCGTCCAGGTGCTGCTGGGTTGTTACACAACACTATGCCACCAATATTTCAAATACCAGCAGGGTCGCCCATGGTGGACAGGTTTCAGAGGAGCTTCCAGACTAAAACAGACTAGGGAGAAAAGCCTGGCAATCTACTTCTGAAAATTAGCCAATGAAAACCCTATGGATTACAGCAGAATATTGTCTGATACAGTGCTGGAAGATGAGCTCCCAGGTTTGAAGGCACTCAAAATATACAATGGCTACAAGAATGGACTACAGCATGCCAACACTCATGAAGATGGCCCAGGACTAGGCAACATTTTATTCTGTTGTACATGGGGTCACATGAATTGGAATCAACTCGATGGCAACTAACAACAACTACTAACAACATAGTGTAGGCTAGCTTCCTAAGGAAAATCTTGAATGTAGAACATAATTTTAAAGGGTGAAATAAGTAGACCCGTAAATCAATGTTGTTAGGTGCTGTGACTCAGTTCTGACTCATAGAGACCCCATGTGACAGAGTAGAACTGTCCCGTAGGGTTTTCTAGGCTGGAATCTTTACAGGAACTGATCACCAGGCCTTTCTCCTGCAGAGCCTTTAGGTGGGTACAAACCAACAACCTTTTGATTAGTGGCTGAATGGGTACCTGTTCTGCCATTAATTATATGAATTAATTTGTTAATGTGCTTGTTAACACATCAACAAATTAATTCATGTATTTACTCTTTTCACTTACAACTATATTTGAGTTCCCACTATCAGCCAAACATTGCATAAGGTTCTGGGATTAAAACCTCAATGAAGACAAATTTCATCCAGCCCTCAAGGAGTTTACAGTCCTGGGGGAGAATGACTATTAAACAAACAATTCCCATGTTTGGAGTGGATAGGCTTGCTTCTCTTTGTTGTTCTTACTATAGGTATTTAGGGTTGTAAATGGGAGAGGACTTTCTCGGACGTCAACTGAAAGGGCAACCCTGACACCCGCCACTCCTCCCATGGCACACTTTCTCTACTGGGTTCAATAATTTATTGAAACAGTTACAGAAAAGTCACGGAAACAACATAACTGCAATAACAACTTTAATTACAGAGAACGATATAGACAGAGACAAAGATGTACAAAGGGCAAAGTTCAGGAGGGGGCCCAGGATGGGGCATCAATGTCTAAAGGGGGACCCACATACATCTCAAAGGGGTCCTGCTTATCCTTCCTGAGAACCATTGTTCATTTTCACCCAGCAGGAAACTTTCTCACGGGAAACTCAGTGATGTCACTTGGCCAACTCGGCTATTTATTGGTTGTTGTCTCAGTTCTCGGCCCAGTTCAGTCTTTACATTCTGCTGCTATCATCTGGGTCTGTGTCTGTGTCTGTTTATTGTCTGTTTCTTCTGGTACCATTGCAGCTATTGTCTCTGCCGCCTTTCCAGGTTTTCTCAGTCTGGGAGAGTCACAGCTTAAGGTCCTGGATGTCTAAAGGATGCTCTCCTCTCCTGGATCTTCATCTCTTCTTTTTCAATTAGGAAGCCCCATCTGAGCCTCCCTGTTCTACAGTTTTTATCAGTCATGGGTTGTGGGGTCAGCTACTCCATGTTAAGGTTACGTCCAGGGTGGAGCCCTCGCAGCCAATCCTAGTAAAGGTCAGACTGGGTGGCCCATCACCTAATCCTGGTAAAGGTCAACTACAGGGTGGGGCCTCCCCAGCCAATCCACTGAAGTCACACCAGGTGGGGCCCACTAGCCAATGCCAGTAAAGGTCAGCTACTGGGTGGGGCTTTGGAACCACAACCGAAAGGTCAAATTGCTTTTTTTAGTAAAGTGATTCTGCACTGTGAAAGGGTTTACTTTCTTCTGCTAAGCTAAGTCAATTCCTACTCCTTCATCCAGTTTCCACTTTTTGCATGGTCTGCTATTGTCACTTCTCTCGCTTTGTGTTTGTCCCTGAGGAATTATGTGGTTTATTCTGTACATTATTGACCTTGTTTTTTTTCTTAGGAGCCTAGTATAAAGTGACTCTGCATTCTTTCTCTGGAAAAATTAATAAAACAGTCCTTCCCAGTGTTAAGTTTTAAAGCAGGAAGAAGAAAATTAACCGTTCAACTTTCTGAGCTCTACCACATTTTTGCAAAAATAATGTGCACCTTCTGCATTTGTTTGCCAGCTGTGCCCTCCCCTGGAGAGACACCCTCACAAGTGCCATTATGCCAATCCTTTTCCACATGTTGCTGTAAAAAAAGTTAGCAGAGCAAGCTTACAAAAATACCTCACAGGAGGAGGACATGGCAGGCAAACAAATGCAGAAAGTGGTATTATTTGGGTAAAAATATGGGTAAACTTGTTTCTGGGAAGTGAACCAGATACATCCAGAACAAGTGAATAATTGATCATTTCTCTCTGTTGAGATAGTTCAGAATAAATGGGAGCAAATGATGTACAATGATTTCCAGTAGAGGAAATAATAATGTAGGTGATAATTTTTTGTTGTCCCTGATTATTTTCTAGAATCGTACATCTTAAGGACGTTGGCAAATTCTCTTGGCGAAGACATATCTTCCCTCATCAGCAGTAGCATCGCTAGGAGGTTGTGGGGGATGCGGACTGCATGAGATGACACTGTCAGAGATGGTGACACAAAAATGACTGTCTATAAAATTTATGTGCGATGTTTCAGCAGAAATTTATTATTTTTTATAAACATATTCCTTAGTTATAACAACAAAATTTTTTTCTGTAAGTCCAGCTTGTTGTTGTTGTTAGGTGCAGTCGAGTTGGCTCCAACTCATAGCAACCCTATGTACAACAGAGCAAAACACTGGCCAATCCTGCATCATCCTCACAGTCGTTGTTACGCTTTGAGCCCGTTGTTGCAGCCACTGTGCCAATCCATCTCATCGAGGATCTTCCTCTTTTTCACTGACCCTCTGCTTTACCAAGCACGATGTCCTTCTCCAGGGACTGGTCCCTCCTGATAACGTGTCCAAAATACATGAGACGAAGTTTCTCCATCCTCGCTTCTAAGGAGCATTCTGACTGTACTTCTTCTAAGACAGATTTGCTTGTTCTTCTGTCCATGGTATATTCAATATTCTATGCCAACATCATAATTCAAAGGCATCAATTCTTCTTAGATCCTTCTTATTCATTGTCTAACTAACTTCCACATGCATATAAGGCGATTGAAAACAACATGGCTTGGGTCAGGCACCCCTCAGTCCTTAAAGTGATGTTTTTGCTTTTTAACATAACACTTTAAAGAGATCTCTTGGAGCTGATTTGCCCAATGCAATGCATCTTTTGATTACTGCTGCTTCTGCGGGTGCTGATTGTGGGTCCAAGTAAAATGAAATCCTTGACAACCTCAGTCTTTTCTCCGTTTATCATGATGTTGTTTATTGGTCCAGTTGTGAGAATTTTTTGTTTTATGTTGAGGTGTAATCCATACTGAAAGCTGTGGTCTGTGTTCTTCATCAGTAAGTGGAAGTCCTCTTCACTTTCAGTAAGCAAAGTTGTGTCATCTGCATGTTGCAGGTTGTTAATGAGTCTGCCTCCAATCCTGATGCTTCATTCTTCTTCATATAGTCCAGCTTCTCAGATTATTTGGTCAGTATACAGAATGAATAAATATGGTGAAATGATACAACCCTGATACACACCTTTCCTGACTTTAAACCATGCTGTGTCCTCTAGTTCTGTTCGAACGACTGCCTCTTGATATATGTACAGGTTTCTCATGAGCACAACTGAGTGTTCTGGAATTCCCATTCTTCTCAATGTTATCCATAATTTGTTATGACCCACACAGTCAAATGCCTTTGCATAGTCAATGAAACACAGCTAAACATCCTTCTGGTATTCTCTGCTTTTAGCCAAGATCCATCTGACATCAGCAATGATATTCTTGATTCCACGTCCTTTTCTGAATCTGGCTTGAATTTCTGGTAGTTCCCTGTTGATGTACTTCTGCAACCTGGTTTGAATTATCTTCAGCAAAATTTTACTTGCGAGTGATATTAATGACATTGTTTGACAATTTCTGCATTCTGTTGGATCACATTTCTTTGGAATGGAAACAAATATGGATCTCTTCCAGTTGGTTGACCAGCTAGCTGTCTTCCAAATATCTTGGCATAGATGAGTGAGCACTTCCAATGCTGCACCTGTTTGTTGAAACATCTCAGTCGGTATTCTGTCAATTCCCGGAGACTTGTTTTTCGCCACTGCCTTCAGTGAAGCTTGGACTTCTTTTCAGTACCGTCGTTTCTGGATTATATGCTACCTCCTGGAATGGCCAAATGTCAACCAGTTCTTTTTGGTATAGTGACTCTGTATATTCCTCCTTTCTTCTTCTGATGCTTCCTGTGTTGTTTAATATTGCAACTTGAGGCTTGAATTTTTTCTTCAGTTCTTTCAACTTGAGAAACGCTGAGCGTGTTCTTCCTTTTAGTTTTCTAACTGCGCATTTCGTTATAATACTTTGTCTTCTCAAGCTGCCCTGTGAAACCTGTTTAGATCTTTTACTTCATCATTTTTTCCTTTCGCTTTAGCTACTCTGTGTTCAAGGGCAAGTTTCAGAGTCTCTTCTGACATCTCTTTTGGACTTTTCTTATTTTCCTGTCTTTCTAATGACCTTTTGCTTTCTTCGTATATGACGTCCTTGATGTCATTCCACAACTTGTCTGGTCTTCTGTCATTAGCATTCAGTGCGTCCGACCTATTCTTGAGATGATCTTTAAATTCAGGTGGGATATACTCAAGGTCGTACTTTGGCTCTCAGGGACTTTGCTCTCATTTTCTTCAGCTTCAGCTTGAACTTGTGTATGAGCAATTGATGGTCCGTTCCACAGTCAGCTCTTGGCCTTGTTCTGACTGATGATATTGAGCTTTTCCATCATCTCTTTCCACAGATGTAGTCAATTTGATTCCTGTGTATTCCATCTGGTGAGGTCTATGTGTTTAGTAACTGTTTATATTGATGAAAAAAGGCATTTACAGTGAAGAAATTGGTCTTGCAAAATTCTGTCATGTGATCTCCGGCATAGTTTCCATCACCAAGGCCATATTTTCCAACTACTGTTCTTTGTTTTCAACTTTCACTTTCCAGTCAGTAGTAATTATCAATACATTTTTGACTGCATGTTTGATCAATTTTGGACTGCAGAAGTTGGTAAAAATCTTCAGTTTCTTTATCTTGGGCATTTGTGGTTGGTTTGTAAATTTGTGTAATAGTCATATCAACTGGTCTTCCTTGTAGGCATATGTATATTGTCCTATCACTGACCACAGTGTACTTGAAGATCGATCTTGAAATGTTCTTTTTGATGAATGCAACACTATTCCTCTTTGATTTGTTGTTCCCAGCATAGTAAACCATATGACTATCCGATTCAGAATTCAGTCCATTTCAGCTCACTAATGCCTAGAATATCGATGCTTATGCTTTCCATATCATTTTTGGTAACTCACAGTTTTCCTAGGTTAATACTTAGTGCATTCCATGTTCCCATTATTAATGGATGTTTGCAGCTGTTTCTTCTCATTTTGAGTCGTGTGCCACATCAGCAAATGAAGATTCCGAAAGCTTGACTCCCTCCGCATCATTAAGGTTGATTCTACTTTGGGAAGGCAACTCTTCCCTAATCGTATTTAGAGCACCTTCCACCTTGAGGGGCTCATCTTCTGGTGCTGTATCAATGTTCTGCTGCTATTCATAAGGTTTTCAACTGGCTAATTTTTTCAGAAGTAGATAGCCAGGTCCTTTTTCCTAGTGTTTCTTAGTCTGGAAGCGCCACTGAAACCTGTTTACCAAGGGCGACACTGCTTGTACTTGAAATACTGGTGGCATACCTTCCAGCAACACAGCAACACACAAGGCAACACAGTACGACAAACAGACAGGTGGAGAAAGTACAGCTTACCTGTATCAATATACTTACAAGGCTAAAACTCTATGTAAATTTACTTTTTAACAGTCTAATGTACTCCAATCAGAGCTGTAGTTATTATCCAATTACAACAATGCTTTGAATCATGTGGTTCGTTTGCATGTGCTACAAGCACAGGCTGTTATTTTTGTTGCTGCTGGTGTCAAATTCTCTGTGTTTTAGCTACAATATTGTGATAACTAGCATGTGTGGGTGATAACATGGGTTTCTGCATTGGGTGATGCCAACCCTAATGATGCCACTGCTCACCAGTGATCAGCTTCCTAATTATGAGAGATAATGTCTACTCAGGCAAGTCCCTGGACCCAGAATTACTAGATTAATTCTCTGAGTGTCTTTTCCCCCTTTACTTGTTGACTATAGCAAAGGAAACAATAAATCTATTTTCAAGGAAAAATGTTTAGGAGACTTAAAGCTGTATAATCTCTGCCTGTAAACATCTAGTCACAGATTTCTGTCTGGAGAAATGATCTTTAATTCACTTCCTGTATTTTAAGGCAGTGTCCTTTTCAAAATGTGGCTCTGATTTATACTGACTAAAACAAAACAAAAAATCAAAACTATTGCTGTGGAGTTGATTCCGACTCATGGTGAACCCAAGTACAACAGAGTAGAACTGCCCCAGAGGGTTTTCTTGGATGTAATATCTATGGAAGCAAATTGTCAGAATTTTCTTCTGTGGTGCTGCTAGGCAGGTTTAAACCACCGAAGTTTAGGTTAGTAGTCGACTGCAAACCATTTATGCCACCCAGGGACCTATACTGATTAAACTGTGCTTGAGTTGGCCTGAAAGGGCATATGAGAAATGTATGTACCATAGCTTGCTTTCTTTTGGTTCTCCCTTTTGATTTCTGTCATGGCGTATCTCTGTGGTGAGTCTAGTCTCTTTGACTAAACTCTGCAAGAAGGGTACAGTGGCTCCTGGAAGGCATGCAGAAGTAGCAGACAAATGACAAAGAAAGTGTATTAAGTTGAATTCACTCAGGGAGGTGATTTATGGCCCTGTGATAAAATGTACAGATGTTAATTGCTCTTCCTCTCTACCTGCCTCCACCCCTTCCTTGTACGTGGAGGCCAAGAGCACATGACGTTACAGATAGGAGGTGCAGAAAGGGTGTAGTGTGAGAACAAAAGAGCTAGGAGTGGGCGGGTGACAGCTTAGAAGAAGAGCAGGTGGCAAGCCTGGGCAGAAAAAAGGAGCGATGTTCAGGCTAGGAGGGCAGGCGACTAAGACACTGAGAGTATCACAAAGCCCCAAAAGCAAGGGTCTGAATTTGGTATGGGATTGTCTTCCACCTTCCACGTGAAGAAATCATTTTACCTATTATGAAGTCTCAAATATTCAACCTGAAAGAAAAAAGCCAGAATCCTCCCCTACTCTCTAACTTATTTGTTCACGGCAATTTCCATCACGAAGCAACATGTCAGAGTTGGCACAGGTTGAATGGATCACCTGTAGAGAGAGAACAGATGGAGAAGAATGCCTCCAATCTAGTCCTGAGACATCCAGAGAAGATGAGGAGCCTACAAGGAGAAAACGCAAGGAGATTGGAGAAAAACCAGGGAAGAGTAGTCTTCCCAAAGCCAAAAGAGGAAAATTTTAAGGAGTGAACTGTGGACAAATTGGGGAAATAGAATAACTTGTATAGAGAGATGGTTTATTACATTTGAAAGCATGGAGCATCTTCATTGGCATGATGGGGAAGGAAGTCAGATTAGAATGCCTTTGCTCATTAGTTATTTTATTCATACACCTCTTTTGAGTACCTAACAGCTAGTATGTACATGAAGATGGCACAGGATTGGGCAGTGTTTCACTCTGTCATATGTAAGGTTGCCGTGAATCTGAGCCAACTCAATGGCAACCAACAACAAAAACATGCACCAGATATTATTCTCTGTGTTGGGAATTCATTGATGAACGGACAATCCCTATGTTCACTGAGCCTGGTTGGCACAATGTGTGGTATGATTAGTAGATTCTACACTCATGTGTTAAATCCTGCACCTCCCTTGCTGTGATTCTTTTGGTATGAAGCGATAGGAGGAATGCTGGGTCTAAGCATCAAATTCTCTCTAAGTCCTCAGATAATAATGCTGCCTGGGGCCCTGCAAATAGGAGAGACTAACCTTACCCGGAATATTTACAATAAAAAGAACAAAAAACAAAAGCCAGTTGTCATGAAGTTGATTCCGACTCAGGGTGACCCCATGTGTGTCAGAGTAGAACTGTGCTGCATAGGGTTTTCAATGGCTGATTTTTTGGAAGTAGATTGCCAGCCTCTCTTCTGAGGTACTTCTGAATGGTCTTGAACCATTCTGATAGAAACATGACAGATATTCCCTGGAGTTTCTGGGTAGCACAAGGAGTTAACATGTGAGATGAGAAGGCAGAGGGGGACAGGACCTGGTTGAATGGACGTATGGACATATGGAATACAGGGTAGAAAATAGGAGTATGCTATCTCATTAAAGGGAGAGCAGCTAGGAGTACATAGCAAGGTGTGTAGAAGTTTTTGTATGAGAGACTGACTTGATTTGTAAACTTTCACTTACCAAAAAAAACCAAGCCCATTGCCATTGAGTCGATTTCAACTCATAGCGACCCTATGGGACAAAGTAGAACTGCCCCATAGAGTTTTCAAGGAGCACCTGGTGGATTCGAACTGCCGACCTTTGGGTTAGCAGCCGTAGCACTTAACCACTACACCACCAGGGTTTCCGTTAAACTTTCACTTAAAGCACAATAAATGTAAAAACAAAACTTAGTGACTTAAAATTTTTTTTTATTTTGCTCATGATTTCTTGGTTCGGGGACTCAGGAAGGACTCAGCTGGGCAATATGCCTCTGATCTATATGGCATCAGCAGGAGTGTCTGTGCCTAGACAATTTACTTCCAAGGTGGCTTCTTCACTCAAATGTCTGGTGTCTTAATGTACTTTGGCCTCTTGCTCTCTCTGCATATCACATTCTTCGAAGTTTGTCTACATGTCTTGGTTTTCTAACCACAATGGAAGCTCAAGGTAGTCTGGCTTCTTATATGGCAGCTGATTTCTCTCAAGCAAGAGTCCCACGAGAAAGCTTTCCTAGAGGCTCAGGTGGCATTTGCAAGTCTTCTTACAACCTAGCCTTGAAAGTTTCAGAATATCTATATTACTATTGGTCAAACAAGTCACCAAGGCCCAGATGGAATTCAGGTGAAATGAAGAACAGGTGCTATGTCTTAATGAGGGAATGGCATGTACGTACAGGGAGGCAAGGAACTGATGGTGGCCAGATTGGCCTATTATGTATAGCACTTCTTCATCTTGATGGGACGTGCGAAATGCAATAAGCTGTCCTTTACTTTGAAGGGAAAGTCCTGATGTGCTGTAGACCACTAAACCCCTAAAAACTGACCTGTTGTGACAGGCCCCTGAATATTTGTAGGATTTGTCTCCTACCTGCTGATGTTTTGAGGGAAGCCCCCTTGGTCCAGGTAAATGTATGCTGTTGATATATAGTGTTGCCTATTCTAAATGAATGTAAATTGTTTCTGAGTCTCTTTTTTTGATAGGATTGGAAAATAATGCATTTGTTAGATCAATTGTTGCGACAACATTTATCAAGCATTCCATCATTATGTTACTTATTAAAAGTGTCCCTCATAGCAGTCTGATTGGGAATTTCTCTTCTGATCTGCTGATATATCTGCCTGTTTGGGGGCCAGGGTCACGGTTCTTTAATTTCTGTAGTGTTAAATTATGCTTTGATACCTGGTAAAGCATGTTTCTTCACACCGTTTGTTTTCTTTTCTTTTCTTTGGCAAATTTACACTTCCACAGACACTTTGAAGTTAGTTTGTGAAGTCCCTTTAAAAAAATGTGCAAGAACTCACCAGCTTGGTAATTTTTCTCTGACAGGAACAGTGTTCTTCATGAGCTATGGAGTACATCATTTGCCTATATATTTTTTTTTCATTCTGTAACTGATATTTCACAATTAAGATAGGAGACCCAGAAACAAAGTGTGTGGTGGACACTGTGATGAGTTGCTGAAATTCCCCTTCAAGAGGAGAGCTGTTAGGAGTTTCTGGGAGTGCTGCCAGCAAACAGCCTTAGCTGTCAGCCCACTCTGGGGATTGCCTCAGCTGAAGAGTCACCTCTTCCAGAACCTACTGCCTCCCCAGGGAAGCCCACATCCAAGTATGAAAACATATGACTACCCCAACTTGGGACATCCTAGCCTCAGAGCTCCCCATGGTTGGCTGAGACTTTCACTGAGACTTTACGGTAGTAAAACATACATACAGAAAATAGATAAATGACCTAACACACACACACACACACACACACACACACACACAAAACCCCCAAAACAAAAAACACTCTGGTAGCTTTACCAGTCGCTGTAAGCCCACCTCATGTCCTCTTTCCAATAATATTCCCTCCCTCTTCTTCAAAATTAACCACCACCCTGACTTCTAACACCAAGGATTTATATGAAGTATGATTTTCATACAGTGAAATGTACAGTTCTTAATTTGACAAATGCATACACCTATATAACCCACTATGTAGCAAGGCTCCAGGAATTGACAGAATAGCAGTTGAGATGTTTCAACAAACACATGCAACTCTGAAAGCACGCACTCATCTGTGCCAAAGAATTTGGAAGACAGCTACCTGGCCAACAGACTGGAAGAGTTCCATATTTGTGCTCATTCCTAAGATAGGTGATCCAATGGAATGAGGATATTATCAAACAATATCATTAATATCACATGCAAGTAAAATTTTGCTGGAGATAAATAAGAAACAGTTGCGGCAGTACATCCACAGGAGTCTTCATTATCTACTGCTGCTATAACAGAAACACCACAAGTAGAAGACTTTAACAAACAGAAATTTATTCTTTCACAGTTTAGGAGTCTAGAAGTCCAACTTCAGGGTGCTGGCTCCAGGGGAAGGCTTTTTCTCTCTTGGCTCTGGGGAAAAGTCCTTGTGATCAATATTCCCCTGGTCTAGGAGCATCTCAGCTCAGGGACCTGGGATCCAAAGGATGCGCTCCACTCCCAGCTCTTCTTTCTTGGTGGTAGGAGGTCCTTCTCCTGTCTGCTTGGTTCTCTCTCTCTCTCTCTTTTTTTTATCTCAAACTATATGGGTCATAACAAATTATGGATAACATTGAGAAGAAAGGGAATTCCAGAACAGTTAATTGTGCTCATGTGGAACCTATACATAGACCAAGAGGCAATCATTCGAACAGAACAAGGGGATACTGTATAGTTTAAAATCAGGAAAGGTGTGCATCAGGGTTGTATCCTTTTGCCATACTTATTCAGTATGCATGCTGAGCAAATAATCTGAGAAGCTAGAATATATGAAGAAGAATGTGACATCAGGATTGGAGGAAGACTCATTAACAACCTGTAATATACAGATGACACAACCTTGCCTGCTGAGAGTGAAGAGGACTTGAAGCAGTTGCTGATGAAGGTCAAAGACTGCAGCCTTCGGTATGGATTACACCTCAACATAGAACAAAAATCCTCACAACTGGACCAATAAGCAACATCGTGATAAACAGAGAAAAGACTGAAGTTGTCAAGGATTTCATTTTACTTGAATCCACAATCAATGCCCATGGAAGCAGCAGTCAAGAAATCAAAAGACACATTGCATTGGGCAAATCTGCTGCAAAAGACCTCTTTAAAGTATTAAAAAGCAAAGATGTCACTTTAGAGACTAAGGTGTGCCTGAGCCATGGTGTTTTCAATTGCCTCATGTGCATGTGAAAGCTGGACAATGAATAAGGAAGACCAAAGAGGAGTTGATGCATTCCAATTATGATGTTGACGAAGAATATTGAATATACCATGGCCCGCCAAAAGAATGAAAAAATCTGTTTTGGAAGATGTGCAGTCGGAATGCTCCTTAGAAGCTAGGATGGCGAGACTTCGTCTTACATACTTTGGACATGTAATCAGGAGGGATCAGCCCCTGGACAAGGACAGCATGCTTGGTAAACTAGGGGGTCAACAAAAAAGAGGAAGACCCTCAACAAATGGATTGACGCAGTGGCTGCAACAATGGGCTCAAGCATAACGACTGTGAGGATGGTGCAGGGCTGGGCAGCGTTACGTTCTGCTATGAGTTGGAACCGACTCAACAACAGTGGGAACTGGAGATGCTGAAGGACCTGCTGCTGCTTCTCCATGCCTGTAAGAAGCACCAGCAGATCAGTGACAACGTGCATGAGCTGCTCTACATCGACTTTCAGGGTGTAATGACTGCTGCTTTACTTCTGTTATTTAAATCTTGCTCAAATTTCTCTTGTGGGTAACCCTAATTTGGAACCACACAGGAAAAGGAATTCTGGGAAACATTTCTTGCTTAGCTGAGTCAACATAGTACAAATCAACAGAAGGTCTCAAAGTCTCCAATTATGATTGTAGATTTGTCTATTCTTTTAGTTCGGTCAAGTTTTGCTTCACATATTTGGCTGCTTTGTTATTAGGATGTGGACATATTTAACATCATTATGTCTTCTTAATGAATTGACCATTTTATTTTTATAAAATATTCTTCTTCACCTCTGGTACTACTCTTTATTTCGAAGTCTTCTTTGTCTGACGTTAATATTAGACACAAACACGCCAGCTTTGTTGTTTAGTGTTTGTATTTCTTTTCCATCCTTGTATTTTCAACCTGTCTCTTTATTTTTAAAGTTTGCTTCTTTTAAACAGCTTATAGTTCTGTTTTATAATTTTGCCCATTCTGACATCCCTCCTTTTTAATTAGGGTTTTTAGTCTGTTTACTGTCAGAAGCACTATGGACATGTTGGCTTTAAGTTTACCATCTTGGTGTTTGTTTTCTATCTATTTTCCCTTCAAGCTTTTTGTAGTGAACACAAAAAATCTCCTTTTCTGCCTCTTTTCTTAAATGTAATATTTTTAGCATTTCACTTTATTTCTGCTATTGACTTTTAAGCTATGTTTCATTATGTTAAATTTTTAGTGATTGTTCTAAAGATTACAATTTATATGTTTGACTTATTACAGCCTACTCTCAAAAAATGTTCTTCTACTTCACAAACATTGTAAAAACCTTACAAGAGTTAGTTGCCAACTCTTGACGTTTTTATCTTTTGTTGTTACATAATTTACTTCTACAAAGACTATAAACTCTATAATACCGTGTCATTATTTTAAGTGATTAACAGTCTCTTAAATACTCTTAAGGTATACATGTAGATGTTTTTTAAAAAAAGTCTTTTATATTTTACAACATATTTACCCTTTCTGGTATTTCTCATTTTTTCTTATAAAACTGGATTTCTATCTGGTATCATTTCTCTCAACCTAAGAAACTGCTTTTAGCACTTCTTATAATTCAAGTCTGCTGGAGATTGTTTTCAGCTTTTGTCTGTCAGAAAATATTTCTATTTCACCTTTGTTTTTGATGGGTAGTTTTGCTGGTTATAAAATGCTAAGTTGACAGCTTTTTTTCTTTCTTAAAAAGAAAACAAAGTTCTGTGTCTCTTGGCTCTCATTATTTCTGATGCAAAGTTAGCCATAATTCTTATCACTAATCCCTTTCATGTGATGAGTCTTACCGATTTTCAGCTTTCAAGACTTTCTGCTTATCTTTGTTTTGCAGCTGTTTGACTGTGATGTGCTTAAGTGGTGTTATTTTATTTATTCTGCTTGAGTTCACTGAACTTCTTGAATCAGAGGGCTGATATCTTTTATCAGTTTTGAAAAATTCTCAGCTATATTCTCTTTAATACTTTTTTCTGTCTCCTTCTCTCCCTCTTCTCCACCTGAGACTGATTATTTTGATGTTTGAGTATTTGATATTGCCAACAATTCTGGAATGCTCTCTGCTATTTCTTCTCCCTTTTTTTCTCTATGATTCAGTTCTGATAATTCCTTTGGCTGTAGTGATAATTTTTACCTTTCACATGTCCAATACAGTTATAGGCCCACTGAAAGATATCTTTATTTTTCTAATATTGTTTCTTATTTCCAGCATTTCCATTTGCCTCTTTTTATATAGTTTCCATCTCTGCTGAAATACGCCATCTATTCATGCATGTTGTTCACCTTTTTCATTCGATCTTTAATATATTCATGATATTTATTTTAAAACAACTGTCTAATAATTCTGACCTCTATCCCATCTCTGGGTCTGATTTTATTGACTGTTTCTTCTCCTAGAGATGGATTACATTTCCCTGCTTCTCTGTGCATCTCACGATTTTTGATCGAATGATGATACCACGTGTAAAAGAACAGAAGATCTTGAAGCAAGCAATACTTTTGTCCATAAAGACACACTTCTTTTTTTAGGCCACTTTTAGGGAACTAAGTCTTTTTTTTTTTTTTTTTTAGGGAACTAAGTCTTTCTAGTCTGTAGTAGAGCTGGGTTGGGTTTAGTGGCTGCTTTAGTTAGATTCAGTTACCACTGACTTCAAATTATTTGAAGGTGGGATCAGAACCCTCCCTTTAGGAGGCTTAGGTTTTGAAGGCCTGGACTGTTCTTTGCCCTTTGCATTCAGCAAGCCTCACATGCCTGGGCCTCTGGGAGCCTCTCTCAGTTATTCTGCTTTTCTCAATCACAGATGGCTGCTGCCTTGTATTCAGTGTAAGACCCAGAGTGCTCAGAGGAGTTCTTCCAGACTTTATCAGACCCCTCACACCTGCACCTCAGAGGAAGTCTCTCTCGGCTGTAAACTACTGCCCCTTTCTCAGTCATCCCTTGTCAGCTGTAGATCGCTATTGCTCTGCTTTCAGTGTAAGGTCTAGAGTGCCTGGAGGGTTTCTTTCCGTTCTCCTGTTCTGTCCTCAGACTTCAGCCTGCTCCACATGCTTGCACCTCATGAGGGTCCATCTCAGCTCTCTTGCCCCTTTTCCATGTACAACTGACCGCTTCTTAACACTCAGTGAGGGTCCAGAGTATCTGCAAGATTTCTCTCAAATTTTCTGCTCTTCTCTCATACATCAATAGCTCCCATATGCTTAGACCTCGGGGTATTTACTTTCAGCTTTCCTGTTCTGTCTCTAATTTTTCTTGTGAGCATATGGGGAATGCTGTGGAAAAGTGGTAATAGGTGGGTGCAGACTCTCTTTGTGTCTGGGGATCCTAGAAATGGTAAACCACCATGCCAACCCACACATAACCTTAGAAGTTCATCAAAAGCTCAGCTGTTTTTTTCTTACCCATGCCAATGGCAGCTTCATTATTCTCCTGCTCCAGCAAGGATTTGAGCAGTCATGAATCTCTTCTTTCCTATGAATATGAGCAAAAATAAACGATCAGGATGTCAAATCAGACTCATATGAATCAGAGATCTTAGTCAACATCAAGCTTTACTAATAATTTCAAGAGTACAGGCAATGAAGGGGCTCAGACAAAGCAAGGAAAGATCTTGAGATGTGAAAGATGGCTCTTCAATCCTTCTTTTCCACACCAGACATACTTGCTGTTCCACAGTAGACAAGATCTTTAAGTGAGATATTGGGGTATTATTATGTCACACAGTGGGGAATGTTTATTTTATGACACATGCCCAAACTCTGGTGTATGTGACATTTCCCAGGAAGCTGTTCTTCAGAAATCTGTAGATTCTGTTTATTTATATAACCAAGCCTTAACCAGGAACATACTGTGGAGAATATTCCACAGATAAGGACCCTCCTCCTACTAAATATCGTTAGATTATTTACTTGGAGTTTCAATTATCTTGTTGACAAAGAGGTTAGACTAGGTCAACTGCCTACTTTTATTTTTTCTGGAATCATTCCCCTGATAAAGAGGCGAATGAATCAGCTGCTTTAATTCTTTCCTCTCCAGAGGGACTCATCACTTTTATCTTTTTTTTTTTTCCATGCTCAGCTCTTTGATGGGTTTAAAAAAAACTATGACTTGTGGGTTATCCAGTTTCTTCTCATTGTTAGAATGAGAGTAACATTCTCTTGGACTCTCTGCAGCCTAATCTGAAGTGGGTCCCTCGATACGGAATTACAATTTGAGGAAAGTTTCCTATATCATTTTTTTTCACAATATCCTTTTTTTTCTTTCTATACCTTTTACTTTGATATTAAATTTCTTGAATTAATTCTGTAATTTTCTTACCTTTTCTCTTGTCCATCTCTTTTCCTTTTTGTTCTTTCAAGACACTTTTGACTTAGTTTTTTTAACTCTTCTATTGAATTTTTTGTCAGTTATAAATGTTTGATTTCAGACAGTTATTTGTTATTCTCTGACATCCTTTTTATAGAGTACTGTTTATATTTCATGGGTACAATATCTATATATCTCTGAGTAATTAATATGCTTATTCTAAAATATTCATCTGCTCCCTGTACTATTTCCCACAAGTACTTTTCTTTTGTGTTTAGTTGTTTTAGTTTCTCTCTTTCATGATGAAGGTTTTCCTCAAGTGTCTGGTGATACTTGTCCATTCATAAAAAGTTGATTGGAAGTTCTTTCAGTGTACAATAGACTTGTCCTCTGGTGGCCATGTCGGAAGTATGATCAAATATGAACCAGCTTTTCTGTTTGGAGGTCCAAAGTTTTAATATCTATAGGCCCTTTTCCTGCACCTCTGAGTGCTTAGTTCCTCTAGAGAGGAATTATCAAATCTCGTGCCTGAGGAGTGAGATAAGCCTGGTTTCTGGCACTGGGAGCAGAAGTTGGAGTGTTTACTATGCAGGATTTTTATACATTAACTCCTAATATACCTGACTTCTTTACCTTAAGCCAAACCTCTCAGTTTTTTTTTTTTCTATATTGCAAAAAACCTTTTTTCTGCGTGATGCAGGAGGGATAATTGCCTAGATTTTTTTTGTTTGATAAAAGAATATACAGACTTTAATCCCTTTGCTCAATCCTGAGCTTTACACTTCCCTTTTCTGGCATCTATTGCCTCCATGTCCCCAGACTTTAAGAGATTCCGTAGAGTAAGTAGGCCTGCTTCTCTATGCCCAGCTCACTGTGGGTGTTTAGATTTCATCGTCCTGTGCTATGTATGCTAAGTCAGTTACTGCTCTTTTATTCACTTTCTGTTTCCTACATATTTGTTTATGTCAGGTGTTTACTGCTGCTACTTCTCTTGTTCTTTTTCTGTCCTTGTGGAATTATGGGATTTGTTTTCTATAAATTATTGGTCTTAGTTTTTTCTTGGGAACCCGATATAGGATGACTGTACTTTCTTCTTCAGAACCAATTAAACCACAAAAGAACCTTTCCCTGTTGTGGTTCATTTTGTCCAGAGACCACAATGTAATTTCAAGCTCTGGTAATGCGATAACTTGGAGGAAATTTAATATTGGCACTTCTGGGTTACCATAGCCATCCACGTCTCACTGAGCAGTGGACCTGTTATTAGTGGCTGAAAGACTATTCCTTGGAAACTCCAACACAGCAACCAGTAGTGCGGCATGGCCCATCTTGAGCACATGTACTATGATCTTCCCCAATCCTGAGGGTAGTCACTGTGGCCTCATACTGGGGAATAGGTAGGGTTTCCAGTTCTATGTAGAACCGTGCATTCTGAGAATGTATGTCAAAGCCAAAGAAATGCCACCCCAGTACTTCTTGGCTTGCTGCTGGCTCTGTTTCTCAAAGAATCACTCTTGTTCCATCTGAACAACCTAGTAGGCTCTGGATAGGCATTTGCCAGCCCTCTGTATAATTCCCCTGTGAAATAGCTCTCTCTCAACAGTTGTTGAAATCAATGAAGTTGCTCTCCAGAAAAGGTCCTTAATTGTTGTTTTAGGGGGAAAGAGGATATTGACTAAGAAATTTGCCATTGCTTCTTTGTTGCTACATTTGATTTTCCGTTTGATAGCTACATCAGCTTTTTGGGCAGGCTCATCTGCCACCTTTTAAAAATATAACTATTGCATTAAAGATCATATTGACACTAATAGAAAATGTCTAAAGAGGAAATAATGAAGAGAGAGAGGAAGTTGATGGGCACCAAAAATGGTGTCAGCAGTTTCATGTGAGACTAATGCGAGACTGGTGCAATTAGTATCTTAATCTTCTGAGGTCACAAAGAATCCAAGAAAGAAAATCCCTCATCCATTGTTCTTCCTCTTCCCCAGCAGGGCAAAAAATAAAACTGGGAGCATTACTTCATAGTTTGTGGGTTATGTTAGGGGATGTGGGGGAATCTCAGTTATCATTTACTGTAACTGTATTCAGAAAAAATTCTAAACAGTGTTGCTGCTTCCAAAGCTCCTAAAATTTCTAGGTTAAACAAAGTTGAATAGTTCTAGCCACAAAATGAGGAGATACATTGTGGGTGAAACAATTCTGGTATTCTCCTTCATGAAGAGATGGTAGGTAAATATCTGAATCACAAAAGATGTTACTGTGTTCTATGTTTGATGTACTTCTGTTAAAGTCAAAATAAAAACAACTATCTCCCTTCCCTGTTATAAGAGAATACATATTAAGTGAAAAGCCCAATAAGCAACCAAAGCAAAACAAAATATAGATGAATATTAAAAAACATTTAACCTGTGAAACATTTCATAGAATGAAGGACTCTGGAAGGCATTATGCTGAGTGAAATTAGTCAGTTACAAAAGGACAAATACTGTATGAGACCACTATTATAAGAACTCGAGAAATAGTTTAAACAGAAGAAAATATTCTTTGATGGTTATGAGGTTGGGGAGGGAGGGAGGAAGGGAGGGAGAGGGGTACTCACTAATTAGATAGTAGACGAGAACTATTTTAGGTGAAGGGAAAGACAACACACAATACAGGAGAGGTCAGCACAACTGGACTAACCCAAAGCAAAGCAGTTTCCTAAGTAATCTGAATGGTTTGAAGGCCAGCGTAGCAGGGGCAGGGGCCTGGGGACCATGGTTTCAGGGGACATCTAGGTCAATTGGCGTAACAAAATCTATGAAGAAAACATTCTGCATCCCACTTTTGAGAGTGGCATCTGGGGTCTTAAACGCTAGCACACGGCCATCTAAGATGCACCAATTGGTCTCAACCCACCTGGAGCAAGGGTGATTGAAGAACACCAAAGATACAAGGTAATTATGGGCCCAAGAGACAGAAAGGGTCACATGAACCAGAGACTACACCAGCCTGAGGCCAGAAGAACTGGATGGTGCCCGGCTACAACCGATGACTGCCCTGACAGGGAACACAACAAAGAACCCCTGAGGGAGCAGGGGAGCAGTGGCATGCAGACCTCAAATTCTCATAAGAAGACCAGATTTAATGGCCTGACTGACACCAGAAGGACCCCAGAGGTCATGGTTCCCAGACCCTCTGTTAGCCCAAGACAGGAACTGTTCCCAAAGCCGACTCTTCAGACAGGGATTGGACTGCACTGTGGGATAGAAAATGATACTGGTGAGGAGTGAGCTTCTTAGATCAAGTAGACACATGAGACTCTGTGGACATCTCCTGTCTGGAGAGGAGATGAGAGGGCCGAGGGGGTCAGAGGCTGGCCAAATGGATGTGAACATAAAAAGTGGAGAGAAGGAGTATGCTGTCTCATTAGGGGGAGAGCAACTAGTAGTATATAGCAAGGTATGTATAAAGCTTTGTATGAGAGACTGACTTGATTTGTGAACTTTCACTTAAAGCACAGTAAAAATTAAAAAAAAAAAAGAAAAAAATATTTAGATTGTACCCAAAATAAGACTCTGTCTCATATTCATAAAAAACCCAAAAGTTGCCATTTTATTGAAATGTGAGACCCTGGGGTAAGAATATGGCAATTCATCTTGGAATCCTCAATGTCTTGCACAATGTTTAGAATATAGTAGGTGCTTAATGAATGTTTGAACAAACAGACAAATAAACTGGAAACAAAGAAAACGTGGAGTTGACCATTGTAAGATAATGTGCTACCATACCAAACCAAAGCTGTTGCCATGGAGTCAATTCCAACTCATAGCAACCCTGTAGGACAGAGTAGAACTGCCCTACAGAGTTTCCAAGAAGCAGCTGGTAGATTTGAACTGTGCATCTTTTGGTTAGCGGCCAGGCTCTTAACCATGGTGCCACCAGGGCTCCGTGCTACCATAGGAATTGGAAAAACTTCCACAGTCACCATGGCCGGGTAAGTGACTGATCATTTTGATGTTGGCAAGGCCCAGTCCTCATTGTTCCCTAGCAGTTGCCACTACCCCCTCCCACCAGTGGGACAAAGGGCACATAATCTAACCTCAGCCTGTGCTTCCAGCTTTCTCTCAGTATCCCCACATGACCCCCCCCGTCAAACTCTTCCCCTCATTGTTCTCTCAATATAGTTTATTCTGTCCTGACTCTGTGCCTTTGTTTACATTGAACTTAGAATGTATTCCTCTGCACCTCTGCTTCTGAGAGCCTACTTATTCTTTCAAGGCTGATGCAAACATCAAATACTTCAAGATGACTCTTTAATCATCCCACTCTAAGTAAGGCTGCCTTAGAGCACTGATTGGCTCTGCTACCACCCTGCTCTGATTACATACTCCCTCTTTTTTTTTTTTTCACATTGTAGTTCTTTTATATTTGTTTTGTTTCCCCTGTTAGAATGTCAGCTTTTAGAGACCAAGAACTCATTCTCATCTTGCATCAAAATTTGGTGAATTGACCGGTCGAATAATTCAGCATTGAGTACTTATTGATTACTTTTACAATGTGCCATGTAGGTACCATGAAGACTGCAAAAATAATTTTAATATTAAGGAGTTTACAGTCTAGTAAGGGGGACAAGGCATACAAAAATAGCTGTGATACAAAATGAAAAGTAGAAAGAATATTAAAAAACAAAACAAAGCCCATTTCTGTGGAAACAGTTTCAACTCAGAGTGGCCCCACAGGACAGGGCGGAACTGCCCTGTGGGGTTTCCAAGGCTGTAATCTTTATGGAAGCAGACTGCCACATTTCTCCCATGGAGCTGCTGATGGGTTCCAGCCACAGACCTTTTGGTTAGCAGCTAAGTGCTTTAACCACTGTGCCACCAAGGCTCCTAAAAAAAATTATAGAATGACACAAATAAAGTATTATGGCATTAAAAATATTGATAACATACTTGGGGATAGCAGCTAAGCTTAATTAAGAAAGTGACATTTTAGCTGTTTTTGAAGGAAGGACAGGATTAAGGCATGGAGAAGGACATTCCAGTAGAAGGAAACAGTGTAAACCAACTGGGAATAGGAAACATTGTTTTCTTTAGGAAAAGGAAAGTGGTTCAACTGGGTTTAGGTCTTGACAGTATGATAGAGTGTTTTAGGAAATAATCTGTCGTCATTGAGTTGATTCTGACTCATAATGGCCCTATAAGACAGAGTAGAACTGCCCCATAGGGTTTCCAAGGAGCAGCTAGTGGATTTGAACTGCTAACCTTTTGGTTGGCAGCTGAACTCTTAACTACCAGGGCTCCTTTAGGAAATAAAGGCAGATTAAAAAAAAAACAAAAACAGTTGCCGTCGAGCCGATTCTGACTCATGGCACCTCCGTGTGTCTCAGAGTAGAACTACGCATCGGGTTTTCAGTGACTGGGGCCTTTTGGAAATAGATTGCCCGGGCTTTGTTCTGAGGTGCCTATGGGTGGACTTCAGCTGCCAAACTTTTGTTTAGTACCCAAGTGCTTAACCATGTGCACCACCCACAGACTGTGATATATTATACACTAAGACGTTGAGACTTTATTTGGTAGTCAAAGTCATTTGAGCAGAGAATTATATTTGATGAGAACTGTACTTCCAGATTAGTTTAGCATAAGTGGGAATATACTTTGGAGAAAGGGAGAGACTGAAGTAAGAGTGAGATTGCTTTAGTTTATATAAGTAATTAGGAGCCCTGGTAGGACAATGGTTTAGTGCTCGGCTGCTAACCAAAAGGTTGGCAGCTTGAACCCACCAAGTGGCTCTGTGGGAGAAAGACCTGGCTATCTGTGCCCATAAAGATTCCAGCCTAGAAAACCCTATGGGGCAGTTCTACTCTGTCACATGGGTTGCTATGAGTTGAAATAGACTTGATGGCACCTAACAACAACAACACACGGAAGTCATTACAGCAGGGGAGTAGCAGTGGAAATTAAAAGAGGAGTTGTTAAAGAAAAGACCCAGGTCTGATCAGCTAAACTAGGTGTCTGATTGTGAGACAGCAACGGTAACATCAGGGTCCAAGAGAATCAGCCTGTAAGCCTGGGTGATGGAGCGGATGATTATGTCATAAAATAAACCGAAGGATACAGAAGGGAATACATTTGGAAAGAAAGGTCTTAAATTCATCGATATAGTAAAATTTGAAGTGTGTAAGGAAACCTAGGTAGAGATATATCCTATGTTGTTGTTGTTAGGTGCTGTCGAGTCAGCTCTGACTTTTGAAGTAGTCTGCCAGGTCCTTCTTCCTAGTCTGTCATAGTCTGAAAGCTCTGCTGAAATCTGTCCACCATGAGTGACCCTCCTGATATTTGATGTATCAGTGGCATAGCTTCCAGCATCACAGCAACGTGCAAGCCACCACAGTACGACAAACTGACAGACATGTGGTGGTAAATGTCTCCCATAGCAATTGAAAATGCAGGACCTAAACTTAGCAAGGAGGTTGGGGCTGGAGACAGAGTTGGCAGCCATATTTCTAGAAGTGATAGCTGAAGCCATGACATTTGATAGGAATGTCTAGGGGTAAAGTACAAGCAGGTGTAGGGAAGAGATGCATTTCTCCGTGAAAGGCAGAACAAAGAGCCTGTGAAATAGGCAGAGAAGGGTAGTAGATGTAGGAGAAGCATCAAAACAGTGTTAAAGGCCAACAGGAGAGGAGACTTTCAGGACAGGGTGATCTGTCATAACAACTGCTGCAGAGCTATAAAGGTGAGAGGAAATTCGGTTTGTCACTACGTGATCAGAGGTTGACATTTGATAGCCTCATTTCCATAAATTAGTGAAGAGCAAAACCCAGATTACAAGGAATTTAGGAGTGAGTGGAGGGCATGGGAGTGGAAGCTGCAAGTATTTGAAGAAGTGTTGAAGAAATTTTGTAGAAGTCTGAAGAAAAGAGAGACATAGGACATTTCAGAAGGAAGATTTCCTTCCCGTTTGTAGAACAGGAAAAGAGATACAGCAACTACACAAACAGAGCCCTCTATAATTTCAGCTACCCGCACACACTGCTGGAGGCATCTTTGGGGATCAGTAACAATACAGGGCTGCGGTATCTGATAAACCAAAAAAACAAAAACAAAACAAAACAAAAAACATTGCTGTGGAGTTGATTCTGACTCACAGCGACATTATAGTATAGGGTAGATTTCCAAGGCTGTAATCTTTATGAAAGCAGACTGCCACATCTTTTTCCCAAGGAGCTTCTGGTGGGTTCAAACTGCCAACCTTTCCGTTAGCGGCCAAGCGCTTACCCACTGCACCACCAGGTATTCATACTGTGGTGGCTGGCATTTTGCCGTCATGCTGGAAACTATGCCACTGGTATTTCAAACACCAGCAGGGTCATCCATGGTGGACATGTTTCAGTGAAGCTTCCAGACTAAGATAGAATAGGAAGAAGGACCTGGCAGCCCACTTCTGAAAAAGTTGGAACAGACTCAATGACACCTAACAACAACAACAACACGGGAGACATTTCCACCTAGGTTTCTTTATAGCACTTCAAATTCACTATAAAATCAAAAACCAAACTTGTTACCATTGAGTTAATTCTGACTCATAGTGACCCAATAGGACAGAATAGAATTGCCCCATAGGGCTTCCAAGAGTAGCTGGTAGGTTCGAACTGCTGACCTTTTGGTTCGTAGCAGAGTTCTTAAGCACTGTGACACCGGGGCCCCAAATTCACTATAGAAATAAGAAAACTGTGGGATCTCATAGAATGAACGTAGTAGAATTTTCAGATATTTGAACTCTGAATAGCTGCAGAGCTCAAGTATTTAGCAGAGTTCTGACCAGTGCTTGCATGTGAGGAAACTACCCAATGCTGGTAAAAGAACCACTTGAAAGGATTAGATGGAACAGGATCCATCTAATCAAAAAAAAAAAGCACTCAAATAGGGTCAGGAAAAAGCGTCTGTTCCCACTAGCCAGACTGGAAATGTCATATTTCACAGGATGCTGGGTGGAGTACTCAAAAGGATTTTGCTTCTATTAAAAACAAAACAAAACAAAACCAAACCCACTGCCATTGATTCCGACTCATAGCGACCCTGTAGGACAGAGTAGAACTGCACCATAGAGTTTCCAAGGAGAGCCTGGTGGATTCTATAGTGAGGAATAATTAAGAGTAAACACAGCTCTGGTCCTGTCTAACAAATTTTAAAAGCAAGACCAAAAGGATAAAACTGCTTCCAACTATCAAGACAGTGAAAAGAAAATGTACAGTTTGGGAGAAAAATTTCAGGAGCCATATATATGATAAAGGCCTAATATCCAAAATATATTAAAAAGCTTCAACAATTTAACTGCAACAAACAAACAAACAAACAAACAAACAACCACCCAATCAAAAAAGGGCAAAGGACTTGAACAGACTTAAGAGGATTTTCAGATGGCTAACAAACACATGAAAAGATGCTCAATGTCATTAGCAATTAGGAAGATGCAAATCAAAACCACAATGAGATACTACCTCACTCCCATTAGAATGGCAATGATTAAAGAAATGGAAAACAACTGGAGTTGGCAAGGTTGTGGAGAAACTGGAACCCTCATCCACTGCTGGTGGGAATGTAAAATGATACCACCACTGTAGAGAACAGTTGGGGGTTACTCAAAAAGTTGACTCCATGACATCTGTCATGGATTGAATTGTGTCCCCCCAAAATATCTGTCAATTTGGCTAGGCCATGATTCCCAGTGTTGTGTGATTGTTCAGCATTTTGTCATCTGACATGATTTTCCTATGTGTTGTAAATCTTACCTCTACGATGTTAATGAGGCAGGATTAGAGGCAGTTATGTTAATGAAGCAGCACTCAATCTACAAGATTAGGTTGTGTTTTAAGGCAATCTCTTTTGACATATAAAAGAGAGAAGCTAGCAGAGAGATAGGGGGAACCTCATACCACCAAGAAACAAGAGCCAGGAGAATATCACATCCTTTGGACCTGGAGTCCCTGCACTGAAAAACTTCTCAGCCTGGGAAGATTGATGACAAGGACCTTCCCCCAGAACTGGCAGAGAGAGAGAAAGGCTTCCAAGTGCCCTTGGATCTGGCACTCTGAATTCGGACTTCTAGCCTCCTAGTCTGTGAGAGAATAAATGTGTTTGTTAAAGCCATCCATTTGTGGTATTTCTGTTATAGCAGCACCAGATAACTAAGACAGCATCTAAGACCAACAATAAAAAACAAAAACAAAAAAACCTACCATATAATCCAGCAATCCCAATCCTAGGTGTACACCCAGAAGAAGTGAAAGCAAGAACGCAAACAGAAAACATGTATACCAATGCTGATTGCGACACTTTTCACAATAGCCAAAAAAGTGGAAACAACCAAAATGTCTATCGACAGATGAATGGATTGACAAAATTTGGTATATATGTACAATCGAATGTTACACAGCCATAAAGAGAAATGAAGTACTGATGAAACATACATGAGCCTTGAAAACATGTTGAGTGAAATATGTCAGTTGCAAAAAGACAAATACTGTATGATCTTACTTATATAAAATAACCAAATATAAAGAAAGAAAAAATTATAAGTGGTTACCAGCAGTGGGAGGGAGGAGGGAGGGAGGGGTTTTTGCTTAGGCAGCATTGACTTTATGTTAATGGTGGTGGAATAATTTGAAAAAGAGTCGTGATAATGGCTGGATGACATGAAGAATATAATCAATGTCACCAAAGCATACATGTAGAAATTGTTGAATTGGCGAATGTTCTGCTGTGTATATTTTTATAACAACAATAATAAAACTTCTTCTAAGTAACTTAACTGCATCCAGGAACAAGGCTCAAGAATATTTTTGGGAATACAAGAATATGCTGCATTCAAAAAGATAAAATCTACAATTTCTGGCCCCCATCAAAAGTTACCAGGCATGCAAAGAAGCAGGGAAATAGGACACAAAATAAGACCAAAATCAATTAACCAAAACCAACCAAGAGGTAGCACAGATGTTAGAATTAGCAGGCAACGTGTTTAAACAGTTATTATAACTGTATTCTGTATGCTTGATGACAGAGAGACATGGAAGTTACAAAAAAGACCCAAATCAATTCTAGAGATGAATTTGCATGTCTGATATGGCAGTTACGCTGGATGGGATTTATGGTAGATGAGACAGTTCAGAAAAAAATTAGTGAACTTGATGACGAAGCAATAGAAACAAAAACGAAACAGAGAAAAATGAAGGTAGCATCAGTGAGCATAATATAGTTATAATAGGAATTCTTAAAGAAGTACAGAAAAGTATTTGAAGAAATAATTGTTGAGATTTTTTTCAAATTTAGTGAAAATTGTAAGCCCACAGACCCAAGAAGTGCAATGAAACCCAAACACAAGCAACCTGAAGAAAATGTCACTGTGACAGATCATTATCAAATTGTTAAAAAAAGTTGATAAAGAGAAAATCCTATAAGCAACAAGAGAAAGAAGACATATTGCATACAGAAGAACAGAGATGAAGATACCAACAGAAACAATACAAGCAAGAAGGCAGTGAAGGAATATCTTAAAGTAGTAAAGAAAAAAAAGTCACCAAGAATTCTGTCCCAGGTGAAAATATCTTCCCAAAACAAATATGCAATAAAGACATTTTTAGACATACAAAAGCTTGAAGAGTTCATCACTAGCAGAGCCACACTATAAGAAAGGTTAAATTCACTCAATCAGATGGAAACTCCAGTTGGAAATATCGATCTACACAAAGGAACGAAAAATACTAGAAATGCAAAATATTTAAGATACTGATCTTATTTAAATATTTGAAAAGATAATTAAATATTAAACAAAAATAATGTCAATGTAGTGTGGGGCTTATAAGATATTGTGCTGGGCAGTATTCTGAAAATAGCCCCCAAGACTCCATGCCTTAATTCCAAGATATCGCTCCTATGATCTTGTTATGTTCTGTGGCAGAGTTGACTTTAAGATATGGGGATAATCCAGGTGGTCTAATTAATCATATGAACCCTTTTCAGAACAGTGAGTTTTCTCTAGTTGGTAGCAGAAGGGGAAAGCATGAAAAAGGACGTTACAGATTGATTAATTTAAGGGTCTTGAGATGGGGATATTATCCTGCATTATCTGAGTGGGATCAATGTAATCACAACGGTCCTTATAAGATGGAGGGGGAGGATCAGAGTCAGCAGGAGGAGATGTGACCACGGAAGTAAGAGGTTGGAGTGATACAAGGAAGAGGCCACAAGCCAAGGAATGCAGGTGACCTCTGGAAGTGGAAAAGACAAGCAAATGGATTCTTCCCTGATTCCAGAAGGATCGGAGTGCTGCTGACACCTTGACACCTCGACACCTCGACACCTCGACTCAAAATTAACCAAGAGTATAAATGCAAGTACTTCCTTACATCTTCAGGTTTTAGACTTCTGACCTCCAGAGCTATAAGAGAACAAATCTGTGTTCTTTTGAGCCACTCAGGTTGTGGTAATTTGTTAAAGCAGCAACGGGAAACTAATACAGTTTGACAGATTCTTAAAATATTAAACATATATCTGCCTGCATATATCCAAGAGAAATAAATGCATATTGTCATACAAAGATTTGTATATGAATGTTTTAGCAGCTTTATTTGTAAGAGCCAAGACCTGGAAATGAAACCAATGCTATGAGTGAATGGACAAACAAGTTGTGATGTATCTATAAATGGACTTCTGTTAAGTAATAAAAAAATGAACTACTGATACAACAATATGGATGATTCTTAAAATAATTATTATGGTAATTGAAAAAAGCCAGAAAAAAAAGTATGTACTGTATGATTCCATTTATATTAAAGTTCTAGAAAATGCAAACTAATCTGTAGTGACAGATTAGCATTTGGTTGGGGATGAAGAGGAAGGAGATGGCGGTGCAGGAGGGAAGGTTTACAAAAGTTACGAAGAAACTTCTGGGGGTGATGGATGTGTTCATTATCTTAACTGTGGTGACATCTTTGTTTTTAACACTTTAAAGAGGTCTCTTACGGGTTTGCCCAATGCAATATGGCATTTGATTTCTTGACTGCTGCTCCCATGGTGTTGATTGTGAATCCCAGTAAAATGAAATTCTTGACAACTTCAATCTTTTTTCTGTTTATTATGTTGCTTATTGGTCCAGTTGTGAGAATTGTTTTCTTTATGTTGAGATGTAATCCATATTGAAGGTTGTAGTCTCTGATCTTTATCAGCGCTTCAAGTCCTCTTCATTTCAGCAAGTAAAGTTGTGTCATCTGCATATTGCAGGTTGTTAATGAGTCTATCTCCAATCCTGCTGTTGCATTCTTCCTCATGTAGTCCAGCTTCTCAGCTTATTTGCTTAGCAGATTCATAATGACACTATAGGACAGAGTAGAACTGCCACATATGGCTTCCAAGGTCCAGCTGGTGGATTCGAACTGCTGACCTTTTGGTTAGCATCTGGTCTCTTAACCACTGCACCACCAGGGCTACTACAGATTGAATAAGTGTGGCGAAAGGATACAACCCTGATGCACACCTTTTCTGATTTTAAACCACCCAGTATCCCCTTGTTCTGTTTGAACAACTGCCTCTTTGTCGATGTACAGGTTCCTCATGAGCACAATTAAGTGTTCTGGAATTCCCATTCTTCACAATGTTATCCATAATTTGTTGTGATCCGCCCAGTCAAATGCCTTTGCATAGCCAATAAAATACAGGTAAACATCTTTCTGGTATTCTCTGCTTTCAGCCAAGATTTATCTGACATCAGCAACAATATCCCTTGTTCCATTTTCTTTTGTGAATCCGGCTTGAATTTCTGGCAGTTCCCTGTTGATGCACTGGTGCAACCAGCCTTGAAATATCTTCAGCAAAATTTTACTTGTGTGTGACATTAATGATATTGTTTTATAATTTCCACATTCTGTTGGATCACTTTTCTTTGGAATGGGCATGAATATGGATCTCTTTCAGTTGCTTGGATGGGTAGCTGTCTTCCAAATTTCTTGACATAGGTGAGTGAGTGCCTCCAGTGCTGCATCCCTTTGTTGAAACATCTCAGTTGGTGTTTCGTCAATTCCTGGAGCCTTCTTTGTCTCCAGTTCCTTCAGTGAAGCTTGGACTTCTTCCTTCAATGCCACAGAATCACATGCTACCTCCTAGTATGGTTGAATGTCAGCCAGTTCCTTTCGGTACAGTGACTCTGTGTATTCCTTCATCTTCTTTTGATGCTTTCTGCTTCATTCAATATTTTGCCCATAGAATCCTCCCGTATTGCAACTTGAGTCTTGAATTTTTTCATTTCTTTCAGCTTGAGAAATGGCAAGCATGTTCATCCTCTTTGGTTTTCTGACTCCAGGTCTTTGCACATTTCATTACAATACTTTACTTTGTCTTCTTGAACTACCCTTTGAAATCTTCGGTTCATCCCTTCTACTTCACCATTTCTTCCATTCACTTTAGCTACTCTACATTCAAGAGCAATTTTCAGAGTACCTTCTGACACCCATTTTGGCCTTTTTTTCCCCTGTGTTTTTAATGACCTTTTCCTTCTTCAAGTATGATGTCCTTGATGTCATTGCATAACTTGTCTGGTCTTCGGTCACTAGCGTTCAATGCATCAAATCTATTCTTGAGGTGGTCTCCAAATTCAGGTGGGATATTCAAGGTCCCATTCTGGTTCTTGTGGATGATTTAATTTTCTTCAGCTTTAACTTGAACTTGCATAAAGCAATTGATGTCATGTTCTGCAGTCGTCCCCTGGCCTTGTTCTGATTGATGATATTGAGCTTTTCCATCATCTTTTTCTACAGAAATAGTCAATTTGATTCCTGTGTTTTCCATCTGGTGAGGTCCATGTGTACAGTCACTGTCTATGTTGTTGAAAAAAGGTATTTGCAATGAATAAGCCATTGGTCTTGCAAAATTATATCATACAGTCTCTGGTGTCCTTTCTATCACCAAGGCCATATTTTCAACTATCCTTCTTTGTTTCCAAGTTTTACATTCCAATCACCAGTAATTATCAATGCATCTTGATTGCATGTTTGATCAATTTCAAACTGCAGAAGTTGGTAAAAATCTTCAGTTTCCTCCTCTTTGGTATTAGTGATTGAATAATACTCATATTAACTGGTGTTTCTTGTAGGCATGTGTATATTATCCTATCTCTGATGGTGTTGTGCTTCAGAATAGACCTTGAAATGTTCTTTTTGACAATGAATGGGATACCATTCCTCTTTGATTTGTCATTCCTGGCATAGTAGGCCATATGGTTGTCTGATTCAGAATGGACAATATCAGTCCATTTCAGCTCACCAATGCCAAGGATAGCGATGTTTGTGCTTTCCATTTCATTTTGGATGACTTCCAATTTTCCTAGATTCATACTTTGTACATTCCACACTCAGATTATTAATGTATTTTTGCAGCTGTTTCTTCTTATATTGAGTTATGCCACATCAGCAAGTGAAGGTCCTGAAAGCTTTACTCCATCCATGTCATTAAGGTCAACTCTACTTTGAGGAGGCAGCTCTTTCCTAGTCATACTTTGAGTTACTTCCAACCTGAGGGGCTCATCTTCCAGCAGTATAACAGACAATGTTCTGCTGCTATTTGTAAAATTTTCACTCGGCAGTTTTTTCAGAAGTAGACCACCAGGTCCTTTTTCCTAGTCCATTTGAGTCTGAAAGCTCCTCTGAAACATGCTGCTGTTTGAAATGCTGGTGGCATAGCATCTAGCATCACAGTAACACACAAGCCACCACAGTATGACAAACTGACAGATGCGTGATGTGTTAAATGTGATACTACGCATATGGTATTTGCTATAGTTTCTGACACAGAGTAAGCACTCAAGAAATTCTCGCTATTTTTTAGTTCAAGAGGAGTGGTAGAGCAATAATTAACTGAGAAATACCACGGGTCTTTCAAAAGAAATGTCAAATCCAATTTTCTCACAGTAGATATTGGGGAAGAAAATGGGGAACAGACTTATTAAATATAGCATGTTATTAAATACACTTCACAAAAATATGATGCAATCAGGGTGTGGCTGGGTACTGCTCTTTCAATTTAGCGTAAGAGCTGTGAAATTCCTGTTCTCGATATATAAGGTTTGCTCACTAAGTGACAAGGGTTCTATCATATTCTTCTTGTAACAGTATCTGCTTAATGAATGTGTGTCAGACTGAATTAATCATCTTTGTCTCTCTAATCCAGGGACATGAAATTTATGGCCAAGTGTACATGCTAAATTAATTAAGCTCAATTTAATTTTGGAGATTCCCTGCCTCAAGACACGTAGTCTTCCCTGATGCAAAATATTTAGGTAATGATAGACAGGAAGCAGCAACTTATGAGGAAGACAGGCCTGGGGAACTCCAGAAAGTGTACGGGAAGTGTCTAGGAGAGGTGATGTTAGGTTGGGCTAGGGAGTCAGGGCACTTCCATTTCCTATGGTTTCCACATGTCCTTTCTGGAGATGGAGTAGACTCATTGCCAAACAATAGATATTTGTGTTTTCTTCCCTAGTTCTTGTTCTTGCTAGAGGTAGGAGTTGGGTACTGCTGGGTGGGATGAGAATTTTTGTTTCTACTCTGTACCTATTCCTGAAGTTAATCTGTCTCTAAACATGCCACCAAGTTATTCCATGCTGGTTGCATGATAGGTCAGAGTAAAGTTTAACAGCCACAGTGGGTTCCATATAGACCTAGTTTTATAGAACATCATTGCTTGAAAGAGGATTGCTTAATCAATCAAATACTAAAGTATAATTGAGTAAAGCTGGTTAAGTTTGTTATCTCACTGAGGATAGGATTGTAAATATTTAGTGTTCTTCAGAGTTGAAAGAAAAACAATATATTGGTAACACCTTGCGGTGATATAGATTTTTATTTAAAATACATTTTTCTGATTATAAATGCAATACTAGAAGAGGATGCTTTTCATATATAAACAACTTATGAAACAAGTTTGTTCTCATTAATAATCAGGGAAATGAAAATCAAAATCATAATGAGATATCAGGAGATTGACAAAATTTCAATATGACAGTATTAAGTGTGGGTGAGGATATGAGGCAACAAGAACGTTCATACACTACGGGTGGGAGCATAAGCTGATACAACCACTTTGAAAACAGTTTGGTATCAAAAACAAACAAAACCAAACCCAGTGCCGTCGAGTCGATTCCGACTCATAGCAACCCTACAGGACAGAGTAGAACTGCCCCATAGGGTTTCCAAGGAGTGCCTGGCGGATTCGAACTGCCGACCCTTTGGTTAGCAGCCATAGCGCTTAACCACTACACAACCACGGTTTCCCAGTTTGGTATAGTCTAGTAAAATTGAATTTGTATGTGCTCCATGACACAGCAATTTTACTCCTAGTTTCATGTCCCAGAGAAAATCTTGCATATGTGCACTCAGATATAACAACAAATAACCAAACCTGAAAACCACCCAAATAGTTATCTTGAGTAGGATGGATAAATAAGGTATGTTCATATAGTGGAATACTGTGCAGCAGTGAAAATAAATACACAAACATGAGTAAATCTCCAAAATATAGAGTTGAGGGAAAGAAGGTCATGGAAGAATACGTACGTAGAAGCCAACTTCCTTTTCAGACATTTGAAGTGTGAAGTGTGTCCTGAACATTCTTGTGGAAATATCCAGATTATGGGTGGAAAAACAGATCTGAAGCTCAGGATTTAGATAACAGATTTGTGTGGCATTTGAAGAAGTGAGAGACAAAGGAATGGGTGAGAATGACAAAGGAGAGAGAGGTAAGGTGGGCGATGGTAACAACTATAATGAACTTCTGAAATTACAGTGGAATGATGTAATAGAAAAGGAGAATTTAGAGAGGTAGGAAAAAGGAAATGTAGTATCAGAGAAGCCAAGAGAAGGGTCAGGACCAGGTATATAATTTTCAGGGCCCAGTGCAAAGTGAAAATGTGAAAGCCCTGTGTTAAAAAATAATTAAGAATTTCAAGATGGGGACAGAAGATCATTAAACTAAATACAGCCTTTCGAAGCATGGGCGCCTATGCAACTAGCTGCATAGGTTGCGTGGCTATGAAGTCGGTCTTGGGAACTCATGGTTAATAGGGTCAAATACATCAGGGGAATTGAGAAAGAGAAATGAAGAAAAAATTTAAATCCTTTCCACCTATGATTATTAAAGTAATATCTACTCTTAAAGAATATTTGGTAAACACAATAATGTATAAAAGTAATATCCATAATTTGATTCTCTTAGCCAATAGCCCTTAATCTGATAACCCTTAATATTTTGTTGATTTTTTTCCCCACTCACTTTCTACACACACACACACACACACACACATTAACACATGTACCAACACCTTAAAAAAAAAATTGGGATTATAGTCTATTTATAATTTCATTACCTTTAAAAATTTAGTATTTTGTCAGAATTTCTCCAGGTCCTTAAATATTCTTCAAGAAAATGATTATTAATAAAAAATGATTTGATGGCTAGTTGTTCATTGGTGAACATAGAGAGGAAATTTGCTGGTCAGGCTCCACATAAGTGAGGAATAAATGAAAGCTGAAATGGAGGCATCAAGTATAGACACTTTTTCAAGATGTTTGATGGTCACAAAAGGGGACAGGAAGGGTGGTGTCTCATGGAGGTAGAATGGTTGAGGGAACATTGTGTGGGTGTGGGAGACATAAATATAGCTGTAGGCTGTGGAAGCATGCCATGGAAAGAAAGAGATGGGTGTGGGGATCGATGGCACGCATTTTTGGAGGAGTTAGAAAGAGAAGGGATTGAACATATGTAGTCGGAAGGACCAAAGTGAAAAAAAAAAAAAGAAGAGTAAAGGAGGAGAGAATGGATTGTACACGCTGAAATGCTGATGCACAGAGAAGGGCAGGTGATTAAGTTCACATCATACAGAACACTCTTAAGAAAATAGAAACTGATTGGAAAGGCATGCTTTGAGGTTAGTGATAACAGTTTGAAAGAGTCGCTATGGAAAAAGCGACAGAATGTTGAGAGATAAATTTCAGACTTGTGAACAGCAGTGAGGACCCACGTGAGGCCTGTGGTGTGATTTTGGAATGGAAACAAGTGAACTTGTTCAAGTTTTTTGATAATATTCAGCATCCTGGTACATGAGTAGAGAAAGTGAGTGTTAGAGTTTGCCTGGAGCTGACTCTCGCTAAGGCCAAGTGTCATGGAAGAAGGGAGGCCCAAAGTACTCTGGGGTAGTAATGGGAAAAATATTAAAATTGTTCACTATCAGAGCCAAGAGTGGGTGAGGAGGCAAATAAAGGAGGAAATGAAGTGATGGAGAAAATAGAGGAATGAAGAGGCTGTGATGAGGGTGACTGACCAGCAAGTGAAGTAGATGCGAAATGGGAGGAAGGACTGGAGGTTGTGGTCAAAGAAGAAAAATTCAGAGTTAAAGGGAGAAGTTTTGTGAAATAACAGATGCGCGGGCAAATGTAACCGTGGTGATGAATTTGGGTAGAGTGGCCGGTCCTGCTGGCAGAAGAGGTAAAAGAACTTTGAGGCCAGAGTGTGGAAAGGGTCATCTATGTGGAAGTTGAGAATAACAAGATGTTGGTATGAAATGGGCTGAGAGAAGACTGTAGCGAAGTGTTGAACTGTTAAGACAGATACTCAAGAGTCCAGAAGTCTGGCAGAAAACACCAACAAGGAGGGAGCTGAGAGCCAGGGAAGGTTGTTTCAAAAGGCCAGGTGGTAGAATGGTGACATAGTAGTGGTTGAGACGAGGTAAGAGTGTGTTATCTCCTGTGTTATGATTCTGAGGAGCAACAGGAATAGATATTGCTGGGGAGGTTTGACCTACTGTCTGGTCAAGGTCAAGGGAAGAACAATACAAGGACTGGATGTATGGGGGTTTGTTCACAATAAACCAGGAATTCCACAGGGGACAGTGTTGAGTGCTGGTCCACATATCTGGGTGTCCACTGGGTGTTTATGCACCCATGTCCACCTCAACATCTGTCTCTACATCACCTTCCTGTATCATCAGTAAATACCCTTTTCATTTAATATTCTCCAAGTCTTTAAACTCTTCCAAATTATCACTTTGTTTCTGTGAGCCTGATGAGTGTGAAGAAAGATTCTATGAGAATCTGCCAGATGGGTTAAATGAGTTGGCCAGAAGAACAGAGTAAGTCAGTGTTGAATCTGGGAAAGGAAAAAACCGTAACAAGGGACAACAGCAATAACAATAAGGAACACAAAGCAAATGTCAGGTTGGTGAAGAGCATAGGTGAGTCTAGAACTCTCACTCTGTGTTTATTTCTCTCTGTAAAGTATCTACGCGGCATTGGCAAAGAGTCACATGAAAACGAAGTTTCTCAAACACTTTCCAGCATCTGTCTACAGTCTTTGATGTTCATGGGAAATCAGAACCTTTAATTACAGCCATTGAAAGCCAGAAATAACAAAGTAAGGAAAATAATTTTTTTGAACAGTTATTAATTTTGACCTTGGCTTTACTGTCAATATTTGAATTGTAGGCGATATCCTTCTTCATATATTTACTTACATCCTTTGTTCTCTTACTCCAGGGCACTTTTGAGCACGTGGTTATAAAAATTTCTCCAGCAATTTTTTGCAGCCTAGCACAAGGATGGAGAAATGCAATGTGGGACTTTAAGCAAGGTTGGGGTTAGCAAAGGTACTACCACTTTCTATTGAAAAGAAGTTCAGATTACTGGTTTGAATGAATTATAAAATAGGAACATTTTAAACTCCATATTTTTTTTTAGGTTATAAAGCCTACTGTATGTCATCAGGCACGTTTCGAAAAGAACATCTGGCATATGAAGCCTAATAAACTGTGGAACTCACAAGTACCCGAGTTTTGGCACACCAAAGCCCATTGCCATCAAGTTGATTGTGACTCATAGTGATTCTATAAAACAGAGTAGAAATGTCCCATAGGGTTTTGAAGGCTGTAAATCTTTACTGAAGCAGACCGCCACATCAGTCTCCTGTGGAGAGACTGGTGGGTTCAACCCATCAAACTTTCAGTTAGAAGAGCACTTTAACCACTGTGCCACCAAGGGCTCCTCCCTGTTTTGGCATAGGACTCTCAACTATACGGATGCTGGAACAAGATAAAGCTATTGGGTAGCTTTTCCAATAAGTCGTGGGGCTTCAATATATAATAAATAAAATCAAACTGATCTATGCCATATATATATATACATATATATATATATATATATAGTGTATATAACATTGCTGACAAATATCCACATAACTAGGTCAGTACAAGATTTTGTTAGTTGGTAAGTCATAGCCAGTCATCAGTGTTTCCTGATAGATTATTATGCAATGGACGCTGAGCTAGAACAAGACCTACTCCTCTCTATTCCCAAAGGAATTTACATTCTGGTTAGAGGGACAGCGTACACAGCCTCGCACAAATCAAACACTGGCGTGAGAGGAAAAGGACTCCTTAGAGACCGCCAAAATATCAGTCATCGGGCTCTGGGAAATTGGAGCAATTAAAAATTTCAGAGATATTTGTTATATTTTGATTGTATATATGAGGTCTAGCCTTACTGGATTTATTATTCTTTTGATATTTATTATTAGTTTTTGTTAATTGAAAATATTTTGCATTCATATCTGACACTAGGCATGGCACAGGAATCATGGAGCCACAGATTCTCAGAGCTACAAGAGACCCTGGAGCCCACAGCCCCTCTGAGGGCTGATTCTCTTTAAAATAAAACTCTTCCAAATTCTTAAGGTGGCTCTGTGTTTACCATGGCAGGAGATGCTTGGAGGGAGGCTGCTGGTGCTAGAGGAGATATGGTGGAAAGCAAGGACTAATTTTTAGTGAGATTCATTAATTAACTAACAAATATTTTACTAAGAGCCTGCCAGGTGCCAGGCACTATTATAGATGCTCAAGATATAGCAGTGAACAAAAGAGACCAAATGCCCCACCTTCATGGGGCTTATATTTAGATCACTTGATTAGTTAATTTGTAGAGGAAAAATGCAATGCAGGGCGAAATAATCTACAAAAACTAGGGGGCAGCTGGCCAAAAAAGTGTTAATACTATAGTCAGGTAGAGACAAACAGGAAATGGAATGTGGGCGGCAGAAGTGCTGGTGGAGATGGGTGATCCAGCAAAGACGACTTGAATCAGGAGCTAGGCGCTCGGCTCCAAGTAAAGGCTGAGGAGAGGTTTCTGACGCAGAGACTGGAACAGTAGTGGCCAAGCCAGCGTAAAAGTAAAGCCTTAAAATGGCAGAGCTGGGGTCCAGGCAGGAAGAACATGCTTCTCCAAATATCTAAGGAAAGGGAAAAGAGCATCCAGATTCTATCTGGGAGGAAATAGAATGGCGATCTCCCTAGGGGATGGGCCCTCACCAAACAATTGAGTAACTCATGGCTGTGTGGCAGATAGGATACAGAGTACTTCTAGGGATTGAGCATCATGTGTCTCCAGCTAGGCCATTACCTGCAGGTGGATTTTTCTTGCTGCCCAGCAGTGCACAATGAGGGGATAGTGATGCCCTCACATGGTCATGGTAAGGAAGTTTGCTTTCCTTCTTCTGGACCCAGATGCTGTGGCACTTACCTACCTCCAACTGGAACTACATTGGACTCCAGTGAAGGCCCACATGGTTTTTAACTGTAGAGTTCAGGTAATTTTCTCAAGTTGGATGAGCTTGTAGGTGTGGAGAGGGGATCTGGCACCGTGTCTGTGGTATAGCTCCATAACTCCATTCCTCTCTTGCTCCCATTACCAGGCCTCACTGCTTAGGCCTTGGGGAGAAGGTGGCGTGTCCCACAGGGATAATGCCTTTCTCCATAAAAAAAAAAAAAATTTTTTTTTTTTACCGCTCTGTTATTTCTAGCAGTTTTCTTCCTTTGGAGTCCCTGGGTGGTACGAACGGCTAACATACTCAGCTGCGAAACCTAAGGTTGGAAGTTTGATTCTACTGAAAGGCACCTGGGAAGGAAGGCCTGATGATCTACTTCAAAAAAAAAATCATCCATTGAAAACCCTGTGGAGCACAGCTCTACTCTGACACACATAGGGAGTTGCCATGAGTCAGAATCAACTCCACAGCAGCTGGTTTTCTCTTCCTATAATTCCTTCCTGGTTGATAATTGTTGTCCACTCCCATCCCTCTTTTTCCTGGAAACCTCTCTACGATAATCAAATTCCTAGTCCCTCGGTCCTTTTTGTGAATTGCAAATTTTGAAACATCAGGCATTGCTGATTGTCAGTGCTTATCTTAATATTCTAGGCTTATTTCCTCTTGAAGGAATAATGCTAGTTACTGCTGCCAACAAATTATTTACTGATCCTATAGCCCTGAGTTACATTACAATGGGGTCTCACCCTGACTCATGATAAATGATGTCTGGTTCCAGTCACTCCCTTCTAACCTTCAGGTTCATTCTGATCCTGAGGAACAGGGAGAAGGTGAGGGGTGGTTCAGATTGCTACAGTAGCATCCTAATCTGAACATGCTCTGTACATCCAGTGTTTTGTTGCGCATGTGAACCAGCTGTGTCTGCCAGACTTCAGGAGAAAGGATGGGTGGAAGGGCCATCAGTCGAAAAGATTATGTGGAATGAAAGTTTTGGGCCAGTAATTATTCCCTTAAATCTTTGGGTGGTTTCCACAGAAGTTGACTTTAGGCAAAGATGTAGAGTGGTGTAGGGAGGTGGATGGGAAACCTGTGTGGCCACTAACCCCAGTGAAAATCCTGTTTTGGCTCAGTCCCATGCTGAAGATGCTGAATGGCCTTCTCTTCACATATGCTATAAGACCCTTTCAGGAAAGAGGCAGTTTGGAACCATCTTTTCTTGAATATCTGCTTTGTACCAAAAACCGAACCCATTGCCATCGAGTCAATTCCGACTCACAGCGACCCTATAGGACAGAGTAGAACTGCCCCATAGGGTTTCCAAAGAGCAGCTGGTAGATTTGAACTGCTGACCTTTTGGTTAGCAGCTGAGCTCTTAACCACTGTGCCACCAGGGCTCATGCCATCAACATGTCATTTAATTTATCTCATGAGATTTGGTGACATGGTCATTATTATATTGCATCAGTTTATGGTGAGGGAATAAATGCTTAGGACCACACCCATGGTCACAGAGCCAGAATGTGGCAGAACCAGGATCCAAATCAGTTCTGACCAATGCTGATGACAGTGGTCCTGTCTCTCTGGGTGTGTTCTGAAGGTGAGATAACACCTGGCCAGGACTAGCCATTCCTCTGGCTTCCAGCTTGCTTTAAAAGTAAAGTTTTTAAGCTCGAGAACAATTAGCATAGAAAAGGAAGATAGTTTTCTTTGCTAAGCTTTTCTTTGTCTTAAAATTTTTATTGTGCTTTAAGTGAAAGTTTACAAATCAAGTTAGTCTCTCACACAAAAATTATATACACCGTGCTACATACTCCCAATTGCTCTGCCCCTAATGAGACAGCCCGCTTCCTCCCTCCACTCTCTGTTTTCATGTCCATTTTGCCAGCTTCTAACCCCCTTTATCCTCTCATCTCCCCTCCAAGGAGGAGAAGCCAACATAGTTTCAAGTGTCCACCTGATCCAAGAAGCTCACTCCTCATCAGCATCCCTCTCCACCCCATCGTCCAGTCCAATCCCTGTCTGAAGAGCTGGCTTCAGGAATGGTTCCTGTCCTGGGCCGACTGTAGGTCTGGGAGCCATGTCCACTGGGGTCCTTCTAGTTTCGGTCAGACCATTAAGTCTGGTCTTTTTATGAGAATTTGGGGTCTGCATCCCACTGCTCTCCTGCACCCTCAGGGGTTCTCTGTTGTGTTCCCTGTCAGGGCAGTCATCGGTTGTAGCAGGGCACCATCTAGTTCTTCTGGTCTCAGGCTGGTGTAGTCTCTGGTTTATGTGGCCCTTTCTGTCTCTTGGGCTCATAATTACCTTGTGTCCTTGGTGTTCTTCATTCTTCTTTGGTCTAGGTGGGTTGAGACCAATCGATGCATCTTAGATGGCCACTTGCTAGCCTTTAAGACCCCAGATGCCACTCTTCAAAGTGGGATGCAGGATGTTTTCTTAATAGATTTTATTATGCCTGTTGACTTAGATGTCCCCTAAAACCATGGTCCCCAAACCCCCACCCCTGATACACTGGCCTTCGAAGCATTCAGTTTATTCAGGAAACTTCTGTGCTTTTGGTTTAGTTCAGTTGTGCTGACCTCGCCTACATTGTGTGTTGTCTTTCCAGTCACCTAAAGTAGTTCTTATCTACTATCTAATTAGTGAGTACCCCCTCCCACCCTCCCTCCCGCTCCCCTCTTGTAACCATCAAAGACTATTTCCTTCTCTGTTTAAACTATTTCTCGAGTTCTTATAATAGTGGTCTTATGCAGTATTTGTCCTTCTGCTACTGACTAATTTCACTCAGCATAATGCCTTCCAAGTTCCTCCATGTTATGAAATGTTTCACAGATTCATCATCCTTTGCTGATCTTGACACAGAGGATAGAATTTCATAGAATTATATTGTAAATTTCTATCACCATTTCTATGTTTCCACCACCCTCAGACCAGACCTCTTTCCTCTATTTTGAAATTAAACTTCTAAAATACTTTTAGCAAGATAATTAATAGACAGACCCTAGGAGAAGCAAGAACCTAATAGATGATAATGAGAACATGACAAATCAAAGGGGAAGAGGTAGGTTAGTCAATAAATGTTTGGGGACTTGGTTATTTAAAGGAAAAACATATTTGGACCCTCACTTCATACCATACACAAACATAAATTCTAAATATCTTAAAACATTAAATGTAAACTTTTAAACATAAAAAAGTACAAACATCAGTGAATTTTTACCTGTGTTTTAGTCGAGAATGTTCAATATAAATATAAAAGCATTGAACTAATTGGAAAGGAAACATATTTGGATTTTGTTATACATAAAAGTTTAACATATCTATATAAAAACAATGGGAAAGGTAATTAAAGACTGAACAACACATTGGGAAAATATAAGAGACAAATATGAAAGGTGAAGGATAAGAAGTCTAGATACGCCTCACCCTTTATGATAGAAATAATAAATCCCTACTGGGCAAAGGAAATTTTAGACATTTAACTCACAGAAGAGGAAATGTGGGTAAAACTTGTAGCCCTTTTCCTTTTCTAAATTTCCATTTTTCCTCCCTATAAATTTGCTTGAATCGTAAGGATGTAAAGTTATATAGCTAATGATAATGATTCTGGTCGAGTTAAAGAAAAAAAGAGAACTTTGTGGTGGATCATGCTAACTTCCTCCTGAAATTTCTGATTTAATTATTACATGTAAATCTCTCTGGAATGGTGCACCCTGGGAAGGCTGGTCACAAAGTTTCAAGGTATGGGATGAGTGAAGGAGTTGAGCATGAGCACCTAGAAACAAAGGGAATCAGGGATTAGTGGAATTCAGTTGACCTGAGTTGTCTTGATTCAATCAACTTGCAGGGCTCAGACATTACTGGCTCTATCGTTGTTTGTGGAGAACACATGGAATGGTTTCATTGCGTGTTTAGTATATGCCAACATTACCGAAGGGGTATAGTGACTAAAATTGGGAAGGGAATGGGAAGGACAGATAGCCATTTTATCAAACTATGCTTCCATCCAACCATTTGTTCCTATCCTAAGGAGCTCCAAAATTTGAAGATGCTTTCTCGTCTTTGCTGGGAGATGCAGGTCTAAGATCTGTCATCTTCCCTATACTTCTGTGAGGGAGTAAAGGCATACAGACCTGAAAATGTCACTCTTACCAGGTTGCTGAATTGGGCACCAAAGAAAGTATATGAAAGTACATGGAAGAGGCATGAATACTTAAAGTAGGAAAAAATATTATTAACATCTTGAAAGGGCCTTGTGCACCTTTTAAACTGAGGCAGTTTAGGCCCTGCTTCAGTCTTACAGCAAGCTGGGGGAGGAACTCAGATTTCAGACCTTTGGTGCAGTGTCTTTTTCCATAAAATTATAGAATTTTAGAGTTGGACTTGGCCTCGAGGTCATCTATTCTAGCCTCTTTTCTGCTGTATGAATCCCTTTGTCAACATCTGTCAGGTAGTCCTGTAGCCTTTTGTGGAAATCGGGACCCAACTACTTCCTCAGACTGTCGCTCTGTTTTTAGATATATCTTGTTGTTAAGACCTTTTCCTGTAATACTGAGCTGAAGTGTGACTCTTCTCAACTTGCTTTCAGTTCTACTTTCTAGTGTTTCACTTATTAGGTCCATTTGATGGCCATTCAGATATTTGAAGACACTTTCATTGGCTAAGGAGCCCTAGTGGCCCTGGCTAGTGCTCACATAGCCTGATATCAAGACAGCACTCTAATCTATTTCTACAAACTGGATGAACAAACTCAGAGTACTGGTTCCCCTCTGTAGTGCGATGCTGTGTATGAATCTACCTTTGTGGGGTGAAATGGACCTATCCCTTCTCTTGTTCCAGGCCCAATATTTTATCTGTGGATTCAAATGCAGCCTTACTTGACTCTTTTGGATAATGACATATGAAGCTATCTCATATTGAGTTTGTAGTCAACTAAAATCCCTGAGGTCTCATCGAGTCCCCATGTTTACCGCCCTTAAAGCACACGCGTATCTACCTGCGTTGGAGCAGTTGGGCTTTTGGTACCTTATTGAGGGGCTTTATCTTTACTTCTGATATGATCGTGTTTTAAGATGTGCCTCATATTTATGTTTCCTGAGGACATTTTGGTGTCAATTATCAGTCACCCTTATAATTTTAAGTTGGGCAATTTGATTTCCATGATTTCTAGGTCTCCATTGAAGTGCTTTGTAAAAGTCTCCAAGCAGCACAGAGCTGAGAATGAGCCCTACGTTAAGTCATTTAGAGACCTAACTCAGGAGAGCATGGATCCTGAGCCTGGGGAATTTAGCCATTCGACTTTAAATTCAGTCGTCCACCAGCACTAGCCCCCACTTCTTACACTGTGTCCATGGAGGTTATGAAAGACAGCTTACTTTATGAAATCCAGGTACATACTAATTATGGGGTTCTCCTGCTCTTTCCCTTAGTTGAATTCTCAAAAATGGGAATGAGCTCAGTATCAGATAACTTGTTTTTAGCACATCTTTGGTTTCAGGGTGGTGTCTTCTAGCGATCCATCATTTCTCCTTAAGTGTTCACAAGCCATCTGTTCATTAATCCCTTTGATAATATCTACATTATTCATCCAGAGTTTGCGGAATCTAACTTCATTCCACTTTTAAAAACGGGAACAGTAACATACTTTTCTTTAGCTCTCTGCCACAGCTTCCCTTTTCTGCATTTCTTTAAGGATTCTTGAAATTCTTTCCTATTACATTCTCTCAAAATAAAGAAAATGGGAATCATAGGTGAATTACCATGAAATCCAAAGAACGTTTTATTTAAGTTTGGATATTTCCAATGGGAATTACCATTTCTAAGGAGTTTGCAGTTGGTGTGTATGTGCCTGTGTGTGTATTATGGAAGGGGTTGGGGGAAGAAGACAAGGGAACAGAGGGGACCCTTGGCTTACTTTTATTCTTCTATGGATGTCTTGGGACTAGAAAAGTGTTAGGAATACAAAGCTATGTGAATGGAACATATGGAGTTAAAACTTTACTATGGTGAGCTTACTCTTTACTTTTTCTACCTTTAATTATTACTAGGCAGAATAAATGTTTTTAATTGTGGAGACTTATACAAAGAAAAAAATCAAGGACCTACTGCCTTTATAGAACTCCTTTCTGCACTTTTTGTCCTTGAGGATGCTGACTTCAAGACCAATTCAAACAAAACAAAACTAAACTAAACAAATGGACAAAAAAATAAAACAGATTACCAATGGTCACTTCAGAATATAGGGAGGATAAATAAAAGCTTGAACGCTTAAAACCTTTATTTTTGACAAAAATCATTACAATCAGGATGCCTCTGCTAAAAATTCAGGGTGCCATAAGACTGGATAACTAACAAATGGCTTTTTCTCCAGTTAAAGCTTTCATCTTTAAGTGGTCTATGAATATAAATGACTACGTAGTTTATATTTAAAAACAAAACTCCACCATATTCATTTTTAAAAATGCAGCTAAATACTATTTGGTAAACTTGACATTGTAAGAGTTCTTCTAAATTAAGCTCTGGGGTTTACTCTTTCAGTCTTCCTGTTCAGCAAGCCCTATGCCTTGTGACATTACTTCTGCTGTGTTTACCAATAGGGTGAGCCTGGGCTTGTGGTTGTGGCAAAGTCAGCCCCACAGAAACTGAAAGAACTTAATCTCCTCTGACTTGAGGGAAGGACCAATGGGCTGGATGGGGAGCCTGGAATATCCAGTGGTCTTGAGATATACCATTTCTGCCTGATAACTCCTGTCCTTGTGAAGTTTAGAAACTACAGGCTGGATTGTCCCGGGTTTCAGCCTGAAAAATTTCTTATTCATGAAGTATTTCTTTTTTGGAGCAGCTTCCATACAAATCATCATTACTTGACAGCTTAGCTTTAGTATTAACTACTTAACTGCTTTTTCTGCCTACAGTCTTTAACCAATTTGGCATAATGCCATCAGATTCATTTTCCCAAATCATGGTTCTGATTGTCACGATGGTGACCACCTTCAACCCCTATCCAGGATTATATTTCCTTCCTAGCTGGAAAGGTGATGAAAAAAAAAAATCATATATCTGCTTTATAATCCCTGGACATTTTATTGATGGAAAAAGGGTATTATTTCTTGGTAGATAAAGCAGTTGCCTTTATAATAAGGCTGGCGGTATGGGATACCTGAACAAATATACAATTCACAAGGTAATTTCAAATTTTATTCTTTGATTTGACATTTGCTGAAACTATTTCACTCTTGTATACTGATTCATGGCTTTAATTTGGCTTAGGAAGGATTTTCAGTATAATCTACAAGATGTAGATTTACAAACAAAGCAAGAAGATATGTACAATCAATGCTAAGTAAACTTTGTGTTTTCTTTAACATTCCCTAAAATTATCCTGAAATAAAGGACTATTCCCTAAAAAGATTAAAATTATTGTACAATTTATTCCGTTGTGACTTTAGACAACTAGTGCTCGCCAAATATTCTGTGTGTTTCCCTTCATTGCCCAGTGTTCTTTGCAATTAATTTGAGACCTGTGACTAGTTAAGGCTGGCGGATAATAAGTAAAAGAGACATGTGTCTCTTTTGGGTCAAGGCAAATTGAGAGGCCACACATTCCAGATGGTGGAACCTCGTCAGCCAGGGGTCCTGGGAGACTGTGTTCAGGAGAACATTCCATGGACCAACGCTGGACATGGGGCCTTAGCCAGAAATAAACTGAGATTTGAGAGTTCATTTGATCTACATAACCTAGCCTCTGCTAACTAATATAGTAGTAAAACAATATGTACCTGCAATGGAATATTACTCTGCCATAAAGAGAAATGAAGTCCTGGTACATGGCACAACATGGATGAACTTTGAAAACATTATGTTGAGTGAAATAAGTCAGTCACAAAAGGACAACTATTATAAAAAAAAAATATGATCTCACTAATATGAACTACCTAGAATAGGCAAATGTATAGAGATCAGAGATTGATAGTAGTTACCAGGGGCAGGAAGGAAGGGAAAGGGGGAAGTCATTGTTTAGGAAGCAGTGAGTTTCTGTTTATGGCGATGGCAAACTGGGCAATGGATACTGGTGAAGGTTGCACAACATGATCGATATGATTGGCCTCACTGAGTTGTACGGGTGAAAAAATGTTGAAATGGCAAATGTTGTGTTATCTATATTTTTACAACAATAGAAAACCCAATTGTTGTTGTTGCTGTTGTTAGGTGCTGTCGAGTATGCTCCGACTCAGCACAGCCGAACAAAACACTGCCCAGTCCTGCGCCTTACAATCATTGTGATGTTTGAGCTCATTTTTGCAGCCACTGTGTCAATCCACCTCGTTGAGGGTCTTCCTCTTTTCCACTGACCCTGTACTTTGCCAAGCATGATGGCCTTCTCCAGGGACTGATCCCACCTGACAACATGTCCAAAGTGTGTAAGATGCAGTCTCGCAATCCTTGCTTCTAAGGAGCGTTCTGGTTGTACTTCTTCCAAGACAGATTTGTTCGTTCTTTTGGCAGTCCATTGTATATTCAATATTCTTCGCCAACACCACAATTCAAAGGTGTCAATTCTTCTTCGTCTTCCTTATTCATTGTCCAGCTTTCACATGCATATGATGCAATTGAGAATATCATGGCTTGGGTCAGGTGCACCTTAGTCTTCAGGGTGACATCTTTGCTCTTCAACACTTTGAAGAGGTCCTTTGCAGCAAATTTACCCAATGCAATGCGTCTCTTGATTTCTTGACTGCTGCTTCCATGGCCATTGATTGTGGATCCAAGGAAAATGAAATCCTTGACAACTTCAATCTTTTCTCCCTTTATCGTGATGTTGCTCATTGGTCCTGTTGTGAGGATTTTTGTTTTCTTTATGTTGAGGTGCAATCCATACTGAAGGCTGTGGTCTTTGATCTTCATTAGTAAGTGCTTCAAGTCCTTTTAACTTTCAGCAAGCAAGGTTGTGTCATCTGCATAATGCAGGTTGTTAACGAGTCTTCCTCTAATCCTGATGCCCCATTCCTCTTCATGTAGGCCAGGTTCTTGGATTATTTTCTAAGCATACAGATTGAATAGGTATGGTGAAAGAATACAACCCTGATGCACACCTTTCCTGACTTTAAACCAATCAGTATCCCCTTGTTCTTTTGAACAACTGCCTCTTGATCTATGTAAAGGTTCCTCATGAGCACAATTATGTGTTCTGGAATTCCCATTCTTCTCAATGTTATCCATAATTTGTTATGATCCACACAGTCGAAAGCTTTCACATAGTCAATAAAGCACAGGTAAACATCCTTCTGGTATTCTCTGCTCTCAGCCAGGTTAGATCTGATATCAGCAATGATACCCCTGGTTCCATGTCCTCTTCTCAAACTGCCTGAATTTCTGGCAGTTCCCTGTCGATATACTGCTGCAGCCATTTTTGAGTAATCTTTAGCAAAACTTTGCTCATGTGTGATATCAGTGATAGTGTTCTATAATTTCCACATTCGGTTGGATCACCTTTCTTGGGAATAGGCATAACTATGGATCTCTTCCAGTCAGTTGGCTAGGGAGCTGTCTCCCATATTTCTTGGCATAGACCAATGAGCGCCTCCAGCACTGCATCTGTTTGTTGAAACATCTCAGTTGATATGCCATCAATTCCTGGAGCCTTGTTTTTTGCCAATGCCTTTAGAGCAGCTCAGACTTCTTCATTCAGTACCATCAGTTCCTGATCATGTGTCACCTCTTGAAATGGTTGAACATCGACAAATTCTTTTTTTAGTATAATGACTCTGTATTCTTTCATTTTTGTTTTGATGCTTCCTGCATTGTTTAATATTTTCCCCATAGAATCCTTCACTATTGCAACTCGAGGCTTGAATTTTTTCTTCAGTTCTTTCAGCTTGAGAAATGCTGAGCGTGTTCTTCCCTTTTGGTTTCCCATCTCCAGCTCTTTGCACATGTCTTTACAATACTTTACTTTGTCTTCTCGAGCTGCCCTTTGAAATTTTCTATTCAGTTCTTTTACTTCATCGATTTTTCCTTTTGCTTTAGCTGCTCGATGTTTGAGAGCAAGTTTCAGAGTCTCCTCTAACATCCATCTTGGTCTTTTCTTTCTTTCCTGTCTTTTCAATGATCTCTTGCTTTCTTCATGTATGATGTCATTCCACAACTCGTCTGGTCTGTGGTCACTAGTGTTCAATGCATCAAATCTATTCTTGAGATGGTCTCTAAATTCAGGTGGGATATACTGAAGGTCATATTTTGGCTCTCATGGACTTGCTCTGATTTTCTTCAGTTTCAGCTTGAACTTGCATATGAGCAATTGATGGTCTGTTCCACAGTCGGCCCCTGGCCTTGTTCTGACTGATGATATTGAGCTTTTCCATTGTCTCTTTCCACGGATGTAGTCAATTTGATTTCTGTGTGTTCCATCTGGCGAGGTCCGTGTGTATAGTCACCATTTATGTTGGTGAAAGAAGGTATTTGCAATGAAGAAGTCGTTGGTCTTGCAAAATTCTATCATTCGATTTCCGGCATTGTTTCTATCACCAAGGCCATATTTTCCAACTACTGATCCTTCTTCTTTGTTTCCAACTTTCGCATTCCAATCACCAGTAATTACCAATGCATCTTGATTGCATGTTCAATCAATTTCAGACTGCAACAGCTGATAAAAATCTTCTGTTTCTTCATCTTTGGCCCTAGTGGTTGGTGTGTAAATTTGAATAATAGTCGTATTAACGGGTTTTCCTTGTAGGCATATGGATATTATCCTATCATTGACAGCATTGTACTTCAGGATAGATCTTGAAACATTCTTTTGGACGATGAATGCAACACCATTCCTCTTCAAGTTGTCATTCCAAGCGTAGTAGACTATATGATTGTCAGATTCAAAATGGCCAATACCAGTCCATTTCCGCTCACTAATGCTTTGAATATCTATGTTTATGCCTTCCATTTCATTGTTGATGATTTCCAATTTTCCTAGATTCATACTTCATACATTCCAGGTTTCAATTATTAATGGATGTTTGCAGCTGTTTCTTCTCATTTTGAGTCGTGCCACATTAGCAAATGAAGGTCCCAAAAGCTTTACTCCATCCACATCATTAAGGTTGACTCTGCTTGATGTGACAGCTCTTCCCCAGTCATCTTTTGAGTGCCTTTCAATCTGGGGGTGCTCATCCTCCAGCACTATATCAGACAATGTTCCGCTGCTATTCATAAGGTTTTCACTGGCTAATGCTTTTCAGAAGTAGACTGCTGGGTCCTTCTTCCTAGTCTGTCTTAGTCTGGAAGCTCAGCTGAAACCTGTCCTCCATGGGAGACCCTGCTGGTATCTGAATACTGGTGGCATAGCTTCCAGCACCACAGCAACATGCAAGCCCCCACAGTACGACAAACTGACAGACATGTGGGGGTAATCCTAGTTAGTGTGTGTATATTCATATTTTATGTGATTGCGATGTGCTATCCTAGATGTGTGGGGGTCATCACGTAATATGCAGTATTACCTGTCTGAAATCTGAAACATTCTGAGTTCAGGAACCTGTCTGCCCCAAGGGTTTGGTAGTGAGAGTATGGCCCTGCATTGTCCTTATGGAGAAACCACCGTTTAGCTCTGTTTTCAAATCCTATGATCTATTTGAATGTGTTTAATGAAACTAACTTAGCATGGATTGAGATTTTGATAATGACAAGATTCTTTATGAATGTTTTAGGAACAAATTTTCACAAATCATAAACTCAGTTGTACAAAACTATGCTTCCTTTATTTCCTACCACTGAACTTAGTTTTTACCTCAAACCCCCATCACCACCCGATAGCAGAAAACTTCGGGTAAATTTAGTTAAATTAGTGATTACTCAGTCACTTAAGTTAGTGGCTCAGTCAATTCAAGAAAACAAGCCTACAAATATTGTCCTTTGCCCTTTCTCTTCCTGAAACAGGAAACTTTCAGAAGCTTCCCTCTCTGCCTACACTGTTTAACTCTTTCCTGCTGCCAGACCATGCTGATGTGGGGTAAGTGGATCGAATTCTGCACCCAGGCTAATCGCCTCTGTTATCTTTGCCTTGGAAGTTAGACCCAGCTTTCAGAGTTCCCCAGACCCAATGGAACTTTCAGCATTCTTCCCTCCCCACTCCCAAAGGGTAGGAATGGGCCCAAGGGGTTGGAATGCCCATGTTTTTCTGATTGCAGAAAGATTTACTAACCAACCAACTAATAACTAACTTTTATTCTCTCCTCCAAGTGATGGGGCAGGTATTCTTCTAAACTTATTGTTTAAGATGGTGACTTAGTTTCTGATATTTAAACAGCAACATCTCTCAAAGCTATTTTATCTGACATAGATTTACAAAAGTCTACATTGAGGGTCAAAATATGTGTAACAAAAAACATATATGACTGTCATTCTTTATGTTCTGGCTGTGGTTGTTCTATTCCTGGCCCTGAGGAATTAATATTATCTTACTCAATGGGTAAAAGCTGGAAAACAATGGGCGGGATGAGGGATGGGGTGGAATACCTGGTTAAAATCAGAGAAGTCTATTCTACTACAGTTGTGTAGGTCCATTTGGTATCATTCAAAACCCAAGCTGCCAAAGCTGCCTCCTGTGCAAAGACAGGAGTTTTACTTATCCTTGCTTAAGGGGTTTTCAAACTGGCTTCAAGAAAAAGCGAGGAGGAAGCTGGTTGAGTGGGGAGTCCTTTCCTTCTTATGGATCTCCACCATCCCAGCCTCAAAGACATCACACCTGTGTTCAGTCAAAACAGTTAGCTTTTCATGTCTTTTATACATTGTAGGTCTATATATGAGAATTTAAATAGAGTGCTGCTAATAAAAATATTTTAAAAATCCTTGTATCTTAAATACTCATCTGTTAACTGAAAAATGAAAGGTCGGTGGTTCGAACCCACTGCTCTGCAGGAGAAAGATGTGGCAGTCTGCCTCCGCAAAGATTACAGCTAGGAAACCCTATGAGGCAGTTCTACCCTGTCCTATAAGGTTGCTATGAGCCGGAATTGACTCAATGGCAATGGGTTTGGTTTTTTGTTGTAGCTAACTAGGCTTGCAAAAAAGAAAGATTTTTCAAATACCTAGGTCCATTTGGGAATCAAATTCACCTGTTACCAATCACTCCTTAATGGGAATCAGCTGCTGTTTTAGCTGTATGTGACGAATTCATCCAGAATCCCCGAACATAGTGATGGTATCTGCCAAGATCTCATTTATGGTGTCTGTATGTTTCAGGCCCCGGGAATTTTCATATTAAAAGGCCTTGCAGGATGTGGCCGTGGCTTCACTGGCCTCCCTCTGTTGGCCATTTTTAGCTTTCAGAATCTGTTGACTGGAACCTTGCTGCTTATATGCACCTGTGCTTATATCTGACCCTTGACACCCAGCATTCTGGACAGAAATAAAAGTGGACTGTTGGGTATATTTTGGAAGTGCACCAGAACTGGTGAACGGCAGAGTCCTGATGTTGCATCATGCTGCAGAGTGATGGCCTTCAGCATCCTGGTCATATAGGAGCTTAGAAAATGCCATCAGATTTCAATATGAAAAAGGACTTATCTGAAGAAAATAGTGGAAAGAATGGTTAATCCTTTTATCTTTGAACATCGAGTGAGATACATTTCCAGCTGCTGTTCTCCATTTTTATGTCATTAGACCAATGTTCTATATAAATAATTCAGATATAACCATTTCATACTCAAACAGTTCAATATGTCTGTAACAATCAAACAGCAATATGACATTGTTGTATCAGATACCAACGTTTACTGTGGTATCTCTGGGGTATACGGTAGAAAACAAAACTGGTACGTTACTCGAGTTCCTTTCACTGTGATTTGGAAATAATAAATCTTCATAGAATGAGGCCTTTTTTGGACTAGCTTTTTTATTTGGAAAAAAAAAAGGTTCAATGTGTGTTGGTAAGGATTGCGTTCAATAATGTTTGCTTTTCTTCTGGCCACACCATTTTGAAAGCATGCTAAACAGAGTTCCTCTCAACTCTAGTTTGTTATAAGTCTTTTTTTTTAGCTAGTTAAAATAAGACGACACAGTTCTTAAATGAGATGTGACTTAAGGGTATTTGTGGGAAAACGTTTGTACGTAACCTAAGAAGTTTAGGCTAGCCAACTAGTGTAGTAGCCTCTGAAGCCTCTGGTCGAGTATAGATAAACGTCTTCAGTATAAACCTAACCAGCTAGCTATCTGTCTCTGAAAAAGACTCCATTCTTAGAATGAAAAGAATAGGGCAATTAGAGGATAATGATCCTATATCTATTTTTCATTCTTTTTAGTGTCAGGTCTTCGAAAATCAAACAATTATTTTAATTTCCCCCAAATATTTTGTTTTTTAAACACGACACTTTAAATCTAAGAAAAAAAAAAGAAAGGCCTTGCAGACAGCTTCTTTTCAGTCCTTGCTGTCTGCATAGCATTATAAAATTTTGGTTGTTTGTTTCTGTTGCCTCGGTAGAAAATCTTTGTTCACATTTTTACTGCTGTCTCTTGGGAGACGGAGAATATAAAACAAGCCCTTCCCATGCTCACTTGGACATTTCATTCCTGCTGACCGAGGAAAGGCAGGGACAACTTGGATGCTTTGGCTAATTACAGAATTATTCCCAGTGCCTTGGCTCACCCCCTCCTCCCTCGTCATCTAGAAACTTGTACTGGCCTCCAAGCTCCCCTCCCCTCCCTCATTGCTCCCCGATCTGTCCATTTCTAACATGTCACCTGAGCGTTTGCTTTCTAAAAAAGTACATCTGATGATGTCACTCTTAAAACCCTTTAATGATTTTTGAAAACCCTTTAATGTCTTTGCATTTTTGACAGTATATAATTCAATTTCTTTACCTTGGATCACAAGATCTTTCATGACTTCCAGCATAATACTGGTAATTAACTATTATTGTGTGTCTCTTAGGTATCTCTTACTAGCGTCGATACAAAGAAAAAAAAAACAAAAACCCAAAAAACCCATTGCCATTGGGTCAATTCTGACTCATAGCGACCCTATAGAACAGAGTAAAACTGCTCCATAGGGTATCCAAGGAGTGGCTGGTGGATTTGAACTGTCAACCTTCTGCATAACAACTGAGCTCTTAACCATTGTACTTCCAGGGCTCCAGCATTAATATAATAGGACCCTCCAGTTAACCTCATTTAACCTTCATAACAACCCTGTGAGGTTAGTAGTTCTAGCTCCATTTTTTAAAATGAGAAAGCTGAGTTTAGAAAGATTAAGTAATTTCCCCGAAGATAATGAATAGCATATTTCATCTACCCCTGGTCCGTCCTATGCACCCTCGTGTCCCTGAAGCACCAAAGGCTTCACTGATGAAATTCACAGCATGATCTTTCATGCCTCTCTGACCCTCCTCATGCAGGGTCCTCTGCCTGGAAGGAGAAGAAACCTTAGTTACTGGTCAATCCGTAATCAAGGATCAAGATCCAGATCACATGTTCCTTCTTCTATTTAATCATGTTTTTCCCCCTTAGAGGCATAGTTAAATGTACCCTCTTTTGTGAACTAGTAACCCTTTGTGAAAGAGTCCTGCTGACACAACGGTTAAGCGCTCGGCTGCTAACTGAAAAGTTGTTGGTCGAACCCACCCTGCAGCTCCACGGCAGAAAGACTTGGTGATCTGCTTCCATAAAGATTTACAGCCTAGAAAACTCTATGGGATGGTTCTGCTCGGTCACATGGGTTTGATATGAGTTGGAATTTACTCAACGGCACAAAACAACAACAACAACCCTTTGTGGACCTGTCACATGACTAGATGGTGGATCCAGGGCATGAGGAGCGTCCTCCGACCTCACTCTTCACCCAGGGACTGTCGATTCCATTAGAAGGCAATTATTTCAGGAAGCCGAGGTTGAGGAGTGTGTAGAGTAACTCCAGGCTATGGTGCATTCCCACTGTGGATAGTCTAATATCTGCTGATTTTCCCTTCTTTAAAACTTTTTTTTTTTTTTTTGCTGTATTGAGACTGACTATGCTAGCATAAAAAGGAGTAGGCGTCCATGCACTCAACAGAGAGATTTCTCTTACTTTCTAGGTGTGGTTTTGAATCGAGATTAAAAAAAAAAAAAAAACCCCCAAAAGATCAGTTAGGTTCTTTGTACTATGGGCCTCTCTGACCCAAGATTGGCAGTTACCATCCTCTGCTATTTTAATAAAAACATCAACATGTACAGAAAATACACAATGGATTAGAACAAAATTAAGCTAATTTCTTTATTCAGGACAGCAATGCCTATGTGAAACCAGGCAGTTCAGCCACAACCATAGCCCATAAACTGCGCTCCTCCAAGAGGAACTAAATAGCTTCTAGAGCATTCGCCTTAGAAGTAGGACTTTATAAAGTAATGACAATTGTCACTCTCCCCAAGTAAACTAAGAGTTTCTGGAGGAAACTTGTTTCCTGTAAAGTTTTTCCCTCCATAGTGCCTGGCCAGTGCAGGGCAGTAGCACATTCAGTAACTATATGCGTGGTGCCTGCCGTTGCCGGCCCCTCATCTTGGGAGTCACCGGGGATATGGCAGTGAACAAAACAGACAAAAAAATCTCTGTCCTCATGGATCTTAAATTATAGTGGGGAGACTTACTATAAGAACACAAGTAATTGATGAGGAATGCTATAGGAGACAATAATAAAGCAGGAAAGGAGAAGAGTGAGTGCTGTTGGCAACTTTAAACTGGGCTTGGGGAAGGCTGGCTGAGAAGTATGGCCAAAGACTTAAAGGAAGCGAGGGAGTGAGCCATACCAATGACTTTCTAGGGGAAGAGGGCTCTGGATAGACAGACCAGCAAGTGCAAAAAGCCAGAGATGGGAATGCAGTTGATGTGATGAAGAACAGCAGGAAGGCCAGTGTGTTGGCAGCAGAATCGGCAGGGGTGGGAGGGTAAGAGGTGGGGTGAGAGGGTAGGAGAAGGAGGATTCAGAGAGGTAACGGCACCAGATTAATTAGGGCCCTGTAGCCATTAAAAGACCTTCAGTTTGGGGAGCCTTAGGGGAGGAGTGAGAGTGGGTTCTAAGCAGAAGAGAGACAGACTTTGATCTACATTTTACAAGGATCACTCTGGCTACTGTGTTGAGAATAGACTGTAGGGGTGAGAGTGGAAGTAAACTCGCAAAAGATATTTGTTGGTTGACGGGAGTGGAATTCATGGTGTTTGGACTTGGTTGTTATACGAAGGGTGAGCAGTGGTGACAGCCTTCACAAACTGTTGTTGTTGTTAGGTGTTGTCAGGTCTGACTCCTGGCGACCCCTTTGTACAACAGAACAAAACACTTCCTGGTCCTGCACCATCCTCATGGTTGATGTTATGCTTGAGCCCACTGTTGTAGCCACTGTGTCAGTCGATCTCATTGAGGGTTTTCCTCTTTTTCACTGACCGTCTACTTTACCAAGCAAGATGTCCTTCTCCAGGGACTGCTCTCCTGGTAACATGTCCAAAATACATGAGACAAAGTCTCCCCATCCTCGCTTCTAAGGAGCGTTTTGGCTATGCTTCTTCCAAGAGAGATTTGTTTGTTTTTCTGGCAGTCCAGAATGGTGTATTTTTATTCTTTGCCAACACACCACAATTCAAAGGCATCAATTCTTTTTTGGTCTTCCTTATTCATTGTTCAGCTTTCGCATGCACATAAGACGATCAAAAATACCATGGCTTGGGTCAGGTACACGTTAGTCCTTAAAGTGACATCTTTGCTTTTTAACACTTTAAAGAGGACTTTTGCAGCAGATTTGTCCAATGCAATGAGTCTTTTGATTTCTTGACTGCTGCTTCCATGGGCATTGATTGTGGATTCAGGAAAAATGAAGTTCTTTACAACTTTAATCTTTTCTCCTGTTATCATGATGTTGCTAATTGATCTAGTTGTCAGGATTTTTGTTTTCTTTATGTTGAGGTGTACTGAATACTGAAGGCTGTGGTCTTTGATCTTCCTGAATAAGTGCTTCAAGCCCTCTTCACTTTCAGCAAGCAAGGTTGTATCATCTGCATAACGCAGGTTGTTAACGAGTCTTCCTCCAATTCTGATGCTGCATTCTTCTTGTAGTCCAGCTTCTCAGATTATTTGCTCAATATACAGATTGGATAAATATGGTGAAAGATCCGGGTCCCTGGGCAAGTTGCTTTTGGATAACCCTGGCAAGGATGCCATGCTCCGGATAAACAATTTCAAGTCTGGTGTGTATGAGCCTGCACCAGCAGATGCTGGCTGTCTGCACGGGGGTAAGGCCCTGTGAGCCGAGCAATGTCATGAGTTTGAAAAAAGGGACAGTCCCCCACAGAGAAGCTCTTTCTCTTGAGTGAATGGATCAGACTCACCTTTGAGAACTTCCTGCAGGGCCTAGGCCTGAGGGCATTGGTGCAAAGTTTCAGTTGGTTTTCAGGCAGTGACCACGGGTGGTGGATCACAGCTGGGTGGTTCCCACCAGAGAAGTTCTACTTGATTAGTTCATTATTACTGATGAAACTCACTATGTTGAAAGGAACTCACATGATGAGACCACAGCTGTTTCACCGAAAGTGCTACTAACTCAAGTGTAAAGCTGTTCATGACCTTTAACCTTGGGCCTATGCTTCAAGGAAATAGACCCACGGGAAACAACCAAAAAAGTGATATGTGCAAATATGTTTTGCATTTAAAAGGGCATATGACTGAGAACAACCTGGTGTCCAAGAAGAAGGTAATAGCTAAACAAACATGCTCTTAAGAAGATGGATTGCTACAAAGCCAGAATAAAGTAAAATAAAAATAATAATTTTATAATTATATTTTATAATAATAATAAAAGTTCTGAAAATTCTTTTGGTGCACAGAAAGCTAGATAAGAGATTATTCAGGTTAATAATATTTAACACAAAATAGGATGTTTGTACAATTTGACCTATTAGGTTGTGTGTACTCACAGACTAATGGTCTAGAGAAATGGAAATAGAGTTTAAGCTTATTGGGTTCTTTTCTGTAACCCCATTACCTGTTGCCGTCGAGTTGATTCCAAGTCATAACGAGTGAACTGCCTATAGGACAGAGTAGAACTGCCTGAAAAGGTTTCCAATGAGTGGCTGGTGGATTCTAACTGCTGACCTTTTGGTTACAGCCAAGCTCTTAACCAGTGATTAGAAACGGAAATATAAACAATAAAGTCCCCAAGGAAGATGGGGGTGGGTGGGCTTTGAAGGTGCAGAATAAGGCTGGTGACTTTTTGTCCACATATGCCATTTAGACCTTCATTCAGAGATGTTACTAAGGTATGGCAGGTAGGGCGTGTGCCCTGGGCACCGCTTGTGGAGGGGCGCTACGGGCAGTCTCTATTGGCCATTGCAGTTTCCATCAGCAGCTGTGAGAGATCATTCAGCAATTTTAAACTTATCGCCATGGACACAATTTCCTGCATATAGGCCCCTGCCTTTATTACTATTCAGTACCTATGGCTCATCTTCCTCCCTAATATGGCCCACTTACTATGTGCTGAGAAGACTGAGGAAGAAGGAGATGAGAGCTCTCATCTCTTATCTCATCTCTTATTAGTTTTGGGAGCCCACCTGAGAAGGGGGAGGGGAGGAATTCCCTCATTGTCTGCGTGCTTTGTCACTGGTGGACCACATATGGCCCAAAGGCCATATGCAAGTTGGCTAACCCTAAGACACCACCCTTCCACTTGCTTTCAGGATGAACGATTAGAAAGCTGCCTTTGTGTGGCTACTTTGTAAGCAAGCCCAGATATTTCCATTGTGGTGGTTAAAAGTAGTATCAAATTTTGTCAGTATAATTTCTCTGTTTAATAAAGGCAGTTATATTGTTGTTAGCTGCTGGTGAGTGGTCCCCGGACTTACGGCAAGTCCATGCACAAGAGCATCGGACCACTGTGATTCATAGGGTTTTCATTAGCTGAGTTTTGGAAGTAGATTGCCAGGCTTTTCTTCCTAGTTTATCTTAGTCTTGAAACTCCACTGAAACTTGTTCAGCATCATAGCAACATGCAGACCTCCACCGATAGACGAGCAGTGGCTGTGCTTGAGGTACATTGGCTGGGAATCGAACACAGGTTCCTCTTTTTGTGGTTGTTGTTGTTAGGTGCCGTTGAGTCGGTTCCGACTCATAGCGACCCTATGCACAGCAGAACGAAACACTGCCCAGTCCTGCGCCGTCCTTACAATTATCGTTATGCTTGAGCTCATTGTTGTAGCCACTGTGTCAATCCCCCTCGTTGAGGGTCACCCTCTTTTCCGCTGACCCTGTACTCTGCCAAGCATGATGTCCTTCTCCAGGGACTGATCCGTCCTGACAACATGTCCAAAGTATGTAAGACGCAGTCTCACTATCCTTGCCTCTAAGGAGCATTCTGGCCGCACTTTTCCAAGACAGATTTGTTCGTTCTTTTGGCAGACCGTGGTATATTCGATATTCTTCACCAACACCACAATTCAAAGGCGTCAATTCTTCTTCAGTCTTTTTATTCATTGTCCAGCTTTCACATGCATATGATGCGATTGAAAATACCACGGCTTGGGTCAGGCGCACCTTAGTCTTCAGGGTGACATCTTTGCTCTTCAACACTTTGAAGACGCCCTTTGCAGCAGATTTGCCCAGTGCAATGTGTCTTTTGATTTCTTGACTGCTGCTTCCAAGGCTGTGGATTGTGGATCCAAGTGAAACGAAATCCTTGACAACTTCAATCTTTTCTCTGTTTATCATGATGTTGCTCATTGGTCCAGTTGTGACGATTTTTGAAGCACTTACTAATGAAGATCAAAGACCACAGCCTTCAGTATGGATTGCACCTGAACATAAAGGAAACAAAAAGGTTCCTCTTAGAAGGTAAGAATTCTACCCCTGAACCAACACTGTCCTCAAAGACGGTGAAATATTTTTTAAATGTACATTTTTTTTCTCCAATGGACTCGATGAACTCATCAAGGAAATGTTTTTGTCGTTTTTAAAATATGACCACCTTGGATGGTATGATTTATGGTTGATTTTATCTTCTCCGTTAAATGTTCCTGTATGGTTTGAATTAAAATAATGAGTATATCTTTTTCATAACAAAAATAAAGGTGTTCTATTTGAAAGGAAATGCACCTGGTCAATATTTTTATATTCCCCAAATTGGCCCTTATAAAGATTAATAGATCAGACTACATAAAATTAAAAATCTCTGTGGGGCCACCCTTCCTAGCCCAATTACAAACACTGTTTAAAGATAGGTGGTAAACCATAAGACTTTCAGTTAATACTTCTAATACACAAAAATATTATATGAGTAAGAACATGATAAAGAAAGGTCTGGAAATATAAATAGGCAATTTACTGTAGAAATGGCCATGAACATGAAAAAAGGGCTAACCTTTTTGGAGCCCTGATGGCACAGGGCTAAGCATTCGGCTGCTAACCAAAAGGTAGGCAGTTTGAATCCACCAGCCGCTCCTTGGAAACCCTATGGGGCAGTTCTACTCTGTCCAGTAGGGTCACTATGGGTCAGAATTAACTTGATGGCAATGGGTTTTTATTTGTGGTTAAATAAGTAGTGGATGTCAGGAGACCTTGAGGAAACACTCCAAGCCCAAAGGGTGCTGCTTCTCCAGCTCAGTGGATTGGTGCCCTTCAGAACTGTGGAGTCAGTGTTGCCAGATCTTGCCATTTTTCAGGATAAGGCCCAAATTTTGGTTTTTATATAGCATTTCCATATTTTAAAATGTAAGCTGCCTTGTCAAAACTTTTAACACTCCATATATATGTAACTAAATTCTAGACTTGGGTCAACCTTTTTCAACCTTTGATATATATCTATTTATATATTTTCTAAAGTTTATGAAAAGTATGTATGGAAGGGTGAAAATAACATATATGTAGTGTTTAAATAATAATAGTAATAAAAACACTTTGAGAAATAGAACATTAACAAAACCTGTGTGTCCTATTCCAGTCATAGTCGACTTCCTTCCCTTCAAATAACTTCTTTGAATTTTGTGTTAATCCCTCACTTTTCTTTAAGTTTTTAGCACCTACATCTCTAAAGACTATATTGCTTAGTTTTTATTGATTTTGAACTTTGAAAAAGGAATCATATAGCTATGTATTCTTCTGAGACTTTCTGAGATTCATCCACGTTTTAAGATTCAGCAGAGTTTACAAGTGTAGCTGTACAATATTTTCAGGAAGCCCTGGCGGCCCAGTGGTTTTGCTAACAAAAAGGATGGTGATTTGAACCTACCAGGCGCTCCTCAAGAGAAAGGTGTGGCAGTCTGTTTCCATAAAGATTTACAGCCTTGTAAACACTATGAGGCAGATCTGCTCTGTCCTATAGGCTTGCTATGAGTCAGAATCAACTCAATGGCAGTTGGGTTCGATTTTTTTTTTTTAATGTGATTTTCCACTGTATAAATATACCACAAGTTGTTTATTCATACAAAGACCTAAGTCTTCTGACATGAAAACATGAAAAGTGAAAAAACCAGATAGCAAAGCAACAGATATAGAATATTCCACTCTGGTAAAAAGTGGATGTATATGTAGCCACGTGCTGCAGATGTCTGTTCAGGCAACATCCAACCGCAGGTATGTCAGTGGGCCTGGGCGGCCTTCTGGGGATGTCCAAGGCCCAGCTGGGCAGCAAGCCTCCCCTGCTACCCTCTACCCACAGGAACAGGCATCCCTGCTGCTGGGAGGAGTGGGCACGTGATCCTGCTCCCCAGTGCCCAAGGTAGGCTGGTACCCAAAGCAGGTCTCAAAACTGTCCCCTGCTGGCCCAACCTGGCCCAGAGCCTCCCTATTGTGACCTTCATGGGGCTCTGGGCTGTGTGCAGGGCAGGACCAGTGCAGCGCTCACTTGAGGTGTCTACAGCAGGGTTGGGCTAAGCCTTACCGCAGTCCCAGGCTGGTGGACCCAGGTGTTCCCACAATTTCCCAATCACGTAATGTCTTATTTCACAGAATGTATCACGGACATTAAGTGATGCATGACTGTACATGGTTATTTTATACACATACACATAAACACCTCGCATGCCTGTTTTGGAAGACTGTGACGTTACAGCTCCTCTGTCCCTCAATAATATGATTAAACCTAACCTGAAATCCAATCTTTTGGGCTTAAAAGTGTCAGAGCATTTCTCAGAATATCTTGCTCCTTCTTGGGGGTATTTCCTTTGTTTCTCCCTGCCTTTGCATTCCTACCTCCTGATGTGCTATTTCACTCAGGCTCTATATAATGAAATTAGAAATTTTCCTCAGCTCCTACAAACATTCCTTTGTATCCCAACATTTCATGAGCTTGGTAATTTTATTATGGTGACTCAAGAGAGTCATGGGGGAAAGGTCACACTGCAGAGCACACCCCCTGCCTTGTCACTGCCTCACACTTACCCTGTCCTTCACATTCTTCTCTGGTTACTCTGAGGCAGTGGAAAATTCCTTCACCTCATCTCCCGAGAATGGGTCTGCTTGATTTAGGGCCTCTCAGGATTTTGTCTTCTATCTTGAGACCCATCAAGTATTTTATTCCCCCATGTACAATCTTTAAGAGAAATCCTGATGAATAAAAATGTTTACCCTTTTTCACACAACAATATATGTGGTGGGATTACCCCAAACCAAACTCACTGCCATTGAGTCGATTCCAACTCATGGTGATCCCATAGGGTTTCCAAGGCTGTAAGAGCCCTGCGGACGCAGACTGCCGCATCTTTCTTCCACAGAGCTGCTAGTAGCTTTGAACCACTGACCTTTTGTTTAACAGTCAATCGCTTTAACCATTGAGCCACCAGGACGTCTTGGTGGGATTATAGGTGATTTAAATAATCTTCTATGCATTTCTGAAATGGAACAATTTTGACAAGTGTGTTTTGTATTGATAATAAGAAAAAATAACAAATTTACATTTTAAAAAAGGGAATGAAGGTTCTTTGAAGGTAAACCCAGAGTTTGATGGCAGTGGCTGTCAGGCTGTTTTTGAACACCACTCACAGTGAGAAATACATACATAACCAGTAGTAAACCCAACTGAAACAATACTCATTCTGTGTGAGAGTGACTTGTTAAATTGATTTCATAAACCACTAATGGATCTTTACCTGCATTTTGAAAACACTGATCTACTGGTTTCTCCAAATATGTCATTTTGATCTTGAAAATTACAAAAAAGTTAATCAAATATCCCCTGAAATTTTCTTAAAGCAATAGTTTAGCTTAACTAGTAAACAATGTATGCCTTGAGCATTATGCTCTTTTAAGAACTTTTCTATGTGGGGTCAAACTGATAACAACAACTCAAAAGATTCAATAGGAAACTTAGGGGGCAGTGAATTCATGTTAATGGGGAAGGAACAACTCAGAAAAGGAAGGTGAGGCTGATTGCACAACTTGAAGAATGTGATCAGTGTCACCAAATCGTACATGAAGAAACGGTCAAATTAGTGTATGTTCTGCTGTGTATATCCTCAACATAACAACAATAAAATAAATTTCAAAAAAATGAATGAATCAGTTATTTATTTCTCATTATTCATACAAGAAAACAGATTGAATGCATTGCTTATTTTGTTATGGTCTTAAAGAGACCCAACCTCATGAAGAACTCAGTCTAAGTATCCCCCTGTGTTAACAAGGGATATTTTTTGAGATTGTTCTGATTTTGCCTGTGTGAAGTCATAAGCTCAAGTGTCATTTAAGTGTTTTTAATTTATAAGAGAAATTTTTGTGTTAGGAAGAACTCTTTGTGGTTACCTGGGACTTAAATTAGTATTCGATTTATTAAAGTTGTAAATTTAAAAACTTTTCTTAAACTTTTAAGTTTAACCTTCAAATCTATATTCTATTTATAAACTGAATAATTGTTCTACAAAAAAAATGTTTTCTTTGTTCTTTGATTACAGATTCAATTCCTAGAACACTTAACCCCATTAAAAGTTTAGCAAATTGAATTCCCTTAGGCATTAAAAAATACCTATAACACTTTAGTATCCTGATTTTCTCAAATACTTCAAATACCTTTCTTTCTAAGCCCTAAACAACTATTATATATCTAATAAAGCAATTTATAATCCCTGTAAATCAGGTTCTCAACTTTCAAATGCTTTTTATAAATAAATCAAAGCATTTTATTTTTGGATTCAAATATCAAATCAACTATCAGTTATAAATTTCAGATTGAGATGGCTCAGATTATATATCAGATTGTTTCAAATATTTTAAATAATAAATGCTCCCAGGTTATCCTGATGATTAAAAAACCCAGTGCACATAAAACTATGGGTAATATATCATAATTGCCTTAGTTATTTTCATACCTTCACAGGATTGGACATTTACTTACCCAACTGAGGACAAGGTCTACCATTTCAGATGTGCAAAGGTTATTGGGTTTAAGGTTTCTTACCAGATCACAGATAAGCAGACTGAGCTGAGGGAGGCGTTCTCTGCTCTATCAGCAGGGACCCGCAGCCCTAAGTCTTCCAACTGGCATTTGGTTTTGCAATCAGGTGCATATGTATGGCCTGAGTTTCCTTCAAAATTTTCATTGTAAACTCTTTCAATATTTTAACCTCTTCTTGGAAAACTGTAAGCATATACAAAAGTGGTATCAGAATAGCGTAATAATATCCAACATATTCATCAACTAGATTTGACAATTGTAAATTCATGACCACTCTTTCATTTAAATTCCCACCCATTCCCTTCTACCCTGTTTATTATTTAGAAGCATATTCCAGACATCATGCCATTTCACAATCTACTTGAGTCATAATCTACATTCATATGTCTCTAAAAAACCCGTAGAAGATAAGAAATGTAAAAAAAACTACAGTATCATCAGCTTGCCTACAAATTAATGATCTCTTAATGTCATCAAATATGGAAGCCGTGTTCAAATGTCACATTGTCATCTATGTATGTATCTATATCTATGTATGTATCTGCCCACCTACTTCTCTCTCTGTCTCTGTATCTATCTACCTGGGTGGTGAAAACGGTTAAGCACTTGACCACCAGCCACAAGATTGGCAGTTTGAACCACCCAGAGGCATCCTGGAAGACAGGGCTGCTGATCGCGTTCTGGAAGGTCACAGCCTTGAAAGCCCTATAGAGCAGTTAGTTCTACTCTGCACACATGGGGTCACCACGAGTCGGAGTCAACATGGAGCAACTAAAGGCAACAACACACACACACACACACACACGTTTAGTTTGTTTGAATCTGTATCCAACTAAGGTTTACTGGAATTGGTTCATATTATTTTGAGTCTCTTTTAACCTATAAGCTTTCTTCTCCATTTTTTTCTCTCTTGACATTCATTTGTTCCGTAGAGTTTCCCAGTTTGGACTTTGCTGAATTCATTCCCATGATGTTATTTAATATGTTCCCGTATCCTCTGTTTTCCCTATAAATTAACTTTTTGATATAGAGGTATATTCAACTGTGATATTATTATGTTTTTTGCAGAAGAGGGTGTGTGAAATTATTTCCTTAGGTAATGGAGTATCCCTTCAGGAGGCATACAATGTCTGGTTGTCTCTTTTGCCTTTTAAAAAATCACTTGACTTTGGTAAATTGAGTTGGGCACCCCCTATCCCAACTGGCCTGGAGGTGCAGTGGTTAAGAGCTCAGCTGCTAACCAAAAGGTCAGCGGTTTGAATCCACCAGCTGCTCCTTGGAAACCCTATGGGGCAGTTCTACTCTGTCCTATAGGGTCTCTGTGAGTTGGAATTGGCTCAATGGCAACAGGTTGGTTTGTTTTTTTAATCCAGATTGCAGCTGGTTTCTTGGCCAGTCGATTGGAGTTTTTTGAGTTCAGCTCTCCTCTTTCCAGTTTGTAACATTCTTTTTTGTGAGAGTAGCGTTGGTTGAAGGTGCCGTGGTGGTGCAATGGTTAAACACTAAGCTGCTAAGCAAAGGTTGGTGGTTCGAACTCACCCAGTGGCTTTACAGGAGAAAGACCTGGTGATCTGCTTCCATAAAGATTACAGCCAAGAAAACCCTGTGGGGGCAGTTCTACTGTGTCACATGGGGTCACTATGAGACAGAATCAATTCGATGTGACCCAACAACAACAGCAGCAGCATAATTTGAATTCCTCAGCCTCTCTTTTGTCATTTACTTTGTTGTGTGTCTCACGGGCCACAATTTTATAGTCGTTATATTAACGGAAAGCTGCCAAGTAAGCTGAGCTTCATTCCCTGTCAGTAGAGACGGACTAGACACGTGGTTCATCTGACCCCGAGTAGTGATTTTACAGGTCGCGTATCTGAAGCAGGTGGAGCAAACCCTCTGGAACACAGGTAAATTTTAATCTTACCTGTAGAAAAAGTGGAATCACTTCTAGGAAAACCTAGCCCTCCAAAGTATCGCTCCTTGGCTTAAAACTCCAAAAAAAGGATTTCTTCATTTCTTTGACAGGCTTGGGTCTCCTTTAAGATAATATTAATTTACTAGTACTTTATTATATCTCAATGTGCATACCTAAAAAAAAATTTTTTTCTGAGATCTGAATTTGAAAGGAGAAATTATGGATTTCTGGTCCTCATGGAGGAAGCCTAATAGGGGAAGTCTCGTATGTGCTTATGGCATATACTCAGGAGTCACATGCGTGTAGATGAAGTCAACTCTAAAAAAAAAAAAAAGTCAACTCTAGGGCAGGCCAAAATAGAAAGAAAGAGGGAGTCAATTATATATGATACTTTGAATTTACCTGGATCCTGATTGAAAATCTTGCATTATTTTTGAACCCACCCTATCTTGAATAATCATTTTCTTGGACTATCAGCTTTTTTTTTTTTTTTATCAGCAAAGTGCTCTAATCCATTAGCAGTTATAAAAAAAATCCACCTGTCACAGGCAAATTTATATCTCTATTATTGTGGAAAAACTGCTAAATGCCAAATGAAATTCTTCAACGCTCATTTTGGTTGGCAACCCATAGAGTAACAATAGCTGAGAGGCGTAATTCGGAGATCAGTAACAGACTATATACAGCCTTCATAATCGTGGTCATTGCAATTGAATTCAAAAATGTAATTATTGAAAGTAATTTTTTTCTGCTTATATGACAGAACCTATTTCTACAGAACAAATAGCTATCAACGTAAATACTTCCATGGCCGTTATTTGTGAAGGAAACTATCGTTAAAAGCAGTTCTTTTTTTTAGCATACAGATGTGTAAAACCCAGTTTATTAGAGTTTGTGATGGATTTGGTAATAAAATACATCACCAGGGTTTTTATGTCTCCGTTACGATCCTTGCAGGCAAATTTGCAGGAAGCAAGTATATTAGTTACTGTTTTACGGGCCATTTAAATTATTTCTGTTGAAGGCAACTTCAGTAACAAAAAGATTTGACCCGTGCCTCCTTACACATCTTTTAGCATGAGTCCTTTTTAAAAAAAATTGGTAGAGATGAATCTAAAATTAACACCACAGGCACACTGGCCGCACAAGCTTGATGGGAAGTCCACTGAAAAAGAAATGCAAGCTTTGAAAGCTGGAAATGGGCAAGAGAGAGTGATTGGCATAAAACGATAGCAGGTGGTTCTCAAATTTTTAAACAAAAAATACAATTTCTTATTAATAAAAGCTACCGTCCTATACCTTCTCCAATCTATAAATCCTTTCCCCTTCATTTCTCCATAATTTTCTTCTAATCTCTTTCCTCCTTTCTTCTCTCCCTCTTTTCCTTTCTCCCGTCTCTTCTTGATTATATACACGCTGCATTCAATAAAATACACTGAGTTTCTTTTGTGTGTCAGGTACTGAGGCAGACAGCCATACGCAGTACCAGCACTTCTGGAGGGTATTGTCCAGAGGTGGTAATCGTCATGCAAGCCAGCTATCAGGTAAGTGGTGAGAGTGTACAGTGATAAGAGCTGTGATGGAGTAATTACAGGGAGCTACGGAGTTCCTGAATGGAGCGAATGTTTAACACACTCAGCTGCTAACCAAAAGTTCGGAGGTTCTAGTCCACCCAGAGGCACCTCAGAAGAAAGGCCTGATGATCTACTTCTGAAAAATCAGCCACTGAAAACCTTATGGAGCCCAGTTCTACTCTGACACACACAGGATTGCCATGAGTTGGAATTGGCTCAACAGCAACTGGTTTTGATGGCTATATTCAGAAGGGACACCTAATCTGATTTTTATTATTTAAGAGGAACTTCCTGGAGGAATTGAGCTCTAGGCTTGTTGACACCTAAAAGACAAAAGCAAAGGAGCAGGGGAAAGTGTTCCCTGCAGAGGGAAGAGCAGGGCAGAGTTCTAGAGGCAAAGTTCTAACAAAAAAGCATATAATCATCTCAATAGACACAGAAAAAGCATTTGATATAATCCAAGGCCCTTTCATGATAAAAACATTCAACAAACTAGGAATAAAAGAGAACTTCCTTAATCCGATAACAAGCATCCATGAAAAACCCACAGCTAACACCATACTTAATGGTGAAAATGAATGCTTGCCCCCTAAGATCAGGAACAAGACAAGGATGTCCATTCTTACCACTTCTACTCAACATTGTACTGGAGGTTCTGGACAGGGAAATTAGTTAAGAAAAGAAAAGAAAAGACATCCATATGGGAAAGAAAGAAATAAAACTGTCTCTATTTGCAGATGACTTGATCTTATATATAGAAAATCCAAAGGGATACACAAAAAGAACTATTACAACTAATAAATGAGTTCAGTAAGATTGCAAGATAGAAGATAAATATACAGGTATCAATTATATTTTTATACACTTGTAATGAACAATCTAAAATAAAATTAAGAAAAAATTCCGTTTATAATAGCATCAAAAAGAAAAAATATGAACCACGAAACTATTGCCGAGTTAATCTTTAAATCTTAAACTAAAAATTCCCTGAAGTTGAAGTCTCCTTAAAATCAAACAGTAATTTAGCTTAACTAGTAAAAAATCAGTATACTCTTTTAAGAACTATCAATGTGGGATAAAATTGACAATAGCAACTTGAAAGATTAGTCGGAAACTTAGGGGGCAGTGAATTTATGCTAATGGTTGAGGAACACCTCAGAAAAGGGGGGTGAGAATGGTTGCAAAATTTGAAGAATGTGATCAGTGTCACTGAACTGTAGAAACTGTTGAATTGCTGTATGTTTTGCTGTGTATATTCTCAACAACAACAACAAAATAAATAAAATTTGAAAAGAATAAAATATTTAGGAATATATTTAACAAAAGCAGTACAAAACTTATATTCTGAAAATCAAAAAAAGATTATTGAAAAAATTTGTAGAAGATCTAAATAAATGGAAAAACATCCCATGCTCATGGATTAGAAGACCGTGTTAAAATGGCAAGAGAGCCCAGACTGACCTACATATTCAACACAATCCCTATCAGAAGCCCAACTGACTTCTCTGTAGAAATTGACAAACTCATTCTAAATACTCATGCTCTTACAAGTGGAAAAAAAGAACAAATTTCAAAACTCACACTTTCTGATTTCAAAATTTACTGCAAAGCAATGGTAATCAAGACAGTACGGAACTAGGACAAACATAGACATATAGATCAGTGGGATAGAACTGAGAATCCAGAAATAAACCCACATATTTATGGTAAGCTGATTTTTGGCAAGGGTGCCAAAATCATTTAGTGGAGAGAGAATGATCTTTTCAACAAACAGTGCTAGGAAAACTATATAGCTACATGCAAAAAAATGACGTTGGACCCTTACTTCTCACCATATAAAAAATTTAACTCAAAATGGATCAAAGACCTAAATGTAGGAGCTCCAACTATATGACTCAGAAGAAACATAAGGGGTAAACCTTCATGACCTTGGGCGAGATATGGCCTTAGATATGACACCAAAATCATATGCAACAACAACAGCAAGAATACTAAATTGAACTTGATCAAATTAAAAACTTTCGTGCTTCAAAGGGCACCATCAGGCAAATAAAAAGAAAATATTTGCAAATCATTTATTTGATAAGACACGTGGGTGACTTTTACAAGACATTCAAAGAAAAAAATGTAACAAAGTAAACTAGATTAATACAACACAATGAAGGAAAGGAGAAAGAACAGAAATGAAGATAAGGTATAGTGAGGGGAAAAACAATATAATTTGGTAGAAACAAGCACATATATAATAGTAATCACAATAAATGTGGACACGTTAACTGGCCTTGTGAGAACAGGGAGCTCATCTTTCCTGTTCATCCCTAAATCCTTGCCATTAAACCTTACACGTGGCAGAAAATTATTGAACGAATAAAAGACGTGTCCCTCAGATTGGATTTAAAAAAATCCAGCTATATGCTTTTAAAGAGACTCACTTAAAACAATCCCTGAGAGAAAGATTCATCCAGAAGACTAATGGACCACATCTACCATGGCCTCCACCAGACTGAGTCCGGTACAGCTAGATGGTGCCTGGCTACCACCACTGACTACTCTGACAGGGTTCACGATAGAGGGTCGTGGACAGAGCTGGACAAAACGTAGACCAAAATTCTAACTCACAAAAAAAGACCAGATTTACTGGCCTGACAGAAACTGGAGAAACTCTGAGGGTACGGCCCCTGGACACCCTTTTAGCTCAGTAATAAAGCTACCCCCGAGGTTCACCCTTCAGCCAAAGATCAGACAGGCCCATAAAACAAAATGAGACTAAAGGGGCACACCAGCCCAGGGGCAAGAACTTGAAGGGAGGAAGGGACAGGAAAGCTGGTAATAGGGAATCCAAGGTTGAGAAGGGAGAGAGTTGACATGGGGTCGTTATCCAATGTCATAAAACAATATGTGTACTAACTGTTTAATGAGAAACTAGTTTGTTCTGTAAACCTTTATCTAAAGTAAAACAATAATAAAAAAAGATCCCTGAGAGGCTGAAAATTGAGGGATGGAAAAGATATACCAAGCAATTACTAACAGGAAATATCTAATGTAGCATTATTAGAATTAGAAATAACCGAGGGCAAAAGCATTACAAGGGACAGGCTGGCATTTCATATTGTTAAAAGGAACAATCTACTAAAAAGTCATGTCAGACCTTAACTTGTATGTGCCTTAAACATAGCCTTAAATGAAAACCAAACAGAACGAAACAAAACAAAACAAAACAGAAAAGATGGAAATATAGGGGAAAATCACAAACCATAGTGGGAGACAAAAATGAGACAACGCTGGATGTACTTTGGAGAGCAGTGTGCTGGAGCGAACACAGAAGGGTGTTCCGACCACTGGAAAATTTATCCATAAATTAGGGAAGAGATAATAGTGATTTTACTACAGGTAGTGTAAGTGGGGTTGAAGTGAAAGGGTGAGGTTGAGAAATAAGTAGAAGATAGAAACAAAAGGACTATCTAGTGTTCTATAGAAACAATTCAGTGATTGACTAGATGTGAATGGAAAGGGAAAGAGACACCATTTTTTAGATTTATTGTGCTTTAGGTGAAAGTTTACAAATCAAGTTAATCTCTCATACAAAAACTCATACACATTGCTATGTACTCCTAGCTGCTCTCCCCCTAATGAGACAGGACACTTGTCCTCCCCACCCTGTATTCCCTCCTGTCCCCCTCTGCCTTCTCATCTCACCTCCAGGCAGGAGCTGCCCTCATAGTCTTATGTGCCTACTTGAGCCAGGAAGCTCACTCCTCACCAGTATCATTTTCTATCTTATATTCCAGTCCAATCCCTGCCTGAAGAGTTGGCTTTAGGAATGGTTCCAGTCTTGGGCTAACAGAAGTTCTGGGGACCATGACCTCTAGGGTCCCTCTAGTCTTAGTCAGTCTAGTCTCAGTCAGTCTTGCCTTTTTATGAAACTTTGAGGTCACATTCCACTGTTCTGCTGTTCTCCTGCTCCCTCAGGGATTCTCTGTTGTGTTTCCTGTCAGGGCAGTCATCAGTTGTAGCCGGGCACCATCTGGTTCTTCCAGGCTCAGGCTGATGTAGTCTCTGGTTTATGTGGCCCTTTCTGTCTCTTGGGCTCATATTTACTTTATGTCTTTGGTGTTCTTCATTCTCCTTTGCTCCAGGTAGTTTGAGACCATTTAATTCATCTTAGATGGCTGCTTGCTAGTGATTAAGATGCCAGATACCACTCCCTAAGGTGGGATGCAGAATGTTTTCTCAATGCATTTTGTTATGCCAGTTGGCTGAGGTAAGAGACACCATTTTTGATGCTTTGTTTCAGTCTTGGACAACTGGTGTGGAACCCTTTACTGAGACAGGATGCCCAGGAGAAGGAGATAGACTGAGGGATGGGGCAAGAGGGCGAGTTTACTTTGACTAAGTTCGAGAGGTCTGTGAAAAACCTAAGGGACCACCATCTCTTTCAAGTGTTTCACCCTCTCTTCTTCTACCATTAAACACACGTTTGGTTAACTTTCTATGCACACTTTACACCAAGAAACAAAGTTGTATTCATTTCAGGAGTGTTATTGTTATCATCACAGCATAGAGTTTAGAGGTGGATCCTGGTGTTACTCAAATATGTGTTTGTCTCCAACAGGATTTATTTCCCTAAACTCAAAGAAGGCAAATGCAGTTGAACAGATTGTGTTTCCAATGGACACAGAATCCCAGATGTGAAACACTGACAAGAAGCTTGCATAGGCACAAGGCCAAGTTCATTTCATTCTCATTCAATATAATGCACCCCTTCTAGAGAGTCACCGATGGTGGAAATAAGAAGATTCACAGCTGTCGCTGCGACCTGCCAACTGTTCATTTATGCTCTGTTGTCCTTCCTGCAGATAAAATGTTTCTGTAAAAACAACATAATGGGTTTCTAAGTTTGGTTTGTTTATATTTAGGAACGAGTTGTAATGTTAACAGAGCATAATCAGGACACAGCACTTAATGTAGGATGGTGGCTTATCAATCATGTTTTGATATTATCCATCTGGTAACCATTTTTTTCTTGGTAAGATATTTCCCCTAAATAAGCGCAATTATCATGCGTAAAGCATGGGTCCTGGATTCAGGTAGACTAGATGTAACCCTGGCCACCTGTATGATCCCAGGCAGATAATTTAAGTACCTTGAACTTCTGTTTTTTCCCCTTTCACTAAAAGGGGAATAAAAGCACCTAATTTTCGGAGACGTAAAGATAAAATGAGATATATGTACATGTCCTTATCGCAGTACCTAACATACGCTGTTGCTAGTTGCCATACAGTTGGCCAAAACTCACCGCGACCCCGTGTAGAACAGAACAACACATTGCTCAGTCTCGCACCGTCTTCACTGTCATTGGCAAGTCTGAGTCCATTGTTTGTGGCCATTGTGTATTTCCAGTGTCTGCCAACCTAGGGGCTCAGGTTTATCTCGCAGCACTATATCAGACAACGTTCTGTTGTGATCCATAAGGCTTTCACTAGCTGATTTTCAGAAGTAGATTACCAGGTCTTTCTTTCTAGTCTCTCTTGGTCTAGAAGCACTACTGAAACTTGTCCAGCTGGTATTTGAGATATCAGTGGCATAGTTTCCAGCACCATAGCAACCTGCAAGCTACCACAGTATGACAAACTGACAGACGGGCGATGTATCTAACATATAGTAGGCATTGAACAAATATTAATTTCTATCCCCTGGTAAACTGTTTTGTGATTAAATACCATATTTCCTCAGGCCACCCTAGGCTGGAGGTAAAAAGAGGACCGCGAGAACACTGTAAATGTCCCCACCATGTTATGCGGGGTCTTGCAAATTCAAAGAAAATCCTTCAAAGAAATCCTCCCAGTCCTCAGGACTGTCTCACACATGTTTATGAGCACAGCTGTCTTGGCCCCCGCATGGAGTTTGCTCTGTTCTTTTCTGCTTTAGCCGTGCATGGCCATTTGCTTCGGGGACTGACAGTCCCTGTGAAGTAGCTATAAAAGTGTCAAGAGCCTCCTGGTGACCTTGGGGAGATATTGGGACATACTCTCCTACCACTGCCAGCAGCCACTTCCTGTCGTTGCAGCTCCAGGTATTGTGCAGTACCATCACCACCCCCTTGCCAAAGTCACTAATACTGCTTGCATAGAGCACTAAGCTACTTCTGCCCTGATGTGGAGAGAATGTCTTTTTTGCCTTCATATTAAACTCTATTCTTTTCATTTATATTTTTAGCCCTTTTCTCCATGATTTCATGGGGCCTGGGCCAGGGGAAAATTTGACTAACTTGTATCGAGCTGAAAATATGCCCTCCTTTCTAACACTGAAGCTTTATTATTAGGCCAGGTTTTTTTTTTTTTTATGTGAGTGCCTGCCTTCTTTGAGGATAAGTTCTTTTCCAAGAGTTATTTTCAATCTCTTATGCAAGTCAGTCTTCCTCCTCCCGCTGCCTTTAGGGCCACTTCACAGTCTTCCAGGTACTCTAAGGTGAATACTCCCTAGGCTCCAGTTGAGAATCCTGTTACAGTTTTACCTGCAGGTAGGAAGGTTTTAGGCTTTCCACCTAACAAGGAGGAGGGAAATTGGAAGGAAGAAGAAAGAGCGTTACAATATGACTGTATTAAGTTCAGATGTGAGCGGGTGGGGGCCTGAATTTGGGTGGTGGCCTTGGAAAGAAAGAGGCAGATGCAAGAAACTTGATGAAAGAAGAATGGAAAGAAGTGCTCAATAGCAGATGAGTAGAAAGAGGCCCCGGGGGTTGTTACAGGTGATTCTGAGTTTTCAGGGAACCTGTGCCCCCAGGGTTGTTTAGTCTGCTCAGTAAAAGGGGATATTCGAGATCGTTAATGGATCAAAATCCTACTAGCCCCCTAAAAAACCACAAAAAACCTCCTTAAATCCCTCAGTGTCTACACTGGGGGCCCTCCTTCATTTGCTGTTCTTTAAGCACCAGGTTCGTGGGTGGTATGGTTTCCTGTAACTTGTCTGCTTCACCTCATGAGTGCTATTGACATAGAGTACTGTGTCAGACTGCCAGGGTGATCTGTCAGTTTTGGCGGTATTGCCTAATCCCAGCAAGAGACAGAAGGAAGACCCCTGGGATGCCTTTGGGACTGAAGATAGACATAGTACTCAGCGTTCAAACTCACTTTGAATGAGCATTCTTCACTTGCCCGTGGTCTGGAACAATATATGGAGAAATGGGAGCCAAAAAGCTGATAGAATTTTCCCCAGTCTCTTCATAGTCTATATTTAGACTCTAAACCCAAACCAAACCAAACCCGTTGCCACTGAGTTGATTCCGAATAGTAGTGATCCTATAGGACAGAGTAGGACTGCCCCACAGGGTTTCTGGGGAGTGACTGGTGGCTTCAAACTGCTGAACTTTTGGTTAGCAGCCATGTTCTTAACCACTGCATTTAGAATCTAGCTTATTAAAATATTTTAAGGGGACAGTTTGGCACATTTCCAAAATATTTATTTGAACATGTAAGCAAATGAACAAGAGCAGAGACAGCTTTGGGAAATGCTGTGACTGGCCTCCAGCACTCCTTTGACTGGCCCTTTCTTATTCTGCATCACTGTCCTCACACTGGCCCCTGGCTTCTTGGAGCCCTTCACAGAGAAATTCACCAGGACTGGCCTTCAAATTCCCTTTGGCTAAGCGTTTCCTTTCCCAGATCCAATATCAGATAGTCATGTCCCTGGAGGGCTGAAGATAATAGCTGGTTTGGTAGTGACAACAACCACAACGATAATGACAAACAACAGTAATGCTGTTGTTGTTAGGTGCCATCAAGTCAGTTCCGACTCATAGTGACCCCGTGTACAACAGAACGGAACACTGCTGGTCCTGTGCCATTCTCACAGTCGTTGTTACGCTTGAGCCCATTGTTGCAGTCACTGTGTCAATCCATCTCGTTGAGGGTCTTCCTCTTTTCTGCTGACCCTCCACTTTGCCAAATATGATGTCCTTCTCCAGGGACTGATCCCTCCTGATAACATGTCCAAAGTATGTGAGCCGTAGTCTCGCCATCCTTGCATCTAAGGAGTATTCTTGTACTTCTTCTGAGACACTACAGCTTGAATCAGGTACACCTTAGTCTACAAGGTGACATCTTTGCTTTTCAACACTTTAAACAGGTCCTTTGCAGCAGATTTGTCCAATGCAATGTGTTTTTTGATTTCTTGACTGCTGCTGCCATGGGTGTTGATCGTGGATCCAAGTAAAATGAAATCCTTGACAACTTCAATTGTTTTGTACATTTATCATGATGTTTCTTATTGGTCCAGCTGTGAGGATTTTTGTTTTCTTTATTTTGAGGCATAATCCTTACTGAAGGCTGTGGTCTTTGATATTCATCAGTAAGTGCTTCAAGTCCTCTTCACTTTCAGCAAGCAAGTTCGTGTCATCTGCATAACACAGGTTTTTAACGAGCCTACCTCCAATCTTGATGCCCCATTCTTCTTCATAGAGTCCAGCTTCTTGAATTATTTGCTCAGCATACAGATCGAAACAGACATGGTGAAAGGATACAACCCTGACTCATACCTTTCCTGACTTCAAACCACTCAGTATTCTCTTGTTCTGTTCAAATTCCTCATGAGTACAATTAAGTGCTCTGCCATTCCCACTCTTCAAAATGTTATCCATAATTTGTTATGATCCACACAGTTGAATGCCTTTGAATAGTAAATGAAATGCAGGTAAACACCCTTCTGGTATTCTCTGCTTTCAGCCAGGATCCATCTGATATCAGCAATGATATCGCTAGTTTCGCATCCTCTTCTGAATCCGGCTTGAATTTCTGTCAGTTCCCTGTTGATATATTGCTGCAGCCACTTTCATACGATCTTCAGCAAAATTTTACTTGTCTGTGATATTAATGATATTGCTCGATTATTTCCAAATTCGGTTGGATCACCTTTCTTGAGAATAGGCATAAACATATATCTCTTCCAGTTGGTTGGCCAGGTAGCTGTCATCCAAATTTCTTGGCACAGATGAATGTGTTCTTCCAGTGCTGCACTGGTTTGTTGAAACATGTTAATTGGTATTCCGTCAATTCCCGGAGCCTTGGTATTTGCAAAGAAGTCGTTGGTCTTGCAAAATTCTATTATGGGATCTCTGGCATTGTTTCTATCACCAAGGCCATATTTTCCAACTACCAATCCTTCTTCTTGGTCTCCAACTTTTGCATTCCAATCACCACTAATTATCAGTGCACCCTGATTGCATGTTTGATCAACTTCAGACTGCAGAAATTGGTAAGAATCTTCAGTTTCTTCATCTTTGGCCTTAGTGGTTGGTACATAAATTTGAATAATAGTCATATTAACTGGTCTTCCTTGTAGATGTATGGATATTTTCATATCACTGACAGAGTTGTGTGTCAGGATGGATCTCGAAATGTTTTTATTGACAATGAATATGATGCCATTCCTCTTCAAGTTGTCATTCCCAGCATAGTAGACCATGTGATTTTCCAATTCAACATGGCAAGTACCAGTCCATTTCAGCTCACTAATGCCTAGGATATTGATATTTATGTGGTCCATTACGTTTTTGGTGACTTCCATTTTTCTTATATTCATAGTTTGTACATTCCCTATTCCGATTATTAATGGATGTTTGCAGTTGTTTCATCTCATTTTGAGTCATGCTACATCAGTACATGAAGGTCCTGAAACCTTGAGTCTATCCATGTCATTAAGATCAACTCTACTTTGAGGAGGCACCTCTTCCCCAGTAGTATTTTGAGTGCCTTCCAACCTGGGGAACTCATCTTCTAGCACTATATCAGACAGTGTTCCACTGCTATTCCTAAGGTTTTCACTGGCTAATTCTTTCCAGAAGTAGACTGCTAGGTACTTCTTCCTACTCTGTCTCGGTCTGGGAGCTCAGCTGAAACTTGTCCACCAGGGTGACCCTGCAGGTATTTGAATTCCAGTGGCATAGCTTCCAGTATCACAGGAACACAGAAACTTCCACGATACGACAAACTGACAGATGCATTGGGGAAACAATAATAGCTATGGTTTATGGAATTTCTGGCATTGTACTTTTCATGTTTGTTACTTTATTAGTTGCCATCAAGTTGACTCTGACTCATAGAGACTTTATGTACAACAGAACAAAACATTTTCCAGTCCTGTGTCATCGTCACAATTGTTAGCACGTTAGAGTCCATTGTTGTGGCTATTGTGTGTTGCCTTCCAACGTAGGGAGCTCATCTTGCAGCACTGTATCAGACGATATTCTATTGTGATCCATAGGGTTCTCACTGGCTAATTTTTGGAAGCAGATCACCAGACCTTTCTTCCTAGCCTGTCTTAGTCTGAAAGCTCTGCTGAAACTTGTCCACCATGGATGACCCTGTTGGTATTTGAAACACTGATGGTATAGCTTCCAGCATTATAACAATACACAGGCTACCACAATATGACAAGCTGACAGATGGGTGCTGGAATTTTTAATCCATACAGCAACCATAGGAGACAAGTATTATCGTCCCTGTTTACAAATGAGGAGACTGAAACCCAAGAGTACAAGTAAATAGCCAAAAGTCTTGCAGCTTGTAAGTGCCAGATAAGAATAGGAGACTTTCTTGTAATGTATATGTATGTTAACAATGCTTCCAGTCCTTTAATTCAAAGGAATGATTTCTGATGGAGATTTCAGGAACCAAGGCAAGCTCGCAGAGGCTCTATCTTTGATGAAGGCTTTATTTCAGTGGGACCTCATTCTCTTTAACTTGCTTTTCAATGAAGTAAGTTCTTTGCAAAGGTCTGTTTAAAGTAAATGTAATTTTTAATTTTAGAGTACTGGCATTTTCAACTGTATCTTTGGAGCCCTGGAGGCACAGTGGTTAAGTGATATGGCTGCTAACCAAAAGATTGGCAGTTCATATATATTTGTCTGTTGTTGTCATTAGGTGCTGTGGGGTTGGTTTTGACTCATAGCAACCCCATGTACAACAGAAAAAAACACTGCCCTGTCCTGCGCCATCCTCGCAATATTTGTGGTTAAAGAAATTTCAGGCTAAAGAACCTTGGTGAAGGAATGGCTGCCAGAGCAAGGATCTGGATAGGATGAGTGCACCGTCTCTCCTGTTTTCCCCCAAGCAGACAGGCTTCACGAGAAAAGACTGGAAGACAGCCGTTCCTTTTACTGATTTTTTCCCCGTTTGGTAGATTTTGGCAGCTTTGCTCTGTCAGATGATACTTGAGCCCTGTTTTTCACTCCGTGTGACAGGCAAAGAATGAGAGTTAAAGGAAGTAGAGCTGTCCATTGCTCTGGGTTTGTTGATCTGGGCATGGTCTTTACCACCTAGAGCTCTCAAGGGGTGGAGGAAAATTTCCTGCCACAGTTCTGATAAGGGTTTGGAGAATGAGTCAAAATTTACGAAGCACTTTAATTGACTAGTCCAGTGGGAACGTTCTTAAAAACACAAAATATTATTAAAACTGAGTGCAGATTACGTGGAGTAGCCTTGATTTGAAATAGTCTCTTAAAAATGGAATTATCTTTCTTTTTGCTGTTATTATAAAAATACTTAACTGCAATGCAGGATGAGCTCTTCGTTCCATTTCCCCCTACTGCCATTACACAGGGGTAGCAGAGAATAGTGCCAAAGTGGCAGTGGTACCCATACGATGGCTTGTCTGGGGTACCACCAAAAGCTTGCAGTATGATGCTGCCCGTCTTACTGCTGGTGCATCAGGAAGTTTGCTCTTGTATGCTTGTCTAGCCAAGCCCCACTGCCTCAAACCATTGGGCTGGACTATAAGTTTTACGCTTGTAGATTCCCATCTTTTTGGACCATGCAAAAGAGCAATCCCACACCTTTGTTGTTGGAATTTTCTTAAGGTTCATTGGGTTCATTGAGACCTGAGGACCCCTTCATACAAGGGACTATCAAGAGCAAGTCCACTATCTTAGTTTCTTAGTGCTGCTATAACAGAAATACCACAAGTGGGTGGCTTTAATGAATAGAAATGTATTTTCTCACAGTTTAAGAGGCTAGAAGTCTGAAATGAGGGCACCAGCTCTAGGGGAAAGCTCTGTCTCTATTGGCCCTGGGGGAAAATCCTTGTCTCAGCTTTTCCAGCTGGTTATCTTGAAGTTCCTGGGCTTGTAGACTGGTCTGCCTGTGTCGTCTTCAGATAGTGTCAGTCTACCTTCTGTGTCTGGTTTCTTTTGTGCCTAATTTCCTGTTTTATATCTCAAAAGTAATTGGTTTAAAATGCACCAAACTCTATATGGCCTCATTAACATAACAAAGAAAACCCTATTCCCAAATAGGATTATATCTACAGGCATAGAGGTTAGGCTTTACAACACATATTTTGGGGGGACACAAATTCAATTCATAACATCCACCATGATTATACCCTTGTGCTCTGTGGTCACTGTTCTCTGCTCGTCACTCATTTCAGTAATTGTCTGTGCTCCTTTCCCTTGGCCCTACAAAACAAGCTGGCTTACAGCCTGATCATCCTACAGTGAAGTCTATTGTCAAGTCTTTCCTATTTCACAGAGCTTCCATTCAGTTTGTTAGTGTCTTAAATAAGTCCCTCTTAAATATGAATAGACAGCCAAATATACTCAGAAATTTGAGGAAAACCTTGAAGGTCAAGTGAACTCAGAGGAAGCAAGGACAATGTAGGAGACCAAGAGAATGTTTAAAAAAAAAAAAGACCAAACTAAGATTCTCAGATAGATCAGAGAAAATAATAAATCCATAAAAGAAAAAAAGAGCAGGATATTATAAAAATGAACACTAAGAGAATAAAAAAGAGCTCTACATATAAAAATTAGAACCCAAACCAAAACCAAACTCAGTGCCGTGGAGTCAATTCCAACTCACAGTGACCATATATGACAGAGTAGAACTGCCCCACAGAGTTTCCAAGGAGCACCTGGCAGATTTGAACTGCCGACCCTTTGGTTAGCAGCTTTAGCACTTAACCACTACGCCACCAGGGCTTCCCAAATTAGGACAGCAGGAAAATTAAGCCAAAGTGTTGACAGAAAAGTTGAATAAATTATCCAGAAAATATAACAACCACTATGAAAAAGCCAAAACAAATTAACAAAAACAAGATGGAAAGCATGAGGCAAAGAAGCAATTCAGATAATCCAAGAGGCCCAATGTCATATAAAGAGAAAATAGAAAAATGAAAGGAAGAAAATTATAAAAGAAATAATATAAGAAAATAAGATTAAAGTTTCAACTGCCTAGTACAACAAGTAGAAAAACACACACACACACACACACACACCAAATCATATCACTGTGAAACTTCAGAACACTGAGAATAAACAGCAGATGTTAAAATCTAGGGAAAGTGAGAAAAAAAAAAAAGAAAGTAGTTCACACTTATAAAAATTAGAAATCAGAATGGTGTTGGATTTCTCAAAAAGAGAAAATGTATGTGAGTAATTGTAGATGAATAATTGTAAACTCATTTTTCTAATGCAATTTGTTTCTATGACCACATCTGAGGAAAATTCAAGGAACTTTTCTACTTAAAGTAAGAATGCTTAGTTCTGTGTCTAATGCAAATTAGTAAAAAGTGTAACACTTTGTAGGATGTGGTGCATTCTACAACAGCGTTCAGTGAAAGTTAAAGGGAAATAAGAAAATGGACTAAGCGTGATAATGTGTTAACAGGATTTGCTGCCACCAAAAAATAGTGCCTCTGTACTGCTGAAATGACATTTGGATAACAGGATTCTGTGCTACGTCACAGGCCTAAAAGGGATGTTTTGAGAAGGCAATGAATAGGTAAGTAAATCAAGATGTTGAAGGCTTTCATATGGGACAGAAAATAAACAGATTAGATGTGGACCAGAGACCAATGATTGGAAGCTTCAGGGAGAACTATTTGGTTCGATAGAAGTTAAATTAGAGTGTTATTCGTTTCTTATTGCTGCTATAATGAATAACCAAATCCAGTAGCTGAAAACAACACAAGTTTATTATCTTAACTTCTGAAGGCCAGAAGTCTGAGGTGTGTCTTACTGAACTAAAATCAAGACATTGGCAGGGCTGCATTCCTTCTGGAGGCTTCTAGGGAAGAATCTGTTTTCTTACTTTTTCCAGCTTTTAGAGGCCATCTGCACTCCTTGACTCATGGCTCCTTCCACCTTCTTCAAGGTCAGCAGCATAGCATCTTCATATCTCTCTCTCTGAATCTGGCCCACCTGCCTCCTTCTTATAAGGACCCATGTGGTTACATTGTGTACACCTGGACGCTCCAGGATAGTCTTCCTATCACAAGATCCTTAACTTAATCATACCTGCAAAAGTTCCTTTTGCCATGTAAGGTAACATAGCCACAAGTTTCAGGAATTAGACCTGGACATGTATGGGAGTACCATTATTCTGCCTATCATCCACCCATTTCCATTCAGTTGATTCCAACTCATAGTGACCTTATAGGACAGAGAAGAACTGCCCCATAGGGTTTCCAAGGAGCACCTGGTGGATTCGAACTGCCGACCTCTTGGTTGCCAGCTGCAGTTCACCATAGCTCTTAACCACTGTGCCACCAGGGCTCCCTGCCTATAGAGATGTAATGGGTTGCCTTGGGAGCCAGCCAGTCACACTTATCAGTCACTGGGCATGTCCAATTGGCAGGAATAACAAAGGGGACTTGATGGGTAATTGCACTAGATGACTCTTAAAGTCTTAACAATCATGACTTTTTTTTTTTTTTTTAATAATTTCTATTGTGCTTTAAGTGAAAGTTTACAAATCAAGTCAGTCTGTCACATATAAGCTTATATACACCTTACTCCATACTCCCACTTATTCTCCCCCTAAGTCAGCCCCCTCCCTCCTTCCAGTCTCTCCTTTCGTGACGGTTTTGCCAGTTTCTAACCCTCTCTACCCTCCCATCTCCCCTCCGGACAGGAGATGCCAACACAGTCTCAAGTGTCCACCTGATACAAGTAGTTCACTCTTCATCAGCATCTCTCTCCAACCCATTGTCCAGTCCATTCCATGTCTGATGAGTTGTCTTCGGGAATGGTTCCTGTCCTGGGCCAACAGAAGGTTTGGGGACCATGACCGCCGGGATTCTTCTAGTCTCAGTCAGACCATTAAGTCTGGTCTTTTTTTGAGAATTTGGGGTCTGCATCCCACTGATCTCCTGCTCCCTCAGGGGTTCCCTATTGTGCTCCCTGTCAGGGCAGTCATCAGTTGTGGCCGGGCACCATCTAGTTCTTCTGGTCTCAGGATGAAGTAAGTCTCTGGTTCATGTGGCCCTTTCTGCCTCTTGGGCTCATAGTTATCGTGTGACCTTGGTGTTCTTCATTCTTCTTTGATCCAGTTGGGTTGAGACCAATTGATGCATCTTAGATGGCCGCTTGCTAGCATTTAAGACCCCAGACGCCACACTTCAAAGTGGGATGCAGAATGTTTTCATAATAGAATTATTTTGCCCATTGATTTAGAAGTCCCCTTAAGCCATAGTCCCCAGACCCCCGCCCTTGCTCCGCTGACCTTCGAAGCATTCAGTTTATCCCGGAAACTTCTTTGCTTTTGGTCCAGTCTAGTTGAGCTGACCTTCCCTGTATTGAGTATTGTCCTTCCCTTCACCTAAAGTAGTTCTTATCTACTAACTTATCAGTAAATAACCCTCTCCCACCCTTCCTCCCTCCCCGCCTCATAACCACAAAAGAATGTGTTTTTCTCAGTTTATACTATTTCTCAGTGGTCTTATACAATATTTGTTCTTTTGCATCTGACTAATTTCACTCAGCATAATGCCTTCCAGGTTCCTCCATGTTATGAAATGTTTCACAGATTCATCACTGTTCTTTATCGATGCGTAGTATTCCATTGTGTGAATATACCATAATTTATTTAACCATTCATCCGTTGATGGACACCTTGGTTGCTTCCGGCTTTTTGCTGTTGTCAACAGTGCTGCAATAAACATGGGTGTGCATATATCTGTTCGTGTAAAGGCTCTTATTTCTATTTCTCTAGGGTATATTCTGAGGAGTGGGATTTCTGGGTTGTATGGTAGTTCTATTTCTAACTTTTTAAGAAAATGTCAGATAGATTTCCAAAGTGTTTGTACCATTTTACATTCCCACCAGCAGTGTATAAGAGTTCCAATCTCTCCGCAGCCTCTCCAACATTTATTATTTTGTGTTTTTTGGATTAATGCCAGCCTTCTTGGAGTGAGATGGAATGTCATCGTAGTTTTAATTTGCATTTCTCTGATGGCTAATGATCGAGAGCATTTTCTCATGTGTCTGTTAGCTGCCTGAATATCTTCTTTAGTGAAGTGCGTGTTCATATCCTTTGCCCACTTCTTAATTGGGTTGTTTGTCTTTTTGTGGTTGAGTTTTAACAGAATCATATAGATTTTAGAGACCAGGTGCTGGTTGGAGATGTCATAGCTGAAAATTCTTTCCCAATCTGTAGGTGCTCTTTTCACTCTTTTGGTGAAGTCTTTAGATGAGCATAGGTGTTTGATTTTTAGGAACTCCTGGTTATCTGGTTCCTCTTTGTCATTTTTGGTAATGTTTTGTATTCTGTTTATGCCTTGTATTAGGGCTCCTAGGGTTGTCCCTATTTTTTCTTCCATGATCTTTATCATTTTAGTCTTTATGTTTAGGTCTTTGATCCACTTGGAGTTAGTCTTTGTGCATGGTGTGAGGTATGGGTCCTGTTTCATTTTTTTGTAAATGGATATCCAGCTACGCGAGCACCATTTGTTAAAGAGACTATCTTTTCCCCAATTAACTGACACTGGGCCTTTGTCAAATATCAGTTGCTCATATGTGGATGGATTTATATCTGGGTTCTCAATTCTGTTCCATTGGTCTATGTGCCTGTTGTACCAGTACCAGGCTGTTTTGACTACTGTGGCTGTATATATAATAGGTTCTAAAATCAGGTAGTGTGAGGCCTCCCACTTTGTTCTTCTTTTTCAGTTATGCGGGGCTTCTTTCCCTTCCATATGAAGTTGGTGATTTGTTTCTCCATCACATTAAAAAATGTCATTGGAATTTGGATCGGAAGTGCATTGTATGGATAGATGGCTTTTGGTAGAATAGACATTTTTACCATGTTAAGTCTTCCTATCCATGAGCAAGGTATGTTTTTCCACTTAAGTAGGTCCTTTTTAGTTTCTTATAGTAGTACTTTGTAGTTTTCTTTGTATAGGTCTTTTACATCTTTGGTAAGATTTATTCCTAAGTATTTTATCTTCTTGGGGGCTACTGTGAATGGTATTGATTTGGTGATTTCCTCTTCGATGTTCTTTTTGTTGATGTAGAGGAATCCAAGTGATTTTTGTATGTTTATCTTATAATCTGGGACTCTGCCAAACTCTTCTATTAGTTTCAGTAGTTTTCTGGAGGATTCCTTAGGGTTTTCTGTGTATAAGATCACGTCATCTGCAAATAGAGATAATTTTACTTCCTCCTTGCCAATCCGGATGCCCTTTATTTCTTTGTCTAGCCTAATTGCTCTGGCTAGGACCTCTAGCACAATGTTGAATAAGAGTGGTGATAAAGGGCATCCTTGTTTCGTTCCCGTTCTCAAGGGAAATGCTTTCAGGCTCTCTCCATTTAGGGTGATGTTGGCTGTTGGCTTTGTATAGATGCCCTTTATTATGTTGAGGAATTTTCCTTCAATTCCTATTTTGCTGAGAGTTTTTATCATGAATGAGTGTAGGACTTTGTCAAATGCCTTTTCTGCATCAATTGATAAGATCATGTGGTTTTTGTCTTCTGTTTTATTTATATGGTGGATTACATTAATGGTTTTTCTAATATTAAACCAGCCTTGCATACTTGGTATAAATCAAATCATGACATTTTAAGAATAATTGCTCTCGTGCTTCACGATGTAGAAAATTAAGTCCAAGAGTGCATGGCACTAGACAGCCAGATGAAAAACAATTCTATCAGTTTGTTATGATATATGACAGTTGATGCGAATTTGAACTTTTCACTCATATTTTGGAATTATGTATGTACAATCAAAAAGTAAAGAAAAAAGTTTGTTATTTTATCCATTTAGAACCAACAAGTAAACTAGAATAATAGAGTACAAGGCAGTGTATCCGTAGGTTAGCTCTAATTATCAGAAAGCCTTTCTTTATATCTTTCCTCAAACTTAAACTCATTGTTCCTATTCTGCTTTCTGGAACCATACAGATTATTTTCAGCCTTTTTTACATAAGCCAGTTCTTTAGATATATGAAGAGATCTGTCATGAACTTCAAGTCTATGTTTTAGTCTAATCATTTTCGCCTTCTTTGAATAAAAAAAAAAAAAATTTTTTTTTTTTATAGGCTATAGTATATCTGTATTTATTTTATTCTAAATTTTGGGCTTTGCATAACTTTCTTTTCAATTTTAATCTCATCGCCTTTGGTCCATTGTTCTAGTGAATCGAAATACTTGTTAACAGATTTTTTTCTTTTTTTAGATCCTACTATTTGCCAATTATTTTGCTAGGCAATGGTGAGCAAACCATTATTTTTATTACACTTGTAGTCAAATGGGGATCTTGTTGCAGCCAGAATTTATTCCTGCACTGGGGAAAGTTTTACAAAATGGTATTTGTGATTGCTTGGTTAGCATTGCTAGGTGTAAAGCATGTAGCATTGCTAGGTGTAAAGACATGGTGATATTCTGTGATATTTTGGTGCTTTGTTGACTTGTTAGGCTGATCATGGAACTAAAATTAATTTCTTGTTAATGATATACACAGGAGGCTGCTCTCCATTAATGACATGCAAGACAGAATGAAATACTACCGGTTGGTTTATTCCTCATTACTCAAAATGGGAGAGGAATGAGGAAGCACTTTCGTTTATTCTAAAGAATTTTGATCCTTCAACATTGAATGTCTCCTCCTTCATTACTTCTATAGAAGACATTACTTCTATAGAAGACACAAGGCATGCCTCAAAGGCCAAGATTATTCTAAAACATAAGGAGACCAGGAAGTCAGCTGTGTGGTCTCTGCCCAAATCTGTGTCTCTCATTGGCCTGCTTCTGTTATTGATTTACTATAATTTATGATTCATTCCTTTATGCTCAGCATTGCCCAATCCCAGTACACTCCTTTAGAATACAGTTATTTCTATCCAGAGTTTCTCAGTGTGAATTAATTTAGTAAGACACATATTCTCTAATTTTTAGAATTCAGCTGCTTCAGATAATTGAGAAAGGACCCTAAAACGGAGGAGTTGAAGAAAGGTAAGCTAGAGATTCCAAACATCAGCCTGTTTTACGAGTTTGCCCACCTCCTTGGCCTGTCTAGGATAGTTTGGACTTTGAACTCCCTGCTCTAGGAGGTATCTGAGCTTGGCAACTGCAGATAGTTGCTAAGTGAAGTTTCCACTGTCCAGGAATAAAAGATAAATTTAGCATTTTGAAGACAAACAATATTTAAAAGGTATAAAAATTAGCATTTGGGTCAATTTTAAAACATACACATAAAACTCTAAACAATAGGCTAGTATACTGCTATTGAGGTATGGCAGAAAAACTGGATTATTCACACATAAAATATTTACTTTTCTTCAATTTTCTGGCTAATTTAGATAAAATAAAATGTATTACCCATATTACCCAGAAAACCTTGATTCCATTAATTTGACATTTTATTCAGTAGATAGAAATAAAAGACCTGGTTTATGCTAGGAACAATCCTTTAACATGGGCTTGCCAGGAATTGGAGTTGGCTAGGCAGTAACTGGTTTTACTGGTTTATCTTGGTTTTAAATTGCAGCCGATTCACTAGTCTCTATAAGAAATGTAATAAATAAGAATGATATAATTTTTCTTTTGTAGCCTTTATTGAAGATTTTGAGGGTCTTAGCGAAGGGCCATGTAACACATGAGATGCCATCATCTTGTTTGACCTCTTTCCCCTCCCTCTTTACTTTCCACCCCTACTTCATGAATTTCCCCTAGAGCTCCCAATTCTTGTTTCTCAGTTATATAAAGAAACTTCTATCTTTCTATAAAGTTTTGTCATTGTCCAGTGTTAACCCCCATAAGGCTTAGTTCATGTCCCCTGTGGGCTTATCAAAGCATTTTCCCAACAAAAGGAACTCTTCCTATAAAAGAAAAAGCTTATACTTGCTGCTATGAAAACTAAAAAAAACAAAAAGAAAGAAACAAAAAAACTCTTATTCATGATCACCAAAAGACATCCTTAACTTTTAGATTTTTAATTACCAATAAGTGTGAATAACAGACACTAATACTATATTACTGAATCTTACCTCTTCCCATCAGCATGAATCAGAACTGCCGATGGGCATGATGCCCCCTGGTTGGACAATGTATTGCCTGCACCACTATGCAAGGTGGCTTCAAACTGAATAAATATGAAATCATTTGGTATTTTCTATTTTGCATACAAGTTATTACTGACTGTTGGTGTCATCATGACCACCCTTGGGCTAATTAAAAGGTAAAAAGGAGAAATAGGGTGGTTGAAATGATGGGCTGAGGCTCAGGAATTGTATCTCATATCTCTTTTAAAAAAAAGCATACTTAAGTCTTTATTTTTTAAAAAATTTCTCTGTACCCCCTAAACTATTATCTCTTTATATACTTCCCCTCCCAACAAAGAAATCTATGTTTACAGTCTCCACTTAATCTCTGCCCACTCACTTCTTAACCTCATGCAGTCTGACTTCTGTCCTACATAGCACGGAGAGCATGTTACTTCCAGAACACTATCCAAAACAAAACAAAACAAAAAACCAACTTCTTTGCTGTTGAGCCAATTCTGACTCATAGCAACCCTACAGAACTAAGTAGAACTGCCCTACAGGGTTTTCGAGGAGTAGCTGGTGGATTCAAACTGCCAACTTTTGGTTAGCAGCCAAGCTCTTAACTCCTGCTGCATCAGGGCTCCCTGAGAATGCTAAACCAAAAAACCAAACCCTTTGCCGTTGAGTTGATTCCTACTCATAAAAATAGTGACCTCTTAATCACTAAATCTTCTTTGTGGTGTCTTCCTCTCGTGACAGCTTTTTTCTGGAGAGCACCTTCTCCTAGCTTCAAGCTATTGTTTACTGAGTGCTTATTATATGTCAGGTACTTCCAGGGGTATGTTGTTGTTGTTAGGTGCCATCTAGTTGGTTCTGACTCAGAGTGATCTTTGTACAACAAAATGAAACACTGCGTGGTCCTGCATCATCCCCACAATTGTTGCTATGTTTAAGCCTGTTGTTGCAACCACTGTGTCAGTCCATCTCATTTAGGGTCTTCCTTTTTTCATGACCCACACATGATGTCCTTCTCTAGGGACTGGTCACTCTTAAATAATATGTCTAAAGTACATAATACAAAGTCTTGTCATCCTCTCTTGTAAGGAGCATTCTGGCTGTACTTCTTCCAAGACAGATTTGTTCAGTCTTCTGGCAGTCCATGGTACACTCAATATTCTTCACCAACACCATAATTCTTTTTCAGTCTTTCTTATTCATTGTCCAGCTTTCACATGTATATGAGGTGAAAGAAAATACCATGGCTTTGGTCAGGCTCACCTTAGTCCTCAAGGTGACATCTTTGCTTTTCAACACTTTAAAGAGGTCTTTTGCAGCAGATTTGCCCAGTGCAAACTCTTTTACTTCATCATTTCTCCCTTTTGCCTTAGCTACTCGATGTTCAAGAGTAAGTTTCAGAGTCTCTTTTGAGATCCATTTTGGTATTTTCTTTCCTTCCTGTCTTTTTAATGACCTCTTGCTTTCTTCATGTATGATGTTCTTGATGTCATTCCACAACTCCTCTGGTCTTCGGTCATTAGTGTTCAATGCATCAAATCTATTCTTGAGGTGGTCTCTAAATTCAGATGGGATATACTCAAGGTCTACTCTGGCTCTTCTGGACTTGTTCTAATTTTCTTCAGTTTCAACTTGCCTATGAGTAACTGATGGTCCGATCCGGACTTGGCCCCCATCCTTGTTCTGACCAATGATATTGAGCTTTTCCATCTTTTCTTCCCACAGATGTAGTCGATTTGATTCCTGTATATTCTATCTGTGAGGTCCACATGTATAGTTGCTGTTTATGTTGGTGAAAAAAGGTATTTGCAAATGAAAAAGTCATTGGTCTTGCAAAATTCTATCGTGCGATCTACAGCGTCATTTCTATCACCAAGGCCATATTTTCCAACTACCAATCTTTCTTTGTTTCCAACTTTCTCATTCCAATCTCCAGTTATTTTGAATGTGTCCTGATTGCATGTTCGATCAATTTCAGACTGCAGAAGTTGATAAAATCTTCAATTTCTTCATCTTTGGCCTTAGTGGTTGGTGTGTTAGTTTGCATAATAGTCGTATTAACTGGTCTTCCTTGTAGGTGTATGGATATTGTCCTATCACTGACAACTTTGTACTTCAGGACAGATGTTGAAATGTTCTTTTTTATAATAATGCAACACCATTCCTCTTGAAGTTGTTGTTTCTGGCATAGTAGATCATATGATTGTCCGATTCAAAATGGGCAATACCAGTCCATTTCAGCTCACTAATGCCCAGGATATCAATGCTTATCCATTCCATTTCATTTTGACGACTTCTAATTTTCCTAGATTCATACTTCATAAATTCCATGTTCTGATTATTAATGGATGTTGCAGCTTTTTCTTCTCCTTTTGAGTTATAACACATCAGCAAATGAAGGTCCTGAAAGCTTGACTCCATCTATGTCATTAAGGTCAATTCTCCAAAATATAATTTCAACATGTAGTCAATATAAAAATTATAAATGAGATATTTACATTCTTTTTTTCGTACTAAATCTTTGAAACCTGGTGTGTATTTTATACTTAAAACCCATCTCAGTCTGCACTAGCCACATTTCAAGTGCTTAATAGTACATGTGTCTGGTAGCTACCATAATGGACAATGCCAATTTAGAGAGTAGTAATAGAATGAATAAAAAAAAGTAATTTTTGACTTAGAGTTATCACGGTATTTACTAAAAATTAAGAATTACTTTTGTCCAGTAATGCAACGGACTTCCTTCCAGAGGAAGTTTTCAAGTGGAAATGAAGCTCAAGTTGGGGATGAATTAGTTGAGTTTTAATGGCCTTCTGTTAATTAGCCCTCCCCTTTTGTACAACAGTAATGCATTTTGGAACAACGAGTTAAACATGCAGAGTTATAATAAATGTTTAATAATTTCATTTTTTCCCAGTCTCTGAGTTAACAAATGTTAGCAGCTATTCTTTCAGATCTTCCTCTACATTCATACAGAGATATACAAAGACACACACACAGTATTTTTTAGTTATGAAAGTGAGATCATGAAATAGAAGTTGTTCCACAATTGACTTTTCTTTACTCACTAATGTATTATGGACATCTTTCTAGGTCAGTACATGCAGATTTAACTCATTCTTAAATATCATATCATTTTCTATAGAAGTGACACACCATAATATATTCACTCATTCACCGGCTGATGGACCTTATATGAGATGCCTTGTGACAAGTCACCTGTTTCCACCTCTGATTTCAGCCATGCATGCAGCTAACAGTTCATGTGAATACAGAATCAACTTGATCCATTCTTATTTTTTGGCTTTTCAATCTTCCCTGTCTCTGGTTCCTTATCCTTCCCTGTTCTACCTCTCTGGTCCCTCACTCCTGTCCTTGGAATCACCTCCCAAATGAACTGTCTGCACACCAGTTCTTCTCTCAGCTGACAAACATACAGATGATTTTTACTATTAAGAAACAACACGGCACTAAACTTCTTTTTGGGTACCCTCATATATCAGTGCTTTTTTATTTCTAGGTGTTAGATTCCCCAAAGTAAAAGGCTGTTGGATTACATTTCAAAAATGTTGTAGCAAATCACAGGTCTATCAGCAGGGCACGCAAACATCTTTCCTATACACGTTAACAAGCAAGGGATATAGTATTACTCTTTATAACTTTTGCCACTGTAATAGGAACAAAATGGTGCGTCACTTTGCTGTAATTTTCCTTTCAGTGATGTTAGTGAGGTGAGCATCTTTTCATGTTTCTTAGAATTTGTTTATGTTAATTCTCAAGGTGAAGAACCAAATACAACTAAAAATAGTGAAAATATTAAAAAATGTTTTAGAACAATGTTTAACGATGAATGAGGAGAGACTGTCTTAAGTTTAAAGGTAAATGTTGTTGTTGTTAGGTGCCTTTGTTGGTTCTGACTCAGAGTGACCCTGTACACAACAGAACGAAACACTGCCTGGTCCTGCGCCGTCCTCACATTGTTATGCTTGAGACCATTGTTACAGCTATTGTGTCAACCCAACTCATTGAGGGTCTTCCTCTTTTTTGCTGATCCTCTACTTTACCAAACGTGAATACGAAGATAGGTAAAAACATAGATAGATTCGACTACATTAAAATTGTATATTTTAAAGTTAGGTTGAGCAAATGATGCCATAAACAAAGTCAAAGGACAAATGGCGGACTGCAAAAATATTCACAACACATATGTTTAGAGTCAAACTACCCTATAGGAAAACAGGCAAAGGATAAGAACAGAAGAGAAGAGGGATGGTGTCTTTCCTGCGATTTTTTTTAAAACTGTTGTAAAAATATACACAACACAACATTTGCCAATCCCACATTTTTTGTGAGTACAATTCGGTGACACCGGTTACATCAGTCATGTTGTGCAATCATCTCTAACATCCACTGCTAAATTTTCGACCACCGTGAACAGAAACTCCTCAGCACACACATGAACAAACTGAGGCCTGTCAGCTCAGAACTAATCTTTTCAAGAGAATTGTCTCAGAGCTTCCTTTGGCTTGGCTTGAGGAATACAGCTCAACTGCTCTAAAGTTTAAAGGCCGTGTCTATGCAGTGCAATGGAAATTAGAGATGATGAGTTTTTAACGAATAAATTTTGCTACCTAGACCTGGGAATAATTTCCTTGTGTTATGTGGACTGGCCATTCATACCACCTAAATTCACTTGGCCTGTATCGTTCAACTGATTGCTCCCAATATACTGGATTAGGCAATTTCTAAACCTTATTAGTCCATTATAATGTGTGTATAGTTCCCACACTCAACCCACAATACCAGCCACCGGGTAGAACTCTGCAAGGCACCACCAGTCTGTACGATTTATTTTGAGATCTTAAAAGCATTTTAAAAAATAAAATCTCATTTTACACAGAACATAAACTAGATGTATTGCAATACAAAGAAATCAGGTGGATAACATTTCTATTTGTTCTCTATTCAGTGCTCCACGGTGAAATAATAGTTTTTTATCCTTGTCTGTAGTGACAGAATACAGTGAATTATGGCTCTGGTCCAAAGATGGTGAGTTAGAGAGTCATAATTCTGTTCACACACAAAGAAAATGGTTATCTGTGTTTGGCCTTTGGACATGATCTCTGGGGGGAAGATCTCATAAGGTCTTGGGTCCATTACCTGTTTCAGGTATACCAGGTGATATGTACATCGGCTTTCTAGCTTTAATCTAGGTTTAAGATTTTAATAGGCCAGTGAAGTGAAAAAGTTGGGGCCTGGTTTTTCTTTCCATCAAATGAATCGCTTTTGCACAGGAGGCTACTTATTTTAAGTACAACTAGACAGAGGAAAGAGCCGCAGAGATAAGTGCTCACTGGGAGAGGAAAAGGATGAATTAATTCTGCCTTTTGCTGTTAAATCCCAGATGAAAAGATGGTTAGTGGCATTAAAAAAAAAGCCTGGAAAAAGTGACTTTTTAGATTATGTTTTCAGAACCTGAGATAAAAGGAAATCTGATCCAGCTAATTAAATGTTCAAACAATTGAATTGATTTCATTGACCTTTTACCAAATTACATTAACTGTTAGCTTTGAAGTTGATTTTCAACAGCTTAAGTTCAAATCTAAACTCCATAAAAATATAAATTCTACAACAATATAACTACTATGGATTTAAAAAAGGAACTGAAGCTTCTCTCTAGATCTGTCTACCTAATTTATTTTATATTTGGAGACTGAGACTACATATATTGTCCACGGCTTGTCTTATGACTCATGGTTGACAAGGATTTAATGCATTATGAAGTCCAAGTGAACCAAAACCAAATCCGTTGCCATCAAGTTGATTCTGACTCATAGTGACCCTATAAGACAGAGAAGAACAGCCCCATAAGATTTCCAAGGCTGTAAATCTTACAGAGACAGAATGACACAACTTTGTCCAGAGGAGCAGCTGGTGGATTTGAACTGTGGACCTTCTGGTTGGGGGCAAGTACTTTAACCACTGTGCTACCAGGTTCCTTACGGAGTCCAGAACGCTATTTTTATGGTCCTGACCTGAAAGACCACAGCACAGGTTTATCTGTGAGGCAGTTGTGGGGAGGTTAAAAAGTGATCTCAACTGACTACTGTGTCTTCCACTGCTCTGTGTATTTCATTGTGTAGTGTTTGGTGGATCTTTAGATTCTAAAGGTGCGGTTGATGAACTTAGTAGCATTCGTCTTTGACCCATGGTTTATGGTTAATCCTCATCATTTTATTAAAATAGCGAAGCAGCCAGGGGACTGAAAAACTACTTTTCCAGGCAATCTTTTTACTCAGAAAAAAAAAACCTGTTGCCATTCAGTTGATTCTGAACCACAGTGATCCTGTAGGACAGAATAGAACTGCCCCATTGGGTTTCCAAGGAGCAGGTGGTGGATTTGAACTGCTGACCTTTTGGCATCACTTATATCACTTACCACTGTACCACCAGGGCTTCTTACCCAGAAAAGAAGTCAGTAAGTATTTCACTTACAAGCTATGAAAATAGGAGTCTTTAGTATTTAATTTGATGAGGAAATGTGATGAGGGGGAAGATCAGGGAATCTGGAGTCCTACAGACCTGGATTGAATCCCATAATTTATTAGCAGTGCAACATTGAGGAAGAGATGTAGGATCTCTGAGCATCACTTTGTTCCTCTGTGAAATGCATCACTTAGAATCCTTTCTGGATCAGAAAACCCATCTCGTATGGGCTTAAGCACTAGAAAAATTTATTATCTCATGGAATTATGTAATTAGAAGTCCAGATGTAGTGTGGGTTCCAGGTGCAGTATAGTCAGTAGCTCTAAGATGTCCTCAGTTACCCGGGATATCTCCTTGTCCTCCTCTGGCAGGTGCAGATGTGATCTTCAGCTGCTTCCCTTTGTCATTGCAAGATGGTTGCCCATGGCAATAGAGGATGTATTTTCCCTTGTTCCATCTAGCTGAAGGTAGAAAAAAACTCCCAATCTTCCACTACAGAATATAAGTCCTTTCCTTCATTGATTAGGCCAACTTAGGTCTTGTGTGAACTCTCCATCCTACCCCAGGCACAGCCAGGGGGGTGCATTGCTCTGATGGACTCATCATCTGAGAATGGAATGCATGTTGAGAAGGCAATCACAGTGTCTACCATAGAGCTTCGCAGGATTAATTTAGATATACAACATTTGGTACATACAGGACATTTGGTAAATGGTAATTACTACTAATTCTATTATTATTATTATCATTATGTAACTGACTTGGGGCTCACTCACTGGTGCATTGGGCTCTATAATATATGCCATTTGACCTGAACCCAAGTGGTGCTAAAGAAGCCAAGCTCACAATTTGGACTCCTATCTGAGTCACTGGATATTGCACAGGGGAACCAATCTTTAAACAAAGCAAAACAAAACAAAACAAAACAAAACAAAACAAAACAAAACAAAATGTCATAGCAGCAGGGCTAAGCCCCACAAGACATCTCACACTTTTTGCCACTGTTTACAAGGAAACCCCAAGTGAGAGGACATGAATGAGTCAAGGCAAACTCATCATCACTGTGGAAAAGCAATTCACATGAATTACTTTTTCTTTTTAAGTTTATAAGAAATAAAAATAATTAAAGAACATAACTTTTAGAAAGTGAATTTGTAACTGGTGCAGATGGGTGGGTAATAGAAACTGGGCACTTTAAGGACACATACTTAGATTGAGAGCGAGTCAACTTTGAAAGATAGCCCTCACATGGAGATAGATATAGGCAATTAAGATTACTGCTTCTGCCACACAGAGTGCTACTAAACCATGTGCTTGGATTAGGCTTTAATGTAAAAAAGTATCCCCTGCCACACCCAGCCCAAGTAACCAGATTCTGGAGAAAGGGTAGGATCTGGAGTGTTCACCAAATTCTTCCAAACCTATGTTCTAACCTGTTAGACCAGGCCAGGTATGTTTGGGCATGTAAATTACTCATATGAGTCCATCCTTCTTCTAAAGGGTGTATTCTATGCTGTGAACAGATTCCTCTGTTCACACTGTGCTTAAAAGAAACCAACAGTCAGGGTCAGGGAACTGACGACACTCTTAAATAAGATAATTTGAGGATAATTTAATAAAGTGACTGTTTTACAAAGGCATAGGTATGGAGGAGGAAAACCACAAACTAGTAAGGGGTAAAGAGGGAGACAGTTGCCTCCCCTAGACCTGACGGGGTAAGGTGAGGGAAGATTTTCTTGAAGGGAGGGAGATGCATGAAAAGGGCCATTGGGCAGGCACCCAACCTCGCTCTCTTTCCTCTCTTCTCTTTTCAATGCTCAATGCTCGGCATTGACGGAGCTCAGCTGGAAGACAGGGTGAGGGAGCCCATGGATGGAGCAGTGGGTCAGCCTCTGCAGCTCAGAGTAGGGAGAAGGGTGGGCACTGGGTTTGGAGAATCAGTGGAAAGCTTCCGGCATGTAGACTTTTTCAATAATAGATCTATTTCATTCAACATACCTAAGAAGAACCCGATGTAGTTTAGGTTATCGGTGGTTCAAATGCACCTCAAGAATGTGGAGCAGTTTTGGAGACCAGTTAAGAAGCTTGGTTTTATTGTCTTTTCTATGCTTTTTATATTGATCTGGAGCTTGGGCTCAAATCCCATTCAACAGAGAGAATATAGAGCTTCCGGGCATTAAGGAACCCTGGTGGCACAGTGGTTAAGAGATTGGCTGCTAACCAAAAGGTCAGCAGTTCAAATCCTTCAGTAGCTCCTTGGAAACTGTATGGGGCAGTTGTACTCTGCCCTATAGGTTCACTCGAAGTCAAAATTGAGACGATGGCAATAGGGTTTTTTTTTTGGGGGGGGGGGTTTGGGTTTTATTCAAGGTCCCCGGGTGGGGCAAATAGTTTGCACTCAACTATTAACTTAAAGGTTGGTGATTCGAACCCACCCAGCGGTGCCACAGAAGAAAGGACTGGTGAGCTGCTTCTGTAAAGATTACAGTCAAGAAAACCCTGTGGAACTCAGTTCTACTCTGTAACACCTGGTGTCGCCACGAGTTGGCATTGACTCCACAACAATGGGTTTTGTTTTTTTTAGGCTTGATTCAGAATGAAAATATTTCCCTGGGGAATTCCTGCCCAAGGATTCTATGAAATTGGGTTAGCTTTTTTCTGGGATTATGTACAACCTTAAAGGTTTCAAGGCTATGGATGAACAATTTCTCAAGACAGCTTTGAGTGCCTAGGCTAGTGGAGCTGTAGAAGCAGAGCGTGACATTGACTGATAGGTTATTAAAATGGCTAAAAACAATAGACTTCAGCATGGCCGTTGTAACACCCAGGAAAACTGCAATGCATTTTGGCAAACCACAGCTGCAATGAATCGACCATCTCAGGTTGACGTACTGCTGATTCCTCTGTTTTTCTGCAATGCAGGGTAAACCACAGCAACTATCAAAACTCAGCATTTTTTTAATCTCCAAAGTGCGGTTAATACTCTTCATCCTTGCTTCTTAAAACTTGTCTCTGAAGCCAAAGCAGTGGAGTTGGGTGGTCATAGTTGATGCAGGTAATTCAGGAGACAATATTTGCATGGACTTAGTTACCCAGGTTGGCAATTCATATTGATTCTTCCCTTCCTCCCTGGGATAAATAGCACAAAAGAAAAAAAAAGTCATGGGCAATCGCCTTGATGAGTTGCAAGTTTTGTTGAGTTGTCATAGCATATGATTTATAGAAATAATGTGACTGAATTATTCATTGAGCGTCAAGAGGGAGTCCCAGAGCTTTCATGTTATGGGTGAGAATGTCCTTCCCCTGGCATCTGTGCAGCCATTTTCAGGAATGGAATGGGAGTCCTAGAACACTGAATGTTTCTAGCAAGACTCTCACTTCTGATAGCCTTAGTATCACCTTCTGCCTTGAAACCACAGACAAATCTTATGTGCGTCCCCCCATTTCTGCCTGTCCCTAAACAAGGTCCAGAGCTTCCTCAGGCACGGGGACTCTAATACCCACGCAGCCGCCCAGCCTCGGGCACCCCACCCTGGCCTCTTCCCTGTTTTTATTCTTTTCTTCAGTATTATGCTATGCAGAATGTATTTATTTAGCCTAATTTCCTTCCTAGAATGTAAGCTCCATTAGGGCTGTGAATTTTACTGTTTTGTCACTCTGAGAGCCCCAGTGCCTAGAACAGAGACCACAATACTCTCTGGCATGCCATAGAGCTCAAAATATCTCTGTCAAATGAATGACTATCCCAGACTCAATATCTCCATCTATGCCTATATCCATCTCCGTGTGAGGGCTGTCTTTCAAAGTTGACTCTCTCTCAATATGTGTATTCATGTGAGGGTTATCTTTCAAATTTGTGTATGTGTGTGTGTGTGTGTGTATACTTGGTGGTGCAATGATTAAGTATTTAGCTGCTAACAGAAAGGTTGGCGGTTCGAACCAGCTCTGTGGGAGAAAGACCTGCTCCCGTAAAGATTATAGACTGGAAAACCTTGTGGGACAGTTCTACTCTGTCACACGGGTCATTGTGAGGTGTAAATTGACTCGACGGAGCCTACCAACAACAGTATGTGTGGGTTATCTTTCCACTTGTCCTCTTAGGAGGCACTTACTCCCACGGTGGTACCTGTGCTTAACAAATATTTAGATAGAATTTTAAAATGTCAGTGTGTCTAATAATACTTGGCCTTAACTGTATAAGGTAGTCAATAAAAGGGGCTTGACATTATTCAGAAGAACAGAAGGGGAAAGACAGGTTTATGCATCCACATCTACCCACTGGGATATGAAGAGATTAATGATTGTCCAGTGATAACTGAACACGCTCCCACTTCCACCCTGTTTTACTCTGTGAAGAACCAACTAAGATTCTTGATGGGGAGAGCCATGGCTAGACATAAAAGAAATAAATAATGATTACCCCTGGAAAATGAAACGAACTTCTGTGATAGCTGTGGAGGGAAAGCTCCATGTAAATATATGGAAAAAAAACCCCAAAAACCAAACCCACTGCGGTCGAGTCCATTCCGACTCATAGTGACCCTATATAGGTCACAGTATTTGTCTTCTCAGGATGTAATATGGCTAGTCTCTTGTAAAATTAGTGGGTAGACAGTTACCAGCTGAAAATGATCTTCCTGACGTATTTTCACTTTGTTGACTGAAGATTCATAGCCACTTCTAAGACACAAGATAATAAGGATTTAACGCTGTTACTACTGAAAGAAAATGTAACATTGGAGGCGAAAAAAACAAAACACTAAACCTGTTGTTGTCGGATCAATTCCCACCCATAGTGACCTAAGAGGACAGGGTAGAACTGCCCCATAGGGTTTCCAAGGACTTTGTTTTATAGGTATAAGGATAATAAAATTTACTCCATGGTTATAATAACTTTCTAATTTTACTTTAGAAGCTTCTAGACTTAGGGTGTCATACCTGATCACTAGTACATACAGGTTAACTCAGGGATGACTTGTGGGTCACAAATAATGCTGATCACATAACATGGATTGTTAGATAAACCGACTCACACAATAACTTTATGGCTCAAAACTGGCCAGCTTCATTTTAGTGGGAGGCTACTCTACTGTTACATGCACTAGGTTGATTATTTAATCTCTCTCAAATTTAGTCTTCCTATCAGAGAAATGGTTTATACACTATTTCTCAAATATGGTTATGTATGTATGTGTATGTATATATACACACATATGTATGCATAAAAAACCCAAAAACCAAACCCGTTGCCATCGAGTCGATTCTGACTCATAGCAACCCTATACACAAATACATTAATTGATAACCTTTTAAGTAACAAACCATAAAAATAAGAAATGTAAATTATATGTGATAAAGATATTAATAGCTATTATCTATTGAGTGCTTACTATGTGGTAGGCTCTGTGCTAAGCATTTTATCCGCTTTATCTCATTAAGCCCCTCAATAAACATATGAGGCATATACTATTATTATCATCCCCAGTTTGTAGGTGAAGAAATACGTGTAGTCAGGTAAATAACTTACCCAAAGTCACACAGCTGGTAAATGGCAGAACAGGGTCTAAACCCAGGTGATACGACCCTATATCACTCCTTTACGAAGTAAGCACAGACTGAGAACACAGCAGTAGCTTATAGACAATGATTAAAGGACAAAGAATATCATTTCATCCATAGTGAGCAAAATTTACTCAGAGCCTTGGTTCCCTGTTTCAGCAAGTACAGCTGGCAGCAAGGCCAAAAAAAAAAAAAAAACCCAAACCCACTGCCATGGAGTTGATTTCGACTCATAGCAACTCTATAGGACAGAGTAGAACTGCCTCATAGAGTTTCCAAGGAGCTCCTGCTGGACTTGAACTGCCGACCTCTTGGTTAGCAGCTGTAGTACTTAACCACTATGCCACCAGGGTTTCCACAGCAAGGCCAGGCCTGACAATTTCTGGGCTGAGGAAGTCAGCTTTAGGTACCAGAGAAGTGCAGAAGTGACTGGGTGCGACCAGCCCTGGCGTGGGAGCCTCAGAGGGAGCATGACCAAGAGTACAGGAGAACTTTTACCCTCTCAGTCTGAGGGTCAGTTCTCCCAGGAGGGTCCGGGCTGTCCTTTGCTTCTAAAATGTCTTCTGCCATTAGGAATGACGGCTGTAAAGAGCTGAGAGGGCAAGTCACTCCTTTATCATCTGAGGATTCAGGGAAGTGTCCTCCCAGGTGAGCTGTCTTCCTTGACCTCTTGGCTTTGGTTTGTGGAGGTTATCTCTAAAGCTATTGGAGCCAGTTGTCATCTAGTCGACTCTGACTCATGATGACCTCATGTGAGTCAGAGTAGAACTATGCTCCATGGGGTTTTCAGTGGCTGAATTTTTGTTATTGATTTTGTTGTTGATTTGTGACTTAGGAGACCCCATGGAGAACTACTCCATAGGGTTTTCTTGGCTGTAATCTTTACAGAATTGGATCGCCAGGCCTTTCTTCTGAGGTGCCTCTGGGTGGACTCAAACTGTAAACCTTTCAGGCAGAGGAATGTGCTCCTGCTGAGTAGTTTTCAGCTGTGTAACACAGTCTCCAGGTAAGTTTCTTGATAATATGAGAGAGAAAGCTTGAGAGATGGAGTGAGGTAGCAGGGAGTGCCTATTATTGATGGGAGTGGTATTTATATAAATTGGATATCCCCAGAGAACCGCTGGTGTAGGTTATCTTACATGTCCCTTGAACTCTGAAAAACTATGAATCCACAAGTCGTGGTTGGATGCAGAAGGGGGACCACTTCACTGAGAGGCCAAAGACCAGAATTCTGGCTCCCCCTTCATCTCAGAGGGGCCTTAGGCGATCACCTCTACCTTCTGGCTCTAGAGGCACCGTACCCAAAGTGTTTTCACCAGCAGGGCACTGAACAGATGACATGGAGCGTTTCCTCCTGTTCAGCGTCTATACTTCTATGATATCATGAACATTTGGGTGCACATCCAAGGTCTTGTATTTCATGCCAAGTTTTGTTACCTTACATTAAATGAGTTAATATTTACAAAGCACCTAAAGAGGGTCTGGCACATAGGAAGTGCTACATAAATGTTTGGTAAATAGGCTCTGTCCTGAATCAAACACATCTAGTGATAAACATCTTTGATTCAGGACAGAAACTATTTATCATTTTTATTTTATTCCCATTTCACCCAAATGACATTCCAGCAATGTCCAGCCTTTTGGTGAGAGAGTGGGGCAGATCCTGGGCTTATCTATCTTAAAGGAACCCACTGGCAGCTGCAGTGGGTCAGGCATCAGTGGCCCAGGTATCACATTGGGGGATTCCCAGGCTAGGGGAAACACTTCTTTCATTGCCTTAGACTTAGCTGTTAAATTCCTTAGAAGGTGGGAGGGAGATGTGAAGGGGTTTCCTGCTTAGCTAGCAGTTCTGCCCCACCAAGTCAACCAATGCCCTTCCTTGCTTTCTTCAATCAATGCGGAGGCCTTTTGTCTAATAATTAACTGTCGAGAACATAGAAGAGAAGCGGGAAGGAAGCAAAGCCACTCTGAGTAACCAAAAGAGATGCTCCAAAGTGCTTGCATCAAGCCCTGTATTCTTTATGAATGGAAGTTCCTGGGGTGCTTTTTGAGCACATTTATTCTTATTTTACTTACAAATCAAACAAAGGAGCATTACTGCTTTTACAATCTAGCACATTAGAAGTAGTTCATGGGAAGGGCATTGCTAGAGGCAAGCATACTAAAGCAAGAAGTGCAAATGGCCCCAGGACTGGGAGAAGACAAATTGATCAAAGTAGAGAAAAGAACTTTAGAAATAATGTATGGAATAATTTAGTATGGGAACACGCCAACAAAAAAACCAAACAAAGAAAAAACCAGTTGCCATTGAGTCAGTTGATCCTCACTCGTTCTGTTCCCATCTGTATCGGAGTAGAACTGTGTTCCACAGCGTTTTCAGTGGCTGATTTTTTGGAAGTAGATCACCAGGCTTTTCTTTTGAGGTGCCTCTGGGTGGACTCAAACCTCCAATCTTTTGGTCGACAGCTGAGTGTGTTAACCATCTGCACCATTCAGGCACTACAGTGAAGACGCCCAGATCTTGTATATTAAGAGTCACGAAGAATATCACTGTCACAATAAGCAGGATTCTGAATTATCAAAAAAGTTTAAATTTTTTTCACGATGTTCCACATAAGAAGTCAGAGAAATGTCATACATTTTCAAAAAATTTTATTAAAATCTAAACAAATTAAGATATTTGATGCATAATGATACACTTTCAATTTTATACAAGGAATATACGTGTGAAACACTTTATTTCTTAGGTATGCCAGCAAATTAATCACTGCTTTGTTTCAGGCTCTCAGGATGTGTATTAGGAGTTTAGGTTTTTAGGGTTAAAGTGCCTGCAGGGCAATGTTTTATCAAGCTTTTCTCTAGCAGGAAACTATTACAGCAGAGCAAGAGTGTACCACAATTTCAGTTTTAAGTTCTTCAGAGGCAAAACAGGGACCCAACTAAACAGGGACAGCCATGAAGAACGCAGGCCCTGGAAATGGTTCTGGGTGGGAAGCCCAGCGCCACCACACACAGGTGAGGAACCCTGGGGCCCTTACTCAACTCCTCTAAGCTTCAATCTGGGGTAATGAAACCTACCTTGAAGGACTGCAAAGCTTGAGTAGTTACTGTGTATAAAGCAGAACAGTGCCACACACTAAGAAGTACCCATTTATGACCATCTATTTATCTCACGCAGTGGCTGCAACAGTGGGCTTAAACATAGCAACAGTTGTGAGGACGGCACAGGACCAGGCAGCGTTTCCTTCTGTTGTACACGGGGTTGCTATGAGTTGGAACTGACCTGACAGCAGCAAACAATATCAGCATTGATCTCATAGCTATTTATCATCATCATTATTATATTTTTGTTGTTGTTAGGTGCCATTGAATTGATTTTGACTCATAGCGACCCCGTGTGACAGAGAAGAACTGTCCCATCAGGTTTTCAACACTGTAATCTTTACGGGAGCAGATCGTCAGGTCTTCCTCCTGTGGAGTCACTGAGTGGGTTTGAACTGTTAACCTATTGAAAATTCTTAATATATTTTTCTTTGTTGGAAAGGCTCATTTTGTTAAGCTCAGTAATACAGTCATGCTAGAGACAAGTGAGAGTTTTTGTTTTAGTTTGTTCACCTGTGTGTGGGCTGAGAGTTCAGAACCAGGAATATTGGACTGTAAACAATATAGGCTGGAATGGATAAAGAAGAAATGTGGAGGCAGGAAAGAAGATTAAGTTGATAGACAGTCAGGTAGTGAGCAAAGGGTAAGGTAGACCTCCTCACCTTTTGGTGAGTGAGTACTGAAAGGTAAAGAGGTCCAAGCTAGTAGGTAGAGACATCAGCAGGAATGCAGGTGGCAAGTGATTATAGAAGTCAGGTGAGCATCACCACTGTGGTTCTAGGAAATATGTCCATTCATCCGCAGCTGAAGATGAAGGCACCTCCAAGAGTTAGGCAAAGTATCAGGTCTCAAGAATCAGGTAAGACACAGCTCCTGTCCTATTAGCAGATAAGTGAATTGGAATGCAGGAAGCAGAGGTAGAAATCCGGTCACAGAGAATGGGACAACCACAGCCAGGGGTGGTACAGACTCAGATCAGAACCCATGGTGGCACTTGGGGTCTACTCCAAAAGCATTGAATAGGGGAGTAGGAGTAATCCCAGGCCTTCTACATTGGAGGGCTGTTGTTGATGGCTGTTGAGCAGGCTGTGACTCATGATGACCTTATGAATGAAACATTGCCTGGTCCTGTGCCAATCTTCAGGACTGTTGGTATGTTTGAGACCATTATTGTGGCTATTGTGTAATGCCTTCAGACCTGAGTGATCATCTTCCAACACTCTGCAAGACAATATTCTGTTGTGATTCATAAGGTATTCACTGGCTAATTTTTGGAAGTACATCGCCAGGCCTTTTTTCTAGTCTGTCTTAGTCAGGAAGCTCTACTGAAACCTGTCCACCACGGGTGACCCTGCTGGTATTTGAAATACTGGTGACACAGCTTCCAGCATTATAGCAACACACCAACTACCATAGCATGGCAATCTGACAGATGGTGTCTTAGGCTGGGTTCTCTAGAGGAGCAAAATCAGTGAACTGTATGTATATAAATACATATGTAGACAGAAATTTATCTCAAGAAAATGGCTCACACAGTTGTGAAGGCTGGCAGGTCCCAAATCCGTGGGTGAGGTGTCAGGCTGGAGTCTTCTCCTGACTCATGTGGTTGCATGGACTGACAAATACCAAATTGGCAAGTCAGGTGGAAGGCTGTTGGCTCACTTCCCAAGAACTGGAGGTAAGAGGTGATGAGCTGGATGTAGGATCCAGAACATGTGAGCTTTGCCAGAACATCTGTATATATTGAATGCAGGCCACACATCCAAGAAAACTCCCTTTTAGACTGATTAGCTGCTCGCGTCAGATCACAGAATAGAGGATAACTACATCAGATCACAAAAAGGAGGATGATTACATCATTACATAACTGTCAAACTACATCATTACATAACTGCCAAACCACTGAGACTCGTTGTCCAGCCAAACTGACACATAGCCTTAACCATCGCGGATGGGTTATAGACATTTGAGGGTTAGGGCTGCTAATTGAGCTGTTCTTGTTAGGTGTGTCTTACCTACTGGGCAGTGCTGAACTCATAAATAGACAGTGTTGGTGACTCCTGCTGAAAGAAGAAGGTGGGAGATTATATTCAGTAGAACACTCTTAAACTTCTAATCATTGCAGATTTGGATATTCCAGGGGTCACAATACATTGCAGAAATTTTCTTTCTTATTTCCTTATGGGTTATAGTCTCATTATGTTGTAATTCTTTGTAATGGTTGTAGTTCAAAGAGATGTGACTATAGTAGGAAGATTAACTGCACTTGAATCAAGAAAATGGATGATGAGTGTGATAGCAATTGCATGAGAAAGTTAATTTAGTTGTTTTTAACATCAGTATGAAAGGACTTCCATTGGACCTAAAGAGAATAAATATATGATGTTTGTAATAACTGCAAGAGGCTCAAGGAAAAGAAAATGGAAGAACAGAATGTCATACAACTCATGTTAAAAGGGTTTTCTAAAAAAATTTTCAGGAGGCATTTTTAGGGAGCTGATAAATTTTACATATTTGTAGGACAGATTGAAGTCTTAAATGTTGCATGTTTCAGGGCCTCAGGAAAAATTACCACAAGGTTTCCATATTAGACATTAAATCTTGTACTCCAAAGCAACATTATCGCTTTGCTAGAAGACTTTTCCCTAATTCCTTTTCCTCTCTATTTATTTATTTAATTTTTATTGTGATTTAAGTGAAAGTTTACAAATCAAGTCAGTCTCTCATACAAAAATTTATATACACCTTGCTACATTCTCCTAGCTGCTCTCCTGCTAATGAGACAGCACACTCCTCCTCTAAACTGTGTATTTTCGTGTCCATTCAGTCAGCTTCTGTCTCCCTCTGCCTTCTCATCTCCTCTCCAGACAGGAGCTGCCCACATAGTCTCATGTGTCTGCTTGATCCAGGAAGCTCACTCCTCACCAGTCTCATTTTCTACCTTATAGACCAGTCCAATCCCTATCTGAAGAGTTGGCTTTGGGAATGGTTCTGTCTTGGGCTAACAGAAGGTCTGGGGACCATGACCCTCTGGGGTCCTTCTAGTCTCAGTCAGGCCCTTAAGTCTCATCTTTTTCCAAGAATTTGTTCCTCTCTATTTAGAACTTCATAATCAAAATATTTACACTTGAGAAGATGGAAATTTACAGCACTGTATTATAAAATTACTTTCACTTTTTGTGGAGAAACACTTTTTTTTTCTTTTTTTGAAGGCAACGTCTTTACTATGTGGTTTATTATTGGTAAAATTTTTGTTAAGAATTCTAAAACCTTTCCATGGCATTTCTTAAAAAAAAAAAATTAGCTAGAAAAAGGGTGACATTAATAAGAAAGCCTTTATTTCTAAGCTTTTTAGCCTCTTCAAACTTAGAATACAGGGTCATGCTTACCACGAGTATTTGGCTTCCTTATGAACCCTTACTCAAATTGACAGGGATTCCATTATTGAATTAAGACTGGGAGAAATGGTGTGCTTTGAAAAAAGAATGAAATTTCATTGAAAAGAAAGACCATTACAGAGAATTTAGACATTGCGAGGATGTAGTCCTGTAGCTGATGGTATTCAGGCTGCCATGAGATTACTGGGAAACCTTTTATGTAAGGTTTAGGCAGCCTAATGATCTGAAAACCAAAGTAGTCTTTGCCCATCACAATCATATCAAGCTACTAATATTTATCGTTAGACTATAGGTGAAATAACTGAGCTGATATGATTAATTCTTCCTGGACATTATTTTTATAAAAACAAGGAGTGGGTAAACATAAAAGGCTATTTTATTATCCAGATATGGTAGTGAAAGGGAGGATTAGAAAATGAAAATGGGGATAGTAATTGGAAACTCTTGGGTTTCCAGATATAGTTGGTAGAACACACAACTTCCGTTGTTAAATCATGGCAAGCAGAATGGCCATGGGAATTCCCATTAGGTGGACAAAGTAGGAGTGTTGGGTCAGAGAGGCAACAAGCATTTTTTATATTGAACACTGGCTGATTTGTAAAGCCTAGTGGTATGACTCTCATTATCCCAGCCAAGTGGCATAGGACTACTTCAGACCTAATATGAGGGTGTAAAGAGGGAGCAGGAATATTTGTACCAAGGGATTGGAACAAACAGCTCATGGAATCAGCAGCATCACAGAACTCCAGGGACTATGATGAGTAAGGTCTACTCAGCTGAAAGACCATTCAGCCAACGCAGTCACCCCACCCTGATGTTGTACTAGCTCAAAACAGAAACCAGAGAAACGTTATTATGTCTTACCACTTCCCAGTGCTACTTGGATTTCTCCAAGGATTTCCATTCCATTATCAAGCTATATTAACTAAAATACAATGAAGTCAACAAAATACACAAGATTTTGAAGTGGGAGAATGGCCAGCTACTTAATTGTCTCTTATAAAAAAGTATAGTAAAAATCTTTTTCTGTGGGATTTCTCTTTCGTTTAAAAAAAATTAAAAAGGGTCTACTACAAATATGTTTTACTCCATATAACATACTCAGCTCTCTTTCATCTTAAGTTGTTTACCTGGATGTGCCTACTGAAATTCAGTGTTTTTTAGAACTTTCTTTTGGGGCACTCTTTTCGAATACTCATTGTTGTTATGTGCCATCAAGTCTGTTCCAACTCATAGCGATCCCATGTATAACAGAACTGCCTGGTCCTCCACCATCCTCACAATCATTGTTATGTTTGAGACCATTGTTGCAGCCACTGTGTTAATTTGTCTTGGTGAGGATCTTCCTCTTATTCTCTGACCCTCTACTTTACTGAGGATGATGTCCTTGTTCAGGGACTGGCCCTCCTGATAACATGTCTGAAGCACGTGAGACTAAGTCTCACCATCCTTGCTTCCAAGGAGCACTCTGGCTGTATTTCTCCCGAGACAGATTTATTCATTCTTCTGCCAGTTCACGTTATAGTTAATATTCTTGGCCAACACCATAATTCAAAGGCACCGATTCTTCTTTGGTCTTCCTAATTCATTGTCCAACTTTTGGACACTAAGGATTTTTATCGATAACTTTCACTTTCTGTATGGGGAAATTTTGCACAGAAGGCTTGATGTCCCACTCTTGTGGGTAGCCTTAATTTTAGGTGTGATATTCTCCATCCATTCAGTAATTATCTATCAAGCACTTACTATGTGCCATATACTGGGCTAAGTTTTGAGGCTGCCAAAAATGACTGGCTATGAAATCCTTTATGAGCTATCAGATAATCTTTAGGCTTGAAGATTAGCAGGTACATGGGGTCATTCAGAAAGAACTATGAAAGCGGATGAGAGGTGCAATGTACTCATTCTATATCTGGCCTTAAGCACGGAGTTTTACATTTAACTTAATTTCAATGTTTTATAATCATAGTGACATCCCAGATGAGAAACTTCTACTGTGTTAATTTCTCCACAAATATGTGGTAACGTATTATATATTTCTCTTACTTGTCGGTTCCTCTTCTTCTGTGTCTGATTGATATATTTCCCTCTTCCTATTTTCCTGTCTACAACCACATCTTTTGACTGGTCTGGATTTTCTTCTCTTCACACTGTAGTACATTGCTGAGATGTGCTACCAGGAGAACCTATTTAGAATAGTGCTGTCCTACAGAAATAGCACACAAGCCATCCATCTAATTTAAAACTTTTTAATAGTCGCATTTAAATAGTAAAAAGAAACAGGTGAAATTCATTTAAATTATACATTTTGTTTAACCTACTGTATTCATAATTTTATTTCAACATGTAATCAATTCATGAGATGTTTTACATTTTTGTTTGTTTGTACCAAGTCTTTAAAATGCAGTGTGTATCTTGCACTACAGCGTATCTCTGTTTGGACCAGTCACATTTCAGGTGCTCAGTATCTACACGTAGTTAGTAGCTTCCACATTGGACAGCACAGACCCAGAACATCATTTCCTTCCTTCCTATTACTGATAAAAATGACAAAAAATGTCAGACATTAAGATCACCCCATCAACAATCTCTGACCATTTATTAGCCTCATTTATTTTCAAGTCTTGTTCCTGGTAAAGTGATGCTGCATGCTTTATTGCTTTCTCTTTTCTGCTTTTATCCTTTTGTACAAACCCCTCATCTGCCAGCCCATCAACCTCACCTGGTTCGAGATCTCAACCCACTTCCTCCCTCAGGAAGTCTTTACCGGATCTTGCTCTCTGCTTTCCTTTGTACTAATGTTGGTAATCAGATTATCAGCCTGTACCACATATTGGTATGGTACCTCGTTCGTATCATTTCATGTGTGGACACTCATCTCCTCAGCCGGAATCTTGTGATTCTTTTATAAATTTTCTTCAGATAAGCCAAAAGGAGTGTTTATTGTTTGGCTAATCAAGATTCGGCATGCTAAAGTTTATAGAAGTACAAATAATTTTGGCCACTTTATTATATTTTCCCATTGCTACTATAACAAATTACCACAAATCCAGTGACTTAAAGCAACACCAATTTATTATTTTATAGCCTGCAAGTCCAAAGTTTGAAACGGATCTTCTAGGATTAAAATCGAGGAGGCAGCAGAACCACGTTCCATCTAGAGGCTCTGGAAAAGAATTCTTTCCATTGCCTTTTCTAGCTGTCTGTATTCCTTGGCTTGTGGCCTCGAGGTACTTAACTTATTCACATCTTCAAAGCCTCTTTGATGATGGATTCACAGGTTTCAGGGATGAGGATATAGGCATCTGTGGAGGGCCATTATTCTGCCTACCTCAACCACTGAACCATATTTCCTGTTCTGTGTAATTTTATTGGCTTATTTATTTTATTTTTTTATTTATTATCCAGGAAGTAGTAATTAAGTACTTAATTGAGCACATCCCACACTCTGCTAGGCAATGGCAATACAATATCTTTCAATGTCAATACATGATCTTTTCTGAGTTTGATATTTGTTTTACTCTCTTGTTATTTTTTCTCCTGCTTTTTAGAATATAGAGCTGAAAAGGACACTAGGGAGACCTGTAGGATCCACACCCCGAGTTTTCCACGTGTGGAAACTGAGGTTCAGAGAGTTGAGTGATTTATCTACAAATGTAGAGCTTATGATGGTACAACTGAGACTAGAAATCAAGTCTTTTCATTTTTTCTCCAGTACATTGTGCTTCCTCTGCATTGTCATGGCAGAAATTTACAACTGTGCAGAACAAACTAGATTTTATCGCTAACAACTCAGCTAACACTATGCAGAATGGGGTCAATTCTCCACTTGAAAAATTTTTTTCGCCTTCAGCATTTCTCCTCCTTGTTACTGTGGCAGATTTTCAAAGTGTTGTAATTCTTACGTGCAAATCTTAACTTGTGGATTAGAGGCAGTTAGAAGGAAGACAACATGTTCCAGAAAGTTAATTACAAATTTCATTTTCCGTAGCTTTCTTCTCCCAGGCTTCTGACTCACCGGTCGGTAAAGCTGTCGGTGGGTTTGTCACTGACCTGCAAGGAAGTTTAATTCTTGCCACTTCCAAAGATAAATTTCAGTTTAGCCTGGAGCTAGATGTTAGATGATAAAAATCCCATTTCACAATATTGCCCTTCGCCTTACCAAGTGACAGAGTAAGCAGAGTTTGTAAGGTTGGCAGAAGTAAGTAGCATACACAATATTCTTTAATTCATGTCTGAGTCTATGTATACGGTGATGACATTTCTGAAACAGAAAATACATTTACCTTTTTTCCTGTTTTGAATATTTTGTAAAAGTGTTTTCCTTAATTAGGGTACTATTTTTTAAAGCTACCATTGTGGTAGAATATTGTCTGTAGAAAATATGTTCAGTAAATTACTTAGTGTTATATTTATTAAGGTGTAGTATTTGCATTTGTATTATGTAAGAAGCCCTGGTGGTACAGCAGTTAAAATGCTCTACTGCTAACCAAAAGGTCACAGTTCAAAACCATCAGCTCCGCAGGAGAAAGATGGGGCAGTTTGCTTCCGTATGGATTTACAGCCTTGGAAACCCTGTGGGGTCACTGTGAGTTGGAATCGACTTGATGGCAGTGGCTTTGGTTTATCTGTATTACAGCCTTCGGTACGGATTACACCTCACCATAAAGAACCCAAAAATCCTCACAACTGGACCAATAAGCAACATCAAGATAAAAGAAGAAAAGATTGAAGTTATCAAGGATTTCATTTTACTTAGATCCACGATCAACGCCCACGGAAGCAGCAGTGCAGAAATCAAAAGACCTAGTGCATTGGGCAAATCTGCTGCAAAAGACCTCTTTAAAGTGTTAAAAGGCAAGGATGTCACCTTAAGAACTAAGGTGCACCTGACCCAAGCCGTGGTGTTTTCAGTCACTTCATATGCATGTGAAAGCTGGACAATGAATAAAGAAGACCAAAGAAAAATTGATGCCTTTGAATTACTGCATTGGTAAAGAATATTGACTATAACACTGCCAGCAAACAGACAAATCTGTCTTGGAAGAAGTACAGCCAGAAGGCTCCTTAGAAGCGAGAATGGCAAGACTCTGTCTCACATACTTTGCACATGTTATCAGGAAGGACCCGTCCCTGGAGAAGGATATCATGTTCGGAAAAGTAGAGGGTCAGAGAAAAAGAGAAAGACCCTCAATGAGATGGGTTGACACAGTGGCTGCAACAATGGGGTCAAGGATAATTACTGCAAGGATGGCACAGAACCTGGCAGTGCTTTGTTCTGTGGTATATGGGGTTACTATGAGTTGGAACTGACTCAATGTAACTAACAACAACAATTTCTATTACCACATATATAACCTCAGGTGCTTATTCCTGGTACTCACCCCAGGAATGAAATGGCAAGCATTTATACAGAACCTACTGGATCTGCATTTTTAATAAACCTTTCAGGTGATTTTTATTCACATGAGATTTTGAGACTCGAACTTGGAGAGTTTAAGTATAAAAATGTTGATGTCTTGAGTTCTCAAGATGCACTGATTTTTCCTTACTAGCTATTCTTCCAGAGCCCTGGTGGCACAGTGGTTAAGAGCTCAGCTGCTAAACCAACAGGTCAGCCGCTCGAATCTATCAGCCACTCCTTGGAAACCCTAGGGGCTTTTCTACTTTGTCCTATAGGGTTACTATGAGTCAGAATCAATTCAATGGCAACTTTTTTTTTTGTTTTTTTAGCTATTTTTCCATATTGTATTAAGAGAAGTAAAGCCAGTTGTTAAATTCATTGATTTGATTAACTTGACCAAGTGTTTTAAAAATTCTAGCTGAATCATCTGCTCAGTTAAATTTATTTAATTTACCTTTATTTCAACCAATTAAATAACCAACAAATGCAATCATTTTCTGAAGCAAGCCTCTGTAGAGAATAACACAATGTATAATAGAAATAAGTTTCCATAGCACTTCGTTAATGCCTTTGTTACAGTCTCCACATTGTATTGGCCACGTCGTTCTGTTGCTGTGCCTGGGTTCCTGCCTGGATTGAGAATTCCAGGAATGGCTAGGCACCAAATCTTACTCATATTTTGGTCCCCAGCTCCCAAGGCCATGCTTGGCACAGAATAGTCACCTGACACACGTCTGTATTTGAACTGATAAGTGAACAGATGTGCCACTGGGATATATCCTGGGGAAGCAGGATAATGTGATTCAATGGTTGTATTTGAAAGCCCAGGATGTGTTCAGAGATCACCAATAACTAGTGAAATGTTCAAGAAAGGAAGTGTAGGTGGGCCTCAATTTATGTTTATTACCTTAATTAATTACAATTAATTTGAATTCTTGGAAGAAGTACAGCCAGAATGCCCCTTAGAAGCAAGGATGGCAAGGCTTCGTCTCACATACTTTTTGAACATGTTATCAGAAGGGACTAGTCCCTGGAGAAGGACATCATGCTTGATAAAGTACAGCGTCAGGGAAAAAGAGGAAGACCTCGAGTACAGATGCATTGACACAATGACTGCAATGATGGGCTCAAATATAGCAGCAATTGTGAGGATGTTGTAGGACTGGGTAGTGTTTTTCTGTTGAATACAGGGCTGCTATGAGTCAGAAATGACTGGACAGCACCTAACAACAACAACATTAAATTTCATATGCTACTTTTTCCACATATTATTGCATAAACACTTCCCGGTGCTATTAAAAACTTTCTACGCAGCCTTCACGGTTGTATAACATTTAACTGAATGAACATACTTTGTACCATTCCACTCAGTCTTTTCCCTATTTTCTTTTCTTTCTTTTTTCTTTTTTTGCTGTTACACAGAATGCTTCTTTGGATCATTTTACACAAAGTTCTTTTCTGTCTTTTAAATTATATAAGGTCAAATCATATTAAAAAATGTAGATTAAGTATGAGGCCAAATTGCTTTAAAAATCATAGTAACAATATCTAAGAATGAATAGGGAATAAGAGAATAAGAACCTTAGGGGGCAATGAGTTTATGTTAAAGAGAGAGGAACAACTCAGAAAGGGAGGGTGAGAATGGCTGCACAACTTGAAGAATGTAACCAATGTCACTGAATCGAACATGTAGAAACTTGAATTGGTGTGTGTTTTTCCTGTGTATATTCTCAACAATAACAAAAATAAATTATTTTAAAAAAGAATGACACCAAAGACACAAGGAAAATAAGAGCCCAAGAGACAGAAAGGGCTATATAAACCACAGACTCCATCAGTCTGAAACTGGAAGAACTAGATGGTGCCCAGCGACCACTGACAACTGCCCTGACAGGGAACACAACAGACAAGCCCTGACGGAGCAGGAGAAAAGTGGGATGCAGAACTCAAATTCGAGTAGAAAGACCATACTTAATGGTCTGACAGACTGGAGGGACCCCAGAGGACATAGTCCCTGGACTCTCTGTTAGCTCAAAGCTAAAACCATTCCTGAAGCCAACTCTTCAAACAAAGATTAGACTGAGCTATAAAACGTGAAATGAGGAGTGTGCTTCTTAGCTCAAGTAGACGCAAGAGACTATGTGGGCAGCTCCTATCTGGAGGCCAGATGAGAAGGCAGAGGTGGACAGGAGCTGGTTGAATGGACAGGGGAAACACAGGGTGGAGAGGAGGAGTGTGCTGTCATGTTACAGGGAGAGCAACTAGCATCACATAACAATGTGTGCTTAAGTTTTTGTATGAGAAACTGACTTGAATCGTAAACTTTCACTTAAAGCACAGTTAAAAAAGAAGAAAAATGAACTGTTAGCATTTTTAAAAGATAATTTATAAATAAACATTTTTATACCTCTAGCTTTGGAAAAGTAATACAAATTTACTGAGACGCCATTAATAAATGGATAGACTAGTTTTACCTACATTTTGGCAATACCGATTGAGAAGATTTTAAGAGTTATGTTAATTTCTAAGGTATTAAACCCCAAATCTGTTGCTGTTGAGTTGATTCTGACTCATAGTGACCCTATAGGACAGAGTAGAATCGCCCTGTTGGGTTTCTAAGGCTGTAAATCTTCAAGGAAGCAGACTGCCACATCTTTCTCCTGAGGAGCAGCTGGTGGATTCCAACTGCTGACCTTTCAGTTAGCAGCCAAGTGCTTAACCACTGTACAACTGGGGCTCCTTCTAAGGTACCCAAAAACCCAGTGCCATTACGTGGTAATAAAAATGACAGTAATAATCATGATGATAAAAAATGAAACCCATTGCTTCAAGTCGATTCCAACCTATGGCAACTCCATGTGTTTCAGCGTAGAACTGCCCTTTGTAGGGTTTTTTCATGGCTGTGACCTTCTGGAAACAGATGGCCAGGGCTTTCTTCCAAGGTGCCTCGGGGTGGGTTTGAATTGCCAACGTTTCAGTGAGTATTCCTGTGCTTAACCATTCGTACCACCTAGGGTTACATGTTTAATTTGTGATAGGTATTGTGTTAGGTGCTTTACAAAGATTATTTAATCTAACCCTTCAAATCACCATGTGAGACAAGTATGAGCATCTTCATTTTATAAATGAGGGAACTGTAATTTAGCCTCGTAAACACGGCGAGGGGCTTATGACTGATAAGTGACCTAAGTAGGATTTGAGGCAAAGTTTGACTCCAGTGCCTTTGTTCTCAATCAATTTGTTATCTGCCTTGTTGTTTATTTATATTTTTAAAGTTACTAGTTAGATTAAGCATTTTCTTCTTTCATTTATTTGCGAACTGTATTTCCTTTTGTATGAATGAAGTGTTTGTGTCTTGCCAGCTCATCTGTTGAAATGTTGATGGCTTTTCTCACAAATTTGTATGACCTTTTTATGTACTAGAGATGTGAATGATATTTGCTAAAAATATTCAGGTCTACTTCATTTGCTAGTTTGTTTCTATTATAACTACCATGTTCTTATATAGTAAAAGCTGTTTTTCCCTACGTAATTTTTCAACCATAAACAGTCAGTTTGTCATATTGCAGTAACTAGTGTGCTGCTGTGATGCTGGAAGCTATGCCACTGGCATTTCAAATACCAGTAGGGTCAGGTTTCAGTGGAGCTTCCAGACAAAGGTAGACTGGAAAGAAAAGCCTGGCAAGCTACTTCTGAAAATTAGCCATTGAAAACTTTATGGATCATAACAGAATATTTTCTGACTCTAATTACTGGAGAAGGACATCATGCTCGGTGAAGTAGAGCGCTAGCAAGAGCGAGGGGCACCCTTGGTAAGATGGACTGATGCAGTAGCCACAACGATGGACTTGCACATATCAGCCACCATGAGGATGGTGTAGGATGGGGCAACGTTCTGCTCTGTTGTACATAAGATTGCCTTGAGTTGGAGTCAGCTCAATGACATCTATGTATCTATCTACATTTTTCAAATTAATCAAAGCATCAAATATTCTTCTTCCAAAGAGCTGGCATGCTTTACTATTTTGTTATAATTTATATGCTTTGATTTTTAGAATATTTCATTATTCAACCTAAATTGAATTAATTTTTATTTTAGTCTGTTTTTGGAGTATTGCTTATTTTTGGAGACGAGAGGGGTGACCTGATATAGTAGTGCTTTAGCAAATGAATGTTGAAGTTGGACAAGAGTGTATGAGGGAAGGAAATAACATGTAATTTCCTAAAGCAGACGGTTGCAAACAAAGAAGATACACAAAGGAGCTGTAAGGGAGCCCTCATGTTTTCCTTCTGCCATACAATAAGTGTCTTAACACCATATCGGATGGAGAGTTCTGAAGGTTTTCTAGTAATATTGGTTTTTACTTAGAAAAACATATATTTTGGGGCAAAAACTTGATATTTGAATAAATGAAGTAAAAGCAGTTTTTTTTTTTTTTGCTAAATTGTACAAGCTAATTATCCTGAGATTATTTTCTGTTGAACTAGAAGAGCCGTATTGTTATCTATCCATTGCAGACTTAAGTTTCTTATGAATTTAGTTCTGATGGGAAGAGATTATTGGGAGTAGATTATACTCTCTGCTCTTTAGCTGTTTCTGTAGCTGGTTGCTCATCTTTTAGTTTCTATGATTTGTTTCAAAGGCAGTTGTTGTATTGGAAATAGGAGAACAGAGTGCAATCCACAACTGGCCTTATTTCAAGCTAGTCAAACTAGTTAGCCCAGTTACCTTTACAGCTTACATTACAAACTTTTACAATATTTGAGGAATATAAGGAAACAGTAAATATAATAAAGGCAGATAATCTGAGAAGTGGGATTATGAAGAAGAATGTCACATCAGGATTAGAGGAAGACTCGTTAACAAGCTGAGGTACATAGATGACGCAACCTTGCTTGCTGAAAGTGAAGAGGACTTGAAGCCCTTACGGATGAAGATCAAAGACTACAGCCTTCAATCTGGATTACACCTCAATATAAAGAAAACAAAAATCCTCACAATTGGACCAATAAGTAACATCATGATAAACAGAAAAAAGATCAATGTTGTCAAGGATTTCATTTTACTTGGTTCAACAATCAACACCCATGGAAGCAGCCATCAAGAAATCAAAAGATGTATTGCATTGGACAAATCTGCAGCAAAAGACCTCTTTAAAGCGTTAAAAAGCAAAGATGTCACCTTGAAGACTAAGGTGTGCCTGACCCAACCCGTGGTATTTTCAATCGCTTCACATGCGAAAACTGGACAATGAATAAGGAAGACCAAAGAAGAATTGATGCATTTTAATTATAGTGTTGATAAAGAATATTGAATATATCATGGACTGACAGAAGAATGAACAAAGCTGGGAGAATATAGCCAGAATGCTCCTTAGAAGTGAGGGTGGCCAGACTTCGTCTCACATACTTTGGACATGTTATTAGGAGGGCCAGTCCCTGGAGAAGGACATCTTGCCTGGAAAAGCAGAGGGTCAGCAAAAGAGAGGAAGACTCTGGGTGAGATGAATTGACACAGTGGCCGCAACAATGGGTTCAAATGTAGCAACGATTGTGAGGATGGCACAGGAGTGGCAGTGTTTTGTTCTGTTGTACATAGCATTGCTATGAGTCGGAACCGACTCAACAGCACCTAACAACATAACAACAGCAACAATTGAATAGAAACTTACTGTTTACAACAATTTCACAATGCATTATTTAATTTTCATAACAGCATGTGATAGAATTATCTAGAACCAGGACCTGACTCGAGGTTCCATGTATTAGACAATGATGATATTAGCAGAAAGGAAGGCTTTCAGGTGTCCATAACACACTTCAAATGTAGAGGGGTATAACACAAAAGAGATTCTCCATTTTATTTTAGGAGAGGAAAACATAAATAAATAAAAGAAAAAAGCCAAAACTGAAAAAATTATCTGAGGAAGAAATTCCTCATAGTGAAGGCTGAGTGTCTGAAGGGAGTTTCAGAGTTTCTTCTCTAGTCTGAGTCTCCTTTTTAGAATGATTCATAAGTGTTTAAGCCTGATGGCTAGTGACTAAATAATTGACATCCCAAAATCATGTGCAGGGATTTTTAAGTAGTGAGTCTCCACCCTTCCAAAGTTGTTGATGATGGTGATGATGATGGGATGATGATGATAAAAGTTAGTGTTTACCGAGACTTACCATAGATCATACAACGTCCTGACAGATTTCCATGAGATACGTCATAATCCTCACAATAAATAACCTGGTGAAACAAGTCTTATCCCCATTCCCAAACAAGGGAAAATGAAGCATAGAGAGGTTAAATAACAATTAGTAAGTGGTTGAGCTGTGACTGGATATCAGATTGCCTGGCTCCATAGTTTGCATACTTAATGATTATGTTCTACTACAGGGTAGATTTTTTTTTTGGCAGAGTTGCCTGAACAAGAAGATTTCACTACTTAACAGCATAATCTAGCCAGGTGAACAGGTTAGTTAAATTTCCCACAATAGTCACTAGTCATTAATGTTAGTGTCCTTCCTAAAGCAGCTTGGAATACCTTCTGTTATGCAGCTCATCAGGTGGAGTTCCCTTGTCCAGTAGACAACCGAGAAAATGCCTGGTGGCCCTCCGAGGCAGCTGACCTGGCCAGAAGTGGGAAGAAGGGTGAACCCACTCAGCTGCAGTTCTATCATCTCAGTGGTTGGCTTTGCTGTATTACTGATTGTGTCTATTTTATGGCTGAGAAACCTGAGGCTCAGAAAGATTTGCTTGGTTTTATTAAATGTTTATAATTATTGGAGAGCAGGCTACAGCGTTTTTCACTCGAAGAGGTTCTCTTTAATCGTAAATTATGTGGAAGATAAAGCTCTCCAGGCTTCTTTTGGAAAGTTACTTTGGAAACTCAGTAAATATCAGAACATCAATTAATCTACGTAATTTCTTGGGGAGTAAAAGGTTTTCTATATTTGGCTATATTTGGCTCAGTTCTAAAATATTGGGCTCTAATAGAAAACAGATATTTCTCTGGTAAGAAAATAAAGTTTTTCTTAGAATGGTGACTTCCTTATTTCTCATCTTTTCAGAGAATGTGTGTTCTGTCAGCAGCTGAGTGCAGGCTCAGATCTGGGTGCTGATCAAGACTCTGAAGCGAGGCCTGAAAAAACTCAGAGCTGAGGTAAAAAGTTCCAGGAAACTCTAAAAAGCCCGTTATGATATTCTGTGGTATTTAAAGTGCTTAGAAAAGGTGACCCTGAGGTGAATATGAAAAAGGTAAAGAAAGGCTCAGTCTTTGAGAAACAAAAAGCTCTGCGAGAAACAGAAAACTCTGAAAAGTGAATTTTTTTTTCTTTCAGTGTGATGCAGGATGACTTTTTGCTTTCCTTAAGAGAAACATTAGTCAGTCAACTTGAGTTTGGGGCACGCTTTGAATAAAATCCAAACTTTTTATTACAACCCTCAAAGATTTTTCATCATTTGGCTTCTCGGACCCCGTTGCCGTTCATTCTCTGCCTCATGCACCACGCTCTTCCAGCAGGGGCATCTGCTCATATCCGTGTATACTTCCTCGGACGTCAGGCCTTTTGTGCACTTGCCGTTTCCTGTGCCTTCTCTGCCTTTCCTGCTGATTTTCACTCACCCCACACCTGCCTCTCCATCTTGTGTGCTCACCCATGGTTCTCCTGTCCTTGGGACACATGTGATAGTATCCTGCTGAGCCAGAGCCAGTGGTTGGGGCAAGACCAAAGGTGGAGGCTGGAGTCCTGGGTAGTAAAACAGCCCCAAAAAGCCACTGGAAAGGTTTGCTTTGGATTTTGGAAAAAAGAGGCAGAAAAATCCATGTTGATTGGACTAAAGCCTTTAAGTAAGGGGAAATTACATACAGAGGACACCACTGAACTCCACGTCGAAATTCTGACAATTACCTAGGTTATAATATTTGCACAGCACTCAGGGACCTTTGTGCAGTGGGTGAATTACAGACAGAAAAAGGAATGTGACACTAGCAGGCCACAGGGGGATGGGCTGGATTTGCCCTTAAAGGCAGTTATCAGTAGCTGTTAGCTGGGGAGTGGGGGTGGGGGGAGTCTGGTTAATGTGCCTGTCTAACTATGGGGACAGAGTTACTGTCCAGTCAGTCACTCTTAATCCCAGAGTCCTTCACAGGCAGGGCCCATTTCGGATACGCCTCCATCCCACAATATGGGGAGATTACACTTTCCCATAGTTGGGCAGGACGCTGGATAAATTTTGACCAATAGGACATAGATGAAAGTGATGAGATGAAGGAGTCTTAGTCAGCCTTGGTGTTGTTCAGGTATGAGAACAAAATGGAACAGAACCCCCACTGGTATAATGCTGTATAGGTGCATGAGTAAGAGGAAACAACAATAAAATTTTGTTTCCCTAAGACACTGAGATTTTTTAGGGTTCTTTGTTATGCAGCATAACTACACTCATCCTGTCTAAAACACCATCAATTCCATTTTTTCTTCAAAGCAGTAGTCTGTCTTTGAAGTCATGTCATTTATTATTTTCTGTCCTTTTAAACACTGTAGGCGTATTAGTAGGTAAACGATTCACGAAAGGATTGACTTCCCGTGTGGTGGCTGGATCCCCATCAATCTCAAATACTTTTAAGTCTTTTAAAATACCCCTAGGCCCTCATCTATCAGTTTGTCCTACTCTGGTGGCTTGGTGTTGCTGTTATGCTGGAAGCTATGCCTCTGGTATTTCAAATACCAGCAGGGTGATCCGTGGTGGACAGGCTTCAGAAGAGCTTCCAAAATAAGACAGACTGGCGGTCTACTTCTGAAAAAATTGTCCAGTGAAAACCTTATGAATAACAGCAGAACATTGTTTGACATAGTGCCAGAAAATGAGCCTCTAAGGTTGGAATGCACTTAAAAGACAACTGGGGAAGAGCTGCCTCCTCAAAGTAGAGTCGACTTTAATGATGTGGATGGAACCAAGCTTTTGGAACCTTCATTTGCCGATGTGGCCTGACTCAAAATGAGAAGAAACAGCTGCAAACAACCATAATAATCAGAATATGGAATGTATGAAGTATGAATCTAGGAAAGTTGGAAGTCGTAAAAAAATGAAAGGAATGTATAAAGATTGATATCTAGGTATTGGTGAACTGAATTGAACTGATATTGGCCATTTTGAATCAGACAATCATATGGTCGAATATGCTGGGAATGACAAACTAAAGAGGAATGGTGTCACATTCATTGTCAAAAAGAACATTTCCAGATCTATGCTGAAGTACAATGCTGTGAGAGGATAATATCCGTACGCCTACAAGGACGATGAGTTAATACGACTGTTATTCAAATGTATGTACCAACCACTAATGCCCAAGATAAAGAAATTGAAGATTTTTATTGATTTCTGTAGTCTAAAATTGGTCAAACTTACCATCAAAATTTATTGATAATTACTGGTGATTGGAATGTGACAGTTGGAAACAAAGAAGAAGGATCAGTAGTTGGAAAATATGGCCTTGGTGATAGAAACTATGCTAGAGATCACACGATAGAATTTGTAAGACCAATGACTTCTTCTTTGCAAATACCTTTTTTCAACAACATAAATGGCAACTATACATACACGTGGACCTTGCCAGATGGAATACATAGGAATCAAATCAATTACATCCATGGAAAGAGATGAGGGAGAACTCAATGTCATCAATCAGAACAAGGTGTCAGGGCTGACTGAGGAACTGACCGTCAATTGCTCATAAGGCAAGTTCAAGCTGAAGTCGAAGAAAATTAAAACAAGTCTATGAGAGCCATAATATTACCTTGAGTATATCCCACCTAAATTTGGAGGCCATTTCAAGAATAGATTTGATGCACTGAACACTAATGATCAAAGACCAGATGAATTGTGGAATGATATCATGAAGAAGGCAAACCAAACCCAGTGCCATCGAGTCAATTCTGACTCATAGTGACCCCATAGGACAGAGTAGAACTGCCCCATAGAGTTTCCAAGGAGCGCCTGGCAGATTCGAACTGCTGACCTCTATGGTTAGCAGTCGTAGTACTTCACCACTACGGCACCAGGGTTTCCGTGAAGAAGGTAAAATGTCATTAAAAAGACAGAAAAAGAAAGAAAAGATCAGAATGGACGTCAGAAGAGGCTCCGAAACTTGCTCTTGAGCGTAGAGTAGCTAAAGTGAATGGAAGAAATGATGAAGTAAAATGGAAGAAATGAGGAAGTAAAAGAGCTGAACTAAAGAGTTCAAAAGGCTGCTCAAGAGAACAAAGTATAAAGTAATGTAATGAAATGTGCAAAGATTTGGAGTTAGAAAATCAAAAGGGGAAAACACACTCAGCATTTCTCAAGCTGAAAGAACTGCAGAAAAAATTTAAGGCCTGAGTTGCAATATTGAAGGATTCTATGGGCAAAATATCGAATAATGCAGGAAGTACCAAAAGAAGATGGAAGAAGTACGCAGAATCACTGTAGCAAGAAGAATTGGTCGATGTTCAACCATTTCAGGAGATAGCATATGATCGAGAACTGATCATATTGAAGGAAAAAGTCCAAGCTGCACTGAAGGCATTGGCAAAAAAACAAGGCTCCAGGAATTGATGACATATCAATTGAGATGTTTCAACAAACAGATGCAATGCTGGAAGTGCTCACTCAACTATGTCCAGAAATTTGGAAGACAGCTACCTGACCAACTGACTGGAAGAGGTCCATATTTGTGCCCATTCCAAAGAAAGGTAGTCTAACAGAATGTGAAAATTATCAAACAATATCATTATTATCACACGAAAGTAAGATTTTGCTGAAGATCATTCAAAAGTGATTGCAGCAGTACATTGACCTTGAACTGCCAGAGATTCAGCCAGATTCAAAAGAGGATGTGAAAGTAGGAATATCATTGGTGATGTCAGACGGCTCCTGGCTAAAAGCAGAGAATACCAGAGAGATGTTTACCTTTGTTTTATTGACTATGCAAGACATTCGATTATGTAGATCTAAACAAATTAAGGATAACATTGCAAGGATTCCAGAATACTTAATTCTGCTCATGAGGAACTGTACTTAGACCAAGAGGTAGTCATTTGGATAGAAATAGGGGGTACTGTGTAGTTTAAAATCAGGAAAGGTGTGCGTCAGGATTGTATCCTTTCACCATACTTAATCTGTATGCTGTGCAAATAATCTGAGAAGCTGGACTATATGAAAAAGAACTTGACATTAGGGTTGGAGGAAGACTCATTAACAACATGTAATATTCAGATGACACAACCTTGCTTACTGAAAGTGAAGAGGTCTTAAGCATTTACTGATGAAGATCAAAGACTACAGCCTTCAATATGGATTACATCTCAACATAAAGAAAACAAAAATCCTCACAACTGGACCAATAAGCAACATCATGATAAGCAGAGAAAATATTAAAGTTGTCAAGGATTTCATTTTACTTAGATCCACAATCAACGCCCATGGAAGTGGCAGTCGAGAAATCAAATGGCGTATTGCATTGGGCAAATCTGCTGCTGCAAAAGACCTCTTTAAGTGTTAAAAAGCAAAGATGTTACCTTGAGGACTAAGGTGGGCCTGACCCAAGATATAGTATTTTCAATTCACCTCATATGTATGTGAAAGCTGGACAATGAATAAGGAAGGCTGAAACATTGATGTCTTTGAATTATGGTATTGGTGAAGAATATTGTCTATACCATGGATTGCCAGAAGAAAGAACAAATCTGTCATGAAAGAAGTACAACCAGAATGCTCCTCAGAAACAATGATGCTGAGACTTCGTCTCCCTTACACTGGACATGTTATCAGGAGGGACCAGTCCCCAGAGAAGGACATCATGCTTGGTAAAGTAGAGGGTCAGCAAGAAAGAGGAAAGCCCTTAACAAGATGGATTGATACAGTAGCTGCAACAATGGGCTTAATCATAGCAACAATTGTGAGGTTGATGCAGGACTGAGCAGTGTTTCGTTTTGTTGTACATAGTGTCCCTATGAGTTGGAACAGACTTAATGGCACCTAACAACAGCAACAGGCACTCTGCTAACTAACATGGCAAGAATCTGGTATATAAGCAGATATCCCTGAAGTCCCCTTGCTGAACTAGACTAGGTGTCCACCCCTTAATGGTCTCTTTACCCTGTCCCATTTCTTCTGACAGGGAAGTTGCCTAACTCTGTACTGGAAAGGCTATAAACTGGGCAGAACCAGACAGAAGAGATATTGTTTCCTGTCCCAAACGAGGATCTCCTCCAAAAGTGTACTCGGAAAGAACAGAGTCTGTGTTTCTTGAGTCGTCACAGGTTACATGCTCACCCATATGTTCTCCCCTTACCTCACCCTACTCGGCTAGATGGAACTTACTCCTTCCAAATAGTCTATACAAAGTTTATGCTTTCCACAATGCCGAAGACAGAAAGCAAAGATGAGGCCTTTGTGATTTCGCTTATTCTTTGGAGTCCTCAGAGGCTTTGTTCCAGCGCAGCCTCTCCTGGCTGCTATGGTCCGGATGCTCTAGCTTCATGGCGGCTGAATGCGTGTGCTCCTGAGCTCATTCGCTCCTGGCTCTTCTCTCCCAGAGCCACTTTCAGAGTGCCCCGTTTGGCATAGCTACTAATCGGCATTTCACAGCCCTCCATAGACAGCAGAACCTTATGTCTGTGCTACCCTGCTCTACACCTCCCTGCATCCTAAAATTATCAGTGTCTCCTGCTAGTGACCGAAGAAACCACGTTGTCTTTCAGTTCCAAGATCTTCCTTTGCTCATGCTGTTCCCTCTGTCTTGAATGTCCTTCTCAGTTTTCATTGACTAAGGCTTGTTGTTATTGTTAGGAGCTGCTCCATAGGGTTTTCTTGCTGTCTGCAGATTGCCAGGCCTTTCCTTCACAGCACCACTTGGTAGGTTTGAACTTCCAATCTTTAATCATCTTTTAAAAGCTTAGGCATTATATGAAAAGAGCCTTCTCTCTGAGCTAAGACCCCTTCTCTGAAGCCCAGATGTAGGTCCATGGGCGATGCAAACAGTTCACACTCTACTGCTAACTCTCAACCCACCCAGTGGTACCTCAGAGAAAGCCCAGGTGACTTGCTTCCATAAGAACACAGCCAAGAAAATCCTATGGTGTGGCTCTACTCTGTGACACACGGGGTCGCCATGAGTCAGAACTGACTACAACTAACAACAACGACAACCACACAATACTGAAATGATCTGTTTACTTATTTCTCTTCCCTACCAGACAGTAAGTTCTCTGAGGGCCTTTCTTTTTCTCTTTTTACTTTCTGTGCCTGGCATCATATTAGGAAGTCCACGAATGGCTATTCTTCCGGTCAATACAACATTTCAATCCACTGAGTCAGGTTTAAGGAGGGTCTGCTCAGCACCAAGCCGAATCTTAAGTACTGGCTTTAATTTGGTTCAACTCAACTCTCCAGGCATTTAGTGGGGACATGTTTTGTGTCAGACACTGGGCGAGGTGTGAGGATAAAGAGCTGAGATGTAAGGGGTTTTGTCTGTTTTGTTCACTGATGTATTTCAAGAGCTTAGAGCAGGACCTGGTATTTAGAAGATACTCAATGAATATTTGTTTAATAAATGAAACATGGACAAAGGAACAAGACAAAGTCTCTACCACCAAGGAACTCATAGGATCATTTGTGTTCTGCTTTTAAAGAGTCATATTTCAGGTATTTCTCACTTATATTTCGAGACTTCCCTTCCCCAACCGTCCCCTTTGCTCTTAGTTACCTAGGGCTGCTCTAAAAACAAAACAAGACAAACAGACAAAAAAGCCACAAGTGGGTGGCTTCAAAGAACAGCAGTCTATTTTCTCACAGCTCAGAAGGCTCGAAGTCGGAGTTCAGGGAGTGGCTCTAGGCAGAGGTTCTTCGTCTGTTCCAGCTTCTGGTAGCTGTTGGCAATTAGCAGCCCTTAGCATTCCTGGGATTGAAGACGCCTCTGCTGTGTGTGTCTGTCTTCGTGTGGTGTCGAACCTCTGTGTGTGTCTCTGTGTCTATTCTGTTCTTTTCATTACTCAAAAGCGATTAGGTTTAAGACCCACCCTACTCTGTCATGGACTCATTAACATAGCAAAAGAAAAACCTTATTTCCAAACAGAATCACATACACAGATACAGGGGCCGGGACTTCCATAGTATTTTGAGGGACAGAATTCAATCCATAATGCCTTTCTTCTCCTCTATCATAAAGACCTTGAAGCTTTGGGGTCCTTAGTTTTGTCCACTGCCTTTACAGCTGCATATCCTGCAGAGCAGGCTTCACGTGATCGGAAGAAAGAGCTCAGTAAAATACACTGGAAATCCTGTAGTTCTGCTTCTTTCCCCAAGCCAGGGGTCCTTTAAAGCTCTGTTTTTATGTGTAAAATGGAAATGGTAATAGCTCCTTCCTAGGGTAGCAAAAAAAAGTAGTGGAGAGGATTAAATAAGAGGCTGCACATAAGGCACCATTCACTACTGTGCCTAGCAGATAATAAAGGCTCAAAGAGGTTAGAAGTTATTATCGCTAAGTACTTAATTGTCATCATTGACCACCCACTACGTCCTTTAATCACTCAGCAGATTTTATGCATGGGCAGCTATTTGGGAATGAGCAACAAATGAAGTGATTATCTTGTAAAGATTTTCTAAGATGGTTCTAATTTAAAATATTTCTGTCATGTATGTCACACTGTAAGCTTCACTTTTTAGTTAGAAAAATATGGACGCTGTGGATGTGTATGTGTGTAATGTTTGTGCTTGATCAGGTTGATCAGTGAAATTTTAAGCCTTGAAACACCTGGATCCTTTGGATATTCATACCTTACAAAGATTCTCTGACCCAGATGTACTCTTATTGCAGTTTTGTAATTTTTCTTTTATTCCAAAGTTGCTGCCTTCGTTGATGTTGCTAGATTATAAGCTTATTAAGGGTAGGATCTGTACTTGTTTATTCTGTGTAGTCAACAACAGGGTCGAGTTCTTTTTTGTGATCTACAAATCCTCCTGGCCTAGAATAGAATCTACATGCCTTCTTGAAATGTTTCCAAAAACATTGGTAATCTTGAGTCTAGATTCTAAAGCTGCTAACAAAAGACAAGTGTATGGTTTTTAATGCTAAAGCAAGATTTATCTACTGGTATCACATGACAGAGCCAGATTGAAGCACATAAAATGCAGATACATAAAAAAAAATACTGGATCTTTAAAAACACTTTCGTGAGTGGATCCTTCAGTTTATTCAGAATAAAGTAAGTTTTGTTACATCTCTTACACTTGGGCTCAATAGTTCTCTGACCCATTAGAGATACAACGGCACTTTTTCCTTTAGCTAGTCAAGTGAGGATAATAACAGAGACAGCAATAGATATTGCTTTCTATTTTTTCTATTTTTCTCTGAGATAACAGAGAAATCAATAAACAGCCTATTGATTCCAGCTAGAGCAAAGGGGGAATTAAAGGATTTAAGTAGGTTTTTTGTTTAATGTAAAAGTCGAGCTGCCTTTCCTCAGTCTAAACTAGTGCTTCTCAAACATTAATTTGCAGATGAAGCACCTGAGGTTCATGTCAAAGGAAAGATTTCGATTCCCTAGGCCTGGAGTGGAGCTCTGGTAGCACAGTCGTTAAGTGCTCCACTGCTAACTGAAGCGTCGGTGGTTCAAACCCTCTGCAGGAACAAGGAGTGGCGGTCTGCTTTTTTAAAGATTATGGCCTTGGAAACCCTATGGGGGCAGTTCTATTCTGCACTATAATTTGAAATTGACTTAACAGCAACGGTTTAGGTCTGGGGGGGGGGGTGTGACATTCTGTATTTTTCTCAAGTGGTAGTAACGCTGGAGTCCTGAACTACAGAATAAGTCACAAGACTCTAAACCTAACCTCCAGAAGCTTCAAGGATGATTAAAGCCCATAGCAACCAGCAGCCCAGTGGTGATGGAGATAAACACGGTCTGGTAGATAAATCCTTGTTGATGACCTATATCTGCACAGACCTGACTTTTACAGTTATCCCCATTTAACCTCTGCTTTTTTTTTTTTTATAGACTCAGCAGAATTCCTGAGTGGTGCAAACGGTGAATGTACTTGGCTCCTAACAAAAACGTTGGCAGTTCAAGTCTACCCAGAGATGCCTCAGAAGAAAGTCCTAGTGATGTACATCTGAAAAATTAGCCAAGGAAAACTCTGTGGACCACAGTTCTGCTGTGACTCACACGAGGTCACCGTGACTCGGAACGGACTGGATGGCAACTGGCTTCGAGGCTCAGCGCCTTGGGATTCTCAAGCTTTATAGTGCATCAGAATGACCTGGAAGCTTATTTAAAATGTAAATTTATGACTCTGCCTGCTTAGAACTTCAATTTCTCTAAGTCTGGGACTGGAGCCTAAATCTGTATTTTTAACATCAGGTGATAATGAATCTGCCCCTAAGCAAAGGGAATATTGTGACTGGGACCGTTGAGGCGCACCCATGACTTAGATATGCTAATTGAGCATATTAAAGAATATCTCCATTTAGAAAATGAAAGGGTTGTACTGCATCAGCAGTTTCCAAACTGTGCTCCCTGGAGGTGCTGCAGGGGTGGCAAGAGGGGTGGACAAAGAGCAGTTTTTGTGAGATGACATTTGTTCCCCCTTCCCACACTCCTACTTCAATCACAGAATCTCCTTTATCTGTTTTATATATTGGGGGGGGGTCTATGTAATACTCCATCTTAAAAGGGATTTGCTGCTTTAAACAACTTTCAAAAAAATTGACCTAGATGTTTTCTAAAGCTCCTTCTGCTTCTAACATTCTAGGAATCTAGGGGCCTCCTATGTTTGAGGTACTATGCTGGGCACAGGGCATAGTACAGCCTTCAAACATGAAGAACATAATCTCTGAACTCCAAGGAACTGACAATTTAGCAGAAGAAACACTCTTAGACAAATAACATCAGTAAATGAATATGTAAATGGAAAAGTTTCAAACTGGAGGCACTTGTGTTAGATGTTAAGAATGACGAGGCCAACATATATTACCAGGAAGTGAAAAGTCAAGATGTAAACCATTTGTTTGTGGGAAGAAGGTGTTAAGATGTAAACAATTTGTTCCCAGGAAAAATGTATTCATGACACCCACAATGTAAAACAAACCTGGCTGGTGCTGCTCACGTAGGTGGCAACTCACTCCCTTCCAGCCAAGTAGACGATCTTTATATTTCAAAGGACTTCAAGCTGAAGTTGATTTCATCTATAATCACTCATTAACCCCTTACCTTCTCTATGCATTTGGAGTGCTCTGTATTTTTACTTAGCATTGCCCAGCTCAAACTGTATTATTTCTCAATAAAGATCCTTTTCTTTTACTCTTAACAGAGTATTAGATTTTCTTCTTTGACATTTCCGGTGTCTGAAATGGGACTTCAAAGATGAATTATCTTTGATAATCCCTGGGGCATCCAGACTCAGGCATGAGCCATTTGGGAGCTATGCTTCTGTGATTCTTGGGAATCATTTAAGGTGAAAAAAGAAAACCTCTCAAATGTGAGCTCCTCCCTCTTGCATTGATAGTTCTTTGAATTTTATTGTGGATTTGTTTTGGTTCTTTTAAGTAAAAGTTGACTTTGTTGTTACTGCCATTATAAAATGGGGAATGCGGTGCTGAAAGGAAATCTGGAACCATCTTCTGGGATTCTGGCTCACTACATGAACAAGCATTATGGTCGCTTATTGTGCAAGTTCTTGTCTGTCTGGCATGGCATCACTCAAGACAGTTTGGAAAATCAGTGGCAACTTTCGTGCTTTTTTGATCTCTCTAAATTAATCTTTCTGCAAAGTAATTTAGAGAACTGTGGCTCCTGGATTAAACTGTCCCAGTGGGATGTCTATTTTGATTGGTGTATTGAGGTCTCTAAGAAACATCAGGGCAATAAAATTGCTTCCCTGTGAGACACTGTTTCTAAATTAACTAAACAGAACAAAGAATTACAATGTCAAATTTCAAATAATACTTTTGGTCTCCTGCCAGCTGCTCGCACCTTTTGTGCTCCTCTGCCTGCTGCTCCCACCTCTTCTGTTCCCCTTCTGGCTGCTACCTCTTTATACCCTTTTTTTGCTTCCTTACTTCTCTGATAACACTTTATCTGGACTTCCCTTTTTCCCTAAACAACCAGCAAATAAACTCTTGCCTGAAATTCCCTTTAAAATTCGTTCCAAAGTAATGATGAAGCTTCCCCTTGTATTACTTTTGTTCTGTGGACACTCTCAGAGTTATGTAGCATTGTGAAAGATTTTCCTAAATTTGCTGAGGACCTCTACAAATTTTCTGAAGAATTTAAAATCCTCGTTGAAGTCTACCAGCCGGGGCTCCCAGATCTTTTACCAGTTTGTTCACAAGATTACTGCATGAGAGGAGCCCAATTGTGGCTAAAACAGGCAGAATGGAAAGACCCCAAGGAGAGGTTAGCCTTAAATATTAATAAAATGTTCACTGAGCTGTTGGAAGACTCTCAGGCCAAGAGTAAAAAATTCCTAGAGGGTATCCCAAAGGCCTTTCCTCCACTAATTGATTGGACAAAAATTCACTGTTTTAAACAAACCAAAGGTGAAAGTGTTTATAATTATTAGACTCAGTTGCTCCAGAAATTTTCTGAATGCTTTGGCCTCACCTTAACAGCATCTAGTGTCTCCAGTGCTTTCAATGTTGTACCCAGTCTTAAACCTGAGATCTCAGGTTAAATCTCGATTAGACCAGGAGACAACTCCTATTATTGAGTTAACCAACTTAGCTTACAAACCTTCCCAGCTTCTTGAAGCCAAAGGGGTTTCTAAGACTAATATGTTAGTGGCCCTTCTGTTGCAACAATTACAATCCTCCAGTCAAAAGAAAAGTGCTAAACTTTTCAATGGCACAAAGGTGGGTATTTGTCATTATTGTAAAAAAAAATCTGTCATTAGAAAAATGAATGCTATTGGTTAAAAAATAAACAAAAGACTGACATGACCCCCCCCTTAAAAAAAATCCTACAATCTGATTCAGATTGAAGGGTCTCCAGGGATAAAACAGGGACTTTTCCTGTGGTAGCTCTTAATCCACAAGGAGAAACTACTTATTATTAGTACTAAAGCCTCAAAAGTAGTTGAGGTCACCAATCAGGAACAAACGTTGATTCGTCCTCACCCTGTTCTGATACCTCTTGGTCCTATTGAAGATTTATACCTTTTTTTGCTGAGTTCTAATACCCGTGTCAATCTACTGGGGAGGGATCTCTTATTCAAACGGAGTTGCCATTTACAATTTAATGAAAAGGGGAAAATATTATTGAGTCTGCTTGATATACCTATATCAAAAGAGTCAGACTTTGAACTAGACAATATTCAGGAAGAAGAAGCCATTTGCTATGTGCAAGTGCTTGTCATGACTCTCCAAAATTCAACTCAGCTTAGTCTGCTACTTTCTAACATCTTTTCCCCAGTTTCTATAAACTTATGGGCCATCATATCTATATATGTAGGTTGAGTTTTGTCAGCTGAGCCAATTAAAATTCAAGTAAATTTATCTAAACCTCTGCCAAAAATTCCCCAGTATCCACTCAAATGGGGAACAAAAGAAGGACTAGATCCCGTTATACAAGATTTACTTTCTAAAGGTTTAATTGGCCCTTGTACCAGCATTGTAATGCTCTTTTTCTTCCTGTTAGAAGTAGCCCTGTTGGCACAGTGGTTAAGTGTTTGGCTGCTAACTAAAAGGTTGACAGTTCAAGTCCATCAGCTGCTCTTTAGAAAGCCTATATGGCAGTTCTACTCTGTCCTTAAGGGTCATTATGAATCAGAATTGACTCGATGGCAGTGGGTTTTTTTTTTTTTTCATTTAAAAAACCAAATAATAGAGGCTGGAAATTTATTCAGGATTTGAATGCAATCAACTGTATTGTTATTCCTAGATTCCCAGTTGTCCCTAATCTTCTTTTATTACTTTACAATGTCCCTTCAGATGCAGCTCATTTTACTGTTGTGGATCTTTGCAATACCTTTTTCAGTATTCCTGTGCATTCTGAAAGTCAAATTTTTGTTTGTTTTTACCTAGGAAAATCAATAGTTTACCTGGACTGTAATCCCTCAAGGATTTATGGAATCTCCCACCTATTTTTCTCATATTCTGCATGTGGATTTGCAGTCTTTACAGTTTACAAAGAAAGCCACATCACTGCAATACATTGATGATTTGTTATCTTGTTCAACCTCACCATGATGACAGTATAGCTTTATTAAAACATCTGGCTTTTGGTGGACTTATTTTGGCTCAAGCCTTATGTTAAATATTTAGGCCACCTAATTTCTGCAGAGGATATCTCTATTGATCTTAAACAGAAAGGAGATATTCTTGTCTTTCCTGTACCTGAAACAATGAAACAGCTACAAGAATTTTTAGATTTTCTGCAGCTATTGTCAAACCTGGATTCCTATTTTTTTCTTTTTTGGCTCAACCTTTATACAATTATTTAAAAGCCTCTGAGCTGTCTTCATTCCTAATTGCACCAGGAGATCAAGAGGCAGTAGTTCAGTTGAAAAAGTTTTTAATGAACACACCTGCTCTAGGTTTTCCTAATTACCACCTAGATTTTTCCTTATTTGCACATTAAGTGTCTGGAAATGCTTTAGGCATACTAACTCAAAATTATAGAGGACACCAGAGACTTATGGCTATTACAGCCTACAGTATGACCCTGCCTTAGGGCTGTGACTACTATGGCCAAACTAGTGGAAACCAAAGCAGATGTGGTTCTGGGAAATTTTTAGATGTCTATATGCCCCATGCTATGTCTACCTTACTTAATTCTGCCTTGACACATCTTTCTGCCAGCAGACTCATCTCCTGTGAAGTTTTTCTCTTGGCTGCATCTAACATTAGGCTACATTTTGTGGCCTGTTTAAATCTGGCTACTCTTTCCCCCATAACTAATGAAAACAACTGTCTTACACATGATTGCCTAGAGTTGACTGAGCAACTTTTAGCCCCTCAAAAAGACTTAAAAGAGACCCTTTTGACTGATCCTGATTTAGTTTTGTTTGTGGATGGCTCCTATTTAAAACCTAATCCTACTAGTCTCCACTAACAAGCTGGATATGCTGTTATGACTTCCACTGAAGTCCCTGAAAGTCAGGCTCTCTCTGAAGGCACTTCAGCTCAACAAGCTGAATTAATTGCCCTTACTAGAGGTTATTATTTTGGCATGTTATGGAAACAAAGAAGATTTTTTACATCTCCCAGAAATGCCATAAAGGGTGGAGTTTTAGAAGTGAACCTTCTAGATGCTCTATTACTCTCCTCTGATATTGCTGTGATAAAAATACAAGCTCACTAACCAAAAGGAGTACTCCAAACTGAAGAAATTAGAGGAAATAATCCTGCTGATATGGCAGCCAAACAAGCTGTCTTTCAAGTTATTTCTACATTTATGATAAATAAAGGGACTTTTCAAAATTGTCTATTGATAACTCCAACCTTCATGAATTAACATTAGAAAAACTTTAAAAACACCAACAATTAGCCCAAACAGTCAAAATTAAGACATGGAAAAAGGCAGGCTGTTACTAAGATCCTGCCACTAAATTGTGGACTGGGCCTAGTAAGAAAACTGTCTTACCTAATTTCCTGTATATTCCTATCATGGGAGCCTTACATGATGCTTCCACATGGGACAAGATAAAATGATTGAGACCTTAAAAAATTATTGGTGGGGAAAGTTTTTTGAGACTACCAAACATGTTGCCACCCATTGCCGTATTTGCCCTTGCTACAGTCCTGGGCCTTAAAGTTCTACCTGCACGATACCCTTTACCTTCCACGCCTGTGCTTGAATGGTAGGTAGATGTTACTCAGCTCCCACCTTCCAATGAATATAAATATGAATTAGTAATGATTTTTAGATTTTCACATTGGGTAGTTGCCTTCCCCTACCATCATGCTACTGCATCTTTTGTATCAAAGAAAACCCTTGAAAACATTATACCCACCTAGGAAGCACCAAAAACTCTTTGTAGTAATTGCAGAACTCATTTTCCTGGTCAAGGCATTCAAGAACTGTGTTGAGTTTTTCCCTTTTATTAAAGGCTGCATTGTCCCTGTCATCCTCAGTTTTCTGATCTAGTAGAGAGAACTAATGGAATAATAAAGACACAAATAACCACACTTTGTGAAACTTAAAATTTGTCCTGGTCTAAAGTCCTTGCCTTAGTTCTTTTAAATCTGAAGTCCACACCATTTGGATCTCACAAACTTACCCTGATGAAATAATTGCCGGGAGATCTGTGTGTCCTTCTTTACGTTGCCTGCACTGACAATAACATTGTTCAACCTGAACTACTGAAGTATTGCCAGTCTTTAATCCAGTATTCTAAAGAATATCTTTCACAGGTTAGAGAAGCCTTTGATGAACAGAAACTGGACTCTTGAAGTCTGCCTAACATTGCCCCAAGAGAATATGTATATAGGAAGAGACACTGAATAAAACACTTGTTAGAACCTCATTGGAAGGGACTATACTTAGTCCTCCTCACCAATCCATGTGTAGCCAAATTAGAGGAAATAAAATCTTGGATCCATTTGTCAAAAAAGGTTAAAATACATCTCTGGACTAGGCAACCCACCAGAGAATTGAAGGTTACATTTAAACACTCCTGTGACCGGAAGCAGATAACATCTGAGGCAGATGGCTGACCTAAGACCCTGGATCAGGTCTGAAAATGCACATCTTTATCTTTTTTTTTCTTTTTACTTTTGTTGTAGTCATACCTCTCCTAATGTTTTCTTAGATTGGGCAGATGCTTATGCTCACCATTTTAAAAGATTTAATTGTTAGGTAAGTGGTGCCATCCCAACCTCCAGTCAGTCTGGCCTTCCCTAGTGGGTATCTGCACTGCAGGGGTCTGACTGGGTTGCTCTTTATCTACGGATAGAAGAACAATGGAGAAATAGTTCATTACTGCAGGAAGTTACTATTACTAGATTTTCCATTGATAAATGGCCTCTTTTTGGATCTGAATGAAACCCAGGTCATAACTTATCCTTTAGTCTTAACACAACCCTTACTTTACTAAATAAAGTCACAGAAGAGGAGCTAGCTAAAGAATCTTCCAAACCCACAAACAATACTCTTTGCATTGTAGGTTCATATCAACTGTGGAGTGGATTCATTTGGTTAACTCCCCAAGCGAGGAGTCTAAGTCAGGTCGCTCCATTTTACTGGAAACAATCTAACCACACCCATATGAATAATCCAGTTGTCACCAGACCTGGGGTTGTTTTCAGCATGTGAATGTGCATCAATTACAACATTACAAGCTACTGATTGGTTTGCCACTGACTGGCTATGATGCTCAGGTATCTGTTGGGTAGCCGTAACAGCACCCAACCCCTGACACTATGTGGAACCAACCTTTGGCCTTGAATCCCACCAGGCTGGACTGGAAGATGCACTCTAAGTCTGAGCTGGACTCAAGGGTGTATTTTAAGTAAACTCCCTTTACCAGTTAATACATTCATACTAAGGAGTTGATTGTCTGAATCAGAGTTTCATTGGATTGATCATCTAGCAGCAGTATTTTCACCTTCAGTAGGACTTGAAGATGCGATGGCACATGTAGAAAACTTAGCCGAATATATAGAAGCTGCCCTAAATGGTAGGGCCCATAGATGTCAGGAGATCAATACAGAAATGGCGATGATAAAAAAGTAGTATTCCAAAACAGAATGGCCCTTGACATTCTCACTACATCCCAAGCAAGCACCTGTGCCATAATAAAATCTCATTGCTGTGTTTATGTTCCCAACGATAGTGCTAATATTACACTCTATGTTAACATATGAAGCGTGTATTATCTCACCTTAACAACCCTCTTCCTTCCCTAACTGATATTATAAGTAATTGGTTTTCCTCTTGGGGGTGAATGGTGGAAAAAATTGCTACATTATTTTGGAAACTGTTATTCCTCATCACTTCTGTTATTGTAATTATATAATGCTGTTTTGCTTTAGTTCAGTGCATTTATCCATGAAATGCTTTACTTCAAAGCCATTTGACCATTTACATAAAATCATGCTTTTTTCACAGGCTTTCATCTATGATCATGTTGTTTTATCACCTCACTTTTGTCTCCCTGGGTACATTTCATCCTGAATGAGAAATGTTCCTCGAATGTGGGCTTGTCTGTTAAGATGCTCACCATAAAACCTGAAGATGAGACCTATTAGCTCAGCAAGGTGAAGAAAATAATTTTTATTAGCCAAAGCTATTCAAGAAAACAGACAACTTCCTTGCAGAAGAAAGGTTACTCCATTGTGGGTGATCAGCGCCCCCAGCAAAGGCTCGATCAAAAGGGGGAAATGTAAATAGAAAAGTTTCAACCTGGAGGCTATCATGTCAGATGTAAGGATGACCAGGCCAACATGCATTCCCAGGAAGCAAAAAGTCAGGATGTAAACCTTTTGTTCATGGGAAGAACATGTCAAGGTGTAAACAGTTTGTTCCCGGGAAAAATGTGTTCGTGACTCCTATGATATATAACTGAACCAGCTGGTGTTTCTCATGTAGATGGTAACTCACTCCCTTCTAGTCAAATGGTTGACCTTTACATTTCAAAGGACTTCAAGCTGAAGTTGATCTTATCAATCGTTAACCCACTTCCTTTCCTTTGTTCTCTGTGTATATAGACTCCTCTCTCTACTTGAATTGTGGAGTGCCCATCACAACCTGTATTATTCCTCAATAAAACTCCTTTGCTTTCACTCCTAACAGAGTATAAGATTTTCTTCTTTGACAAATGAAAGTAGGGACAGAAGGAGGAAAAGAGAATATCAAGTGTGGGCAGTACATGAAAGACACCACCAAATGAAAGCCCTGCTATTATGATCCACTTCTAAGTCTCTCCCAGCACCTTGACTAATGACAGCAAATCTTACCCAGACCTTGACACAGGTTGCTTCTAACTTAATTTTGGTACCCCAGTTTCCCAGTATTTAGCTTCTTGCTTTGTTTCCTTATTCTTTATGACACTTTTGTCAGTATCATTAATGTGCAGAATTCTTCCTAGGGCTTTTGTCTTGATAAGACACTATCTGCACATTAAAAAAAATAAAATAAAATTGCCCAATTGATTCAGGCTCATAGTGACCTTATAGGGCAGGGCAGAACTGTCCCGTAGCGTTTCCAAGGAATGGCATGTGGATTTGAACTGCAGACCTTTCAGTCAGCAGCCCAATGCTTAACCACTGTGACACCAGGGCTCCATAGACACTGTAAAAAGGCATATTGGCATCTGGATGCAAATTCAAGGTAGGAATGGAGGGATATTTCTACATTGTTTTGTTGTTAGGTGTCATTGAGTGGGTTCCAACTCATAGCTACCCTGTGTACAATAGAACAAAACACTGCCCAGTTCTGCCCTATCCTCACAATCATTGCTATGTTTTGAGCCCATTGTTGTAGCCACTGTGTCAATCCATCTCACTGAGGGTCTTCCTCTTTTTTACTGACCCTCTGCTTTACCAAGTATGACGTCCTTCTCCAAGGACTGATCACTCCTGATAACATGTCCAAAGTACATGAGAAGAAGTCTCACCATCCTGGCTTCCAAGGAGCATTCTGGCTGTACTTCTTCCAATACAGATTTGTTAGTTCTTCTGGCAGCCTGTGGTATATTCAATTCTTCCCCAGCACCATAATTTAAATGCATCAGTTCTTCCTTAGTCTTCTTTATTCGTTGACCAACTTTCACTTGCATGTGAGGCAATTGAAAATGTCATGGCTTGGGTCAGGCAGACCTTAGTCCTCAAAGGGACATCTTTGCTTTAAAACACTGTAAAGAGATCTTTTGCAGCAGACATCTTCATGTGAGGGATTTTGGGAAATGAATGCATGAAGAAAAGGACCCTGTGCAGAGTGACATCCAACCTCCGCATCCTGATGCAGATCCTTCCACCATCTTGGTCTTAAAGTCCCAGGGTTTTCTGATACTGGACATGATACAGTATCCACATCCTCTGGCTAAGGACTTTCAGCAACAAAGCATGGCACCTTTGCTTTCCTATACAGTGAGCATACAATCACATTATCAAAACAGTTAAATTCTGATAGATACTGCCAGCCCAAGGCTGGCTTCTTGGGCATGTCCCTGTGCACTCACAGAGCCCTGCTCTCAGAAGGGCCTCATGCTTGGCTTAATGCTCTGCTATTGCCGTCTTGAAATTCTTATATTTTGAATAAGGGCCTGGTTCTGCATTGTTATTTTGACCAAGCTTTGTAAATTATTTAGCTGGACCTTATGCAACCTTGAGAGTCCCTGGATGGTGCAAACACTTAACACACTTGGCTGCTCACAGAAAGATTGGAGATTCAAGTCCACCCAGAGGTGCCTTGGAAGAAAGGTCTGTGAGCTACTTCCAAAAAAGCAGCCAATGAAAACCCTGTGGAGCACAGTTTTCTGGCACACACAGCGTCATCATGAGTCAGAATTGACTAGTCTGCAACTCTTAGTTAGTAGTTATGAAACTTTAGGCTTGATTGCCTGATGAATCAAGACCATCTGTAGAACAGTGAGTACAATGGATTAGTGTTATGTTGTGAAGTGTCTGTGACTATGATTCCTTTTATTAAGGTAAATGACCCTTTGTAAACTTAAAATGGAAGTTAAAGCTATAATATTGTTGGCTCCAACAGAAAAGGAGAAACCCTGGTGATGTAGTGGCTAAGGGTTATGGCTGCTAACCAAAAGGTCAGCAGTTCAAATCCACCAGTTCCTCCTTGGAAACTCTATGGGGCAATTCTACTCTGTCCTACAGGGTGGGTATGAGCCGGAATCAACTTGACGGCAACAAGTTTTAATAGAAAAGGAAGCATATCTATTTTAATCTTTCATATGTTCTTTTAAAAAAACAGACCAGATACAGCCATGAGGAGCTGAAGAATGAGTGAAATACTTCACTTATGTTCCTGCAAGTAAATACAGAGAACAACATTAAGATCTATTTCCAAATTTTATTAATAGGGAAACACAGCCATTTCTTTCATACATGACGTGGTAGGTCTCTTTTCCACATACAAATTTAGGTTTAAAATCTTGATTCAAGATACTTACAAAGAAGAGATCGAAAAACACTTGAGGATTCAAAATTTCCCTTCTCAGCCTAGAGTTTAAACCTTCACCTGGCAAGTGGTTATGAGACAATTCCATATTAAAATAACTTACAAATTAAGATACTCAAATGCTTAACCCTAAGATACTCTAAAAGATATGATCATTTTCCTCCTTTGAGTCTATAAATTTAGGAAGAAAGTGAGTGATCTGTGTTCATGGAGTAAAACTCAAGGTAAACGTGCATTGTCCTGGGTTAGAGTAAAAAAAAACAAACACACCCTTTAGAAGTGAAAACAAAGTTAGGCTAACTTCAGCGTTAACGATGCTATTACACAATCAATTCACTGTCGTAATTGGAAGTGTGAGAACTCATTTAGTGAAAAGAACCCTTACCTCTCTTGGGGCCCTGGGGAAGGGAGGAAAACCTGCAAAGTCGTTTTCATTTCCACCAACCAGGACCTCTGTGGTTTGGCTACAACCACTGTGCTTGTTCTTATTGCAAGCAGTGATTTATGATAAATTGCTTTATCCCATGTGCTTTGTTTTTTCTCTGTAAGATTAAAAAAGATAATTCCTTAAACACAGGGCTATAGTTCACTTTTCTAATCAGCACTTCTAGCTCAGATGTAAATAATGCTTTTGAAAATCCCTCAAGTAAACATTACTGGAGATCCCAGGGAGCGCCATTGACACCATTGAACCGAAGACATAGGTCACTAGTCTTCATTTATGAAAGCGAAACGGAAAACGTGCTTGCAGTATTGTCTCTAGAAGCTGATTCTTTTTATTCCTCTAAATTATTTGGAATTTGATCCATTTTTCAATTGGGAATGAGTCACCTTCTCAAATTTCAATACTTTTTCAATTGGTAGTTTCTTGGTTTGTTTTTATTATGTCAACAGGAGATACTGCTTGTTTTCCTGTAATTTTTAGACACAACTGAATAAGCAGTAGAGGAAATTTCTTGACTCAACCTCATCCCACCTTGCTGAGGAGATCTCTTGTGTGTTTATAATAATAATTATCTGTTGCTTTAGTCCCTGGGCCTTGATCAGTCTAATACAGCTGGTGGTTTAATTTCAGATATCCTGGGTTTTGCTGTTGTTGTTATTGAGAAACCTATTCTTGAATTAAATTACATTTACTAGGTTATTTCACTGGGGCTACTTTTGGGGAACTTGACCAAAGGATCACTGGTTTTCACTTACCTGACCTAAAGTTGAAATAACAGGCAGAGGAAGGAGGGGTGGTGAGAAACTGAATTCAACAAATTATTTAAACTCTAGCACATAATACTTTCCCCATTTATTGTGTTTCTTGTAAATGTGCATGTTTTCATCGAATGCTTCAAATAAACTTCATAGTTTTATCATCAGAGAGATTAAGAACTTGCCTGAGCTTACAGAACAGAAGTATTGAACCTGAGCTTCGAACCCAGGTCCGACTCCAGAAATCCAGGCTTTAACCACTGTCTCTAACTTAAAATTTCTAATATGGAAACCAAATAATTTTTATTATTACATTATAGTAGGGTACAAATGATTTCCTGATATTGAAACCCTTTGGCAAATAAATGATAACTTCTTATCACAGGCCACCTAGGTTTGGTTCAGTGCCATCTATGTTTCTTTACTCTTTGGTTAGCTCTTAAGATTTTTCTAAAAGACAGATGCACAGGCTAAGTTTTTGGAAAAATGATGTTTTAATGTTATTTTAATTTGTATGGATTTTATTATTACTACACTATTACGTAAAAGCTCTGGTGGCTCGACGGTTAAGCACTCAGCTGCTAATCGAAAGGTGGGCTGCGTGAACCCACCAACAGCTCTCCTGGAGAAAAGACCTGGTGATTTACTCCCATAAAGATTATAGCCTAGGAAACTCTATGGGGCAGTCCTACTCTGTCATTAAGGGTCACTCTGCATCAGAATCGACTCGACGGTACACAGCAATGACACACTATTTTATGTGTTATTACATGCAGTGTTTTTACTAGAGCTTCCTCTTAGCCATGTGTATAATTAGGATAATAACGTCCACTTTATAGGGATATGGCAAGAGTCAAATGTTATAATGTGTGAAAGGAAGTTATAGGCTGTAAAGTCAATCATTATAAGAAGTTTACAAAGCCCTTTTTAGGTCTTGAGATGTTATAAAATAGGTGTGACAGTTATTAAATAGTATCTAGTTGGTTGCAAATTGGCCATTCATACCAAATACATTGAGAAAATATGTAAAACATTTTGCACGATCAGACAAAAATCAAGGTGTGGGGGTTCACAGCTTGCCCCCCCGTCTTCTTTATCTGTGGGACATGTTTGGGCGTTGCCTGCTTAGCTAACTAACGTCACGTCAGTTTTGAAGAGAGAAAGGGCAAAAGTGGCATGAGTGGGTTTTCGCAAGAAAATTCATTAAAAAAATAGGAACTGGCAACTGGAAAGATTAGATAGAAAACTTAGGGGGCAGTGAGTTTATATTAACGGGGGAGGAACAACTCAGAAAAGGAGGATGAGAATGGTTGCACAACTTAAAGAATGTAATCAATGTCACTGAATTGTGCATGGAGAAACTTGAGTCGGTCTATGTTTCTTGCTGTATATATTCTCAAGAACAACAACAAAATAAAATAAATTACTAAAAAATAAAATTGGGCCTGCATTCATTTGGGACCTGTATCCAGCGAGGATAGGGGATATACTAGATGTGCTAAATATAATTAATATGAACGTTTTGAAACACGATATGTTATATCACACTATGGTTCCTATTGATCTGCATATTAAAAAATGAACAAACAAAAACAACAAAAAACAAACCCACTGCCATCAAATAGACTCCGACTCATAGCGACCCTATAGGACAGAGTAGAACTGCACCATACGGTTTCCAAAGAGCACGTAGTGGATTTGAACTGCTGACCTTTTGGTTGGCAGCTATAGTTCTTAACCACAATGCCACCACTGTTTGATATATTGGGGTAAAAAGACTTGGACAGCCAACTTAACTGTGCTGAGACCAATTTGACTGCTACATAGAGGTGGGGGACACAGGAATAGCAGCTCCTCATTGTGGGAGTGCAGAAACCAAGTGAGAGTTAATGTAGCATGCCCACGGGTGTGCATGTATACCGTACGCACAGGCAGCGCACACCAAAGGAAAGATACACACTAGATCATGAACAGACTACTAGCTACTTCCGATATTTCTCATTTAAACTGCTTTATTATTTTTTAATCAGTTACATTTAACAGTAAACACAACTGTTAGTAATTAACCAAATAGTGACTAACAAGTAGCTCAGAGATAGATGGTTGCTGGTTTTGGTTCAATACCTTGAGGCTGTTAGGCCCAAGGTCTGTATGTTTTTCTTGTCTACCTTGGTTGTAAGATGGTGGCTGTAGCTGCATTTCCAGTCCTTACATCTACAATTCAGGCAAGAAAAAAGGGAAAAGAGCAAAAAAGGTGTGTATCGGCTGAATCTTTTAAGGACATTTGCAGAAGCCCCACCCAATGATTTAGGAGGGAAAATTGGAACCATTATTCCTTGTCCTTGAGTATAAAGAATGTGATCCAGCTGGAGCAACAAGGACTCACAAGGATGTATCAACTGGGCCCTCAGGTATAAAAACAATAGCTAGGACCATCTTGGAAAACATCTTCTAGGAAACCTTTCACATCAGCAGATACTTAGAGCACAAAAGACCCAAATATTTTCCACTGTTATCTTTTTTCTATTAGAATTTAGTAAATACCAAGATTTGTTGGACCAATGAAGACCCTCCTGATTGCCATTACTGAAATTTGTACCAATAATTATTAAGAAAGACAATTCAAAACATAGAATTATGGCAATTTAGCAGTTTTTAGCCAATCTATGAAAAGATGAAGTATTAATGATTTTTCCCATTTGTAACGTCAATATATACTGATGATTCTGTAACATTCCTTGGGCTCAGGCAGACATGGCTCTGACAGCATGCTTGTCTGTGTCCCACTTTTGCCTCTTGGAACATAAGTGAGTCACATGATTATCACTACCCTTATGGAAGGGTGGGAAATATAAGCTTTAACTGGGCACACTGGCGTTCCCTCTAAAATCTGGATTCTGTTAGTGAGGAAGAGGAAATGGATTTTGGATTGGAAGGTAGTAGTATGTTCCATTAACTACATTCCCAGCACTGAAAAATAATCGTAAATTTTGCAGACATTTCCCTCAACACCACAGGGTCATCTTCTCTTGAGTTTCCTTGTCCCTGGTGGCAGCACCATTCTTTCAGACTTGGGAGTCCTAACACTTGGATCAACGCTGACTCCTCTCTCTGCCTTCTCTCCTTCCCCTCCTTCTTCCCCTAGTTCTTTCTTACACACCAAAACAGAATCCTGGGAAATTTCTGTCCCGAAGTATTGTTCAAACAATGTATCTTAAAAGGATATTATTTAAGAAGATTAGAAGATTAGAAAAGAAGAAAACAAACTTCAGGCACTTGAGTGTTTACTGAGAGGACAGTCACTAGTTTAATTTGCTGGTAACCTGAGGAAATTTTTTGGTAGTTAGCAGATGTGCTGCTTCAAGACTGCCTTTGGCTCAGATAGTGATTTCTGCTTCTGGTTTCCTGCGGTCGGAGCACAGTGTAGTATCACTGTTTTCTTTCACTCAGAGACATCGTGTTCTTGTCTGAGTCACTGCATCATTGCTCATCTTGATTTGGTTCGTTGTTGGGGTTTCATAAGGTTATCCAAAGACGTGTAGGGATATGAATCAAAACACTGAACTGTGGAAGATCAAGAGTAGGGCGGTAAGAGATGTGCTCTTTTTGCAGTTCTTTCAGGGTCACACTGAGCAAGTCGAGGCTTTTTAATTTGTGAACCAATAAGTGCTCAGTAGCTGTTCTGCTTTCTGCTATAAGAAAGATGGACAGGAAGTACACCTGCTTTTTTAAAAACCTAGGGTTCTAGGTCATTGTAGTTACAATGCATTAAACCAAAAAACAAAAACAAAAACACCAAAAACAAAAACCGAGCCCGTTGCCATTGAGTCGATTCCAACTCATAGTGACCCAATAGTGTTTCCAAGGAGTGCCTGGTGGGTTCGAACTGCTGACCTTTTGGTTAGCAGCCATGGCACTTAACCTCTAAAAAAAAAAAAAAAAATAACCTCTACACCCCAGGATTTCCTGTGATGCATTAGAGGAAGTTATATGGAGGGTAGAATAGAAGCCAGGGACACTTAGATGGGCATCATAGTAATCCAGGTGAGGTGTTATAAGAGATATAGGAGATTCGTGCATGAAACATAGCTGGGACAGAGCCGGATTAGGCTACTGATTGGAAGTAGAGGAAGAAGGAGAGGGAGGAGAGAAGGCAGATGGAGGAGTTGAAGTTGTTTTAGGTTTTCGGACTCCCGAGTCAGAGAATGGGGCTGCCACCTGGGACAAAGAAACTCAGAGGTTTCTTTGAGATTTCTGTTGTTGGGGTAATAGTAACAAAAAAACCCCACTGCCGTCGAGCCGATTCTGACTCATAGTGACCCTATAGGACAGAGTATAACTGCCCCCATAGAGTTTCCAAGGAGCGCCTGGCGGATTTGAACTGCCGACCTCTTGGTTAGCAGCTGTAGCACTTAACCACTATGCCACCAGGGTAAGAGTAGGGGAGATGTATTCTGTCTTATTTTCCGCCATATATTTTGCAGAGGAGGTAGAGAATGGAAGTCCCGTAAGGCTGGCTGAATGGACAGTCAGACCGAGAGAGGGCCAGCAAAGGTTATTAAAGAGTTTAGTTGCAGATCTCTTTCCAATCACTTTGTGACAGCGTCACAGTTGAGATCCACTGGGTGATGTGCATGAAACTCATTCCACGTTCAAATGCGGTGAGAATTTGTATCTCCCCACTACCGCATCTCTTCCTAATCCCTGAGGCTGACTTACCACGTCCTCCAAAAGTGAGGCAAATTAAGCTTGATGTTTTCAAAGGTTTTTTTTTTTCTTTTAAAAAATAAAACAACTAATATTGCCTATTTCAGGTTTAAGGGATTATCTTTTTATGTTTGCCAAACATTTCCAACTGATGTTGATCACTGTGGGCAAATTGGTTGTGCGGTAACCTACACAGGTCATTCTGATGACAGTTGTTTAATCTATTCACTTTAGAGAGTTATTACTCTTAACAATTGCTGAACCATTTCTAAATGACATAGAATATTTAAGATATATGAAGATGTGTGGCTCTTCTGACGAACACCCATACAAATTACTTTTTAAAGCTTTCTTTTTACTCCCTGAGATACCATATTTAAGGTATCTTCTTGTCTCATTTTCTGATCAGCCTCTGCAGTTGGGCCACCTATGGGAAGAGCAGCTATCTGCTTAGCTCCATCACAATTGTGCACTTAGAATATAAAGAATTAATACCAGTTAATTCTTCCTCTCACATCAGTGCTCCCAGATTTAGGCACATCAAAACAGGATTGTCTGTCTTTGAAGACCTTTAATCTTCCCATTATATAGCCCAGCTGGCAAGTGTATACATCTTTAATATATACTTTTTTTTTTTAACTCTATCCTGGTTTCATTTTATGTTCCCATTCTTGTTTATTTAAAATACTTTTAAATAATACTTAATCTGTCATATAGCTCACTGTCCAAAAAAAAATCCCAAACCCATTGCTGTTGAGTTGATTCTGACTCATGGCAACCCCATGTGTTACAGAGTAGAACTGCTTCATAGGGTTTTCTTGTCTGTAATCTTTATGGAGGCAGAATGCCAGAACTTTTTTCTGTGTGTTGCTGGGTGGGTTTGAACCACAAACCTTTAGATGAGCAGCCGAGTGCTAGCTGTTTGTACCACCCAGGGATCTTATTGTAATCTTCCTTAAATGCTTTATGGAACAGGAAGTATAGATATAAATCCATCAGTAAACCTCAGTAGAGTTCCCAGAGGCTCTTTCAAGTCTTATTATGGGTAGGGAGTTTGATGTTGGTGATAGAAATTCTTGAAAACTATTTCTTCCACATTTTTTTTGTAGGTATCACCAGTCAGTGAGAACGCATAATGGTAAAGCAAACCTAACATTTGTTAAACATTTCTTATGTGCCAGGAACTCTTTTAAGCTCTTTGCTCATTTAATCTTCACACTGCTAAAATCCCCATTTTACAGATGTGGAAACAGACCCAGGGATGTCAGCAAGTCATTTGTACAAGGTCAGCCAGTAAGTTAGTATGGAATCCGAGTTTGAACCCAGGCCATTTGATTCTGAGCCCAAATGACTAAGAAGAAGATGATTATAACAGGAATAACAGTGATTACACTGACTCCAGCCCCTCTTAGTCTCAAAGAATCTCAATTTCTTATGAAGTGTCACTGGATATTTTTTGTAGACAAATGTTGTCTCACACGTGCTTACCTATTGTAGAGCGCTACTGTGAGTCCTTCCATGTCCACCAGGCACTGATGGATCATGGAGCCCTTGAGGCGCCACTGCTGTGGGGTGACCTCTAGCAAAGGGAAGAACACCCTTTCCCTTCTGGTAGCAAGGCCTTGAGGCTGTACTGCTGGTGCTCCACAGTCTTACTGACTTGTACATTTTAAAACTTATTTTGGTGAAAATGTGCATAACAAAACACATGAAAATATACATAATAAAACATAACAAAATATACATAACAAAACACCATCTCAACAATTCTGCACGTACGATTCAGTGACATTGATTACATTCTTCAAGCCGTGGAACCATTATTGCTATCCTTTCCTAAATCATTCTACTACCATTAAGATAAACCCAATGTCCCCTAAGCAAAAATTCCCCCTTTCTCGCTCCCTCCAATTTCTGGTAACCACTAATGATCTTTGGTTTCCATATACTTCCTTATTTCATGTAAGTGAGATCATACAATATTCGTCCTTTTGCAACTGACATATTTCACTCAACATAACATTTTCAAGGTTCATTCATGTAGTGGCACTCATCAAGACTTCATTTCTTTTTATGGCTGAGTAGTATTCCATTGTGTGTTTATACCACATTTTGTTTATCCGTTCATCCGTTGATGGACGTTTTTATTGTTTTCACCTTTTGGCCATTGTGAAAAGTGCTGCAATGAACTTTGTCGTACAAGTTTCTATTTGCCTTTCTGCCTTCACTTCTTCCGGGTGTATACTTAGAATTGGGATTGCTGGATCATATGGTGGTTCTATGTTTAACTTTTTTAGCAACTGCCAAGCTGTTTTCCACAGCAGCTGTACTATTTTACATTCCTACCAACAATGGATTAGAGTCCCAGTTTCTCCACAACCAGCCCAACACCTGTTGTTTTCCATTTTTTTTGATCATTGCCATTCTAATGGAAGTGAGGCGGTATCTCATTGTATTTTGATGTGCATCTCTCTAATGACTAATGATATTGAGCATCTTTTCATGCGCATTTGGTCATTTGGTGAAATGTCTGTGCAAGTCCTTTACCCAGTTATTGATTGGGTTGTTTGTTTTTTTTGTTGTTAAATTGTAGAATTAAAAATATATATATTTTGGATATTAGACCTTTATCAGATACATGGCTTCTGAAAATTTTCTCCCAATCTGCAGGTTGTCTTTTCCGTTTTTTGATAAAGTCCTTTGATGAACAAAATTATTTAATTTTTAAAAGTTCCATCTATCTATTTTGCCTTTACTGCTAGTATATTTGTTGTCATAGAGTCCTACTTACGTAAACCCTTCTTTCAGATTTTTACTCACAGCCTCCCTCCTGTTTCTAGTACTCCAACACGAGTCCATCTGCAGACATCTCAGAGCAACAGCCATCATTTTGGCCTCACGCGTCCCTGCCAGTCCCTTCAGATAACTAAGGCTTCCTTTCTCATCAAGGTCATCATGCACAGTTCCTTCATCAACAAGAGTTCTTTCTTTCTTTAGAGATGTCTTAGGCACACAAGCAATGGGTTTCTAGTTGGCTTGTCCTTCAGTTTCCTAAACGTTATCATCACTCTGATGCCGAGTGGGTTTCAGCAGAAATTCCAGACTCAGATGGACTAGAAAGGCCTGGTGATCTACTTCTGAAAACCAGCCAACGAAAATCCTATGGATCACAATGGTTTAATCCATAACCACTCATGCGGATGGCACAGGACCCGGCAGCATTTCATTCCTTTGTACATGAGGTTGCCATGAGTCCAGTGCCGACTTGATGGCAGCTAATAACAACAACAAACATAATGTGGCATGTCTGAGTCCCACAGTAGGCTCACCTAAGAACCCTCACTACAGTCCGATGGGCTACTACTACCAGTTTCTACAAATCATAGCCTTCCTTCTACCTATCCATCTGTCCTTCTATCTTTCCTGCCCCAGGAAATTCTTGGAGGCAGCTGGGGCAGTTTGGCACCTCAGATTGACCCAGTCATGCCTGCCAAGAATCTTGTACCACTTTAAAGAAGGGCACAGCATTTTTACAAATTCAATGTCCATCGAGGAGAGCTTACAAATAAACTCCTAGAGCTAACTTCCCAGACAAGGTACAATCTTGAGCAGGCTACTGAAATCTATATAGATTTTCCTGTGGATATATCTGATAGACCCAGCTCTGTGGAGTCCAATGGCTCCTGCAGGGTGGTTTCTGTCATTCCCTCTCACTTGCCTGGGGCTAGTACAGCCCCACATGCATCTATTAGCATTGCTCAGCAAGTAATTTGGCAACTTGTTGTGGAAGAACTAACAAACCCTAACAATAACAACAACTAACAATAGCTATATTTCAAAAGTACCTGCCATGTGCCAGACACTCTGTCAGAGACTTTCTACACATTATCTCATTTTATCTTCGTAAAATGGTATAGGTACTTTCCATGTTTTACATATGACTAAACTCAGACTAAGTGACCGGTTCAACGCCACCCAATTTCCAAATGCCTCAGCAGGTGTTTTTCTAATGCTCGTGTGATTTCCACTATGTTCACTGTGATTTCCAGGAATCTGGGTAGCGGGGATATGGAGACACCTAACCTAGCAAGCCTGGAAATTAATAATGGCATTCCAGAGGCATGCCCCGCAATGTAACCTGAATTTTTTTTTAGTGGGAAATAGCCTTTGGTTTTAAAAACTCAGTCTGAATCTTCCACCAATTACACAGGCTTTCTGAAAACTGGAAACTGGAAGATTGTAGGATGGAATCTGCTGGACTGCTGAGCACTTTTTGGGTGGTGCAAGTGGTTGATATGCTCAGCTGCTGACCAAAAGGTTAGAGGTTCAAGTTCACCCAGAGGTGCCTTGGAAGGAAGGCCTGGCAATCTACTTTCATCGAAAATCCTATAGAACACAGTTACTCTGACATACTTGGGGCTACCATGTTTTGGAACTGACTCAATGGCAAATGATTTTTTTTTTTTAACCTTCAGCATACTGCCAACAGTTGTTGGTTGTTTCTTCTTTTACCTCCTCACTCCTAATTTCCCCCATCAGAATGTAAGTTTCATGGAAGCAAAAGACTTTGTTCACTGCTGCATATCTAGTAAGAGAACAGTGCTAGGCACATACCAAAAACCAAACCAGTTGCCCTACGAGGCAATTGCAACTCACAGTGACCCTACAGGACAGAGTAGAACTGCCTCAGAGGGTTTCCAAGGCTGTAATCTTTGTGTCAGCAGACTGCCACATCTTTCCCCCATGGAGAAAGCCAATCTGTTGAACAGCCAACCTGTTGGTTAGCAACTGAGCACTTACCACTGCACCACCAGGGCTCCTGCCAGACACGTACAAAATGATAAATAAATATTTCTTAAATGAATAAAAAATTGAATGAGAAGTCTTTGCCAACCCTCTGAGAACCAGCAGCCCCTGACGCTATGGCTGCCATTTTCCTGGAGTCCCAGATAATCGATTGTGTACCTGCTGTGCCTAATTTTACTGTTTCTGTGTAATAGGCAAAGTCTATAGAGTCGTTAACAGTCGCAATCAACTCATTCGCAACAGATTTGTTTTTTTGCTTGCTTTTCTTTAAGGAATTGCTTAGGCTTCAAACAGACAAAGAACCCAAAACACCTGCAGAGCTTGGGCTGAAGGATAATGGGCTGGGTCTCGTGCAAATGTCTGTATATTCATTACTCAAACTCTTACTGATTCTTGGGTAAAAGAGGGCACATCCCAAAAGCATTCATTACGCTTTGCCCAGGAGATTCCTCTCTGTGAAAAGAGCATTACGTTAATCCCCAATCTGGGGATTCTGATTCTCACTTTGCCCGGACATTCTCTCTAAAAACTAAACCAAAAAAAAAAAAAAAAAAAAAACCTGTTGCCTTTGAATTGATTCTGACTCATAGTGACCCTACAGGATTTCCAAGGCTGTAATCTTTGAGGGAGCAGACTGCCATGTCTTGCTCCCAAGGAGCAGGTAGTGAGTTTGAACCATCGACCTTTACGTTAGCAGCTGAGCACTTAACCACTGCACAACCAGGGCTTCCTCTTTAAGAACTAGACAAACTTTATTTCTAGCCTTAACTTTTTCTAATGGAAAACCACAGAACGCCATACACAAAACCCAAATCAAAATCAAGCTTATCAACAATAAAATATTGATGCAGGCATATTTCTGCACCACTGCTATATGCAAAGGCCCTATGGTAGAAGTTTCTTTATCATCTGGCCCCATTTATTAAGTGGGTGTCAGAAAAGACTCTGAAACTTGCTCTTGATCATAGAGTAGCTAAGGTGAATGGAAGAAATGATGAAATAAAAGAGCTGAACAGAAGATTTCAAAGGGAGGCTTGAGAAGACAAGGTAAAGTATTATAATGGAATGCGAAAACACTTGGGAGTCAGAAAACCAAAAGGGAAAAACAGGCTTGGAGTTTCTCAAGCTGAAAGAACTGAAGAAGAGATTCAAGCCTCAAGGTGCAATATTGAAGGATTCTGTGGGCAAAATATTGAGCAACACAGCAAATATCAAAAGAAGATGGAAGAAATATACAGAGTCACTGTACCAAAAACAATTGGTTGATGTTCAACCATTTCAGGAGGTAGCGTATGATCAAGAACGAATGGTACTAAAGGAAGAAGTCCAAGCTGCAAAAGGTATTGGCGAAAAACAAGGCTCCAAGAACTGATGGAATACTCATTGTCATGGATTAAATTGTGTCTCCCCAAAGTATCTGCCAACTTGCTAGGCCATGATTCCCGTGTTGCGTGATTGTCCACCATTTTGTCATCTGATATGATTTCTCTATGTGTTGTAAATCATACCTCTACGATGTTAATGAGGCAGGATTAGAGGAAGTTATGTTAATGAGGTAGGACTCAATCTACAAGGTTAGGTTGTGTTTTAAATCAATCTCTTTTAAGATATAAAAGAGAGAGTTGAGCAGAGAGACAGGAGGACCTCAGACCACCAAGAAACAAGAGCCAAGGGAATAGCTTGTCCTTTGTACCCAGGGTCCTTGTGCTGAGAAGCTCTGGGGTAGACTGATAACAAGGACCCTCCTGTAAAGCAAACAGAGAGAGAAAGCCTTCCCCTGGAGCTGATGCCCTGAATTTGGACTTCTAGCCTATTAGACTGTGAGAGAATAAACTTCTGTTCGTTACAGCCATCTACTTGTGGTATTTCTGTTATAGCAGCACTAGTTAACTAAGACACCAATTGAGATATTCCAACAAATAAATGCAACACTGGAGATGTTAGCCGGGCACCATCTAGTTCTTCTGGCCTCAGGCTGATACAGCCTCTGGTTTATGTGGCCCTTTCTGTCTCTTGGGCTCATATTTACCTTGTGTCTTTGGCTGAGGCCAATTGATGCATCTTAGATGGCCACTTGCTAGCATTTAAGACCCCAGACACCACTCACCAAAGTGAGACTCAGAACGTTTTCTTAAAACATTTTGTTATGCCAATTGACCTAGATGTCCCCTGAAACCATGGTCCCCAGACCCCAGTCCTTGCTACTCTGGCTTTCGAAGAATTTGGCTGTATTCAGGAAATTTCTTAGCTTTTGGTTTAATCCAGTTGTGCTGACCTCTCCTGTACTGTATGTTGTCTTTCCCTTCACCTAAAATAGTTCTTGTCTACTAATCTAATTCGTGAATACCCCTCTCCCTTCCTCCTGACTCTTGTAACCATCTAAGAATATTTTCTTCTGTGTTTAAACTTTTCTCGAGTGGTCTCATACAGTATTTGTCCTTTTGCAACTGACTAATTTCACTCAGCATAATGCCTTCCAGATTCCTTCATGTTATGAGATGTTTCAGGGATTCATTTTTGTTCTTAATCATTGTGTAGTATCCCATTATGTGAATATACCATAATTTATCCATTCATCAGTTGATGGGCACCTTGGTTGCTTCCATCTTTTTGCTATTGTAAACAGTGCTGCAACGAACATGGGTGTGCATATATATCTGTTCATGTGTGGGCTCTTATTTCTCTAGTATATATTCCAAGGAGTGGGGTTGCTGGATCATACGGTAGTTCTATTTCTAGTTTTTTAAGGAAGCGCCAAATCGATTTCCGAAGTGGTTGTACCATTTTATGTTCCCACCAGCAGTGTATAAGTGTTCCAGTCTCTCCACAACCTCTCCAACTTTTATTAGTTTGTGTTTTTTGGATTAATGTCAGCCTTGTTGGGGGGAGATGATATCTCATTGTAGTTTTGATTTGCATTTCTCTAATGGCTAATGATTGTGAGCATTTCCTCATGTATCTATTAGCTGCCGGAATATCTTCTTTGGTGAAGTGCCTGTTCATATCCTTTGCCCATTTTTTATTTGGGTTATTTGTCTTTTCGTAGTTGAGTTTTTGCAGTATCATGCAGATTTTAGAGATCAGACACTGCTCAGATTTGTTGTAGCCAAAAACTTTCTCTCAGTCTATAGGTAATCTCCTCATTCTTTTGCTGAAGTCTCTGGATGAGCATAAGTGTTTGATCTTTAGGAGCTCCCAGACCCAGTTTCGCTTCTGTCTTTCCCACTTTAAATTGCAATAACTTTTTTTTTTTTTCTGTCTTCAGGGCCCTGCACCTCCTCTGTATTTCCTAATTTCTTAGCAATTCCTTGCAGTGATTCTGTATAAGTGGTTCATATCAGCAAGTTATTTCATACTCTGGAATATAATTGAATCTAGCGATATAATTTCCTTCAAAGCAACCCAGCTTCAGTTCCTCTAACAAAATTTTCTCCCACTTATGATATAACATCATTCTCCTTGATAGAAAAAGATGTAAGCAAAAAGGAAGTTGAGTAATTTTGTTTTCTACTTTTCCTCTTTAACATTATCCTCATCTTTCCCAAACAGTGAGCATCCACCTTACTTATTATTCTTGAAATTGACGTAGTTGATAGGGCCCTTTCTATTGTCCATAGCATCGCCCCTCTGCCCCGAAGCCTAGCTTATTCTGGTCTTTAGCATTTCTAACAGAATATTTGTAGCTCTCTACAATTCTTTTATATCTCTTTATAATCACACGTTTTCTATCCCTTCCCCATTTTTTTGTGCCATTTTAAAATTTGAGTTCAACAGAAATGTGTGTAACCGTATGGGTTTCTTCAACTGCTGCTCCCTTTGCATCCCCTTGAGATCACTTTTTTTTTTATTAAATTATTTAAGACCTATATTAACAGGTGCTTGCACTTTGTTGACTTTTTTTAAAAAAACCAAGTTGTAAACTTTTATTACAAATTATAAATGAGATTCTTAAAAATCTCAGCTTGGCCAATATGAAACAATTTAAAAACCTTTAAAGGTGTACGGAGAAAAACCAGGCTTTTAAAAAAAAAAAATTGTCATTACCAGAAAGAGACGTCTTTAGGTAAAAATAATAAAAACTCCATGCTGCATAGATAATGCTGATAATTCTAGTTACCTGGTGAATGGGCAAAAAAAAAAAAAAGCACTTAAGGTCTTCAGCTCCAATCTTTTGTTCATTTTTTTAATGCTGGAATTTCATATTCATTTCTTCTTGTTGGATATCTAAACCGGATGCTGGCGGAGATGCTAAGCTGGCCTTTCTCAGCCCCACCCTGCTCGGGAGATGACAATTCTCAGCCGGCGGCTAGGCTGCTTTTGTCTCTTTGTCATCTGGTGGTTTAGGGTTTTCTTGGCGTCTGCGCCTGGTAATTGAAGTTGCGGCCGTAATGACGTTGAGGTAGCTGCTGACCTTGGGTCTCGTCTCCACGATTTTCCTTAGCCTCTTCATTGCTGTCCTAGGCTGTCTTTGGTGAGGAAGGTCCCCTGTGAAATCGTGGTCTATAAGCCGGATACACATCTTTCTCACTGGTGTACTTTGTTCTCCTGCACCCTGGTTGTCACACGCTTGGTCACTTCTCCCTGCACGTGAGGGTTGGAATACTCTGGTCAACGCCCATGGGTGGGCACCATCACCTGCGGTAGGGCCGGCGCTGTAGGGCCTGGCCTTGGGGAACACACTCTGATCCCTCTTTTTCTCCACTCTCGCTATATTTGGGTACTTCTGCTGGTAATTGTGTGGAGGACCCCTACGACCTGGATAACGTCTAGAGTGGTCACCGTCTGCCGCATATTTACCGCCCTGCTCTGGAATTCCACCAGAGCCTGTACTGCCTTGGCACTCTTCTCTCCTTCAACAGCGTCAATCTCCACGGTCTCTCCACCTCCTAGGCTGTGAAGATACTTCCTGGGGTTCTTCTTTACGGCGGGTCTGATGTACAAATAACATTTTCCTTGGTGTCATTCCTCGTGAGGAAACCATATCCGTTTCTTATATTGAACCATTTTACTGATCCCCAAACCTTCCTTGCCATGACCTTCTTGTCCCCGCCGACATTAGGCCGCCGGTGCCAGGCTTGGTGTATGCAGCTGGGGCTCAGCCTCACTGCGCATGGCTGTGGTGCTGGTGACCTGGCCTGCGGCGGCAGCTGCGGCTCCTCCCGGGCTGTGATGGTAACTAGGCTGTCCGTGGTGGGGCTACTCACGGCTCTCTAGGTCGGCTCTCCGATCCCGCTACTGATGGAACTCTGGAGATCACATTTGATTGTATTTTAATTCAATCCAAGCAACGGCATTGACTGACCCTAAGTGCCAGGCCTTGATCCAGGGCTAGAGAATTCTAGGTGAATTAGACAGGGACCCCGCAGTCGAAGAACTTACTCTACTGAGAGAATCAAGCTCCCGTGTCACAGGCCCACAACACAGTGTGGTATGTGCTCTCTAACAGCATTCACAAAGACGTGGGGAGCACAGCAGAGGGACGGGCTTAATTACACTTGCAGGGCATTGAGAATGGAGTGGGTGGTTGTAGAGAATCATAGTAGACTTGAGACAAAAATGATGTCTGAGCAAGAATGAGTAAGATTTTGCAGGAGAGAAAAGCTGGATAATGTGGTATCCTTTCCGGAAGGAATCACAAGAACAGAGGCCCAAGCAGATGGTGTATTCTGTGCTTCATATCTAATCCTGCAGCTAGAGTGCAGAGTACTTCTCGGGGGAGCGACTAGAGATAAAGCTGAAGTTAAGAAGGGGCTAAAGGGTAAGAAATCCCATATGATATGTTAAGGAATTTGGATTTATTCCAAATGGAATAAGCTTGAAAGTTCTTGAGAAGAGAAGGGAGCAGAATGGTTAGGTTTCAGTTTTAGAAAAATAACTCTGGTGACATCATCTTAGTAGGATACATTTGACTTTGAAAAATATGGCAGAGAAGTAGAAGATCAAAGTACCACCACCTAATGAAATGCAAAGGAGAAGGGGTTAGAATAGAGAGCCAGATTAAGGCGGTAGAATTGATAGGATTAGGTGACTGATTGGCTACAGGGGAATGGAAGTAAGTACGGTGATTCAGAAGCTTCTCATAGGGTTTTATTTTTATTAGAGTCTATCATTTCTGTTGAATCACTTTCCTCTTAGGATCTCTGGATGTGAGATCATGTCTGTCTTTTCTCTGAACTTTTGGAAACTGTTTTCCTAACAGCTAGTGAGTGTGAACTAATTTTACCCAGTGTTACAGTCCTCGTGTCTTAGAAATTCCAAGATGAGCTCATCATACTTTTTAACTGTTTTTGTTTTCAGATCATTTTAAACTTCAGAAGAGTTACAAAAAGAGTCCAGTGAGTTCCCATATACCCTTCACCAGCTTCCCTTTCATGTTAACATATTACATAACCATAACCAAAACCAAACCTGTTGCTGTCGAGTTGGTTCCAACTCATAGTGACCCTATAAAAAAAGAACAACTTAAAAAATAAGGAATTAACTTTGGAAGAGTATTACTAACTAAACTACAGAATTTATTTGGATTTTACCCATTTTGCCACCAATGTTCTACTGTTCTGTTCCAGGTTCCAATGCAAGCTGTCACATTGCATTCAGCTGCCGTGTCTCCTTACCTCCTCCAATCTGTGACAATTTCTCTGTCTTTCCTTGTCTTTCATGACCTTGCACTTTTGAAGAGCACTGGTAGGTTATTTTTGTAGAATGGCCCTCTATTTGGGTTTGTCTAGCGATTAGTTTGAAGTTATGCTTTGTTGGAAAGGATACCAAGATGTGATATGCCCTTCCCAGTACAGGGCTACCTCATTTTATTGTGCTTCACTTTATTGTGGTTCACAGATACTGCTTTTTTTTTTTTTTTTTACAGACCGAAGGTTTGTGGCAACCCTGTGTCCAGGAAGTCTATTGGCTCCATTTTTCCAACACTATGTGCTTGCTTCGTGTCTCTGTGTCACATTTTCGTAATTCTCACAATATTTCAAAGTTTTTCATTATTATTATACCTGTTATGATGATCTGTGATCAGTGATCTTTGATGTTACTATTGTAATTGTTTTGGGGTACCGCGAACCGTGCCATATAAGACAGTGGACTTAATCAATAAATGTTGTGTGTGTTCTGACTGCTCCACCGGCCAGCCATTCCCTGTCTCTCTCCCTTTCCTTGGGCTTCCCTAGTCCCTGAGACACAACAATATTGAAATTAGGCTGATTAATAACCCTACAGTGGCCTCTAAGTGTTCCAGTGGAAGGAAGAGTCTTGTGTATCTCACTTTAGATCAGAAACTAGAAATGATTAAGCTTAGTGGGGAAGGAATATGGAAAGCTGAGATAGGCCAAAAGCTAGGTCTCTTGCACCAAACAGTTAGCCAAGTTGGGAATGCAAAGGAAAAGTTCTTGAAGGAAATTAGGAGTGCTACTCCGTGAATGATAAGAAAGCGAAACAGCCTTATTGCTGATATGAAGAAAGTTTTAGTGGCCTGAATAGAAAATCAAAGCAGTCACAACGTTCCCTTAAGCCAAAGCCTAATCCAGAGCAAGGTCCTAACTCTGTTAAATTCTGTGAAGGCTGAGGGAGGTTAGGAAGCTGCAGAAGAGAAGTATGAAGCTAGCAAAGGTTGGTTCATATGGTTTAAGGAAAGAAGCCATCTCCATTACAGAAAAGTGTCAGGTGGAGCACCAAGTGCTGAGGTAGAAGCCGCAGCGAGTTTTCTAGAAGATCCAGCTAAAGTAATTCACGTAGATGGCTAGAGTTTCAGTGCAGCCAAACAGCCTTATACTGGCAGAAGGTGCCATCTAGGACTTTCATAACTAGAGAGGAGAAGCCAATGCCTGGCTTCAAAGCTTCGAAGGACAGGCTGACTAACGCAGCTGGTGACTTTAAGTCAAAGCCAATGCTCATTTACCGTTCCAAAAATCCTAGAGCCCTTAAGAACTATGCTACATGTACTCTGCCTGTGATTTATAAATGGAACAACAAAGCCTGGGTGATAGCACATCTGTTACTGAATATTTGAAGCCCACTGTTGAGATCTACTGCTCAGAAAAAAAGATTCCTTTCAAAATAATACTGCTCATTGCCAATACACCTAGTCACTCAAGAGATCTGGTGGAAAAGTACAAGTATTGTTGTTTTCATGCCCGCTAACACAAGATCCATTATGGGTCAATGGGTAACTTCAACTTTGTCTTATTATTCAAGAAATGCATTTTGTAAGGCTATGACTACCATAGATGGTGATTCCTCTGATGGATTTGAAAATCTTCTGGAAAGAATTTACTATTCTAGATGTTGTTCAGAACATTGGTGATTCATGGGAGGAGGTCAAAATATCAACATGAACCAGAGTTTGGAAGAAGTTGCTTCCAACCCTTATGGAAGACCTTGAGGAGACAGTAACTCCAGATGTGGTGGAAATAGCAAGAGAGCTAGAATTAGAAGTGGAGCCTGAAGATGTGAGACTGAATTGGTGCAATCTCATGATAAAATTTTAACGGAGGAGGAGTTGCCTCTTATGGATGAGCTAAGAAAGTGGTTTCTTGAGATGGAATCCACCCCAGGTGAGGATGCTGTGAACATTGTTGAAATGGCAACAAAGGATTTAGAATATTTTACATAAACTTATTTGATAAAGCAGCCACAGTGTTTGAGAGGATGGACTTCAATTTTGAAAGTTCTCCTGTGGTTAAATGCTATCAAACATTGCATGCTACAGAGAAACCTTTTGTGAAAGGAAGAGTCAATCGATGTGGCAAATTTCATTGTCTTAAATTTATTTTTTATTTTTTTTATTTTAAGAAGTTGCCACAGCCACTCCAATCTTCAGCAACTACCGCTCTGGTCAGCAGACAGCAATATCGAGACGAGACCCTCCACCAGCAAAATGATTACAACTTGCTGAAGGCTCTGATGATGGTTAGCATTTTTTAGCAAGAGAGTATTTTTTAATTAAGGTGTGTACATTTTTTTTTTTTAGACATAATGCTGTTGCACACTTAACAGACTAACTATAGTGTAAACATAACTTATATGCCCTGGGAAACTAAAAAATTCATGTGACTTGCTTTATTGCGGTGGTCTGGAACCAAATCCGCAATATCTCTGAGATGTGTCTCTACTTCATATCACAGGGTACATGGATGTCGATTTGTATTACTTGTATGTGTTACTTGTGATGTTAACCTTGATCACTTACCTAAAATGATGTTTTCCAGGATTCTCCACTATAAAGCTAGTATTATTATTTTCTATTTTCATTACTGAATATTTGGGGGAAAATACTTTGGCAATATGCAAACGTCCTGTTTTTGTAAACTTTTACCCACTATTTTAGCATCTTTCAGTGGATCTTACCTGCAGCAGTTATTACCATGGTATTTTAATGGTTATTTTCTATTTATTAATTAAAATTCTTCTGTGAGTAAAAGTCTCTTCTCATCCATTTATTTGTTTATTCAATCATTTATTTATTTTAGAATGGTGTTATGGATTGAATTGTATCTTCCCAAAAGAGATGGTGAAATCGCAAGCTCCGATACCTGTGAATATAACTTTGGAGGACATAAGCAGTTAACATGAGGTCATTCTAGAATAAGGTGAGTGGTATCCTTATGAAAGAGGAGAAGACACACAGAGGGAAGATGGCCATGTGATGCCAGGCAGAGGTTAGAGTTGCAAGCCAAGGAACACCAAGGACAGCCAGCTGTCACCAGAATCTGTAAGAGCCTCAAAAGCAGTCAATATGGACAATACTCTGATTTCAGACTTCTGGCCTGTGGAACTCTGAGACAATAAATTTCTGTTCTTATAAGCCAATCAATCGTGGTACTTTTTTTTTACAGCAGCACTAGGAAACGAATATAGATGGCCTTATAAAAAAAAAAAAAAAATTTTTTTTTTTTTTTTATGAATATTAGGGTCATAACATAGCCTTACTGTAATTTAATTTATTGGTAAAGTTTTTCCAATTTTGACCACTGGGTGCTCTTTTAGACAACTGTGCCGTTTCAACAATCCCGCATTCTTTATTTTTCAGCCTTCTCTTGTTTTCTAGCACCATGGATGCTCTAGGTAGGCTCTTGTCCAGGCACTGGAATCCACCAGTTGTCCAAGGAGCCCTGACCACGTTTTTTAACATGTTCTTATCACTTCTGCTTCATGGTTGATTGGAATTAAGTAAAAAATAACAGAAGGCCAGATGAAGGGTTCTCTTTTGTGCTTCCTCGAACTTCTGAGTGAAAAAACTGTCAGTAAGGCAAGTTGAGCTCACATACAACAAATATTTGTTATGTCACTGCTGGTTTAGGTATGAGGATGTGCCCTCTGGAACCCAAGGGAGTAGCCTGTGAGCAGCTTGATCCATATTATGACACCTCATACTGATGCCGAAAGTAGAGTTCTTCTTTAACCCTGCTGTTACATTTTTTCTCATTATTATTATTATTATTATTTTTGATGGCATGTGTTTTCAGTGTTGGAACGTGTGCTTACTAATTGGGTGTGTTTAAATTTTTGGTTGGTAATATGGATTTTGAGAAATATGATCTGGCAATACAATCCACAAGTGAGGTGAGTGACACTTTGGTGTCCAATCTGTGGCATGACAGTATGTCACTGAGAATGAGGCAGATAATTTCTTGCTAGTGCCTTTCCATTGGGTTACATGGAGAGCCTCTGGTTTCCCACATATGACACAGAAAAACAAACGAACAGACCCATCCTATCACACGGAAAAGCCATAATTGTGCTCACAAGACTTATCTCACAGAAATAAAAGAAAAAAAAAAAAAAAAAGGAAAAGTTTATAAAACTAACACATCCAGGAAGCATCACCTGATAGAATGCTCAACCTACACCACAGTGAGGCTTCAGCTCCAGTCTGCTGAGCTTCACACATTTCAAGAGGGACCCATCTTGATGCTAAATGTCTTAGAACAGGAATAATGCCTTACCTCTGAGGTCCAGAGGCATAAAAAGTAGCTAGCATAGCACTTTTCATGCCTCACCTGATGATACAAGAGTGCATTATCCTGAAATGTCTCCCGACTCCCAATGTCTTGAACTGTACCCAGGGAGTGTTTCTTACATGCTCACAAACCAGGCCAGTGAGTCATGTTGTTACCACGAAGCAGTCTCTGTTTGTTTCTTCTCCTGTTGCTCCAGTTTCCTTTCTTTGTTGTGATTGGAAACAAAAATCCTTTTCCCTTTAAATAGCTTTTGGTCAATATGGCTTCAAAGCAGAGCTCCTTTGCTTCAAAGTCTTATAGAATTTTCAGTGCAAATGGTACTTTTGTTACCTATGGCACTAACGTATCTACTTACCCAGCTGTCCTTAAGACCCAGTCATGAGTCCATGAAGAATCCACTGTCCCCTCAGCTAAAGAAGGCGTTGTTTTTGGGTCAAGAGTGTTGTGCCTACTGCCCTCTTCACTTAGACTGAGATGCATCCAGGAGGTTCATTCAGACTTCTATTGGACATCCTCCTTTAGTTTACCAGACAGGTCTGACCACCCCGTGGTGTGTTAGACTTGGGCTCAAGCTGGGACCCCAACCATGCTTATATTGAACTGAAAACAGTCATTCTGTATTTTTTACCCACAGTGTTGCTTATTCTATTCCTTAAGCCCATTTGGAACAAGCATAATTCTCTTGTAATATGACCACCTTCTGAGGCTGAAGAAAGCCTTCTTTCTTTCCTCCACTGCTTCCCTCAATCTTCTCTTTTTTCAGGTTAAGCACACTGAGGTTATTTTACCATTTTTCATACGGTGTCTTTCATATTTCCTCATCACTTGGATCCCTTTCCTCTGAATATACTCTAGACTGTCTGTGACCTTAAAATGTGGAGTCAAAGAGAATATCTGGCCTGACCAGGGAAGAGTAGAGTCAACTACTCTTTTCTTCTATCTATTATACATTTTGTGGTTGCAAAACACACTTCTTAATATTGGATTTATGTTTAAGCCATTTCTCTATAAATAACTGTGAAGAAGTTTTAAAATTTAAAAGAAATTATCTAATAAAGCTGTGGTGAAAAATAACCAGACTGATTTTGATATGTATTTTTGTAAATAATATTATTTTCTAGTTGTACTTAATACATTTTTGAAGATGTAAGACTCAAAGAAGAGAAATAATAATAAAAACCAGAAAACAAAAAACAGAAAGGATAAGAAAGGTAAGTTCTATAACTTCTGGACACCCTATTAATTTAAGCATGCTTTCTTGAATTTTTTTCTCGTCACAGGTGTGCTGGCTTCTGATGTCCATTGGCTGGGCTTTGGCTTTGGAGACAGATAGATCTAGGTTTAAATTCTGGCTCCATTCTATGATTTGTTTGTCCTTGATAAAGTTATTAATGTTCCTAATTCTATAGTTCATCATTTAATAAGAGTATCTGTCTCATTGCTTATTGAGAGGATTAAATAAAATGATGTGTGTAAAGTTCTTAGCACAGAACGTTACACAGTAGTAAGCATCACATAATGGTAGCTATTGTTATTTTAAATTATTGCTCGTAGAAATAATAACTAGCCTTTTGTAGTGCTTCACATGGTGCAAAGAACATTTCTGTACCTCATCTCATTTGTTCCTCATGACAACTTGTCAAAGAGGTGAGGTAGACATTATTATTACAATTGGAAGAAGTTAAGCGACTTGACCAATTAGGGGAACAGAGACTGGAACCCAAATCTTTCAAATAAATTTCAAATAAATCATAACGCAAATGTAAACTCCTCTGGTGAGGAAAACATAGAAGAGCTGATGTACAGCAGAACTGTTCATTTTGTACAGCAGAACTTTTCTGACAAAAGCAATGAAACATAAAATGTTTATAGATGATTTTTTTAAGGGATACTTTAAAGTTGACACCATCATCCATAGAGTTTTCCTCTGTGTAGTGCCTTCTTAGAATTAATTGCAAAAGTGATTGATACTTTTCGAGATTTTTGGTAGAAAGAAATTAGAGCTCAAAATAAATGACCTTTTCACAACCACCTAGGAAATTCGGTGACTAGAACCGGGTCCCGGGTTGGAAGAAAAATGGTTGTGTGTTTTAAATAGTGAATCTTGTTAGTGTAATGAATCTAAGTTACAGAATGATAATAAGAATATAGTAGTTCTGACTAACTATGCTATGTGGGTTGTTTTGGCTGCGGTATTACTTTATTTACAATCTCTAATCACCAACGGTAACTTGACCTGAAATTGACTGGAGTCAATTTAGTGGAGCAAACTTCCTTGGTTAATAAGATGTAATCCGAGGGTAACATTCACTTGAAGGGAAGAGGTCCTTAACCTTTTGATATAAATGATAGGTTGCTTCTTTTAAAAGCTTTCCAAAAAGGAAGATTCAACACTAGAGGCATAAGTAGCTCAACAACTATTTGTCAAAAATCAATTTTTCTGTACCTCAATTTCTTCTTTAATAAATAGAAGTAAATCATCCTGATTACAAAGCTTGATAAAGGCCACAAGAAGAGAGAACTGGTTTCGTGCAAAATTATAGATAGAAAGAAACTATATAAAATATACACCAATCGGTTATAACAGATTTTCTACAAATAATGCAAAAAGATCAAGCAGGATTTAGTTTGGGAATTTAGCAGAACAAAAAGGAATCCGATAATGGATTGAAGCTTGTGTTAGTTATCTAGTGCTATTGTAACAGAAATACCACAAGTGGATGGCTTTAACAAAGAAATATTTATTCTCTCACAGTCTAGGAAGCTAGAAGTCTGATTTCAGCGTGCTGGCTCTAGGGGAGGTCTTTCTCTCTCTGTCAGCTCTGCAGGAAAGTTCTTGTCATCAATCTTCCCCTGGACTAGGAGCTTCTCAGCACAGGAACCCCAGGTCCAAAGGACGTGCCATTCTCTTGTCTCTTGTTTCTTGGTGGTATGAGGTCCCCCTGTCTCTTGGCTTGCTTCTCTCTTTTATATCTCAAAGGAGATTGACTTAAGTAAGACACAACCTAATATTGTAGATTGAGTCCTATCTCATTAACATAACTGCCTGTAATCCTGCCTCATTAACAGCATAAAGGTAGGATTTACAACACATAGGAAAATCACATCAGAGGACAAAATCTTGGACAATCACAAAATACTGGGAATCATGGTCTAGCCAAATTGACACACATATATTTGAGGCCACAACTTAACCCATGACATTCCACCCTTTGGCCTCCAAAAATTCATATCCTTGCCACATGCAAAACACTTTCAACCCATCATATCATAGCAAAAATCTTAAATCAACTCCAAGCCCAAAATCCAAAAAATTTCTCTTTATCTGTGAAATCTAGAATACAAGTTATCTGCTTACAAAGTACAATGATAGGACAGGCATAAGGTAGATATTTTCATTACAAATGGTAAAAATTGGAGGGAAAGAAGGGCTAACGGGCACCAAGTACATCAACAGAACACATTACATTAGCCCTCAAGGCTTGAAAATAATCTGTTCCCTGAAACTATTTAGACAATGGCCCTGCCCTTCAGACTCTAGGTATTAGCCACACTCTCTGGATTCTGGGTGGAAGCCACTTGACCTGGAGCTTCAGCTCTACCCTCCAGGTCCAGTGGAATGGCAACTCTATTCCCTTGAATTTGGGCAGCCCCATTCTCCTAGTCCATCTGAGTGGCGACTCCACGCTTTGAGACCCCAGAGGTCGTGGCCCTACCATTTGAGACTGAGGCAGCTCTGCTTCCTAGTCCCTTGACCTTCTGGCCCCTGGGGCCTTGCTGCTCACATCTTCCCTGCTTGGGCAAGTGTTCCAAAGCTCTGTAACTCCACTGATAAGTGCCTGGAGGCACCCTACTCTAAGAAAAATAAGATGGAATTTGGTCTCAGGAGTGGGGTGCTGCTGTAAAAAATACCTAAAATGTGGAAGTGGTTTTAAAACTGTGAATGGGTAGAGGCTGGAAGAGTTTTAAAGTGTCTAATACTAAAAACCTAGATTGCCTTAAAGAGACTGTTGGTGGATTTATGGACGTTAAAGACAATTCTGATGAGGACTTGGAAGAAAGTGAGGAGAGCTCTTACACTGAAGACAGGCACAGATGGCAAGAAGAAGCAGCAGAGAAATGGCAGCAACAGAAAAATGGCAGTAGCAGAACCAGGAGACTAGCACAAGACAGTGCTAGAGTGGACCCACAGAGTGAGACAGCTGAGTACCTCTGGGCAAAGTATACTGGTGGAGTGTGGTGCCTTCAGGCACTTATTGGTGGAGCTACAGAGCTGTGGAACACTTGAACAGGAAAGATCTGGGTAGTGAGGCCCCAGGGTCCAGAAAGCCAAGGAACCAGGAAGCAGAAGGTGAAGAAACAGGGAACACAACCATTGTACTTTGGAAGCAGATAACTTGTATTCTAGATTTCATAGATAAAGAGAAATTTTTTGGATTTTGGGCTTGGAGTTGATTTAAGATTTTTGCTATGATATGATGGGTTGAAAGTGTTTTGCATGTGGCAAGGATATGAATTTTTGGAGGCCAGAGGGTGGAATGTCATGGGTTAAGTTGTGGCCTCAAATATATGTGTGTCAATTTGGCTAGACCATGATTCCCAGTATTTTGTGATTGTCCAAGATTTTGTCCTCTGATGTGATTTTCCTATGTGTTGTAAATCCTACCTTTATGCTGTTAATGAGGCAGGATTACAGGCAGTTATGTTAATGAGATAGGACTCAATCTACAATATTAGGTTGTGTCTTACTTAAGTCAATCTCCTTTGAGATATAAAAGAGAGAAGCAAGCCAAGAGACAGGGGGACCTCATACCACCAAGAAACAAGAGACAAGAGAATGGCACGTCCTTTGGACCTGGGGTTCCTGTGCTGAGAAGCTCCTAGTCCAGGGGAAGATTGATGACAAGGACTTTCCTGCAGAGCTGACAAAGAAAGACTTCCCTTAGAGTTGGCACCCTGAATTCAGGCTTCTAGCCTCCCAGACTGTGAGAGAATAAATATTTCTCTGTTAAAGCCATCCACTTGTGGTATTTCCGTCACAGCAGCACCAGATGACTAAGACAAAGGTAGAAACTTATATTAATAAACGCACCAAAGAGATTTGGTGAAATTCAGTATTCACTGTTAAAAGTTTTAGTAAAGTAAGAATAGAAGAAAAAACATTAGCATAATAAACATAAAAGAGGGCTGTTCATGGACCAATAATGACAGTGTGTCATGAATCAGGAGTTTTGACCAGTTGAATTTCATGCCCCTGGTTGGTGGAAAAGAGGAAACATATATCAGAAACCAGTTATAAAAAATCATGTTAGTTGTTGAAAACTTAAAGATAATGTCTGAAATAAGATGAAAATATTTTCACTATTAACACAGTTTTGGCAGTTCTAGCCAATACAGTAAGCAAGAAAATTAAACAAGAAATTTAAATTGTAGAAAGGAAGAAAAAAGCTATCATTGTTTTCAAATGGCATAATTGTATACATAGAAAATCCCAGAATCTATATATTAAAACTAGTAGAGGTAAAAAGAAACTGTTCACTGGCTTATTTAAAGGTTAATATGTACAAATAAAAACTTTCCTTTATGCCAGTAATAACAAATAAATGTAATGAAAACAAGAAGTAGTATATTAAAATAGCCACAAACTCTTTTCAGCTCTTCCCTTTGAGCATGGCATCTGTTTCCTCACCCCCGTAAATCTGGCTGGCTTTGGACTTGCTTTGATTGCAGAATGTGAAGGAAGTAGGGTTTCGAACCTGTTCATTCCAGCATTTGCATTTCTAACAAGTGCCCTCCTGAGAATATGCACTTCTAACCAGTTCCCAGGAAGTCATACATAAAAATCACCTGGGAATCTTGCTAAATGTAAATTCTGATTCAGTACATCTGGGGCAAAAATGCAAATTCTCAGCAGGGGTTCAAAGAAGAATGAACTGAGCCTTAGTTCCAAAAGCTCTTGCAGCTTTCACTTAGGCTCTTGTGGAATGCTATGGCATCAAGTGAAGCAGCTCAGACTCTAACTGGGGAAGAAGGTCACCTGGAGCAGACATGCACAGAACCAGATGATACCCACTAAACTAACCAGCTGGTACCCACTAAACTAGCCAGCTGGTACCCACTGAACTAACCAGCTGATACCCACTAAGCCAACCAACTGATACCTACTAAGCTAACCACTGATAGCTACTAAACTAACCAGCTGATACTCAGCTTACCAGCTGATAGCACCAACTACCAGACATGTGAGTAAGACATTCTTGGACCATCCAGCCCCAGTAAAACCACCATATGATCAGTTGCATCAATGACTCAGATGAGACAAGAGGAGAAACTTCCTCCTCCCAGTCGAGTTTAGCCCAAATTTCTAACCAACAGAATGAGACACAAATAAATGGTTGTTTGAAACCACTAGATTTGGGGTGGTTTGCTAGTCAGTTATAAAAAATCAGTACCAAAAAAGATGTATTTATAGTAGCAACAAAAAGTATAAAATGCCTAGGAATACACTTAACAAATAATTCAAGTCGGTTTCTCGTATAAAAACTTAAAAACACATTGTTATGTGACCCTAGTTGCTCTCCCTACAATGTGACGGCACATTCCTCTCCACCCTGTATTTCCCGTGTCCATTCAACCAGCTCCTGTCCTCCTCTGCCGTCTCATCTTGCCTCCAGACAGGGCCTGCCTACATAGTCTCATGTGTCTACTTGAGCTAAGAAGCACACTCCCCACCAGTATCATTTTATATCTTATAGTCCAGGCCAATCTTTGTCTGAGGAGTTGGCTTCACGAATGGTTTTAGTTTTGGGCTAACATGACCTCTGGGGTCCCTCCACTCTCGGTCGGACCATTAAGTCTGGTCTTTTTACTAGAATTTGAGGTCTGCATCCCACTTTTCTCCTGCTCTATCAGGGATTCTCTGTTGTGTTCCGTGTCAGGGCAGTCATTGGTGGTAGCTGGGTACCATCTAGTTCTTCCGGTCTCAGGCTGATGAAGTCTCTGGCTTATGTGTCCCTTTCAGCCTCTTGGGCTTTTATTTGCCTTGTGTCTTTGGTGTTCTTCATTCTCCTTTGCTCCATGTGGGTTGAAACCAATTGATGCATCTTAGATGGCTGCTTGCTAGCTTTTAAGATCCTAGATGCCATACACCAAGGTGGAATGCAGAACGTCTTCTTAATACACTTTGCTATGCCAATTGATCTAGTGGTCCCCTGAAACCGTGGTCCTCAGACCCCCACCCCTGCTACTCTGACCCTTGAAGTGTTTGGTTATATTCAGGAAACTTCTTATCTTTTGGTTTAGTCCAGTTGTGCTGACTGCCCCTGCATTGTATGTTGTCCTTCCCTTCACCTAAAATAATGCTTGTCTACTATCTAATTAGCGAATGCCCCCTCCCTCCCTCTCCACCCTCGTAACCATCAAAAAATGTTTCCTTCTGTGTTTAAAACTTTTCTTGACTTATTACAAGAGTGGTCTCATACAATATTTGTCCTTTTGCAACTAATTTCATTCAGCATAATGCCTTCCAGATTCCTCCATGTTATGAAACGTTTCATGGATACTTAGTTGTTCTTTATGGTTGCATAGTATTCCATTGTGTGTTTACCCATTCATCCGTTCATGGGCACCTTAGTTGTTTCCATCTTTTGGTATTGTAAAGAGTGCTGCAGTGAACATGGGTGTGCATATGTCTATTTGTGTGTGGGCTCTTATTTCTCTAGGATATATTCCAAGGAGTGGGATTGCTAGATCATATGGTAGTTCTACTTCTAGCTTTTTAAGGAAGCACCAAATCAATTTCCAAAGTGGTTGTACCATTTTACATTTCTAGCAGCAGTGTATAAGTGTTCCAGTCTTTCCACAACCTTTCCAGCATTTATCATTTTGTTTTTTGGATTAATGCCAGCCTTGTTGGGTGAGATGGGTATCTCATTGCAGTTTTGATTTGCATTTCTCTAATGGCTAACAATCGTGAGCATTCCCTAATGTATTTGTTAGCCGCCGGAATGTCTTCTTTGGTGAGGTGCCTGTTCATATACTTTGCTCATTTTTTAACTGTGTTATTTGTCTTTTTGTTGTTGAGGTTTTACAGTATCTTATAGCTTTTAGAGAGTACATGCTGAACAGATTCATAGTAGCCAACATTTTTTTCTCAGTCTGTAGGTTGTCTTTTTAACCTTTTGGTGAAGTCTTTGGATGAGCATGTTTGATTTTTAGGAGCTCCCAGTTATCTAGTTTCTCTTCTGGTGTTTGTGCATTGTTAGTAATGTTTTGTATACTCTTTATGCCATCTATTAGGGCTCCTAGTATTGTCCTATTTTTTCTTCCACAATCTTTATTGTTTTAGATTTTATATCTAGGCCTTTGATCCATTTTGAGCTAGTTTTTATGTATGGTATGAGGTAGGGGTCTTGGTTCATTTTTTTGCTGGTGGATATCCAGTTATGCCAGCACCATTTGTTTTCCCCATTTGACGGACTTTAGGCCTTTGTCAAATATCAGCTGCTCATAGGTTGTTGTTGTTGATAGGTACCATTGAGTCAGTTCCGACTCATAGCGACCCTATGCACAACAGAACAAAACACTGCCCGGTCCTGAGCCATCCTTAAAATCGTTGTTATGCTTGAGCTCATTGCTGTAGCCACTGTGTCAATCCACCTCATTGAGGGTCTTCTTCTTTTCTGCTGACCCTGTATTCTGCCAAGCATGGTGTCCTTCTCCAGGAACTGATCCCTCCTGATAACATGTCCAAAGTGGGTAAGACACAGTATCGTCATCCTTGCTTCTAAGGAGCATTCTGGTTTTACTTCTTCTAAGACAGATTTGTTCGTTCTTCTGGCAGTCCATGGTATGTTCAATGTTCTTTGCCAATACTACAATACAAAGGTGTCAATTCTTCTTCAGTCTTCCTTATTCATTGTCCAGCTTTCACATGCATATGATGCGATTGAAAATACCATGGCTTGGGTCAGCCGCACCTTATTCTTCAGGGTGAGATCTTTGCTCTTCAACACTTTGAAGAGGTCCTTTGTAGCAGATTTACCCAATGCAATGCATCTTTTGATTTCTTGACTGCTGCTTCCATGGCTGTTGATTGTGGATCGAAGTAAAACGAAATCCTTGACAACTTCAATCTTTTCTCTGTTTATCATGATGTTGCTTATTGGCCCAGTTGTGAGGATTTTTGTTTTCTTTATGTTGAGGTGTAATCCATACTGAAGCCTATGGTCTTTGATCTTCATTAGTAAGTACTTCAAGTCCTCTTCACTTTCAGCAAGAAAAGTTGTGTCATTTGCATAACACAGGTTGTTAATGAGTCTTCCTACAATCCTGATGCCCTGTTCTTCTTCATATAGTCCAGCTTCTTGTATTATTTTCTGTCCGAACAACTATGTAAACATTTCTCATGAGCACAATTAAGTGTTCTGGAATTCTCATTCTTTGCAATGTTATTCATAATTTGTTATGATCCACACAGTCAAATGCCTTTGCGTAGTCAATAAAACACAGCTAAACAGCCTTCTGGTATTCTCTGCCAGAAATTCAGGCCGGTTTCAGAAGAGGACGTGGAACCTGGGATATCATTGCTGATGTCAGAGGGATCCTGGCTGTAATCCCTGTATACCTGGTATGAATCCCACTTGTTCATGGTGGATTATTTTGTATATGATGTGTTGTTGAATTCTATTGGCTAGAATTTTGTTGAGAATTTTTGCTTCTAAGTTCATGAGGGATATTTGTCTGTAATTTTCTTTTTTGTGTGTGGTGTCTTTATCTGGTTTTGGTATCAGGGATATGCTGGCTTCATAGAATGAGTCTGGGAGTATTCCATCCTTTTCTATGCTCTGAAATGCATAGAGTTGTTCGGACAGAACAAGGGGATACTGATTGGTTTAAAGTTAGGAAAGTGTGCATCAGGGTTGCATTCTTTCACCATACCTATTCAATCCGTATGATGAGCAAATAATATGAGAAGCTGGACTATATGAAGAAGAACAGGGCATCAGAATTGGAGGAAGACTCATTAACAACCTGCGCTATGCAGATGACACAACATTTTCTATGCTCTGAAATGCTTTTAGTAGTAGTGGTGTTAACTCTTCTCTGAATGTTTGGTAGAATTCTCCAGTGACGCCATTAGGGCCAAGGCTTTTTTTGGGGGCGGGGGGGGGGGAGTTTTTAAATTACCTTTTCGGTCTCTTCTTTTGTTATAGGTTTATTTAGTTTTTCCATCTCTGTTTGTGTTAGTTTAGGTAGGTAGTGTGTTTCTAGAAATTTGTCCATTTCCTCTAGGCTTTCAAATTTTTTAGAGTACAATTTTTCATAGTATTCTGTTATGATTCTTTAATTTCTGTTGGGTCTGTTGTTATAACGCCCTTCTCATTTCTTATTTGGGTTATTTGCTTCCTCTCCTGTTTTGTCATTTAGGCCAGTGGTTTATTGGTTTTGATGATCTTTTCAAACAATGAGCTCTTGGTCTTTTTGACTCTTTCAGTTGTTTTTCTGTTCTCTATTTTATTTAATTCTGCTCTAATTTTTATTATTTGCTTTCTTCTGGTGCCCCAGGGCTTCTTTTGCTGCTCTCTGTTTGAGTTGTAGGGTTAATATTTTCACTTTGGTTCTTTCTTCTTTTTGGATGTGTGCATTTATTGCTATAAATTGACCTCTGAGCACTGCTTTTGCTGTGTCTCAAAGGTTTGGGTAGGAAGTATTTTCATTCTCATTTGATTCTATGAATTTCTGTATTCCATCCTTAATTTGTTCAATACCCAGTAGTGTTTGAGCAAGGAGTTGTTGAGTTTCCATGTGTTTGATTTTTTTTCCCTTGCTTTTTCTGTTATTGATTTCTACTTTTTGGCTTTATGGTCAGAAAAGATGCTTTGTAATGTTTTGATGTTTTGGGTTCTGTTAAGGCTTGCTTTATGACCTACTATGTGGTCTATTCTGGAGAATGTTCTGTGTGTGTTGGAAGAGGAAGTATGCTTGGCTGCTGTTGAGTGGGGTGTTTGGTACATATCTACGAGGTCAGGTTGGCTGATTGTGGCATTTAGATCTTCAGTGTCTTTATTGAGCTTCTTTCTGGATGTTCTGTCCTTCACTGAAAATAGTGTTTTGAAGTCTCCTACTACTATTGTGAAGCTGTCTTTCTCTCTTTTCAATGCTGTTAGAGTTTGTTTTATGTATTTTGGAGTCATGTTGTTGGGTACATAAATATTTATTATGGTTATAACCTCCTGGTATATTGACCCTTCAATTATTATATAGTGTCCTTCCTTATCCTTTGTGGTGGATTTAACTTTAAAATCTATTTTGTCAGAAATTAATATTGGCACTTTGCTTTTTTTTTATTCTTGTTTGCTTGAAATATTTTTTTCCATCCTTTAAGTTTTAGTTTGTTTGTGTCTTTAAGTCTAAGGTGTGTCTCTTGTAGGCAGCATATAGACAGATTGTGTTTTTTATCCATTCTGCCACTCTCTGTCTCTTTATTGGTATATTTAGTCTATTTACTAGTGCTGTCATTTTGATGTCTTTTTTGTGTATGTTTTTGACAGTTTCTTTTTTCCGTTTAATTTTCTGTGCTGAGTAGTTTTTCTTCATATGTTGTCTTTTCCTCTTTTTCATTGTTGTTGCTTTTGTATTTGCCGAGTCTTTATGTTTTTCTTGTTTTTTATTTTGATGTTTAGGATTATTAGTTTCCTTTGTGGTTACCCTAATATTTACCCCTATTTTTCTAAGTTTAAACCAATCTTTTATTTCTTTTTATCGCCTTGACTTCCTCTCCATGTGAAAGATCTATGGCTACATTTTTATTCTCTTTTTTTTGATTTAATGTTGTAATCTTTTACATAATGATGTCTCTGTTTCCCTGCTTTGAGCATTTTAGCTTTGATTTATTTTCATGATTTCCCTATCTAAGTTGATACCTGGTTCCTCTGTCCTGTGTTCTAGTCTTAGATTGTTACGTGTTGTTGTTAATTTTCTAACTGGAGGACTGCCTTTAGTATTTCTTGTAATTTTGGTTTGGTTTTTGCTTATTCCCTAAACTTCTATTTATCTGTAAATATCCTAATTTCACCTTCATACTTGAGAGATAGTTTGCTGGATATATAATTCTTGATTGGCAGTATTTCTCTTTCAAGGGTTTATATATGCCATTCCATTGCCTTCTTGCGTGCATGGCTTCTGCTTGGTAGTTTGAGCTTAGTCTTATTGATTCTCCTTCATAGGTGACTTTTTTGCTTATTCCTAGCCACTCTTAAAATTCTCTCTTTATCTTTGGTTTTGGCAAGTTTGATTATGTCTGGTGACTTCCTTTTGGGACCTACCTTGTGTGGGGTTTGATGAGCATCTTGAATAGATATCTTCTCATCTTTCACAATCCCAGGGAAGTTTTCTGCCAACAGATCTTCAACAATTCTCTCTGTATTTTCTGTTTTCCCACCCTATTCTGGCACTCCAATCACTCATAGGTTATTTCTCTTGATACAAAAGAAAAAAGAGAAAATTCTTTTTACAGTCTCACATAATTCTTAGGATTTCTTCATTTTTAAAATTGTTTCATCTAATTTCTCCACAAATATGTTGGTGTCAAGTGGTTTATCTTCAGTCTCACTAATTCTGACTTCCATTCCCTCAATTCTGCTCTGATGAGTTGTCTAATTCTGAAATTTTAACATTAATCTTCCGAATTTCTGTTTGCTGTCTCTCTATGCATTCTTGCAGCCTATTAGATTTGTCATTATGCTCTTCTCTAATCTTCTTAAGTTCCTCTAATGCGATGTTTGTGTGTTCTTTGGCTTGTTGTGCATTTTGCTTGTTCTCTTTCCTGATGTCTTGAAGAGTTCTGCATATTAATCTTTTGTATTCTTCCTCCGGTAGTTCCAGGAAGTTCTCTTCATTTGGACCATTTCTTGATTCTTTGTTTTGGGAGCTTGCTGAAGCCATCATGGTCTGCCTCTTTATGTGACTTGATATTGACTATTGTCTCTGAGCCATCTATAAGTCCTTGTATTTATTTATTTTATGTTTCTTTACTGTGTCCTAGCTTCTTGTTTTGTTTTGATATGCCCAAATAGGCTGCTTGAGTGAGCTAGTTTGATTATGGGCACCTTTGAAGCTCTAACATCCTGTCAATAGGTGGTTAGAGCTGTTACTAGGTATGTGAGCCCAGGAGTCCATTTACTTTTCTTGTAGGGATTCAGCTGAGGTGTCCAGGTAGTCAGTCACCAAATGGATACAGGTTCTCATTCACAGTCTTAGATGGGCAGGGGTGACCAGTGTAGTCACAGGTATCTGCCTGCATTAGGGGGTCATGCACTGAGCAAGACAGGGGACTGACAAACACCCCTGAGTGTCTGTGAGAAAACTGTGTTCCCCAGAATGCCTAGAAGGGTGGGTTTTGCAGCTGGACTATGGGCAACCAATACTGTTGGCTGTAAGGACTGGGAGGCACCACTTATCCTTGGACCCCTTTTGAGGGTGGATAGGTGGCATGAGTGAAGCCACCTGTCCTCAGGCCCTTAATATAGGCAGGTGAGGACCCTGCTTTACAGGCAGAGCAGTGTCAAACTTCATGAACCTGCCACTTCACCATATATCTGAAACAGTTGAAGTTAGACTTTGGGTATATACCCTGTTGTACTGTGCTAATGAAGGCCTATGTTGTTGAAATGGGCCCACACAGGCCTATGCAGGGGTGAAAGGCACTCAAAGTCCATGGACTGCTTATGCCTGTGCCTAGGTAAAGGAGTTGTTTCTGCCCTGAGTTCCCAGCTCAGGGGAGGCAGTGGATTAATTTTTCTCCCATTCGTTAATTTGTTCCTTCTCCAGGGCTGGGAGGATGGCTCAGGGCACATGACAGGTCTTAATTCCAGCCCAGGGAAAGTGACTATTACTGGAGCCAATTTGGGACCTGGTGCAGAGTAGAGAAGGGTCAGTTAAATGGGATAGAGTTTTTTCCAAAGGGGTGTTCTTTTTTTGGTCTGCACAGTAGATTAGATGCAAGCACTTATCTTATACTGAGAGCACTGCTCTTCTCTGACTCTGGAGGCATGAGTGAACTCTCTGGTGTTTGGTCTCTCCTGATGTGGAAAATGCATCCTAAACACCACTGCTTGTCTTGCCACAGTCACGCTGGGCCAGTAGATCCATCCTGCGGGGTGCTGGTTCCCACCAGGTCAGGTCTGCCAACTCCTTGCTACTTCTGAACCATCTCTCCATCCCCCTGCTGTTCAGACTGAGTCCTCAATTTTGCCTTTGATGTTTAGGGCTACTAGATTGCCATATTTAATCAATTCACTTTTTTGGGGGGTGACTTTGTTGTAAGAAGGATCACTGGAAGCATCTGACTACTCATCTTGGCCTCGTCTCCTTAGCATTTAAAGATCTAAAATTACAAAATAAAATTATAAAGGCGTGAAAAATAATTATAATTTATAATTTTGGGGTGGGGAAAGCCTTTATATCATATTAAGACTATAAATTATAATAAAAAGATTGACATATCTGGCTCTGCATTAATAAGGGTTATCCAGAGAAACAGAATGTATACACAAAGAGAGATAAAGAGAAAGAGAGAGGTATATCTATATTAAGGAATTGATTCATGCAATAGTGAGGCTAGCAAGTCTAAAATCCATGTCATTTGGCGGGCTGGAAACTCTAACAACCTTATGTCCAAAATCTGTAGGTCAGGCAAGCTTGAAACTGACAGAATAACTATATTACAGTTTTGAGACAGAGTCCTTCTCTCTAGAGAAATCTCAGTTTTACTCCTAAGTCCTTCAATTGATTGGATGAGGCCCACCTATGTTATGGAGGGTAATCTGATTTACTTAAAGTCAACTGATTTAAATGCTAATAAAATGTAAATACCTTCCTAGCAACATCTGGACTGGAGTTGGACCAAATAACTGGGCATCTCAGCCTAACCAAGTTGACACATAACATTAACCATCACGGGTCCCAGTGAAAAAAACTCACCCTCCTGTATGGCTATTTCAGTTATCTATTGCTGCCTAACAAAATACTCCAAAATTTTGTGGCTTAAAACGTCAGCAAACATTTATTTTGTTCACGAGTCTTCAATTTGGGCAGGGCTTAGCAGGAATTGTTGTCTCTTCTCCAACTGGAGTGGTTCAGGTAGGACTGGAGGGTTCACTTCCAATATGGTTCACTCACATGGCTGGAAGAGTAGAGATGTGCTCTGTAGAGTGCTCAATGGCTGGCTTTTTGGAAGTAGATCACCAGCCCTTTCTTCCAAGGTACCTCTGAGTGGACTCAAACTGCCAACCTTTTGGTTAGCAACCAAACACTTAACTGTTTGTACCTCTCAGGGATCCCTGGATTAAAAGAAAAGAGATTTATATGATACAGCAAAACAAACAAACAAAAATAGCAAAAAAACCCAAACACACCTTATTTGTATAAAGCAGCTATAAGAAGAATTATGAGACAATAAGACAATAACTGAGTATTTGGTGATATTTAGGAATTATTATTAAATTTGGATGTGTAAAAATGGTGTTGTGATAATATATTTAAAAAAAAAGTCTGCTCCTTTTAGTGATGCATACTGAGTGGTGTGTATTGAAATACAGATGAAATGATATCTTGGATTTTCTTCCAAATAGTACAGTTGAGAGTGGATGGATAAGTGGGTAGGTGCAGAGATGAAATGAGATTGTCCATGAGTTGATATTAAGTCAGACTAAGTAATAGGTACATAGGTTGAGTTCATAATCATAGTCTCTTACTTTGGAATGTGTTTGAAACTTTCTGTAATAAAATGTTTTAAAAGTGATGGTAATAGAAAAATGGTATTTAGGTATATATAGGTAAATACTAGAAGAAACTTAAAAAGAGATGAAATTGGTAACCTCTGGGAAGGGAGAAGCAGAGGCTCGGGTATTGCTTTCTTATAAAAATTTTAGTACTATTTTACTGTTAAAACTATGGGCATGGATATTACTTCAATGAACAATAAAAAAAAGTTAATTAAGATCCAGAAACATACAAAATGCTAGAGAGATGACATTGGTTTTATTATTTTTCTTGTGAAAATAAAGTTTAGTTCAGTTATGCAAAACAGTCTATATAAAGAAGAACAAACTAAAAGACACTATAAGGAAGCAACTGGCTGAATTCAGAATGTGCCAGATTGCACGTGGAACATGAATTTCTCCTGACGCAGGCCATCCCCTTCTCTTTGACTTTTTTTTCTTGAACATGTTGTTAAGCCAGGTCCTTCTGAGGGTAGGGATTTCTCTTGCCTTTCCTGCCTGCATTTGGTAAGCAAACAAGGAAGAGCTGCTTCCTCAGGGCAAAACAGCCTATCTCATCTCTGACCCAGTGCCTGGACCCACAGGCCAAACTACATCTGTTCTGTTCACCTGATCATCTCATAGTAAGAAGTCTCTCTCTCTTTTTTTTTTTTTTAGCTCTCCTGGCCTAAGCCTCATTTGCCAGTTCAGTTTTTATCAGAGTTGTACATAGCGGCCCTATAGGGCAGAACGGAACTGCCCCACAGAGTTTCCAAGGAGCACCTAGTGTATTCGAACTGCCAACCTTTTGGTTAGCAGCTGTAGCACTTAACCACTAAGCCACCAGGTTTTCCATATTGAGGTAGAAGAGGCCATTTTGCAAGCTATTACTAAGACCCTATATTGTCTCTTGTTTTGCTATTAATTGTTCGTTGTGTGATGCCTTGGCAGTGAGCCCAAAATGAACAAAGAGTAAATTAATTCGGATACCAAAACCCCACCCTGAACTCTAACATCTTCATAGTTACAAGCTACACAAACATACTTCTTTGACCTACTCTTCATAAATGCCTTCTCAGATGTGCATGTGGTAACAGTTAGGGATAGCCTGGCACTCCTAGCAGACAAAACTGTATGATGACCCAGGCTGGTATAGGTGATGTGACCAGCAGTGTACTGTAATTTGAAAGGTTCCCTAAAGGCTCTTGCATTCTGAAGTCTGTTCACCAAGGTTCCAGGCTGCCGTGGTGTTTAAAGCCACCACCTTTAGAGTCAACCCTTTGTGTGAATGCTGATGTCTCCAGAAGCTTTCTGCTAAAATACGAATCTGTGACTTTGGAGAGAGAACACATCAAGTCTGCACACCCAAAAATTGCCTAAGAAAGATTAGCTTATCAAGTTATTTTAGTCATGAAAAAGGTTCTCAAGGAAGAAGATACAAAATAGTACTTTTTGTGGGACACCATGTGAAAAGTCAGGGAAGATATGAGGGTAAGAGAAGTGGATGGAAGAGAAACATGGGCAGTTGCTTGGGAAGAAGTGGCCTGAGTAGGGAAGATCCTAGCTAGAAAGAGGATAACAAAAAGTCTAAAAGTTTAGATCAACTCTGTCCAACAGAACTTTCTGCAATGCTGAAATTGTTCTATATCTGCATTGTTCAATATAGTAGCCATTAATTATATGTGACTTTTGAGCACTTGAAATGTGGCTAATGTGACTGAGTAACTGAATTTTAAACTTTATGTAATGTCTATCTATCTATCTGGAGTCACTGTGCAGTGCAAAGAGTTAACAAGCTCAACTGCTAACTGAAACATTGGCAGTTTGAATCTATCCAGGCATGCCTTAGAAGAAAGCGTTGGCAATTTACCTCCAAAAAGCCAGTCATTAAATGCCCGATAGAGCAAAATTGTTCTCTCACTCACATGGGACCATGATAATTCAGAATTGATCAGACGGCAATTATTTGTTTTTCTGTCTATCCGTCTTCCTGCCTGCCTGCCTAACTATCCAACAGTCATCTGACAGTTTGTTATACTGTGGTGGCTTGCTTGTTGTTGTGATGCCAGAAGATCTGCCACCAGTATTTCAAGTACCAACAGGGTCACCAATGGTGGACAGGTTTCAAGCAGAGCTTCCGGACTAAGATAAACTAGGAAGAAGGACCTGAAAGTGCACTTCTGAAAAAATTGGCCAGTGAAAACCTTATGAATAGCAGTGGAACACTGTCTAATATAGGGCCAGAAGATGAGCCCCTCAGGTGGGAAGGCACTCAAAATGTGACTGGGGAAGAGCTGCTTTCTCAAAGTAGAGTTGACCTTAATTATGTGGATGGAGTCAAGCTTTTTGACCTTTATTTGCTGATGTGGCATGACTCAAAATGAGAAGAAACAGCTGCATACACCCATTAGTAATCAGAATGTAGAATGTACGAAGTATAATCTAGAAAAATTGAAAGTAAAAAAAAAAATGAGATGGGATGCATAAAAATCAATATTCTAGCCATTAAAAAAAAAAAACCTGTTGCTGTCAAGTCAATTCTGACTCATAGCAACCCTACAGGACAGAGTAGGGAAGCCTCATAGAGTTTCCAAGGAGCACGTGGTGGATTTGAATTGCCAGCCTAGGCATTAGGGAGCTGAAATGGACTGGTATTGGCCTTCTTGAATGGGACAATCATTGAAGGGGAATGGCATCACATTCATTGTCAAAAAGAACATTTCAAGATCTACCCTGAAGTACAATGCTATCAGTGATAGGACAATATCTATACACTTACAAGAAAGACTGGTTAATACGAATATTATTCAGATTTATGCACCAAACTCTATGCCAAAGATGAAGAAATTGAAAATTGTTATCAGCTTTTGCAGTCTGAAATAGATAAAACATGCAATCAAGATGCATTGATAACACTGGTGATTGGAATGTGAAAGTTGGAAAGGAGAAGGATCAGTAGTTGAAAAATATGCCCTTGGTGATGGAAACGACATTGCACATTGCATGATAGAATTTTGCAAGACCAACAATTTATTCATTGCAAATACCATTTTACAACATAAACAGAGACTATACACCTGGACCTTGCCAGATGGAATACACAGGAATCAAATTGACTACATCTGTGGAAAAAGACCATGCAAACATCAATATCATCAGTCAGAACAAGACGAGGGCTGACTGCAGAACAGTCTATCAATTGCTCATAAGCAAGTTTAAATTGAAGCTGAAGAAAATTAGAACAAGTCCACAAGAGCCAAAGTACAACCTTGAGTATATCCCACTTGAATTTAGAAACCATCTCAAGAATAGATTTGATGCATTGAACACTAATGACCGAAAACCAGACGAGTTGTGAGATGACATCAAGGACATCATACATGAAGAAAGCGAAAGGTGAATAAAAGACAGGGAAGAAAGAAAACATCAAAATAGATGTCAGAAGACACTCTGAAACTTGTCCTGGAAGGCAGAGTAACCAAAGCAAATGGTAGCTCCAGAAGACAAAGTATTATAATGGAATGTGCAAAATCCTGGAGTTAGAAAACCAAAAAGGGAGAACACACTTGACATTTCTCAGGATAAAAGAACTGAAGAAAAAATTCAAGGCTTGAGGAGCAGTATTGAAGGATTCTATGGGCAAAATATTGAACAAAGCAGGAGGCATCACAAAAGACAGAAAAAAAAATTTTTTTTTGGTTTGTTTTTAAGCAGGCCATCAACATGGTTAAGCTCGAATCCTACTTGATTTCTATGGGCTGTGATTACAATTCAGTTCAGTTTTCAAAGCCTGTGTAGTGCTTTTCTGGTCTCTCCTGTGTGTGTATTACCTGTGGCTAGTCTGTGATGCGGGCAGTTATCTAGCCTGGAGTTCAGTTCTCAAAATCTTTATTTATGGTCAGAGCCTAAGAGTTCACAACTTTATGGATTTTTTTTTTTTTTAGTTCCATTCACTCTGTGATCTCACTGACATTTTCTGGCTCCCAGGACCCCTAGCCCCTTCCACTGGCCAGACAGCTAGGGCTTTAATATCTCTACTCTATTTCACACTTTCCACAACTGCCTCTGCTTTCAAAGCCAAGAGGCAAGGGGAGAGAGAGAGAGTGAGCAGCAGGATTCCTGCCACAATCTTGGTAACAACAACAACAACAAAAAAAACAGACCATCTGGTTAGGGGAGAATGGTTACCCTCATTTGGTCCAGCTGCTGCTGCCGTCACTGGGAGATTGCCCAGGAGCAGGAGTGATTTACAGTCCTGGTAATTAACATGCCTGCTAGAAAAACAAATCACTGTGCTTCAGAGGAAAATAATACGTTTCAGGTTCTGCAATGTATCGTCCACCATGTCTAGTATATCACAGAATAGCAGGCAATTAATTACTGGTTAATCATCTGGAATTTGGTTTTAAGTTTTGTTAGGGTTACCCGGTGGAAAGGGCAGGATGTTTACCAAGCCCCGTACTCCAGACCCCAGACTCTTCTTTCCTATGGAGGGCAGCTGCTTAAATCTCTGCTAAATACTATTAGCCTTTCAGTTGCTATTTTCCAATGGAATCTTTGGAGCTAACCTGTCCCCTAACAGCTTAAATCAATAAGCCTGCAGCTTTCTCCTTGAGTTCTAGATGAGTCACCAACCTGAGAAATAACTTAAGTGGAAAAGGCTTGTATACCTAAATTATACCCATTGTAACTCCCTTCTTCCAATTTCTCCCTTCTTTCGGTCACTCTGCAGTGACTTTGAATAGCTACTTCTTGTCCAGAGTTTATGATTTTTTTTTCCAGGTGTCAACGTTCGATTTTTGTTTATTATCAACATGTTCCTACTCCAGATGTTGCTAATCAACCTCAAGAAACTCTATGTAGCCATAGTGGAAGTAAGAATGCCAATTGGCGCGTTCCAGTGGTAACGGGTAATTCTTTGTAGTCATATAATTCTTTTCTTCCTTAAAACTCTTTCCAATCCTTAGAGCATCTTTGGTAAATAAATAGAGTTGTCACTTTTGAAGAACCAGGTCCCAAGATGTTTGGTGACTTGTCAAAGGTATGGCATCTTAAGGGCTGAGTTTACTGAGTGCTGAGAGTACTAGATTCTATTTCCTACGTATTGCCCTTATCCCTTAAGTCAGATGTTCTCTTGACATTTATATGATGATTGAGAAGTCATATATCTACTAAGCTGTTCGTCTCTTGAGGTTTTTTTTTTTTTTTTTGTAGGGCAAGAAGTAGCTATCTAACTATTTTGAAGGAAGAGGGGCGAGAAAGGACAAAGGAGAGAAAGGACAAAGGAGAGAAAGGGAACTGTTCCAGTATTGGTTGCATGGCTTGAACAGGATACCTCCATGACTGTTAATCCTGTCTTTCTAGGAAAAAAGTATCCTAGCTCTCTCTTCCTAACCTCAGGCCTCATTCTCACCTTCCTTGTGTCCAAGCCCTTCTGTTTGTCATTCATTTCTCTTCTTGACTCTTTTAGTCTTCTCTTCAAAATATTACCTACAAAGACCTCACAACCTGCTAGAATTTAGTTTAGATACCTATTCTCTTTGCTTGACGACAAGGCCACCTTGGACAGTGTTGTTAGTTATTAAAGGTTTTGCTACCTCTACATATTTTCTTAATGGTCAGACTCTCTGTTTGGAACATGAACAAACTCATCCTTGACATAATAAAAACGGTTTTACGTTCTTCTCCCCGTGCGATGAGACCTATTTACATCCATAATAATAAAGAGACATTGGAGAGGTGGGGCCCTACGGATTCATTTCCTTCACAGGAGCAAAGCTAGTACGGGATTGGACAGTGAATAGTTGTCATTCATTTGGGATTAAGCTCAATCCGTTTATTACAGCATTTCAAGACTAAGACAGTAATAAAGAATACTGATGGTTTGAGCTATCCTGATTTGTTATTCTACTTTTGTCCAACATCAACATAATGCCTTGCATGTAGTTTTTTTAAATAAACATTTTTTTAAAAAAAATAATTTTTATTGTGCTTTAAGTGAAAGTTTACAAATCAAGCCAGTCTCTCACATATAAACTTGTATACACCTTACTCCATACCCACATTTACTCTCCCCCTAATGAGTCAGCCTGCTCCCTTCTTCCAGTCTCTCCTTTTGTGACCGTTTTGCCAGTTTCTAACCCTCTCTACCCTCCCATCTCCCCTCCAGACAGGAGATGCCAACACAGTCTCAAGTGTCCACCTGATACAAGTAGCTCACTCTTTATCAACATCTCTCTCCAACCCATTGTCCAGTCCCTTCCATGTCTGTCGAGTTGTCTTCGGGAATGGTTCCTGTCCTGGGCCAAGAGAAGGTTTGGGGACCATGACAGCCGGGATTCCTCTAGTCTCAGTCAGGCCATTAAGTCTGGTCTTTTTATGAGAATTTGGGGTCTGCATCCCACTGATCTCCTACTCCCTCAGGGGTTCTCTGTTGTGCTCCCTGTCAGGGCAGTCATCAGTCGTGGCCAGACACCATCTAGTTCTTCTGGTCTCAGGATGATGTAGGTCTCTGGTTCATGTGGCCCTTTCTGTCTTTTGGGCTCAGAGTTGTTGTGTGACCTTGGTGTTCTTCATTCTCCTTTGATCCAGGTGGGTTGAGACCAATTGATGCATCTTAGATGGCCGCTTGTTAGCATTTAAGAGCCCAGATGCCACATTTCAAAGTAGGATGCAGAATGTTTTCATAATAGTATTATTTTGCCAATTGACTTGGAAGTCCCCTTAAGCCATAGTCCCCAAACCCCCGCCCTTGCTTCGCTGACCTTTGAAGCATTCAGTCTATCCCGGAAACTTCTTTGCTTTTGGTTCAGACCATTTGAGCTGACCTTCTGTGTATTGAGTATTGTCCTTCCCTTCACCTAAAGTAGTTCTTATCTACTAACTAATCAGTAAAAAACCCTCTCCCTCCCTCCCCCCTTCGTAACCACAAAAGTATGTGTTCTTCTCAGTTTATACTATTTCTCAAGATCTTATAATAGTGGTTGTATACAATATTTGTCCTTTTGCCTCTGACTAATTTCGCTCAGCATAATGCCTTCCAGGTTCCTCCATGTTATGAAATGTTTCAGAGATTCGTTACTGTTCTTTATCGATGCGTAGTATTCCATTGTGTGAATATACCACAATTTATTTACCCATTCATCCGTTGATGGACATCTTGGTTGCTTCCAGCTTTTTGCTATTGTAAACAGAGCTGCAATAAACATGGGTGTACATATATCTGTTTGTGTGAAGGCTCTTATTTCTCTAGGGTATATTCCGAGGAGTGGGATTTCTGGGTTGTATGGTAGTTCTATTTCTAACTGTTTAAGATAACGCCAGATAGATTTCCAAAGTGGTTGTACCATTTTACATTCCCACCAGCAGTGTATAAGAGTTCCAATCTCTCCGCAGCCTCTCCAACATTTATTATTTTGTGTTTTTTGGATTAATGCCAGCCTTCTTGGAGTGAGATGGAATCTCGTCGTGGTTTTAATTTGTGTTTCTCTAATGGCTAATGATCGAGAGCATTTTCTCATGTATCTGTTAGCTGCCTGAATATCTTCTTTAGTGAAGTGTGTGTTCATATCCTTTGCCCACTTCTTGATTGGGTTGTTTGTCTTTTTGTGGTTGAGTTTTGACAGAATCATATAGACTTTAGAGATCAGGCGCTGGTTGGAGATGTCATAGCTGAAAATTCTTTCCCAGTCTGTAGGTGGTCTTTTTACTCTTTTGGTGAAGTCTTTAGATGAGCATAGGTGTTTGATTTTTAGGAGCTCCCAGTTATCGGGTTTCTCTTCGTCATTTTTGGTAATGTTTTGTATTCTGTTTATGCCTTGTATTAGGGCTCCTAGGGTTGTCCCAATTTTTTCTTCCATGATCTTTATCGTTTTAGTCTTTACGTTTAGGTCTTTGATCCACTTGGAGTTAGTTTTTGTGCATGGTGTGAGGTATGTGTCCTGTTTCATTTTTTTTGCAAATGGATATCCAGTTATGCCAGCACCATTTGTTAAAAAGACTATCTTTTCCCCAATTAACTGACACTGGGCCTTTGTCAAATATCAGTTGCTCATATGTGGATGGATTTATATCTGGGTTACCAATTTTGTTCCATTGGTCTATGTGCCTGTTGTACCAGTACCAGGCTGTTTTGACTACTGTGGCTGTATAATAGGTTCTGAAATCAGGAAGAGTGAGGCCTACCACTTTCTTCTTCTTTTTCAGTAATGGTTTACTTATCCAGGGCTTCTTTCCCTTCCATATGAAGTTGGTGATTTGTTTCTCCATCACATTAAAAAATGTCATAGGAATTTGGATCGGAAGTGCATTGTATGTATAGATGGCTTTTGGTAGAATAGACATTTTTACTATGTTAAGTCTTCCTATCCATGAGCAAGGTATGTTTTTCCACTTCTGTAGGTCCCTTTTAGTTTCTTGTAGTAGTACTTTGTAGTTTTCTTTGTATAGGTCTTTTACATCTTTGGTAAGATTTATTCCTAAGTATTTTATCTTCTTGGGGGCTCCTGTGAATGGTATTGATTTGGTGATTTCCCCTTCGACGTTCTTTTTGTTGATGTAGAGGAATCCAGGTGATTTTTGTACGTTTATCTTGTAACCTGAGACTCTGCCGAACTCTTCTATTAGTTTCAGTAGTTTTCTGGAGGATTCCTTAGGGTTTTCTGTATATAAGATCATGTCATCTGCAAATAGAGATAATTTTACTTCCTCTTTGCCAATCCGGATGCTCTTTATTTCTTTGTCTAGCCTAATTGCTCTGGCTAGGACCTCTAGCACAATGTTGAATAAGAGCGGTGATAAAGGGCATCCTTGTTTTGTTCCCGTTCTCAAGGGAAATGCTTTCAGGCTCTCTCCATTTAGAATGATGTTGGCTGTTGGCTTTGTATAGATGCCCTTTATTATGTTGAGGAATTTTCCTTCCATTCCTATTTTGCTGAGAGTTTTTATCATAAATGGGTGTTGGACTTTGTCAAATGCCTTTTCTGCATCAATTGATAAGATCATTTGGTTTTTGTCTTTTGTTTATATGGTGGGTTACATTAATGGTTTTTCTCATATTAAACCAGCCTTGCATACCTGGTATAAATCCCACTTGGTCGTGGTGGATTATTTTTTTTGATATGTTATTGAATTCTATTGGCTAGAATTTTATTGAGGATTTTTGCATCTATGTTCATGAGGGATATAGGTCTGTAATTTTCTTTTTTTTCTGGTGTCTTTACCTGGTTTTGGTATCAGGGATATGCTGGCTTCATAGAATGAGTTAGGTAGTATTCCATCATTTTCTATGCTTTGAAATGCCTTTAGTAGTAGTGGTATTAACTCTTCTCTGCAGTGAAGCCGTCCGGACCAGGGCATTTTTTTTTGTTGAGAGTTTTTTGATTACCGTTTCCATCTCTTTTTTTGTTATGGGTCTATTTAATTGTTCTACTTCTGATTGTGTTAGTTTAGGTAGGTAGTGTTTTTCTAGGAATTCATCCATTTTTTCTAGGTTTGCAAATTTGTTAGAGTACAATTTTTTGTAATAATCTGATATGATTCTTTTAATTTCAGTTGGGTCTGTTGTGATATGGCCCATCTCGTTTCTTATTTGGGTTATTTGTTTCCTTTCCTGTATTTCTTTAGTCAGCCTGGCGAATGGTTTATCAATTTTGTTAATTTTTTCAAAGAACCAGCTTTTGGCTTTGTTAATTCTTTCAATTGTTTTTCTGTTCTCTAATTCATTTAGTTCAGCTCTAATTTTTATTATTTGTTTTCTTCTGGTGCCTGAGGGTTTCTTTTGTTGCTCACTTTCTATTTGTTCAAGTTGTAGGGACAGTTCTCTGATTTTGGCTCTTTCTTCTTTATGTATGTGTGCATTTATCGATATAAATTGGCCTCTGAGCACTGCTTTTGCTGTGTCCCAGAGGTTTTGATAGGAAGTGTTTTCATTCTCGTTGCATTCTATGAATTTCTTTATTCCCTCCTTAATGTCTTCTATAACCCAGTCTTTTTTGAGCAGGGTATTGTTCAGTTTCCAAGTATTTGATTCTTTTCCCTGATTTTTCTGTTATTGATTTCCACTTTTATGGCCTTGTGATCTGAGAAGATGCTTTGTAATATTTCAATGTTTTGGATTCTGCAAAGGTTTGTTTTATGACCTAATATGTGATCTATTCTAGAGAATGTTCCATGGCCACTAGAAAAAAAAAGTATACTTTGCAGCTGTTGGGTGGAGTGTTCTGTATAAGTCTAAGAGGTCAAGTTGGTTGATTGTAGCAATTAGGCCTTCCGTGTCTCTATTGAGCTTCTTACTGGAAGTCCTATCCTTCTCCGAGAGTGGTGTGTTGAAGTCTCCTACTATAATTGTGGAGGTGTCTATCTCACTTTTCAGTTCTGTTAAAGTTTGTTTTATGTATCTTGCAGTCCTGTCATTGGGTGCATACATATTTAATATGGTTATAGCTTCCTGGTCAATTGTCCCTTTAATCATTATGTAGTGTCCTTCTTTATCCTTTGTGGTGGATTTAACTTTAAAGCCTATTTTGTCAGAAATTAATATTGCTACTCCTGCTCTTTTTTGATTGTTGTTTGCTTGATATATTTTTTTCTATCCTTTGAGTTTTAGTTTGTTTGTGTCTTTAAGTCTAAGGTGTGTCTCTTGGAGGTAGCATATAGAAGGATCGTGTTTCTTTATCCAGTCTGAGACTCTCTGTCTCTTTATTGGTGCATTTAGTCCATTTACATTCAGCATAATTATAGATAAGTATGTGTTTAGTGCTGTCATTTTGATGCCTTTTTGTGTGTGTTGTTGACAATTTCATTTTTCCACTTACTGTTTTGTGCTGAGATGTTTTTCTTTGTAAATTGTGTGTTCCTCATTTTCATAGTAGTTGAATTTATGTTTGCTGAGTCATTATGTTTTTCTTGGTTTTTATTTTGAGTTATGGAATTGTTAGACCTCTTTGTGGTTACCTTAATATTTTCCCTTATTTTTCTAACTAAAAACCTAACTTGTATCGTCCTATATCGCCTTGTTTTCCTCTCCATATGGCAGTTCTATGCCTCCTGTATTTAGTCCCTCTTTTTGATTATTGTGATCTTTTACATAATGACTTCAATGATTCCCTGTTTTGAGCATTTTTTTCTTTTTAAAATTAATCTTAATTTGTTTTTGTGATTTCCCTATTTGAGTTGATATCAGGATGTTCTGTTCTGTGAACTTGTGTTGTTGGTGTCTGATATTATTGATTTTCTGACCAAAGAGTTTCCTTTATTAATTCTTGTAGCTTGGTTTGGTTTTTGCAAATTCTCTAAGCTTGTGTTTATCTGTAAATGTTTTAATTTCACCTTCATATTTGAGAGAGTTTTGCTGGATATATGATCCTTGGCTGGCAGTTTTTCTCCTTCAGTGCTCTATATATGTCATCCCATTGCCTTCTTGACTGCATGGTTTCTGCTGAGTAGTCTGAACTTATTGATTCTCCTTTGTAGGAGACCTTTCTTTTATCCCTGGCTGCTTTTAAAATTTTCTCTTTATCTTTGGTTTTGGCAAGTTTGATGATAATATGTCTTGGTGATTTTCTTTTTGAATAAATCTTACATGGGTTTCGATGAGCATCTTGGATAGATATCCTTCATCTTTCATGATGTCAGGGAAGTTTTCTGCCAACAGATCTTCAACTATTCTCTCTGTATTTTCTGTTATCCCTCCCTGTTCTGGAACTCCAATCACATGCAAGTTATTCTTCTTGATAGAGTCCCACATAATTCTTAGGGTTTTTCACTTTTTAAAATTCTTTTATCTGATTTTTCTTCAACTACGTTGGTGTCAATTGCCTTATCCTCCACCTCCCCCACTCTGCATTCCAATTGCTTGATTCTGCTCCTCTGACTTCCTATTGAGTTGTCTAATTCTGTAATTTTACTGTTAATCTTTCGGATTTCTGAATGCTGTCTCTCTATGGATTCTTGCAACTTATTAATTTTTCCACTATGTTCTTGAATAATCTTTTTGATTTCTTCCACTGCTTTATCAGTGTGTTCCTTGGCTTTTTCTGTAGATTGCCTTATTTCATTTCTGAGGCCATCCCTGATGTCTTGAAGCATTCTGTAAATTAGTTTTTTGTATTCTGCATCTGACAATTCCAGGATTGTATCTTCATTTGGGAAAGATTTTGATTCTTTAATTTGGGGAGTTGTAGAAACAATCATGGTCTGCTTCTTTATGTGGTTTGATATTGACTACTGTCTCTGAGCCATCACTAAGATATTATAGTGATTTATTCTGTATTTGCTCACTGAGTCTTATCTTGTTTTGTTTTCTTTCAATATACGTAGATGGGCTACTAGATTGCACTGTCTTGATTGTTGTAGCCTTTGAATCACTTATGTCCTGTTATCAGCTGGTTTGGGCTGTTACCAGATATATAAGCCTAAGAGTCCATTTACTATTCTTGAGTAGAATCTGATTTTGGGTCACCAAATGTGAGGTGTAAACTGTCACCTCTTCACTTTGAGGAGTAGCGGTGATAGTTGTGTGCACCAGATTCTTGTAGCAGCAGGGGGTCACACTCCGGGGGGGCAGGATGCTGACAGGATTCCCCCAAATGCCAGTGAGGTAGGTGTGTCTCTATTCCTAAAGCACCTTGACGGGTGGGCTCTGCAGCTGTACCTTAGGCACCCAATGCATGTACCTCTACAGATTGGTAGGTGTCACTATCCTCAGACCCCTATGGCAGGAGGCTAGGTGGTTTGGGTGGAGCTTCAGCCCTTAGTTCCCCATTGTGGGTCAGTGAGGGCTCTGTTTAATAGGCAGAGATATCAGACCTGGAGAACTTGTCTTTCCAGTAATCAGCTAAAACAATCACAGTCAGATCACTGTCAGAATTGCCTTTGCGTTATAATAGCCACCTTGTTCCCTGTAGGGATGAAAGCCCAAGACTGTGGATCTCATATGCTTGGCTGGAGCTGGTTCTGTATTTTTATTCCAATTTTGGGAAGTCAGGGAAGGATTTTTGGTCCCTGGGTTTTTTGTAGCTGCTTCTCTCAGGCCAGGAGAATGGGTTAGGAAAAGACAAAAAAAACAAAAACAAAAACAAACCACAGAGCGCTTCACTCTCTGGCCCAGGAAATTCCAATGTTAATGAAGCTCCCTGGGAAGGGAGGGGAAGGATCAGATAGATAGGAGAGAGTAGCACCCAGGAATATAGACAAAGTTACTTATCTTGATTGGTGATGACTGTTTTATCTGAGATCTGGGTCGAGATTGTACCCGATGTTCAGGCCCACATCCTGTGCTTGTGCTGTCTCAGAAGCCGTGGTCAGTTCCTCCGCTCCCAGTCCAAAGCCCAGCACCAAGGTTCGCTGGCTGAGACTCTGCACTCCAGGCTCCAAAACCAGTTGCTGCCTCCCGGCGACTTCTCCTCCTGTCAGCCATGTTGGTGCGCTACCTGTGTGCACTGGCTGGGCTTCCCTCCGAGGTCACTGCAGGGGTCTAGGGCTGCGTCCTGTGTTTGCGCTGTCTCAGTATGCCATGCTCAGCTCCTCTGCGCCCAGTCCAAAGCCCGGGGCCAAGGTTTTCTGACTGGGAAGCTGGCTCCAGGCTCCGAAAACAGTCGCTGCTTCCACGAGGTTGCTCTTTCTCTTGTTAGGCGCATCAGTGTGGAGCCTGCTTGCACTGGCTGAGTTTCTACGGAGGTTACCCCAGGGGGCCAGGGGTTAGGGCTGTGTCCTGTGCGTGTCCCGCTTCAGCAAGCCACAATCAGCCCTGCCACTCGGCACCAGGGAACCGTGAGGACTCAAGGCTGTGGTGCTGGCGCCGGCTCCAGAGGCAGTTGCTGCTTCAGCACACAGCTTTTCGCTCACCTGTCACTCAGGTCAACTCTTTAGATCTGTGTTTGATGGTCAGGGTTTGTAGATTGTCATGTATGTGATCTATTCACTTGTTTTTCTGAGTCTTTGTTGCAAGAGGGATCCGAGGTAGCTTCTACCTAGTCAGCCATCTTGGCCCCCCAGAGTTTATGATTTTTATTTGTGGGAGAATTTCTCTGCCACAAGCTGCTCTGCAGTTACCACAATCAGGACTGCAAAATATATTTGTTCATTCATTTATCTAGCACCTAGATTTAACATGTTAATATTTTGCCACATTTGCTTTCTTTCTTTTTTTTAAATAAACTGTCATAGAGTTGAAATCCCATTTGTCTCAGGTTCCAAATCCCATTCTCCTTTCTTCTTCCCTAGAGGCAAACTATATATATCTACATACACATATATACACACACACATATACACACATATACACACGCATATACATATTATTGTACTTTAGATGAAGGTTTACAGAACAAACTAGTTTCTCATTAAACAGTTAGTACATGTATTATTTTATGACAGTGGTTAACAACCCCACAGTATGTCAACACTCTCCCTTCTCGACCTTGGGTTTCTTATTACCAGTGTTCCTGACCCCTCCTGCCTTCTAGTCCTTGCTCCTGGGCTGGTGTGCCCCTTTAGTCTCGTTTTGTTTTATGAGCCTGTCTAATCTTTGGCTGAAGGGTGAACGTCAGGAGTGACTTCATTACTGAACTAAAAGGGTGTCCAGGGGCCATAGTCTCGGAGTTTCTCCAGTCTCTGTCAGGCCAGTAAGTCTGGTCTTTTTTTCTGAGTTAGATTTTTTTCTATATTTTTCTCCAGCTCTGTCTGCAGCCCTCTATTGTGATCCGTGTCAGAGCAGTCAGTGGTGGTAGCTGGGCAGCATCTAGTTGTACTGGACTCCATCTGGTGGAGGCCGTGGTAGATGGGGTCCATTAGTCCTTTGGACTAATCTAGTAATCTTTTCCTTGTGTCTTTAGTTTTCTTCATTCTCCTTTGCTCCTGAAGAGGTGAGACCAGTGGAGTATCCTAGATGACCACTCATAGGCTTTTAGGACCCCAGATGCTACTCACCAAAGTAGAATGTAGAACAATTTCTTTATAAATTATGTTATGCCAATTGAGCTAGATGTTCCCTGGGACCATGGTCCCTACAGTCCTCAGCTCAGTAATTTGGTCCCTTAGGGAGTTTGGATGTGTCTATGGAGTTTCCTTGACCTTGCCTTGTACAGGTCATGCTAGCTTCTGCAGTTTTGTGTACTGTCTTACCCTTCACCAAATTTACCACTTATCTATTGTCTATTTAGTGTTTTCCATCCCTACCACTCCCCTCCCTCATAACCATCAAAGATTGTTTCTTTTTATGTGTCAACTTTTTCAGGAGTTTATATGGTAGTAGTCTCATACAGCATTTGTCCTTTTGTAATTGACTTATTTCACTCAGTATAACGCCCTCCATATTCATCCATGTTGTGAGGTGTTTTGCAGATTCGTCATTGTTCTTTATTGTTGCGTATTTCTCCACTGTGTGTACCATAGTTTGTTTATCTATTTGCTGATGGGCATCTAGTTTGTTTCCATCTTTTTGCTATGTAAATGATGTCGCAATGAACATGGTTGTGTGTATGTCTATTCATGTGATAGCTCTTACTTCTCTAGAATATATTCCTAGGAGTGGGATTGCTGGATCATATGGTATTTCTATTTCTAGCTTTCTAAGGAAGTGCCATGTTGTTTTCCAAAATGGTTGTACCATTTTGCATTCCCACTAGCAGTGCATAAGAGTGGCAATCTCCCTGTAGCCTCTCCAACATTTGTTATTTTTTAGTTTTTTTGGATTTGTGCCAGTAATGTCAGGGTGAGATGTTATCTTATTGTGGTTTTGATTTTCATTTCTCCAATGGCTAGTGATCTTGAGCATTTCCTCATGTGCCTGTTAGCCACTTGAATGTGTTCTTTGGTGAACAGTCTGTTCATTGCCCATTTTCTAATTGGATTATTTGTCTTTTTGTTGTAGAGGTGTTGGATTTTCCTATAGATTTTAGAGATTAGACCTTTGTTGAATCTGTAATAGCCAGTTTTTTTTCCCCAGTCTGTAGGTTCTTTTTTTACTCTTTTGGCAAAGTCTTTTGATGAGCGTGTTTAATTTTTAGAAGATTCCAGTTATCCAGCTTATCTTCTGGAGTTGTATGTTGTTAGTTACGGTTTGTATCTTATTAATGTCATGTGCTAGGACCTCTATTGTTGACCTTATTTTTTCTTCCATGATCTTTATAGTTTTGGGTTTCATATTTATGTCTTTGATCCATTTTGAATTAGTTTTTGCATATGGTGTGAGGTATGGGTCCTGTTTCATTTTTTTGCAGGTGGACATCCAGTTTTGCCAGCACCATTTGTTAAAAAAACTGTCTTTTCCCCATTTAATGGACTTTGGGCCCTTGTTGAAGATCAGGTGATCATAGATGGATGGATTTACATCTGGGTACTCAATTCTGTTCCATTAGTCGATGTGTCTGTTGTAGCAGTACCAGGCTGTTTGGACTACCATAGCTGCGTAGTAGGCTCTGAAGTCAGGTGGTCCTCCTGCTTTATTCTTCTTCTTCAATAGTGCTTTACTTAATCAGGGCCTCTTCACTTTCCATATAAAGTTAATGATTAGTTTTTCCATTGCTTTAAAGAATGTTGTTGGTATTTGGATCTGGATTGCTTTGGGTAGCATTGTCATTTTCCTAATGTTGAGTCTACCTATCCATGAGTATGGTATGTTTTTCCATTTATGTAGATCTCTTTCAGTTTCTTGCAGTAGTGTTTTGCAGTTTTCCTTGTATAGGTCTTCTACATCCCTGGTTAGATTTATTCCTAAGTATTTTATTTTTTTAGGGGCTATTATAAATGGTATTGTTTCCTGATTTCATTTTCATAGTTCTCTTTATTGGTGTATGTGAATCCAACTGATTTTTGTATGTTTATCTTGTATTCTGCTACTCTGTTGAATCTATTAGTTCCACTAGTTATCCCACGGAGTCTTTTGGGTTTTCTATGTATAGTGCCATTTCATCTGCAAATAAGGACAGTTTTACTTCTTCATTACCAATTCGGATGCCCTTTATTTCTTTTTCTTGCCTTAATGCTCTAGCTAGGACTTCCAGCACAATATTAAATAGTAGTGATGATAAAGGGCATCCTTGTCTTGTTCCTGTTCTCAAAGGGACTGTTTTCAGCCTCCCTTCGTTAAGAATAATGGACAACCAATATTTTAAGATTGGTGAAGATCCTTCCTCTTCATGCTTCTCTTTACTTGTTGCACATTGTATCTTCATATAAAATATATTTACATACATTATTTCATATTATATTGTTCTGTAACATTCTTACATTTCCCAGATATATTCATATTGTAGATCTAATTTATTCATTCAAGATACCAGATTATTATTTTAAAGCTGCTAGTAGTTTTCACTATTGCTTTAAGGGTGGAGACGTACTTTATCTTTGGAGGAAGATTGTGCTTTTCATTTGGGCAAAAATTTAATGCCCTTCAGGTTATCGATAGGTAAATCCAAAATTCCATTCTGGGATTGAAAAGTTGGGGACAAGGAGAAGCTCAGATATCCTATAATAGGAAACCTTGTCTGCATTGTGGGCAGAGTGATGTCTTCCCAAATTTTATGATCTCATGCTAATTAAGGGGAGGAACAATGAAAGCTGAGGGACACTTTGGGATGCTTCTGTATATGGGAGACAGGCTGGACCCTGCAAATGGCAGCAAGCTGGGGCGTTAAGGAAAGAGAAAATCAGTTGAGGTAAATTCAGTGAAGAGGTATGACTGATTGTCTCTAGGAGTAGAAATAATTGATATCCCATTTTAAGTTTTCTTTTTTTGTTTCGGTTGCCCTTTATGAGGCCCAAGTCTTTAGTAAAGTTTTATTGAGCACTTTAGCCTAGACTTAGAAAGGTGTAGCAACAGAGGCCCCTGTAGCAACTGATTGAATTGGCAATAGACATAACAGCCTAACCAGATTTGTGAAATGTGTCTATGCAATCACTGGGGACCCTTACAAATGCTTGAAGAGCTGGTCATCTAAAAGATTGGACATCATGGTGACCACGTGCAATGAGAGATTTTGATTATTGTTATTTGCGGAATATAAAGGGAAGGGTGACCCTTGAACACTGGAGTCTTTGTAATGTGCTCAATAAAAGTAACAGAACTATTGATTCATTCCAGGTGTACAAACCAACCATCTCCAAAATTATTAATTGTACCGTTTAATTTTGGCACCCTCAGAATGTGCAATGTGATACTTGAATTACAGCAAGTATTTCTACAAGTGGACTTTCTCTATCCAAAGAAACCAATCCACTGTTCCACTGTTGTTAAGTTGATTCCGACTCATAGTTACCCCATAGGGTTTCCAAGCCTGTAAATACCTTCAGAAGCAGACTGCCACATCTTTCTCCTGCAGAGACACTGATAGTTTTGAACTGCCAACAGTTTGGTTATCGGCCCTAACCATTATACCTCCGGGGCTGCTTGGAGTCTCTATAGAATCATTAAAATGGCAGTGCTTTATCCCTTAATGGGTTCAAGTTCCGAGTAGAAGGGACAAGTCTATCTTTAATAGTTAACCTGGGCCAACTACAAATTAAAAATTGCTTTAAAGAAATTTCAGCAGGAAGAAGGAAATATTTAATTTCAAATATCCTTTAACTCGTAAGATACATTTTTTAGTTAAATGAACTAAAAGCAATTTGTGGTGAATTCTACTGCAATTTTTTCTAGTAATTATTTCTTATTGTAGACATTTTTAAGCTTCCAAGCCTAATGTTCACGTTTTTCAGACTCCACTAATGAATACTTCTAAATGAGAATGTTAGAGCCCTGTGGGTTTATGAGTAAGAAATAATAACAACAATCAAAACAATGGTTTTCATCTTCACTTTAAATCAAAAGAATCGCTTTTTATTAAGTGATGTTTAGAGTCATTAGCTTTACTCCTTTTCTAATTTCCAAGGTATTCATCTTAATCGAGCCAGCTCATTATTTCCAAATGTTTCTAAAAATTTATTTTTCCTTTCATAGGTGAGATGTATCTTTTCTCTCAAATGATAATATTATTTATATTTACAAGTACTCATAGAAAATCTGGTTATAGATTTCATTGCTGGGTTATTTACTGATCAGTAGATTTTTGAAAAAAAATTTTTACTCTTCTTGTGTTTTAAGGGCCTGATCATTTAAGTTTCAAATCTTCCTTACAATATAATTGAACTGATTAGAAGCTTATGTTGCCCAAAGTTTGCATTTTAGCAACTCTCCAGCAATTTTTAAATATTAAAGTAAGAAAGGCTGCGTCAGACTCGCTTAATCTCTTTAATTTATAAGCAATAACTGTGAGAAGTGTTTGTGTGTTCAGGAGGGAATTTCGCTTTCTTTTTCCTGTTAGGACATATGCCAAATACCAGTTGCTGTTGAGTTGACTCTGACTCTGGGGACCCCATGTGTGTCAGGGCAGAACTATGCTCCACAGGGTTTTTCAATGGCTGACTTTTCAGAAGTAGATCCCCAGACATTTCTTCTAAGGCACCTCCGGATGGACTTCAACCTCCAATCTTTCAGTTAGTAGCTGAGCATGTTAATTATTTGCACCACCCAGGGATATAAGCTATTGATAAAAAGTTATTGTAAAGTCATGCCAATTGTCCTTGAAACTTGAATTCTGATAATTTCTTGATTTGTTGGAAGTTTAGCTAATTGGTCAGTTTATCAATCTCTTTAATTGCTCTACAAAAGATTCATTAAAAAAATGCCCCAGTCATTTGACAAATTAATAACGTAATCTTAGACAGAGATAAGATGATGAGGAAAATAATTCAGGGTGATGAGAGGTAGAGTGATTGGGGGGCCCTTCAGATAGAGTGGTCATGGAAGACGTCTCTGAAGAGGAGACATTTGAGCTGGGACCCGGCTGCCAAAAATGAGGTTGCCTGTCAAAGACCCAGAGAAAGAGCGTTCCAAGAAGAGGAAAACAGCAAATGTAAAGGCTTTGATGTAGGAAGGAGCTTTGTGTGCTTGAGGAGTAGCAAGGGGCCAGTGCAGCTGAAGTGGAACGACCAAAGGGGAGAGAAGTCGGATATGAGACAGGAGAGGTAGGGGCCAGATCACTCTGCAGACTGAAGATTTCCATCCTTATGGACATGAAATGATGACCGAGATATAGCTGAGTGAAAAATTATGTTTCAAGACGGTCTGAGTAGAAAGATCCCCTCATGTAAAACTACATGCATTTACAAATGTGTCTTTAGGCACAAAGATATTTTACAATGTATGTTCAAGCAATATGCTAACATTGGAAATCTTCGGGTGTTGGATTTCAGGTGATATTTCTTTTTATTATATTTTTCTGTATTGCTTCAATTGTTTACCAGAACAACAAAGGCATTTAAAATATGCATTCATAAAAAAGGAGTCCTGGTTCTTTTTGATTAGGATTTAATGTAAAGACAACACTGTTGTAGTCTCCAAGCTTATGCAAGGTAAGAAAATGGATTTCTAAAGAAGAATTTGTCTGATTTCATTAACAAACATAGAAATGAAATAACCTATCTGTGTTTTGGGTTATTGTTGAAAGTTTTTGTTGTTATTAGTTGCTATTGAGTTGGCTCCAACCCATGGTGGCCTTATGTATGAGAATGAAACGTTGCTCAGAGAAGTAGTAGCTACAATCATCCATTAGTAATCATTGACAAATGAAGATTAAAAGAAAGGATAAAAATGTAGAGTGCACAGAACACAAACAACAAACAACCCCTTATTGTGATAAGCTAGTAAGTACCAAAATAGTTTCCCATACAACCTGCATCTCCCTCACCTTCTGGAAAGTGCAACATGATCCATAAAAAAAAAAAAAAAAAAGAATAGCAGGAAGAGGACATGAAAACATAAAAACAAATAATATTCAAACTACACATTAATTCAATTCCTCATTCTTTCAACGCAGAGTTTAACATGATCTGTACTAAACAAAGAGAAATTGAATGCAAGAAGTCAAGTTAAATTACATTCTCTTGGGTGTAAGAATAAAATGTAACCACAAAGGGGACCAGGCAGGGAGGAAACACAGGGCACAGAGGCTGCTGGCTTCATAACAGAATAGCCAGACACCGCCTGGGTTTCAATAGCCTACCAAAAAGAAAAAGAAATTTTCTTTTATTGCAGTCTTTTTTTTCCCAATCGAAATGTTTCCATGTTTTCATCTATGTTACTCCTTTTCACTTCTCCACATTCATCTTTTGTTTCCATCCTCGTATTTCTGTGGTATCCACGGAGTTCCGGAGCACAGGAGTCACCTGAGCCTACTTTGGACTTGATACCGTTGTAATAGTTCCATGGAGAACCACTAGGAAGGTGCTATTGTTCAACGCTGGGCTACTTCCACAGATAATCTGATGAGAACTTCATTTTTCTGTCTATAAAACTAGCTTGGGTTCCATTCCATATATGGAGAAAAGGCTTTCCTTCCTCTATTCAATTAAGCAAATGCCTCTCTTTTGGCAAGGGAAGAAGAAAAACATTAATCATTTCCAGTTCATTCTTATCAGGATGTTTACTCCCCCCAAAACAAAGATTTAATTCACATTTTCTTTATTATGACCTGTAGGTATTTTCCTCAATGTGGATGATTCTAAGAAACTTCAGAAGGGATTGTTAGTAGGAATATCCTGCTTAAAAAAAAAAAAAAATTAGTATGTGGGCAGTAGCATAAGAAAGCTGCATGCTGTTTTCAGTAGTCTATCATGACTACAGGCTTCCATTTGTTATTATCATAAATCAGGGTGGTGTGCACCTTGAGGCTGCTACTTGCTTTTGCTCACCTCCCTATTCCCTATTCTTCTGAACGTACTAGGTAGTTGTTAGGGTTGAATCTTATCTCTGGTCACGTTGAAGTCCACTCTTCACTCCTCAACCTTAGCTCTGTTTCTCCATCCTGTGTGATTACAGCTGTCCTTTTGCTCACCTGGTTTCATAGGCTTAGACTTGGCTTTCAACCATTCCCGGTGGGTATCACAGTTGACTTGCCAACCATTGCCAACCCAGTTCCCTCTTAGCCTGTGTCTGAGCAATAGTGTAAACAGAGCAGAGGCTGGGACCCAGACTACAGTGGGCTGACCAGGTAGAGGCTGGGTTGGGGCTGTATGAAGAAGAGGTAACACTGTGAGAAAAAGAGAGTAGAAAACAAGAAAATCTGTGAGTCGATAAGTGAGTGTGAAGAAGACAAATACCCATGCTTACGAAGGGCTGCACTGGTCATCGGTGACTTTCTGTTAACATACTACCTGTTCACTCCAGCATCAGGTGAGATAGATTTCTCCCAGTCAAAGGCTGCAGGTATTAGCTGAGTATGCCCTTTTCCTAGCCAATTCTGATCACTAGTTACCAATCTTTAAAGTGTCTGAGATAATTGAAATTAATTTATAGCATTTTTGATCTGCAGATTCTGTCTTAGGGAGGCTAACTTGCTTTTTAATTAAACTAGTCATTGAGTATCTTGATTGTATTTTGAAACTAGGCATCATCTTTGGTAAACTGAGAGTGACATTTTCTGAATTTTAATTTTTTAATAAAAAGTTTTTTATTTAAATACAAAGTAACACAACCTATTTAAAAAGAAAATATTTAAAATTTATATATATGTATACATAAATGTGTTCCTTTATTGCAAACCCATAACTGTTGGCAAACACAGTTTATTTTAACCTTGATCTTATTAGTAGATTTTGATTGAATGCTGTCTTTCTTCTCACCCCAAACCTGTTCATTCTGGACTCATACAGGTCAGTTTGGTATTAAAAGACATTGTAGTTTCTCAGGACTGGCATCACATACCAATTTCCAAGTAAAGAATTTTTCTGATGGCTTCTTTCATAGCTTTCTGCTAATATCCTCCTTCCTTCCATGGAACAGAAGAAGAAAAAGAGGATAATATGAAGGGCATTCTATGCAAATAGCACAAAACATTACTTTTTGTCTGATCAAATGGAAATGATTTTTTTTTGCTAGTCTTCACTAGATAAGAAATATCTCTTTCCCATCAATGATATGTTATTCGAAATGAAATCTTTTGCAGGTCATTTCTTTCTTTTTTATTTTATGTGTTTCTGAAAATTTATTTTCAAGTCAACTGCCATCAAGTTGATTTCTGACTCATAGCAACTCTACAGGACAGAGTAGAACTGCCCTGTAGGCTTTCCAAGGAATGACTGGTGGGTTCAAACTGCCAACCTTTTGGTTAGCAGCCGAGCTCTTAACCACTGCACCACCAGGGGCTCCTAAGTCTATTTTCAGATCACAGTCATCAGTGCATTTGGGGAGCATTACTTGTGCAAGGTGATTTCTGAATGCTGCATTCGTCCTACAGAATTTCCTTTCTTGAAGATTCGTAACACCTATTATCGTGTTAAAGGCTGTAGGAAGTCCCTAAGTAAAGAAATATTTTAAACATGGTTTCACCCAGCACTTGCCCGACTTCATTTGATTGTGAAGCCCACTTTCCAGGCAATGGCTTATAATATTTCAGCTCTATAAAGCAAACTTGGGAAATACCAGGTTAGATAATTTTTCTGAGTGAACTTGGATATATTTAATATCCTAATGGATAGGAAAAATGTGAAAATGTAGTCTGGCACCAGTTGCAAAATTTCTGCTGGCTTCTTTAAGTTTAGCCTTGTGAATCCCACTTCTCAAAGCCTTGATGGGCTGAGGCATTATTAAAGCCATCAAGTCCTGAAAAATTCTTTCTATGCAAGTAGTAGCTGAAAGCGGTCTTTATTAATTTTTTTCTTTTTTTTTAAACTTAACAGGAGTGTTCCTTTTCCTGAGGTAAATTCCCAAGCCAGTTCTACCAGGCGAGTCAGTAAAGTTATTTCCCATCCTCTATATCTGAAAATCAGCAAAGTTGGGACCAAAATGTATAGTTTATTTTTCTAGGAGCATATGCCCATCCCGGCGGGGGAAAAAAAGATGTGAAAAAAAGCGTTCTGCAGATATTTGAGAATTACAATTCTTCTTGGTCCTTGCAAAAGGCAATACGCAGCAAGATAAATTCTTTGAGAATAGAAATTGGGGCTATTGTGATTAGGCTAGAAGGAAAATTTCTGATGTTTATTTGATCTTTACCTGATGCCAGGGAAGAAAAAACGGGTGGTGGAAGGGATAGAGTTATTGATGCAGTTTTGTAAAAGATACCCTGTTTGATTAGTGGTCCTTAGCTAAATTTAAAATAGGGCAGATACGCTGAAGAACTAAGTACTTTCCCAGATTAGTCCCAGGATATTTTTTAAATACGTAAGCAACTTCTGATTTCCTTTCCTCTGCATCCTCTTCAAAAACAACCTAATAAACGCTTAAACAATAGCAACAACAACAAAGCTGAAGAACTGGTCTACTGGGATCAGCCTGAAATCTCGATTAAGAACAAATATAAGTAGTTTTTAGTGTATTTGAAGTTAAGAGCACAGGTCGTAATGCACAGGAATAGCTTTCTGACTTAACATGGCACGTAACGTAGCGGTGATCTGGAGTGTCACATGGTACAGACTCATGGTCTAGATGATAAAAAACTCTTCCCATTTTTTAAATTTCTTTTCCATTTCAGACAAAAGCCTTGTCTGGAGAACAGACATATGAGAAAAACTATTGTCTTAAAAGACTATTTTATTTATTTATTTTTAGAAGTGTTCAACACACAAAAATAGAGAGAAGAGTACAATAGTGCAACTTCTATCTACTCATCAGCCACTTCAACAGTTTTCCACATTTTGCCATTCTTGTTATATCTCTCCACCCCTCCCTTTCTCTACAGTATTGCGAAGTCCATCCCAGACATCTGTCATTTTGCAGCAAGCATCTCTAACTGGTAAGGCGTTTATCTTTCATAACCAGCATGCCATTGCCCAATCCGATGACACTAAAATAAATCGTTAATATCATCTAATACTGGATCCATATTATCCCCCACGTTCTTACCCTGGCCCCGTTCTTTGTCATCACGAGCCCATCCAGAATGCTCATCCCTAGTAGGGACAAGCAGAGAGCCTCTGTGTTCTCTGAGCAGTGGGAAGCAATTTAAATCCCACCATTACCAAGTTTCCCTAAGTCTGAAATCTTCTGCTGCTACTTTAGGACAGTGTTTCAATATTCAAGAAGTCAGATTAAGGCCAAGCTATTTTGGGTATAAGCTATAGATGAGATTCTAGAATTTATTCTGCCTACAGTCTGCTTCCCAAGCCCTTGCGGAAGCACATAACAGGAAGTGGACTTAGCTGTTGTTGGCCAAAAAGTAGGATTTCTTCCAAGGGAGAAAAAGTGTTTTGATTTCATTTGACATGAAGACCATATGTCTATTTACATTTTCGAGTAGTTTGCAGTAGCCATAGTTGTAGTAGGTCACTAGCTAATGCCTCCAGTAAATCCTTTTAAGTTCCTACCCTGTGCAAGGCATTGTGCTAGTAGTGAAAATCTGGGGTATAAAGTAAAAAGCACTCTATGAAAAATAAACTGCAGTAGAAATTCAGAAACAAATTATTTTTTTTTTTACTGGGGTTGGTGAGGGTCAAAAGAAGCATTTAGTTTGGGCTCTAAAAGACCAGAATTTGAACAAGTGGAGATGAAGAAAGGCTATTTTGGGTACAGGAGATAGCCTAAGCAAAGACACCAAGGTGGGAAAAGCAAAGAATGTTTAAGCGAATAACGAGATCAGCCTGGGGAAGGTGATACTCTCTTTAGGTCAAACATCAGGAAATATTGTGACTAGCTGTGCAGCTAGGTGTAGATATTACGTAATCACCCCTAAGCAGAGATTCCAGTAACTGCTATCAGTAACTGCTGCCAGGAACTTCTAATCAGGCAGCATGTTTAGAATGTCAAGACAGTGATTGTTAATATGTGACCAACCACGAAAACTGATGCATGCTAGAGGCATCTGGTTCAGTGTAATGATATAATCATTAACCCAAGTGGATAATATTTGACCTCTGAGCCCAACCTAGTGGATGGTGCATAGGAAAACACTGTTCTACTGTTCATTCAAGAAGAATTTCTCGGCTCTCTCTTTTTTTTTTTTTTCTTGGGAGAGGCTTGAGGAGCGCAGGCTCCATCAAATAAAAACCCTCTTTTATTGAGGGGCTGGATCCTCCTTCAACCTTTCGTTTGGCAACCTAATATGGTTATTGGCTTTCTTTCTAAGGGCCAAAATGCTAAAATTATGTTATTAATCTAGAAAATCAAAATCTTGGTACGATTTTATATCCAACTAGTCTGATGTCCTAATGCAGTCCATGGGGCCTGAGAAAAAGCTTCTTCTCTCATTCCTCAAGGGTAACTAGAAGTACTTTTTCAGCTCACATTTATCATGTGTTTGTTACACAGCAGGCACTGTGTTGGGTGTATCATAAGCATACGATTTAACCCTCTGTGATGGAGGTAATATAATTTTCTCCATTTTAGAGATGAGGAAACTGGGGCTTAGAGAGCGTTAGTATTTTACAGGTCACACAGTTATTAAGTGGCGGCCTGGTTTTTGAGCCTGCTGGTCTGACTGTTACGGCAAAAGCAGATGAGCAGGATGGAGGCCTACGTATTGGTATGAGAAGCAGGGGGAAGAGCCCCTTGTTTCCCTCTGCCCCCTACCTCTTCCAATCCCCACCCTGTTCTTCCTGCTTCCTCATTTCTTGCTATTTTTTTTATCTCAATCTCTTTATCTTCCTGAACATTTTATATAATTCTCCTGTTCATTAATATATTTATTCATTTCCTCTTTCACTCATTTATTTACTTCTAAGGTGCTAAGCTTTGCCCATTAGGAAACAACAAGGAGAGTTAACAAGTGCTTGAATAAATACAATACAATGAATACAAAGAAGAGTAGACACATTTGAACTGTGAGGTTGGTGACGAATATTGCATATGCCACAGACTGCCAGAAGAACGAACAAGCCTGTCTTGGAAGAAGTACAGCGAGACCGCTCCTTAGAAGTGAAGATGGAGAGACCTCGTCTCACTTACTTTGGAAACGTCATCGGGGGGACCAATTGCTGGAGAAGGACATCAGGCTTGGTAGAGGGTCAGTGAAAAAAAGGAAGATCTTCAATGAGATAAATTGACACAGTGGCTGCAGCAATGGGCTCAAACAGCAATGACTGTGAGGATGGCCTAGGACTGGGCAGGGCTTTGTTCTGTTGTGCATGGGGTCACTATGAGTTGGAGCTGACTTGATGGTACCTAACAATGACAACAAGTGAAGTGTGCTTTAGGAAAAAATAAAACTATGTGCCATGTACCTCATCACTCATTTTGAAGTTGACACCTATAATTTTTCATTGTATATTTAAATAGTTGCAACGGATATAATTTCCAGTGTGCTATACACACAGGACTTTGGACTGATTTGTTCTGGTTTGAACCCCTGCTGAGAACTTGCATTTCCACCCTAGATATACTGAATCTGAATCTACAGTTTAACAAGCTCCCCAGGTGATTCTTACATACAACTTCCTGGGAACTTGTTAGAATTACAAATCTCAGCAAGAGTTGGAACCAGAATGAATTGGTTTGAAGCCCTGGCTATACAGATAAAAAAAAAAAAAAAAAATACAGATAGTCATTTTTAAATGAAACAATTACTCTTTTAAATGTGTCCAAATGGAACCCAGATACCCTAGCAATTTGATACCCACTATCTTCCTTCCAGTGGCGTAGTGGTTAAATGCTATGGCTGCAAACCAAAGGGTTGGCAGTTTGAATTCGCCAGGGGCTCCTTGGAAACTCTGTGGGGCAGTTCTACTCTGTCCTACAGGATCGCTATGAGTCAGAATTGACTCGACAGCACTGGGTGGTTTATCTTCCATTTAGGCAACTCACCTACCAGTTTGATCAGACATGACATAATAAAAAGATGATGGATTAGGTAATGGTAAGTGTAAAAATGATTGAGGTGGGTGATGGTTAGTGCTCTCTCACAAACTTCTTAGCCACTTTGGGGTTGGCCCCTGACTCCCAGTGACTCCATGAGAAATGGAACAAAATGGCATCCCCTGATCAATTGTAGAGCTGATCGTTGTGATCCATAGGCTTTTCATTGGCTGACTCTTGGAAGTAGATCGCCAGGCTTTTCTTCCTAACTTCTCCAGTCTGGACGGCCGTGCTGAGATACGCTCCGCATCACAGCCACACAGCAGCCAGCACTGACGGACCAGTGGTGGCCGTGGGTGAGGTGCCCTGGCTGGGAACTAACTCGCTTTTCCCACATGGAAGGCGGGAATGCCACCTGTGAACCACCACTGTCCCCATTTCCACAAACTTGCCTCATGTAAAATTCTACCCTACATACAGATAGTCATTAAACAAATATTTAATTAGCAAAGCAGCCTCAGCTCAATTTTTACAGCTTGTTCTGTAAGCTCTATGACACGCCAGGCTTCTGTCCTTTAGCAACATTCCAGGGGAGGATCCTGTTAAATGTACAGCTGGCATCAGGCAACTAGTATTCCTGTTAAACCAACGCTGGACTCAGGACTGAAGAGGGCAAGCCTAGGGTACCTTCCCTAAGGGAAAGGAGTACAGGCCTCATTGAATTCTTTTTTCTTTTTTTAAATTGTATTTAGATGAAGGTTTACAGAACAAACCGGCTTCTCATTAAACAGTTAGTACTCATGTTGTTTTATGACATTGGTTAACAACCCCACAACATGTCAACATTCTCCCTTCTCAACCGTGGGTTCCCTATTACCAGCTTTCCTGTCCCCTCCTGCCTTCTAGTCCTTGCCCCAGGGAAGGTGTGCCCCTTTAGTCTCGTTTTGTTTTAAGGACCTGTCCATTCTTTGGCTGAAGGGTGAACCTCAGGAGTGACTTCATTACTGAGCTGAAAGGGTGTCTGGGGCCATACTCTTCCTTTTTTTAGCCACATATCAAATACAGATTTCCATATTAAATCACCAGCTGACAGTCCCTCTACTGTATATTTTTGATTAGGACAACTGACTCCAATAATGAAAGCTCCAGCTAACTAGAACAAACTAAATACCACACTGTCTAGGCTAAAGTAGTTAAAATTGAGCTACAGACATTGTAAACATTCTTTAAAAATATTTATGTCCTACAGGTTCGCTATGAGTCACAATCAATCCAACAGCAATGGGTCCGGGTTTTTTTTTTTTTTTTTTGTATTTATATCTATAGATAGAAAACAATAATGTATGTTTTATTGTTATTTGCCACTGAGTCAATTCTGAGTCATAGTGATCCCGTGGGTGCACAGTATGGATTGTGCTCCAGAAGTTTCAGTAACTGATTTTTTGCAAGTGGATGTGTTCTGAGGTGACTTTCTTCCAAGGCACTTTTGGGTGAACTGGAATCTCCGATATTTTGGTTAACAGCAGAGTCCATTAACCATTTGTACCACCTAGGGACTCCAATGAAATACATATTGGAACTTCAATAATTTTTTAAAATTTCCCATGACTGTAAGACTTTAAATGCAAAAAAAAAAAAAACTATACAAATAATCGAAACAAAAATAATTGATGCATTATCATTTAACATAAAAGTAAAATTTTGCTGGAAGTGCATCTCTCAAGTTGCGGGGTGGCTGCTGCTTCTCCCCCCACAACCCCCTATTGGTTTATAGATCCATATAATGAACATGACCAATTGCTGGAATGAGATAGGGTTCGGCATACATTTAATTCCTTTTTTTCATTTTCATAGCTTGGTGGCTTAAACCCACCAGCTGCTCCACGGCAGAAACAAGTGGTAGTTTGTTTCTATAAAGATTATAGCCTAGGAAACCCTATGGAACAGTTCTACTGTGTCCTGTAGGGTCACTATGAGTTGGAATTGACTTTCAGTAATGGGTGTTTTTGGTTCGGACTCTGTCAGGAAGACTTCATGGAGAAGGTGAGATCTGAAGAGGCCCTTGACGTTCCATGTAGTGGAACAATAGGAAGACACGGACCACAGAGCCATGGTCTGGTGATGGGCAGGTTTATGAGAGTGGATACTGACTGCTAAGGTATAGAAGGACCGAGGTTACAAGTTTAGCAGGGCAGGATTGCTGAGGGCCCTTGGAAGCAATTAGAGACAATTAATTTTGATGAGGTAGGCCGTAGCCAGCCATTAACAGGATCAGAGCAATTAACAGGATTGGCACAATGAGAGAGATTTTTGAAAGCTCACGCAATTATTCATTCACTCAATGAACAAACCCTTAAAAGAACCTCATTGTGTGTTAGATGATGCGCTATAGCTGCTTGAAATGCTGAGTAAACACGGTATCTGTCCTTAAGGAACTTACCTCTAAGCAAAAATATCCTAAGGGAGAAGGCAGGCTGCCAGAACTAATTTTGACGTGATGAGGACTTTAGTTTTGTTAAGTAGCCATGGGAGTGGAGGAAAAAAAAAAAAGTTTTCATTTGTTTCAGTGTTAGAGTGCGAGACTAACTCCCAAATATTCTAAATTTAAGGGAGAAGAAAGGTCCGCCAGATATGCGTTTGTGCTCCAACAAAAGAAGATGTCTTCTTCAGAGTGGGAGGCCTGTGGGGGAAAACTGGTCCCCCTATTTCCTCAGCAGCTGTTTGTTTCAGCTGCTATCATTGTGAACTGCACGGTGATGAAAATCACATTCTTTAATATTAAGAATGAAATAAAACCAAAAGAGTAGGTTCGCTTCTGCAGGCAGAGCACACCAGTTTTCCAAATTCCAGACATCTTGATTTCTATTTGGAGCAATTCTGAAAAACTCAGTAAGAAAACTCTGTTGACCTCTTGCGCTCACATTACCCATGTACACAGCCCAGGTTCCGAAGCAAAGTACTTAACAGTTAGCCTTCACTTGCCACAAGCATCACTACTTTGTTATCTATTTTCTGGTATTTTTTGAAAATAATTTCCCTGTCTTTAGAGTGAGAAGTATGTCGTGTCTAGGTTTATTAGTGACATCATCCTCAATGTTGTTTAGACACAACCTGAGAGCTCTTGGCCTCTTGCTACTTACGCTAACTCCATAAAGCCCCCCCAAAACTTCTTCTCTAACTGGGCAGGGGCACAGGCTGGAGGGGTGTTAATTTTGACTCAAGTAAATTTATCAGTCATCTGCTCCCTGATGTTAGTGTCTGACACTGTGCTAGGCCTGGGGATGAGAAACATGGATAAAGTCTTTGTCTTCAAAGAGCTTGTGACTGTCCAAAGCTGAGGGAATCTCCAGACATCAAAACAAGGCTTAACCCTTCACCGTGCAAATGTCTACCTCTTACCTCCAACGTGAAAGATGGAGCAAGAAGCATCCCAGGCCAACCTCTGCTTTCAGATGCCTCTGTTGTTGTTGATATTAATCATGGAGATCTCATGCACAATGAGATTGGGCCATTGTGAGCCAGAGGGTTTGGCTAATTTTCAGAAGCTGATTGCCAGGCCTTTCTTCCTAGTCTGTTTTAGATTGGAAGCTCCACTGAAATCAGTTCAGCATCATAGCAACATGAAAGCCTGCACTAATGGACGAGTGGTGGCTACACTTGAGGTGCATTGGTGGGGAATTGAACTCTGGTCTCCCAGGTGGAAGGCGAGAATTCTATCATTGAACCACCAATGTCTTCTATGATGCCTCTAAAAACTTCTCGAACTCATGGTGTAGAAAAAGGCTTTCAAAGTTAATCCTTTACAAGGAGACAGAGATGGCAAGAAAGTTCTGGAGGAAATGTGACACAGACTAGTATGTTTTCTAAAAGGGTTTTCCTACTTCCCTTCTTTTCCTTTCCAAAATGTCTAGCCCATGGGGACACTCTTTGGTCCTCTACTTCATGCCACAAACTCTTCCTTTTTAGACAATAAACAGCAAACTAAATGCATTAACAGCATCGACTGGTAATGTAAATTCACAGCAAAAGCAAAAACAATAATAAAACGCTCAAGCCTGGCTTCTCCTGAGAGTTGCCACCCCGGAAGGAGTTTGTTTAGGGAGTGTTCCATGCAGGATTTTTCTTGTGGATACACGCTCAGGGTTATCCTATCCTCGGATATCTGGAGATCAAATTCTCATCCCTGCCTTGGCTTTTATCACCGACGACATGACCTTGTTTTAATACATACCTGTGGCTATAAAGGATTAATTCTAGGAAGGGCAGACAGGCTCTCACTGTGTCTGAGGCAGTTTGTCTCTTGTAGAGAAGTTTAAACCAAAGGAAACTTGTTAAAGTGAAGAATTCTGTAAGTGCAATATTGTTGGGGGTGGTTGAGAAACAAGGATAACAGGCTGTTTTAGTAGTATGCCTCTTCATGCAACTGCTGAGAGCAAGATGAAGTCATTTGGTCCCATCTGTGGAACGTGATGGGGCCAGTCCTCTGCAAGGAAGGGAAGGCAGCTGCCTTTGGGTGTGGCAAAAGGGGGAAAGGGCCATGCCCACTCTGATTATGAGCCTTCCTGCCCCAAAGACCCATCTCTACAGACGTTAGAGTAGAACATGAGAATAGGGTCATTGTTTCTTGAAGGATTAATTAAAATTCTCTACTTTGTGAAAGTAATAATAGTAATCTATTTTGTAATTAGGCTTTGTGAAAGTCTAATAGTAATATCTGTCATAGGGTTGTTGCAAATATTAAATGAAATTATGTATATTGTAAGCGTGTATATATCAGCTCAAGACAGATTGACACAGTGGTTGCAAGAGTGGGTTCAAACAGTAATGATTGTGAGAATGGCACAGGACTGGGCAGTGTTTAGTTCTGTTGTACATAGGGTCATTATGCATTGGAATTGACTAGACGGCACCTAACAACAACAATGTATATTAGCTGCCATTTTTATTATCATTATTGTTATAGTCACCAAAAGGTCTTCCACTTATGGCTTCCACCAGGATCTGGAGAATTTCTGCTCAAACCTCACTCCTTCTTAAGTAACATCGCTTTGTTTTGTCTGAGTCCCATGCCACTGGTACAGAGTCATTCCCTAAACTGAGGATGCAGCCGTGCTCAATTGAGCAATGTGAGTGCCCTATATTTTTCACTCGTGCTGACTAGAAGGGAAAAAGTAAATGTGGAGTAATTTGGAAGGCTAATAATTCACATCTTATCTCAGAGAGACGTGTTTTGGTTAACAAATTCCTTTTAAAGGTGTAAATAAGCTGGGTCTCACTTTTTTCACCTAGAGTTTGACAAATCAGACAAAACACGAAGGTGTTTTGGAATGGGCATAAGGGGAACTTTCGGTGTGGGGCCATTGGAGATAGGCAGACTCCACCGAGAACAAAGTCTTCATGGGATGTGAAGCCCTGGACGCCTGCAGGACCAGGCTGAGCAAGATGGAGGTAGGAGGGCGTGACAGCGTACTTTGCAGAGGGCGGGTGAATGGTTGGTGTGTCACTGAAATTCCCCAGCAGGCTGCCTGCTGTGGGGTAGATTGCCAAGGCCTGACGTGAGATGTCAGGACTAGTCTGGAAGGCTGCTAATGAAGAATGGTTTCTGTTTTTGGCCAGCTCATTCTCCTAACCTAGCTTCTGCAGTTTATTCCAGTTCAGCCCCTTATGTCTCCTCTCAGTCTTGGCCTCTTCTCTTGGAAGGTGAAGTTGAAAAGGGACAGAAACTGGAAGATGTGGAGAAGGAGAAGGTCATTTCCTCACTTCTGGTAAAAGAGTATATTAGATCAGGCTTCCAGGTCCCTCTTCTCTACTTTCTTCTTCATCTTTGCTGTGTGCACAAGGCCCGGCTTTTAAAATCTATCACTAGGAACATTTAGGGACTTTACATTTATTTTTCTTCTCCAAATTGGTCTTTAAAGAAGAAATGACCCCTCCCTCAACTGCTAATAGAATAGTGCACTTATCTATATATTTTTTTTGGTAAAAAAAATACAGAAGTGGAAACAGGAAGTTACCTTTAGATGGAGTTTTTGTAATTATTGAAAAAAAATCAGAAGTGACCCCTTTAGTTATATAAACAGGAGTCTGTGATATTTTAAGGAGAGGGTACAAGCAAGGGCTCTTTTGGACTTTATAAAGGCAGCCTCTCTCTGAATCTCCTGGAATGCAGTTCTTTACGGAAGACTGATTGGGATTTGAGTAATTAGTTAGAAAAGTAAAATAGACATGGCTGTGTTTGTACTTCAGACTAGTGAAGTGGGTCAGACCAGTTATGCTCCCAGGGGGGTTATGAAAGTTCATTTTAGAACACCTGCGTGATTACTTGGACGAAAACCAAGGAAATGCAGCAGTTTGTGCCAGATTCTCAGTGGGCACTCGTGTTGACAACGGGGAAGTAGAAATGGTTAAGAGAACATACTCAGAGTGCTTTTGTCAACTCGGAGAGAAGGATCAGTTTAATGCTTATCAAAGGCCAGTCTAAGATATAGAAGGCAGGCTAACCTCACTCTTAGAGGATGCAAAGAGAGGCTCTCTCTATCTCCACCACCTACAATGCCCCCTCTCCCCAGCTCTTCTCCTATCCATCCCCTTACCACACTTGAATGTGAAATCCCCGAGAGCAGAGGTTTTGTTTGTCTTCGTCTCCATTGAGTCCCCAGTGCTTAAAAACAGTGCCTCACATCCAATGAGCACTCAATGAATTATATATGTACTTTTGAATCAATGAATGGATAAATTTAAACTTGGCAGAGTATTGAAGTTGATGAATGACAGAGTTAGGATCCAAAAAGATTTGCTGGAACTATAAGCTGAATCTACCAACATGAAGTTTAACAGGGAAAAAATGGAAAACCCTGCCTTTGGGTCCAAAAATCAGCTAGACAAGTCTCCAGATGGGCAGAAACAATTTGGTAATGACCCATGTGAAAGATTTATTTGGCAGTAAGCACAACATAAATTAGCAGTGTGATGTTACTGGGGAAAAAAATTTAATGTGATCTTAAACCACATTAATTAAAATATGCTATGTATGGGGCAGTTCTACTCTGTCCTATAGGGTTGCTATGAGTCGGAATCGACTCGGCGGTAGTGGTTTTTATTTTTTTTATCTAGAATAAAGGGGGTGATATTACTTGTATTCTTTATGGTGATCATATGGCACATGTAGTATGGCATTCTATTACGGATACTACGTTCAAAAAAGATGTAAACAATTAAGAGTGTGTTCAGAAGAGAACAGCCAGGCCACTGAGGGGACTTGGAATATGAGGGATAATTGATAACACCGAGGATGTTTATAGTCAGTCCAAGAAAACGTTTAGTGAGTGTTTAAAGTTCAGTCTTTAAAGACCTGAGAGGCTACCCTGTGGAAGAGGTATTTGTTCTTTGTAGTATCAAGGCTAAAACTAGGGCAGGTAAGGAGAAGTTTCAGGAAGGCACATTTCATTTCGATTTTGCAAAGAAGGGCTTCCAAATTGTCTGAGCTGCATGGAGCCTCGTGGGATTGAGTTCTTGGTATCTAGAGATATGAAACAGAGGCTGCACAAAGGCTGCAGAGAGGCTTGCGTGCCACGTTGAAATGAGGGTCTGTAAGACATGTTCAGTAGGGATCAGCTGTGTGGGTAGGTGGAGCTTCCGGGACAGATGTGAGGCTTCACTGATTTCAGGACCTGCCGTTGGAACTCTTTCCCAAGAACCACACGGCTGGGTTACAATTTAAGTGTCTTGTTATTTACCTGGTCTGACTCTGTGACATCTGAATAATGCAACTCAGATCAAAGGGAATTTGTAAGTGGGCACGATCATTCATTTAACAAACACTTATTGGGCATTGACTTTGCGCTGACACTTATTAGGGGTCGGGATTGAATAATGAAAAAGATTCAGTCCCTACTCACGGGAATCTTAAGGTATAGTGCTCGCAGGACCTCTACACTCTGAGACCAACACTTCAACTTAGAGGATGGTTCTCAGGCTTTCTTAACATTTGGTTCACTTCCGTGTATAATCTGTATGCTTATTGGCTCTCTGGATGGACTGACATTTCCTTGAGGTCAAGAATTGTTTCTTATTGTCCTTTTAACTTTAGCACAACCTCAATGCACAGTTGTTGGCATAAAAACAGGTATTCTATAAATGTTTGTATAAACAAAACAAACTATACAGATCTCTACTCCGCAAATGAATTGAGAACCAGAAGAAATTCTAAGACTGTTCAGTGGAAGGACCAAAAAAAAAAAAAAAAAAAAACCCAAACCTGTTGTAGTCGAGTCGATTCCAACTCATGGTGACCCTACAGCGACACTATACAGTGGTTTGAAAATTTAAGGAATCATTAAAAAGTCTCTTTCTAGGCCTTGGTGATGGGATCTGGGGGGAAGAAGGGGCTGATAGGGCCAGGCTGTATCCAAGAATGATGTTATCCAAGCTACAAAGCCACTAGAGAGGCCACGACAAAGAAGTTAGTCTTTACTAAGTGGTGTCACCAGCTTTGAAAATCACTTAGTCGAATGCATCGTTTTATGCCAAACAGCACACACAAGAATGAGTTGTGGAAGGGTTAGAACTCCCACGGTTTGAGTCTTAAAGGGAGGAGGAGGAGGTGGTTTCAGGGAAATCTGAAGCTCAGTGTTAGGGGAGGGAAGTAGAGTGACACCTTCCTTTTTGAAGTGGGCTCAGCTGACCAATGCAGAGCTTAATGGGAAACTGGTACCTCACAGAGCAGAGGCAAATTCTAACAAGCCGCTTTTGGGAGAAGTCAATGATCCCACAGCATATGGCAGGCAGACTCTTAGCCAAAGAGTCTGCTTGATTTGGTCTAGTACCTAAAGGAGAAAGAGTTGGTAAGAAGGAGCCAGGGTTGGGTGCCAAGCTAAGCTGGCCAGGTTGATCCAAATGGACCTTGTTGCATTTGAGCAAACAATATGTGCTTTGTATCTTAATCCATTTTTGCATTTTGTTTTCTTTTTCACATAGTTAGTAAAAATCCCTTTTGCAAAATCTCAGGCTTCCTGAGTCTTTCCGTAGAGCCATTGTGCTAAGAGCGTGGGCTCTGAGCTGTGCAGACTTTCAACTTAGCCTGGCTTTTAACTCTGCCGTTTACCTGCTAGCTTTTCTTGAGCAAGTTTTTCTTCACTCTCCTCACCTTCAGTTTCCTTACTGTAAAATGAGGGTGATAATAGTACTTCCCTCACAGATTTGTTGCGAGGATTAAACGAGATAATGTCTGTAAAGCTCTTAGCATAGTACTTGAGCTCAATAAATATTAGCTGTGTGGTTACTGATGTTACTACAGTGAAGAGGCAAGATAGCTACTGAGAGAATTTCTGTCTGAAAACTTAAAAGAAGAAATCTTCATATTGGAGAAGGAAGAAGAGATCACAATTTCTGTTTGGGGCATATTGAGTTTAATGGGTCAGTGGGAAATCTAGGTTGAATTATATCTAAGGGTTTGGAATTCAGTAGAGAGGACAGGGCTGAAGATTCAAACTTGTGTGTCAAAGTGCACAGTGGTAGGTAAAGGACAGTGTGCAAGAAGGGTGTGTAAAGGGAGAATAGAGGCAAGTTTTCTGTGGGCATCTGTCCTGCATATTCAAGGGTTGTCAGAAGAAAATGATAAGAAATGAGAAGGAGCAGCCAGTGAGGGATGGAAAACAGGAGAGAAGTTGTGGAAGGGAGGGAATGTTAGGTTATGGAGGGAGCGGCCAAGGAAGATAGGTCACGTAAGCCAGGACTGGAAGGGGCCACTGGATTTGGCAATTATTATATCACCAGCGTCGGTGGTGCAAATGTTTTGTGCTTAACTGCTGACCTAAACGTTGGCATTTCAAAACTCATCCAGTGGTACCGATGAAGAAAAGGCCTGGTGATCTGCTCCCGTTAAACTTACAGCCAAGAAAACCCAGGGGAGTTCTCCTCTGTAAGACATGGAGTTGCCATGAGTCAGAATCAGCTTGATGGTGACTAAAAACAACAATTCTTTGTCAAGGTCCCTAGGTGGCGCAAGTAGTTTGTGCTTGACTTCTGAAAAAAGGTTGTTGGTTTGAGCCCAGCAGGGCTCTGGAAGAAAGTTCTAGTGATCTGCTTCCATAAAGATGATAGCCAAGAAAACCCTAAGGGGCAGTTCTGCTCTGTAACAGGTGGGGTCGCGATGAATCAGAATCAATGCAAAGGCAATAGTTCTTTTTGTTGTTGTTGTTGTTTTGTATCCTTCTTCAGTGCAGGAGGTAGAGTACTGGCGGCAAAAACCAAACTGCCAAACTACTGTGTGTAGACTGAGAACTAAGATGATATAAAAATAAATGAATAACATATAAAGGACATAAAAAGCAAGATTATAAAATCATATACCTAGTATGATTCAGTTTTAGAAAAACAATGAAAATAAATTAAAAAAGAGAAATCCTTACATTGGTGATGGTCTTTAAAGCATAATAATTTCTTCAGGCCGTGCCAGTAGCTGACTGGCTGTAAAGGATGTAAGCCCAGGTTTTCCCCTGACCATTATCAGTCATGCACTACTTCTGCCAGCTTCTGACTGCCCGACCTTGTCTCCGGTTTCTGATCTGTTCTAAACTTGATGTCTGAAGTCTGCTTCCTTTGCCGGATTTTCAGTGCTCTCCAGAGACTGAGCAACTATGCTGCCCTGGTTCTTCCTGCTTCTGGATATTTTAGGAACATACCCCACCCATCCAGCTCAGACCCCTGGGACACAAAGTCCAGCACAATATGTGTCTGTGCTAGCTCATTCGAGGGGCTTGAGGGTGTGGGTACTACACTTCTGAGCAACATGATAGAGTCGGAAATCCTTCTGTGGGTGCTTTGCTAATTAGCAAATCTAAGCCCTGCTTAGATTGGTTTCTACAGTAACCGTAGAAGACTTGGAGTCTTCTATGATTACTGCAGAAAGCATGTTCCCACAAAATCACTTCCACTTTCCCATGCTGAGTCATGTCCCAGTTTCATTTTCTCTAGCCAGTTAATAACTACTGTCAATGACACACAAAAACTCTATTACTGATTAGAGAGTTTTACACACTTGAAAACAAGGTATGCTTTTAAACTTGGTCATAATAGAAGCAAGAAAGCCATGAGTCTTTGGAAATAAATGTTTCCATTTGCCTCAAGCCTTCCCTGCACCCTCTCTAGCCTGTGTGGTTTTGGATGAATTCTGAACCTTTCTTTGCCTCAGTTTCTTCATCTGTAAAAGGGAATTATGACTCCAATTTACCTGTTTGTTGTGAGAAATTCATGTGATAATGAAACATAGGACTAGAGCAGTTGATTGCTCTTTAGTAAGTCTTCTCCAACTCTATCTCAATTTACCCTCCTACCCTCCCTCCCTCTCTCGCTTTGTCCCTCCCTCCTTCCCTTCCTTCTTTCATCTATCTCTGTCATTTTCCAGTCTCTTTTCTGTTGGCTTATACTGTATACACGCTCAAGTCTCTTCCAACATTAACGCCAAAACCCAATAAAATCCAAGCACCCACCCCTTACCACTACTATCTGCCTGCAGCCCACCAGGACCAATCTCATTATCCTCTTTATCCCTATTTGTATCAGTTGCCATAAGAAGCCCCGGGTCATCCTTCATCTCCCAAGAAATGGGTGGTAGGAAAGGAGCCCTGGTGGTGCAAATGATTAAGCACTCAGCTGCTAACCACGATATTGGTCATTTGAACACATCATCCACTGTGTGGAAGAAAGACCTGCAGATCTGTTCCCATAAAGATTACAGCCTAGGAAACCCTGTGGGGGCAGTTCTGTCCTACAGGTCTGTATGAGTTGGAATTGACTTCATGGCACACAACAACATCAAGGAAAGGAGAAGGAGCCCTGGTGGTGCAAATAGTTAAGTGCTTGGCTGCTAAACGAAAAGTTGTTGGTTCTCCTGAATCTCTGCAGGAAAAAGACTTGGCAATCTGCTTTCATAAAGACTACAGGCAAGAAAACCCTCTGAGGTGGGGTTACATGGGGTTCCTATAAGTTGGAATTGACTTGATGGCACCCAAAAAGAATAACAGGAAAGGAGAAGCCAGGATATTCCTCTCCCTTCTTTCTGTTTTGAGCTCCAGCAGTGGCCACATAGTCTCTCTGGTTCCAGCTCCTTCTGGGTGATTCTCCGTCTGTCATCCCACTTCCAACTTGGTTCCAGTTCCTGTCAGGTGACCCAACTCTTGGGCTCTGGTAGAATCACCTCCTTCTTCTGGATCTGTAGGCCAATAAGCAATATGGCCTCCTATTCTTGCTAGTCTCTGGGTGTCTTACCTTGCTGGATTTTTCAGCTCTTCCAATACTTTTTGGAAGTAGTTTCTTGAATAAATTGAGCTACCTGGTGTGGGCTGTCTCTTAACTGGGCCCTGAAAGATACAGTTTCATTCATGTTCATGCTCTGACTGAAACCAAGATCTCCTCTGAGGATCCTACTGTCACCAGGTGGAAACCCCAGGTTCTGCTTGATGTGACTTGTATCAGCCAGTAAACGGGAGAGTGGAAAAGGTGCCTTTACTTTGTTGTGCAAGGAAAGGAAACAGTTGGGGCTGCTGCCACCAAGGCTAGAGAGTGAAAGTGAGGGGAAAAGTTAATTGTAAGGAGTTTACAAGCAGGAAGTTCATACAAGTTACATCAGCAATATTCTTAATCATACTACACAGGTTCAATGGGGTTTACGTATAACTTCATGGAATGCCAGGACTCTAATGTAAAGTTACGGTGTGTGCCAAGCAAAGGAACCAGGATTCTAATGCAAATCTGCAGGGCAAGCCAAGCAAAGAAAACAGGATTCTAATGCAAAGGTACGCGGCAAGCTAAGGAAGCTGCTTAAAGCAGTGAAATTTTCCTTGGCCTGGATACCTCTATATTACTACTTCCTCTCTAGCCCTTTCCTTTGATGATTCCTTTTTTTTTTCCCTGCAAAAGATTGAGTACCACTGACTCTAGATGTGGGTTATGTGTCCTCCTTATTTCCTTTTCCCCCCTCATTATCACTGTGATAAATGGAGAAAATATTGAAATTGTAAAGGATTTCATTTTACTTGGATCAAAGATCAATGCCAACAGAAGCAGCATTCAAGAAATCAAATGACAAATATCAAAAACATGACATATATAAAAAAATAAAAAATTCAAGAAATCAAATGACATATATCATTGGGCAAATTTGCTTCAAGAAAACCTGTTTAAAATCTTAAAAAGGAAAGGTGTCACTTTCATGACTAAGGTGTGCCTGACCCAAGCCATAGCCTTTTCAGTGACCTCGTATGTATGTGAAAGCTTGACAATGAAAAAGAAGACAGAAGAAGAATTGATGCATTTGAATTGTGGTATTGGCAAAGAGTATTGAATATACTGTGGATTGCCAGAAGAACAAACGAACCTGTCTCAGAGGAAGCACAGCCAGAATGTTCCTTAGAAGCAAGGATGGCGATACTTTGACTTGCTTACCTAGGACATGTTATCAAGAGGGACAAATTCCTGGAAAGGGGCATCATGCTTGGTAAAGTAGAGGGTCAGTGAGAAAGAGGAAGACCCTCAATGAGGTGGATTGACACAGTGGCTGCAACAATGGCTCAAACATAGCAATGATTGTGAGGATGGTCCAGGAGAGGTCAACATTTTGTTATGGTATACATGGGGTTGCTATGAGATACACCTAACTCTACAACACCTAACAACAACAACAACAACTTATTTCTTATTACCATTTTTAGACTGCCCTTCTTCCATTCTTTTTGAACACTTCACACTTTGAATCTCATTTCGTCAGACTATACCATTTACTTCCCTTCATCTTCGGATCCTTGAGTCATTTATTTATGGGTGATTTTAGCTACTGGCTCTTTATTACTCTCTCCAATACTATTCCTGTCTTAATTCTCAGTAAGTTCAACACACATGTAAATGATCCCTCCAATACTCCACCTTTTCCATTTGTGGAGCTTTCTGTATGGATGATACTGCCTTCTACCCTACCTTAACCACTCATTGCCTTGGTGATATCCTAGGCTTTATTATTTCCAATAACTGCAGCCTCTTCCTAATCTTAATTTATGTTTTCCATCCTCTGATTGCTTCCTGTAGAACCCTGTATTTCCAGCTCATTCTCTCTAGTACCTCAACTCTATCCCTTAATCCCAGGATGGGTTTCAGTTTATTGTGCCTTCTGTCTTTTCACTACTTATTGCTCCTCATGCCTCTACTTCCCTCCTTATCTAGATTAAAGTCCATGTAAATCACTAATCATGTATATAGTCTCAAATACCATGAGCCCCCACCCCCATTTTTTATTCTGGGAAAATATATATATAACAAAACATTTGCCACTTCCACATTTTTTATGTGTCCAATCCACTGACATTAATTACGTTGACCATGTTATGCAGCCATCACCACTAAATGTTTATGGATTTTTTCACCACCCTTAACAGAAACTCAGTGCCTTGAGCCCCTTTCTTGCTTCGTTGTATTCACTTGCCAAAACTTCAGCCCTGATTAAAACCAATTTTCTGCCTTACCTCCACACGCATCTGAGCAACTGAATACACCTGGGGATAAAAATACAGCCACCAGAGTCCCACTTTCAAATCAGGACCATAGGTATCAAGAGACCTTTAAGCTGACTGCAAATCAGATTACATTTTCCTGGTCATTCACTTGCCCACTCTTCCAGATAATAATTTCACACCTTCTCCTTTCTCCTCACACCTTACGCAAGCCATAGAAGTGTCTACTCAGGTGTCCCATCAAGAGTACCTGCCGTGGGGAGCATAGGTGATGGACAGTCTCTAGCTGCTGCACTTTCTGGTCCACCTAGGCACTCACACCAAGGCCATGCTTTCCCTGAGCTGCTTCCAGCCAGTGATTGAGCAGAGTGGGGGATACTTACAGCTGGGCTTCTCCTGCCTGATATGGGTTCCTCTAATGGGAATCCCTGCTTGGGGACACTTTGTTGACCTGGCCAAGACTTTCTCAGGACTGTAGTGCACTCTGAGGCTCCTTCTACTCCATTCCTCCTCTCTTCTCTCACCGGTGGCAGCTCTGCATTGCAGTCTGAAGGCCCTCTTCCTCATCTCCTACTTTCTCCCCCATTGTTATTCCCAGGTGCTTTCCCCAGTCACTCTCTTGTGTGTCTCCTTCCATCTTGATGTCTGCTTCTAGGAGGATCAGAACTAGTCTTGAATACTTGGATACTTTGCCGTCATCCTCCATCTTAGCGGAAGACTTTGTTTCTTATATCAATAAGGAAATTGAAGCTATCAGAATTTCCACAAATTCGCATGACCCTATTCAGCTACCAGCATCTGTACTATGTCTTTTCACTCATTACCATAGTTGACATATTCATTTTATTATCTAAGGCCCAGCTTTCCATTTGTACACCAGATCCCATTCATTTTTACTCACGGAAAACTTTCCAATAAAAATCTCCTATCTTTTTATAGGGTTGTTTTGAGTTGGAATCAACTCGATGGCAACAGTTTTTTTTTTTTCTTTACCTTTTTACACATTGATTTCTCCTTTCTGCAGTATCATTGGTGACCCCATGTGTGTCAGAGTAAAACTGTACTCCATAGAGATTTTTGTGACTGATTTTTTGGAAGTAGGTCACTAGGCCTTTCTTCTTAGGCACCTCTGGGTGGACTCAAACCTCTAATATTTCGGTTAGCAACTAAGAATGTTAACCGTTTGCAGCACACACATGGAGTCACCATGAGTCCGAACTGACTTCATGGCAACTGTTTTTTTTTTTCCCCACCTGTATCACTAGTAAACAAAGGTGCTATCACATATCCTACTTTTAAAAACCCTCTCTTGACACTCTTTTAAGGGGATGCAGCAAGGTCTGATGTGAACTTTTTTCATCTTCTAGCATCTTTCTGTCTGTGGGGGAAGAGGCTTTGCAATGGCCAAGAGGCGGGCCCTAAAGTATCCTAGCATCAAAAGACAAGACAAAAGGACCCCTGGTGAGAAATTAGTCATAACAACAGGCTCCAAGAACTATCAAATGTTGACTTTAAAATAGTTCCTACAATTGTACTTGTAAAATATATTGAAATGGCAGATGTTTTATATATATATTTTACCACAATAATAATGACAGCTATATTAAAAAAAAAAAAAAATCTCCTGCACCTTGGAGAATGAGAGAATGAGAGGAAGCATATACAAATTATGCCTAAAAAGAAAATGTTATTATTGGCACACAGTATACAAATAATGTCCAATAACTCAGAGAAAAGGAAGGTCCTTATACTTACTGCGTGCAAAAGAATGTCCCCTCAGGATGGGAAGTTCTCAAACATGTGAGGTAGATCAGTGTTGTTTGTGGTGAAGCTGTAGATGAGAACACCCAGGTCTCTGACCTTTTTTAGATCCTGGAGCGATTCTACAGGCCTGTGGGCTTCAGATTGACCCTTCAGAACACAGTCTGACAGAGAGTTTAGCCAGAAGCTTTCTGCCTGTGTTGTACCTCTGAACTTGGTACCTGAGGGTGGGGCCTATGAAGCTGCATTTTAACTTAGCACCCCAGTGCTTGTTTTAAACAAGAATCAGAAGTAAAGAAAACTGGCCTACTTTATGTACAAATCAAGTATGCCATCATATATTTACGTAAATAACATGCGCCTTCTATGTTTGTTTGCTAACAGCACCTCCCCTTGCGCCACCCCAAGGTATTTTGGTAAGTGGCTATGCTAATTTTTTTTTACAGCAACTTATAAAAAAATTGGCATAGAGGGCACTTGTGAAAATACCTTACGGGGGATGGGCACAGTTGGCAAACAAACATAGAAGACATACATTATTTGTGTAAAAATACAGTAGTTTTCACAGGAAGTTTATGTCCTGCAAGGCCTTTTTTGAAAAAATTATTTTCTTTTTCTTGTTGTTGAGTCTGCAGGGATTTTAGGGCATTTTCAGGGTTGCTACATTGCTGAAAGTGAAAAAGACTCGAAGGACTTACTGATGAAAATGAGACTACAGCCTTCAGTATGGATTGCACCTCAACATAAAGCAAACAAAAATCCTCACAACTGGACCGATAAGCAACATCATGGTAAATGGAGACAAGATTGAAGTTGTCAAGGATTTCTTTTTACTTGGCTCCACAAGCAATGTCCAGGGAAGCAGCAGTCAAGAAATCTAATGACATACAGCATTGGGCAAATTTGCTGCAAACGACCTCTTTAAAGTGTTTTAAAAAGCAAAGATGTCATTTTGAGGACTAAGGTGCACCTGACCCAAGCCGTGGTATTTTCGATCACCTCATATGCATATGAAAGCTGGGCAATGAATAAGTAAGTCTGAAGAATTGATGCCTTTGAATTAGGGCTTTGGCAAAGACTATCAAATATACCATGGACTTCCAGAAGAGCAAACAGATCTGTCTTGGAAGAAGTACAGCCAGAATGCTCCTTAGAATCAAGGATTGGGAGGCTTCGTCTCACATACTTGGGACATGTTATCAGGAAGGATCAGTCCCTGAAGAAGGATGTCATTGCCGGTAAAATAGAAGGCCAGTGAAAGAGAAGTCCCTCAATGAGATGGATTGATACAGTGGCTGCAATGATGGGCTCAAGTATAGGAACCACTGTGAGATTGGCGCAGGACCAGGCAGCGTTTCATTCTGTTGTGCCTAGATAGTGTCGCTATGTTTTGGAACCGACTCGTTGGCACGTAATAACAACAACAACATTCCCAAGGGAGTTAAGAAGTACCTCACTGGACAGTGAGGGCTGTATAGAGAACATCTGCGACTCCCAGTCTCCAGGCACCTGTCTTCACAACCATCTCAGACAGGCAGTTTTCAAAAAGCAATTTTCAGGATGAATTCTGCGCATTCCGTGGCTGATTTTTAGCCCACAAGTTCATCCTCATCTTGCCAAAAAAGTTTCTGAGGAAAAACTGAGCCATTCAGAATGCATGGTCTAGCTATAGGAGATATTTTGGCTGTGTGAAGTTATCTTCGGATTGTAATTCTGAGCCAGAAGGACATACTTCTCTTGGGAGATCACCCAAGATCTTTTTGTGGATCCTTGTTCTCTCCCTGCACCTCCATCCCCAAGCCCATACCAGCTGCCAATTTCTTCAGTTAACCAGCAAAGGTTATGTTTGACATTTCCTGCTCCACCCTCATGCCATACACCTTAGCTGTCTTTTTGACTCTTGTCTTTTCTTCCCCACCCTTATTTCAAGGGAAAAAATCATGTAAAAATTATCCAATTATAAGCTTATTTTCAGCAGTTCACCTTCTGTGATGGTTAAGGTTGTGCGTCACCTTGGCTGGGCCATGATTCTCAGTGGTTTGGCAGTTATGATGTAGGTTTGGCAGTTATGTAATGATGTTATCACCTCCGTAATGAAATCTGATGCAATGTAATCTTCTTCCTGTTGAGATCTGCTATGAGCAGCAAGTCAGTTGAAAAGGAGTTTCCTTGGGGATACGGCCTGCATCCAATGTATATGAACTTTCTGGCAAACCTTGCTGGCTGTTGTTCTGCTCTGGATCCTGTGTTTGGCTCATCATCATCTGAACTGCAGTTCTTGGGACTTTAGCCAACAGCCTGCCAGATGACCTGCTGATCTTGAGTTCCCTGCAGCTACATGAGTCAGGAGAAGCCTCTAGCCATGGACTTGGGAATTTCCATCCTCTACAAGTGCTTGAGCTATTTCCCTGGTGTAAATCTCTCTGTCTCCATGTATATACGGACACACACATTTCACTGGTTTTGATTCTCTAGAGAACTCAGCCTAAGACACCTTCTTTAATAGAATTCTAGAAAAGGTTACTCACTCAGTCTTTTCGCCCATGAACATGAGCCTTTCCTCATTGGGAATCTTCTCTTTCTTCCCCTTTCTTTCCCCTCCCCTGTCTCTTCTCACCTGTTCCTTTTTTTGCATTTTCTTGGTTAGACATCTTCTCTTCTTTTATTTCCAACGTTCTTTCTTGATTTTGGTCTCCTTTTTTTTCCAGAGTTCCTGAGACTCATAGAATGCTGGAGGTGGTAGGTTCTTAGAGAGCATCTGCTTCAAGACTTCTTAGTTTAAGAGCAAGATGCTGAATCCCGGAGGAGGAAAGCCCAAAGTCCAGAGTAGTTGAAGGTGGAAGTTGGCCCTATACTCTGACTCCCAGGCTAGTGCTTTTCCATATTGAGATCTTCTGTCTTCTCTTTGTTTCTCTAGGCAGAGTTTACAAATTGCCAACCCAGCAGTTTAAAATTGTTAATGTCTAAAAACGGGGGATTTCATATAACATCTGCAGGTAGACAGTGTAGTGGTTAAGAGCCTGACTCCTAGAGCCAAGAGCCCCAGTTCAAATCATTTCTCATTTTCTTCATCTGTAAAATGGGGTTGACAGTAGTCCTTACCTCATTGGGTTTTTGTGGGAATAAATGAGAGTATATGTAAAGTGCTCAGAACAGTGCCTGGTACATGGCAAGCGCTAGGAGTTTGTTAAGCAATCAGCTACCATTTTCATCATGTTTATGCTGTTGTGTTTCTTACTCAGAACCAGGAGCCTTCACCTATTTGTGTGACCATTCTCGCCCTGTGGGCAGCACCCCCATGTTCCTGTACACACTGCCTCTGGCCTCTGAGGCCCAAACCCCTGACTTTAAGTTCTCCAGCAGTCCTATTTAGCAAAAGTGAAGATTTGCAAACTCACTCTTATCTGAAGGACAACCTGTCTGAATTAATAATAATAAAAGAATGGAATAATGTACCATTAAAAAGGAAATGTAATTTTGTTTGTTTCAGGTATATAGAATAAGGTGGGCAGGGATGCTGAACTGGCCTATCAGTGCTGGAGCAATGTTTTTCAAACTGCAGCTAGAGACCCATTAGTAGAAAGGGAAATACATTTAGTGGCTTGTAACCAGAATTTTAAAAGATGGAATGAAATAGAACAAAATTGCTATTTTCTATCAGAGTGTCCCATATAACAAAGGCAAAAATTGTTTTCTGAGACCTTTTTCAATAATGCATTCATGTGTGTATTGGGTAGGGCACTTTGAGTTCTCATCAAAAAGTTAGATAGTTACCTCACTAGAGAATTTTGTATTTTAATTGTTGTGTGCTGCCAAGTCAATTCCAATCCCTAGTGAACCTATAAGACAGAGTAGAACTGCCCCACAGGGTTTCCTAGGCTGTAATCTTTACAAGAGCAGAACGCCAGGTCTTTTCCCCTGTCGTGGAACCACTGACCTTTTGGTTAGTAGTTGAGGGCTTAGCCATTGCGCTACCAGGAATAATTCTTAATTGACATATTATTTGGCTTAATAGAATATTACCTCTAAAGACTTCTCTTTCGAGACGGCTCTTTTTATATTATTTGTTTACTTAACAAAACACTTTGTCCAAGGTGCAGGAAAATTCCATTACGGGAGGATTGCACAAGAGAATTGTCATCCGGTAAATTTGCTGAGTGGATTTAATCATAATACACTCTCAACAACAATGATAAACTTGTACAATAGATGTTTTTCTCTGGTTCTTGTTGATGTACATAAGGAAAGTTTCAGACTACATATGGTTTACATTGTTAGTGCAGTGGAGAGGGCTTAGCTGTTAACAATTCTTTATTCTAACATTACAGGCAGTTTCCTCATCCCATCTCAATCAGCACTCACCAAGGCACAGATTCTGGCTACCCAGCAACAAATATCTTAAACATACTCTAGGCACGGAACTTTTGTGACATTCACTCTTCTTCCTTGCCCCTCTAAGGCTGTACTTTAAATGGATTGTAACTTGATCTCACTTTTATAAACACAGGGAAGGTCCTGAAGAGCTGTTTAAGGTGGGATATGAGGTTGTTTTAAGCTTCCACCTCCTGTTTTGAATCTTGGGTGCACCCCATTAGAAAAAAAAACAAATTATCCAACTTTAGAAAAAATGTATACTTAATTTATAGGAATGTACTGAAATCTGTTTTGGAAGAAGTACCGCCAGAACGCTTCTTAAAGTTAAGAGTTGTGAGACTTTGTCTAACGTACTTTGGACATGTTATCAGGAGGGACCAGTTCTCGCAGAAGGACATCATCCTTGGTAAAGTGGAGCATTAGCAAAAAAGAGGAAGACCCTCAAGAAGATGGATTGACACAGTGGTTGCAACCATGGCCTCAAGCATAGCAAAGATTGTGAGGATGGCACAGGACCAGGCATTGTTTTGTCCTGTTCAACATAGGGTTGCTATGAGTTGGAAATGACTCGACCGCACCTGACAACAACAACACTCACTACCACACCAGTTGCTGTCGAAGCAGCTTTGACTCCTGGTGACTCTGTGTGTGTCAGAGTACAAATGTGCTCCATAGGGTTTTCAATGGCTGATTTTTCAGAAGTAAGTCGTCAGGCCTTTCTTCTGAGGTGCCTGTAGGTGGACTTGAACCTCCAACCTTTGGTTAACAGCCAAGTGCATTAACAGTTTGCACCACCCAGGGACTCCTACGAATGTGCTACTGTGTTAATATATACATCAGAAAACATATACAAAAGATGAAATGAAAAAAGGCTGAATGGAAATAAATGATACATAATTTTGAAACTGGTGAAAATTACTTGCAAATAATATTATTTTTGTAGTTGAATATCTTTATTATTTTTGAAACAATGATATTATGAGTCAAAGTTCTAGACCTAAGTATAGTTCATTTCAGTACCTGGTTTCAGCGGTTGTTATTGGTGAAAAAGAGACCTTACAGTGATATGTAGCTCCAAACGGAAGTACTGAAGTATTTAGCTATTATTGCTTAATTGTGATACTCGTTTTAAAACTTTATGCACTAATTATGCTAAAGTTCTGTTGAAATTCAGCTTGTAAATTTTTATCTTCCTTTATGACAATCAGTTGGTCTTTTAAATTCATCAAAATGTATTCAATAACCACTGAAACATTTCCTTCGGGGTATTTTTAACTGGATGTAAATAATTCTGTTTCTAGGTTTTTAAGTATGCAGATCCGAAAGTTTTTGTGGGTGACAGACATCATTTATAGTAACACAAGCCCATGGTGATAAAAACATTCTTAATATCCATTATCAGCATCTTTTTTCCAAAGTTTCTTTTTGAAAAGTAGTCCATTCTTCAGTAGTGAAGCACAGGGAGCCCCCAGCTTACCACTGGGCTCCGTTCCGACTTGGTTCTGATATAAGTCGAATCTCTCACCCTTTTAGTTTTCGTTATTATTGCCTTTTATTATCAGTATCCTTATAAATCCAATCTTTATTTGTCTTTGAGAGTTGGAAACAGTACATATAAACATCAGCAAATTATGTGCTATAACATTGTATGTAGTACATAGTACTAACAATAAGATGTACAAAAAAGTAAATAAAACAGATGGTCGTAAGTGAGGGTCTGTTTAACTTTTACCTAGAAGAGGAAGATTTCGTTTATTTATTTATTTAAAAAAATCTACAAGGCTGAATTCTACTGATAACCACGCATCATCAAATCATTGATCTTTATGTTAAAAAAAATGTATCTCATCAATAAGTTTGATAGCTTTTAAGTACTTTGCTATATCCCTGGGTGGCACCAATGATTTGAGCTTGGCTACTGCTAACAAAGAGGTCAGCAGTTCGAATCCGCCAGGCGCTCCTTGGAAACTCTATGGGGCAGTTCTACTCTGTCCTATAGGGTCGCTATGAGTTGGAATCGACTTGACGGCAGTGGGTTGACTAAAAGAAAGGCGGGTGGTTTGAATCCACCCAGTGCTGCCATAAAAGAAAGGTCTGTCAGTCTATATACATAAGATTAAACAAACGACAAAAAACCCGAACCTGTTGCTGTCGACTTGATTCCTACTCATGGTGGCCCCATGCGTTACAGAGTGGAACTGCTCCACGGGGTTTTCTTGGCTGTTTTTCAAGCATAGTTGGGTAGGTTCAAACCATCAACCTTTAGGTTAGTAGTCAAGTGCAAACTGTTTGTACCACCTAGAGACTGGCCATTGAAAACCCTATGGAAAGCAGTTCTGCTCTGACACACACGGGGTCACCATGGGTTGGAATCAACTCGAGGACACTGGGTTTATGGAATAATCAGGGGAATGTTGTGAGGTATGAAAGAATGCCATGGTTACTCTTCATCTCATTGCAAACTATCATTGAGATCTTTTTTATATGTATATAATTTTATTAATTTTGTCATTGTTGAGAATAAACAGCAAATAATACACCAACTCAACAGTTTCTACATGTACCGTTTAGTGATATTCATCACATTCTTCGAGTTGTGTAACCATTCTCACACTCCTTTTCTGAGTTGTTCCTCTCCAGTTAACATAAATTCACTGACCCCCTAAGGTTCCTATCTAATCTTTCAAGTTACTGTTGTCAATTTGATCCCATATAGGTAGTTCTTAAAAGAGCATAATGTTCAAGGCAGACTTTTTTTTTTTTTTTATAATTAAGCTAAACTATTGTTCAGCTTTAAGAAGACTTCAGGGGATATATATATACACATATATATTTTTTTCTAGTCAGCAAATATTTATCAGGCACATTGTCTTCATAAGAATAATACAGTTGCTAAACATTCTAGAATTTTTTTTTTGTTATGTTGAGATGAGTTTTTTTTTAAATTGTCCTTTAGATGAAGGTTTACAGAATAAACTAGCTTCTCATTAAACAGTTAGTATATATACTGTTTTTTGACATTGGTTAACAACCCCATGATGTGTCAACCCTCTCTCTCAAGCTTGGTTTCCCTATTACCAGCTTTCCTGCCCCCTCCTGCCTTCTAGTCCTTGCCCTACTGCTGGTGTGCCCCTTTAGTCTCATTTTGTTTTATGGGTCTGTCCAATCTTTGCTGAAGGGTGAACCTCAGGAGTGACTTCATTACTGAGCTGAAAGGGTGTCTGGGGCCATACTCTCAGGGTTTCTCCAGTTTCGGTCAGGCCAGCATGCGCGGTCTTCTTTTTGAGTTATAATTTTGTTCTACATTTTTCTCCAGCTCTGTCCAGGACTCTCTAATGTGATTCTGGGGATATTTTTGGTTTAAGGTTTAAAGGTTATCTCAGGGCAATAGTTTCAGGGGTTCATTCAACCTTCATGGTTCCAGGAAATCTGGGGTCCATGAGAAGTTGAAGTTCTGTTCTGCATTTTTCCCCCTTTTGATAGGATTCTTCTATAGAATCTTTGATCAAAATGTTCAGTAATTGTAGTCAGGCACCACCAAGTTCTTCTGGTCTCATGGCGAAGGAAGCAGTTATTTATGGAGGCGATTAGCCGCACATTATATATTCTCTTCTTGTTCCTGATTCTCCTTCCTCTGTCGTCCCAGATGGGTACAGACAAGTAGGGACCAATTTCTGTGCCTTGGATAGCCACTTGCAGGCTTTTAAGTCCCCAGGCACTATGCATGCAACTAAGGGGTAGAACAAAGGCACTAAATATGTTATTAGGCCAATTAACTGGGATGTCCTGTGAAACTATGACCCTAACGTTGAATATCCTTTTAGTAAAATCAATCACATCAATGATGTTCGGTAGCATTCTGTGTGTTTCTGTTGAATTTTCTTTGCTGTAATTGCTTGCCTTTGAATGATGGAGCGTCTAAGTTTTAAGTGGTTTTACCCTTCCATAATTTATCCTGGGCTTATTATTTCTTTTTATTATATTCAAATTGTCACTCCATCAATGATTAGCTTGAACTATTTTCATACGTATATTAAAGAAGCAAGTGTGCTAAGCAGAAAAAATACTAAGTAAAATAAACCTTTGAGTACACTTTTCCTTTCATTGTTCACAAGAACATTAGTGTTCTACCCGTCAGTATTGGGACAAATCTAAAATTTATAGAATGTGAATAATAGATATACTTTCACTCAATTGTATAGAAAGTTTTCCACGCTAGGTAATACTTATTTCTTCAAATCGTCAATGATTTTGTATCTTCTAATATTATTTTCTACAAATATAAAAACACAAAAGAATGTATTTTAATTTTTAGCCATATTAATCCCCATCTATTTCAGCTGCCTTTATTGCAGGAAGATCAATGTTTCCCAATGGTATGTGGTTTTCCTTTTGTCCTTAGGTAGGAAACTGAATTGCATTACATTTTCCATGAAATATTGGAAATATTTGGAAATATTGGATTAATTATTAAGTGATATTTTGAACCAGTGCTAAAAAAAAAAACTCTGGATATTTGCCTTCATTAATTACATGATTAGTTTGTGTCTCGGTAATTATGATGGCTTTTATACAATCATTAACTAACATCTCAGGCATAATGTCTGCTTAACCAAAAAAAACCAAACCCGGTGCTGTTGAGTTGATTCTGACTCATGGCGACCCTATAGGACAGAGTAGAACTGCCCCACAGAGTTCCCAAGGAGAGCCTGGTGGATTCGAACTGCCGAGCCTTTAGTTAGCAGCTGTAGCACTTAAATATCTACTTAGGGCAAGGTTTATCTTTAAAGATGGTGGGTATAAATCTATCTCATAGAGTCTTGATAATTTTGAATTGTTTTGTGCAACTTTTAGTCACATTAAATTTCCCTTGATTTTCATCTCTTAATATGGCTGACAAATAATTTAATTGGAATAGAAGTATCCGGTCTACCATCGTTTTGTTGTTTCTTTATTGCTTACTTTATTAGTATCATCTTCAATACATAGTTTATTTTCTTTAAAGTTATTTTTGTTGTCGTCGAGAATATAAACAGCAGGACATTCATCAATTCAACAATTTCTTCATGCGCAATTCAGTGACATTGGTTACATCCTTCACGTTGTGTGACTATTCTCACCCTCCTTTCCTGAACTGAAAACATAGTTTATTTGAGGCAACTCTTTTAGAAAATTCTGTAAGTTTATTATGGAAATTTGCAAACACATACAAAAGTGAAGAGAAGAGTATGATGAACTTTATGTCCACGTTACCCAGATTCAGTAGTTACCACTGCATTCTTGTTGTTGTTAGGTGCTGTGGGGCTGGTTCCGATTCACAGCAACCCTGTGTGACAAAGCGGAACTGCCGCATAGAGTCCCCTTGGCTACGGTCTTCACAGAAGCAGATCGCCAGGTCTTTCTCCCACTGTCACAGCATGGCAAATCTTCTTTCCTTTATATCCTCCTACTCATTCCTATCTTAGATTATTTTGAAGCAATTCCCAGACATCAGATATCATTTTACTTATCTGTATTTATTATATCAGTAGGTATCTCTATAAATAACCACATTATTATGTCTAAAAATTAGCAATAAATTTTAAATATTGGTAAGTATTCAGTGTTCACATTTCCTCTATTGTCTTATAATTTTTTTTTGTTGTTGCAGTTTGTATGTTTGAGTCAGGATCCAAATATCATTTAGATTCATTGATATATCTGTTAAAAATATTTTCATCTGTAAGTTCTCCATTCCTCCCTCACCTCTTAAATGCTGTTGTTGGAAAAATTGAGCTGATTGTCCTGCAGAGTTCCCCCCATCTAGATTTTCCTGATTATACCACTATACCATCATTTATTCCATTCTCCTCTCCCTGTATTGACCATAAATTGGTCATTAGATCTAGAGGCTCGATCAGATACAGGTTATTTTGTTTTGTTTTTTGTTAAGAAGAGTACTCTAGTAATTTCATCATGATGTACATAAAGTTTGATTGTCTCTCTTTTTGTGTAATTATCTATTGATGATCATTGCATAAAAAATATTCTGTGGCTGTCAAGTCGATTCTGACTCATAGTGACCCTATAGGACAGAGCAGAACTGCCCCACAGAGTTTCCAAGGAGCGCCTGGTGGATTTGAACTGCCGTCCTTTTTTTTTTTTTTTGCAGGTGTAGCTCTTAACCACGACACCACCAGGGTTTCCAACAAAGCCTTGTTGTTGGCTGCTGTGAAGCCAGCCCCCGAGTCATTACAGAGTAGACCTGCCTCATAGGGTTTCCTTGGCTGTAATCTTTAGGGAAGTAGATCACCAGGTGTTCTTCCGGAAGAGCTGCTGGGTGGATTCGAGCCACCAACCTTTCTCTTAGCAGCCAATCACAAACTGCTTGTGCCACGCGGTCTCCTTACATTAATTCTTTAAAGCTTGCAAAATTATGCTTTTCTAATTCTATGATTTTCTCATTGTTTATTAGCTAAACTATTTCTATAAGGAGAAAATTCCCCTAATCAACTCTTTGTTCTCCCGCGGTGACTGATCAAGAAAAGATAAGATAAATGCCTTACCAGTTTTCAAACTCTTAACACTCCAAAGGGAATCAATAATTTTTTTCTTAACTACTGTATCATGAAGATGCTTAAAAATTTTTGAAGTGTTTCCATCGATTGTAGCTATATCCTTATTGATGCTCACATTTCCCTGTCTTTGGCTAGAGAGGGCTTATTTAGGCTTACTCTGAGTCCATCTGATGCAACTCTAGTAGCCTTTGGGTATGTTCTTGCTCTTTGATTTAACAAGATATTCTAGGCTTATGTTTTACACTTTGTGCTAGAGACCTTGACTCAGCCAGTTTTCCAATGCTCTCTGGTTGCAGGAAAAAATTTAAGGCATTTGTCCTTTTTCGTGTGCAGATTACTTACTTAACATTAAATAATACGATCCATAAATCCACTAAACCAGGCAAATGTAAACTGTATTATGTCTCAGTACATTGCAAGAAGCAACAGATCCAGGAGAGACCATAGAATAAGAAAAGAAGGGGGCTCAGGACAAACACTGGGAAATCCTAATGTCCTCAAGGATAATGAGAAGAAAGGATCAGAGGAAGTAGGGAGATCACTGAGTGTAGTGCCACAGAAAGGAGGCCTGGTGGCTCATGGTTAAGCGCTCAGCTGCTAACTGAAAGGTTGGCAGTTTGAACCCACCCACTAGCTCCACAGGAGATAAGACCTGGCTTGGCTCCTGTAAAGATTACAGCCCGTGTGGAAAGACCTGGCTTGGCTCCTGTAAAGATTACAGCCCGTGTGGAGTTTCTACTCTGTCCTATAGGGCTGTTATAAATTGGAATTGACTTGACGGCACACAACAACAACAGTGCCACAGAAGTCCAGAGTAATGTCAAGAAAGAAGAGGTTAACAGCGTTGAATGCTGCGGAGAGGATTAATGTAGTGAGGATGGAAAAATGACTCAACCAATTTAAGACCCAGCTCCACAGCTCCCTGTTTTTGAAAAAGCCACCTAATGTATTTGAGTCCCAGTTCATCATCTGTAAAATGGTGGCACTTATGAAAGGTGTTGGATAGTGGGCAGGGGTGGATTAACCAGTAATCACGGTATGCACTGGCTTGCACTGAGCAAGATACCCACAGGCTTAATTGTGTTTGCTTGCTAATCTGTGGTGAGCAATTTCACACGGCTTTCACCACATCTTTGATGTGGTGGGGGATGAGTGGACTTGTGCACTGCAGATTGGTGGCAAGGTACAACCGCACCCTGTGTACATTGCTTATTGGGTAATCCAGCCCTGACAGTGGGGAAGGAGGAAATGTGGGTCAGGAAGTGTCATGCATTGCACTGGGCATTGTAAAACGGTTAAGTGTGGAGGTGAGGGTGGCCTTGATGATCTCCTACCAACTCTGAAAATCTATGAGGTGGTGAGAACATGCATAATAATACTTAACTTCACAGGATAAATGAAGGAATTTTCTGAATCACTCTGTAAGCTACCAAATCCTATTAAATGTAAGGTATTATTTCTGTTTTTACTGAATCAAGGAGAATTGGGTACTTGTGGCAGATGTGCTTTAAGGTAGACATAACCATGATGGTGATCCATGTAGAAGAAGCTGGGGATGGGATTGTCAGTGCTGTGACCCTGAACGTTAGTGCATCAACACCTTAGGAGTTTAGAGGCCCCTGAGGCTTTGAGATTTGCTTGTCCCTGGTGTTGTAGGGTAGCTATGAGTCGGAACTGACTCAACAACAATGGGCTTGGTGTTACTGAGTGATAGCCAGTAGGAAATTTTACTTTGTCCTTATACCACAGAACATGGTAGAGAGTATGGATGACCTGAAGCCACCAGTCGTGTGGTCAGGAACTGAGTACATTCCCTCAGCACCATTCTCAGGACCCCCTGAGGTCTCTCCCACCATTTAATGGTATGTGGGGGAGGTGGAGGAAAGACAAGAAGGAGCTCCAATTCCTAGCAGTTTGCCATGGAGGTGGCGCTGAGGTTACAGCCACCTCTTGGTGTGTAGTGCAGGGAGAAATCACTGAGTCCTCATGCAAAAATCCTAGTGCAGTGGGAAAGCAAACTCAGAACACCCGGGCCAGGAATTCAGTTGAGCGTGCTTCTCAAACGCTGGGACCTGACTCTGGGGCCTCACACAGGATCTCAGCTGCAACAAATGCTCAGCAAAGAGTTGTTTTTGTTGCTTCAAGAATGACTTTAGCATTGCTGGCTATGTGAGTTAATGGATGGTCAGTCCAGCCTTGCCATTGGCCTGTGGTGCTGGCTCCATGAGATGTTTTGAGGATCCTGTCAATCATTGTGTCCCTCAAACTACTACCTATCTGGAGGATTACAATTCTATTTTTACAATTCCGCTCTTCAATAGGCCTTGTTCTCTGACAAAATCCAAGAGTGTTTAGGAGAACGACATTGATTGTCATTGATTTCTTGTATCTTATTGCATTTAATTGGTTTTGATTTTTCCTGACAGCAGAATTTGACTAGGCATGTTGAGAAGAGAGAAAAATAGGGGCACTGGGAGGGAAGGAGGAGAACCACAAAGAGAATGGGAGAGGGCTACACAAAAGATCTGATTTTACAGGTTCACAGTTGTGCCTGGGACTGGTTCTGATTGGTAGCTGGACAAGGCAGTTATCTCAGGACGATGTATATTCCTTCTCATTCATTTGTTTCATTCATTCCTTTCCACTTTACTGTGGATATATGCTGTGAATTAAATGCCATATGCATGGGGAGTGAGATGCTCTTAGCAGGTACACCTGAATGCATAAAGAGGACGCAGGTAACTAATTTAGTCTCTTGCAGCTCCCAATTCCAGGCAATGGATTGATTAACGCAGTAACATGAGCAAACACCGAGCAGCAGAGCTTCAGGTGACACATTCAATTAACAACATTCAGGCAAGCAATGAAAGATAACATTCTGGTATCATACAATTGCAAATTAACAAATGTCATTTCTGGTCTCCGAGATGTTCTAATTTTATCCTGTAACACTGGGGTCAACATTCATTAACTCAGAAGGAGCTAGGTGCAGGCCTGCTAAACAAGGCCTTAATAATCTGAGGTAATTTTGGCGTTTGCTCACCATGCAAGGTAGATTAGATAGAATTATCAAGCTTAATCTGACCTCTAGTGGCGCCTTGCATTAATGATCACACTTGACACCCACTTAAAGTTTTACGGCAGGAATCCTACCACTATTTCATTTTAAAACTGGAAAGAGCCTTAGAGTTTATCTGCGTGGCAGGCTTCCTACCCTCTCTTCACTGTGTAGATGAGGAGGTTGAGGCCTGGAGATGTTGGATGACTTGATCAAGGCTGAAGAGCAAATCGTTGGAATAATGACAAAGGATAGAATCCAGGCTTTTGGATTTCTAAGCTGTTATTTATGGCTATTTGTATTTATGACAGTACCATCAGAGAAAAAGCAATATGTAAAAATGTTGATTAGAATAAGCTTGTTGTCGATAGTTGCCAGAGAATCTGCTCTGACTCACGGTGACCTTACGTAAAACAGAATGAAACACTGCCTGGTCCTGTGCCATCTTCATGACTGTTGGCATGTTTCAGTCCATTGGTGCGGCTACTGTGTCAATTCATCTCACTGAGAGTTTCCCTCTTTTTTGTTGGTCCTTTATTTTTTTTTTTATACTTTACTAAACTTGGTGTCCTTTTCTAGAAATTGGTCTTTCCTGATGGCATGTCCAAAGTAAGTGAGCCAAAGTCTTGCCATCTTGTTTCTGGACCTTTCTGGTTGTATTTCTTCTAAGAATGTTTTTCTTTTTTTCTATTAGATCTATACAATTAATAATTCTCTGAATAATATGAGTCAGGAGAATCAGTATCTGAAAATTTTGATTCAAAGCGTGTTTTTGGAGTTAGTGAGTAAAAATTACTAATTTCAGTCTAGCCACATTTAATGGTGAATTTATTTGACTTGTTTCTGTCTGAGTCAGTTGTTAAGAACCACTATGGCAATAATCAATCGATGTGATGTTCTGATGACATAATCAGACCAACCCTTTAGTCATCCCATTTAACAGTCCCAGATCTTGAAAATGTTCAAATTTGGACAATGTATGAGTCTTTTTCTGTGTACTCACTGCCAGGGTTTTAAATCAAATCCCAGGCAGTGTAGTGAAAAGAACACAGGCTTTGACTGGAGCAGAAGTAGGTCATAATTCTGGCTGTAACTCCTCTGGCTTCCTGTGGCTGCTTTAACAAATGACCACAAATCGAGTGGCTTCAAACACAAATGTATTCTCTCACAGTTCTGAAGTTCAAAAATCCAGAATGACTCTCAAGGGGCAAGAAGGTATCTGTAGAGCTGGTTCCTTCTGGAGGTTCCAGAGGAGACCCCATCTCTTGCCTCCTCCACTTCCAGAGGCGGCCTGCTCTCCTTGGCTCCTGGTTGCATCTCACCAATTTCTGCTTCTGTGGTCATATTGCTTTCTCTTCTGTAGTCAAGTGCCCCTCTGCCTCCCTCTTTTAAAGACTCTTGTGATTACATTAAGGATCCACCTAGATAATCCAGGACAATCTCCCCATCTCCAGACCTTAATTTAATCACATCTTCCAAGTCCCTTTTGCCGTGTAAGGTAACATTCACAGGCTCTAGGAATTAGGACATAGATATCTTGGAGGGGCCATTATCCAGCCTATCACAATCTCTTATTAGCTATGTAGTCTTGGTGTAATCATCATAATGTCCCCTGTAGAGTTAGTTGTGAGAATTAAAAGAGAGGACAGATAAAATGTATGCACCAAGCTCCTTGGTACGAAGTTCAGCAATAGTCTCTTCTTTTCCTTTCATTTAACCATTAGATGAAATCTCTAACAGTGGACCGATTATGCACATAAGGGAAGAGGTTTACATTCACTCTAGTCTGATATCTGGTTTCTGGAAGCAAGATTACCATCTGGCGGACGAGGTAGAAACCATAAACCCCTGACTGAAACGCAGTGTTTCTCAAACTAGTGTTTCCCAAGAGCTGGGCTCCTTTCTCCAGCCTCCAGGAGGGTGTATCTTGGATTCTGATTTTGCAAATTTGATTTCTTTCATTGTCAGGTTGTCCTCCTCCTAGTTTGCATGGATAAAAACTTCATTGCTGGTAATTAAATTAATTGTATTTTAAAATAATCATGTCCTATGGCAATCAATTACCCAAGTGGATCAGATGGCACATAAAGTGTGTGTTGAGTAGAATCATAAATATATTGAAGTTTACCTGGTTTCACGGTTTCTACTCTACCTCAGGCTTTGTCTACCTGGGAGAGGCACTTTAAAAATTACTGTCTTTTTTGGCCCTGTGTGTTTTGTTTTCCTCCTCTTTTTTTTTTTTTTTTTAATCATTCCTCTTCAACACAGCCTTAGAGAGGATGGGTGTAGTAGAACCCCATTTCCTCGATAGGAAATGATTCACTGATAGTCACTCTGGAAGCCTTCCCCTGGAAATCTCCCTTGGTGACACCATACACCAGAGGCTGCAACTTGGCTTACCTCGGGCTTAATGTGGCCTTCAGAAGTAGTCTGTTTGGCCAGCATAGGGTTCACAATTCTAATCTGAATGGCTTCAGATTGGTCAAACATCTGTAGTTTTCCCCAGGGGTATTATCTACTACTCTATAGGCTTCCACAAGCATGGCTCTAGACATTTCTGTCACCTGCCAGCCTCCTGAAGGCATTTCTCTTTGACAGAAACTGAAATCTGGACACTAAAGTGTAGGAAAGAAAGGCTGATATCCTCTGCTTCTCAAAAATATTTCTTCTCTGAATCAAAACATGTATTTCTTACCTTAACATCATATGAGCATTGCTATATGTGGCTGCTTTTCGCTATGATGGTCCCCTTTCTTTTTTCAGATTGTTGCAGATTTTCCTAAGAGCTGTCTTCCAATGGCTCAGCAATGAACTAGTTTTGTAAATATAGGCAAGTTATTGAAATTCTTAGATCCTGGTTACCGTATTTATAGAATGAGACAGGTTGAACTAGATGGTCTGCAAGAATATTTTTGCTCTAACATAGACCTATGTTTTAATAGCTTTGTCAATGGGGAAGGTAACTATTTATCAATAAAAGAAAGCCAGAATATATTTAGGGAGGGAGAAATGGCCTAGATAGGCAGGTGGAATGACGTTGAGAGGGAAGGGGAGAAGGAGAAGGAACAGCAGTGCTCAGCGACATATAATTAGCACAGGTGAATTGGTCCCTTGGGATGAGTTCTTTGTGCAATATTTCCTGTCCTTTCTCTTCTCTGCTTTATTTTTGTCTTTATCATATGGCCAATAAGATTTCCTCCATTTAAAAATTCTTTGATATCCCATTGCATTTTTGCTTGGCTTTGTGCAAGTTAGGTCCCAGACAGCACTAGGAGCCACCAACTTTGCTAATGGGAGCTTCTATTTCCCCCAGCTTGTGTCAATTCTCTGAGCTTTACTTATGTTAGAAAACTCCAGGTCTCTGTACATTTCATTATAATCCTTCACTCTGTCTTCTTCTTTTTTTTTTTTTTAATTAACTTTTATTAAGCTTCAAGTGAACGTTTACAAATCCAATCAGTCTGTCACATATAAGTTTACATACATCTTACTCCGTACTCCCACTTGCTCTCCCCCTATTGAGTCAGCCCTTTCAGTCTCTCCTTTCGTGACAATTTTGCCAGCTTCCCTCTCTCTCTATCCTCCCATCCCCCCTCCAGACAAGAGTTGCCAACACAATCTCAAGTGTCCACCTGATATAATTAGCTCACTCTTCATCAGCATCTCTCTCCCACCCACTGACCAGTCCCTTTCATGTCTGATGAGTTGTCTTCGGGGATGGTTCCTGTCCTGTGCCAACAGAAGGTCTGGGGACCATGGCCGCCGGGATTCCTCTAGTCTCAGTCAGACCATTAAGTCTGGTCTTTTTATGAGAATTTGGGGTCTGCATCCCACTGATCTCCTGCTCCCTCAGGAGTTCTCTATTGTGCTCCCTGTCGGGGCAGTCATCGATTGTGGCCGGGCACCAACTAGTTCTTCTGGTCTCAGGATGATGTAGGTCTCTGGTTCATGTGGCCCTTTCTGTCTCTTGGGCTTTTAGTTGTCCTGTGACCTTGGTGTTCTTCATTTTCCTTTGCTCCAGGTGGGTTGAGACCAATTGATGCATCTTAGATGGCCGCTTGTTAGCATTTAAGACTCCAGATGCCACATTTCAAAGTGGGATGCAGAATGTTTTCATAATAGAATTATTTTGCCAATTGATTTAGAGGTCCCCTCAAACCATGTTCCCCAGACCCCCGCCCTTGCTCCGCTGACCTTTGAAGCATTCATTTTATCCCAGAAACTGCTTTTGGTCCAGTCCAATTGAGCTGACCTTCCATGTATTGAGTGTTGTCTTTCCCTTCACCTAAAGCAGTTCTTATCTACTGATTAATCAACAGAAAACCCTCTCCCTCCCTCCCACCCTCCCCCCTTCGTAACCACAAAAGTATGTGTTCTTCTCAGTTTTTACTATTTCTCAAGATCTTATAATAGTGGTCTTATACAATATTTGTCCTTTTGCCTCTAATTTCACTCAGCATAATGCCTTCCAGGTTCCTCCATGTTATGAAATGTTTCACAGATTCGTCACTGTTCTTTATCGATGCGTAGTATTCCATTGTGTGAATATACCACAATTTATTTACCCATTCATCCGTTGATGGACACCTTGGTTGCTTCCAGCCTTTTGCTATTGTAAACAGAGCTGCAATAAACATGGGTGTGCATATATCTGTTTGCGTGAAGGCTCTTGTATCTCTAGCGTATATTCCGAGGAGTGGGATTTCTGGGTTGTATATCTAAATGTTTAAGATAATGCCAGATAGATTTCCAAAGTGGTTGTACCATTTTACATTCCCACCAGCAGTGTATAAGAGTTCCGATCTCTCCGCAGCCTCTCCAACATTTATTATTTTGTGTTTTTTGGATTAATGCCAGCCTTGTTAGAGTGAGATGGAATCTCATCGTAGCTTTAATTTGCTTTTCTCTAATGGCTAATGATCGAGAGCATTTTCTCATATATCTGTTGGCTGCCTGAATATCTTCTTTAGTGAAATGTGTGTTCATATCCTTTGCCCACTTCTTGATTGGGTTGTTTGTCTTTTTGTGGTTGAGTTTTGACAGAATCATGTAGATTTTAGAGATCAGGCGCTGGTCTGAGATGTCATAGCTGAAAATTCTTTCCCAGTCTGTAGGTGGTCTTTTTACTCGTTTGGTGAAGTCTTTAGATGAGCATAGGTGTTTGATTTTTAGGAGCTCCCAGTTATCTGGTTTCTCTTCATCATTTTTGGTAATGTTTTGTATTCTGTTTATGCTTTGTATTAGGGCTCCTAAGGTTGTCCCTATTTTTTCTTCCATGATCTTTATTGTTTTAGTCTTTATGTTTAAGTCTTTGATCCACTTGGAGTTAGTTTTTGTGCATGGTGTGAGGTATGGGTCCTGTTTCATTTTTTTGCAAATGGATATCCAGTTATGCCAGCACCATTTGTTAAAAAGACTATCTTTTCCCCAATTAACTGACACTGGGCCCTTGTCAAATATCAGCTGCTCATATGTGGATGGATTTATATCTGGGTTCTCAATTATGCCCCATTGGTCTATGTACCTGTTGTTGTACCAGTACCAGGCTGTTTTGACTACTGTGGCTGTATAACAGCTTCTGAAATCAGGTAGAGTGAGGCCTCCCACTTTCTTCTTCTTTTTCAGTAATGCTTTGCTTATCTGGGGCTTCTTTCCCTTCCATATGAAATTGGTGATTTGTTTCTCTATCTCCTTAAAATATGACATTGGAATTTGGACCGGAAGTGCGTTATATGTATAGATGGCTTTTGGTAGAATAGACATTTTTACTATGTTAAGTCTTCCTATCCATGAGCAAGGTATGTTTTTCCACTTAAGTATGTCCGTTTGAATTTCTTGTAGTAGAGCTTTGTAGTTTTCTTTGTATAGGTCTTTTACATCCTTGGTAAGATTTATTCCTAAGTATTTTATCTTCTTGGGGGCTACTGTGAATGGTATTGATTTGGTGATTTCCCCTTCGACGTTCTTTTTGTTGATGTAGAGGAATCCAAGTGATTTTTGTACGTTTATCTTGTAACCTGAGACTCTGCCGAACTCCTCTATTAGTTTCGGTAGTTTTCTGGAGGATTCCTTAGGGTTTTCTGTGTATAAGATCATGTCATCTGCAAATAGTGATAGCTTTACTTCCTCCTTGCCAATCCGGATACCTTTTATTTCTTTGTCTAGCCTAATTGCCCTGGCTAGGACTTCAAGCACGATGTTGAATAAGAGCGGTGATAAAGGGCATCCTTGTCCTGTTCCCGTTCTCAAGGGAAATGCTTTCAGGTTCTCTCCATTTAGAGTGATATTGGCTGTTGGCTTTGCATAGATGCCCTTTATTATGTTGAGGAATTTTCCTTCAATTTCTATCTTGCTGAGAGTTTTTATCATGAATGGGTGTTGGACTTTGTCAAATGCCTTTTCTGCATCAATTGATAAGATCATGTGGTTTTTATCTTTTGTTTTATTTATGTGATGGATTACATTAATGGTTTTTCTGATATTAAACCAGCCTTGCATACCTGGTATAAATCCCACTTGATCATGGTGAATTACTTTTTTGATGTGTTGTTGGATTCTATTGGCTAGAATTTTGTCGAGGATTTTTGCATCTATGTTCATGAGGGATATAGGTCTATAATTTTCTTTTTTTGTAATGTCTTTACCTGGTTTTGGTATCAGGGAGATGGTGGCTTCATAGAATGAGTTGGGTAGTATTCCGTCATTTTCTATGCTTTGAAATACCTTCAGTAGTAGTGGTGTTAACTCTTCTCTGAAAGTTTGGTAGAACTCTGCAGTGAAGCCGTCCGGGCCAGGGCTTTTTTTTGTTGGGAGTTTTTGAATTACCGTTTCAATCTCTTTTTTTTGTTATGGGTCTATTTAGTTGTTCTACTTCTGAATGTGTTAGTTTAGGTAGGTAGTGTTTTTCTAGGAATTCATCCATTTCTTCTAGGTTTTCAAATTTGTTAGAGTACAATTTTTCATAGTAATCTGAAATGATTCTTTTAATTTCATTTGGTTCTGTTGTGATGTGGTCCTTCTTGTTTCTTATTCGGGTTATTTGTTTCCTTTCCTGTTTTTCTTTAGTCAGTCTAGCCAATGGTTTATCAATTTTGTTAATTTTTTCAAAGAACCAGCTTTTGGCTTTGTTAATTCTTTCAATTGTTTTTCTGTTCTCTTAGTTCATTTAGTTCAGCTCTAATTTTTATTATTTGTTTTCTTCTGGTGCCTGATGGATTCTTTTGTTGCTCACTTTCTGTTTGTTCAAGTTGCAGGGACAGTTCTCTGCTTTTGGCTCTTTCTTCTTTTTGTATGTGTGCATTTATCGATATAAATTGGCCTCTGAGCACTGCTTTTGCTGTGTCCCAGAGGTTTTGATAGGAAATATTTTCATTCTCATTGCATTCTATGAATTTCCTTATTCCCTCCTTGATGTCTTCTATAACCCAGTCTTTTTTCAGGAGGGTATTGTTCATTTTCCAAGTATTTGATTTCTTTTCCCTAGTTTTTCTGTTATTGATTTCTAGTTTTATTGCCTTGTGGTCTGAGAAGATGCTTTGTAATATTTCGGTGTTTTGGACTCTGCAAAGGTTTGTTTTATGACCTAATATGTGGTCTCTTCTAGAGAATGTTCCATGTGCACTAGAAAAAAAAGTATACTTTGCAGTAGTTGGGTGGAGAGTTCTGTATAAGTCAATGAGGTCAAGTTGGTTGATTGTTGTAAGTAGGTCTTCCATGTCTCTATTGAGCTTCTTACTGGATGTCCTGTCCTTCTCCCAAAGTGGTGTGTTGAAGTCTCCTACTATAATTGTGGAGGTGTCTATCTCGCTTTTCAGTTCTGTTAAAATTTGATTTATGTATCTTGCAGCCCTGTCATTGGGTGCATAAATATTTAATATGGTTATGTCTTCCTGATCAATTGTCCCTTTTATCTTTATGTAGTGTCCTTCTTTATCCTTTGTGGTGGATTTAAGTCTAAAGTCTATTTTGTCAGAAATTAATATTGCTACTCCTCTTCTTTTTTGCTTATTGTTTGCTTGATATATTTTTTTCCATCCTTTGAGTTTTAGTTTGTTTGGGTCTCTAAGTCTAAGGTGTGTCTCTTGTAGGCAGCATGTAGATGGATCATGTTTCTTTATCCAGTCCATGACTCTCTGTCTCTTTACTGGTGCATTTAGTCCATTTACATTCAGCGTAATTATAGATTAATAAGTTTTTAGTGCTGTCATTTTGATGCCTTTTCGTGTGTGTTGTTGGCAATTTCATTTTTCCACATACTTTTTTGTGCTGAGGCGTTTTTCTTAGTAAATTGTGAGATCCTCATTTTCATAGTGTTTGACTTTATGTTAGTTGAGTCGTTACGTTTTTCTTGGCTTTTATCTTGAGTTATGGAGTTGTTATACCTTTTTGTGGTTACCTTATTATTTACCCCTATTTTTCCAAGTAAAAACCTAACTTGTATTGTTCTGTATCGCCTTGTATCACTCTCCATCTGGCAGTTCAGTGCCTCCTGTATTTAGTCCCTCTTTTTGATTATTGTGATCTTTTACCTATTGACTTCCATGATTCCCTGTTGTGTGTATTATTTTTTTTTAATTAATCTTAATTTGTTTGTTTTTGTGATTTCCCTATTTGAGTTGATATCAGGATGTTCTGTTTTGTGACCTTGTGTTGTGCTGGTATCTGATATTATTGGTTTTCTGACCAAACAGTATCCTTTAGTATTTCTTGTAGCTTTGGTTTGGTTTTTGCAAATTCTCTAAACTTGTGTTTATCTGTAAATACCTTAATTTCGCCTTCCTATTTCAGAGAGAGTTTTGCTGGATATATGATCCTTGGCTGGCAGTTTTTCTCCTTCAGTGTTCTGTATATGTCGTCCCATTCCCTTCTTGCCTGCATGGTTTCTGCTGAGTAGTCTGAACTTATTCTTATTGATTCTCCCTTGAAGGAAACCTTTCTTTTCTCCCTGGCTGCTTTTAAAATTTTCTGTTTATCTTTGGTTTTGGTGAGTTTGATGATAATATGTCTTGGTGTTTTTCTTTTTGGATCAATCTTAAATGGGGTTCGATGAGCATCTTGGATAGATATCCTTTCGTCTTTCATGATGTCAGGGAAGTTTTGTGTCAGGAGTTCTTCAACTATTTTCTCTCTGTTTTCTGTCCCCCCTCCCTGTTCTGGGACTCCAATCACCCGCAGGTTATCCTTCTTGATAGAGTCTCACATACTTCTTAGGGTTTCTTCATTTTTTTAAATTCTTTTATCTGATTTTTTTTTCAGCTATGTTGGTGTTGATTCCCTGGTCCTCCAGATGTCCCAGTCTGCATTCTAATTGCTGGAGTCTGCTTCTCTTACTTCCTGTTGCGTTGTCTAATTCTGTAATTTTATTGTTAATCTTTTGGATTTCTACATGCTGTTTCTCTATGGATTCTTGCAACTTATTAATTTTTCCACTATGTTCTTGAATAATCTTTTTGAGTTCTTCAACAGTTTTATCAGTGTGTTCCTTGGCTTTTTCTGCAGTTTGCCTTATTTCGTTTGTGATGTCTTGAAACATTGTGTAAATTAGTTTTTTATATTCTGTATCTGATAATTCCAGGGTTGTATCTTCATTTGGGAAAGATTTTGATTCTTTTGTTTGGGGGGTTGGAGAAGCAGTCATGGTCTGCTTCTTTATGTGGTTTGATATGGACTGCTGTCTCTGAGCCATCACTGGGAAACTAGTTTTTCCTGAAAATCAGCTAAAAAAAAATGCAGTCAGATCCCTATCAGAGTTCTCCCTCTGGCTCAGGCTATTCAGATGTTAATGAAGCTGCCTGGGGACGGTGGGGGAGGGAACAGAGAGATAGGAGAGTAGCACCTCAGAATATAGCCAGAGTTGCTTGTCTTGGTTGGAATGACTATTATATCTGAGATTCCCACGGGGCGCGTCACCTATGTGTGCTGGCTGTGTGGAGATTGCCCCCGGGGGGTCTGGACCGCTGAAGTCACAGTCAGATCCTCCGCTGCCAGCCCCACGCCCAATGTTAAGGTTCCCCTGCTGGGACGGTGCACTCTCGACTCCAAAATCAGTCCCTGCCTCCCGGGGACTTCTCGTCCCGCCAGCTGCGTCGCTGTGCCGCTCCCGCGAACTGGCTGGGCCCCCTCCCGGGGTTAGTTCAGGTGATTAGAGCAGCTCCCCGTGCTTGTGCCGCTGCTCTCCCCACTCCAAGACCAGTCGCTGCCTCCCGGGGACTTCTCCCACTGGCTGCTTCGCCACACCACCCGCGCGAACCTGCTGGGCCCCCTTCCGGAGTGAGTTCGGGGGCCAGGGCTCGGCCCCTCGTTTGTGCAGTCTGCTTCCCTGGGCTCTGCCCCAAGTCGGGTGCCGAAGGTTACCTGACTGGTACGCTGGCTCCTGGCTCTGAAAACAGTCGCTGCTTCCCCGTATTAGTTCGTTCTCCTTCTCTAAATCTGTGTTTGTTGTTCAGGGTTCGTAGATTGTTATGTATGTGATCGATTCACTTGTTTTTCAGAGTCTTTGTTGCAAGAGGGATCTGAGGTAGCGTCTACCTAGTCCGCCATCTTGGCCCCGCCTCACTCTGTCTTCTTGAGCCACCCTTTGAAATCATCTGTTCAGCTCTTTTACTTCATCATTTCTTCCATTCGCTTTAGCTCCTCTATATTCAAGAGCAAGTTTCAGAGTCTCTTCTGACCTCTATTTTGGTCTTTTCTTTCTTTCTCATCTTCTTAATAACCTTTTGCTGTTTTCATGTATGATGTCCTTGATGTCATTACATAACTGCCTGGTCTTTGGACATTAGTGTTCATTGTGTCACTATTCTTGAGATGGTCTCCAAATTCAGGTAGGATATACTCAAGGTCATACTTTTGTTCTCGTGGACTTGTTTTAATTTTCTTCACCTTTAGCTTGAACTTGCGTAAGAGCAATTGATGGTCTGTTTTGCAATTGGCCCCTGGCCTTGTTCTGATTGATGATATTGAGCTTCTCCACCATCTCTTTCCACAGACATAGTCAATTTGATTCCTTTATTTTCCATCTGGTGAGGTCCATGTGTATAGTTGCTGTTTATATTGTTGAAAACAGATATTTCCAATGAATAGGCTACTGATCTTGTAAATTCTATCATGTAATTGCTGGCATAGTTTCTATCACCAAGGTCATGTCTTCCAAGTATTGATCCTTCTTTGTTTCCAACTTTTGCGTTCCAATCACCAGTAATTAACCATGCATCTTTGATTGCATGTTTGATCAATTTCAGACTGCAGAAGTTGGTAAAAATCTTCAATCTATTCATCTTTGGCATTAGTAGTTGATGGGTAAATTTGTATAAAACTTGTATTAACTGGTCTTCCTTGTAAATGTATGTATATTATCCTGTTACTGACAGTGTTGTACTTCAGGATAGATCTTGAAATGTTCTTTTTGACAATGAACGAGACACCACTCCTCCTCAATTTGTCATGTCTGCCATAGTAGACCATAAGATTGTCTGATTCAAAATGGTCAATACCAGTCCATTTCAGCTTACTAATGATTAGGATATCGATCTTCAAGTGTTCTATTTAATTTTTGATGACTTCCAATTTTCCTAGATTCAAACTTCATGCATTTCATGTTCCAATTACTAATGGATGTTTGCAGCTGTTTCTTCTCATTTTGTGGTGTGCCACACAAGCAAAGGAAGGTCCTGAAAGCTTGATGCCATCCATGTCATAAAGGTCAACTCTACTTTGAGGATGCAGTTCTTCCCAGTCGTCTTTTGAGTGCCTTCCAACCTGAGGGGTTATCTTCCAGCACTATATCAGACAATGTTCTGCTGCTATACATGAGGTTTTCACTGGCCTCTTTTTTCAGAAGTAGATTGCCAGGTCCTTCTTCCTAGTCTACCTTAGCCTGGAAACTCCGCTGAAGCCTGTCCACTGTGGGTGACCATGCTGATATTTGAAATATCAGTGGCATAGCTTCTAGCATCATGGCAACACGCAAACCACCATAGTACATTTACAACACTGACAGGATTGGAGGAAGACTAATTAGCAACCTGCGTTACGCATATGACACAACCTTGCTTGCTGAAAGCGAAGAGGACTTGAAGCACTTACTGACGATGATTGAAGACTACAACCTTTGGTATGGATTACACCTCAACATAAAGAAAGCAAAAATCCTCAGGACTTGGCTGATAAGCAGCATCATGATAAACAGAAAAGACAGAAGTTGTCAGGGGTTTCATTCTACTTGAATCCACAATGAGCACCCGTGGAAGCAACAGTCAAGAAATCAAAAGACTCATTGCATTAGGCAGATCTGCTGCAAAGGGTCTCTTTAAAGTGTTGGAAAGCAAAGATGTCACTTTGAGGACCAAGGTGTGCCTAACCCAAAGAAGGACATCATGCTTGGTAAAGTAGAGGGTCAGTGAAAAAGAGAAACACCGTCAACAGGAGGGATTGACACAGTGGTTGCAAGGATGGGCTCAAATGTAGCAATGATTGGGAGGATGGCACAGGACGGGGCAATGTTTGGTTCTGCTGTACATAGGATCACTGTGAGCTGGAAGCAACTCGAGGCTACCTAACAAGAACAACAGAATATGCAATTCAGGCCCAGGGAAGACTGGGTCATAGAAGATATTTGTTTTCTATAGCTAAATGTATCCTCTGCCCTCTTAAAGGAAGTTGTGTGCTTTCCAGCCTCAAAAACCTGAACCGATTTATAGTTACAGACCCAGGGAAAAAGCCTGCTCTCGTCAATTACAGGGAAACCAAGGTTGCAGTTGACTCTCCATCCCCTAGATGGGGGTAGAGGAGCGCAGAAAGCACTCGTCTTGGCCTGTTTATCACGTCGACTGCAAAGACTCTAAGACGAAGCTGATCTGTCCATAGGTAAAATCCACAGGTAAAATTTATGGATTTCATACTTTCAGACACTAATGGAAAACACTGGCTTGAGGCATGCATAAGACTGTTTCTAAGACCTCTTGATTTTCTGCAAAAATTTTATTCCTCCACCACCATCAAATAGCAGTTCCTACCTTTGCTTGACTCTGGCATCATTCGTTGTCTTTACAGCTGAATCTACTGATGACCCTCACTGCCAGCTCGTGCCAGCCCCAAGGCCCGAGACAGTCCTGACAGGAGCAAGAAGAATGGCGGTTACCTTCGCGCAGATGCATTCCATCAGCAGAGTCGAGGTTATGTGTTCAAAGGCCGACATTTCCAGCTTCTGAGGTGGGATTAGTTTCTGCCTCTTACCAAGAGGAACTCATCAGACAGGAACAGGGTTTAGATGCCGATTCAGGCAACAAATGACAAATACCCACTATGGAACTGGAATATTGACCAAGGCTAAATACTAAGTTTGGGTGATCACTCCTAAGTGGTAAGGCACAAAACACTAGGTATTCCAACTTCCTTCTTTTCATTCTTCTCTCTTTCTCTGATTCTCTTCTTTCCTGTCTAGCAGATCCTGAATCTGGATCCTGAGGAGAGAGTCCTTGGTACCCTCCCAGCTCTGGGTTCCCTAACCCTGTTTTCTCTCCAATTTTACCTTGCCTAGGGTTCTTCTTTCTCAGTCCTTGTCTGGAGACTTCCCTGGTGATGGAAGTCTTGGTACCCAGTTCTCCAGCCCCTGATCAGGGAATAGTCCTTTGACTGTGAACACCTCCCTGAAATAAAACTGACCATTTCCATGTCTTACCACATGCCTCTGCCCCCAGAATATCCCTCCTAATATGGGCAATTGCCTGGGTCATACCTGAGCCGTTTATTAAGTAAGTGCCAAGTAAATGCCCCTGGGAAGGGAAGGGAAGGGGTGGAGGAAAACAGCAGGTACAGTCTGCGGATATACCCTGATTTAGTCCCACCTTAAAAAAGAATTTCTTGATTTTAAGGTGATTTAGTGGTAGAATTCTCACCTTCCATGCGGGAGATCTGGGTTTGATTCCCGGACAATGTACCTCAAGCAAAGCCACTACTTGTTTGTCAGTGGCAGCTTGCGTGTTGCTGTGTTTCTGGAAAAGTTTCAGAGAAGATTCCAGACTAAGACAGACTAGGAAGAAAAGCCTGGTGATCTATTTCTGAAAAATCGGCCATCGGAAACCCTGTGGATGATAACGTTCTGGTCCTGTTGTGCTGAGTTGGTTGCTGCTTCTGTAGCAGCTGACAGCAGCAACATTTTACTTTAAAGAAGTGTGTGAAGTTTGCATTCTACTAATATAGCATACCCGTGTTTGCTTGAAAAAGATATTTAACTTTTTGCCATTGAGTATGATTGCTCCAGGAAGACACGGCATGTTTCTCCTTTGGCTTTGAGTCCTTTGGACCACACCACCAATTATTTCTCACATTTGAGTTTCCCAGTTAAGCTTAGGCAGGAGTAATGGTAAGAAGCTATGGTAAGGTTTTGGAGTCATGCTGAACTGGGTCTATCCAGTTCCTTCTTTTTACCAGTCCTGTAACCTTGGGCTTGATACTAAGCCTCTCGCAGCCACAGTTTTACTCATGCATAAATAGGAATAACTGTGACCACATATAGTTGCTATGAGGTTTGAATGATAGAATGTGCACAAAAGCATAAAATGTAATAGAGCACTTTGCCTAGAAACTTGTACGCAGAAAGCACACTTAATAAATATTCCTTATCACTGTTATAAGCAAGCCACTTGGATACTATATTGGATCACCCATTTGCTGCATGTGAACGTATTGTATTTTAAATAGTTTCAAACAGTTACACAGGTCCCCACCTGCCAGCAGCATGGACTGTCAGCGGGAAGGCAGCTTCCCAAGAAACGCCAGAGGCAGAAAATGTAGGTAGATACTTTTTGTCCCATGAGTCATGAAAGAGTTAAAATATGGCTTGTTATGATGCAAAGGCAAACTATTAATATTAGAGGTGCTTTAATATTGTTCCCTATGGTTTGTGCCTCTTTCTGTAGAGACATGTACAAATAAAACATTTTCTGCTTAGAGAGAAGGAGGGGACGTGAGTTGAGGATAGGGGTTATTTTTTTATTCCCGTAGCTATTTGGCCCTCACGTGATTAACTTGGCAGTTGACAGCTAGCTGATGCCATAAGCTTTTCAGGGGCCTGGGCATGCCAGCATTTGAAACACACAGAAACATAATACTTGGCTCTGGTATACAACTTGGTTTTTCGGTTTTGGTTTCTGATCTCCTGCAATGAGTATTTACCACTTTTTGCTCCCAGACAGAGCAGGGATGGAGACCCCGTAGGGTTCAGAGACTAACCAATTCTTTATGTTGGCTCAACAGATTTTGGTAGGAAAAAAACCCCATTGCCATCAAGTTGATCATGACTCATAGTGACCCATAGGGCTTCTAAGACTGTAAATCTTTATGGAAGTAGGCTGCCACATCTTTTGCCCATGGAACAGCTGGTGGGTTCAAGCTGCCAATCTTCTGGTTAGCAGCCAAGTGCTTAAGCACTGTACCACCACGGATCCTGGATTTTGGAAGAGGATACAGGAAATTGTCTAAAATTATCTCTTGAATGGAACTTAGTAATATAGGGGAAGTATGGAAATGTGCTTGGCCCCAACCTAGTCCCAGTTTGTGTAGCAGCAAGTAGAAAGTAGAGAGATGCCACCTACATCAAAAAGTATCACCTAGGTGCCCACTAGGTTTAAGGCTTGCCTCAGATTCTCTGGGTTATAAAAAAATTGAAAACTCTGGCCTGGTTTTCAATTACTTTTCATGTGAGCAGGAGAAACAGGGCATGCACTCACGCGACACTATATTTAATACAATCACTAATGTAAACTCTCTGAGCACAAGGGCTGTCTTAATCAATTAGTTAACTCAACAAACATAAAGTGCACACAAGGTCTGGAGCAGTGTAGTGCGGATTTGATTGAATGAGATGTGGGTCTTGCATTCAAAGAGCTTGCAGTCCAGTTGGAGTGAGACATATCTAAACAGATGATTATGACGCAGCCTATGAGAGACTGAGCTGACTGCATGCGGGAGTCAGGGAGGCTTTCCACTGGAGTGCCTTGATGGAGTCATGTCTTTGGAAGGTCTCCGTGGTTGACGCAAGAAGAGTGAATTAGAAGGATTCTGGCAGTGTTGAACGTTGGGCCTGGAAATAGAAAGGAAAAGATGAATACTAAAGACATTTAGATTCTAGAATCTAAAAGAAGGCTTGCAGGTCTCTGTGACTTACTGGGTATAGACTTAAGGGAGAAGGAGGAGTCCCTGATGACTCCAAGGCATAGTATTGGGTGATCAGTGGAATGGTGGTATCAGGGACACGAAAAGAGAACTAAAGGGTGACCAATAAATTTTGGCTTTGAGTGTAAGATAAATTTACAGTTTACAGATTGAGTTTAAGGTCAAAATTTTATGGACTAAAAATATATATGAAGATGCCTGGGGGGCACAAATGGTTAAGCACTTGATTACTAACTGAAAGGTTGACAGTTTGAGGTCACCCAGAGGTGCTTTGGAAGACAAGCCTGGTGATCTGCTCCTGAAAGCCCTGTGGAGCAGTTCTGTTCTGCACACGGGGGGTCACCGTGAGTTAGAATTGACTCAACGACAGCTAACAACAACAACAGGGAATATATTAGGAACTAAGCCTTTTGGGCACTTATGAACAAGTCTTTACTCTCAATGTCCACTTGTAACATGACCCTACTAATACCGGTAAAATTTCCATTAGTCCTTAAACTAGCCCGAGTCAGATTTGGCCTGTCCTGCATTCTCAGAAGGGCCAGCCGGGACCGCTAATTGACTTCAGCAGAAGACATAGCAACAGGTGGAATGAATCAGAAGGAAAGTCATTACCCAGACCCTATTCTGAAGAGAGAGGTCTGATAAGAACCATATCATCTCCTGTTTGTTGGCTGTCTTCTCGAATTTTCCCTCCCTAGTATGCATGGCCACCACCTTGCTGCCCAAATCACATGCAAGCTCTGCTTCCCGGTGGCTTGGGGAGCCAGATCTGCAGAGCCTCTTCCCATTGCAAAAAAGTTATTTTCTCTTTCTCAAAGACCAATGTCCAGATTGTTGGCAAGTCTGAGCCTGCTGGACAAGGACCCACATTCTAGGGTTCAGTAACACACTGACAATGTCCAATGTATTTAAGTTTTTGAAGTTAAAGTTAATTTTTGTGTAGACTTGGAAAGGCAGCAGGGTGATCAGAATATGTCAGAAAGTAAGTTATACAAATTAAAAGTTTTGCTACTTATGTTGTTGTTGTTAAGTGCCATAGATTTGTGTACAACAGAGCAGAACACTATCTGGTCCTGCGCCATCCTTACAGTCCTTGTTATGCTTAAGCCCATTGTTGTAGCCACTCTGTCAGTCCATTTCATTGAGGGTCTTCCCTTTTTCATTGACCTTCTACTTTACCAAGCATGATGTCCTTCTCTAGGAACTGATCCCTCTTGATAACATGTCCAAAGTATGTGAGACATAGTCTTGCTATCCTTGCTTCTAAGGAGCATTCTGGTTGTACTTCTTCCAAGACAGATTTGTTCATTCTTTTGGCAGTCCATGATATATTCAATATTCTTCTCCAACACCATAATTCAAAGGCATCAATTCTTCTTTGGTCTTCCTTTTTCACTGTCCAGCTTTCACATGCATATGATGTGATTGAAAATACCATGGCTTGGGTCAGGCGCACCTTAGTCTTCAAGGTGACATCTTTGCTTTTCAACACTTTAAAGAGGTCCTTAAATTTTTTTTTTTTTTTGCAGCAGATTTGCCCAATGCAATGCATCTTTTGATTCTTGACTGTGTTTCCATGGGTGTTGATTGTGGATCCAAGTAAAATGAAATCCTTGACAACTTCAATCTTTTCTCCATTTATCACGATGTTGCTTATTGGTCCAGTTGTAAAGGATTTTTGTTTTCTTTATGCTGAGGTGTAATCCATACTAGTATGCTAATTATACTAACAGAAATATAAGATTCAAAAGATGCGTAACTGTTAACTGAGCGAATGGAGAAATGCCTAAAAAATTAAAGTAATACTTTCATGGCAGCCTTTTGTGATGAAAATCATTGATTTCCCTAAATTCCCTTGACTTTATTAATTGAAAGTCTCTCAAATCTGCCTCCTTGTCTTCAAACTCTCTTCCTTCATCTCCTAGGTTGTTAAGACTCTACTAACTTTCCACTTCATTTTCAGTTCACGTTCCACACTGTTACCAGAGTGATGATTCTAAAGGACACATTACCATATTGCACCCTTTGTTTAACCTCTTCCACTGGCTCTCTCCCTTCCATAGCATCTTATCACTCTTTCAGATTCTACCATTGGCACTTTCCACAGCTTACTTGCATCCCAGATAGTTGTATACTAGTTTATCCCCTCACGTTACGATGCGTACTTCTTGATGCCAGGGACAACATCGTACTCATTTCTGTATCCCCTAGGTCCAGCACCATATTAGGTTCTCAATAAATTATCAGTTAGGTTCTCAATAAGTATGGACTGAACTAGGCAGACATCGTGGGTCATCTCTAGTAAACATTTGCCATAAAAGGTCAATATCATCCCCTCTGGGGTGCTGGATGTTGCAGAGTATTTCAAAGTTTTTGTAACGAAAATAGAGCAGCAAGAAAGTGAGTCCTATGCTGGGAACTGGAGCCTGATGTTAAAGGTTTATCCCCCAATATTCACTCAAGGTAAGTTTCAGGTGGTTCAAAGAAACACACTCTGGAGGGGCTTTTGTTTTCTTCTCACAACTCTGCTTTTCCTAGATGAGCTTCTCAGATGCGATGATGACCCCAGGGAGGTTGATGTGGTTAGAGGAAAGAGCACAAGAAGAATAGCTGGGAATCTGAGAATGTGTCCATATGCCTCAGGACTCATAGCGTTTTATATGCTCATGCATCAAGCCCGTGACATCACGATTTTGATTTAAGATTATCCACCAGGGAGCAAATTTTGTTTGAACTTTGCTTAAACCTTGCTGAGCAAAGAGATCCTTCAGATATGCACCGTGAACTTCCCTGTATGGCAACATGGGACATTTGGGAGATGGACGTTTCACATAATTTACTGCGAGCGTCGACCGGACACACGCCGCTGCTCGCTGTACACCAGGATGGTACTTAGAGAAGAGCTGCTGGCAATCTGGCCTTCTGTTGTCAGCTTGCTGCTCCACAGTTATTCTGGGAATGAAGATGGTGGGGGGGTAGGGAAATCAGAAAATTACAATGAAAAAGATAAGGCGAAGGGGTTTCATTAAGCTGCCTGGCAAACACTGAATCCCAAACCAAACGTTAGTGGGAAGAATCAAAGCTGTGCGTAATCTTCACAGCTGCCATAAATTTTTAAATTCTGAGATGTGTCAAGTCTTGTGTGTGTGTGTGTGTGTGTGTGTGCGTATGTGTGTGGGGTGGAGCTCTCCTCTACGTTGATGTTTTTGATGTAACTCTATTATCAGAATAAATACTGCTTTAGATTTAGACATTTATTTAATTTATAATTTTCAGAGTGTTTTCCTGTCTTCTGTCTCATTTGATTTAAACTTCAGCTGCACCGCGCCAGGGTCTGTTTAGGTTTCCAGTTACTTCAAGGACAGGAATTGTTTTATTCAGCTCATGTCCTAAGGCTGCATAGCCCAGGACTCCGCCTTTCTCAGCAGTGGGTGTTTTGATGATGGAATGTTTCAGAGAAATACAAATTTTGGGAATCTCTCAGTAAAAAGACTAAGCCTATTCCATAGAGACGGTTTTATAAACATCCAAACTGTTGAAAACTCAGATAATTAAAAAAGCACATGGTTTTATTCTGGTAATTTTGGTTTCTTTCATGATTTTATCATTTGTTGACTTTTTCTTGATTTTTTTTCCCCGATTGAGTTTCATCGCTCTCAAAACAATAGAAAATTACGTGTAAGACTCCGGTGACGTAGAGCGTTCGGTCTCTTGTCACTTAGAAATCTCAGAAAAATAGAACCTATGCCATTTTTTGTGGGATACTTAAATGGAACGCTTAAACAAAATTCCGAGTTAGTACTAGACCCTTTTTATGGTTCCCTGGATTACAATAAATTGTGGTGAGGCGATCAGTTTCTTCACATTAATTCATCTTAGTTTACTGTTGAGTTGAAATTTAACCTACGTTTAAACCTGTCTCGTTAGACGGGGCTGCAGATCACAGCACTGCCAACAGAGGGCACCACTGTCGTGACGTAGCCCGTCTCTGAGCGTGAAAAATGATTTCTCCGTTGTCTATAAATTTACACATTTTATGTAAGAAGAGCAGTGAAGGAAGGCATAGAAAGTATCCTATACGTTAGCTTAATATTATGTATTAAAACGAGCTGTATTCTAAAACTTATGGCTGACACTGAAACCATGAAATAAATCAACCAATTTGGTATTTTATCAGCCATTATGGCTCATGTCATTTTACTGCCCAGAATTTGGCTTACTGCTAGGGAAAAAACCCCAGTTCCATGAATCAATTAAAACTGTGATTAATATCATTAGTAGAGATATGTCTATGGTGTTATAAAAACGGCTAAGTACTTCCGCATCCATATGCCCCTACTAACGATGTCAGCATGTTCTGCGGTTGCATAAAACAATATCTGAAGAAAGGAAGAAAAAAAAGTGAGTTATTGTTTTTACCTCCCCTTGACCTTTCTGTTCAGTTACATTTCAGGTTGAATGATACCATGAAAGAAGCTAAAAATTGCTTAGTTTGAGTAGCAGGCAACCTAAAAGGTTCCAATTAGCTCAGAAGAGGGTAAAAAAAAGTCTCTGCAGGGTGCTGGCCACCAGATGGCAGTGCATCCCAAGGAATGGAGGGAAAACGGGCTCTGGACCGCACCAAAAACAAACAAACAAGCCAACAAACACGTTGCAGTGGAGTGGGTTACGACTGACAGTGACCCTGTAGGACAGAGTAGAACTGCTCCATAGAGTTTCCAAGGAGTGGCTGGTGGATTGGTTAGCAGCCATAGCTGGCCATAGCTCTTAACCACTGCACCACCAGGCTCCAGAGCCGCAGGAAATTCTAGGATGAACACTAATTCTTTGCCCTAAGCCAGAGAGAAAGGGATGAAGATCTAAATGTGTCCATGTATGTCAAATCTTGGAAAAAGCCTTGGGGGAGGGGAAACTTTGGCCAGCTGCAATCATGATCGCTGAACTTGAAGTTGGGTGATTCTATCACTTTTTTTTTTTTATCACTTAAATCTATCAACATCACTTTCTTAAATCTATCAACATTTAATTTTATTAGGTTGCAGAGTCCCCAGATGGTACAGCTAACATGCTTAGCTGCTAACCAAAAGGTTGGAGGTTCGAGTCTACCCAGCAGCTTCTCTGAAGAAAGGCCTAGAGATCTATTTTTGAAAAATCAGCCATTGAAAACCCTACTCTGACACACATGGGGTCACCATAAATGAGCTGGTTGCAGCTCTCTTGAAGGAAGGGCTGCCCCTTTCAGAACGCAGCCATGGCCTCTCGTAGGGCACATTGTGGGGCTCTACCTGGGACGCTCTTTTTTTCTGAATCCCACTGTCTCCTGAGGCAGTCTCGGACTCCTGACGTTTTAATCCCATCTGCTCACACCCTGGTGGCATAGTGGTTAAGTGCTACAGCTGCTAACCAAAGGGTCGGCAGTTCGAATCCGCCAGGCCCTCCTTGGAAACTCTATGGAACAGTTCTACTCTGTCCTATACGGTCTCTAGGAGTAGGAATCAACTCGACGGCACTGGGTTTGGTTTTTTTTTTGTTTGGCTCACACAGATCTACTTGCTGCCTTCTCATGACCCCCATTTTGGAAAGTTTCATAGAAATCTTTAACTCGAGTAGTCCCAGCCTTAACTTTCATAGAAATATTCTATATCTATGCATCCAGGGTCCACCATCTCTCCGTCAGATTGTTGTACTGCGGTGGCTTGCACGTTGCTATGATGCTGGAAGCTATGCTCCAGTATTTCAAGTACTAGAAGGGTCACCTGTGGTAGACAGGTTTCAGCAGAGCTTCCAGACTCAGACAGACTAGGAAGAAAGGGCTGGTGATCTATTTCTGAAAATCAGCCAGTAAAAACCTTATGGATCCCAAGAGATTATTTGCTAATATAATTTTGGAAGATGAGCCCCTCAGGTTGGAAGGCACTCAAAATACACAGTGGCCACAGCAATGAACTCGAGCGTACCAATGGCTGTGAAGACGGTGCATTTCCAGGCTATGTTTCGTTCTGTTATATGTGGGCTCACCATGAGTTGGAGCCGCCATGATGCTGACTAACGACCACAATACCCACTAGGGTCGCCACTAGCCAGATGTGACTTCCGAGCATTTGAGATGTAGCTAGTATGGCCTAGGAACAGAGTTTTTTTTTTTTTTAATTTCAATTTAAACTTGTTTAAATAGCCACACATGACTAGTGACTGGAAAGCCTGGTGGTGTAGTGGTTAAGTGCTACAGCTGTTAACCAAGAGGCTGGCAGTTCAAATCCACCAGGTGCTCCTTGGAAACTCTATAGGGCAGTTCTACTCTGTCCTGTAGGGTCACTATGAGTTGGAATTGACTTGACGGCAGTGGGTTTAGGTTTCTTGGGTTTGGCTAGTGACTTCTGTATTAGATAGGGCAAGTCAAGAGGATTTGAGTTTTGCTGAGATGAAGATGGCTGAGTGACGGACCGTTTTGTTTCTGAGTGCTGAATCTGAGTTATGGGTTTGACATACTTTTATTTATACTGATTCTCCTTTTCCAACAAGCACATCAAATCAAATCTTTCTGGGGAAGAAATAAGACTGGGCTGATTTTTCAGTGGGAAAATGTAAGGGATTATTTTATAAACCTGGCTTCCTCTTAGTCTTCAAGTGTACTATCATCTTCTAATTCAAAGCAGTGGCTTTCATTTCCAATCAGATAAAAAAGAGCTGCCTCAAACCTATTCCAAAAGTCACTTTCATAAAGCAGTTAGTTGAGATATCATCTTGCCTCCTGGGGTACCAAGTAGTAAATCTTGGAAACAAAGCAGCGGCTTTGCTACTTCTTGAATTCTAGTGTGTCTTGTTAACGTTGATATTGAAGCACTTGATTCTTTTGAGGCATGTTTCCTGATATTAAAGCATTTTACAGAAGAGAATTCATGTTTCTAACACTTGTTCGGGTTCCCCGAGCAGGTTAGAAGAGTACCTGCGACCTAACCTTTGTCATGTACACAATACGCGAAAAGTACATGATCTCTTTCTGTGTGGACACAGCACACACAGAAGATTCAAGCATGCATTTGTATGGCAAACAAGGGCAAATGGACAAGACTGCATGTGACTAGAAGACAAAGGCCCAGGGGCTTTGAGTGACGGGAGCCCAGCCCAGCTTTGCTGAGGGCTGAGGGAATTGTTAACTCAGCACCCCGTAGCCCATTTGCCCCGCTGCGGTTGGGAAGCTTTGCAGACTTGGTGCTCATGAGATCTAGGACAACGCTTCCTAAAATTCAGTGTGCATGGGAGTCACCTGGGACTCTTTTTAAAATGCAGACCCTGATTCAGTAAACTGGGCCTGAGATCCTGCCTTTCCAACGAGCTCCCAAATGATGCTTACGTTGCTGGTCCCCGGACCTCTCTGAGTAGCAAGAGGCTAGGGCAGGTATCTGATTTACATTTTGGTTGGTTTTGCATCGAAGAGACTTCCTTGACCCCTGCAAAGCTGCTATCAGTTGAGGTAAGAGTGGATGAGAACACTGATTGGAGTCCCTCACTGGGACTGGCAAAGAGCTCAGCAGACCCTGATGGGAAGTAGGTAGCATGTGTTTACGTTATCCATAAAAACAAACACAGGTGGCAAGTAGCATGATCATGAGCAAGCTCACTGCCTCTGGCTATTGGGCTGGGGAACTGTGGGAATAACTCTGGACCAGGAGTCAGGAGACCTGTGCTCTGGACCTAACTCTCCCAACTGGCTAGTTTACTGTAGGGAAAATTTCGAGCCTTGAATTTTCACCTTTCATGCAAATGCAAATCTATGAGCCGTGCTGGTTGTGGAAGGGGGCACTCCTCTTTACTTTTCTTAACGTGAGTATTTGTGTGTACGTGAGGGGGTGTGTACGTCTTGGATGCTTAACAACACCCAGCAAGGCAGTTAGGCAGTCAGTTAGAGGAGAGGCTGAATGCTTAGTGGATAAAAGAATCAGTTTAAAAATAATAGTAACAATAGGTTTGTGGTTCCTGGTTTTATAATCCCACTTACTTAAATTCCAATCAGGTCTTTTCAATAGCCTTCTATGCATATGAAAGCTGGACAGGGAAAAGGAAGATGTAAGGAGAATTGGCACACTTGAATTGTAGTGTTGGTGAGGAATATTGAGTATACCATGGACTGCCAGAAGAACAAATATATCAGCGTTGGAGGAAGTACAGCCAGCATGCTCCTTAGCAGTGAGCATGGTGAGACTTCATCTTGTTTACTTTGGACACATCATCAGGAAAGGCCAACTGCTAGAAAAGGACATCATGTTTGTTAAAGTGGCCAAAAAAAAAAAAGGGTCAGCAAAATCGAGGGAAACATTTCATGAGATGGATTGACATGGTAGCTGCAACAATGGGCTCAAGTATACCAGTGACTGTGAGGATTGTGAGGTGCAGGACCAGGCAACATTTCGTTCTGTTGCACATTAGAGCACCATGAGTTGGAGCCCATTTGACAGCAACTAACAACAACAACAACTCCATGAGTGTAAGAAGTCTTGGCTTCGTGTCAAGTACAGGTGGGTACATGGCAAATTTTTGATAATAGTGATTACAGATGAGGAGCCTTAGTGGTGCAGTGGTTAAATGTTTGGCTGTTAACTGAAAGGTCAGGTGTTCGAACCCACCGGCTGCTCCACAGGAGATGTAGCAGTATGCTTCTGTAAAGATTTATAGCCTTGGAAACCCTGTGGGGGCAGTTCTACTTTGTCTTATAGGGTGGCTATGAGTTGGAATCGGTTCAAAGGCAGTGGGCTTTTTGGGTTTTTAGTGATAATGGTAATTGAAAGCATTCTGTGGTCGTAGCCTAGAGCTGGCACATAGTAGGTGTGCAATAAATGACACCACAGCTTCCCTTTCTCTCCCTGAGGTGAGCTCTATCAGTCAGAGAAGTCACTTTATCGCCACTGTGATTGCCCAATTCACAAATATTGTAGAAGCGACAGATGTATCTTCTGTGCTTCCCATTCTTCCTTGGCCACTTCCCAACACTTGTGAGTTTTCTAAATGTTCCCTCAAGTTTGATGTGCTGGTGAGGAAGGCCTACAGCCTCATAACCGTGCTCTAGCAGTAAATGAGTCTCGGCTGTTCTGGATCGTCAACCTTTTCCTCAGCTCTCAGTAGCACCTTGTGAAGTTATGACCTCAGGCCATGACTTTCTAGTTAATAATAATCTCATTATTGCTTATCACAGTTTAAAAAAAAAAAGAAAAAAACACTTTAGTGCCATGTGTGTGCACAAGATAAGTTAAATGTGAGCATCTGAGTCAGCACACACTTCTGAACATCGAGAAAACGATTCATGGGCAAGAAGGTGATCAGTGAAGCACAATTAGGAACTGTCCAAACCAAACCCAAAACCTGGGGCCCTGGTGGCACAGTGGGCCAGAGTCTCCTTAACCTTGGATTTCAAAATGAATTTGTGGTAATACACACAAGCTTTTTCTCTTTTCCCATCCCCTTCGTAAATGAAAGAAGATAGTTATTTTGGTAGTAGGTGTATAATTAATATTTAAAAAAATGGTTTTAGTAGCTCAAATAATGCTGCATCTCTTCTCTTGAATTTATTTCTTTCTTGGTGAAACTTTGTCGGGGTTGACGTTAGGATGCTCTAGATCTGATGTAGCCACTAGAGTCTAGTCAATAACTTATCATTCTCTTACAAATTTCTCAGATAATATAAAACCAATTAATCTGAGCCTAATTAGTTGTTGAAAGAGGTTCTCTTTTAAAGATAACACTCACAGCTGAAATCTGTATATCTCCTTCCCTTAAGGAACTCAGACTGCTCATTCTTTTCTTCCCAAATAATTTAATTGCATCATCATTTCTTAAAACCTGCTCCTTCCCCTGCCTCCTCTGGCTCAGTTCACAGCAGTACCTCTCCTAGAACCACCTCGTCAGAGGCTCTGGGGTGGGCAGGCCAGTAGCCTGTTTTGAGAAGCCCTACAGGTGATTCTGATGTCCACTGCCATGTCTGAGACCCACTGGTTTGCCCCTTCACTCCCCACTGTCTTTGAAAACAAAAACCCGCTGCCGTCGAGTCAATTCCGACTCATAGCGTGGCTTACCTAAGCAGAAACGTGGGAGAAGTTCTTCTTAATTTCTTTCCTTTACCTCACACATTGAGCTCATTTGTTCAGATCTCCAAATGATCTCTCAAAGGCCTTTCTTCCTTCTCCATTTTCAGATCCATTGCTTTAAGTCAAGTCAGTGGCCTCCAACCTGATGCCTCTGCTTCGTTTATCATCTCTTCCAGTCTAGCTTCCATACTGCGACCAGAATAATCCCCTAAAACACAAGTGTAGTTAAGCCTTCCATTGCTAAAGGCCCCTTTTGTGTCTCTGAGGTCTGCATAAAGGAGTCCGCGCTCGTAGGCATCCAACCTCCCCCTTACCTTGCAGTCTCATCTTTCGGTATCCCCTTATTCCTTCTCTTCTCTTGTATCCCAAGCTCTCATCACTCCAGGCCACTTCACATTTCTCAAATACAACATGTTCTTCTATTTGGTCATGCATTTGTCTGGCTGTTCTCTCTGTTTGATTTTTCTTATCTACTTGGTATGCTCCTATCGACTCTTCAAGATCCATTTCACAGGTCACCTTTTTTCTATAACTTTGTATCACTCCCTTCTTATCCATCTCTCTCAGCATAATTAATTGCTTCTTATCTGTGTTCCCAAGGGATGTGTGCATAGTTTTATTGTAGTGCTTGTCATTGGATAAAATTTATGAATGTGTCTGTTTTCTTCAAGGGTTTAAAATCTCTGAGGGCAAGGATCAGTTTTATTCACCTCTCTATCTTCTGTCCTTGGCACTTATTAAGATACTCTATATTTGAGTGTTGAATTGGACGTGTCAAACCTCCTTGTTTCATTTAATATTCAAGCAGAAAATATCATCTCTGTGTCATGGAAGAAAGGAAATTCTTTTCCCAGAGCCACAAGCAAGCCAGCAATGGTCACAGAAGGAGTGGGGCCATAGGTATTGATGAAAAGTTGTTCTTACAGCTGAGGCAAAGAGCAGCCCTACTCCCTACTCAGGTCACCTCTGTACCTCTAACCCTACTTACCTATTAGCTTCTTGAGGGCAAGTGTCATATATCCTTTATTCTATACCTGCACATTCTAGTTGTATTGGTATTTTATTGCTGCTGTAACAAATTGCAGCAAACTTAGAGGCTTAACATAAATATATTATAGTTCTAGGAGTCAGAAGTCTGAAATAGGTCTCATTAGGTTAGAATCAAGGTATTGGTAGGGCTGAATTCCTTTCTGGAAGCTTTAGGGAAGAACCCATGTTCTTGCATTTTCTGGCTTCTAGTGGCTGCCCACGTTCCTTGGCTCATGGTCCCCTTCCATCTTCAAAGCCACCAATGGCTGGCCAAGTCTTTCTAACATCACCTTATTCTGGTGCTCTCTGTTCTGGCTACCTCTTCCATGTATGAAGACCCTTGTGATTACATTGGACCTACCTGGATGAGGCAGGATAATCTCCCCATCTCACAGTCAGCTGACTAGCAACATTAATTCCGTCTACAATCTTAATTCCCCTTTGTCATTTAAACCAACATAGTCAGAGATTCTGGGGATTAGGATCTGGATATTATAAAGGGGCATTATTCTGCCTACCATACTAGTATAGGGTCTGGTTTGTATTGTTTTGTTGTTGTTAGGTGCCATCGAGTTGGTTCTGACTTATAGCGACCCTATGTACAACAGAACGAAACACTGTCCAGTCCTGGGCCATCCTCACAATCGTTGTTGTGCTTGAGCCCATTGTTGCAGCCACCGTGTCAGTCCATCTTACTGAGGGTTATTCTCTTTTTTGCTGACCCTCTACTTTACCAGGCATGATGTGCTTCTCCAGGGACTGATCCCTCCTGATAACATGTCCACACTATGTGAGACATAGTCTCTCCATCCTTGCTTCTAAGGAGCATTCTGGTTGTACTTCTTCCAAGACAGATTTTTTTGTTCTTTTGTCAGTTATGGTCTATTCAATATTCTTTGCCAACACCACAATTCAAAGGCGTCAATTCTTCATCCTTCCTTATTGATCCTCTAGCTTTAGCATATATATGAGGTGATTGAAAACACCATGGCTTGGGTCAGGTGCACCTTAGTCTTCAAGGTGACATCTTTTCTTTTTAATACCTTTAAGAGGTCTTTTGCATCATATTTGCCCAATGCAATGTGTCTTTTAATTTCTTGACTGCTGCTTCCATGGGTGTTGATTGTGGATCCAAGTAAAACGAAATTCTTGACAACTTCAGTCTTTTCTCCATTCATCATGATGTTGCTTATTGGTCAAGTTGTGAGGATTTTTGTTTTCCTTATGTTGAGGTGTAATCCATACTGAATGCTGTAGTCTTAGGAGATTGATAAACTTTGAAAGTGAATGGACAGGTTCTGCAGTGTCACCTGGCGCTTCAGGCCCCAGAGCAGTCGAAACAACTGTGAGAACAATGGTGATTGAGGTGGGGGATGCCCTGGTGAATGGGAATGTCTTTAGCCACAGAGGCCTATGTTTGATTTTTCTGTCAGGGGACAGTGGACTGATCTTAAGGTGAAAGCCAGTGATTTTCATCTCCTGGTGTTCACTCATTTGTGTAATGCCCTCCCCTTGAGTGTGGGTGGAACCTGTGACTTGTTTCTAAGCAGTAGAATATGGCAAAGGTGAAGGGATGTCACTATCATGATTACATAATGTTATACAATACTTCAGTCTTAGTAGACTGGATCTGTAGTCTCTTCTTGTGGGCTTGATGAAGTAAGTGGTCATGTTGGAGAAGCCCATATGGCCAGTGACTATGGGTGGCCTCTGGGAACTACAGGCTGCCTTTAGGACCTGAGGATGACTTCCAGGTGATAGCCAGCAACACTGCAGGGCCCTCAGTCATACAACCACAAGCAAATGAATTCTGCCAACAACTTAAGTAAGTTTGGAAGCAGATTCTTCCCCATCAAACCTCCATGTGTGAATGCAGCCTTGATTGCAGCCTGAGACTCTTAGCAGAGAAGCCACCTAACTCATGCCCAGGCTCTTGATCTATAGGAACTATGAGATAACAGATGTGTGTTTTAGAGAAAGATGGGAAAAGAATTTATTATTTTGGCATCCACTGGGCTGCCCACCACCTTCCTGACCCCACTGCTTCCCTTGGAATTGAAGTTCATAGCGGGAAACTTTGTTTCATTGTACTCACAGCAGAGCTTTGAAAGAAGACTTGGACTTCTGTTTTCTTTCAAACAGAATCACAGAGAGGTTTCTCTCGCCCAAAATCACAGTAAAAATTCAGGTAAATAGCTGAACATGGAATGAATAGCATTTATTATGTTTAGCACTTAAGTCATTAAAATTGTTTGCTGGGCTTACTGAATATACTGTTTAACAGTCCCCTCCATTAAAAACATTTTTCAAATCTCTAAAGATCAGTTACAACTCTGCTTATATATATTTTTTCATTTTATTTGAAAGGAATCTTTAAATTCTTCAGTGATATTTGGATGAAGGATTTTTACACATGTAAATGACTTTACGAATCCTCTTGCCTGTCCACGTAACCTCTTTTCACAGATAGAATCATGGGGTTTGAGAATATTAAGTACAGAGTCAACGGTTAGGCAACTGGTTCTTACTAGAACCCAGTGTCCAAGCTCAGAGTTTCATATCTTTTCAACATATGAACTCTGGTGTCAGAATTTATGGGAAATATTAACAGCCTCTAAGTCTATACTCCTGGTTTCAGCAGAAACAATTATACCTGAAGCATCCAGAAATACAATTATCTATTTTTACAAATAAACCCAAGGGAAGCAATATGCCTCATCTTCAATTTCAATTGCTGTTTAGTGGGATTTTGAATAATATCATCTTCATATTCTTTATTCAGTTTTGATTATGGTCTGAAGTGTGGTGCAATTTTTTCATGGGCCTGTAGACTCTTTCGTTTTGGACTGAGGGACCAAGGAAAAGGGGCTCGGTGTCATGCTACTTTTGTCTAGGGTTGGCGCCAGATTGGGCTTTGGAACAAAAGGGGCACTTGTGTGTGGATGGACCATCCAGATGGGCTTGGACATGAACTTCCTGTATGGCAACACGAGGAGGATGAGTATGGTGCATGGATGAAGAGTTACTAGGTTGCATGATGCTGGCTCAGAAAGGTGCAGGGGTGAGGTTCTGGCATAACCTCCTTCCAGGGCTAAACATGGACACACAGAATGTCAGAGTAGGAAGATACTTTGGAGTTTGTCTTGTTTAACCCGACGGTTACAGACAAATGGCTCAAGATTTAGCAAGGCGATTTATGTAAGAACATGCAGCTAATTAGTGGCAGGCTTAGGACTTAGAAGCTTGTGACACTTATGTCACAGCCAGTGTTTGTTTTAATTTTTAACCTGTGCTACGGTCACACTTTTTCTCCATCCAAATCAATTGATACAGGTCTCCCCCACGCCCCTCTGTCTCTCTCTCTCTCAAACACACACATCTTTGCTCCTCCCCCAACTCTCTGAAGCTGGTGATAGTGTTGATGGCCATAGTCCAAATCTATAAAAATGTTTTGAATGGTTATTCTGAAGGTAGTGTGGTAAAATAGAAGGCTCAGTAGATTTGGATTTAGAAGACCAGGACTTGCCTTCTGGTTCTGATTTACATGTATGGGAACCAACTTCTCTGAGTCTCAGTGTCTTCATCTATAAGGTGCAGACGGATAATTAACAGTGAGGATGCGAGAGGGATGGCTTGGTCTTCGTCTATAAGGTGCAGATGGGTAATTAACAGTGAGGATGATAGAGGGGTGGCTTGGGAGCCTCCTGGGGACTAGGCTTGAACAGAGGGTGCAAGCGATGATGTTGCTGGGAGTTTGGCCACCTGTGGGCTGCCTGTGAAAGTGCTTTGTATACTCCAAAGTGTTCTACAAATGTATGGTATTATTATCACTCCCACAGCTGGGTACTATGGTAAATGCAGGAGAAATATTTTCTGGGATAGGATATAGTTCTTGCCTTCAATAAAGTTATACTGAAGTTATAACCTTAGGGTGTAGGCAACATATGCTGAATGGTCAGTGAATGGCAAAAGCAAATACTTACAAGAAAAGTGAGATGATTGTGAAATGGGGCAACTGGGGAAGACTTTGTGGAAGTGTTGTGGCTTGAGCTGGGTCATGAAAGAAAGGTAGCAAACAGAAAGGGACCATCTCAGACAGTCAGAACACCTTGATCAAAAACATGGAGGAGCTCAAGGGGTGGTTAATAAACAGAAAAGAAACATGAGAAAAATATAAGAGTAGGATTAAGTCATAGTGGATATTACATCCAAGGCTAATGTTTTATTTTGTTGGCAATAGGGAGCCACAGCTGACTTTTAAACAGAGGTAACCTGTCCAAAGTGGTGGATTAAGATGCTTCCTTTTGCAGGGGTGTAGGTTGGGTTATGGGAGGGAGCAGAAGCAGAGAGAGCTGCTTATTTTTTTCTCTCCTTGAGCACTCCAGGGGCATATGGACTCTGCCCTTCTGTACTGACACCGAGAAAAGAGTTGAGATTGTACTAGCCTCGACTCGTAAGTAATTCTGGAGCATCTCCACCTCCTGTCCCTGCAGAGGCCTGCGAGTCAGTCATGCATCTTACCAAGCTGCTCAAAACCGCAGGCTGATTTCTTTGCCTTAGTTTTGAGCCAAATGACTTTAATGGCTAACAATTACATTACAAAATGACTGACAACCAAAAGTTCATTGTTTTTCAAGGTAGATGGAGGGAAGACACAATCTTGAAACCTCTTAAGAGAAAAGGAAAAGAGACCTCTTAAATTTGTTGCATCTGGTCCTGACAGAGCAGGATTTTTTCTCCTCCATGTGTTTGTTGTGTTTCGTACGTTTTTATTTAACTCTCTGAGCACTGCCTGTTTTACCACTTCTTTTGGAAGATTTTTCAATATGCTAATTATTTCACTTACCAACACTGAAGTTTTTTTAATCATCAAAGAGAGTGTTCACTTTATGTAGAAAGTATTTGAGTGAGTATAGATGTTTTCATGTTTGATGCTACTAGCTTAAAAGCACCCAACTTAAAAGCACCAGCCAGTGAGAAAACATTACTTGTGTTTTGAACATTCTTCTTTCAAAAACATATTAGTCACCAATCCAGGATCAACACGGGAGAAAAAGAACTCGTGTGCTCCCAGTTACTGAAGTGACAAATCACTGTAAACATAACTGGGAAAGAGTGGAATAACCCAATGGGATTTTATTTTTATGCCAATGAAAAAAACAAAAACACAGGAAAGACAGTGTTTCATGTTATGTATAATTGGAGAGGACTTTGATTTGGAGAACACTGTTATGTGATCCATACAGTACGCCCTCTCCCTTCTTCAGAAACCATCAGGCCTGTAGCTTGGGTTTAAGTAACGATGCTTCTACAAAAACATGGGGAACTTGTAAAATCAGAAACATTCTTGAAATGCATTCAAATTCACGTAGACTTCTCTTTTTCTTATAGTACTTTATTTTCACCAGATTAATCATTCTTTCTAGTCCTGGCTTGACCATCAATTTATAAGCCTAAGTGCCTTAGTCGCCTCATCTGAAAAGTGAGGTTGGAGCCATCAATTCCTCTTTCAAAGATGTTGTTAGGGAAAAGTGGCTAAATGATAATGAATGTCTTATAATTTCCAAGAGCTCTGCATATGCTTAATAACGAAAACTAATTCATGTGCATATTCTCTGTCCCTGATGAAATGCTTTGTCAACTCGAGAACACTTCTAAATGCTAAGAAATGAACCCTACCAAGGGGAGGTTCCTATTAATTATTATTGCTTTCTGATGCCTGTGTGACCTTGGACAAGTCACTGAGCTTCTTGCACCGTGCTGTGCACCTGGACCTCACATGAGGATGTGTCTGGGTTTACAGTCCCCAATTCTGGTGTGCTATGGCCACATGTTCCTCAGCCCTGTAATACTCTTTGATGTGGAAAAGAGCAAATTGAAAGAGTTTTATTGTACAATTTGTACGACGATTTGGCATCTCAGGTAGGTTTCCCATCCACCCAGAGCCATCTCACACCTAGAGAGAGTAGCAGTTATGTTCTTATGTAGCTTTGCTTAACTTGGCCTTGAGACTGGGCCTCTGAGCTCAGCCTTCTGATGGAGCCGGCACTGTGACGAGCATTCAGTTTGCCACACTCAGTGTTCCTTTGCTAACTCTTCTATGGCCGTCTGTGGCCTTGATACTGAACCAGGCAGCAGATGTGGTGGTGGCCACAGGGAAGTGAGCTTTTTGAGCACCACAGGCTGCCAAAAGGTGCAAACCCAGCATGGAGGAGATTTCCAACATGAGCCTCACTGTCCTCACATTTACCACCAAGTTGCTGTGAGGAGCTGAGGAAGAACCATAAGTCAACGTGTCTTTAAACTATTCATTGCTGTGGGGAGACATGATTTCAATGTCAGTGTGAAGACTCACCTGTTTCATTTTTTATTGATTAGTTTTGTAATGAAGTAAACTTTCTTACTCAGCAAATGTTGGCACCACACTATCTTGCTTCCTTAGCTCTCCAGAAGATGACTTTATTTATTTTTTTTATTAACTTTTATTGAGCTTCAAGTGAACGTTTACAAATCAAGTCAGTCTGTCACATATAAATTTATATACATCTTACTCCTTACTCCCACTTGCTCTCCCCCTAATGAGTCAGCCCTTCCAGTCTCTCCTTTCGTGACAATTTTGCCAGCTTCCAACTCTCTCTATCCTCCCATCCCGCCTCCAGACAGGAGATGCCAACACAGTCTCAAGTGTCCACCTGATATAATTAGCTCACTCTTCTTCAGCATCTCTCTCCTACCTACTGTCCAGTCCCTTTCATGTCTGATGAGTTATCTTCGGGAATGGTTCCTGTCCTGTGCCAACAGAAGGTTTGGAGACCATGCCCCCCGGGATTCCTCTAGTCTCAGTCAGACCATTAAGTATGGTATTTCTATGAGAATTTGGGGTCTGCATCCCACTATTCTCCTGCTCCCTCAGGGGTTCTCTGTTGTGCTCCCTATCAGGGCAGTCATCGATTGTGGCCGGGCACCAACTAGTTCTTCTGGTCTCAGGATGATGTAGGTCTCTGGTTCATGTGGCCCTTTCTGTCTCTTGGGTTCTTAGTTGTCGTGTGACCTTGGTGTTCTTCATTCTCCTTTGCTCCAGGTGGGTTGAGACCAATTGATGCATCTTAGATGGCCGCTTGTTAGCGTTTAAGACCCCAGACGCCACATTTCAAAGTGGGATGCAGAATGTTTTCATAACAGAATTATTTTGCCAATTGACTTAGAAGTCCCCTTAGAGCATGGTTCCCAAACCCCCACCCTTGCTCCACTGACCTTTGAAGCATTCATTTTATCCCGGAAACTTCTTTGCTTTTGGTCCAGTCCAATTGAGCTGACCTTCCATGTATTGAGTGTTGTCCTTCCCTTCACCTAAAGCAGTTCTTATCTACTAATTAATCAGTAAAAAACCCTCTCCCTCCCTCCCTCCCTCCCTCCCCTCCTCGTAACCACAAAAGTATGTGTTCTTCTCAGTTTATACTCTTTCTCCAGATCTTATAATAGTGGTGACTTATTTATTTTTTGTGGTAAGATAAGTATCACAAAAATTTGCTGTTTCAACAGTCTTAAGTGTACAATTCAATGACATAATCACATTTACCACGCTATGCTACCATCATCACTACCCATTCCCCCCCGCCCCCCAAAAAATTATCACCTTGAATGGAAGCCAACTACCCCTTAAGCAATAATTCCCCATGTCTCCTCCCCCGTCCCCGGTCATCACTACTAAACTTTTGTCTCTATGTATTCCTCGTTAGAGATATTTCATATAAGTGGAATTATACAGTATTTGTCCTTTTGAGCCTGACTTATTGTAGCATGAATTTTGTATGAAATTTTATTTCTCTTTATAGTTGGATAATATTCCACATTTTGTTTACTCATTCATCTGTTGATGAACACTTGAGTTCTTTCTACCTTTTGACTTTTGTGAATAATGCTGCAATGAACATTGGTGTACAAGTGTCTGAGTCCCTGCTTTTAATTCTTTTGGATATTTACTGAGGAGCGGAATTGCTGGATCATATGGTGATTCTGTTAAGCTTTTTGAGGAACTGCCAAACTGCCTTCCACAGTGGCTGCACCATTTTACATTCCCATCAACAACGAATGAAGCTTCCAATTTCTCCATGCCCTCTCCAACACTTGTTGTTTTTCATGTTTCTGATACTAGCCATCCCAGTGGGTGCGAAGTGTATCCAGAAGATGAATTTTGTTATTATCATCTTCACTCCAGTCCAGTCCTGGGAAAGGCTCAGAGCCATATTTGACAGTGGAGAGAATTAGAAAATGGGTCAGGATCCACCACAGTAGAAATCAGAGAAGAATCTCCTTGGATCCCAGGGAGAAATGGTAAAATACTCATTACACCAAAAAGAAGGTTCGACCTTGAGAAGCCCCAGTTTGGAAACGTTTTCTGAGCTTCATGTTTCTTTTGCTTGAATTCTCAGCAAGAAGCAGAGAAATCAATATGCCAAAATCAGTTTCTGGGGAGCGAAGGAAAGCATGAATAGAATTCCAAAGATTATTTTTCGTGGGGACTTTTTAGAGTCACTCTGAGAGAATCAAGCAGTTTGGAAATAACCGATTATTTCAAGGTGGTAGTTTGAGGAACAGAGCTAGAAGCTGGAAGGGAAGCCCAATAAAGCAAATGCTGGGAACTGAATGGATTGAGATTAAACCAGAAAAACTGCATATTTCCAAGCCAGAAATTAATTTATTTTCACATAAAATGTTGGAATAAGAGGGACAAGGAACAGTAAGTACAATGAGATTTTAAACTTTAAAACAAAGCAAAACCCAAAGCAGACACAAACTATTTTCTGTGATGGTACAAGAAGGTGATATATATTTAAAAAATTTTAGTGGTGTGTTTGCTCAGGTTTCTCAGCTGCTCTGCAGCCTCTGGCTGCTGAGAACCAATTGAAAAATCTTCATAATGTGTACTAGTAAATCTCTGCTAGTTCCCCTTACACCGGGTCTCATATAAATGAGGCAGCTCAGACGGCTGCAACGTTAGGGCTGGCTGTTGCTTGCCTTAAGAATGGCGTGGGCAAGCGGGGACATCAGACTCAGGAAGCTGCTGAGACTTCCGCTTTCACAACACAGAATGCTTTTCCCCCACCAACTGGTCGCAGACGTGCTTCTCTAGTATCTCCCTTGAGCCACTGGCCATCTACCAAAACTTTTTTTTCCTCTGACTCAAGCCAATTTCTCAAAGTCTGCATCATGCAGGAAGAGAAGTAGGGTGAAGACTATGGTTTTCTACAAGGTTTTCTCTAGCAATTGTTTTCCTTAGTGAGATCTCCTTTATCTAAGAAGTTAAAAGACAACAAACCACAGAATTAGAAAAAAAGCAAAGCCAAAAGTGAGGTAGGTGATGGATCTTACAGGGGGTTAGCACACAGCCCTCCTTGCCACCCACCCAAACTTGACCTGTTCCTCCAGGATGTCCTAGTCTACATTTTTTGGGCAACCCTCCTCCCTACTCCAGAACCTCCTGAGCTTTTCTTTCTCTGAATTTGTATCACGTTAATAATCTACCCTTCCCCCCCAAGTCTAGTTTGAATTGTGTCCTTCCTGGTTTATATTAAGGAATCATGTATTCCAACTTGAAATTGTAAGCTCTTGAGAGGGCAAGGACATTTTATACTTCTCTTGTAGACCTGCATACGCTTGGATGTTGATTAAGAACTGGAAAAGCAGAGAAAGTCTTCAAAGGTAAGAATTCATATATTCTGAAAGCATCTCACTGTGTGCTGGGGCATTTGATAAATATTAATATCATAGCACCATGAAAATAAAGGAAGTACATCTCAGATTCTAGCTGAATCTCTGTCTTTCCAGTCTTATTCTTGACCGTGTTTACCTTAGCTGTATGTAAGCAGCAAGCATATTGTTGGCCTAGACATTGATTCTTCCATTTAGAGGCAACTTTTCTGAACCAAGGAAAACAAAATTACACAAATTCTGAGAAAGGCATGAGCAGTAGTAACAGACTCAACGCCCTTTTGTTAGGGGATTAAAGCATTAATCATCCTATTATCTGCTATTTTGAGCTTTGTCAAAGTTTCTAGAGGTCGATAAGAACTAGTTCCAATTAAAGGACATCTAGAACTTTCCCTCTTACATCATCTACTGTTTGGGATTGAAAGAAGACGGAGGATGATAACAAGGTCCCCGATACTGTAATTGCAGTTTCTTTCCATTTTTGCTAAGAAATTGTAGAAAAGGTCACTACTGATTTAAAAAATTAAGAGCTTCATTGTCACAGTATCACTAATGCATATAATTACGAACTGAGATTATCAAGAAGGTCTAAAGACAGACGTTTCATTTTAATACTTGCTATTCGATCGCATTGGTGACATTTGCTAATATCCTAAGGAAGTTACCTACTGTGGAGGTGAGTTTCGGGTTGTAAAGTTTAGCATTTCGAGATGGGATGCCAGCGTGGTGCCTAATCAACATAAAGAGAGCGAGAATCAATAAACACATCGATTTAGAAATGTTGAAAACCTGAAATATTACCTAACAACTCCATTAGGAAAGACAAAGTATAATGGACAGCAGCAGTTATGCCTTGACAGACTGCCCGGTAGGCTGGTTTGCAGAATTGCTGCAGCTCATGTTTAAAAGCGAGGGGAGTCCCAGCAGACTGAAGCTGGCAGGTAAACTGATTCTGCAAAGTGGTAAACGCACGTAGGTTAATAGCTAAAGCATCAAGACATCATTCTTCAAAGCTGTGCTTTCTTGCCTGGTGCATTGATTCAAATACAAGAATTTCGATGTTCTTCTAGCCTTTAAACAACTACCTTGCACAACTAAGAAAATATTGGATTGCTAATTATTCAGCCTTTGATATGTTTTTCAATTATTCCTCAAACCTCCTTCCTGCGTAGTGAGATGAAAACTCAGTATTGCAATAGTAGCTCTTGGTTTATTTGTGCATATTATCAAAACACTTAGTGACCAGTTAATTCTGTTATTCTGAGAAAGAAGGAAGATATCTGTGAAGAGCAAGTCCTTTGGACAAGCCAGGTGGCCATGGTTTTCTCAATTCCTTTCCCTACTGGTGTCTTTAGGCCTCAGAGCAAACCACCAACCCCACTGAGGCCTGATGTTTGTTAGCAAGATTCGAAAGATAGAATTCTGGGCTAAACACCCCTGCCTCAGGAGGTCAGATGGGCATGATGCTCTAGGATGTTTGTTTAAAAAAAAAAAAAAAAACCCACTGCCATTGTGTCAATTCCGACTCATAGCTACCCTATAGGACAGAGTAGAACTGCCCCGTAGAGTTTCCAAGGAGCACCTGGAGGATTCGAACTGCCAACCTCTTGGTTAGCAGCCGTAGCACTTAACCACTACACCACCAGGGTTTCCGGATGTTTGTTAGCAGGGTTAAAAAGATCCAATTAGTCACTTAAACAGAGGATATAAAATAAGTGGGAGGGGGCTTTTTTGAGTCTCCTCAGCTATCGTGCTGTTGGGCACACATAGCACAAGCTTACAGTCCACCTAAGTGGACCTACCTGGCAGCCAACTTAGTCTGCAGTACTATTTAAGCCCATTACCCGTGGTACAAAGTGGGGTATGCAAGGAAGAGCCATCACCTCTGCCCAGACAGCTTTTGAGGGGTGCTGTTCGTCGTGGAACGTTTCTGGTTGTATGCTATCTGATTCTTGTAAGTAATAAAAACTACTTTCCATGTATTAATGTGTGTTTGGGCTCTGATCAGAAGGACATGATGTTTATGGAACAATCCATATTAGTTATTGGTGCCCTTCTCTAATGGCCTCCTGGCTATCTAGAAATTGGGTACAACCTGCGAGCACCACACCGAATTAGAGTTGTCTTACAGTTGTGGTACAGTCGAGCAGGACGTGTAGTCCTATAATGACTTAGATTAGAAGTTGCTGTCCAGCATGGGGATTCAACTCAAGGAAGGTGGTCTCAAGCCAATATAAAGATGAATCAGTTTTATTGTACTAAGTGGGATTTTATGAGTTGCTTTGTTCTTCTGATTGTGAAAGTAACAGATATTCATCGTGGAAAATTTGAGTTGGAATTGAAAAAAATAAATTACTGATTATCTCATCATATGAAGAAAAATATTAACATTTTGAATTAATAATCTTTTTCTATGCATAGTCTTTTTTACATAGTTGTCCTTCTGTATATTCAGTTTTGGGCATTTTTTTTAAAAAAACTGGACATTGGAACCTAAAAATGTCCCTATGTTGACCCAAATAATTTATGGATATGTGGGTTCCAATGAGTGAGGTTGCCATAATTTACCCAACCATTCTTATATTGTGGAATATTTGAAATGTTTTCCATTTTTCACTATTTTAGGAGAGCTGTGATGGAAATCCTTTGTGAACAAGGTTTTTCCATATTTTGGCTTATTTTGCTGGGCTTGATACCTTGGAGGAGAATTTTTAGTCAAAGGGTATGACAATATAATAGTATGATAAAATGGAAGTTTTGCCTGAGATAACAAGGCATAAGAGATATCATATTCTTTAGTGAGATATTAGACTAAGATGCAGAATTTTAAGGAGATTATTAAAAGCCAGTTACATTTCTCTTAAGCCTCTTGTAGCATCAGGAGTATAAAAGGGACATGATTTAAAGATTAGAAGAAATTTTTGGAGCAAGCTGTTAGTTTGCTATGAGCCTTCCCACCCCTCCTCCAAGGGAGCGAGTGGAATGTGCCTGCCTCTCTCCTTGTGTCTAGGGACACTTAGATAATTTAATAAGTGTCACTTTTGGTTTGAGTGACATAGTGGACCAATGTCTGATTCACCTGGAAGATCTAAAAGGTGAGTGACTAGTTGCTGCGATGAGGGCACAAAAAAAAAAAAAAAAAAAAGGAGAGATTGCCAGATGGGTACAGTCTGCACTCCCAGGGTTTGTCTGGGCAGGCAAGATGGTGTGAACTTCTCATGGGCTACATATTAGCAGTACCGTGAGAGAGCCAACAATGTTTCATCTTAGGTCCTGCCCAACAAGGCTATTTGACGTGGCGGCAGATTCCTGGGGGTGGAAAAAGTAAGTGACAATCAAGGAAAACGACGTATTTGGTGTTGTAAGAATACTGCAGGTATCTGAAAACTAAGAGAGGGAGAACAGATACAGGGATGTAGAAAAACAAACAAACAAAAAAACCCATAACATTTTGGAAAGGTTCAGTTTGAGGTACCAGTGAGATATCCAAGGTGGAAGTGCCTATCTGACAAGGGCTCAGAGAGGCTGTGGCTAGAGATCTGAATCTTAGAGTAATCATAAGCAGATGAAAGTTGACCTTGAGATGGTTTAAAGAGGGTGCAGCGTGAGGCACCACCACCAGTCTGTCAGGTTGTTGTACTGTGGTGACTTGCGTGTTGCTGTGATGCTGGAAGCTATTCCATTTCAAACACCAATAGAGTTATGCATGGTAGACAAGTTTCGGTGGAGTTTTCGGACTAAGCCAGACTAGGAAAAAAGGCTTGGGAATCTACTTCTAAAATTAGCCAATGGAAACTCTGTGGATTGCAACAGAATATTGTCTAACATAGTACTGGAAGATGAGCCCCCCTCTACCCAGATCAGAAGGCACTCAAAACACACAGTAGCCACAACAATGGACTAGAGTATACCAGCGATCATGAAGAAGGCGCAGGACTGAGCAATGTTTTGGTCTGTTGTACATGAGGTCATCAGGAGTTGGAGCCAGCTTGGAGGCAACCAACAACAACAGAGTAAAGTGGGAAGAGGATCAAAGGTAGAATCCTCGATTATATCAGTCTGCAAAAGGAATGAGAAACTAGCAAAAGAAAGGTCAAAGAGATAGATCCCAGTATATCTAGAAGTGAGCATTGTCAATGAAGCCAAGGTAGAGAAGATTTTAAAAAGGAAGTGAGTGGTCAATTAAGAGGTCAAGTAAGACAGGGTTTAAGATTAACTTATTTTTGGCATGTCGTGGGACGTTAGTGATTGTATCTGACTAAGCCTCAGTGTAGAAACACCCCTGGTAGAGAGATGGTTAAGTGTTTGGCTGCTCACCAAAAGGTTGGTGGCTTAAGTCCACCAGTGGCTCCTTGGAAGAAAAGACCTGGTGATCTGCTCCTGTAAAGATTTATAGCCTAAGAAACCCTATGGGGGCGGTTCTACTCTGTCACATATGGTAGCTATGTGTCGGAATCAACTCCACAGCACACAGCAATAAGCCTCAATGTAATGATGGGGTACAGAGACCTGACTGCAATGGGTTGAATAGTGAATGGGTAGAGAAAGTGTGTCTTTAAGTAAGAACCATGATTTCCAGGATCTTGGTTGTGAAAGGAAGGGTTAGATAGAGTAGTGATAGAAAGGCTGAAAAGATCAAGGGAAAGACTTTTGTATAGGCCACGGAGTAGGTACCAGTGGAGTGGGGAAGCAAAATACAGGAGAGAGAAGGATGAATTAATGGACTGAGCCCCCAGAGGAGACAAGGAAAGGTTAAATTAATAGCCCCCTGCCTCCTTGAATTTGAGATTGTTAAATAATTTAAGGTCCATAAGCAAGGAATGCTACGCAAACCTCAAATAGAAAGATACTATTCTTTGGTATTGACATGGAGCTGTCTCCAGTGCAAAAAGCAAAGAAAGTCATGTATTTATTGGGCTACCAGGCTGTGGTAAATGACCGTGCAGATTGTGTGCTACTACATCAACGTTGCCTCCCTGGAATTAAACATTGCGTTGTGGAAAGGAGAATTTCTACAATATTCTTTTCAACCTTTTGCATACTAAGCCTTGTGAATGGTTTCGTTATTACCAAAATAAATAAAGGAATAAATATATTAGAAAAAGATTTGGTAGAGTAGGACCCAGGATGACATCTTTTTTGGACCTCATTTTTGTCTATGCATGTTTTTTTACTAATGTAACAAGCTTCTTTGAATCACAAACCAAAACCAAATCTAGATCTTTGACAATAAATCTCCCCATCCCAGTGCCCTCCTTTCCCATCCAAGGTAATCATTATTCTAAATACCGTGTCCCTATGTTTCTTTCCTTTTGTGTAGTTTGGTGCAGCTATATGCATTCCTAAACACGTATACTGCATTTCTGAATTTTGTTGCTTTAAAATTTATTAAAAGGTTTTATTTTGTGTGTTATTTTTTGGTGGGGGGTACTTTTTTGTTTAATATTATATTCCTAAGCTGAATTCATCTTGTTTCATGTCTTTGTAGTTCATTTGTTTTGACCATTGAATAATACCCCTTTGTGTGGTTATATTACAGTGTTCTCATCCTCTCTCTTCTTAACAACATTTGGGTTGTTTCCAGGTTTGTGCTACTTCAAACAGTGCGGCTATGAATATTCTTACACACGTATATGGGCAAGAATTTCTCTGAAGTATATACCTTGAGGTGAAACGCTAGGTCAGAAGGTATGTGAATGTTCAGTTTTAGGAGATAGGCCAGACTGTTTTCTAAAGTGTATAAAAGTGTATGAAACTGTTTTTCAGATGAAGAATCATTTAGACCCACCTTTTCATCAAACCTTGGTATTGCCTTGGTATTTGTCATTTTTACCAATCAAACAGCTATGAAATTATATCTCATGGAGGTTTTGGTTTTTACCTCTCTCATTACTAATCACGTTGAACATCTCTTTGTGTGTTTATTGATCATTTCTGTTACTTCTTTTATGAAATGCTTGCTTTACATTAAGGTATCGATCAGAAAATCCTATTTACAAAATTCAACTATGATTTACAAAAGAGATAACCTGTACAAATCATAACATGCAACACAAACTAACTTCCTATTTTTCTTAACACTAGCTTATTCCAGCAACTTGCCTAATTTGCATACTCAGATCAATCCTGTGGAGACCACCCCATGTCTAACTCTGGTGCCTAAGCCCCATATGTCTTTATTTTTAGGCATGACTGAGACTGTCAATACGGTATGCTCCCTTAGCCAGCAAGTTTAGTAAGCCCAGCTCTGTATCAACAGACTTTCCTGATTTTTTTTTTTTTTTTTAACAAAGGACCTTCAAAAATATCTTTTGTCTCTTTTTTAGTTGGGCTATTTGTGCTTAAAAAAAAAGTTATTTGTAGGAGATCTCTACATATTCTTGATACTAATCCTGGTCAATTGTGTGTATTGCAAACCTCTATTTTGTAACTTGTTTCAGACCAGACGCTTCTCCTTCTGAAGCTGGAGGATAGGCGTTGATGGAGGGTATGTGGCTGCCAGAGTGTTAGCTCTGTGAGGGGAGGTTCTGTCTCTGACTCATTCACAACTATATGCACAGCGCCAAGCACAGTGTCTGGTACATAGAACTTACTATTTGGTTAATAAATAAATGAGGAATTTATGAAGCGCTCCCTAAGTAAAAAGTAAATTTACCTTCTGAGAATTAATTAGAAAATTCTAAGTGCGATGAGCTTGATGGTTTGTCTGTGTTAGAAAGATTAAAAAAAATGTAAATGTGTGGCTTACGTGTTTGAGAACAGCCAAAACTCCTGTCCAGGTGATCTTGAGAATCGTAGGGAGTTAGGGCTGGGCTGTGCGGTAGAAATAGAAAATAGAAATAGAGCCAATTAGGGAGAGATTCTGAAAACAGGCTCAGAAGAGGTATTCTCTGTATTGGTGTTCCAGAATACCCCAGGTGTGGACTCTTGGGTGCAGTTGCACGTGGTCACTGTTCTCCCCTTGGGAAGGCCATCTCCTTTGCTGGAGATCACTTTTCAAGATTCTCCTTGTTCCTTTGTTATGGTCAATATTCACAAGAATATGGTCATATTCTGATCACTTAGCTTCCCACTTATCTGTTTATTCAAGGATATCACACCCATCAGCTTGGTGGATCAGGCCCTCTGCTCTGCTTGGTAGCTATGTCTTTAAATTGAAAATTAATAATGTGGCCTTCTGATGATAATTTGATTCTTACTGTCACTTGTTCATAGGAAGAGAGTGCATTGGCAGCCCGGACGTGTTTCTGCCTGATTTGAGCCTTTTGTAAATGAACAAATTGTCATAATTTGGGGTATACACATAAGTCTATGAGAATTTGATGAATGAGAGCCTACTTTTCAGAGTGAGACTGACTTCAGTGTGCTAACAAAACCATATTTCTCAGCCTGTCCCTGCAAGCTAAAGGCCAGATCCTACACTGTGATGAATCCATTAAGCTAAATTTTACCTTGTGCAGGTTCACTGCAGACAGTCATGTGACCTTTTCTTGTTGCTGCCCCTTTGAAACGTTGTGTGTTCCTTGGCCATTTTCTATTAAAATGCAGTAGCTTGATGGTCTAAGTCTTTTCTATAAAGAAAAAAGAGAAGTCACGTGCATGAGGAGTATGGAACAATAAAAAACAAACAAACAAAAAAATCATTGCCATTGAATCGATTTGGACTCTGAGCAATTGTATAGGACAGAGTATAACTGCCCCATAGGGTTTCCAAGGAGTGGCTGGTGGATTCTAACTGCCGACCTTTTGGTTAGCAGCTGAGTTCTTAACCACTGCACCACCAGGGCCCCATAGAGCAATACTGGGATGTAAACGTGTGGAATGGAGAAGAGAACAGAATCGGGATAAGAAAAGGGTTGTTGAGCCTTGTTAAAGATGCAGTGAAGGTGAGCAACTCTAATTGGCTAAGGACTGTTCCAATTTTAAAATGAAAGTCTTGCATTCCAGGAGGCCCCTCAGTGCCAGGCAAACCAGGGTGGTTGATGGCCCTTGTCAAAGCTGACATAGGAGATTAGAAATTTATGGAAAAATTCATCTGTACGATTTGGCGATTTCTTCTAGAGGGTTCAGTAGCCAGGGTGTGGGAGCCAGGAAGATAGGTGTTTGGATTGATCTTAAATCATAGGGAGGTTGCTGAAGAAAGGTGAGGGGTCAGGTAGTTGAAAGTGTTCAAATGATCTAGGTAGGGCTGGGCAGGAGGTGAGCCGGGCCTGCCACTTGTCTGGGCGATACCTCAAGCCTGTGTCTCTCTTGTGCTGCAAAGGGAGGTAACACTAATCTACATGTGGCTGTTCTAACCAGGCAATGTTGTTTCTCAAGCAGTTGAAGTATAGAATGGTTCTCTCGTAATAAAATTTAGGCCAGCAAGATCCAGGGACCCTAAAGTAAGGAGAATACCAAATAGGACTCCTTTTCAAGTCATCCTTGAAGGTTTTGTAGAATTGGAGAATGAAGGAACTTGAAGGGACCTCAGAGTTCTTCCATGGGCATCTTGGGAGGTTAAAGCAGTATTTCCTTATAAGTGAGAATGTAGACATTCGTTGACATTTTTTTTTTCCTATGATTGTGAGAGTGATTGAAGTAATACCTGAATGAGCAGTTCAGTTTGATTAAGAAGGGGGCAGAAATAACCACAACACAACTGTTAGCCAGGTTATTGCAGGTGTCTTAACAATATTGCTGTAATGCGTAACATTCTGATCCATTACTAAGATACTATCAGGTTGAGAAGGAGTTGAATTTATTCTTTATTCTGTATATGGAGTCTCTGAATGGCAAAAATGGTTAAATGCTCAACTAGCTGAAACATTGGCGGTTCAAACCCACCCAGAGGCACCTCGGAAGACAGGCCTAGCAATCTGCTTCTGAGGGGTAATAACTTTGAAAATACTATGAAGCAGGTTTACCCTGCGCACATGGAGTTGCCATGAGTCGGAATTAACTCAATGGCAACTAACAACAACCAAAACAACAACCACAACACTATATGGACTAAAATTCATGCAATCATATGGTTACTGACAAAAGCATGATCAATATTTTAAAGAATAAACCCATTGCTCAGTATTGATAATCTTGTGGTTTAGTGAAGCTAAAATAGCAGTCTGAGTTGATATTAATTTCAATTCAAAGGCAATCATAAAGTGCCTACAATATTTAGAAGCTGTAGGGCAGAAAGCAACAACTCACTTGTCTGTGTGGGCTGGACAAGGGTGACAGGCAGAATAATGGCCCCCAAAAGATGTCCGCATCCTAATGCCTGGTACCTGCAAGTATGTTATGTTACACGGCAAGGGGAAGTTAATGTTGCAGATGGAATTAAGGTTGCTAATCAGCTGACCTTAAAATAGGGAGATGATCTGGGTGGGCCCAGTGTAATCACAAGGCTTCTATTATGGACTGAATTGTGTCCCCCCAAAATATGTGTTATAAATCCTATCCCCTATACCTATGGTTATAGTCCCATTTGGAAACGGGTTTTCTTTGTTATGTTAATAGGGCAGTATTACTATAGGATGTGTCTTAAATCAATCTCTTTTGAGATATAAGAAAAGCAGATTCAGCAAGCAACCTAGCGAGCAAGCAGAGATGGGTGAAGACAGATGCCATGCCACATGGGATCTCCAAGGAACCAGGAAACAGAAACTGCACAGAGACAAGGACCTTCCCCCCAGAGCCAAGAGAGAGAAAGTCTTCCTGTAGGGCCGGCTCCCTGAATTAGGACTTCTAGCTTCCGAAGCTGTAAGAAAATAAATTTGGTTGTTAAAGCCACCCCCTAGCAGCATTTCTGTTATAGCAGCACTAGATAACCAAGATAGTTCCTTGAAAGATGAAAGAGGAGTCAGAAGAGTGTCAGAGTGATGTGATGTGAGAAAGCCATTGCTGGCTTTGAAGGTGGAAGAAAGGGCCACAAGCCAAGGAAAGCTGGCAGCTGGAAAAGGCAAAGAAACAGATTCTCTCCTTGAGCCTCCAGAAAGCAATGCAGCCTTGCTACCCTTTGATTTTAGCCTTTTGAGATCCATTTTGGACTTCTAACCTCTGGAACTGTAAGATAACAAATTTCTGTTGTTTTATGCCATTAAGTTTGTAGTAACTTGTTATACTAGCAATAGGAAACTAATACAGCAAGCAATGTAACGGAGTGAAGGGAAGTCACGGAGAAAACATGGAGGACGGCCGCCATAGCAATCAGGAGAACGCCTGCCTAGCACACGGCTCCTGTCAACCCCAGCTGATAGCTCCCTGGAGGGATAAGGGCTTGGAGTTGCCAGAGTTGCCCAATTTTCAGAATAAACTGGAAATCCAGATTTTGATGTCAAGTTCCTGTTTTTATTTACTTACAGGTAATTCAAATAATAATAACAAACTCTTACACGTGCATACAAAGAAACTTGTATGAGGATGTTCATCACAGTGTTGTTGGTAATAGCAAAGTTGGAAACGAACTAAACATCAAATAGGGTTATAGGTAAATATAATATGGTAAATATATATGATAACAAATGTACATGCAGTCGAAAGGACTGAACTACATATTTTAAATTTATGTAAAAATGTAAAACAGAGTGAGATACGTAGGACAACACCAGTTATTAGTATAAAAAGACACCCATAGAAATAGTGTTACATATAGTTTGAGGGTGCTTATATGTATAGAGTCCCTGAGTGGTACAAACAGTTAATACAGTCACCTGCTAACCAAGAGGTTGGGAGTTTGGTTCCACCCAGAGGAGACTCACAAGAAAGGCCTGGTGATCTAATTTCAAAAAGTCAGTCAGTGCAAACCCTGTGAATCCACACATGGATGCACCGTGAGTTGGCATCATCAACTCAACTGGTTTACATACGTGTATGTATGTATGTATATACATATTATTAAGGTAAGTTGGAAATATTCACAGTAATTACATTAACATGGGTGCCTATGGGAAGATTAAAGAGGGACATGTGATCATTGATGGTAGCTGAATGAGGGCAAAGGCCAGGAAGAAAGAGATGAAAAACCAAAGGGCCGGTGATGATCATGAGCTTTGAACTAGGATGCCCTGACCAACTTCGATTGGTCATTGTGCAGGCCAGTGTCAATCAGAAAAATTAATAACTGACATCTTACTTTGATTTTTAAGGTTTTTTCTTACCCAAGGAGTCAAATATTAACCATAAAAATTCCCAACGCAAAATTAATCCTACCATCTGCTTTTTTCACCCAAAGTTGCTAATCTTTTTTTTCCTGTTCAAAACCAGCCTTACTTACCTTAAATTTCAAAAGGCATCATGGCTTGATGTATGTAGAGGATCAGAGACCACCTTGTGACCTGATATCAGTTGATCTCAATAAAAGGGGAGGGCAGCGTTCCCTCAGTCACGTTAAGGTTAGCGAATGATTGGTCTATTCTCTCTCCTCACCTCTTTGTAAGCTTCATTGTAACTAGCCTTCTTTGAGCCATTAGTGTTTTTTTTTCTTTTTGGAATCAGAAGGGTCTCCCTATATGCCTGTAGACTAACTGCTTATGCTAAACCTTATTTCAATTTCTTTGAATTTTGATTTTTTTAACACCAGAGCTGAGAAAACTGTGACCCATGGTCAGAGCCATGACTCTCTACCAGGGATACAAAGATAATCAAGACGCAGTCCCTTCCTTCAAAGGTTTTATGGAGAATTGGAGAACAAAGATATGTAAAATGAGGCAGAATGGAAAAAAAAAGCATGGTTACAAAAGTATAAACAAAATGTATTCTTTCATTTCTTTTATTCAACATTAATTCAAATATTCATCACCTGTGATGCTCCCAAGAGTTTGTTTAATCAGAGTATGTCTCTGTAGATAGAATGTGGTTGTTGGAGTAGTAATACTTGTGTGTAATTTTGTTTTTAAAATCTGAGAATCAGTTTAAGCCTCCTGAAATCCTTATTTCTGGGGTCCTTGGAGTTGAGATAACCCACTCAGGCTGCTGCCATTAGCTGTCCTTTTGAACCTTGAGAAAACTGATGTCCAAAAGTCACCTTTGAGTCAAAAAATGGCCTAGATAAATTAGTGAGACCATTTTGCATTAGGCATTGGGCTGTTTTGAATAATTATCTACGTGCAGTCGGTTCCAAGAAACAGACTCCAAAGGTCAGGCTAGAGCTATGTTTTAGGGTAAATCAGTAGTTATCTGAATTGTTTTTAAAGACGATGCTGTATGAAATCCTTCCTGGTTGCAAATTGTTTCATCAGTTTTGTTTTGGCCCTTTTCCATGGCTATATTGATGAGATTGGCTATATGAGTCGTTAGAAGTTTTCTCATCTTTGGAACATTTTTGACTCCCTACGCAAAATGTTACCCCAATTTGCAAATCATATAGTAAATAAATTTCAATCAATTTCTGTTACTGGTTTGATTTTTGTTTTAATAATTCCATTTAGCCCCCACCCAAGAACAGGCCCAGTAATAGTTAGCTTTCCTGAGCCTTAGATTCATCCTTGGCATAAAGGATATTACTCTTGTTTTAATCCTCATATGGAGCTCCTGGGTGGTGCAAAGGGTTGTCACACTTGGTTCCTAATGTAAAGGTTGGAGATTCGAGTCCACACAGAGATGTGTCAGAAGAAAGCCCTAAGGATCTACTTTCAAAAAATCAGCCATTGAAAACCCTATGGAGTGCAGTTCTACCCTGACACAGATGGGGTCACCATGAGTTGAAATTGACCCACGGCAACTGGCTTAACTCCTTGTAGGACTGTTTTCAGAAGATAAATGCGAAAGCTTGAGTGAAGAGTTTCATAGGTGGAAGACAACTTTACTAGGCTTCATTTTCCCTTTTGGCATGTTTCCCCCTTTAACTCGACTTTTCCCCTAACTTGTCACTGCCACTATCTGGTCCAGACCCTCATTGCTGGAACCTAAATTACTGCAGTGGACACTCAGATGCCCCACTCTCTCCCCTTCAATCTGGGGAGACAGATATTCAAGCGAGACAGATATTCCTAAAACACCTCCTTTATTATTAAATCATAAACTTGTAGTCTATTAGAGTTGGAAAGATCTTAGAAGTCTTCCTCAATCATGCGCACTTTGCAGGACTTTCAGGAGGCTCAGTTTGGAGATGTCCTCTTTGTGTTTGTTTCCCTTCTTTCCAGTAGAGCTTTCTAAATTGCCTTACTGTGGTGAGGATCCAGTCATAGTCTCCCTTTTAAAAGACAATTCTTATATTCCTGTTTCAGAAACCTTGGCAGTATAGTGGTTAAGAGCTATGACTGCTAATCAAAAAAGCCGGCAGCTGGAATCCGCCAGGTGCTCATTGGAAACTCTATAGGGTTGCTATGAGTTGGAATTTAATCGATGGTAGTGGGTTTGGTTTATATCCATGTTTCACCAATGTATAATGATCTTTTTCCCTGTGGGTAGTTATGAAAATTCATTTGTGGAAAAAAACTTTCTTGCAATAGAAGTGTTCATATTGTGATCTTTCCTAGCAAAAAAATATTCCTGATGATTGGCCTTGGAATGTCTGCCTCATTCTCCCTGATACGTATCTGTTCCTTAAAGAGGCTTCTCTTTGGAATCAGTGGGATTTAAGAACAACTCATCAAAGGAAGTATAAAAATCAGGTTGGGGGTACATTTTCATATTGGAGCTGAATACATCTATCAGAGTAATAAAACAATCCATATGTTGAGATTTATTAGCTTTTATTGACAATTTAAAAACATAAGCTTCTAATGAAATGAAACATCTACCTAAAAGTTATGAAGAGATGGCTCTGCTTCTTGGTTGGAGTTCTGGAGGATTTTTGGTGTTTAAAGTAATGCGTGATTAGGGGCGGATGTTAGATATAAACTGAAGCTGTTTCCTGGAGGGAACACATTTTGCAATAACTACCATTCAACTGAGTTCTGTGCAAACCAAGGAAGAGTTGAATTCCTGGTATTTACTTTTTATTGTTTGAAAATTGCTATTGCATTGAAGTGTTATGGATGTTTGGGAAAGAAGAATGGGGCATCATTAGAAAGAGATCCCTGAGGCATAACTTAGCATTACTACTAGGAGATGGAGGAAAGGGCTCCATACTGAAAAAGCGATGCTTGAGAAATATTACCAGTAACATGCCACTTAAACTAAAGGCTGGATTGATTAGAAACAGTGGGAGTTTGGCTACGTAAAAACAGCATTATTAGAACTTGTGGAAAGAAAGGAAACAGGAAGTAGCTGTGCTGGTAAGGTAGGCTACACTGGCTAGTAAGGAACACATTCCAAGGGACCCATTAAAGGGGTAAAACAGCATTAATAAGGCCCTTCAGAGCTGTTACATATGAATTTATTTTTCTAAGGAACTCAGTGGGCTTTACAAAGTGTAAGTATGATTCACAGACCTCTGGAAAATTCGGTAGGTAGTAAATATTATAAAGAGAAGTAAAACCACTGAATTTTTGTCTCACCTAAGGATGTTAAAGGAGCCATGGTGGCTCAGTGGTTAAGCACTCAGCTGCTAACTGAAAGGTCATTGGTTGGAACCCACCAGCTGCTCTGAGAAAGAAAGATGTGGCAGTTTGCTTCTGAAAAGATGACAGCCTTGGAAGCCCTATGGGGCAGTTCTACTCTGTCCTAGAGGGTTGCTATGAGTCAGAATTGACTGGACAGGATTGGGTTTGGTTTGGTTTGATTTTTAGTTTAAGGATGTTGAAAGTAAAATCAGAACCTGAATCTAGATTTTTGAATCAAAACTTTTTTATTGCTAAATATGATATTTGAAATACTTTTTTAGTACAAACTGAAAAAAAAAATCCACAAAATATTTTAATTATAATCCTGCTGGCCTTCCTGCATTTGTTCTGTTTTTTTTTTTTAATCTCAAAATATTTGGGAGAAAAAATAAATTAACCCGAGTGATTAGGGCAATAAAACATTCAATTTTTGAGAACATAGTTTTAGAATCTGTGTTAATTAAAAAATGTGCTTTTTAATTTAGTTGAGTTTTTTTTTCAAAATTATAAAAAATGTCAATCATGTATGTATTAAAATAATTCAAACAGTACACATGGCTATATGGAAAGTAAAACTAGCTCTTTCCCTGACTCCTGTTCCTAAATCCCAAAGGCAAACTATTGACACTTTTTTGTATGCCTTTGGAAAATTTTTACGCTGTGATAAGAAAAAAAAAAATAGATGTAAGCTCCTAAATAAAAATAAAAATTTTTTTTTTTAAATAGACGTGTATAAAATCACTGTTTAACAACTTAACACATATCCCACATCCCTTTGGTTGTACAAATTGAATGATTATACGCATACTGTTTTGTACCTTGTCTTTTTCATATTCCAGAATATCTTGGTCGGCTTTCCAGATGAGTGCATTTAGACCCCTATCTTTACAAATGGTGGCACACTGTCTTACTTTGTGTTTTTACCATAGTTATTTAGCCATTTTCCTACTGATTAACATTTAGGTTGTTCTTCATGCTCTTTGTGTGCATGTGCGTGTGTGCGTGTGCTGTGTGTGTGCCCTATAATAAACAACGCTACAGTTGATCTCCTTGTTTGTGTCTTTGCACACCTGTGTAAGTATAACCCAAGGAAAAATTCCAACATGCGGGGTGATTCCTTGGACTTAGGGAATATGTACACATTGTATTTTACCAGGTATTTCCAAATTATTCTCTGCAGAGGATATACAGTAAGTTCCCAGGTTAAGAACGTCTGATTTATGGACAATTCATACTTAAGAACGGACTGCCATAAAGCCTACTGTGTTAAAGGTTTGAGTTACTGTATTATTATGTACTGTATTACTATGTTTAAGATGTTTTAGTGTATTTGGAAGTGTTTTTATATGCATGGAAGGTAAAATACGTACTATATCCTGCGACAAACATTTGATTCACTGATGCTAAATAAGAAGCATACCTACAAACTGTTCTAACTTATCTACAAATTTGACTTAAAGGCAGCTTTAGGAAAGGATCTTCTTCATAACCTGGGGGCTGCCTGTTTCAGCATCTATTCTCTAACAAAAGTGCAGGAGACTAACTGCTTCCTAATACCCTCAGTGGGATTGTGGATTATCAGACTCTCTGAGGATGAACAATGGTGTCCTGTTTCTATATATTGTATATCTTTCATAAAGAATAAAGTTGGGGTCTTTTCCTATGCTTATTTTCCATTTAAGTTCTTTTTCTCTGAAATTCTAGTTCATGTCATTGAACTAATTTTCTAAAAGATTGTTAATTACTATTGATTTGTCAGACCTTTTTATATGTTAAGGAAATTATTCATCAAATACTTTTTCTAGTTTGTTCTTTGCATTTTGACTTTTTAATGATTGTTTTGTACATTAAATTTAAATTTTTTATATACTAAAATGAATTGACCTCCAGTTTTAGGGTTTCTGGGCTTGTGTGATGTTTAGAAAGGTTTTCCTTCCTCTACATTTATGAAAATATTTACCCATACGTGTACTTCATTTCAGTTCTTTTACATATTAATTCTTTTTACATTTAAATCTTTGATTCATCTAGAATATGTTTTGGAGTAGGAAAAGAAGTAGGAAATTATTTTAATTCTTTTTTCCAAATGGTTTGTCCGTTGTCTTATTTATTGAATAGTTTATCTTTTCCTTGTTGTTGTTAGGTGCCTTTGAGTCAGTTCTGACCCATAGCGGCACTATGTACACCAGGATGAAACTCTGCCTGGTCCAAAATACTTTGTTTATTGAAAGTGAAATTCCCACACACATTTAACTTTATTTTCAGATTCTGCATTCTCTCCATTGGTCTGTGTATATTTTTCTGTGCGAATAACAAATAATTTTAATGGCAGTAGCTTTAAAGCATGTTAACCATCCAGTGTGGCTTGTTCCTACTTACTATCCTTCTTTCCCAGACTTTTCCCGCTGAAACAAGTGTGTTCATTTTGCTAGATGATATGGATGGTCATTAAGACGCACTGCAAAATTCAGTAGGATTACTTTGATTTCATAGATTAATTTGGGGGAGAACTGGCATCTTTATGATACTGAATTTTCTTCTTATTAGTCTTATAGGGCTCTTATAACATTTATTTTATTTTTTTCCTTTTTTGCTATTACAGATGGGGTATTTTCTTCCACTGTACTTGGAATTTTTTTTCTTTTTGTGATTTAAAAGTTAGACTGGCCTGCAGCGTTGTATTTATTTATTTTTGCAACTTTAGTTAGTGTTAGTTTTCGTAAAAAGAGTTCAGAAACTTGTCTTCTTTTTCACGCTCTAGAAATTTTTAGCCTCAGAATTATATTTCCCAAAGGTTAGATAAAATTCACAACGTGTGGGCAATAATTTCATCCACATTTTCAAATTTATTTGCGCAGTATAGAACAATGTATTATATAATTAAGTTTATTTTCTATGTTTATGTTCTATCTTTTGGGTTTTGCCTATTTTTGTTTTTTCTAAGTTTATTTTTTAAATTTCGCTTTAGATGAAGGTTTATAGAACAAACTAGCTTCTCATTAAACAATTAATACACATATTGTTTTATGACATTGATTAATAACCCCACGACATGCCAACCCTCTCCCTTCTCAACATTGGGTTCCCTACTACCAGCTTTCCTGTCCCCTCCTGTCTTCTTGTCCCTGCTCCTGGGCTGCTGTGCCCCTTTAGTCTCATTTGGTTTGATGGGCCTGTCCAGTCTTTGACTGAAGGATGAACCTTAGGAGGGACTTCATTACCGAGCTAAAAGGGTGTCCGGGGGCCATACTCTCAGGGTTTCTCCAGTCTGTCAGGCCAGTAAGGCTGGTCTTTTTTTGTGAGTTAGAATTTTGTTCTACATTTTTCTCCAGCTCAGCCCAACCCTTCTATTGTGATCCCCATCAGAGCAGTCAGTGGTGGTAGCTGGGCACCATCTAGTTATACTGGACTCAGTCTGGTGGGGGCGGTGGTAGTTGTGGTCCATTAGTCCTTTGGACTGATCTTTCCCTTGTATCTTTAGTTTTCTTCATTTTTCCTTGCCCCCGAAGGGGTGAGACCAGTGGAGTATCTTAGGTGGCTGCTCACAGGCTTTTAAGACTCCAGAAGCTACTCACCAAAGTTTTTTCTTTTTTCTTGATTTATTACTTTAAAATTTTGTTCTATTGGAATTTTAAAGGAGTTAGCTCTTAGTTATATTTCTTCACCTAATTTATCCTTTTCTTTTTTAGCCCTCATTATTTTCTTCTTTTAGTTTTTTCTTTGCTGTTCTTTTAACTCTTGGGTTGTGTTATTAATTTATTTTTATTTTTCCTTGTTTAGTACTGTGTTTTAGACTGTGAGTGTCCTAGTCAAAAATTGCTGTAGCTGTGTTCTATATTCAGGGCATTCACAACCGTAATTGTCAAGTACGCTACAACTCATTATTTTAAAAAAATTTCAAGTGGTTGGAGCTTTCTTTTTGTTTCATTTTGTTTTTGTTACAGAAGTGTTTACTTTTGTTGTATGATGGCCAGAGAAAAGTTTCTGTACTATTTGCACTTTGTATAAGTTACTGTAGTTTTCTTTGGGGCCTGTTTCGAGGGTCCTGGAAAAAAAAATGCATTCTCTTTTGGAGGTATAAAGTTCAGTGGAATCCTTGATTAATTCATTTAATAAGTTATTTGTAACATTTATATTTATTATTTTTAAATGTAATTATTTGTATGTGCTAGATTCCATCAAGAAAATAAGTATATATAAATTTTCAGTACTAACAAACACTTTAAGGAGCCCTGGTGGTGCAATGGTAAAGTGCTAGTCTGCTAACCAAAAGGTCAATAGCTTGAACCCACCAACCACTCCAGAGGAGAAAAGACCTGGTGATCTGTTCCCGTAAAATTACAGCCTAGGAAACCCTATGAGAGCAGTTTTACTTTTTCCTATTTATAGCTATGAGCTGAATTGATTCGATGGCACACACAACAACAACAACCGCTTTGAAGAAAAATAAAGCAGAGGAGAAGAGGGGAAATGTCTGGGCTGGGGAGGTGCACCAGGACTATGTTAGAAGGGTGCCCAGCAAAGGCCTCCCTGCGCAGAGAGAGGGACTAGAATGAAACAAGGAGGACGCACCAACCATGCGAGACACCTGGGTGGGAGTAGTAACTGCAAAAGGCACTGAAGTGGTGATAAAATTGCGATGAAATCAGAGAGCAGCGGGAATGTCTGTATGACAAGAGTGGATGAGTGAAGAGGAACGTGGCAGGAGATAACGAGTTTGGAAAGCCTTCGAAGACTTTTCAACCACAGGGTGATGTGATCTTATTTTTGTTGTAAGAAAAGATACTCTAGCAGTTACCTGTTGTTGTTGTTGTTAAGTGCTGTGGAATCGGTTCTGACGCATAGCAACTGTATGTACCATAGAATGAAACACTGCCCAGTCCTTCTCCAGCCTCATGATTGTTGTTATGCTTGAGCCCATTGTTGTAGCCACTGCGTCAAACCATCTCGTTGAGGGTCTTCCTCTCTTTCGCTGACCCTCTACCTATTAATCTGCTTTATTATAATATTTAAGTACTCTATGTATACTTTATTATACTTTTGTCTACTTGATTTGTCAAAAGTTCAGAGTGTTGGGCTGTAGACTCCTACTACTGTGATTGTTTCTGTTTATTTCTCCTTTTATTTTATGCCATGTTTTCTTTATGTGTTTTGATGCTAAGTTAATTGGGGATAAAGTTCCAAGCAGATGAGATCTTCAGTTGTGGATTGCATTTTTATTATTAATAAAGTTCTCATCTTTTTCCTGTTTAATGATTTTTCCTTGAACTCACCCATTATCTGTTATTAATATTGCAATGTTTATTTTTGTTTGCATTTACTCGGTATGCCTTCGCTTATCCTTTTTTTGATTGTGGTTAAAAATACACACCAAACACATGCTAGTTCAACAACTTCTACATGTCTAATTCAGTGATATTGATTGCATTCTTCAAATTGTACAATCATTCTATTGTTTTCCAGATTTTTTCACCACTATTAACATAAACTCAATGGCCCCTATGTAAAAACCTCCCTTTCTCCCCCTCCACTATACCCCAGTAACCACTAATAATTATGTATTTACTGATTTCATATAAGTGAGATCATACAGTACTTGTCCTTTTATGACTGATTTACTTCACTCAGCGTAAAGTTTATCCACATTGTGGCAGGCAATGGGACCTCATTTCACTTTATGACTAACATTCCATTGTGTGTATATATATATATACACCAGATTTTGTTTATCCATTCATCTGTTGATGGACATTTCATTTGTTTTGGCTATTGTGAAAAGTGCTGCAACGAACACTGGTGTACAGGTTTATGTTTGCATTCCTAGGATTTGGATTGCTGGATTATATGGTAGTTCTGTGTTCTACGTTTTGAAGAAACACCAAACTCCCTTCCACAGTGGCTGTTCCATTTTATATCCCCAACAGCAATGGAGGAGGGTTCCAGCTGCTTCACTGCCTCATCAGCATCTATTGTTTTTTGATCATTGACGTTCTAACGGGGGTGTGATGGTATTTCATTGTGATTTTGATTTACATCTCACTAATGGGTTTTAACTGGGTTAATGGCTTTAGAGTTGCTATGAGTGGAAATGGACTAGAAGGCAGAGGGTTTTTTTTTTTTTTTAATGCTGTAGGAGGAAACCCTGGTGATGTCATGGTTGAGAGCTACTAGCTGCTAACCAAAGGGCGGCAGTTCAAACCCACCAGGTGCTCCTTGAAAACCCTATGAAGCAGTTCTACTCTGTCCGATAGGGTCACTATGAGTTGGGATTCACTCTACAGCAGTGGGTTTGGTTTGGTTTTGGAATGGCTATAGGAGGCTTGATGGTATGGTGGTAAGAGCTACTGGCTGCTAACAAAAAGGTTAGCAGTTCGAATCTACCAATCACTCCTTGGAAACCCTATGGGGCAGTTCTACTCTGTCCTACTAGGGTCGCTATGACTCTGAATCTACTCAATGGCAATGGCTTTGGTTTGAATGGCTAATAGAGAAGGAGCTCTGGTGGTGCAATGGTTAAGTGCTTTGCTGCTAACTGAAAGTTCAGTGGTTAGAACCCATCAGCTGCTCCTCAGGAAGGAGATGTAGCAGTTGGCTTCTGTAAAGATTTACATCCAAGGATACCCTATGGGGCAGTTCTACTCTGTCCTATAGCATCACTATGAATCGGAATTGACTTGATGGCAACGGGTTTGGTTTTTTTGGGTTTAATGGCTAATGATGTTGAACATTTATCCCTCTTTTAAAACATTGAGTCATATATATATTCAATATTATTTATATTTAATTTATCCCTGTCATATAGTCAAATAGTTAGATTTAAAAATCCAATCTATTTTTTTCTTTTGCTAAATGATCCATTTTTGTTTTGTGTATTTTTTTTTTTCATTTTATAATTTGGAAGATTTATAATGTGTTTTTAAGGCTTTGGTGGTAATTTTTCAAATTTCGCATTATGTGTATTGAGTTCTCACTAAGGAAGTTGTGGAAAATTACCTACTTAGACTTCGCTACTACTTCCCCTCTCAGTAATGCCCCTCCTTCTACATAGTTATGTTCTATTCTATTTTTCTAATTCCCTTATGTATGGCATTTCTGGTTTCTGCATTCCACAGCTCCTCCTTTCTTGAGCTCTTTATTTTGATTAATTTTTGTTTACACTCGATTGTCTTTTTCAAAAGTTTTCAAGCAAGACTCAGAAGGGTTTTATATCTATTGTATTTTTGCATTTCTCATCAGGTCTGTCTGTTGCTTTTATTCTTGAAAAAACCTTGATTAATGACTCAGTGGCAACTGGTATTGTTACGTAGACAATTTTTAGGTCCAATTTATTTTCCATAATAATGTATAGACTTTTTTCTACAGGATGAGTCTGTCCTTATTTCAAAGAAGTTTTCCTCTGTCTTCTTCAGCAATGTTAATATAAGTACCATGACTCCCCTGATGTCACCTCCCTGTCTACCATCTTCTCTCTCATTGCTTACATCATGCTGTCTTCTTAATCCTGTTCTCTCTAATTTCTTAACCGCCTTCTACATTTAGCTGCTTCTAATGTGACTTTTGGGAGTTTCTGGGTGGCTCAAGTGGTTAAGAGCTTGACTACTAACCTCAGTTCGAACCCACCCAGAGGTGCCTTGGAAGAAAGGCCTCATGGTCTCTTTCCTCAGCTATGAGGCTTTGTCGTTGTTCGCAGCTATTACTATAGCGTCTCTATGAGTCGGAATTGACTTGATGGCAATGTTTTTTTTTTTTTAATTCCTAGTTTGAGGTTAGGATTCATGGTGACTTCACAGTTTCATTAAAGGTGGTGTTTTCTTCTCATTCTATGATTTTTAACATGTTTTGGAGAGGGCTGGTAAACAAAAACCCATTTACTCTCCTATCTTTAATTGGAAAGCCCCGCACCAGTGGTTTATTGTTTTTACAGTCTAAAGAAATCTCGTTAAAAGTGATTTTAAGGTATTCACAGTGACTCAGTTGTGTGGTAAATTTATCAAAATACAAGCCCACGAGGCCATCACCAAAATCTTTGAGAACACTAGGCTTTTCTAGCTAGCAATAGTGCCCATTAAAGGTCATATTCCTAAAATATTTCCTTTATTATTGAGTCATATATTCATAAAATGGGTTGTTAAAATATGTACAAGCAAAGCTTGGGATCAGAATGGAAAGTTGTAATTTCAACCTACTTATTTTCAACATTGTTTGGTAGGAGATAAGGGAGCCATGGAAGTCTACCAGGGAAGTGATTTGGTTAGAAACCTATTTAAGAAAGATGGATTGGAGAAAGGAGAGAAGTGGATGAACAGAGAGGAGACTAGTTAAGAGGCATCTACAGTCATTTGGCTGAAAGGTAGTCTCTTGTGGAATTTGTTTCATGTGTCTCACTCACAAACTTAAGATTCACCAATCCTGAATAAAATAGAGAATTAAAAGAGGGAAAATTTACATATATTTTGACAAACATTCTGAAAAGTTTACAAATGACATTTCTCTGTGTGCCTCCCTTTCCCATCCCTTACTAAAATACTATAAATTCCTTTTAGTCAGATACAATTGATAACTGTCTGCAATATGCGAAACGATACACTTATAGGCATAACTCATTTTATTGCACTTCACACATACTGCGTTTCTTAGACACTGAAGGTTTATGGCAACCCTGTGTCAAGCAAGCTTATCGGCCCCATTTTTCCAACAACATGTGCTCACTTCGCGTCTCTGTGCCACTTTTTGGTAACTGTTGCAATGTTTCAAACTTTTTGTTATTATTATATCTGTTATGGTGATCTGTGATCAGTGATCTTTGATGTTACTATTATAATCGTTTTGGGGCACCACAAACTGTACCCATATAAGACGGTGAGCTTAGTCTATAAATTTTGTGTGTGTGTTGACTGTTCCACTGTCTGGCCATTTCCCCATCTCTCTCCTTCTCCTCGGGCCTCCCTATTCCCTGAGACACAACAATATTGAAATTAGGCCAATTAATAACCGTACGTGGCCTCTAAGTGTTCCAATGAAAGGAGAGGTCGCATGTCTCTCATTTTAAATGAAATGCTAGAAATGATTAAGCTTGGTGAGGAAGGCATGTCGAAGGCTGAGATAGGCTGAAAGCTAGGCCTGTTGCGCCAAGCAGTTGGCCAAATTGTGAATGCAAAGGAAAATTCTTGAAGGCTAATAAAAGTGCTGCTCCAGTGAACACACGAAATGATAAGAAAGTGAAACAGTCTTATTGCCGATATGGAGAAAGTTTTAGTGGTCTGGATAGAAGATCAGACAACACTCCTTTAAGCCAAAGCCTAATCCAGAGGAAGGCCCTAACTCTCTTCCATTCTATGAAGGCTGAGAAAGGCGAGGACCCAAAGAAAAGTTTGAAGCTAGCAGAGGTTGGTTCATGAGGTTTAAGGAGAGAAGTCATCTTCATAACTTAAAGATGTAAGGTGAAGCAGGATGGGCTGATATAGAAGCCGCAGCAAGCTATCCAGAAGGTTTAGCTGAGATAACTGATGAAGGTGGCCACACTAAACAGCAGATTTTCATTGCAGATGAAACAGCCTTCTATCGCATGAAGTGCCATTTAGGACTTTCATAGGTAGAGAGGAAAAGTCAATGCCTGACTTCCAATCTTCAAAGGACAGGCTGACTATAACGCAGCTGGTGACTTTAAGTCGAAGCCATTGCTCATTTACCATTCTGAAAATCCTAGGGCCCTTAAGAATTTTGCTAAATCTATTCTTCCTCTGTTCTATAAATGGATCAACAAAGTCTGCCTGGGTGACAGCACGTCTGTTTACAACACGGTTTACTGAATGTTAAGCCCATTGTTGAGATCTACTGCTCAGAAGAAAAGATTTCTTTTGAAATATTACTTCTCCTTGACAATAAATCTGGTCACCCAAGAGCTCTGATGGAGATGTGCTAGGAGGTTAATGTTGTTTTCGTGCCTGCTAACACATCCATTCTGCAGCCCATGGATCAAGGCGTAATTTTGACTTTCATGTCTTATTATCTAATAAATACATTTCGTAAGGCTGTAGCTCCCGTAGATAGTGATTCCTCTGATGGATCTGGGCAAAGTAAATTGAAAAGCTTCTGGAAAGGACTCACCATCCTAGACGCCATTAAGAACATTTGTGATTGATGGGAAGAGGTCAAAATAGCAACATTAACGGGAGTTTGGAAGAAGTTGATTCCAATTCTCATGGATGACTTTGAGGGGTTCAGGTCTTCCGTGGAGGAAGTAACTGCACATGTGGTAGAGACAGCAAGAGAACTAGAGTTAGCAGTGGAGCCCGGAGATGTGACTGAATTGCCACAATCTCATGATAAAGCTGTAATGGATGAGGAGTTGCTTCTATGGATGAGCAAAGAAAGTGGTTTCTTGAGAAGGAAACTAGTCCTGGTGAAGATGCTGTGAACATTATTGAATTGACAGCAAAGGATTTAGAATATTACATAAATTTAGTTGATAAAGCAGCCGCAGGGTTTGAAAGAGTTGATTCCATTTTTGAAAGAAGTTCTACTGTGGGTAAAATGCTATTAAAACAGCATTGCATGCTACAGAGAAATCTTTCATGAAAGCAATAGTCAATTTTAATGTGGCAGACTTCATTGTTGCCTTATTTTAAGAAATTGCCATTCACCTCAACCTTCAGCAACCACCACCCCGATCAGTCAGCAGCTGTCAACATCGAGGCAAGACCCTCCACCAGCAAAAAGACGATGACTCTCTGAAGGCTCAGATGATGGTTAGCATTTCTTAGTAATAAAGCATTTTTTAATAATGGTGTGTACATTTTTTTTTTAGACATAATGCTATTGCACACTTAATAGACTACAGTGTAGTATAAACACACCTTTTATATGCGCTGGGAAACCAGAAAATTCGTGTGACTCACTTTATTGTGATATTTGCTTTGTTGTGGTGGTCTGACACTGAATCTGCGGTATCTCTGAGGTATGCCTGTGTTAATATATGTGCCTGCTTTGGAGAAGGCACTGTTGGACATTGTGGAGAAAAATAAGAATTACAACATAGAGCACTATACATATGTATTCATTTACCTGTTGCAGTCAAGTCAATTCTGACTCAGAGGCACGCTAGAGAACAGAGTAGAACTGCCCCATAGGGTTTCTTAGGTGCAGCTGGTGGATTTGAAGTGCCAATGTTTCTGGTTAGCAGCTATAGCGCTTAACCATGGTGCCACATATATGTGTGTGTCTGTATATATATACACGCACACATATATGTATATATAATAATCTCTATATTATGTATATAGAAACCCTGGTGTCAGCTACGGCTGCCAACCAAAAGGTCAGCAGTTTAAATCCACCAGGAACTCCTTGCAAACTCTGTGGGGCAGTTCTACTAGGTCCTATATGGTCACTCAGACTCGGAATCCACTCAACGGCAATGTGTCTCAGTTTGGTTATATATATATGTAATAGAGGGAAGCTTAGGTTGGGACCAGATTGTGAAAAGTTTTGAATATCGGGCAAATTCTATTTTATTTAAAATATGTTAAAAACTCATCGCAATGATTTTCTTTTAATGTAGGGCCTTGGTCAAAGCTTAATTTAAAAGAGGAACTGGCTGAGGCAGAAAAGGGAGAAATATTAATTGATGAGAGAATAGCTAAGAGGCTATCTAGATGAAGTAGCGACATCTATCTGAAAAAATATGTGTGTGTCAGTGAATTTTCCATTGTATTTCTTTCAAGGACTATATCATTCTGAGGTTAAGTTCCCTTATGTCTGTGGACTTTGAGGAATATGTGCAATTCATATTTACAAACGATTTAACTTAAAACACATTATTTCAAGGCTTGGTACATGAAGCTGGTAATCTCTTCCCCTCGTGCTGACGTAGTTCTAACCTCAGAACCTGCCTGCTTTTATTGGTTGAAGGGGAGGTGAGTCTTCTCCATTCCATTTCCCTTGGTGTGGCTGCACATCTTATTTTAGTACTTTTCCCGGGATGGTTCTGCTTCCATCCTTCTGTAATTCGTTATCTCTGTCAATAGGTACTGTCTGTGTCAGTTTTTACCTCAGGAACCTAAAATGAAAAACCCAAACCTCTTGCCATTGAGTTGATTCTGAGTCATAGCAACCCTGCAGGACAGAGGAGAACTGCCCCATAGGGTTTCCAAGGAGTAGCTGGTGGATTCGAACTGCTGACCTTTTGGTTAGCAGCCGAGCTCTTAACCATTGTGCCACCTGGGCTATTTGCCAGTTTCTCTGAGAGGAGTAGGATTAATTTTTTTTTTTAATTTACTTTTGCTCTCTGTGCCTGCCTTCATGCAGACTGCCCCCGCTCTTTCTGTTTATCACCTCTTGCTGCCTGTGGAGTTTTCCCTCTCTAAACAACCCACAGACCCCTTTTTGGGCCACTTCCCATAAGGAACAGCCTTTGGCTTTTTTTTATGGTGTCACTATAAAGGGAGACATTGTGCAGGTGACAAGATTGGTGACAGATTAGACGAGAAGGAGAAGAAGTGAGAGGAATGAAGGGAATGTCAAAGGTGGGTCAGATATTTCCAACCTGGTAGAATGCAATTCATTAACAGATGTAAGGGATTCAGCAGGAACTGATCTGGAGGGTAAGGATTTGGTTTTGGACATGTTAATTTTGAGGCTGTAAATGCCTCATGTAAATGAAGTTGTACAGCAGACATTTGAAAATGACAGTCTGGCCTGGCAGAGTTGAGTCTGTGGTAAAATGTGCTGGTAGACTCACTCAAAACCCAAACCCAAACCCACTGCTGTTGATTGGATTCCAAGTTGATTCTGACTCATAGTGATCCTATAGGACAGAATAGAACTGCCCCATAGGGTTCCTGAGGCTGTAAATCTTTACAGAAGCAGACTGCTACATTGCGACTGGTGGGTTTGAAACCCTGACCTTTCGGTTAGCAGCTGAGCTCTCAACCACTAGGCCACCAGGGCTCCTTGGTAGACACACAGGGGGTGAAGATTTTAAAGGTGAAAATGTATGAGGAGAATGAGCTTGAGAGGCTCCAAAGAGGAGGAAGAAGGGTCAAAGAGAGAAAAAGGTTATAGACAGGTTTTTTATTTTTTATTATGCATTAGGTGAAAGTTTACGAAGAAAATTAGTTATCCATTTGATAGGTTGTGCATAAAATGTTCCATGACATTGGCTGGATACCCCACAATATGCTAGCACTCCCCCCATTTCTGTCATAGTTTCCCCGTATCCTCTCGTCCTCAATTGCTATCCCTTCCTGCCTTCTCATCTTTGCCCTTTTGAGAATGTTGCCCTTTTTATCTCCTATAATTGCTTGTTCTAAGAAGCACATTCCTCTCAGATGCTATTGTTTGTTTTATAGGCCTGTCTATTATTTGGCTAGGCATAGTGGTTAAGAGTTACGGCTGCTAACCAAAGGGCCAGCAGTTCGAATCCACCAGCTGCTTCTTGGAAACTCTATGGGGCAGTTGTACTCTATCCCGCAGGGTTATTATGAGTTGGAATAGACTTGATGGCAACAGGTTTTATTGTTTGGCTGAAGGGTGGCCTCCAGGGATGGTAAACAGGTTGTTTTTTTCATTATCTCTGACAATCTTCTTTAGTGGGAGGTCAAGCTCATTTACAGAGCTGATCCTCCTCCTGGCCAAAAAAAAAAACAAACCTGAAAACCAAACCCACTGCCGTCGAGTCAATTCTGACTCATAGCGACCCTATAAGACAGAGTGGAACTGCCCCATAGAGTATCCAAGGAACGCCTGGTGGATTCGAACTGCTGACCTTCTGGTTAGCAGCTGTGGCACTTAACCAATACGCCACCAGGGTTTCTGACTCCTGGCCACTGTTTAGCAACTGTTATTCTTACTCGGATCCACTGCTTTTCTCGTTGGCCTTGGATATGGAGGTTGGATAATTCTATTCTGTCGCGGTCTCTCCTATCCAGACCGCTTGAGACACTTGAGAAATGAGAAATGAATCTGGCAACAAAATAATGCAGCGTTAAGGTGAAGCAGAGTCATGGAAGTGAGGAGAAAGGATTATTGGGACCTCCAGCATGAGAATGAGAGTCCCACAGTGACACAAACTGCTAGATGCTTGGCTACTGTCTAAAAGGTTGGCACTTCAAATCTGCCCACAGGGTCCTTGAAAGAAAGCCCTGGAATCTCCTTCTGGAAGGTCACAGCTATTGAAAACCCAGTGGAGGGTGGTTCTACCCTGACACACACGGGGTCACCACGAGTCGAGACTGACTTGTCAGCGACGGGTTAGCACAAGAATGCAACATTTGGTCTCCGTAGCCCGCCATTTTGCCACTGGAATTAAAAAATCCGCATCCCGAGCTGCATATCCCAGTTATATACGCTGCTTTACACCAGAGCAAAGTTCTTCCAAATTAGCCCAGAGCAGAGAGAAAACCCAAGTGCAGGGGAAACCCAAGTGTACTTTTCTCTTCTGAGTCTATGGTAATAAATAGTGATGAAAGTGTGGTCTTTGTGAATGATAAAATGATCTGCACCCATGTTGGTACCCCCTGGGAACACGCCAGTGCTTCCATGTAGATTTGCTCTGATATATTTCTTCATTGTAATGGTTGTCTCAGCTGCACCCAAGTGAAAAGCTTTTAATTTGTTCAAATTTATGCCAGGCGCTTTTGGAAAGTGGAGCTTTGTAGGGGGTTCCTCCCTTCCCTTCATTGTAATTCTCCTGCAAATTCCTCGCCTGCAAAGTCATGTGGCTCTCCATCTGGCCTTATTCATAAGCTTTCCTTCTCATAAAACTTTGATAAAATGCATCAGCTTCCTTGGAATTAGATTAACGTCTCCATCTGAGAGCTTTCCAGGCTCTTCCATGGACAGGAGATGCCAAACAAAAACCAAACCCACTGCTGTTGAGTCCGACTCATGGAGAAGGACCCTTTAGGACAGGGTAGAACAGCCCATAGAGTTTCCAGTGCTGTAAATCTTTACGGAAGCAGACTGCCACATCTTTTGCCACGGTTTGAACCGCTGACCTTTTGGTTAGCAGCCAAGCGGCTTAACCACTGCACCATCAGGGCTCCTTTGACAGGAGATGAAAGCCTCATAAATAAAAATCCTGCTTTGTTTGCCTCTGTGTTATGATGTGCCCTGTGGAAGAGCACGACAATTAGATCTAAACATCATTTTGTTTAATGTTACAGATCACCTCTTCTTTCATGGCTGATACCAGCCCCCTTCTCTTCCAATGTTAATCTACTCTGGAGATTGAATAATAGCACTGGAAAATTAAATAGTACCCTTTAAATTAGAATTTGTTTCTTGTAACTACTGCAAGAAATCTCAGTGGAGGATATGGGCTCTTGGTGCTTCGTTATCAATTACTGTCATTCTAAATAGGTAATAAATAATTATTTTTTTCCTCCACAGAATTTCATGCCCAAAAAGTGTCAGTAATAATTGACAGTCTATTCTGAAAAAAGTACCGTAACAAATTCTGCATATGCGAGAGAGGAAATAGATATTTAAATCAATGTTTTCATTTAGCATGGGCTAATAATTTTTTAAATAATTTTTAGATGACATTTAAGCACTTAAGAAAATTCTGGGATACAAGGTTCAGACTTAGTATACAGCTGATTTGAAGTGTAACTGAATAAAGTCATGAGAAGGAACTTGCCATTGCCAACATGATGTTGTTTAATATTGTTCTGCTTTTTATTAAAAGAAATTTGAGACAGATGAGCTTCTTGTTATTATTAGTATAATGATGATAATATTATTCGTCATAATAGCTTACATTGTTTAAGAATAAGGTGGTTAGAATCTACAAGAGGACTGTGACAGTAAGAGGTCAAGAAATATCAGAGTTCAGCATTTCTGAGGCCAAAGTTAAGGAGTTTTAGGGTGAGAGAGAAGCATGGGTATCAAAAACAGAATTCTGAAGTACATCACAAAGAAGAATAGGGGGTTTTGACTAAGGTATAGCTCCCTGATTCCTTGTAAAAATAGCTATGATTGAGGGATGAGGATGAAGACAGCCTGGTGATAGAGTGATTCTAGAAAAAGCTGATGGCGAGCATGTAGAAATAGCACTAGGAATAATTTTGAGTCCTTGAAGCATAGTCAAATTTCTCATCTTGGAATAACATGGAATTTCTGAAGTGTTTTTTTTTACTTTTTAAAAAGAGTTTTAAATGTGATATTTGATTCAACATTCTCAAGACTGATGTTGTCTCTTCCAAGCTACTCACCTTTTCAAACTCCCATTTACCTTTCAAATATTTAAAACACATTTTAGCAGGAAATAGGTTATTTTATTTTCTGAAGGATAGAGAGATTTATAATGAATTGCCATTTTATATAAGGACTTCCTAAAGTCTAACTATTTCAAGGAAAAACAATTCCCTAACAATTCATCAGCAATTTATGTCCAGGTTATGGTACCTATGATGGGAAACCAAGAGTAAGTTTTCTTTAGACACTAGCTACGATTTCAGAAAACCGTCAGTTTCCTCATGTTTTTGTGTGGGAAGGGACCTTAATTGCAACAGAAATGAAAAAATAGACAGGAGCCATATGGAACTTTATCCATTTGCTGCCAAGGAATTGCCTTCCATTTTAAAAGCCAAAGACATTGAAGGTGTATGGAGGAATTTAATCCTTTATGTAAAATAATGCATTTGATTGAGTGACATTGACTGGAAAGATGGAACAAGATTTTTGTTTTTAAGAAGTTATTAAAATGTACTGGCTGTGAATTGAATTATCCCAAATGGATTTTCTGATCAAAAAGATTTTATTTACTTTTAGTTTTTGGATTTCCATTTGTATGCATACTTCAAGTTGGCCGTATAATTGTCAACTTTTATAGGAGTGTCTCTGTGTGTGTGTGTGTGTGTAATGAACTTTTTGTTTAAACTGGAAAAGCAGAAGTGATCTTATATTTTTTAAGACATTTGAAATATATGGAAACCCTGGTGGTGTAGTGGTTAAGAGCTATGGCTGGTAACCACAAAGGTCGGCAGTTCAAATCCACCAGGCGCTCCTTGGAAACTCTATGGGGGAGTTCTACTCTGTCCATAGGGTCACTCACTATAAGTTGGAATCGACTTGATGGCCATTAACTTTTTTTTTTGTGTTGAAATATATATGAAAGTAAGATTAAATAAATTGTTCCCAGTAATTTATATTGATTTGAAATTATAGCGTGAAACTGAGTATTAGAATCAAATAAATCTAAGAATCTTATGAAGTTCAACATGCCTATTTGTGATATGAAAATTCTGGATTGAGGAACAGTGGCACAAATGAGTAACAGCACTACGTGGGATGGTGGTGTTCATAGTGTGAAAAGAACAAAGGGGAACGGGAAGCTATGTAGGAGGGAAAACCTGGGCAGGAGGGCCCAGATTTAGCTTTGAGGAGTGTGTATCTTATTTTGTTAGAAAAAGAGGCTGAAAAGGAAAACTCACTGAGCAAACTCATACTCTTCCTAAAAAGCAGGCCACCTAATTAGGAGTGGTCTTACTTAATTCATACATTGGTTTGTTAATTTGTTAAATTGTGTTTTTTCTTTTTATTGAGGTATACTATACCTTGGTTTGCAATATTAAAGGGTTCTATGGGCAAAATGCTGAACAACACAGAAGTATCAAAAGAAAATGGAAGGAGTACACAGAGCCACTGTATCAAAAATATTTCGCCAATGTTCAACCATTTCTAGAGGTAACATACGATCAAGAACTGATGGTCCTGAAGGAAGAAGTTCAAGCTGCACTGAAAGCATTGGCAAAAAACAAGGCCCCGGGAATTGATGACATACGAATTGAGATGTTTCAACAAACGAATGCAATGCTGGAAGCGCTCACTCATTTGTGCCAAGAAATTTGGAAAACAGCTACCTGGCCAACCGACTGCAAGAGATCCATATCTGTGCCCATTTCAAAGAAAGGTGATCCAAGAGAATGTGGAAATTATCGAAAAATATCATGAATGCCACATATAATAAAATTTTACTGAAGATAATTCAAAAATGGCTACAGCAATACATTGACAGGGAACTGCCAGAAATTCAAGCCAGGTTCAAAAGAGGATGTGGACCTAGGAATATCATTCCTGATGTCAGATGGATCTTGGCTGGCAGCAGAGAATACCAGAAAAGATGTTTATCTGTATGGCATTGACTATGCAAAGGTATTTGACTGTGTGGATCACAACAAATTATAGAAAATATTGCAAAGAATGAGAATTCCGGAACACTTACCTGTGCTTATTCGGAACCTGTACATAGATCAAAAGGCAGTCGTTCAAACAGGATAAGGTGATACTGCGCGGTTTAAAGTTAGGAAAGGTGTGTGTCAGGGTTGTATCCTTTCACCATACTTACTCAATCTCTATGCTAAGAAAATAATCCAAGAAGCTGGACTTTTTGAAGAAGAATGGAGCATCAGGATTGGAGGAAGACTAACTAATAACCTGCAATATGCGGGTGACACAACCTTTCTTGCTGAAATTGAAGAGGACTAGAAGCACTTACTGATGAAGATCAAAGACCACAGTCTTCAGTATGGATTACACCTCAGCATAAAGAAAACAAAAATCCTCACAACTGGACCAGTAAGCAACATTATGATAAATGGAGAAAATATTAAATTTGTCAAGGATTTCATTTTACCTGGATCAATAATCAACACCCATGAAACAGCAGTCAGGAAATCAAACAATGTATCCCATTGAGCAAATCTGTTGCAAAAGACCTCTTTAAGGTGTTAAAAATCAGTGATGTCATTTTGATGTCTAAGGTGTACTTTATCCAAGCCATGGTCTTTTTAATCCTCTCAGCTAGACAACAAAAAAGGTAGACTGAAGAATTGACACACTTGAGTTATGGTGCCAGTGAAGAATATTGAGTGTACCATGAACTGCCAGAAGAATAAACAAATCTGTCTTGGAAGAAGTCCAGCCAGAATGTTCCTTAGGAGTGAGGATGGTGAGAGTTCATCTTGCTTACTTTGAACACATTATCAGGAGGGTCCAATCCCTGGAGAAGGATATCATTCTTGATAAGGTCCAAAAAATACCAAACCTATCGCCATTGAGTCAATTCGAATTCATACAGACCCTACTGGTAGAGTCAGCAAAAAAGAGGAAGACCTTCAATGAGATTGATTGACACCATGGTATGCAACGATGGGCTAAATATACCTCCTATTGTGAGGATGGCACAGGACAATGTTTCGTTCTGTTATACATGGGGTTGCTGTGGGTTGGAGCTGACTCAATGGCACCTAGCCATAACAATGACATACTATACCTAGGAGTCCTGGGTGGTACAAATGGCTAATGTGCTTGGCTGCTTACTGAAAGGTTGGAGGTTGGAGTCCATAGAAGCATCTTGGAAGAAAGGACTGGCAATCTGCTTCTGAAAAATCAGCCATTAAAAACTCTGTGGAGCACAATTCTACTTTGACACACATGGATTTGTCATGCATCGGAATGGCAACTGGTATACTATACCTACAGAAAAGTACACCTATCGTAATTGTACAACTTTCTTACAGTTTGGAGGTAGCTGTCTGAAAAGAGCATGGCTCTATGGACAAGAGGGGGGAGGTCTTAGTCACTGCAGGGTAGTTTGGGTGTCCTTTCACACAACACAACCAGATGCCTTACAAATGCCTAGGAGAGGGGAAAACATCCAAACAAAACACCCACAACTTTAATTTTGAGGGGCGGCTTATCTATTTTCTTTGGAAGCTTAAGTTCTCAGTTATCACCTGATTGTGGCCCTTCTGCTGTCACTCCGACCTTCAGAGGCCTTTGAGGATTTATCACTCATTTTTATGGTATTTCTCTTCTCTGTAGTGGTCCTTGCTTTCCCTTCTGTCTTCAAACAGATTAAGGATGGGCACTCTCCCCATCTGTCTTACAATTCTGTCTTTATATACCTGGAAAGAAGCCTTACTCTTTGTTCCTCCTAAAGGCCCTTGGGTTAAAACTCTTTTATTTCATTTACTCTTTCAGCTTCTCACTGTCTCTCAGAAGTGTGTAGTTTGTCTGAAGATAACGTGAGCAATATTATATAACAGTAATCATCTCTTGCAGCCTGCAGTTGAAAATGACCGTAAATGGTATGTAGCACCTCGTTGCTGTCTTACTTTAGGGTGAGTTCCCAGGTTAGAATACCTAGGAGTGAATATGGGCTAGGTTATCTCTCCCTGTTACCCTAAGATGGAGCTTTTCCTGACCGATGGAATAATAAAATAAGATGTTGGTTGCAGGATAGGCTTGGCTTGCTGATTTTTTTCCAAGTCAAATTTTCCATTCCTCCTTGTCTTCCAGTTAGTGGGTATATGCATGAATGTGTTTGTGTGTGTGTGTGTGACTCACAAACTCTGATGTATTTATAGCTTTGTAGAAACGTATTTCAGAGAGATTTTTTCTTCCATACACAAGACCACATCAAAGAAAAAGAAATACTTTTTAGCAGTTGGACTGGCTTTCACCACTTACTATGTGAGAAATGAAATGTCAGTAGCTTAAAAGAAATTCTTAAAAGAATGTGCTTGAGCTTTTCTGATTATGAAATTCTTTACTAAAATCTTGTCAAAAAGATGCAATGGAAACAGGATGCTGAAGCTCCGTAGGGTACTGGGGGGAGTTCCTTTGTTTTCCTTGCATACAGAAGAGAGAGATGTGGAGTCTTATCCTGGGGAGAGTGCCTAGCTGGTGCTCGGTGTACCTGTTAATCATGGACTGTTATTGCTTTCCGGGAACTAGTCCTTTGACACATGGAAACAAAGACTGGGTTACAAGCCTGTATTCGCAAGAGCTGTGGTGAAGTAATTGCTGAGGCAAAGATAGTAAATGAAGCAATCGTTGTGTAGTTCAGCCCCAAATTGACTATCTGCTGAGGTGACCTGAAGTTGCCCTAATTCTTCCTTTGTTCCAGGTGTACAGACCCAGTCTTAGCGAAGTGGAGGAAGGTTAAGGTGCCAGCCTGTGACTTTATCCTGTCACTGGAATAACCACGGATGTTTCAGAAAATCAATTTGCTCTCTCTAAGAGGACTCCACTGAGATACAGGAGCGTTGTCTATTGGGGAAAGTTCCCGTGAAGAAGGACATGGTTTCATTTCTGTTTCATCAGCTGTTGCTGCAGAGAAGATGATGGATAAACTTAGTTATTTGCTGCTTTTCTTATTAAGGGCTTTATACATTTCTTTTCAATAGAAGAATATGGAAGCCTGAATATGATTGCTGAAATATGTCATTTTCGGTAGCTCAGGGAACTCCCTGAAATAAACTAAAGGCATCTGCTTTCAACACTCATGTCTATAAAACCACAACCTAGAGGGAAATGTGTGAACCTTCAAACCCCAGACTCTGCTGCATTTAAAAAGAATTGTTGTTATGAATTTGAAATGTTTTCATCCTGGTCTCTCTTATGCCTTTTTTTCCTTTTTTTTTTTTTTTTGTGTTTGCTAAGATGTATTTCATCTATTCAAGGATTCTGAATTCAAGAATTTCACAATAGAACTTTTACCTCCTTGATTAGATTAAAGTGTTGAATTGTGTTAGTTGTTTTAAGACTAGCTGCAAGTTGTGTCCACATGAACAATGTGAAATAAAAATTTAGCCAAATATCCTGTGACCATCTGCACACACTTTACACAGGAATTAGAGCACCTCTGATTCTGTTTTTGTAAACTGATATTTTGCCTTAAAGGAGTTGTAACAGTCACTGGTCTTTTTCTTTACTTTGCTGTTCTAAATCTGTCTTATGTTAAAAAAATAAAAAGACATTTTTAGATGTGACACACTTATGAAATAAAACAAAATTCACAAACACCCGATCTTTCTTTTCCTTTTAGTAAACAGCATTTGTGGTGGAAATTGTCACGAAGTGAGTCTCAGGAGACCAGGTCTGTGAGATGGAGGTGATGCCACTTAACCTTCCTTGGCCTTTGTCTCCTCACCTACACAACTGGGGCAACAGAGGAATGAGCTCCATGGTCCCCCTGCCCACTCCCAAGCTCTGAACGTTCTATTTTGCTTTCCTCTGCTCTGCACATACCACTGTGTAACATTCCCTTGGGAATGGCACCTGCAGTGTGCACTTTCTTTTCCAGGAGAGGGAAAACTCCAAGACAAGGGACCCAGCGTTTGCAAATTTCGAGGCTCAACTGAGAAGAAAAGAGGTCATCCAGGGAAGGATATACATTCCACTTGACTTAATCTCCGCACTTTCCACACCTCCTTTAGGGAAGGGGCTGATGTTAAAATGCTTTTCCCATCTTTAATGGCCATGGTTGAGAGCCTTCCTTGAACAATATTTTGACTTAGCCTCTGTAGTTCCCCTCAACGTCTCCATCTACGTCCATGGGTAGCTCTCTAAATACAGCAGCTGTGCCATCTGCTTCAAATATTATTTCAGCCCTCGCTGTTTTGGGATAAATTTCATAAAGTGTATTGCGTACATACACATTTAATTGAACAAACGAGAAGTCTTTCCAGCTTCAAAAAGCTTCCTAAATGACAAGAAATGTCCAATTTCCATTCAAATGGTTACTCCGGGGCTTTAAAATGTGCGAATTCGTCTAACAGAGGCTGGTGGTGTGTTTTGAGGCAGATGGCTTGATTCCGTGCAGAAAAAAATTTAAGTGGATTTTACTATCAATCTTATTTTTTTTTTGGCAAAAGGCTGACATAATAAAGATGTGTGTATTACTGAGAATGCTTTTTAATAATGATTCTACCTTCTGTTTTCCCCCAAGAATATGGTTAACTGACTAGGAAAATCTATTTAGAGATTTTATGTTTATCCGTAATGGTCGGCTTAAGAAAAAAAAAATAAAAAAGCCCACAAACAGAATTGCTGGAATATAAAAGGAAAATAATGCTCTAGAAATTTCTAAAGGAGTCCTAGAGGAAAGGAATGCTAAGGTTTATCTTATCTGATATTTCTCCTCTTAATTTTTGTGAAGCCAATATATTGAAGATTTTGAGGTATGGAGAAGGAATTTCATGTCTTGTGAGGATATCTTTACAGGAAGATCTTCAATGGGTTTTTCATATGTAGTGTCCAAGGGACTTCTTATATTTAAGACGAGTGATTTTAAAGGTGAGGTCACCGTGAGTCAGAATCGACTTGACAGCAGCAGGTTTTTTGTTGCTGTGTGCTCTCAGATGTAGACTCGTGTTAGCACGTGTCATAATGATGTCAAAAGCATTGTGCTCTAAAAATCCTTTCGTCTTGGCTGGTGTAGGGAACGTTAGAGTTGAGCCGAAATATCCACTTTACCCTTCTCCCATTTGTAGTCTGCAGAATTCTGACTGAGCTCTTGCTTAGTTCCTGAGGAGTTAAAATCAAACATGTGTGTCAGCCCTCTTAAAAAGAGTTGTTCAAGAGCCTAGGCTTAAGCCTATCAATTCATGGCTTCCTTTGGCACCAATTATTGGTTTAGGGATAAGCATCTGCCTGAAGTTGTTTCAATCAGCCTGAAAGAAAGAACATTTCTTTGTTAGCTGGGGAAGAGGTGCTCTCTCTATCCCAATGGACATGAACAGGGACGTACATAGCCTTTACTGCTATTGACAACGACATGGAAACATACGAAGAACTCTATTTATTTTCAACATTTTATTGTAGTTTGGGTGAAAGTTTACAGAGCAAATTAGTTTCCTATTCAACAATATATATACATTTTGTTTCCTGCCATTAGTTGCAGTCCTCTCAATGTGACAGCACTTTATCTGCTTCCTCCCCGAGTTCCCTGTTTCCGTTCTCCCATCTTTCCTGGTCCTTCCTGCCTTCTGAACTTTATTTTTGGGAGAATGCTGCCTTTTGGTCTCATGGGCTTGATTGTTCTGAGAAGCGTATTCCTCACGGGAGTTATTGTTCACTTTATAGACGTGTCAGTTGTTTGGCTGAAAGGTGATCTTTGGGAGTGGGTTCCGTTCCAGGTTTGAAAGTGTCTAAGGGCCTTAAAACCCAGTGCCGTCGAGTCGATTCCGACTCGTAGTGACCCTATAGGACAGAGTAGAACTGCCCCATAGAGTTTCCAAGGGCCTTAGTCTCTGGGATATCTATCAGACCAGTAAGTTGGGTCTTTTTGATGATTTTGAATTTTGTTCTATATTTTTCTTCTACTCCGTCCAGGACTTTCTACTGTGATCCTGCTCAGAGCACTATGTTGTTGTAGCTTGGCACCATCTATTTCTTCTGGTCTCAGGCTAGTGGAGGTCGTGGTTCGTGTAGCCTGTTATTCCTTTGGACTAGTTGCTTCCTTGTGTCTTTGGTTTTATTCGTTCTTCTTTGCTCTGGATGGGAAGAGACCAATAGATGTGCCTTAGATGGCTGCTAACAAGCTTTTAAGACCCAGTTGCAACTCACCAAAGTAGGATATAGAATATCGCCTTTATGGACTTTGCTATGCCAACTGGCCTAGATTTCCCCTGAGACTATGGTTCTAAGCCCTGAAGCCAGTGACTAAGTCCTTTAGGTGTTTGGCTATGGCCAAGAAGTTTTCATAACTGTATGCCCTGTGTGCTCTATTATATACATGGATATATTCATAGCACATAAAAATGAGTATGTAAAAATATTCTCTGCCAAACCTGTATATGCTCTTGGGTGCGCTCCCATACGCCATCCCACACCTACCTGTTCAGCTAACGTATCTACCTATGTATCCACTCATAAATTAGTTTGTTACTACTGTTTTTGCAGGATTGTGTGTGTAATAGTATTTACCGTTGTTACCTTTTACTCTTGCGTACCTTTCAGTGTATTTCTTTGACTTGGTCATGTTGTGCTGACTTCTTCCATATTGTATATTGTCTTTCCCTTCACCAAAGTGAATGCAAGTCTACTATATAGTTACTGATTTTCCCTCCTTCTCCCTCCCATCCCTGGTAACCAACAAAGAATGTTTCTTTCTGTGTAAATTTTTTTTAGACTTTTTATAATAATGGTCTCATGTATTATTTGTCCCTTTGTGAGTGACTTATTTCACTCAACATAATGTCTTCCAGGTTCATCCATGTTGTGAGATGTTCCACTGATCCATCATTATTCTTTAGTGTTTCATAGTATTCCATTGTGTGTATGTACTGTAGTTTGTTTATCCACTCATCTGTTGATGGGCACTTAGGTTGTTTCCATCTTTTTGCTTTTGTGAATAGTTCTGCAATGAATATGGGTGTGCATATATCTATTTGTGTCATGACTCCTATTTCTCTAGGCTATAGACCTAATAGTGGGATTGCTGGATCATATGGTATTTTTAACTTTTTAAGGAAGCGCCATATCATTTTCCACAGCGGTTGTACCATTTTACATTCCCACCAGCAGTGTATGAGATTTCTAATTTCCCCACACCCTCATAAGCATTTGTTATTTTCAGTTTTTTTTTTTTTTTTAATCATTGCTATTATTGCTGGGGTGAGGTGATATCTCATTGTTGTTTTGATTTGTAGAGCATCTTTTCATGTATTTGCTATCTGAATGTCTTCTTCGGTGAAGTGTCTGTTCATGCCCTTTTCCATTTTTTAAGTGGATTGTTTGTGTTTTTGTTTTTGAGGTGTTGACGTTTTCTAAAAATTTTAGAAATTAGTCCCTTGTCAGATATGTCATTGCCAAATTTTTTTTTTCCAGTCATTCTCTTTTTACTCTTTTGATGCATGTAAATGTATAATTTTTTGGCTGTCCCAGTTGTGTAGTTTATTTTCTACTGTTTGTGTATTTTTGTTATGTTTGGTAGTCTATATGCCATAAAGTAGGATCTTTATAGTTTTAGGTTTTACATTTAGGTCTTTGATCCAGCTCAAGTTAGTTTTTGTATGGTGTGAGGTATGGATCCCATTTCATTTTTCTGCAAATGGATATCCATTTTTACCAGCACCATTTGTGAAAGAGACTCTCTCTTCCCCATTTAATGGATTTCAGCCCTTTGTCAAAGATCAGCTGTTCATAGGTGGATGGATTTACTCCTGGGAGAACCAACTTTAGGATGAAGTGACCTATATGGATGACAGGGTGGAAAGTAGATGGCAGGATGCATATTCAATGACATAATTGAGCCTCTGGGTCCACTACCTAAGTCCACTCTGCTTCTGGACTTCCCCTTATGTGAGCCAATGACTATCCTTATTGTTTATGCCAGTCTGAGTCAGGTTTTTGATATTTGTAGCCAAAATCATCCCAACAGGTATTCCTGAGGATGTAACTCAGGGTAAGGTAGCACCAGGCTCAGCCGTGCATGTCATGAGACATTCTCCCAGCAGGGGTGGTAGGCCCTATGTCTGTGCTCTGACACTACTATGTTGTTTTTGATATGCAGGACATAGGCTGCAGGAAAATAACACAAAAATGAAAAATTAATTGGGGTAGATATTAGTGTTACTATGTAGTGGAGGCTAAAGCTTCCATGTATTCTGTACTTGACTGAAGGTGACAATTTTCTTGGTAAGCATGTTGCATTAGTTTCCTAGGGCTGCCTTAACTCAGTACCACAGAGTGGGTGGTTTATAAGAGTGGAAATTTATTGTCTCACACTTCCAGAGGCTAGGAATTTGAATTCAGGGTGTTGGCAGGGCCATGTACTACTCTCTGAAGCATTTAGGGGAAGATCCATTCTTATGTCTCCCAGCTTTTGGTAGCCCCAGTGGCTCCCTGGCTTATAGATGCATCTTCACATAGCCTTTCTTCCTCTGTCTTTCTCTCTTCTCTTTAATAAGGACACCACTCATTGGATTAGGACCCATCCTACTCTAGTATGTCCTCATGTTAACTGACAACATCTTCAAAGTCCTTATTTCCAAACAAGGTCACATTCACAGGTACCAGAGACACAGTTTTGGGGACATAATTCAATCCATAACACCAATGGCTTTCAAAGTATGTTGTTGTTGTTAGTTGCCATACAGTTAGCTCCAACTCATGGCGACCTGTGTATAACAGAATGAAACATGCCTGGCCCTGCAGCATCTTCAGGTTTGTTGGTATGTTTGAGTCCATTGTTGTGACTATCGCATCAGTCCATCTCTTTGGGGGTTTCAAAATATAGTCCTGGGAAAAGCAATATCGACATCACTTGGGAACTTGTTGCCAATGCAAATTACTTGATCTATTCTAAACCTAGTGAATCCGAACCTCCAGGTGATTGTGATGAGATTGAATTCATACTCCCAGGTGATGAAGAAAATCATACTAATTACCCAAAAACCTCAACAGAAAAAGGAATAGTAGCATGTATGTGGTTGAAAATCAAATTAGTTTTACGAAAATCAACCCAAGAAGTTTTTTCAGAAAGTAGTATAAAAAGATAGAAATGAAAATTGTGAAAGAAAACTTGGAAAGAAGAATGTCATACAGCACATGAGATATGCAACATCCACCTGCTGAAATTCCTAGAAAGGGAGACTAGATACAGTTGAAGAGATGATATAATAATAACAGTAATAATCGAAGAATATATATGTATTTTGTGAGCTGAGAGAAGATATTAGATATTTTGATTAAAAAGGATGATAATAGTTAATTTTATATGTCAACTTGGTTAGGCTTTATTTTCCATTTGTTTGGCCAAACACTGGTTTGGTAATGCAGTAGTTGTACATGATTAGATTAGTTGGCCTTGGATAGAGCAGATTATCTTCCACAATGTAATGTACTATAATATAATGACCTTACACATAATGTAATCATATTCCATAATGTAATCTAATATATGTAATCAATTAGTTGAAGTCATACCAGTATAGGGTGTATCCGAAACCAAATCACTTCTGAGCTATAAAACACTGTATGGAAGGCTGTGGTCTTTGACCTTCATCAGGAAGTGCGTCGGTCCTCTTTACTTTCAGCAAGCAAGGTTGTGTCATCTGCATAATGAAGGTTGTTAATAAGTCTTCCTCCATGCCTGATGCCCTGTTCTTCTTCATATATTCAAGCTTCTCGGATTATTTGCTTGGTTTACAGATTGGATAAGTATGGTGAAATGATATGACCCAGACATATAACTTTCCTGACTTTAAACCAAGCAGTATCCCCTTGTTCTGTTCACCTTCAGTGCTCTATATATGTCATCCCGTTGCCTTCTTGCCTGCATGGTTTCTGCTGAGTAGTCTGAACTTATTCTTATTGATTTTCCTTTGTAGGAGACCTTTCTTTTATCCCTGGCTGCTTTTAAAATTTTCTATCTTTGGTTTTGGCAAGTTTGTTGATAATATGTCTTGGTGATTTTCTTTTTGGATCAATCTTAAATGGGGTTTGATGAGCATCTTGGATAGATATCTTTTCGTCTTTCATGATATCAGGGAAGTTTTCTGCCAATAGATCTTCAACTATTCTCTCTGTGTTTTCTGTTATCCCTCCCTGTTCTGGGACTCCAGTCACACGCAAGTTGATCTTCTTGATAGAGTCCCACATGATTCTTAGGATTTCTTCATTTTTTTAAATTCTTTTATCTGATTTTTTTTCAGCTATATTGGTGTCAATTCCCTGGTCCTCCAGATCTCCCACTCTGCATTCTAATTGCTTGAGTCTGCTCCTCTGACTTCGTATTGCGTTGTCTAATTCTGTAATTTTATTGTTAATCTTTTGGATTTCTGAATGCTGTCGCTCTATGGATTCTTGCAACTTATTAATTTTTCCACTATGTTCTTGAATAATCTTTTTGAGTTCTTCAACTGCTTTATCAGTGTGTTCCTTGGCTTTTTCTGTCCCTTGTTCTGTTCAAATGACTGCCTCTTGATCTATGTACAGGTTCCTCATGAACACAATTAAGTGTTCTGGAATTTCTATCCTTCACAATATTATCCATCGTTTGTTATAATCCACACAGTCTAATGCCTTAGCATAGTCAGTAAATCACAGGTAAACATCTATCTGGTATTCTCTGCTTTCAGCCAGGATCCATCTGACATCAGCAATGATATCCCTTGTTCCACAACCCCTTCTGAATATGGCTTGAATTTCTGGTAGTTCCCTGTTGATGCACTGCTGCAACCACTTTTGAGTGATCTTTAGCAAAACTTTACTTGCATGTCATATTAATGACTTTGTTTGATAATTTCCACATTCGGTTGGACAACCTTTCTTTGGAATAGGCATAAATATGGATCTCTTCCAGTTGTCTTCCAATTTCTTGACATAGATGAGTGAGAATATCCAGCCCTGCATCGGTTTGTTGAAACATTTCAGTTGGCATTTCCTCAATTCCTGGGGCTTTGCTTTTCACCAGTGCCTTTGGTGCAGCTTAGACCTCTTCCTTCAGTACCATCAGTTCCAGATCATATGCTACCTCCTGAAATGGTTGAACATTGACTGATTATTTTTGATATAGTGACTCTGTATATTTCTTCCATCTTCTTTTGATGCTTCCTGCATCGTTAAATATTTTCATCTTAGAACCCTTCAATATTGCAGCTTGAGGCTTGAATTTTTTTCTTTGATTTTCAGTTTGAGAAATGCTGAGCATGTTCTTTCCTTTTGCTTTTCTATCCCCTGGTCTTTTCACATGTCATCATAATACTTTGTCTTCTTGAGCTGCTCATTGAAATCTTCTGTTCAGCTCTTTTACTTCATCATTGGTTCCACTTGCTTTAGCTACTTGACATTCAAACACAAGTTTCAGAATCTCTTCTGACATCCATTTAGGTCTTTTTTTTCTTTCTAGACTCTTTCTGATTTTTATTCAAATATATTGGTGCCAAGTGTTTTACCTTTAATCTCACAAATTCTGCCTTCCACTTCCACAATTCTGCTCCTCTGACTTTCTACTTGGTTGTCTAATTCTGTAATTTTATTGTTAATCTTCTGAATTTCTGATTGCTGTCTCTATGTATTCTTGCAGCTTATTAAATTTTTCATTATGTTCTTTATTAATTTCTTCAACTGCTTTATCCGTGTGTTCTTTGGCTTGTTCTGCATATTGCCTGATCTCCTTCCTGATCTCCTTCCTGATGTCTTGAAGAGTTCTGGATATTAATCTTTTAATTTATTAATCCCTAGGTTAGTGGAGCTGGCAGATTATCTTTTCCCCAGTTATGAATTTATTCCTTCTCCAAGGCCGGGAGAATGGCTCAGAGTGCCCAGCAGGACCTATCTCAGGCCCAGGGAAATCGACAGCCATGGAAGCCAGCTTGGGGGCAGGGGACATGGTAAAATAGAAGCAAGTACTTAGTTTTTGCCAAGAAAGCCACTCTTCTCTAGTCCCGGAGGTATGAATAGGCCGTGCAGCTGGCTGTTTCTCCCTGAGGAAACTGTGGCGAAACTCTACTACCAGCCCACCACATCTGCTCCCGGGAATGATGCCTGAGGGATCCCAGTGATTCAGGTTCGGTAACTCCTCTCCACTTCTGAACCATCTCTCCCTCCCCCTGCTGCTCAGTCCATTTTCTGACTTTGCATTTCACGTTCAGGTCTCCTCGCTTGTCATAAATATAATCATTTCACTTGTTTTTGGGGGTCTTTGTTGTAAAAGGGATCTCTGGAAGCATCTGAATACTCTGCCATATTAGCCCTGCCTTCTCTTTTTCCAGACTTTTTAATGACCTCCTGCTTTCTTCATGTATGATGTCCTTGATGTCATTCCACAACTAGCCTGGTCTTCAGTCGTTAGTGTTCAACACATCAAATCTGTTTCTTAGATGGTCTCTAAATTCAGATAGGATGTACACAAGGTTGTTTTAACTCTCTCCAGCTTTAACTTGAACTTGCATATAAGCAATTGATGGTCAGTTCTGCAGTTGGCCCATGGTCTTGTTCTGACTGATGAAATTGAGCTTTTCCATTGTCTCTTTCCACAGATGTAGTAGATTCGATCCTTGTGTATTCCATCTGGTGAGGTCCATGTGTATAGTCCCTGTTTATGTTGCTGAAAAAGGTATTTGCAATGATGAAGTTGTTGGTCTTGCAAAATTCTATCATGCTATCTCTGGCATTGTTTCTATCTCCAATGCCGTATTTTCCAACTACCGATCTTTCTTTGTTTCCAACTTTTGCATACCAATCACCAGTAATTATCAATGTATGCTGACTGCATGTTTGATCAATTTCAGACTGCAGAAGTTGGTAAAAGTCTCCAATTTCTTCCTTCTTGGCCTTAGTGGTTGGTGTGAAAATTTGAACAATAGTCTTATTAACTGGGCTTACTTGTCGGTGTATGGATATTATCCTATCACTGACAGCACTGTACTTCAGGATAGACCTTGAAATGTTTTTTTTGATGATGAATGCAATGCCGTTCCTCTTCAAGCTGTCATTTCTGGCATAGTAGACCATATGATTGTCTGGTTCCAATGGCCAATACCAGTCCATTTCAGCTCACCAATGCCTAGGATATAGATGTTTATGCATTTCATTTCACTTTAGACAATTTCCAGTATTCCTAGATTCATACTTTGTACATTCCAGGTTCCAATCGTTAATGGATATTTGCAGCTGTTTCTTCTCATTTTGAATCTTGCCAGATCAGCAAATGAAGGTCCCGAAAGCTTGACTCCATCCATGTCATTAAGGTCGACTCGACTTTGACCAGGCAGCTCTTCCCCAGTCATCTTTTGAGTGCCTTCCAACCTGAGGGGCTCATCTTTTGGCACTATATCAGACAACGTTCCACTGCTATTAATAAGGTTTTAACTGGCTAATTCTTTTCAGAAGTAGACCGCTGGTCCTTCTTCTAGTCTTTCTCCAGTTGTAGATGAGGAAAATATGGACAGACCAGATCAACTAATTCATCAAAGTCATCAGCTAGCAAGGGGCATAGCCAGGCAATATAACTTCAGAGCCGTGCTCTTCATCTTAACACTAAGTATTATGGTCTAACCTCTTATTGGAATATAAATTGTTCAAAATGGCTCCATGATAGAGAAAAATTCACAGTCTTATATAATGTACAGGCATTTTTGCCAATATGTCTCAGACATGTTTCTTATAACCATGTACCCTTGAATAGCCATTACCTATTGCCACAAAATTCTACGTAACCAAGGCAAACTCATTGCTTTTGATCTGGTTCTGACTAATAGTGACCTTATAGGACAGAGTATAACTGCTCCATAGGGTTTCCAAGGCTGTTTTCTTTCTGGAAGCAGACTGCCACATCTTTGTCCCATGAAGGGGCTGATGGATTTGAACCACAGACTTTTGTTTAGTAGCCAAGCACTTTAACCTCTGTGCCATTAGGGCTCCTTTTTCTATGTAACAAACCACCTCAAAACTTGATGGTTTGAAATAACTATTGTTTGTTTTCATGAATCTGTAAATCTGGGTTTGCTCTAGGCGTGGTTCAGCTGGAGTCGGTTGGCTCAGTATCATGGGTGTCTCACCCTGTTTTTGGAACTAACAGGCTATTATTCCCAGTATGTCCTTTTTATGGCCATGAAAGAGACACAAGAGAGTAAACCCACGCATGCAGGCACTTTTCTAGACTTTGGTCCCATCACACCTCCTCACATTTACTGACCAACCTACATGGCTGTGAAAGAAACTGGAAAGTCACATGCGAAAGATGCAAATACAGGGAGGGGTAATGAATTGGGGGTATTAATGCTATACAACATCATCAGTCTACTTCTTTCACAGTTGTTACCTAGGGTAAATATTCTATCTCTATCTCTCTGTCCATCTATCTGTTGTTGTTGTTGTTAGGTGTCATTGAGTCTGTTTCAACTCATAGTGACCCTATGTACCACAGAACGAAACACTGCCCTGTCCTGCACCATGCTCGCAGTCATTGTTATGCTTGAGCCCATTGTTGCAGGCACTGTGTCAATCCATCTCATTGAGGGACTTCCTGTTTTCCACTGACCCTGTACTTTACCAAGCATGATATCCTTCTCCAGGGACTGAATCCTCCTGATAACATGTCCTAAGTATGTAAGACGCAGTTTCGTCACCCTTACTTCTAAGGAGCATTCCGGTTGTACTTCTTCTATAGCAGATTTGTTCGTTCTTTTGGCAGTCCATGGTATATTCAATATTCTTCATCAACACCACAATTCCAAGGCATCAGTTCTTCTTCGGCCTTCTTTATTCATTATCCAACTTTTGCTTGCATATGATGTGATTGAAAATACCGTGGCTTGGGTCAGGTACATCTTAGTTTTCAAGGTGATATCTTTGCTTTTCAACACTTTAAAGAGGTGCTTTGCAGCAGATTTGCCCAATGCAATGCATCTTTTGATTTCTTGACTGCTGCTTCTGTGGGTGTCGATTGTGAATCCAAGTAAAATGAAATCCCTGACAACTTCAATCTTTTTCTCCATTTATCATGTCTATCTGCCAAACTGACAGACACGTTGCGGGGGGGGGGGGTCTATCTCTCTATTTATAAAACCATTGCCATTGATTCAATTTCAACTCATAGCAACAATATAGGATAGAGTAGAACTGCCCCATAGGGTTTCCAAGGAGTAGCTGGTGCATTCCAACTGTTGACCTTTTGTTTAGCAGCCAAATACTTAAACCACTGTACCACCAGGGCTCCGTATATGAAACAAATACATGGATTTTCAAGACTATGGGCTTGTTGAGAGCAATGTAGATGTTATCCTCATGCTAGAGCTCCTAAGGCCCAACAGAATCCCTGTAAAATACTATGCGCTTAATACATTTTAGATGAAATAATTATTATTTCATTTTTCATAGAGAACTTTCCTGAACCAGAATGATACTTTAAGGATGGGGTGCTGAGGAACCTCCTTACAGCCTAGAGTTGAGACTACAGTCTGTACAGAAACTGAGGGAAGAAGGTGAGTTAATAAAAGATAAAAGGCAAATACATGTCTCTAAATCTATATCTCTATCTCAATTCTGTATCCCTATCGTCAGTCAAGAAAAGAATAAAATGGTGAATGCATAACTGTGAGTGGGATATGTTTTTTTCTGATTGTAGGTAGGAGTTTTGGGAGAGATTTTACAAGCAGTGAGAAAAGCACTTGATGAATAGCCTGGAGACTGTTTTTTTGCCCTAGGTATGCTGCTAATAAAAGACAAAACTTTGAACAAGTTCCTTAACTTTCCTGAGTGACAATTTCCTTATCATTAAAATTAAGCTAGAGGACCTCTAAGGTTCTTTTCCGTCCTAAGAATTTAAGAAGGAAATTAAAAAAATGGAAATATGACAACAGTAAGAATGGGAATTCATTGAAATGCATTTTGTAAAATTAGGAGCAGCAGCTGATTTATAAGAAGCAATAACATGTTCTGCGAAATGATTAATTGTAATTGAGCAGCTTCTATTGATATAAGGATGGATAGATCTCATGAATAAATTTGTAAAGCTCATTCCAAACTAGTGTTCTCTTTTGAGCAAAAAAGGAACGGCAAGGTGCTTTCCTTTTTTAATTAAAAAAAAAGTATAGATAGATTATGAGTAGAAAAGACTAAAAGTTATAAAGTTTACACTAGGTTAGAAGCCAATGACTAGTCTCTGATTCAAAGCGATGTACTAAAGGAAGAAAATAAGAAGTGTTATAAGTGGCCCAGACCTAAACTATGTCCTTTATACTTGACAATGTGTCCTATGCTCTTCCTGTATTATATTATGACAGGGAATAGTTACCATTTGTTCCATTAACTCAAAAGGCTATGGCCGTGTTCCAAACATCTCATCCTTCCTCTGAGAAGCAGTTATAAACCCACTATCCACTAATGTATATGAATATACATTATAGATTAGGTTTATATATACAATATGACTCACTGCACCAACTAGGAATAGCATTATATCACATCTCATTTATTTTTGCCAATTATTAATTTAAGCAATGATATGTCCTTATTTTTTATTTATTTATTTATTTATTTTTTATGTCCTTATTAGCAGGAAGTCCAGTGTCTCAGGTTTGAGGGCTTCTCCTTCCCTAATATCCCAGTTTATTCAGGGGACTTTCTTACGCCAAAGGCTGCCAGTAATATTTTAATTGCAAACTTACATTGGTCCTCTGCTGTCATGGTTTCTCATCGCCATAGTGTCACTCTTGAAGATTAGTCCTGTTCAAACCATAGATGTTCATCTGCTTGGTGGTGACGCCTTTCTAGTCTAAGTTCCTACATTGGCTTCGATGGTGCTGTATCCTGGGGCTCAGTGTATACAGTGCCTGCTTAAGACTCTGAAGTTATTTGACCTGCATTTTAATTTTGTCTTTGTTTCATTTTAGCTGTGTGACTTAAGCCAAGTTGTCTAATGTTCTCATTCTCAGTGTCCTCATCTATAAAATGAGGATAATAATTGAATTTATTTCATAGGATTGTTGAGAAAATTAAATGAGACAACATATATTAAGCAGAGTGCCTGGCAAACCCACAAGGTTTGTGGAAAATGTGTGCTCCTGCTCTTACTGTGACTATGACTACTACTATTGTAGTAACCTTTTCCAAAAGTGTGACAACATTTCAAGGTTGCTGTAATGTACACCTTGTTGTTGTTGTTGCTAGGTGCCATCAAGTCAGCTCCGACTCATAGTGACCCTATAGGGCAGAGTAGAACTTCCCTGTAGGGTTTTCAAGGAGTGGCTGGTGGATTTGAACAGCCGGCCTTTTGGTTAGCAGCCGAGTTCTTAACCACTATGCCACCAAGACTCCAACATTCACCTTAGTGGGCTGCCTGTGTAAATTCATCTACCTTCACCCCAGAGTTCCACAGAGCTCAAAACAATTGACCATGAGGTTAAATGTTTCTCTAATAAAAATGGGCAAAGTTTTATGAACAGGAAACTTTCATTTGAATGGCTAATAAATACAATCTGACTGTTACTCAGGAAAATATAAGTCAAGATAACAATGACATAACATTTTTTACCCATCAGATCTACAAAATAAAATTTTCGATAACACTAATTATCTATGGGGTTGTGGAGCAAGGGTGACCCTCATGTGCTTTGGGTGAGAGGGTAAGTCATTGCAACCATTTTGCTGGCTCTAAGCAGTAGGGAATGGACAAGTAAACTTTGATTTGTTTGTAAAATATAATGCTTCAGAACAGTATTAAAAGGAATGAACATGGGTACTGAGGAGCATAATGTTTTTTTCTTTTCACGTTTTTCAAGGTTTATTCCTGTTGTAGCACGTAGAGAACTTTATTTCTCTTTATGACTAAATAATATTCTGTCATATGTATATACCACATTTTGTTTACCCATTCATCTGTTGATGGACACTTGGATTGTTTCCACGTTTTGGTTATTGTAAACAATGCTGCTATGAACATTGTTGTACATATATTTATTTGAGTCTTCACCTTAATTTCTTTGAGGTATGTGTTGTAGTAGTTGTTAGGTGCTGTTAATTCCAACTCATAGTGACCCTATGTACAACAGAATGAAACACTGCCTGGTCCTGCACCATCCTCACAATTGTTGCTGTGCTTGAGCCCATCGTTGCAGCCACTGTGCGAATCCATCTTGTTAAGGTTCTTCCTCTTTTCACGGACCTTCTACTTTACCAAGCATAATGACCTTTTCCAGGGACTGGCCCCTCCTGATAACATGTCCAAAGTATGTGAGATGAAGTCTTTCCATCCTTGCTTGTAAGGATGTACTTCTTCTAAGACAAATTTTTTCGTTCTTTTGGCATCCAAGGTATATTCAATATTCTTCACCAATGCCATAATTCAGGTACATCAGTTCTTCTTGGGTCTTCCTTATTCATAGTCCAGCTTTTGCATGCATACGAGGTGATTCAAAATACCATGGCTTGGGTCAGGCACACCTTGGTCTTCAAAATAGCTTCTTTGCTTTTCAACACTTTAAAGAGGCCTTTGCAGCAGATTTGCCCCCATGCAATATGTTGTTTGATTTCTCGATTGCTGCTTGCATAGGCATTGATTGTGGATCCAAGTAAGGTGAAATCCTCGACAACTTCAATGTTTTCTCCATTTATCATGATGTTGCTTATTGGCCAAGTTGTGAGGATTTTTGTTTTCTTTCTTTTTTATTGTACTTTAGGTGAAAGTTTACAGAGCAAATTAGTTTCTCATTAAACAATTAATACACACATTGTTTTGTGATGTTGGTTGCCAACCACTCGATGTGTGGACACTCTCCCCTTCTCCACTCTGGTTTCCTTGTTTCCATTTGTCCAGATTTTCCTGTCCCTTCCTGCCTTCTTGTCTTTGCTTTTGGGCTGGTGTGCCCTTTTAGTCTTATATACATGGCTGACCTATGTATGCTGTTTTTTTCATAGGCCTGTCCAATCTTTGGCTGAAGGGTGATCTCAGGAGTGACTTCAGTACTGAGTTATAAGGGTGTCTGGTGAGCATACGGAAACCCTGGTGGTGTAGTGGTTAAGTGCTATGGCTGCTAACCAAAGGGTCAGCAGTTTGAATCCACCAGGTGCTCCTTGGAAACTCTACGGGAGTTCTACTCTGTCCTATAGGGTTGCTATAAGTCGGAATCGACTCGACGGCACTGGGTTTGGTTTGGTTTGGTTTTGGGGAGCGTACTCTCGGGATTTCTCCAGTCTTCTGTCAGACCAGTAAGTCTGGCCTTTTTCTTGTGAGTTTGAATTTTGTCCTTCTCAGAGCAGTCTGGGGTGGTGGCTGGGTCCCATCTAGTTGTTCTGGGCTCAGTCTGGCAGAGGTTGTGGTAGTTGTGGTTGATTAATCTTTTGGACTAATATTTCCCTTCCATCTTTGGTTTTCTTCATTTTCCTTTGCTCTAACTCTAACTGAGATGGGACCAGTAGATAAATCTTAGATGGCTGCTTGCAGGCTTTTAAGACCCCAGTCGCTACTCACCACAGCCAGATGTAGAACATTTTCTTTATAGACTATAAGTCAATTGAGCTAGATGTTCCCTGAGACCATGGCCCCCAGCTGAGGAAAATAATGTTGAGTTAAAAAAAAGCAAGTTGCTAAAGGAGATATAGAATATATTTTATGTGCATTAAAAAAAAAACCAATATAAAAACTGTTGCTGTTGAGTTGATTCTGACCATAGAGACTCTATAGGACAGGGAGAATATTGCCTCATAGGGTTTCCAAGGAGCAGCTGGTGAATTTAAACTGCTGACCCTTTGATTAGGAGCCATAGCTCTTAACCAATGTGCCACCATATTAAAACATGCAGGCTAAAGATAACAATTTTAGGATGTTAATTACTTCTGAGGAATGAAGAAGGTGAGCACAAGGAGCAGAGAGGTTTTAGTTCTATATATAACATTTTATTTCCTTAAAAAATTTTAAGACAGCTTGGTAACATGTTAACATTTGTTACTTATATATGATGGACTCAACATTATCTATGAAATCATTTTTCTTCCTTTCTATAAACATAAAATATTTAAAAATTGACAGTGTAAAGAAATTTAGAGGGAAAAGGATAGCTCATTTAGCCTTTGAGATTATTAGAAAGCAGTGAGAGAGTAAATAAAATCAGATCACTACCTTATTTCATATATCAAAAAGAAATCCATATGGGTTAAACTCTAAATAAGAAGAAAATAGGCTGTATTTTGTCTGATATTAGATAGGGAAAATTGTTTCTAATCATTTAGACAAAGAAATCCCACAGGAAAAGATTAATAGATTTTTCCACATAAAAATTGAAGCTCTCTATGTCCAAATACTGTAAAAATAAATAATGAACTATTTAAGTTGATATTCTTAATATGTAAAGGATTCTTGGAAACAAGAGAAATAAAAGCATTACAGGAGAAAAATATGAAAATGACATGAACGATTTCAAATGAAGTAATACCAATGACCAATGTGAGAAAAATGTTCAACAACACAGTTATCAATTTATTGCTTCTAAGGTTCTTCTACCCATTTTTCTTTTCCAATGAACACAGTGTTAATCCTTCAGTAAAGGGCGCTAGAGGGACATTACAGAAGGCAGGGGTCTTCTCTTGCTGGTCAGCTGTGCATGTATCGGGGGACATCCAGTGGTGCTATGTCCCAGCTCCCTGCCCAGAGCACACAGCCCCATGGCGATCTGTCGCTTTGGCCCAGGCTCAGTGACCACCTTCCTGTGGCCTTTCCAGTGCATACACTGCGTGTCAGAGCTTGAGCCTGAGATGGCACCCAGACATCCTCTGTGTGCCTCTCTAGCAGTGCTGGCTCACCTATGCCCTAAAGGGTTGTTTCTCACCGCTTTTCCAGAGCAGATGCCATATGCTCCAGCCTGGATCCATTCTGGTGCCTTAATACACCCTGCGCCCCAGCCTGCCTGCCAGCCTTGGCTCACCTGTATACCAGAAAACTGTTTCCTGCATGCCCAGTGACTGTGCACCAGCTTTGGCTTGGGTAACCCAGTAAAGTTCTCTGTAAATTTTTAAGGAACCCCAAATGTCTCAAGTTTCACAGCAAAAAAATTTAACACAGACATACTGCCCTTTCTTTGACTTTTATAATCATTCTTAAAAAAAACCCAAAAGATACCAAAAATAAACACCTATTGCTGGCCAGAGGATCCCAACTCATAGCAACCCTACAGGACAGAGTAGAACTGTCCCATAAGGTTTCCAAGGCTGTAATTCTTTACAGAAGCAGACTGCCACATCCTTCTCCTTTAAATCAGCTGGTGGGTTTGAACTGCTGACCTTTTCTTAGCAGCCAAGCACTTAACCACTGTGCCACCAGGGCTCTTCATTTCTAGGTAGTGGGTTCTGTACTTGCCGTGAAACAGAAAGAAAGGATTTGATTTTACATATATCTAGTGCTCTTGCTGATCTCTACTGAAAATCTTGCTTACTCCTTTGTATCCTAACTGTAAGAAGCAGGTATTGACTGCAGCCGATATCAACGATACAGATTTATTGATCTGAGCTAAATATCGTCTCAAGTAATGTCAAAGTCAATATATGCTTAGGAGACCATTGATCTTTTATGAAGGCTAAAAGTTTGTCGATATCTTTATTATTGCACCCATGTATTATAAAATTTCTCTTATAAAAGATAGTTTTCAGGAAGTCTATAGTTTATTCTGAAAGAGAATCAGAAGACTATTTCGGACCTGTTAATATTATGGGTGTGGAGACTAAACAATGATACAGCTGGTGGAACTTCACAGATTCTTTCCTTAGTGACTGGAATTTTAAGTGGAGTGTGGCTGGAGCAGTGTGATGCTGCCATCAGTCCTAACAAGGCTGAGGGAAGAGGTGAAGATGGGCTTGACAGAGTCAAGAACAAAAGTAGCAGAGCAGGACTGGGAAGAAGAGCAAAGTTGAGAGCAGTCATTTTGAATTTTACGTGTAATAACACTTCTCTATTCTGCATAACCTTGTTATGTAAGGTTCTATTATAGTAAGCAGAGATGATGCCCTGAAAGAACAAAATATCCTCAAGGAATATATTCATAGTTTTTAAAATAGGAAAGAAATTGGTACATGCAAATGAAAGTAAGATTTTGATACCCAGCACAAAATTCTTCCTTTGAAATTAAGAGTTTACGTTAAAACAGGACTGATCCCTGGTTAGAGATGAGTGAGAACCATTGCCACCAAAGAGTTAGCATAGAAGGACCTAGGTAAGTGGAAAAAAACTGTTTTTGGAACTTTCCTTTGGTCACTCTCCTGATTTAAGAATCCCCAGTCCTAAACTATATTGGAAAGTATCTTTTATTTGATCCAAAATGGGTGATTCTTTACAATAAGATACTTTACAGTGACCTGCTCTGTTTGAAAACCTGGTGCCGTCAAATTGATTCCTACTCATAGTAATGATAAAATATTAATCCTTTCAACAACAGATTAATATGAAAATAATTTTGGACACAAATAAGCAATATATCTATAGTGTTATCACTGAATAAGGGCAAAGCCCCGAAGGATTACTAGAAATATATCAATAACTCCCATAATTCAATAAGAAAATATATAACATCTGAAGAGAAAAAGAAGACAAAGCCTATTGCAGGTAATTCATAAAAGAAGATGTAAAATTCTATTATGTATATAAAACATTAGCTTCGGTAACAATAAAAAAAAGCTGATTATAAGTGTTGTTGTTGTGTGCCGTCAAGTCAATTCTTACTCCTAGAGACCCTACAGGACAGAGTAGAACTGCCTCTAGGGTTTCCTAGGCTGAAATCTTTATGGGAGTAGATTGCCAAGTCTTTTCTCCTGTGGACTGTCTGGGTGAATTCCAACTGCCGACCTTTTGGTTAGCAGGCTTAGCTTTTAACCATTGTGCCACCAGGGCTCCTGTGGCTCGCAAGGAAGATAAAATCTCAGCTCTTTCACATTTCTTGACACCACAGGAACTTTGTTAGCAAATTGTGGTGCAGGCACATGCTAGAGTATTAGACTGGTGTTGAAAGTAATTGTATTCATTTCCTGTGGCTGCTGTAACAAAACACCACCAAGTGGGTAGCTTATCGAAGCAGAAATTTATTATCTCACAATTATGGAGGCTGGAAGTCCAAATTCAGGGTGTTGGCAGGGCCATACTCTCTCTGTCCACTCTAGGGGAAGATCCTGCCTTGTCTTTTCCAGCTTTTGGTAGCCCCGTTCTTTTCTTGGTGCTCCTTGGTTTGTAGATGTGTCCTCACGTGACTGTCTTCTCCCTGTGTGTCTCTCTGTGCCTGCTCTCCTCCTTTTTAAGGACACCATTCAGATGGGTTTAGGACCCACACTATTCCACTAAGACCTCATGTTAACTGTTAACATCCTCAAAGATCCTATTTCCAAACAAGGTCATGTTCACAGGTACTAAAGGTTAGAACTTCAGCGTATCTTTTCCGGAAACACAACTTAATCCGTAACAGCCATGTTCTCAAAAATTATCAATATATGAAAATTCTCATGGCATATTGATTAGAGAAAAAATAAATTATAAAATACAGTTTGATACATTTCTTAAAAAGTACATAAAAGTAAATAAACCCGTTGCCATCCAGTCGATTTGGACTCATGCTGACCCCACATGTTCCAGAGTAGAACTGAGCTCCCTAGGGTGTTCTTGGCCATAATCCTTATGGGAGCAGATCACCAGGTCTTTCTCCTGTGGTGCCGCTGGGTGGGTTTGAACCTCCAATATTTTGGTTAGCAGCTGAGCGCAAACCATTTGTGCCACCCAGGGACCTTAAAAAGTGCCTAACTAGTTGCCGTCGAGTCAATGCTGACTCATAGTGATCCTTAGGACAGAGTAGAACTGCCCCGCAGGGTCTCCGAGTCTGCAAATCTTTATGGAAGTAGACTCCCACATCGTTTTCCTGTGGAGCGGCTTGTGGGTTCAAACCACTAATCTTTCAGTTAACAGCTGAGTGCTTAGCTTCTGTGCCACCAGGGCTCCTTAGAAAGTGCATGCGTGCTTGGAAAAAAATCTACAAGTGTATATATGAAAAGATGAGTCTAAGCTTATCTTAAATATGATGGCATCATTTTTTAGTTCAGTGATTCTCAAACTTTAGCATTCATCAGAATCACATGGAAGGCTATGAAAACACAGCGTGCTGAGCACCACCTCCACAGATTCCGATTCAGTAGGTGAGGCCAGAGAATTTGTTTTCTTCCCAGTTTCCGGGGAGATACTGCTGTTGCTTGTCAGGGGACCACCCTTTGAGTACCAGCATGTTAGTCTATGTGACAGTGTAGTGTAGTAGTTGTGAGTATGAACTCTGGAGCCAAATTCCTTGGGTTTATATCTGATCCTGCCATCACTCCCTTGGTGTATGACCTTAAGGAAGTTTTTTAAATTCTCTGTGCCTACTTTCTCATCTGGAAAATGGGAATGATAATAATAATTAATCCACAGCATTAAGCCGTAAAAATCTTAGCACAATGCCTACCATACTGTATGTTCTCTTGTCATTACATTTCAGCTTGTCTAGAAATCATAAGTATGTTGACACCAGGGATTTTACTATTGGCCTTACCGGGTTTTTTGTGTTACAACTGTGGACCATAATATTATAGTGAAAAGCGTACGATTTAGAATCAGGCAAACTGTGATGTGCTAGCTCTAGTTTCCTATCTATAAAATAGGGCAATAACTTCTCTCCTGAATTGTTTTTGGAAGGATTAAATGTGATCACCTATATAAAATACCTGACAAGTAACCTACATCCGTTGCTTGTAATTGCTTTGACTCTATAGATCAATTTGGTGAATGGCCATTATCTGTCATTGCTGTTATTGATGATAGGTGGCTTCTCCTCTTTATTTTTTCTTGATATGGCTAGAGGTTCATCAGCTTTATTGATATTCTTAAAGAACCATCTTTTGGTTTTATTGATTTTCTCTACTATTTTTTTCTGTTTTCCCTTTCACTGACTTTAATTCTCCATTGTTTTCTTGGTCCTGCTTACCCTGAGTTTCATTTGCTTTGCCTGTTCTGGTTTCCTAAGATGAAAGCTGAGATAACTGATTTGAGAATCTTCTTTTCTAACATAGGCATCAGTACTATAAATTTCCCTCTAATTGCTGTTTTGCTGTATCTCACAAATTTTGATGTATTCTATTTTCATTCAGTTCAAAATATTCTCTAATTCCACTTTTGATTAAAAAAAATTCTTGGGTTATTTAGAAGTCTGTTACTTAGTTTCTAATTATTTGAGAGATTTTCCAGATATTTTGATATTTATTTCTAATGTATTCGTTATGGTCCATGAACATACTTTGTATGATTATAGTGGCTTTTAATTTTATTGAGACTTGTTTTACAGCCTAATCTAAATTTGTGTTTTATATGCATTGAAAAGAATCATATCTCATGTCAGTAGGACAAGTTCGAATTTCTGCTCAGGGATGTAGAGAACTGGATAGAGTGTTACTTCCACCCATACATCAAGGAAAAAGCCAGACAAACTATGGGTTCATAACTTCTTTTAAGCACTCCAGAGACCTGAGGTTGTGGGATAACAAACTAATCTCAAAACTACTGAGAGATAGGCACCTGAAGGGATAGATGGGGCACAAACACTTGTATTCCTGTTACCAGGTAGAAATCTCAGGTTCTTGCTTGGCACGACTCATATGGACCAATAAATGAGACACTGAGGTGGGAAGGCAGAAAAGCACCTTTATTTTATTGTGCAAGGAAAGGAGTCAGTGGGAGTCGCTGCTGCCAAGACTGCTCCCCAAGGGCAAGGGGGAAAGTTAGTTTTAAGGGGTTTATAAGTAGAGGGTTCATACAAGTTATGTCAGCAACATTCTTAATTATACTATGCAGGCTTGATGAGGTTTACATATAACTTCCAGGCAAAGAAAGCAGGATTCTAATGCAAAGCTGTGGGGGAAGAAGCCAAGCAAAGGAAACAGGATTCTCATGCAAATGCTATGGGGCAAGCTAAACAAAGAAAGCAGAATTCTGATGTGAAGCTGCTTGAGGTAGTGGAATTTTCCACAGCTTGGGGAATCGGTCTTATTCCTGAGACAGATGCTGTCAGACACTTGCAAAAAGAATTCAGCTAGAATGGTTGATGAGTTAGTGGCCTGAGTTCAGATTAATGAGTGTGAAACACCTCAGGGCCACAGATAAAGGGCATGTTCACACTGCTTGCAGACTTTTTCTCCACGACCACACAGGACACTCATAGGGAAGACTGACATAAGCTCTGAGAAAAGTTCCATTCTGATGCAGGTGTGTGGAAGGGGACAGCCTCTTCTGTGGGATGTACATAAAGCTTTGCCTGGGCCTTCCTCCCTATTTCCCCTATGCAAACCTGCTGTAATCTACAGGAAAAAGGGAACAAAAAACTGTCACCTTTAAGGCATTTGTGAAAACCAATTATAGCTGGAGGAAGGGGATAGAAAAAAAAAAAAAAACTTGAGGGGAGGGACAGGAATATGCTGGGCACTGAGAACTACAGTTGAAGAAACAGTCTTTTAGTTTAGGTTTAATAAACCTTGTACCGTCCCTGGGTGGTGCAAATTGTGAAGTGCTAGCTGAAAGTTTGGCAGTTTGAACCCACTCAGAGGCACCTTGGAAGAGAGGCCTGGCCATCTTCTTCCTGAAAGCTCACAGCCTTGAAACCCTATTCAGAGCAGTTCTACTCTGAAACCAAGGGACTGCCATGAGTTGGGATTGGCTGCATAGAAGCTAACAACAAACAAGCATTGAACCTAGATAGAGGGAATCAAGGGTGGGGATTATTTTTCTCATTAGCTTTAAAAGAAATGAATTGTACTTTTTTGGTTGGTGGTCAGTTGTTTCTCCCTATTCTGCAACCAATTTATTGGATGACCTTGGAAAAGTTAGTGAGTTTTCCTAATCTTCAATTTCTTCAGTTGTTTAATGAAAATTACCATTTTTGTACTTGCATTTTACTTTGGCAGAACAGAGTTCTCATTTTGTTCTGCTACTTATTTAGCTGTGATTATTAGCTTACTTATATATAAAACAAAAATATTTAAAAATTGATGACAGTAGGGAACATTTACTGAGCATTTACTAACTGTGAGGCATTCTTGCAAGCATTTCATTTGCATTCTCTCTTTTAACCCTTATAGCAAGCCCATTGAGTAGGTACTGAATTATCTTCCTTCTATAGCGGAATTGGGAAAATCTGCTGCAAAAGACCCCGTTAAAGTGTTGAAAAGCAAAAATATCACCTTAATCACTAAGGAGCACCTGACCCAAGCAATGGTATTTTCAATTGCCTTATATGCATGCGAAAGCTGGACAGTGAAAAAGGAGTACAGAAGAAGAACTGGTACATTTGAATTGTGGTGTTGGTGCAAAGTATTGAATATACCATGGACTGCCAGAAGAACGAACAAATCAGCCTTAGAAGAATTACAATCAGAATGATTCTTAGACATGAAGATGGTAAGACTTTGGCTCACTTACTCTGGATGTATCATCAAGAAAGACCAATCGCCAGAAAAAGATATCATGTCTGGTAAAGTAGAGGGTCAGTGAGAAAGAGGTAAACCCTCAAGGAGATAAATTGGCACAATAGCCACAGCAGTGGATTCAAACATACCAATGATCATGAAAATGGCACAGGACCAGGCGATGTTTTGCCCTGTTATAAATAAAAAAACAAAACAACAAACAGACCCATTTCTGTCCAGTTGATTCTGACTCACAGCGACCCTATAGAACAGAGCAGAACTGCCCCATAGGGTTTCCAAGGCTGTAATCTTTACGGAAGCAGACTGCCACATCTTTCTCCTGAAGACTGGCTGGTGGGTTCGAACTGCTGACCTTTTGGTTAGCAGCTGAACACTTGACCACTGTGCCACCAGAGCTCCTCTGTTATAAATACGTCACCATAAGTCAGAGCCAACTCGACGACGACGAGCAACAGCAACAACTGAGGGATAGGGAGTTAAAGTAACTTGCCCAAGGTCACACAGCTGGTGCAAGGTAGGATTTGGATTCAAATGCAGCTCCCCTGCCACCACACACACACACAGAGACCATTGCCATAGAGCCAATTTCAACTTATAGTGACCTATAGGACAGAGTAGAGCTGCCCCATAGGGTTTCTAAGGCTGAGGTCTTTACAGAAGCAGAATGCCACATCTTTCTCTCACGGAGCAGCTGGTGGGTTTGAATTGCTAACCATCTTGTTAGCAGCCAAACTGTTAACCACTGGTTCACCAGGGCTCCTCTCAAATGCGGTCAGTTGGCTTTGAAGCCCACACTGTAATCCACTATGTTCTACTGGCGTATAAGATTATTTACAGTTTTCTTTGTTAAGAAATTTGTAATTCCATGATTTAATAAGATTTTAGTACACTTGTCTAGGAGCCCTGATGGTGTAGTGGTTAAAAGCTCAGGCTGTTAACAGAAGGTCAGTGGTTCAAATTTACCAGCTGCTCCTTGGAAGCCTTATGGAGCAGTTCTACTTTGCCCTATAGGGCTGCTATGAGTCAAAATTGACCCAATGGCACACAACAACAACAACAAGGTACAAACCAGTAACTTGACATTTTCCTCCAAAAATGGAAGGTTCTGAGAGACAAAGAAAGAGACAGGCAACTCCAGTGTGACCACGAAGGTTACCTATGATGCCAGTCCTGGGAAGCAGTAGGACCAAAGCAGATCTCTGTACCCCACAGTGGAAGGGTAGGGTTTTTATAGTGGTGGTAGACAATTGTGGCTCCACGCTAGGGGCATACATAAGAATGCAGACTGTAGTGAACTAGTGGACCCCACGGGGCCCCCATGTTTGGCCTCACAAAGCCTGTTTCCCCTTCACTCTACCCCTGGAGGCTGGCTCTTACAATCTGACATACCCCCGGCTCTTGTGCCTCAATGCAAGAGACCCTGTTCCCTCCCTGCCAGGAACAGATATAGAAGTGGGGTTGGCCAGGTGCCATAGGGTGCCCACACATATGCAAAAGACTGATAAAGTTACTGTATGGTCAGAATAGGGAAAGCTTCCCTGGTGAGGAGAAGAAACCAGGAGAAGGTGACCCAATTCCCAGCCTCCTTATCAGAGAATGCCCTGGGCCCAAGGCCTTTACCTAGGCAACTGGGATGGGAGGTACAGAGGCAGACTATTCCCTCAACAACACTTGAAATGCACGAAGAAACTCCATTTTAAACATTTGGTCAGATCATTAACTTGATATGGTTCATCAACTTGTAGCTATTTTAATATTTCAAAGAATTGTTATAGCCTTTTGAAATATTTTTATAGCGTGTTTTGAGCCTCTTAAAAATTACGGTGACTGTATTATAAAAAAAAAAGATGAGTTAAGTAATCAATACTATTCTTTTTCACCTACTTGGAAATCGAAAATTCCAAAAAAATTTTTCAGAATTTCCCCAAATATTCTCCTTTTAAAATCAATTATTTTATTACTGGAAAATTCTCTCACATGTTTGGCAAATAGTGCAGATAGATCAGGGTGCTTTCTTTACCAGCATGATCATCGAGCTATAGTTACAGGTTGTTGAAAAGGGAAGAGAACAGATGAAAAGAAAAATGAACATTTATTATATGCAGGCTTTGTTTTATTTATTATAACTGCGATAATCTTATAGTTCACAACAACTCCTAGATATTATTATTATCCATGTAAAATACGAGAAGACTGAGGAATAAATACTAAAATGATTGCGGTCTCAGTGGGTGGCAGGAAGCAGAAGAGTAGGGATTTTTATCCCTGTTGATCTAATGCCAAATGTCTTCCTCTTAGCACCAGACCCGTGTGAGCCCTTATAAAGTGGTAACAGTGGCAGTGGCTGGCTCCAGGGTCTGCCGTGGCACAGTTAGGAATGGTAGGTCAGGGCAGTGTGGGTGTCTCTAGTTGTTATTGGTGTTGGCTGCCACAGAGTAGGCCCCCAGCTCGTGGTAACTCCACGCACAATGGAATGAAACCCTGACCAGTCTTACGTTGTCCCCGTGATCCACTGGGGGAGTGCTGTGCTTGAGGTACATGAGCCAGGAATCAAACCCAGGCCTTCTGCACGGAAGGCAAGTATTCCACCACTGAACCACCGCTGTTCTCAGGTGTCTTTCAAGAACCTGCAAAGCAAAACACTCCAAAAAAAGACAGTCTTGGAGATCTAACTTAGCCATAGTCTGTCAAACAAGAACTTTCCAAACCTGTTTTCCCTAATTTCCGCCTTCTCCAACATTAGAGGAGTCGGATTTGGTCTAGTGAAATGGGGAGTGGACGTAGAAGAACAAGGTGGGAAATAAAAACTGAGGTTCCAATCCAGTTCTGCTATTGAAGTGGCCCTTAGTTGGAGGAGGGGAGAAGTTTGAATCAGTTGAGAGGCTGCAAATTATGTTGCTATATTGCTGTTGTTTGTTGCCGTCGAGTCAATTTCATGTGTCCGAATAGAACTCTACGCCATAGGATTTTCAAAGCTGTGTCCTTTCAGAAGCAGATGGCCGGGCCTCTTTTCTGAGGTGCCTTTGGTTGGGTCTGAACTGCTAACCTTCCAGCTAGTAGTCCAGTGCTTAACCACTCGTACCACCCGGGGAGCTGTTATTTCATTATCCATATATTGTATGTGATTACATTAGGCCAAAAAAGCCATTGCCCCTGAGTCTATTCTGACTCATAGTGACCCCATAGGACAGAGTAGAACTGCCCCATAGGATTTCCAAAGCTGTAATCTTTACGGTAGCAGGTTGCCACATCTTTCTCTCAAGGAGCCGCTGGTAGGTTCAAACTGCCGATCTTTTGGTTATTAGCCAAGTTCTTAACCACTGTGCTACCAGGGCTCCTTGTTATTATATTAGACAGGACTTTTTGTTGCCTAAAAGTTTCTAGAAAGGCTGTACATTTTATCAAAGTTATCATCCAGGGGTGGGGAAGATCAAATTGAGGGTCATCAAAGGGAGAAATTAAATTTGCTTCTGAGTTTCTAAGTTTGGCATCTTCAGTAAACTGCTATATTTGTACATACTATTTCCTGTTAGAGAAATCTGAAAAAATTAGAATATACCCTCACAAGATTCAGGGATTTGATTTAATTTAGATGCACGTACAAATTATTTCAGAATGAGGGGGGAAAAATATAAGATCCCAGCCTCCTTGAGTTCTAGAAAACTCAAAACCAAACCCATTGCCTCCAATTGATTCCAACTCATAGTGACCCTATGGGACAGAGCAGAACCATAGGGTTTCCAAGGAGAGGCCAGTGGGTTCAAAATGCTGACTTTTTGGTTAGAAGCCATAGCCCTTAACCACTGTACCCCGTGGCTCCTTAGTTTTAGAAAACAAAACAAACGTTGCTGTCAAGTAGATTCCAACTCATAGCGACCCTGAGCCCCTACTAATTCCTAACCTGTACCTTTTTGTGTAGAAGCCCCGATGTCCACATTCCTAACCTACACTGTTTTGTGTTGGCTCCCTGATGGCTCGGTGCTTAAGCATTTGGCTGCTAACTAAAAAGTCAGCAGTTTGAACCCACTGGCCACTCCTTGGGAGAAAGATGTGGCAGTCTGCTTCCATAAAGATTACAGCCGTGGAAACCCTATGGGGCAGTTCTGCTCTGTCCTATAGGGTCAATATAGGTTGGAGTCCACCTGAGAGCAATGGATACCCTTTGGTGTACCTGCTCAGAACACTTGACTGTTGGTGGTAGCTTTTTTTGGCTATTGCTATCTGTATAATGCCCTTCATTTTGTGTTCCCTCTGTTTGGAAACTCTAGTGGCGTAGTGGTTAAGTGCTGTGGCTACTAGCCAAGGGGTCGGCAGTTCAAATCCACCAGGCGCTCCTTGGAAACTCTGCGGGGTAACTCTACTCTGTCCTATAGGGTCACTATGAGTCGGAATCAACTCGATGGCACTGGGCTTGGTGTGTTTTTTTCTTCTTATTGTCTGTTTATTATTTCATCATTATTTGAATGACTAATTCTAATAAATATTAAGAGTAAATTTAGAGAAAAAAAATAGTTGAGGCCAAATACTTATCCTTTGCATAAATTGCAGGGCTTTATACAAATATATTTGATAGTGTTTTTTAACTCTTCTCCTTGTATTGCATTAATAGCTAAGATCTGGTTTAGTCATTGGCCGTTTTTTAGAAAACTATTCTAGAATAGTACTGTGCAACAAAACTTTCTGCTATTATGCAAATGTTCTTGATCTGTGCTGTCTGATATGGAAGCCACTTGCCACATATGACTATGGAGCACTAAAATATGGCTTGTGTGGCTAAGGAACTAAGTGTTTTACTTTAAGTTGATTTTAAACTAAACTAAAATTTTAATAGCCACTTATGGCCAGTGGCTACCGTGTGGGGTAGCTCTAGAAAATCCATCTTTAAAATAAACCTCTGGCTTCCATCAATCCCCTTATGGACTTCTTATTTTATTACACCACTTCCTTTCATCTTAAAGAATATTACAGAGAATAGAATGCTTTCTTTCTTTTGTCTTAAAGTTTAAAAAAGCAAGCCTGAGCTTAGGGAAGAAATGCTTTTGTAAGAGTTCAGTATTTTAGGCCAAATTGTCCATTTGTCTTGAGGAATCTCTGGCTTTGAAATTTTGGTGCTGTTAGCACGAAATGAAACCTCGATTTCCACGCTTCAGAGATGGTATTGGTAAACATCAGCAGTGTGTAAGGCGCACACAGCGCCAAGCAAACAGGCACATGCGTTGAGGGCTGTGCTTAACAGTCCTGCCTCCGGATCCCCACAGATTCCTTGAATATCCTTTTCAAAAACTCTCCTATCCATTCCACTAGAAGAACAGATGCGTCTTTCCATATAGTGCAATCAGCAAAGTTCAAGAGACGTTAGGACAGACTATATTCATATTTCTTTCACAGCGCTGAGTGTAATAAAAAAAAAATGTAATAAAAAAAACTTAAATCAGCCTTCTCAGCAGCTACCAACTCTTTTTTAAAAAATTGCTTTCTGTTTTGCTGTTTGAGATTAGGAACTACAGAGCTTTCATTGTTATATTACTTTTTAATGCAGTTCTTTAAGGTATTTCTAGTTTAAACCAACTTTTCAGAAGTTTCTGTCATTGTGAAAAAAACGGTTGCTTTGTTATTACTTCCTTGAAAACAAGATAATGTTTATAAATTAGAATAAATTCTTTTGCTTACAATATTGTGTTTCTTTCAGAAGTTATATGCAGGCTGTACAATAGATAGGAATATGAGAAAAACGATTATGTATACATACTTAACTTATGACGTATGTTGTGTGCACACACATACACACACACACACACGAGTCAATTCTATCCATTAAGTGGAAGCAACAACTCCATTATATGCATGTGTTAGTATACAGTATAGACTTATAATTTTATTTTATAGGTGCCATAAAATGTGGCAAAATGCATTAGGTGACAGAGAAATGGACACCACTAAAATTTATTCAGTCTTAATGTACGATATTTTCTTAGAGGTCATCTAGTCAAACTTTGCGTTCGATGCCAAACTCTCCTCCGCAGCAGGTGTGATTGATGGTTTTTAATCCTCTGCTTGGGTATTTCTAAGGGTATGGTGCTCACTACTTCACCAGATAGCGCAATCTATTGTCAGCTACAAATGCTTTTAAAAATATGTCAATGACACATCCAAATTCCCTGAGGGACCGAATTGCTGGGCTGAGGGCTGTGGGGACCACAGTCTCAAGGAACACCTAGCTCAATTGGCATAACAGAGTTTATAAAGGAAATGTTCTACTTTCTACTTTGGTAAGTAGTGTCTGGGGTCTTAAAAGCCTGTGAGCAGCCATCTAGGATATTTCACTGGTCTCACCCCCTCAGGAGCAAGGAAGAATGAAGAAAACTAAAGACACAAGGAAAGGATTAGTCCAAAGGACTAATGGACCACAACTACGACAGCCTCTACCAGACTGAGTCCAGTACAACTAGATGGTGCCTGGCTACCACCACTGACTGCTCTGATAGGGATCACAATACAAAGTCCTGGACAGAGCTGGAGAAAAATGTAGAATAAAATTCTAACTCAAAAAGAAAGACCAGACCTGCTGGCCTGACAGAGAAACCCTGAGAGTATGACCCCCAGATGCCCTTTCACCTCAGTAATGAGGCCACTCCTGAGGTTCACCCTTCAGCCAAAGATTGAACAGGCCCATGGAACAAAACAAGATTAAGGGGGCCCACTGGTCCTGGGACAGGGACTGGAAGGTAGGAGGGAGCAGGAAAGCTGGTAATAGGGAATGCAGGGTTGAGAAGGGAGAGTGTTGACATGTTGTTGGGTTATTAACCAATGTCATACAACAATGTGTATACTAACTCTTTAATGAGAGACTGGTTTGTTCTGTAAACCTTCATCTAAAGTTCAATTAAAAAAAATGTCAATTAAGAGTTTGATTTATTAGAACATGACAAAAAAAAAACAGTAGCTCCAAAGGCTGCTTATGTACATACAGCCAAACACTTCATGGGATTTGGTTCCTTGGTTAGGATGTTTAGGGCCATGATTTCATGGGATACCCCAGTTAATTGAGCTAATAACATGTTTAGTGCTTTTGTTCTATCTCTTAGTTTGTTGCATAGTGCCTGGGGTCTTAAAAGCTTGTGAGTGACCATCTAAAGCACAACAATTGTTCTATTCCCCTGGAGCAACAGAGGAAGGAGAGTCAGGAATATGAGGAGGATGTGTGGCTAATCACCTCCATGAACAACGCTTCCTTTGCTGTGAGGCCAGAAGAACTGGATTGTGCCAGGCTACCATTACTGAACATTTTGATGGAAGACTTCACAGAAGAATCCTGATCGAAAGGGGAACAACGCAGAACAGAATTTAAAATTCTCACGGACTCTAGACTTTCTGTAGCCATGGAGACTGGACAAACTCCTGAAACTATTGCCCTGAGATAATCTCTAAACCTTAAGTCAAAAATATCCCCTGAAGTCATCTTAAAACCAAATGTTAGTTCAGCTTAACTAGTAAAAAGACCTGCTGTGAGCATCATGCTTTTTAAGAATTATCTATATGAGATCAAATTAACAACAACAACTTTAAAGATTAGATAGGAACCTTAGGGAGCAGTGATTTATGTTAATGAGGGAGGAACAGCTCAGAAAAGGAAGGTGAGAATGGTCGCACAACTCAGGAGTGTAATGTCACTGAATTGTACACGTAGAAACATTTGAATTGTATGTTTTGCTGTCTATATTCTCAATAATAATAACAAAATAAATAAAATTTAGAAAAAAAAATTAACTGAAGAAAAAAATAGAGTTTGCTTTTAAATTCCTCCAAAACATCTATTCATTGGTTATATTTCTGACCACTTTGATAAGTGTATTTTCTTTAAAAGATCTGCATATAAAGAATCAAAAAATCTATACCCCTGTGGAAGGAAAAATAAACTTAAAAACTACGACACAAATATTTTATCTGCTTAATTCATATAAAGTTCTAGAATTCTTAATGTCTAAAATGTCAGTGGGAAATATAGATGAAGGGTATATCTCACATTAAGTAAATTTCCATTTATGAGAACTTCAATTTGCATGTTGGATAAAATGGGGGATGATTATCAATTTTCATAATACATTTTTCATCTACACATGGACTCAGTATATATTTTTTTAAATAATGAATTGTTTTAGTGCATTAGAGTGTAAATCAATTTATAGAAACTCAATTCATACTTGAGATTTTATGTTATTATTTTACAAATCACCCCACCCAAGGTGTTTGGAAATAGCTGCTGATGGAAAGGTAAGTATTGAGGTGCTTTCCAGAAAAAGCGATTAATTTGTATTAAAAGTCAGCCAGCTGACTTCTATGCGGCACTGTCAAATGTTCTTTAACAGATGTCAGTGAGGGAAAAAAATTTTTTTTTGTGTGTTGTTACTTGAAGAAAAGGGAGTTTTTCTGGATGACATGATAATTAAGGCATACATTGAGTTTCAAAGCTACACCAAGACCATTTATATGCATTAGTTTAATTATGGTCTCTCTATCTCTCTCTCTCCCTCTTTTTGTAAAGTCACACACTATTTATCTTAAAGGGCTAGAAAATATCTAAATGAGCAAATACGTACTAGGCCATCAACTTAAAATCTATATGCGTTTCTTTTTTTATAGTGCCATTTCCTAGTAAGAAATTTTCTCATAACTCTGTTTAAAAACTCTACTATACACCAAAAAACTATTTAGAACTAATAAACAAGTTTACCAAGGTTGCAGAATACAAGATTAATACACAAAATTCAATTATATTTCTATACAGGAGTAATAAGCAATAAAAATGAAATTAAGTAAAAAAATTCCATTTCCAATAGCATCAGAAGTATGAAATATTTAGGAATTAGTTTTACGAGAGAAGTGAAAAACTTATAGTTTGAAAACTACAAAACATTGTTGAAACACATTAAAAAAGATCTAAATAAATGAAAAGACAACCAGTATTAATGGATCAAAAGACTTAATATTCTTAAGATGGCAATATTTGCCAATGTGACCTATAGATTCAATGCAATGCCTATCAAAATCCCAATAAAATTTATTGGAGAAATTGACAACTAATCTTAAATTCGTATGGAAATTCAAGGGACCCAAAATAGCCAACATAACCTTGTAAAGGAAGAGAAAAATTGGAAGGCTCATACTTCCTGATTTCAACACTTTGGTAATTAAGACAGTGTGGAACCGGCATAAAATTGAGTCCTGAAATAAACCCTTATATTCATGGTCAACTGATTTTTGACAAGGGTTCCAAAGCCTTTCAGTGGGGGAAAGAATGGACTTTTCAACAAATGCTGTTGGAGAAAACGGACATCTGCATGCAAAAGAATGAAGTTGGACCCCTCCCTCACATCATGTGCAAAATTTAACTCAAAATCAATCAAGGATATAAATGTAAGAGCTAAAGGTACATGAGTTTTAGAAGAAATAAACCTTCATTATCTTGGATTAGGATATAATTTTTTAGATATTACACAAAAGTACAAGCAACAAAAGAAAAATAAACTGGATATCGTCAAAATTAAAATTTTTTTGCTTCAAAGGACACCGTAAACAAAACGAAAAGACAGCACACAGACTGGGATAAAAAATTCACAAATCACATATCCGATAAAGTACTTGTATCCAGAATATATAAAAAACTCAAATAAAGGGACAAGTAACCCAATTATAAAATAGGCAAAGGATTTGAAAAGACATTTTTCCAAAGAAGATAGGTAAATGGCCAATAATAATATGAAAACATTGTTTACATCATTGACCATTAGGGAATTTCAAATCAAAGCGACAATGAGCTAGCGCTTCTCACCCACAGGATAACTAAAATGAAAAAGACAGGCAATAATAACAAATGTTGATGAGGACGTGGAGGAACTAGAACCTCTGTTCACTCCTGTTGGGCATGTGAAATGGTGCATCACTTTGGAAAATAGATTGAGAGTGTATCAAAATGTTAAACATAGATTATCATACGACCCAGCAATTCTTCCCTTAGATGTATAACCAAGAGAAATGCAAACATATGACACACAAAAACACTTATATGTGGATGCTTACATCAGCATTATTCATAATAGCGAAAAAAAGGGGGAAACAACTGATAAATGGGTTTAAAAAAGAAAAAAAGCACTATATTTGTATGGAGTCTAATTTGACAATGAAAATGAATGAAGTGCTGAAACATGATGCAACATGGATGAAACTCAAAAACATTATGCTAAGTGCAAGAAGCCAGTCACAAAAGGCCACATATTTGATTCCATTTATATGAAACATTTGTTGTGTGCTGTCCAGTGAACACTCATAGGGACACTATGTGACAGAGTAGAACTGCTCCATAAGGTTTCCTAGACTGTAATCTTATGGTTAGGAACCCTGGTGGCACAGTGGTTAAAGCACTTGGCTGCTAACCAAAAGGTTGACAGTTGTAACCCACCAACTGCTCCACAGGAGAAAGATGTGGTAGTCTGCTCCGGTAAATAGTATAACCTTGAAAACTCTATGTCCTATAGGGTCATTATGAGTTGGAATCAACTGGACAGCACACAGTAACAACAACAATGATCTTTACAAGACCAGATCACCAGGTCTTTTCTCTCTAGGAGCCCTTGGGTGGAGGAATGGTGGGAAAATCCCTAGAGACAGAAATTAGATTAGTGGTTGCCAGGGGCTAGCGGGAAGGGGGAATGGGAAGTGACTGCTAATGGGTACAGGGCTTCTTTTGGGGTAATGGAAATGTTCTAAAATTGGTTAGTGGTGATGGTTGCACACAAAACCACTAACTGAGTACTTTGATGATTTGTATGGTATATAAATTATATCTCAGGAAAGAAGTTATTAAAAAGCAAAACAAAACAGAACTTTGTTTAAAACACTCTGGAAAAATGTATGGCTCCTTTGAGAAGAATCTCAGTAAATAGATTTAAAAGAAAATTGCTGAAAACAGGCAATAAAATTTGAATAAATGTCATAATGAAACTTCATTCTATGGTAATATCTGTTCGTATTTAGAGAAGAATAAGGAGGACAGTAGATAAAATGAAGAAGAAAGATGTATATTTCCTGATTCAAAGGGAAGTAGTTATGAATACTGAATACGCTCCCTTCTACTTGATCATCCTGGTACCCTTCTGTTTTGACCTTCTAAGGGAAAGAGAGGAAAGAAAGCAAGGATGACAACTGAAGGTCATGTGCTTTCTTTTATGTATAGAAATTTGAAGCTTTACCACAAAGTGAGAAGTGTTAGACTGAAAAGTGAACAATTCGTAGTAAACTGAGTGAAAGCTGAAGATTTTTCTTGGAGTTTGATAAAGTAAACCAAGTATTAAATTAAGTGATGATTATAAACAAATGTAACTTGAGGACAAATCTAAGCTATAGTGGTGCTGTTGTTGTTTCATATCATGTCATTTATTGTTACTCTTAGTTTCTTCTTTTAGATTGTTGAGTTAATTTATGCTGTCAGACCCTCACAGAAAAAGCAATGTTGACTGGATCATTGTCCTTATCCAATGCTTTGCATTTCCCTGAAGTATCAAACGTTTGATTATGTGCATTCCAATAAGGCAGCACTATATTTTTTTTTTTATTTACATGGAGAGGTTTTATATACGTATAAAGAGATCTATTTCAAGGAATTGGCTTATGTGACTGGGAGGGCTAGCAATTTCAAAATCTCTAGGGCAGGCTGGCAGGTGGCAACTCTTGCAGCTGATATTGCAGTATTGAGGCAGAATTTTGTTTTTTCTCGGGAAAATCTAAGCTTTGCTCTTAAGGCCTTTCAACTGTTTGGATGAGCCTCAAATACAATGTCAAGGATAATCTCCATTTCTTGAAGTCAACTAATCATAGGTGTTAGTCACATCTACAAAATACCTTCATAGAAACCCCTAGACTAGTGTTTAATTGAATAACTGAGTACAATAGCCTAGTCAAGTTGACACATAAAAGTAACCATCAAAAGTGTTAAGGTAATTCAATGATAGAAGTATGGCCTTTTCAAAAACTAGATATCCACATGGAAAAAATGAACCTTAACCCCACCTTATACTACATACAAAAATTAACTCAAAATGAATCATAAATCAAAATGTATAAGTTGAAACTATAGTACTTCCAGAAGAAAAAACAAAAACGAGAAAATCTTCATGACCTTTGGGTATACATATATTTCTTACTAGGACACAAAAATCACAGATCATAAAACAAACAAAATAATGATAAATTTGATTTCATCAAATTAAAAAAAATTACTTTTTGAAAGACACCACTAAGATAATACAAATGGAAGGCATAGACTGAAAAAAAATATATTTCCAATGCATTTATGTTACAAATGATCGCTATCCGGGCCATAACAAACACTACTTGATAATAAAAATATGCAAAACCCCCCCAAAAAATTGGAAAAATATTTGAATACATAATTCACTTAAAATATAGAAGAACGGCCAATAGGCATATAAAAAGGTGCCAAACATTGTTAGTCATTCAGGTAACACAACCTAAAACCAAAATCGGCTACAAAGAATATACTTGCTAGGATGACACAATTAAAAGGATTGACAATACTAAGTGTTGACAAAACGTGGAGCAACTAGAAGTCTCGTTGATTGCTTGTGGGAGTATAAAAAGACACAACTATTTGGGAAAATATTTTGGCAATTTCTCATAAAACGAATATGATTCAGAAATTTCACTCCTAGGTATTTAGCCAAGAGAAATGAAAACATGTGGGCACACAAAAACCTGCACAAGAATATCCATGGCATCTTGAGCCATAATAGCCCCAAACTGAAAACACCCAAATGTCAATCAACAATAGAATACCACTCAGCGACAAAATGAACAAACTAATGGTAACTGCAACAACATAAACGAATCTCAGAAATGTCAGGCTGGGTAAAAAAAGCAGACATAAAAGACAATATATTGTATACTTCATTTTTATTAAATTCTAGAACAGCAAAACTAATTTGTAGTGATAACCAGCAGATTTGTGATTTCCTGGGGCCAGGTGGTTAACTACAAACATTCTGGGATAATGAAAATGTGCTGTGTATCTTCATTGTGGTGGTAGCTGCCTGAGTGAACACGCTGGTCAAAATTCATCACTAGTACACTTCAGATGAGTGACTTTTGCTGTATTTAAATTATGTATCATAAAATTGATTAAAAATAATGTCAAATGTTTCATCTTCGGCAGATGAACTTTCAAAAACGTTACTTTGCTTCCATGATTTGGATGAAATTATTAAGCCATTATTAGAATTAATTGAGTTTCCATTTGTAGCATATGATAACTCTAATATATAACTGGCATCATTTAACTGTTTACAGCGTTTTTCAGTTAAAGGAACCAGCCTGCTGACAGCTCTCATTTTACATTTCATAGGTTTATAAAATGAGCAAAAATTAATTTGGAAAAATTGTCTTTTGATTTTAATGAAAAGTTATTCTTCATAGAGTTGTACATACTCATGTTAAACTACTGTCTTTGAGTGCATTTTTCTTGAAATAACTATTAACTTTGAAGTGGAGGCTGATGCTTCTCCACCAGATTCAGGCACCTCTGGTTTCCTGGGAGCCAACGGAACCCCCTTGTTTCCAAATGTAGATGGTAAATACTACAGATATTTTTCTCCAGCAAAATCCTGGACTTTGCTCTAATTGTCCTCAGTCAAGCCATCTTTGGAGCCCTGGTGGAGCACTGGTTAAAAGATTGGCTGCTAATCAAGAGGTCGACAGTTTGAATCCACCAGGCGCTCCTTGGAACCCCTATGGGGCAGTTCTACTCTGTCTATAGGGTCGCTATGGGTTGGATTTGATCTGACAGCAGCGGAGATGGGGGAGGGGGGAAGGGGGAGCCGTATTTGATTCCTACACCAGAATCTGAGTGTCCAGGCCGCTGTCAAGATCTCTGGACCTGGGGAGTGCTACTTATTGCAAATTCCATGTGTGTCATCAATTTTCTTGAGAAATAGAACATTAAGTAGTGCTAAGTTTTAAACTTTTACATGTTGCTGTAAAAAATTGTCATAACACTTATGAAAATACTTCGGGAGGGGCACAGTTGGCAAGTAAATGTAGAAGAAATGCATTATTTGCATAAAAATACAGTGAACATGCACTTTTTAAAAAAATCTATCAGTGAAAGAGTTCGTTGAAAAACAAAAAAGAAAAGTTTTACCAAACAGCAAAATTATGCAATAAACTTCAAAACCACTGTGGTTGGAGTGTTGAGACTACTCTCTAAATGGCCAAAGAGCTTAGCCTCTGCTTATCCCACATATTTTATGTAGACCTAACCTATACTTGCCCATATTTTCCACATGGTCCACTGCATGACAGCGCAGCAACTTCCCGCATTTCTGAAGGTGAAATCTAAGGGCTGGCTTTATGATCGTGCAACAAGTACATACACACAGGACCTCACTCTCAGAGGAACGCCATTAAAAAGTTTGCTATGGCTCTCTTGGAGCCCTGGTGGTGCAGTGGTTAAGAGCTTGGCTGCTAAGCAAAGTCGGCAGTTCAAATCCACCAGCTGCTCCTTGGAAACCCAAGGGGCAGTTCTACTCTCCTGTAGGGTCACTATGAGTTGGACTGGAGAGCAGTCAGTTTGGTTTTTTTGGTCACCATCTTGAATTATTGATAATTTTATCTTTGAACTTGTATTTAGTAGTGAAGTCCAATGCGACAATGGAATATGTACATGAGCAGAGGAGTAATAAATAAGTACCAGATCAAGATAAAAGAAAACAAAACACATACGCACACAACGCTTTCATTAACATGGTAGAATAATTCTGATGTGTTTTTCCTTCTAATCATGAACTCTAGCAGCTTTTATTTCCGTAGGCTGAGATATAGTTCAAAGAGTATTATTTTAATTTTAATGTTGCTGTTTTTCCCAGGTTTTTAGTGTCTTTGCTGTTTTGGTGGTAGAGCTTTTCTAATGATTGTAAGTCACTGCTTCATATTTCATATGCCACCCATCAATCACTCTAAAAAAAGGACTAGCATATTAGGAAACCAGTACACATTTACTGTAAGAAAATATATAGAAGTACATGAAACATAAAAATTCAAAAGTCATACTCTCAGCCCCTCTCCACCCCATAATTATGTTCCCAAGGGAACCACAGTTAATGGTTCAGTATCTCCTTTTATAATATATACCTTTCTTTCTCTCTCTGCTTCTCTTTGTCCGTCTGTCTGCATGCACCTTTCCTGTCCTGTAACTTGCTTTATTTTTACCTTGAGCAACATATTGCAGGTATCCTTCCATGTCAATACATACATATCTGCTGCATTTTATGAATATATTACAATTTTTTTCAACCAATCCCAAATTGGTTATTTCAAGATTTTCAAAATTTAAATATTACAATGTACCCATGCTTTTTTTTTTTTTAATTTATAATTTGTAATAAACTTTAAGGACACCAAATGACATAAAGGACATAAGGGATAAAAGGGATACATTTTGTTGGCAATTATGAAAACCATCCACCCGACATCTGTATCTTACCAGGAATAGCATCTCTCCTTACCTCCAGTTGAGAATTATTGCTTTAGGCTAATTCACTGAATTTTCTGCTGTAGTGTTCTTAATACAAGGGATGGTAATGATAATGATGAGTTTACTTCGATTGTGGTCTAGATTTCTGAGCAAATGCATGTCATTAAGAGCTGGGGCCCTGCTTCCCCCTCTGTCTTGAACTAGCGCCTCAGGACGAAGGATCAGAAACTCTCCAATAGAGTAGCCCCAGCAGTGTTCAATGCGCAGTAGGGACAGCTTATTTTCTGTGCCTAAGGCTTCACCACTTTTACAGAGAAGTAAGATCATAGGGGTTGCAGCCTAAAAGGTGCCCTTCCTTCCGGCTCCCGTAGCGCTTCAGATGCCACCCACGCTGAGGCTCTCATTAAGGCTGCCCTTGTGATGCCTGCCTGGAAGGAAAGGATTGACAGCTATTTTGTATCAACAGGAGTTGACAGTTTGGATTTTGGCTTTTGCAATGGCATGACATTAACATTCAGCACAATACCTTGCAGATGCTACCTGTCATCTCTCATTTGTGCACTGTAGGTCTATCCAGTAGGCCCTGGTCCTTGCACAACCTCTGAACACTGCTGTTCACTTCCACACTCCCCTTCTAGGTTAAGCCATTATCATTAGCCCTACTTTGTATTAAAGGACCCCCCCCCAAAAAAAATCTTTTTTGGTGGTGCAGTGATTAAGTGCTCAGCTGCTAACCGAAAGGTCGGTGGTTCAAACCCACCAGCTGCTCCACCAGAGAAAGACAAGGCAGTGTGCTTCTGTAAAGACTATAGCCTTGGAAATCCTATGGGGCAGTTCTACTCTGTAGAGTAGACCATATAGGATCATTGTGAGTCAGATTCGACTTGACGGCAGTGGGCTTTGGACTTTGTATCAAGGGGATCCAAGAAGACTTTTTGTTCTGTTTGGACACTAGATATGCTTTTTCTGACATCTGTTTGAAATCTCACTGACTTTGCAAACTTGTTCCCTCCCCTCCTCCCCCATCAGTCTGGATGCTGACTCCAATTCCTATGAGGAATTCTGCCTTTTATCACTTCTTTCTGATTTTTTATACTTATGCTATCTCTAGAGAGTATCTCTATTCCTTGAACTTTTAATTAGTCATCCTTATTTCTTTGTCCTAATTTTGACTTTTCCTGTCAGAAAGTGGTTTCTGACTCCCTTATGGCTGCATTTTAGATCCACCTTGCTAAGTTTGTCTTATTTCTTCCAGTTCTTCTTGTCTTACACAAATTTTCCCTTTAAAATTTGTATTGCTGTTATTTTTTTTAATTCACTGTTAACTTACAAAAGCAAGCAAAAATTTCAAACCATATGGAAGTCTATATTAAAAATGAAAATTTTTACCTCACATCTCATTGACTTTCTTGACTCCAGGGGTAACTCTAAATAAAGACACATCTGTATCCAAGTGCTCATAGGAGGTTGTCAAGACTTCGCCTCCCCCCTTGTTTAGCCTCTGCTTTCCTTTGCTTCATTGGCTTCCTTTTAAAAAACAACAAAAAAGATGGCCACCAGCAGTCCAAACCTGCATTCCACGTGATTAAAAACTGTAGATATTTTTCTCCAGTGTAATCCTGGGTTTTACTCTCATTGTCCCCAAGTAAGCCATGTTTTCATCCCTGAACCAACTACTTCAAAACTGACTGTTGAGGCCACCATCAAGGTTTGTTTCTGGAGCTGGGCTATAGGGTCAGCCCCACTGCAGCCATATCAACAGAGAGTTAGGTGGGCAGCTCTCCAAGTGAAAATTGAGGCAAAGAAATGGGAATGGGTAGGACAGGATGATAATTCTGTTTTTTTCTCTTAACCACTCCTTTTTTTTCTTTGTTATGTATACACAGTTAAATGACAGTTTTAAATACACACTTAAAAAAATAATTTTATTTAAAAATCCAATACATGCACATGATTAAAAATCAAGCAGCATGTAAAAGACTTATAATGAAAATGGTTCTTATTTCAGATCCGCTACCCAGAGACATTTTGCTCTTTTATTTACTGTTAGTTACTTCTATTTCTTTTATTAATATGGTAATTCAAGCATTGCTTTATTAAACTTAAATAATACCTATTTTTTCTTTTTTAAATTTTTATTTACTTTGTTGTTGCTGTTGTTGAGAATATACACAGCAAAGCATACACCAATTCAACAGTTTCTACACATACGATTCAGTGACATTGTTCATTCTTTGAGTTGTGCAACCATTCTCACCCTCCTTTCGGAGTTGTTCCTCCCCCAGGAACATAAACTCACTGCCCTCTAGGCTTCTTATCTAATCTTTTGAGTTGCTGTTGTCAATTCCATATAGATAGTTCTGAAAAGAGCATAATACTCAAGGCAGGCTTTTTTTATTAGTTAAGATAAACTATGGTTTGGTTTTAAGAAGACTTCAGGTGATTTTTTGGCTTAAGGTTTAAAGATTATCTCAGGGCAATAGTTTCAAGGGTTCATTTAGCCTCCATGGCTCCAGAAAGCCTGGAGTCTGTGGGAATTTAAATAATATCTGTTACTTTCCTAATATGACAACACTAAATATATCTCTATCTTCCCCAAATGGTATACTGCTATTTGTACTCTGGTTGATAAAGTAAATGTACTGTTATGACTATATAAATATTTTTTTGTTAAAAAGCCATAAATAATTTTAATATTTCTCTTCCTGTACAGTTTTTGTTTTGTTTTTCTCCTCTGGAGTTCACAGTTACTTTTTTTCCCCTTAAACTCTTTGTCTTTCTTCATATCTCAATTTTTTTAAATGCCTCATTGTATCGGGTATTTTATCTTAACCAAGTTTTCCCGTGATCCTGGAGTTCCCTCTTCTCCTTTTCCAGTCTGCACCATTGAACTGTACCCTTGTTATACAACTGCCATAAAATTCTTTTCATCTCTATTCTTCTGGGTTGGATTCACTTCTTCCTTGACTCCTTGTCATCTTCTTTCTTGGTTTACTTTCTCCTTTTGTAGAAGGCACAATTTTAAGTAACTCCCTAAGAAAGGCAGATGGGAGGTTAATATTTCAAGTCTGAAAATATCTTCATTCAACCCTTTTATATAATCAAGAGTTTGGATAGGTGTAGAGCTCTAGGTTACAAATTATCTTTCCTCATAACTTGGAAGGCATTCTTTAAAGCAAAGGCTTTCTAGCATTTAGTGTTGCTGTTAAAATTTTTCTTGCTAGGTCTTTGTTGGTGAGGCCACCAACAAGACAATGGTTTTATTATTATTATTTAAATTATTATTTGGGTGAATGTATTTTTATTTCCATGATTTTTTTTTTAAAGTTTTTCCATCTCACTCATATTTATGGTTGAAACATTGTCCTATTTTTCTGAAAATACTAATTAGGTTTTTTTTTACTCTGGATTCTTTGAGAATCTTCTCTTTATATTTGGTGTTCTGATATTTCATATTACTTTGCCTAGGCTTGGGTCAATTTTCATTTGTCTTACAGGGCCCTTGTTAGGTCCTTTAGTTTTAAGTACTTTTGTGTGTAATAACTTTCTCTTCTTCATGGGTCACCATGAACTGGAATTGACTTGAAGGCAATGGTTATTTATTTTTTTTGATTTAATTTATTATTTGGGTGATTGTATTTTCATTTCCATGAAATAGGTTTTTTTTTTTTTTATTGTATCTCTCATATTTATGGTTACAACATTGTCTTATTTGTCTGAAGATATTAATTAGGTCTTTTTTTCTTTTTTCTTAAAATTATGCGTTTTTTATTCTGATCCCGGAATTAGCTCTGCTTCTGTTTTCATCTGGAGCCATTTTTTCCTTGTTGATTTACTTCTGTCTATTTTTTTCTATTTAAGGTTTTCCTCAAAAGTTAGATAATCTCTGAGTGATTGTTCATATTAAAAAAATGAAATACTAGGATGTGGGGCCAAGATAGTGGAGTAGTCAGGTGCTTCCTGTGGTCCCTCTTACAACAATGACCCAAAAAACCAAGCGAATTGATTATATATGACCGTCTAGGAGCCCTGAACATCAAAGACCCTGAACATCAAAGACAAAGTTGAGGAGTTGGACTCAGTGGCAGGGGGAGGGAGAGACAATTCAGAAGCAGCAAGGATTTTCCAGACCTGACCTCGCTAGCACCTTGCAGGCTGGAAAGGCTAGTGTAAATGGGCTGAGGCAAACATTAGTGCTCATGATGCGTTTTCCACATCGGGAGATAGCAAGTGGTGGAGAGCCTGCTCAAGCCTCTGGAACCAGGGAAATGTGGTGCTGAATGGGCAGAATTTAAGTACAAGTGTCTAACCTACCACTTAGATCAAAAAAAATCCTTCCCCCCTCTGGGAAGTACCTCTCTCCAATTTATCTGCCCCCTCCCCATTCTGCTCCAGGTCCCCATCTGACTTCAGAGATTGTTGAGCTCCCTGTGGCAGAAATAAGACCTGTCATGTTCCCCAAGCCATTCTCCTGGCTTTGTAGAGGGAAAAAAATTAACAAAGAGGAAAAAATAATCTTCCAGCTGCCCTAAACAGGGAACTCAGGGAAGGCACAGTTCCTTTGCCTAGGCACAGGCATAAAGGGTCCATGGACTCCGAATGCCTTTCACCCCCGCCTAGACCTATATGGGCCCATTTCAACAGCATAGGCCCTCATTAGCACAGTACAACAGGGTTTATACCTGAAGCCCATTTTCAACTGCAATAGCTAAGGGGAAACTGGAGATTCATGACATTTGACACCACCCTACCCATTAAGCAGGGTCCTCACCTACCCACATCAGGGGCCTGAGGACTGGTGGCTCCACTCACTCCACCTAGCCACCTGTGACAGGGCTAAGAGAATAAGTAGTGCCTCCCAGTCCTTACAGTCAACTACATAGAGTGCCCAAAGCCTAGCTGCAAAACCCACCTACCTACGTGCTCTAGGGAACAGGGACATGCTTTCACCCAGGCAGTCAGAGGCAGCCATCAGCCCTCTACCTTGCTCAGCACATGACCTCTACTGCAACCAGATACCTGTGTGTACTCCAATCACCTCTGCCCATCTAGGACTGTAGGTGAGAGCCTGTACCACACACTCAGTGACCAATGACCTGGACACCTGAGCAAGTCCACACATGAGAAGTAAACGGACTCCTGGGCTCAAATACCTAGTAACAGCCCTAATCACCTGGTAACAGGATGTGAGAGCTTCAAAGAGGCCAGTAATAAAAGTAGCCCACACGACCAGCCTATTTGGTCACATCAAAACAAAACAAAACAAGAAACTAGGACAGACTAAGCAAACATTAAATAAATAAACATAATAATTTATTGATGGCTCAGAGACGGTCAATATCAAATCACATAAAGAGGCAGACCATGATGGCTTCAGCAAACGACCAATAAAAGTACTAAGAAACCTCCCGAGGGAAAATAATTTCTTGGAATTACCAGAGGTACAATACAAAAGATAATATACAGAGCTCTTCAAGAGATAGGGGGAGGAAATCAGGTAAAATGCAGACCAAGCCAAGGAACATAGAGACGAAGCAACAGAGGAACTTAAAAAAGTTATACAAGAGCATAATGACAAATTTAACAAGCTGCAAGAATCCATAGAGAGACAGTAAACAGAAATCCAAAAGATTAACAATAAAATTTCAGAATTAGAGAACTCAATAGAAAGTCATAGGAGCAGAATTGAGGCAATGGAATTCAGAATTAGTAAGTCTGAAGATAAAGGACTTGACACCAACTTATTTGAGGAAAAGTCAGATAAAAGAATTAAAAAATGAAGAAACCCTAAGAATTATGTGGGACTCTATCAAGAGGAATAACCTACTAGTGATTGGACTATCAGAACAGAGGGAGGGAGATGGAGGGATAACAGAAAATACAGAGAGAATTGTTGAGGATTTGTTGCCAGAAAACTTCCCTGATATCATGAAAGATGAGAAGATACCTATCCAAGAAGCTCATTGAACCCCACACAAGATAGATCCCAAAAGAAAGTCACTAAGATGTATTATAATCAAACATGCCAAAATCAAAGATAAGTAGAGAATTTTAAGAGTGGTTCAGGATAGACACAAGGCCATCTACAAAGGAGAGTCAGTAAGTCTAAGCTCTGACCTACTCAGCAGAAACCATGCAGGCAAGAAGGCAATGGGATGACACATATAAAGCCTTGAAGGAAAAAAAAAAATTGCCAGCCAAGAATTCTGTATCCAGCAAAACTGTCACTCGAATATGATGGAGAAATTAGGGCATTTCCAGAGAAACAGAAATTTAAGGAATTTTTAACAATCAAACCAAAATTACAAGAAATACTAAAGTGAGCCCTACGGTTAGAAAATCAATAACATCAGATAACCGAAGACTAGAACACAGGTCAGAATGACCAGGTATCAACCCAGATAAGGAAATTACAAAAATAAGTCAAAGCTAAAACACTGAAAATAGGGAAACAGAGACATCAATATGTAAAAGATGACATTAAAACAAAAAAGAGGGACTAAATAATGTAGCTATAGAACTTTCATATGGAGTGGCAGTCAAGGCAGTATCACAAAGTAAAAGATTGGTTTAAACTTATAAAAAATAGAGGTAAATATAAATGTAACTATAAAAGAAATTAACAAACCTACACAACAAAATAAAAAAGAAAAACATAAAGACTCAGCAAAAACAAAATCAACAACAATGAAAAAGATGAAAAGAAAATGCATAAAGAAAAATGACTCAGCACAGAAAATTAAGTGGAACAAAGAAACTGTCAACAACACACACAAAAAAAGACATCAAAATGACAGCAGTGAAGTCATACCTATCAATAATTATGCTGAATATAAATGGACTAAATGCAATAATAAAGAGACAGAACATGGCAGAATGGTTAAAAATCATGATCCATCTATATGCTGCCTACAACAGACTCGCCTTAGACTCAAAGACACAAACTAAAATTCAAAGAATGGAAAAAAAAATATGTCAAACAAACAACAATCAAAAAAGAGCAGGAGTGGCAATATTAAAAAAAAAATAAATAAATAACCTCTGACAAAATAGGCTTTAAAGCAAAATTCACCACAAAGGATAAGGAAGGACACTATATAATGATTAAAAGGTCAAAAGACCAGGAGGACATAACCACAATAAACATTTACTCACCCAATGAAAGGACTCCAAAATACATAAAACAAACTCTAACAGCATTGAAAAGAGACATAGACAGCTCCACAGTAATAGTAGGAGACTTCAAAACACCACTTTCGGTGAAGGACAGAACATCCAGAAAGAAGCTCAGTGAAGACACGGAAGATCTAAATGCCACAATCAACCAACTTGGTCTCATAACATATACAGAATAAACCACCCAACAGCAGCCAAGTATACTTTCTTTTCCAACGCACTTGGAACATTCTCCAGAATAGACCACTTATTAGTCCATAAAGCAAGCCTTAACAGAATCCAAAACATCAAAATATTACAAAGCATCTTTTCTGACCATAAAGTCATACAAGTAGAAATCAATAACAGAAACAGCAAGGAAAAAAAAAAATCAAATGAAGGAAACTGAACAACACCTTCCTCAAAAACACCTGGGTTATAGAAGAAATTAAGGACAGAATAAAGAAATTCACAGAATCCTATAAGAATGAAAACACATCCTACCAGAATCTTTGGGACACAGCAAAAGCAGTGCTCAGAGGTCAATTTAGAGCAATAAATGCACACATCCAAAAGAAAAAAGGGCCAAGTTCAGGCCATTAACCCTACAACTTCAACAAATAGACAGCTGCAAAAGAAGCCCATGGATACCACAAGAAAGGAAATAATAAAAATTAGAGCAGAAATAAATGAAATAGAAAAACAACTGAAAAAATTAACAAGACCAAAAGCTGATTCTTTGAAAAGATCAACAAAATCAATAAACCATTGGCCAAACTGACAAAAGAAAAACAAGAGAGGAAGCAAATGACCCTAATAAGAAATGAACTGGACAATATCACAGCAGACCCAGCTGAAATTAAAAGGATAATAACAGAATGCTATGAAAAATTGTACTCAAGGAAACTTGAAAACCTAGAGGAAAAGGACTAATTTCTAGAAACATACTACCTACCTCTAGTAACACAAACAGAGGTAGAACAACAAAATAAACCTATAACAAAGAAGAGATTAAAGAGGCAATTAGAAAACTCCCAACAAAAATAAGCCCTGGCCCTGAGGGGTTAACTGGAGAATTCTATCAAACTTTCAGAGAAGAGTTAACACCAGTACTACTAAAGGTATTTCAGAGCAAAGAAAATGATGGAATACTTCCAAACTCATTCTATGAAAATAGACACAAAAATCCTAAACAAAATTCTAGTCAATAGAATTCAGCAACATATCAAAAAAATAATTCACTTGACCAACTGGGATTCGTAACAGGTATGCAGTCATGGTTCAACATGAGAATAACAATCAATGGAATCCATCACAGAAATAAAACAAAAGATAAGAACCACATGATCTTATCAATTGATGCAGAAAAGGCATTTGGTAAAGTTCAACACTCATTCATGATAAAAACTCTCAGCAAAGTAGGAACAAAAGGGAAGTTACTCAACATAATAAAGGGCATTTATACAAAGGGAACAGCCAACATCATCCTAAATGAAGAAAATCTGTAACCATTCCCTTTGAGAACAGGAAACAGACTTGGATGCCCTTTATCACCACTCTTATTCAACATTGTGCTGGAGGACCTAGCCAGAGCCATTAGGCTAGAAAAAGAAATAAAGGGCATCCAAATTGGTAAGGAAGAAGTAAAAGTATTTCTGTTTGCAGAAGACATGCTCTTATACACAGAAAACCCTAAAGAATTCACGAGAAAACTACTGAAACTAATAGATTTCAGCAAAGTATCAGGATACAAGATAACCATACAAAAATCAGTTGGATTTCTCCATACCAGTAAAGAGAACATCGAAGAGGAAATCACCAAATCAATACCATTTACAGTAACCCCCAAGAAGATAAAATACTTAGGAATAAATCTAACTAGAGATGTAAAAGACCTATACAAAGAAAACTACAAGACAGTACTGCAAGAAACCAAAAGAGACCTACATAATTGGAAAAACATACCTTGCTCATGGATAGGAAGACTCAACATTGTGAAAATGTAATTTCTACCCAAAGAGATCTACCAATACAATGCAAGCCCAATCAAATCCCAATGATATTTTTTAATGAGATGGAAAAACAAACCACCAACTTCATATGGAAATGTAAGAGGACCCGGATAAGTAAAGTATTACTGAAGAAGAACGAAGTGGGAGGCTCACACTACCTGATTTTGGAACCTATTTTTATCACCATTGTAGTCAAAACAGCCTTGTACTGGTACAACAGATACATAGACCAATAGAACAGAACTGAGAATCCAGATGTAAATTCATCCACCTATGAACAGCTGAACAGCTGATACTAGAGAAAGGCCCAAATTCCATTAAATGGGGAAAAGACAGACTGTTTAACAAATGGTACTGGCATAACTGGATATCTATCTGCAAAAAAATGAAACAAGGCCCATACCTCACACCATGTACAAAAACTAACTCAAAATGTATCAAAGACCTAAATATAAAATCTCAAACAATAAAGATCATGGAAGAAAAAATAGGGACAATCCTAGGAGCCCTAATACATGGCATAAACAGATTATAAAACATAACTCACAATGTACAAACACCAGAAGAGAAAGTAGATTACTGGGAGCTCCTAAAAGTCAAACACTTATGCTCATCAAAAACCTTCACCCAAAGAGTAAAAAGAAAACCTGCAGACTGGGAAAAATTTCTGGCTGTGACATGTCCAATCAGGGTGTAATCTCTCAGATCTACAAGATACTGCAAAACCTCATCAAAAACACAAATAACCCAATTAAAAAAATGGGCAAAGGATATGAACAGGCACTTCACCAAAGAAGACATTCAGGCAGTGTTACATGAGGAAAAGCTCACGATCATTAGCCGTTAGAGAAATGCAAATCAAAACTACAATGAGATACCATCTAACCCCCAACAAAGCTAGCATTAATCCAAAAAACACAAAATAATAAATGTTGGAGAGGTTGTGGAGAGACTGGAACACTTACACACTTTTGGTGGGAATGTAAAATGGTACAACCAATTTGGAAATCAATTTGGCACTTCCTTTAAAAGCTAGAAATAGAAGTACCATAGGATCCAGCAATCCCATCCCTTGGAATATTCCAGAGAAATCAGTGCCGTCACAGAAATAGATACATGCACACCTATGTTCATTGCAGCATTTTTCACAATAGCAAAACTGGAAATAACCTCAGTGCTCATCAATAGATGAATGAACGGATAAAGAAAGTATGGTATATTCACACAACTGAATACTACACAAAGATGAAGAACAATGATTAATTTGCAAAATATCTCACACTGTGGATGAATCTGAAAGGTATCATGCTGAATGAAATTAGTCAGTGGCAAAAGGACAAATATTTTATGAGATCACTATTACAAGGACTTAAGAAAAGTTTTAAACACAGAAGAAAACATTCTTTGATGGTTACGAGGGTGGGGAGGGAGAGGAAGGGGATAGTACACAAGAATCATTTTAGGTGAAGGGAAGGACAACACACAATACAGGGGAAGTTAGCACAATGGGACTAAACCAAAAGCTAAGAAGTTTCCTGAACACAACCAAACACTTCGAGGGGCAGACTAGCAGAGGTGGGGGTCTGGAGACCATGGTTTCTGGGGATATCTAGGTCAATTGGTTTAACAAAGTTTATTAAGAAAGTATTCTGCATCCCTCTTTGGTGAGTGGTGCTTGAGGTCTTACAAGCTTTCGAGCTGCCATCTAAGAAGCATCAATTGGTCCCAACTCACCAGGAGCAAAGGAGAATGAACAGCAACAAAGACACAAGGAAAATATGAGCCCAAGAGACAAAAGGGCCACATAAACCAGAGACTCAATGAGCCTGAGACCAGAAGAACTACATGGTGCCCGGCTACCACCAATGACCGTCCTGACAAGAAACACAACAGAGAGTCCCTGATGGGACAGGAGAAAACTGGGGTGCAGAACTCAAATTCATGTAAAAAGACTAGACTTAATGGTCTGACTGAGACTAGAGGAACCTCAGAAGACATGGCCCCTGGACTCTCAGTTAACCCAGAACTAAAACCATTCCTGATGCCAACTCTTTAGACAAAGATTACACTGGACTATAAAACATAAAATAATGCTCGTGAAGAGTGTTCTACTTAGTTCGAGCAGATCAAAACCAAAAACCAAACCCACTGCCGTTGAGTCGATTCCGACTCATAGCGACCTTATAGAACGGGGCGTAGAGTTTCCAAGGAGCACCTGGAGGATTTGAACTGCCAACCTTTTGGTTAGCAGCCATAGCACTTAACCACTACGCCACCAGGGTTTCCAGTTCAGGCAGATACACGAGACTAAATGGGCAGCTCCTGTGCAGAGGTGAGATAAGGCAGAAGGGGATAGGAGCTGTTTGAATGGACACAGGAAACCTTGGGTGGAAAGGGGGAGTGTCCCGTCACATTATAGGGATTGCAACTAGTGTCACAAAACAATATGTGTATAAATTTTTGCATGAAAAACTAACTTGAGCTGTAAACTTTCACCTAAAGCACAAGAAAAACAAACAAACAAAAAAATGAAATAATAAGCTAATAGTAATTTCTTATATTTGGAGTCCCGGTGGCACCGTGGTTAAGAGTTAGGCTACTAACCAAAATGTTGGCAGTTTGAATCTATCAGCTGTTCCTCGGAAACTCCATGGTACAGTTCTACTCTGTCCTGTGGTATTGCCATGAGCTGGAGTTGACTCAATGGGAATGGCTGGGTATGTGGATTAGATTTTCCACTGGAGGTGTCATTTCATAAGATCGAGTGGAGATCTGGGGGACCCTGCAAGTGCCAGAATGTGTCTGGGGCTATTCAGTTTCTCTAGGGAGGAAACTTTTGATTTACTGTCTGGGAGAGGAACTTTAGCTACTCTTTTGACTTTAACCCATTAAAAACCATTGCCATCGAGTCAATTCTGACTCGTAGCGACCCGTTAGGCATCCTTTTAACTCTGATGTATACAACCTTTCCATTTGTCTCTCAGTCTTCTTTCTTACCCAAACCCTCCTTGGCACTTGACATTTTTGTGTGTTGAGCCTCTTAGAATTCTGCAAGGAAAGGTGTTTTTTCCTCACATGTGTACCCCCCATGAGTACTCCAGGCTATGCTTCCTTTGTTCCCTTCCCCACTTATACACCTCTACCTGCTCTTCATTTTCTAGGTGTTTCTTAGACTCTATCATCCATTGATGTCCCCCAATCCCATTTTCTTAACTGGTGTTTACTTTTTTTAAATCCCTAAACCTTCATTTAAGGGGGTTTTGGGAGGGAAAGGAGATAATGGTGGTCAATCCAGAACCAGATGTGTCCTATTTTCCCTCTAAACATTAACTTTTTGGCTTTTCAAGGCTTTGTCCTTGAGCATCACCAATCTCTACCTGACCTAGTTAGAACCTTGGTCATCACAACTCTCTTTAATTGTATCCATTCAAGAATTCATAGCAAAAACTTACAAATGAAAAGCATTGTCTACTGATTTTACTTAAAATATGTACGTATCTATACTTTATATTTAATATTGACATCCCGTGTGGACATTCCCTTATATCACAACAACATTTTGAATCCTGAGACATTTTTCTCCTCTCATTCTCAGTATAAGGTTCTCATCATATAAAAGGCAGTGTCTGGGAATGAGCTGTCTTCACCTGGGGGAAATGTTTTTACTGTACTCTTGATAAGTTGGAACCCTGCTGACGCAGTGGCTAAAGCGCTCAGCTGCTAACCAAAAAGCCTACAGATCGAACCCACCAACCGCTCCATAGGACAAAGATGTGGGAGTCTGCTTCTGTAAATATTTACAGCCTTGGAAGCCCTGTGAGCCAGTTCTACTCTGTGCTACAAGTTTGCTATGAGTAGGAATACCCTTAACGGCAATGGGTTTTGTTTGGTTTTCTTAGTAAGTTATGTGATTTGGGTGTATTTCTTACCATCTTTTACCTTCAGTTTCCTGTGGAGCCTGGATTAAAATAACATTTGAGGTCATGTCCTCATTAAAATTTCGTATTTTTCTATTTCTAAATAAGATAGGATATTTTTACAGATGAGTCAAATGCCAAGAATTGTTTCATAGATCAAAGAGGGTTGGAAAGGTAGGATGGGGACAATATGAAAATCTTGTAAACCAAAGTAAGGATATTGGATTTCATTCTAAGTTTAATGTGACTTATTTAAGATTTTTAAGGTGTGCAGTGACGTGAACTGATTTATTGGCATTAACTGAAAGACTGGTCGCTCAAACCCACACAGAGGCATCTCAGAAGAAAGATCTGGCAATCTTCTTCCTAAAGATCACAGTCACTGTGTGAAGCATAGTTCTACTCTGACATACACATAGGGCTCCCATGAATTAGAATCAACTCTACCGCAATATTTTTATTTTTCTTATGTATAGCCTAAACCAAACCCATTGTCATAGAGACAATTCTGACTCATACTGACCCTATAGGGCAGGATAGAGTTGCCCTATAGGGTTTCCAACCCTGGTGGCGTAGTGGTTAAGTGCTACTGCTGCTAACCAAGAGGCCGGCAGTTCAAATCCGCCAGGGGCTCCTTGGAAACTCTGTCAGGCAGTTCTACTCTGTCCTGTAGGGTCACTATGAGTCGGAATTGACTCGACGGCAATGGGTTTTTTGGTTTATAGGGTTTCCAAGGAGTGGCTGATGATTTCCAACTGCCGACCTTTTAGTTAGCAGCCGAGCTCTTAACTGCTGTGCCACCAGGGTTCCTTGGTGTATGTATGCATACACACACATATACACACATACACACACACACACAGCTCTGGTGGCACAGTGGTTAAGTGTTCGGCTGCTAACCAAAGGGTTGGCAGTTCAAATCCACCAGCTGCTCCTTGGAAACCCTGTGGGATGGGTCTACTCTGCCTACTCTGTTTATTCATATAATATTCCTCTGTCTGCTATATAGAGAATGACCATTCTATGTACATTACAACCTATTCCGACCCAGCATTTCTCATCCTCCCTTTTTTTCTTAATTTTTTTCTCCCGAGTACTTGCATTTATCACCATCTGATATATATATATATATATATATAGAGAGAGAGAGAGAGAGAGAGAGAAAGAGTCTGCTCTTACCACCAAAAAAACCAAACCCACTGCCGTCGAGTCGATTCCGACTCATAGTGACCCTATAGGACAGAGTAGAACTGCCCAAAAGAGTTTCCAAGGAGCACCTGGTGGATTTGAACTGCCGGCCTCTTGGTTAGCAGCCGTAGCATTTAACCACTAGGCCACAAGGGTTTCCCTCTTCCTACTAGAATGCAAATTTTGTAATGATTAAGATTTTTGTCTTTTGTGTATCCTGGCAGCTGGAAAAGTTCCTAGCACATAGTATGCTCTCAATAAGTATTAGTGAAATTAATCGATGAATTTTTTGAAGAGATAGGGCTTAAATAGAGCAGAAATATCAAACAGATACAGTAAAAATCTACATGGCATATATGGTATTTTAGGTTAAGAGTGGTATAAATGGAGATGGTGAGAAGTGGAAAATTAAAATTCTATTTTGGAGTTACAATTGATGGTATTTGCTGATGGGTTGGATGTGGGATAAGTGGGAAAAATGAGGACTCAGTAATGACCCCTAGGTTTTTTTTATCTAGCAACTGAATAAGATTGGGGTATAATTTTCTGAAATGGGAAAATCCAGGGGAGAAAGAACCATGTTTGAGGACGAAGTTGGTGGGAATCAAGATGCTCATTCGATAGTCAAGTAGAAAAGTTAGGTACACAATTGACTATATGTATCTGCTCCTCAGATGAGAGATTTTGGGGACATGTAAACTTGGGAGTCATCAACATAAAGATGGTATATAAAGATAAAGACATTGATGAATATAGACTGAGAAAAGGAAATAAATCTCTCTAACATTTAGTAGGGAGGCCATCAAAGGAGATGGCGAAGGATATTTGGATGTAGTGATCCTGGGGAGAGCTGTGTCATGGGGGAAGAGCAAGCAACATGAATCAGGGAAGTTATGAACAGCCCTGTTGAATGCAGCTGAGAGGCAGTAAGAAATGTCCATTGGCTCTTGACAAGAGCAGGTGAATTGGAATGCTTGGAATGAAAACCAGATTAGAAATGGTTAAAAGTGAATCAGAAGTGAAGAAGGAAAGAACTTTCATTGTGAATACCAAACCAAAATACCCCTTGCCTTCGAGTCGATTCTGACTCATAGTGATCCTATAGGACGAGGTAGAAGAGCCCCATAGGGTTTCCAAGGAGCATCTGGTGGATTCAAACTGCTGACCTTTTGGTTAGCAGCAGTAGCTTCTAACCAGTATGCCACCAGGGTTTCCTCATTGTGGATAGGAGCAAGAAATATGGCAATAGCTAAAGGAGGATGTATTGATCCAGAAGAGAGGCGGCAGTCATAGGAACAAGCTCTTCGGCTGCCACTAGTGGATGGATAATGGGAAGGAGATGCCATGTGGGCAAGAAATAATTATCTCGAAGAGATGATGTTTTTATGATTCTCAGTAATCAAAGCTATTTAAATACATTTTTTTCAAGGTATCTTTAATCCTAATGGCTTCAGTGTCACAAAAGTGGCTTGTCTTCACACACAAAGTGAACTGAGGTAATTATCTGAATCTCAGGCATTTTGGTTAAAATGGGGTTTTGCCTAGAATCTTGGGTCTTCTTAGTACTTGCCACTTGACTCTCTGAGCCTGTGTTGATTCATCTATTAGATGGGAATAATAATTGTTGGGAAAGCAGGCTATTTCATGCCTTTCAACCCTCACCATGACCATTTAATCAGACCCTTTTGCTTAGAACATTCCCTGAAAATGGAGGCTGGGTACTGAGCCTCCCTCTGTCCCAGTTTCTTCTTCCTTCTCTGTACTGGCCACACAGTAAACCTTCTTTATACTGCTTACTGCATCATCTGGCACCTAGCCAACCCCCATGCTACTTCAGTTCCTGCTGGGGGTGAGGGGGATTCATGTAGACCACAAACTCTGTGTCTGCTGCAGAGTAAGACTTGCTGGCCGCGGAGGACCAGTGCCCACATACGAAACTGACCATTATCTGTGTCTTCTCTGTGTGAATATAGCATCGTTCCAACCAGTGCCTGTGAGAATCATGTTCTTGGTGATATCCAACCTTGGCTTGACAATAGTACTCAGCACAAAGGATTCTGAGGACATTAAGTAAGGCAATAGCTGGACTGACTTGATTTATCTATATAAAAAGAACCCCGGGTGGTGCAGTAGTTTAGTGCTCGGCTGCTAACCTAATGTCTGGTGGATCGAACTCAGCAGTGGCTCTGCTTCTATAAAGATTTACAGCCTTAGAGATCCTATGGGGCAGTCCTACTCTGTCATATAGTGTTGCTATGAGTCGGAATCAACTTGACAGCAAAGGGTACAAAAAGATAAAATGGAAATTTGCCAAAATATGCATGATAGTTCCCAAAGGATCATAGTGCAGCTTTTATTTTCTGTCTTAAAACAGTGTTAGATAATAAATTGGTGGAGGGAAGAAATTACATTTTACCCATATTTATATTCTCAATACCTTACAGGGGCCTTAGCTAAGATCTGTGCTCAGTATATATCTATTGAATTAAGTAAGAAAAAGAAACACCCTGGACACTGTAGAGCAATCCAAACCCGGTATAATTATGTTCATTCTGGCTTTGTAGTCCTGCCCTTGACACACTGGAGCGGGGAATGGTTTTCAGACAAAGGATTCATTTGGCACTTGAATTGAAAGAGCTGGTCAATATCATGCATACGTAGCTATCATTCATATCTGCCTGAAGTCACACAATGGTCTTTTCTCTTTTTATTTCTTTAACCATTTCATTATGATTCATTCAAAACTAGATAGTATACTTTGTTGTAATTTCACCTACAGCCTTGTTTTGATATCAGCATTTCATATCAGTCCTGTAAGTTTATTAATGAAGACATTTGGATTTGATTCCTATAAGTTTTCGTCCTTTATCACATGTTTTAAAGGAGTCCTTTGTAGTTCATGAGGATTCCTTGAAGACCAGGCATTAAAACTATCATGAACCTCTAGAAAACATGACCAAAAAAGTCCTTTCTGGTACCTCGAACTGTTGGGATTAGATCGGAAAAACATGATTTTGGTCTCGGCGTATGTCTCAATATGCTCATCTGTTTTTATTCTGTCGTTAGCTATCCTTCCTTGTACCTGCTGGGTTCCGCTTATGGGGACTCACAGGGTAGTTTAAGGACACAAAATGGAAGATTGAGCAGATATGTTTTCCTCAGTCTGTAGGGACAGGCCTGTAATTTTATTTTGTCCCGCATAGGGAGATATATAGACATCTATTAATAAATTAAATTTAGATTTAAGAGCAAGGATCTTTTCATTTGGTGGAAACAATTGAAATTAATGTGATGAAATATTTAAGTTCAGCATTTATCTTTGGGCCATTGGGAAGTTTCGCATCTAGTAAAATCAGGTTAAAAACAAATGAAATTCTCTCTAAGAACTAGAAAAAGGGCACTTATTGCCTTTTGGAGACTATTGCCATATGTATAAAAAATCGTTAAAGAATTTAGTGGGGTCAAGGTATGTATTAAAAGATGAAAATATGAATCATGGATACATAACAAATCTTGGCATCAGGTCATTTTAGTTCATTAGGTTGGAACTGGTTTTCAGAGAATATTAAATGCATTGGGTAGGCAGTGGGCTCGCTCTTTAAGTATTAGATTTATGCAGTTTTATAGTATTTGGCACTATATACCAACACACTAAAATATTCATGCTGCTTAACCTAGAAATTTCACTACTGAGAATTAACTCTAAGTTAAAAATCTGAATTGCATGGCCCATCTACAAACACTACCCCAACCAAACTCAACCCCCTCAAATTTCAAAAGCACTTATCTTTTTGGGTTATATAGCATTAATTTAAAATAGTGAAAATAATTGCAATAATCAAAATAGGAAAAGATTTAAGTGAAATATTATAGTGGTCACTAAGAGGATGTATAATAAAATATTCATAATAAACCCGAGGAAAAGCTTATATTATAGTATTAGGTATCAAAAGCAGTGTACAGTCCCCATACCTAGAAAAGCTCACCTAAGACATATGAAGAGAAACAGCTTGAAAGGAAATTCATCAAGATATATCAGTGATTATATCTGATGATTTTAGTTTTTTTCTTTATAACTTTATATGCTTACTTTTTCTACAGTGAACAACTATTACTTCAATGTTTTCTTTTTATTGTGGATATATATATATATATATGGAAACCCTGGTGGAGTAGTGGTTAAGTGCTATGGCTGCTAACCAAAGGATCGGCAGTTCGAATCCTCCAGGCGCTCCTTGGAAACTCTATGGGGCAGTTCTACTCTGTCCTATAGGGTCACTATGATTTGGAATCAACTTGACGGCACTGGGTTTGGTTCTTTTTTTTTTGGTTTATATATATATATATATATATATATATATATATATATATTAAAAACTTTTGCAAATTCAACAACTTTTACATGTACAATTCAGGAACATTGATTATGGTCATCATGCTGTACAACCATTACCACTGTCCTTTTCCAGATTATTCCACCACCATGAACAGAAGCTCAGTGCCCCCTAAGCAAGGAATCCCCCTTTTCCCTGCCTCCCACTCCTGGTATTATTTATAAGTTTTGTCTCTATACATTTGCCTATTTCATGTAAGTGGACAAATACAATACTTGTCCTTTTGTGAGTGACTTATTTCACTTAGAATAATGTTTTCCAAGTTTATCCATGTCATAGCATGTATCAAGACTTCATTTATCTTTATGGTGGTGCAGTGGTTAAAAGCTTGGCTGCTAATGAAAAGATTGACAGTTTGAGTCCACAAGCTGCTCTTTGGAAACTCTGTGGGGCAGTTCTTCTCTGTCCTATAGGGTTGCTATGAGTCGAAATCGACTTGACAGCAATGGGTTAATACTCTATTGTATGTATATTCTGTATTTCGTTTCTCCATTCATCTGTTGATGGACATGTAGATTATTAAACAACTATTACTTTTACCATCAAGAAAAAAGTGAAATAAAGATGTGTATGTTTTTTTTTATGAACAGCTCAGCTTAGTGACAATGGTTTATCTTCCACCAGTGGTAACTTGTGATGACTTCTTGATGAGGTGTCTTCCTGTCTGAAAGTATTTGTGTGTTATGTGTTATTCAAACCCTTTGATCCCATTGACTTGGAAAGCAGCACGACTTTGCAAGTACTGTGGGTGTGCAGCTTTCTTAGATGAATAATTTTCAGACACGACTTTTTTTAATCAGATGAATTTTGTAAAATGCTGTTTAACCATAATATCTAGAAATATGTTTGCAAAAAGTGAAGCGGACATGAAGCGCTTATTGATGAAGATCAAAGATCACAGCCTTCAGTGTGGATTACACCTCAACACAAAGAAAACAAAAATCCTCACACCTAGACCAATAAGCAGCATCATGATAAAAGGAGAAAAGATTGAAGTTGTCAAAGATTTCATTTCATTTGGATCCACAATCAACACCCATGGAAACAGCAGTCAAGAAATCAACAGATGCATTGCATTTGGTAAATACGCTGCAAAATACCTCTTTAAAGTGTTAAAAAATACAGATGTCACCTTGAGGACTAAAGTGCACCTGACCCAAGCCATGGTGTTTTCAATCACCTCAAATACATGCGAGATCTGGACAATGAATAAGGAAGACTGAAGAAGAATTGATGCCTTCGAATTATGGCATTGGCAAAGAATGTTGAATATACTAAGGATTCTCAAAGGAATGAACAAATCTGTTTTGGAAGAAATACAACCAGAATGCTCACTAGGAGCAAGAATGGCGAGACTTTGTCTCAAATAATTTGGACATGTTATCAGGAGGGACAAGTCCCTGGAGGATATGTTGCTTGGTAAAGTGGAAGGTCAGCAAAAAAGAGGAAGACCCTCAACTAGGTGGATTGACACAGTAGCTGCAATAATGGGCTCAAGCATGATAATTGTGAGGATGGCGCAGGACCGGGCAGTGTTTCATTCTGTTGTACCTAGGGTCGTTGTGAGTCGAAGCTGACTCCATGGCACCTAACAACAACAAAGGGATAACCACAAGCCAAATATGAAGTAATTTTGTTTGTTGGTAACTAAGCTTTTAATAAATGTCTCACTTTATTAAGTCAATTTTTATTTTTAACTTTCATTCTGAAATTGGTCTGATTTTTCTTGAAAAGTAAACATCTTTAATTGAGATTAGGACTGTGTACTATGTAAAACATTGTAGTATAGTCTACCTGCTTCCAAATAGGATTTGGTGCAGAATTACTGAATATATTGCTAATATGCCTTCTGGAAAACCCTAATTTATATACTCACCTATTGTTGTAAGTTGTAAAACTCTGACTCTTGGAACCCTTGGAAGGAAACATTGCACGGTCCTGCACCATGTTCATTATTGTTAGTGTTTGAGTCCATTGTTGCAGCTTCCCCTCTCCCCTCCTCCTCTCCCCAGGCCGGATCATAGGTGATAACAACCCCTGCATTGTTTCCAGGCCTCCAGTGATAATTGGAGATGTTCAGTCCCCTGAGAGTCTGCTCCTGGTGGCAGGACACAAGAAACTTCAGGGCTCACGCGTCGCAAAAGACACCCGTCTAACACTGAGGCCTGGGATCTAAAGGACTAGACCAAACCACTTATCCCAGACAGCCTTCATAACCCTTGTGCAACAAAATGAAAAGCTGGTCCTTCTTTTTGTCTAATTGATTCTTGAACATATAGAGTCTACATTGTTGGAATAAGTTTATAATTTACTGGGCTGTTCTAACTCTGTCTTACCAATAGTATCCTGTTGTTACCACATTTGAACAGAGAAGGTCACAAGGACTCTAAGGAAAAATTATAATCAGCCCAATCTTCTGTTCTTTTCTGTTAAGTACTTGAGACATATAATCTCAAAAAAGGGAGTCACCGTAACTGCAAAATAGAAAAGAGACTTTCTTACTTTACACTGTCCCTACTACAAAAAACAAATAAAAGAATTTTTAGAACTCTGCCATTACTACAGAACTTCGATATCAAAATTCTTACCGGCTCAACCTCTTTACCATTATCTTAAGAATTCAAAGCCTGACCCCTTTCAACTGTTTAAGAATGGCCAAATAACCATCACTCAACTATAAAAAAAAAAAATAAGAAGCATTAATTAATCCTTCTGCTCTAGGATTTCCTAACTATAATTCAGACTTTTCACTTTTTGTCCACAGAACTTCTAAAAATACTCTAGAAGTCTTCAATCAAAAACACAGAGGACAACAGAAACTCATTGGTTATTATAGTATACAGCTGAACCCCATAGCAAGTGGCTACCCCCTTGCCCTGGAGCTGTTACTACAACTCTAGACTAATTAAGACCATATCAGATATAAATGTGAGTAATTTTATTAATGTTTATGTTCTTCAGATGGTGTCAGCCATTCTAAATTCAACATTAACTCAACATCTTTCAGCCAGTAGGCTGATTTCTTATGAAGTTCTCCTTTTGGCAGCTTCTAATACGGCTGGGTTTAATACTCAGTTACATACTATACCCTCTCTGAATCCACCTAATGGCTACCTTTACCTAATAATGATAACCTTCCACCCCATGATTGCTTAAATATTACTAAACAACTTTTGTTTCCTAGGCAAGATTTACAAGAAACCCCATTATCAGATCCTGATTTAATCCTATTTGTTGATGGGTCGTATTTAAAGGCTAAACCTACCAGCTCTTATTACCAGGGAGAATAAGCTTTGGCCACTTCCACCAAGGTCCTAGACATTGGTGCCCTTTCTAACATCACTTCAGCTCAGCAAGCTGAACTGATGGCACTCAGGAGAGCTTGTAAACTGGCACCTGGATGGTAGTTAATTATTTAATTATTTACACAGATTTGAGGTATTTTTTGTAATTACTCATGATTTTGGCACGTTATGGAAACAAAGGGGGTTCCTAACTTCTTTTAGGACCCAAATTAAAAATAGCACTTTAGTAGGAAACCTCCTGGAAGCCTTTTGCTACCCTTTGATATTGTTGTAATTAAAATCCAGGCTTATCAACCCAAAGGGTTTGCATGAACAAAGGAAATTAAAGGAAACAACTTAGCCAATAGAGCAACTAAACGAGCCACTTCCCAATCACCCTGTAAAGGTGCTACCCTCATTTATGTCCATGATAATTCCACTCGCAATCATGATGAAAAGGAAGGAATGGGTAATGATAATAGAACAGTTAGGACATCTATAAATATGGTACTTGTGAAGTGTTGCACAGCAAAATTTGACCTGAAAGAAATTTTGGAATCACCTTTTAAACATCATCAATTAACCCCTACAGATAAAGTTAGAAACTGAAAATAGACCTACTCATTGCACCTGAATACCCATTTGGGAAGAAATAAAATGATAGAAACCTACAGGAATATTGGTGGGGACATTTTTATGAAGCCACTGAACAAGTGTCTTCCCAATGTTTGATATGCTCTCAGTTTAATTTAGATAACCCTTATAAAGCTCTCCCTGGGAGATTCCCCCTTCTGTGAGGACCAAGCCTGAATGGCAGATTAATTTTATCCAGCTCCTCTCTCGACTGGCTGGAAGTTTATATCAATAATCACTTGTAGATTTTCTCACTGGGTAGAAGCTTCCCCAAGTCATCAAGCCACTGCTGCTTTTATGGCTAAGAAACGTCTTGAGAATTTTATCCCCACTTAGGGAGCTCTGGAGATCCTTTGTAGTGACTGAAATACCAATTTTACTGGGAAAACAAGGAAATATGTCAAATCTTCCCCACTTTTCAAAGGCTTCAAGGTCCCCTGGTTTAGTTGAAAGGACTAATGGTATAATGAAAACTCAACTAGCAAAATTTTATAAATCTTTACAGTTACCTTGGACTAAGGTATTATCTCTGATCCTTTTGAATTTGAGAACTACTCCATTTGGACTTCACAAATTGACTCCTTGAGATGATTACTGGATGGCCCATGGCCCTCACCTATTGGGAAACTTGCCCTGATTCAAATTTGATTCAATATTGTAAATCTTCAATTCAATATTCTAAACTTTTGATAATCAAAGTAAGAAATATCTAAATTACTTGATGTTCAACCGGAAGATTATGTTTACTGGAAACACACCAATTAAAAGATTTCCTCAAGCCTCAATGGAAGGGAGTTTCACTGGCCTTTCTCACTAATCCTTGTGCTGCTGAACTAAAGAAAGCCCTGACTCCCAAATGAACTGTTGAGCCTCATGAAAGATTGAAATTAAAACTCAAACATCACCAAAAAAAAAAAAGAAGCAGATGACAGCTGGGTAGATTGCATTCCCAAGATCTCTGGTCTGGACCTGGAACTGCCTATGAAGTTTGTAGTAAAAATTGGACTGTTTGCTTTTTTTCTTTATCATTTTTTTATCTTGGTGTTGTTAGCTCTTATGCATGACTGTGAAATTATATCCTGGTAACCCACTCCACTGCCATCGAGTAGTTTTTGTGATTATATTATGCCAATTGTTACTTTTGAGATAAGTTGTTTAAATGAAATCTTAACTCTTTTTGAATTTTTCTTAGCCACTGGGTTCATATTTTTTCATTGTAGGTATTTTGATGGTTTTAATGATCTAACTTGTCTGTGATGCCTTCTGACCATTAAAGTCATTTTTACTTAATTTGCATTTATAACTTGCCCTTGCTTTTGAAATAGCTTTTTGTTTTATAAACTCTAATTTTTAGTATGGTAAAAAAAAAAAATTTAGCTGTAGAGGTACTAGTAATTTGTTTTCTGATTACCCTAGTCCTTTTTATTATCATTGCACTCCAACTGTGGGGTATTATTCCTTGTTTTAATACATTGCCCTTCCCCTGAGAACCCAGACCTCTTTTTATAAAATCCTTTAGAGAATAGTTATATTTCTTCTGACCTGTCTGGGATTGGAATTCATATTAGATCTTTTGTCTTAAATTCTAATTGCATTTTCTATAATTGCCACCACCATTTACATGTTATTAACCCATTGCTATTAATGCCAGGCACAGATTAATTTAGTAAGACACATGAATGTTGAACTGACATTGTATTTTTTATCATCAGCATTCTAATTATTTTTGTCCTTTATTGATTAGTAGCCTTTTTATCCTCTTTTATGTCTTTCACTGCTGAAGTTTATTTTGTCATCAATATTCTTTGTAAGTTAGTAAAAAAAAAAAAAAGTTAGTAGCCCTTGTTTATTTCTTCTGGGGTGCATTTCTCCATTATGAAGCCCTTCTTAAACTTTCTGCCCATATTAATGCTCACTGAATCTCTTTTTTAATTCTTGGCATGAGGATGCCTTTGTTAAACTCGCTCAGGTAGTTTCATGATCCACAAATCTGACCAAAAGCTAGATTTGTCATCCTTTATCCAAAACTGTACATAAGAACTCAGATCCATTAACTACTCCCATACTGAATTGTAGCTTTGTTCCCTCTGCTGCTGTCAATTTTAGCATCGCCTGTAGGCAAGCCATATGTTTGAGACTGTGGCATCCTCCTAAGATACTGACTCGACCCTAGGTCCCATGCTTCATTATGACTCAACACACAGAGTATTCCAAAATACCCTGAATCTCCTCTTCAGATTGTAAAAATGAGCCCTTAATTTCATATAATGCCCCTCCCATATATTGAAACATGGCTTTTTCAGGAATTTAACAGTATGTCTACAGGGAAGAAGGTCTTCTTTTGTCCACAATGTGGAATTGGCTAAGGTTAGGATGGCTGTCTATTTGCAACAATTCCTTAACAAAGAATTGGCTTGAACAGACAAATCAAATTATCCCTCTCCCAGGTGGAAACATTAGGACTGGCATAATATGTGCCCCATATGGATATGTATTTTTTATGTGGAGGATCAAGATACCCCACCTTTGCCAATTTGAATCTAAATAATGAGTCACATACTTGGGCTTTATCCTGATTAGATGGTTGGAATATGACAGGCCATGCACCTTAGAAATCATATGGAAATCCTTTTAGACATGTATTTTTACACTGAGATTTTACATTGGACTGACCACCTGGAACTATTAGAAAGGAGGAGAAGCAAACGGTCAAGAATGAGCAAGTGAGAATTGGAGGGAACACCTTAAAGAGCTCCCTGGTTTAGGTTATACTTTTTTGAGGATATTCTTCCCTTGGTACAGAGTAAGAGATTTAGAACACTCCATCCATAACATCTCCAGAACCATGGAAGGAATAGCAGATGATGTTGCCAATGCTATGACTACTCAAGAAAAATCACTGAACTCACTCTTCAAAGTAGTTTTGGATGATCAAATTGATCTAGATTTCCTGTTATCCCATTTTAAGGAGAGGTCTGTTTTTTTTTTCTGTGCTATAGCTAACACCTCTTGCAGCACCTAGAGTAACACCTCAGGAGAGGTATAACAAGACATTATACTAATTTGCCAGAGGGCTACTTAGCTCCATATACCTCCACTCTCAGACTCTGCTTTTCTAGATATTTTTAGCTGGCTACTCTCAGGCATTGGATCATGGATTAAATCTACATTGTCAACTGGATTAATAATATTCATTGTCATTGTAATAATCATAAATAAGAAAAAAAATCATAAATAGGGACTGTTAAATGCTGTGTGAAACTTTTGACAAATGCTATTATCCAAAAGACTCATTTAATGCCTATGAAAAGAATAATGTACATTGACAGTACTTATATTTTAGATGGACCCAAGCCCACTCCTTGAGTAAGCCATCAGATGTCAGATTATTCCTCTAATGTGGCCTGCCCTGTACTAACCCTCAAGTAATAAAACTACAGAAACAAGAGGCTAAAGCTATGGCATGGTGAAGACATCAAATTGTGTCCATCTGCCTTTTCACAATATTCTGCTGCTATTCATAGTTTGATTTGATTTTTTTAAATGCACAGTTGGCCTTGGAATTAAAGGAAGACTGCACGACATATTGCATTTAGGCAGGTCTGCTGCAAAGCGCCTTTTTAAAATGTTGAAAGGCAGAGATGTCATGTTGAGGTCTAAGGTGTGCTTGACTCAAGCCATGGTATTTTCAACCACCCACTCACTATGCATGTGAAAATTGGACAACGAATAAGGAAGACCGAAGAATAATCAATGCCTTTGAATTATGGTGTTGATGAAGAATACTGAACACACCATGGACTGCCAGAAGGACAGAAAAATCTGTCTTGGAAGATGTACAGCCAGATGGACCAAATGAGAATGAAGAGAACCAAAGACACAAGGGAAAGATCAGTCCAAGGGACTAATGGACCACAACCACCACAACCTCCACCAGACTGAGCCCAGAACAACTAGATGGTGCCTGGCTATCTCCGCCAACTCCTCTGTGATCACAATAGAAGGTCAGGGACAGAGTGGGAGAAAAATGTACAACAAAATTTAAATTCACACACACACAAAAAGACCAGGTTTGCTGGTCTGACAGAGAATATGAAATCCCAAGAATATGGCCCACGGACACCCTTTTGACTCCATACTGAAGTCACTCCCTAGGTTCACCCTTCAGCTAAATATTAGTCAGGTCTATGGGGCCAACAAAACACACACGAGGAATGTGCTTTATAGTTCAATCATGTATATGGATCTAAACGGGGATACCAGCCCAAAAGCAAAGATGAAAAGGCAGGAAGGGACAGGAAAACTGGACATATAGAAACAGGGAACTAGGGTGGAAAAGGGGAGACTGCTGACACATCACTGGGTTGGCAAACAATGTCACAAAACAATTTGTGTATTAATTGTTTAATGAGAAACTAATTTGCTCTGTAAACTTTCATCTAAAAGCACCATAAAAAGAAAGGAAAAAAAAGCACAGCCAGAATACCTCTTATGAGGGAGGATAACGCAGAATCTGGCTGGGTTTGCTCTGATGTGTATGAAGTTGCAATGAGTCAGAGCCTACTTGGTGACACCTAACAACAGTAATAATCTTTTCACATGCATAGCATCTGAGATCTTAAAGGCTTTTTAAATAAACAGTCATCTAGAATAAACATATGTTCGAAGTCCATGCAGAAGAAAGCCTTCTTTCAGAACAGTGGTCAGAGAACTGATAAAAAAAATTTCTTTTGAAATTCTTGATCAAAATGAGGGAATCTGTAAGGGAATTTTGAAATTTGAGATACCTGAGAAAGTCTGAAATGGCCAGCTTGAAGTTTGAGTATGCCTCCTCTGCAGCTAGTTCCATTTCCACCTTAGCAATAGTCATTTTCTGTGCAGATATAATCATGAAACTAAAAAATGTCCAGCAATGATGTTGTAACTACCTTGTGACTCCCCCCACCACTTGTCACATACCCTTATGATTACCACATTGTAACCAATCTAAGAGATGTATAAGCTTTTAAACCAATCACCTTTCAAGCTTCCACCATAGGCAGTCCTGCTTTACAAGTTCCCGCAACAGGAAGTCCCTACTTAAAATGATCTACTATCAATTGAGTAATGTCTTTTGATGATCTAAGCCTGTAATTACCAATCAAGCGATGTCTTTCAATGATCTAAGTTTGTAAATATCAATCAAGTATTGTATTTCATGTCCTTTGTTTCCCCCTTATAAACTTCACTGCTGAGTCACCGTATTAGATTACTAGATTCCAACACATGGAGTTTAGTCTATCTCCAGCTCGAGATGCCTCTTTCAGTAAATCTCAATTTTATGTCAATCAGAGTATGGATACTCAAAGACAGTATCCTATCTCAGCCATTGTGAAATGTGTTAGAAATACAAACATGATTAAGAAATAGTACTTGCCCTTATAAATCCAGTGTAGAATAAAGAACAGATGCAAAACAAACATTTTAGTGACTTGAAAATTTCAGGAGTCTGTTTTCAGAATATACCTAGGCATAAGCGGAATTTCATTTTCGAGCTGTATAGTGTAATAATCATTTTAGATAAGGTATTTTACTATTGTATGAAAAATATTCAGTCTGCCAATCCTGTAGATGTGCTGTGGTAAACAGCTTTCGAGATGGCCCTCAATAATCCCTACCTCCTGGTAGTCACACCTTTGTGGTGGTCCCTCCTACAATGTAACCAATAGCATGTGGCAGAAGTGAGGATAAGTCATTTCCAAGATTAGCTTATAAGACTGTGACTTCTCTTTTGGGTGTTCTCTTGCTAGCATTTTCTTTCTCTCTCTCTCTCTCTCTCCCTGTCTCTATCACTCTCTCTTGGATCACTTGCTCTGTGGGAAACCAGCTGACATGTAAAAATACCCATGCAGCTATGGAGAGGCCCATGTGGTGAGGAATGGAGGCCTTTAGTCAAAAGCCAGCAAGGAAGTGAGGCCTGCCTGTAACCACATAAATTAGTTTGGAAGCAGATCTTCCTCAAATCAAGTTTTGAGATGAAATTGCAACCTTGGTTGACATCTTGACTACAACATCCTGAAAGGCCTTAAGTCAGACCACTCAGCTAAGGTACCCCTGAATTCCTAACCCACAAAAACTGTGAAAAACTATGAAATGTCTGATGCTTTAAGATGGTAAGTTTGGGGGTGATTTGTTACACAGCAATAACATATTAATACATATGCTCTTTTCAAAATGTGAAAGACATGAGTTCATGGGTCACTGAGTCATTCCTGATGGTAAATTGAGAACCTCAATTTTTCTGTCAGTGAAATACTAATTAGTCAATGGCTGTTTGAGAAGCAAAAGATTTCTAAAACTCTGTATAATTTAATTCCCAATTAATATCCAGAGACCAGTTCACTGACTCAAAAAGTCCAGACTTTTGAGTAAAGACTTATGGTATGTATCATTTTAGCTAACAAACCAAAACATTGAAAACCATAATTCAATAAAATTTGATTGCTTCTCAAGTATGAAAGGTCAATTTTGTGTTAAGGAATTTGGTAATGAAAAAGCAAATGAAATTAGAATGAATTCAAATTAGAACTCCAATTAACATTCACAAGTAATCTTTACTTTGAACTTCAAAATATATAATATAGTTCCAGTTTGTTATACCTTAGAGACCATCACTTAATTAAAAAAAAAAAAATGCAGGAGTGATTTAAGATGGTTTTTAAATTAAGGAAAGAACATGAAATTTTAGGGTAATTGAGATTATTTCTCTGCCACCTTGAAAGACCACCATTTACTCCTTGATATTTAGATTTTAAAATTATACCAACCATGCCAGTTATTATTAACTTAGCCTAACTTTATTTCTGCATTGAGAAAACTGATCTTGGTGTGTGTCACTGGAAGAATGTGATGTACCTGGAAGCATAAAGCAACCGCCTTTCCCCTTCTGCAAAGTAGAAACTGAGGAGGATGCAGACCGTCACCCAAGAGTTCTTACGAGAGTTAAGGTAGCTAGAGTTACCTAGCTAGAAGAGGTAGGGTATGAAAGGTTATAAAGACTTGATCTGCTAATGGGATTATTTCTTATTTCTGGGATGGCGGGAGGAGGTTATGGAAGATAGTAACATAGTGTGAAGTTGGATACTCTTCCTCTTTTGGTTTCAGACCGATGGTTCTCTACTTGTGTGCATCACATAGATTGCTGAGTCCCACCCCTAGACCTTTGACAGAGTAGAACTGGCCCATAGAGTTTCCAGGGAGCGCTTGGTGGATTCGAACTGCCGACATTTTTCATTAGCAGCGATAGCTCTTAACCACTGCACCACCAGGGTTTCCAAAATGTGGGTGTAGCCTTAAACACCACCACTAGGTTCCACTCCTAAAATTTCCCATGTTACTTTCCATATCCTTGTCAGTTTTTGGCCAGCTGAATGCAAAGGATTAAGTGGAGAACTCTGAGAAAACCTTTCTTGCCTCATCTGTAGATTATTCTCCTTTTAAGAAGATTATGGGGCCTGAGCTACCCACAGTGAATTGTGTGTCATGTGACTACAAAAGTCATTAACTCGGGCAATGGCAGTGCACCATCATGTGGAAGTGGATGTATCAGAGACTCTGAACAATGACATTTTCTGAAAATGGCCGATTGTTCTGTCACTCCCCATTCCAGCAAATTTCTAATCTACTGATTTCAATTACATGAGAGATACTGATTGGAACTATATAGTGGATTAGCTTTCTTGGTTTTTGATGTTTGAAGCAGCAATCCTACTAATGAATGGTGCTTGTCCTGGAGAACATTGGCAGCTGGATTGGTTAGACTTGAGGGTGAGGACATTTAGTAATAGTGGATGAAGTTTCAAAAGTCTCTGTATTACTTTGGGGCTAGGTACAGTCGCCATATCTGGGCAAGTAAAGTGGGAAATTGAAACAATTTTTGTATCTTGATAATTCCAGTGAATGTTCTAACATTTACTTCAATTACCTTGAATCTGCAAGAAAATGTGTTCTTACGTTTGAATTAGTCTGAAAGCTGCCTCAGTGTTTTATTCCAATTTACATGTCCAGTTACAGCTTTTGCGTAATAATAATCATGACAGCTTCCATTATGTTCCAGGCATCATTAGGTGATTTTCGTATATTATTTTTGACCTTCATACCAACTTTATAAGCTCCACCCACTGCCATCAAGTCTTTACAAACTAGGCATGGTTATTCCCATTTTACCCATGAGGGATCTAAGCTGATAGAGGTTACAGGATTTAGGAAGAGCTTGAAACAGTAATTTTCTTTGTAGAAAATTGGCAAAGTGATGAAAGAAAACAAGATGTGTTGTTAGATCTCAGAAAATGAATAAATGTTAGCAACACTATGTCACAGTCTGAAAAGACAAGAAGTAAAGTCCAGGTTCTCTATACCTTGACTAATGTCCTCTTACTTGGCCATAGTAAGACCAAGATGGCAATCTTGGTCTCTGTCTTCCTTTCTCTTTGACTTTAGATCATAACTTCTTGCTAGTTTTTCTTTTATTTTTTTAAAATTTCATTTTATTTTCAAAATCATAGAGTGACTCAGTTGAAACCAAAATGCTTAAAAAAAAATATTGTCTTCCACATAAAAAGGCATATGTCAAAATATCAAGTTACATCCTCCTTCTAAGGCAATAATTTGCACAACCAAGCTATATTTGAATACATTAACTTGCTACAATTTTGACAGAGGTAGTCTGTGTACGCAAATCCCTCGAATACTGATGGGACTGTGATTACACCCTGAAAAAAGGAGAGTCTGAATACAAATTTGAGAGGGCCAGAAAGAGTTTAGTGTCTCACTGTTTGCGTGGAGATTCTAAATCACATTCAAGTCAATGACACTGATCTTCATATCAATGCACAAATGGAACAGAAGAGAAAAGCCAGGAAAGCTGTTTTCTGAGTGAAACACTGATTTTGTTCTCATGTTACCAGCAAGAGACCATTTGGGATATTTAAGCCTGAGGTTGAGTGCTTCGCATTTGTTAGAGCGCCACAACATTTGAAATGGTTTTTCCCTTTAGGGAGCCCATCCATTTGGGCAAATGCTACATCAGATCAAAAGACATGGGAAGAGGTATTTTGAGCACAGATCGAATTTTTTTCTGGCACAATAACATAGCCTTTTAGCACAACATTATCTATTCTCTACTGAGTGTCCTTTTTTTTTTTTTTTTAAATAGAGTCTGTTTTCCAATAAGTGTTAGGCTTTTTTCACATGGCTTATTGGCTAGCTACCACCTGGAGATCATTTGAAATGGAAGCTGGTGTGAGGGAATTTGGTTTCTCAGTTCCAGTTGGAGTTGTTTTCCAGTTTATTAGATGTTGACCAAATTACTCGTTGTATTGACATGATTATTAATCTAATTTTTGTGTTATTTACTACTGAGAAATAAAAATGTTAACATAAACTTTTTTTTTTTTTTTTAAAGCTTTTAGTTACAATGATATTCTATTAAAAATGTCATGGACTAGTAAAAATTCTTGTCTATAGTTTTTTTCTCTTTCAGTTGTAAGAAAGGCAGTGCCGTCAGCATCTTGAATCTATTGTCTTAAAATGGTTTGAAGGGAGATACTGTGAACCCAAACTACTATTTTAACCATAAAGAAAGGACAATCTAAGAGTGGCAAGAAATGGCCAAATTTTATTTCCAAATGGTGCTGCTGCTCCATTTTAGGTGAATGTTGTTTACAAGTGCCTTGAACACAAATAGCTGGCCACATTCTGAGGTACTAGTACCAGGTAGCTGGGGAACCACCAGGAAGAGTGTCGTCATGGAGGAAGATTAGGAAATGGAGAAAGAGAGTGAAATTTTTTTCTACCTACTTTCTTCCACCATGAGTTTAGGAGAATTTCTTGCATGACTGATCCAATTTTCTCCTGTTGTCATTAGCAATTGTCACCAATCATGGCTAATCATCTACCTCCAAAACCAAAAAAGTTGGCCAAGGTACAGTTGGAACTACTGCTGCTGCCTCCCTGGGGATCTTATTGGAAACTTCACAATTCCTGTTTCCAAACTACTGTCTTCTGACATGCACACATAAAGGAAAATTGGAGCAATTTTTCAGATAATATGTGCAAACAGTACATTTTCACCTTCAGTTCACCGAAGAAAAATTTCCATCTGTTTGTTAAAGTTTTTCCTGACTTCTTGCGCTTCTTGCTAGAAACCTATTATCTTTTCTGAAATTCTGTTGAATGAACTTCTGCTTGAATCACTCTACGTCTTGACTTCCACAGTGCCTGGCACACATTAGTTGTTGGATAACCATTCATTGTTATTAAAGCTAATTATTTCCTTTGTAAATATGAGGCAGTATAGCAGAGAGCAGTTAGGAGCCCAAGATATGTGGTTAAGCTGCCTGAGTTCAAATACTGCCTCCTCTGCTAAATGACTGTATGATTTTGGACAAGTAATTTAACTCTCTGGGGCCTCATTTCTTCATCTGCGAAATGGCTATGTTAATATTACTAACCTCAAGGGCTGTGTACCATTTGTGTAAACACTGAAATGCCTTTGCACTTATTGGTAAATAGATTCATCCTCAAGCCTCCTGAATACCTCCTCTGCCCCCACCCTCACTGACTCAATACACCTTTGCCCTCCCCAGTAATCCAGCAAAGAAATGCTGAGTCAGTAGGGGCTCTACAGGAGTTGACTCCAGCATTATGTCCAGCCTGTGTCCTCACTGGTCAATGCCCGTGCTGTACCGATTAATATTAAATATTTTTAATATCACTCCCTTTATAGAGTTGTTGTGTGGATTAAATGAGTCAATGGATGTATTTAGAATAGTGTCTGAAGTCCATTAAGCAATGTCTAAATTGCTATTATTATAAGTAAATGGTAAATTTCCCAAGGCAAGGACAATATCTACTATGTATTTTGTACATCTCCCTGAAGCATGGTGCAGTAAGTAGGCAATTCATTCATTCATTTTTTAATCCATTTTTTCAGCAAAAATATATTAAATACCTTCTAAATGCCAGGTACTTAGAAGAAACACAACCAGAATGTTCCTTAGAAGCAAGGATGGTGAGACTTCGACTCGCTTACTTTGGACATGTCATCAGGAAAGAACAATCACTAGAAAAGGACATCATGTTTGGTAAACAGAAAGAGGTCTGGGAAAACACGGGAAACCCTCAGTGAGATGAATTGCCACAATAACCACAACCGTGGACTCAAACATACCAACAACCATGAAGAAGATGACACGAGGTAGAACAATGCTTCTTTCTGTTATACAGAAGGGTGCCTTGAGTTGGACCCAACTCAATGGCAACTAACAATAGCACAAGTGCCATACTCTCGTCTACAAATCTGGAAGATGGTAGCGAACAAAACAGACAAAGATCTCTGCCTTCATGGAGTGTACATTCAAGCTGCACAAAACCCAAAATGTGTAATAAATGTAAAAAATAAATAATTTATATAGTATGTCAGAAAGTGATCAATGTGCCCACTCTTGACTCTCTGTAAGACCACTGGATCTTCTGCTAGAATTGAGTCTGTGCTCAGTGCTGAGGCAGATTCGCTGTGTGAGCCAGAAATCACAATAACCCTCCAAATCTCACACGTGTGTGTCATGGAGCAGCAACTTCTCAGAGGCTTTCTTTAAAGGATACAGCAATCCAGTCATCATCCCAGTCAACACTCTTTTGGTAAAATGATTGGGTGGAACAGGTGACCTGTTGCTAGCCACCTTCCTGAAAGCCTTCTCCAATAAAGAGGCTCGGGTGAAAGAATTCCTCAGGGTAATCTGAAGGAATAAAGGCCCATATTGGTTTTATTGCTTGTGTATATCAACAAAAGGAGAACTATTATGAAATTCTATTTACTTTGTAATCTTTCAGCTTACAAATTCCTTGAACAATTATTTCAATCAATAAAACAGTAGTGATGCAGCTTGGAAAAGAATATTTTTACAGGTAAGATTTCCATATTTACTTGCATTCTTATTTTTCCACTGCTTGTCTTTGTTCAACCTAATTTACCCTGGTGCCCACAGGGAAATTTTAACATAACTTGCTTTGAGAAACAATCATAAACTTCTCCTGATGTTAAAATTGCTTACAACAACACCATTGCTGCATGTGTGAGTTCTGCATTGCTGCAAGTTCTAGCCCAGTATTCATGCTAGACTGCCTATTAAACTTTACGGTGAAAGGTATTGACTAAAAAGGAAATTAAAAAAAGTATACATTCATGCCAGAATGGAGTTTATACTTGTTCATGGTTAACTGACAATAAATAATAAATATATGGACAGAAATAAAATTTATGTGCATTTAAGAAATCCATTTATTGCCAAATGTGTCTACCGTTATTGCTATTTGCTCCACAAGGTCTCTGAGCTCCAGGTCATGTGGGCCAACCCAGGGCAAATTTATAAGGTAGGTGAAATTTGCCTTAACACAGAACTTGTCCCCCTATTCTTGCTCATAGCAGGGTCCCTTCCCTAGTTACTCCTTTAATCTCTGCTCATTCATTTATATTCTTTACACTTTCATGTCAAATAAGCTATCATACAACTTTTCTGGTGTATTTTCATCTTGCACCTTCATCCTTAAGGTGTTATTAGAGACTGCCTCCATTTCCAGGAAATTTAAGGATCCTGATCTAGTATCTGTTACGTCGTTCTGCGTGATATGTTTTGGTATCATTTCAAACTTTCTGTAATTTCTTTTAGAGAAATGTGCAGTATTAGCTTCAGCCTCTCTGCTAATATTTTCGTCTCACTCCAGACTGCAATATGCCTAAACGAATATTTATATCTTTTAAATGAAAGGAATCCGACACCATCCTGTATATCATTGTCTTGCTCCTTGATTTTCTAACTTTCCTTCACATTTCGTCTTAAAATAAATAAGTTCCTCCCTTTCTAAACCTTACGTGGTCCTTTTTTTAATGTTTTTACAAATCTGTTTTTTTTTTTTTGACACTTTATGGTGACACTCTGTATATTCTAAAGAGAGAAAGATCTCAATAAGCAGGTGAACTTGAGATAATCTATTGATGTTTGACAACACATTGATAATAATAATAAAACTCCTAAACATTTGTATTTTTAAGGAAGAGCATAAGCAATCAAAAATAAATATCAGTGTAGATAAAAATAAAGATGCCATTGGACAAAAAGGCACATTTAAGTCAGAAAGAAAGCACTGAATTTCTAAGGTACTGTGATCATCTCAGATGACGATTAAAGGTGCCTTATTGGTGACAAGGAAACCCTGGTGGCGCAGTGGTTAAGTGCTACAGCTGCTAACCAAGAGGTCAGCAGTTTGAATCCCCAAGCGCTCCTTTGGAAACTCCATGGGGCAGTTCTACTCTGCCCTGTAGGGTCACTATGAGTTGGAATGGACTCGATGGCAGTAGGTTTGGTTTTTGGCTTTTTTTATTGGTGATGAGGGCTAGCAATTTGGAAGAAATTTGCCCTTCTTTCTCAGTACTTAAATTCGAAGTGGCAAATAAGATGAGCACTTCCGAGAAATACAATGAAGCTGTCTTCCTTCCAAACTGTTTGTGTCGGTGATGCCCACTGTGATTGCATCGCAGCCTCTCAGTCTCCACCCTCAGGCATGCTTTTCCTGCTCTGGTCATTAATATTGACGTAGAACAGTCAATACACAAGCTTGCTTTATAAATAGGATTAATGTATTGCCAAAAATTATGGAAGATAAAATGTTACATATAATGGCATTCTTTAGTTCACCCAAACTTTCTCTAATTGTCCTTCCAGCTTTACACATGCATGCGCATACACACACACACACACACACACTGTGTATACCAAGGAGACCCTGAGAATGTGGTAAAGCTCCACGCTCACTGTAAAATGGGGACGAGTACTAGCCCTAGTTTACCCAGAAGGAGGATTTGGAGGGTTAGTGAGGTGCTCCTGTAGGGAAAGAGACAATATCTGCAATGTCACAGCTCTTTAACAAGCTTCTGAGAATGTTTTCATGTACATATTACATCCACGTACTCTTCTCAGAGGTCTTCTCTAAAGTCTGTTTCGTTATTAGCTCTCAGCCTCAGGTTTTTCCTCCCAACTTACACCAAGGCTCATATACATCATTCACAGCTGATACAATTTACTCCTCTGCACTTAGGCCTCAGTGTCTGTTTGTAGTTGAATCAGTCCAATTGTACCATCTCATCTATGTTAACTCACATCTCAGTCCCCTGCCTCTGCTTGCCCCAGCTTCTGTACAGGTGAACTCATTGATCCTTCCCTTTTTGGGATCTTGAAATATCAGATCTATTATTCACCTTAATTGTACCTCAGATTGCTCAATCCCTAGACATCATGCCTGACTTCCAGGTAGGCCATGTCCTGGTTCCGTATTAAAGCCAGGCTGTGATAGGAAAGAGTTTTCAGCAGCTCCATTCTGTCCATTCCAGTTTGTCTGGGTACTGATAGTGGGCCACCCTCGCTGCTATTGTGAGAATACAGTCTCTGAGCCACTTATGCTGCAGAACTTATCTGGGACATGCTATTTCTCTGATCACCAGGGCTCTCACGTTGTCTTACGCCACAGATTCCTCTCACCTAGAATATGTAAATTGCTCTTGATTTCCTGGATTCAAGATCACTCTAAAGTGCCTCAATTCATGGTAATGAGCTTCTGCATGGTCACCATTTCACAGATTATATTTAAACTCTGCATCTTCCCCAGAGACCCTTCAAAGCCTGGGAGCCTTGCTTCCTTACCAGGGATGGAGGTCAGCTCCTGACCTCCCCGGTACCTATTGCCAGTCTGGGTTTTAGAACATCACTGTCTACTGGATTCTCTCATTGCTGTATTTCACCCACCTCTTGGCATATTTCATACTCTGTATTGGAAATTCGATTGTGCCTCAGATTGCTTGATTCCTTGATCACCATGCCTTACCTTCCTAGACTCTGCTATCTCTCCAGGCTCATTCCCAGAACTGCTCAGCTTTGCAGGTTTTGCGTTAGGCCCCATTGCCACCATTTCTCACTTGACCATCTTACTGTGACTGAACAATCATATCATTTCAATTAGGTCCTAGATAAGAGCAACACTTCTTGGTTCATATCTAAAATATTAATCATATTTCAAAAAATTTGGACATATTATTGATGTATAATTTTTTTTTTTTTAAATGAAACTCATCACAGTATGGAATCATAAAATAGGCCACTTTGCACTTCCCTGCCGTTGTGTGCCACCTTCTTCTTCTTAATCTATGAAATCATGTTTTCTTAAAGTCCCTCGCTTCTGTTAATGCCTAGTATCTGGGTGTCAGAGGATACCATTCTTCACCAAAGTCAGAAATGTGCAGTTGTTAGGTGGACAAGGCCTTGTGCTCTTCATGGAATTAAATTTGATTTAGAAGGACAAAGCCACTGGAAACAGAAGAACTGTCAGTCATTCTGGGCATCATCTCCAGCTGTCTTGTTACTAAGCTGTCATTCTTCAAATTCAAGATGACATTCTGGTCATTCTCAGCTGTCTAAGTTGTTATGTAACTTGGAGGAAAGATATCCCAATAAGAGAAAGTTTTTCCAGAAGGATACAGCAGCCTTCTCTTCAGGAAGACTTGAGAACATGCAGGCAGAGGGTATTGGAATAGCTTCCTACAGTTTCTTCTTCTCCTTCTTATTTTTTGGTACAAAGAACATTGTTGTTATTGTTAGGTGGCCTCGAGTCAGTTCTAACTCATAGCGACCCTATGCACAACAGAACAAAACACTGCCCAGTCTTGAGCCATCCTTACAATCGTTGTTATGCTTGAGATCGTTGTTGTAGCCACTGTGTCAATCCACCTCATTGAGGGTCTTCCTCTTTTCTGCTGACCCTGTACTCTGCCAACAAAGAATATTACTTCTTATACCCAATGCCGTCGATTATAAGTTTGAAAAATATGTTTGCGAAAATTACTTACGATGCATTTATTAGATTGACAAAGCCTGAGGTATGTTCTGGTTAGTTTAAATTATTATAATTATATAATGCTTATATTTACTTACTCATTTTAATAATTATTATATATACATCTCAACATTAGAGAAAGATTAAAATAAGAAGAAAACCTGTTAAACGTAATCATTGAAATCTGGTCCTTGAAAATATATGAGCATGCCTTAGGATGACACAAAAGTGAACTCATTCTCTGAAATTAGAAGCCTGAGCACCTTCATTACAATGGCTATGTGGGTGCTGCTGCCATAATGGATTCTAACTATGGTTGATTTTTTAAAAACCTAGAATTTTGGGCATTCATGTGTAAACTCTACCACGATGAATCTGTGAATTACTTTCTGATCTGTATTATTTCTATTCTCTCTTACATTATACCTGTCACCAGCAATCTTCTAAAAGCATATTCAAGAAGTTGCAATCTTATTCATGCTTTATCTGAGTTAAGTGACTATTGAAGAATCAAAAATGAACATCAGTCCTTTGATTATAGAATTTATCAATTTATCAATATATGAACAGCTGTAAAATTAGTAGTTGTATAGAATTTGCCAAGTTATCGATGTATTATTAGCTGTAAAATTAAACATATTTAATGATGATTAGTATTTGTTAAGTGTTTACATATGTTAGATGTTTTAAATGTATTAACTTCTTTCATCCGTGCTGTAAAATTGGCGTGGTGGCAGACCTCATCTAACTTCTCAAGGGGTAGAAGACAGAATTAAGATCCTCAGTCCGAGGCTGATTCCTGTGAGGTGGAGGTCAAACATACTCTACCCTCCAACCTTTTTATAGTTCTGACACCAGCCATCCCTTCCACAGCACTCTACTATTCTGCTGGGTTCGAGAATTGATTGCAATGGCCGACAGAACTGACAGTTATGGGGTTTATTAGGAAAGTAACAGGTACGACTCAGGATCAGGATCAACACCTTGAAATTTAGGATTTAGTTCTTCTGTCAGGACAGATCCTCTGCCCTGCCCACAGGTAGGTCTCTTTCTTTCCGTCCCCTGAGGATAGGCTTTTTTCAGCCTTGGCCTCTGCCCTGCTCAGGAAAGTGTTACAAAGCTCTTTAGCTCCTCTGATAAGTGCCCAGAGGCACCCCAACCCCCCAGGAAGCCTCCTGCTCAAAGGCTTTCAGCTCTCTTGCTCTGTGGATCAGTGAGACGAGCCTGCCAGTCCATGCCACTTCCATCTTGCGCTGTCTTCGGTGTTACAGCTCTCTCTATCTCCTGGGTCTAAAAGGTTCTCAGCACAGGGACCCCAGGCCCAAAGGACCAGCTCCACTCCCAACTCTTCTGCTTGATTACAGTGAGGTCCCCTCCTGCCTCTGGGATTGGCTCCTTTTAAACCTAGTGGGATGGCAAAACTGACCAATCCCCTCATTAGGGTTCCATATACCTTATTTACATGGCTCCACCCCCACAAGTGTTCCATGCACCTTATTTGCATTTTTAGCAAGCTGTCCAATCCCATTGGTGGGCCATAATCACCTTATTTGCATAATCCCACCAAATCATTTTGTGGAAGTCACAAGACCACGGTTAGAAGGTCCATATTAAGTAATTCACTGAACTGCCCTACAGCCACATTATGAGGCAGATAATTATTTTGCAGATGAAGAAACTGAGATTTAGAGAGATTAAGGTTATCGCTATGAGGTGGAATCAACTTGACAGCAGTGGGTTTTTTGGACCTAAATCACTCAGATAATAGGAAGGGGATCTGGGACTTTGCCTAATTCGCCTTTTTTTTTTACGTCATCTGAACCTTAAACATTTCAAACACAGAGCCAGGAATATGGCTGAATGACAGCTCACTAACTTTCAGGAGATCTACATATCACCATTTCATGTCAGAGATACGCAGACAGGTTCCAAGCCTGGTTAAGCATTCTGTGGAAGTGATTGATGTTGTAGAATACCAATATCGAGTAGATGAAAAAAAAGTGACCGGGAATAAAGCTGCATGAAAGCATGAGGCAGCCTAGCCAAGGACTCTGCGCACTAGGTTCCATGAAAGTCCCACCCCAGATCAAAGTGTTAGCAGACAAACAACAACGCTGTCCACGTGGGGCTGTTGTGCCCTACCAGGTGGTGGAAAAGCACAGAGTAGAGAGCATAAGAAGTGGGTCTCTTTGCCGGATCACCTGCACTTCACCCTACCCCAGGGAGTCTATGATAAAGGCTAACTAAGTAGAGAAAACGTCTAATATCTTCACTACTATAAAGGCCATTAAAGAGACATAAAAACACAAGAGTTAACCACATTCATAAATAGCAAACTAGCCTTTGAGAGGGCCATAAGAACTAATTCTCATAAGATTTACATTCATTTAATTTTATTGGAAGGAGAAGTAGAAAAACATAAAACATTAATCACCATCGCAGGAATGATTAATTTTGCATATATGCCTGCACAGAGCTGGAAAGGTGTTTACTTTTGGTATTCTTCCAACACCTACTTCCTTCTTGATCATTGGGGGCTGCATTCATACATCTTTCACAGTCCATAGCAGATTAGTCCTCATGTGGCCAGCCTCTGCTTTCATTTGTGCACCTGGAATCCACTGACATTCATGAGCAAAGGGTGGTGAGTCTGGGATTTTAATAAAGCTACTATGCCTCAGACCTCTGGGTCAAACAGTTTGCTCTAAGGACTGTGCCAGACGCCCAAGTTATTATTTCTCCTCCTTCTTATATATGAGTGGGCTCCTTTCTAAGAAAACATGCCATTCACTGGAAGTATGGCATTCTGAATTCCCTGACTGACACAGGTCAGTACACACGTTGTGCTCCAGCTGAGGGAATCACTTGGTTTAATATATTGAGAAGATATAACTTCCACAGCCAGCTTAATTTTTAGCCTATTTAGATCTATTTGTGTCAAGATTTTTGGAAGGAAAACAAAATTACAAACTTAAGAGTAATTCAAGACACTCAGGAAATAACAATAAATCTCCCATATACAGATCACCATATATGGATAAGCCACTAGCAAAATCCAACATACCAAACCTTAACTCAAGAAGGGCTGTGGAGAAGAGAGAAGGGTAGAGCTAATGAAATGTCACTGGTGTTAACTTTCTTACCAGAAAATACCCAACCACAAAACTTAGTCACAGAAAAAAAGTTTTTTTTACAAAGCACCAGTATAAGGAAATTATCTGTTTTTAGAATTATTTAATTGTAATTATCAAAATGGAAAACTCCAAAATACAATCTCTTGTTTCAGCTGTGTGAAACTCATGTTTCTGATGGAAATATGTAAATTACACATTCTTTAATGCAAATTTTTTAAGTTTGTATCATTGGGAGTCTTGCCTCTTAAAACCTATCAGGGGATTATAAACAAACATATTGTAACCATCCCATTATTGCTCAAAACATGGTTACAACTCTCTCCAGGCGTGTCCTTCACGGAATCTTCTCCCAAAAAACTTTAGCAAAAGTTATTCTTGCTTATATGGGTGTCATACTTCTGAAGAGGCTGGAAGGGATTCTGAACCAAATTTGATAGTTAAATCAGGGGTCAGGTTACACAAGACTGTATAATTTATACTGAGGGGTCTGGTGCTTGTACACTAGCTCTGAAAACAATTTTTAAAATGAAATCTAATCATGGTTTGAATAATAATCTTTGCTGGAATAAGTAGTTAGATCTCAAATATATTAATTTTTTTGAAGGACAGAATTCATTGGGATCTCCATTTCAACTTGTTTGTTAAAAATTCACTTACTTAAAAATCGTTCAGTTTAGCAGGAGTCTAAAAGCTAGGCATTGAGTTGAGTTTCTAACTTGAACTTTCAAACTTCCCCTATCCTAGAACGAATGGTCTCTTGTTCATGGATGAAATCTGTCTCTTGGATTAATTTATATTACCCTGGAGACAAGTATTAGAAGGCAGTATCTTCTGTGCTTATAGTTACTAAACCACAACCCAAATTAAAAGTAGTATTATTAGTTTGCCAGAAAGGATGCAAGATGGGAAATTGCTTCATGACAGTAAACCTTATCTCCTATAAAAACGACACTAAGCACTTTTTACTTCCCAATAAAGGAAGTAAGGCTTATCCTTGGTTGCGTGTAAGTGACAAAATATTGCTGCTTCCAAACTGTGGGTAGAAATTGAAACACTTTAATAATACATTTTTGCAATGTTTATCATTAAAACATTCTAAAGTACTTTTTAAAGACGAGTAGAACTGGATTATCCCAAACAACACAAATTGAAAGGTAACAACAGCATCACAATAAAAATAGCAGACAAAAATCAGCATTTCTCTGAATAAGCTAGTGGCTGCCTTACAGAAAGTCTAGAAATTGTGAGATTCCTCATCAAAATGTATTGGGCTTCCCAAGGGGGATGTTTCCTAAGACTTCTGGTAACTAGTCCTGCTGGCCCCATTGCTGGTGCCCTGTTCTGCTCTGGCATGTTTTAGAGAAGCTCTTGTGGACAGTAACACCAAAGGGAGTTGTTGGACCAGTGAAGTTGGCTGAGGGTTTGACTATCGTCCATGGTGCTCACCTATGTCTTTGAGAGATTTGCTAACACTGATGTTCCTGACATCTTGGACTTTCTCATGGAGTTCCAGCTGTGGGGAAGAATACTTACTTTTTATTCCTCCTTTTAGTATGTTTGGAAACCCTGGTGGCATAGTGGCTAAGTGCTACAGCTGCTAACCAAGAGGTTGGCAGTACAAATCCACCAGGTGCTCCTTGGAAACTCTATGGGGCAGTTCTCCTCCGTCCTATAGGGTCGCTATGAGTCAGAGTTGACTCAATGGCAATGGGTACGGGTACAGTACGGTAGTTACCAGGGCTTTGCAACATCAAGGTTGTCACATTCTTTCGTGATATTTGGTTTAACAAAGGATACAAGTCAGAGAAGTTTTAATAACAATAATAGAAATTATAATAGCAAATTGATTACATATTTTATGTCATTACTATATGCCGTACATTGTTCTAAGTGTTTTACATTGATTAGGTTACTTGATCTTCACTGGAACCTTTTAAGGCAGGTACCACTATTCCCCCTGTTTTACTGGTGAGGAAGGTGAGCATATGGAGGTCAAGTAACTTGCCCAGCATCACGCTGGCTGGATGGCAACCTCAGCATCTAACTACTAGCAAGAAAGGGGAATGAAGTGCAGTGAAATTTGGCTTCATTATATTTTTGCTCTTCATTCTTAATTTCAAAAGCAGTTAAGTGACATTGAAGAAGATTTCTTTCTCATTCACTGGAAAGGTCCATCAGAGCTGGGGCCATGCCTCTCTTCTTTCTTCATGGTACCTTTGGCACCTAGCCTGTGTCTAGTGGTTTCAACCACCTCCTCTTCACCCAGTTGATGAAAGAGGGAATTTCTACCCTAATATGAGAGGTTGGATACAGGACACTTGACATTGGTGAGATGAGATTGATAGCAGTTTATTAGTTACATAACCACAACCTGGGGTTGCACTTGGGAATAGAGTGAACCAGGAGGGGCTGTGGGAGGCAGGCTTTGTAGTAACAAGAAGTAGGTATACCCTGTAATACCCATGGAGAATATGATTAGCTTGTTTGAATAATTCCACAGACTGACAAGGAAGTGAATCCTGTTAGGATGATAACTAGGTGGAGTGTAGCTGCTCTGATTGGTGGAAGAACTAGCCAAGTGGGGAGTCTTTCCTGCTAGGTGGGGGAGGGGGGAGGGCATATCTGGCCAGAGTGGGGACCTTGTGATGTTCCAAGATATCAAGGTAGCAGCTGAAATTTCAGACCTTACAGTATATTAGTACAAAACAGACACTCAATAAATATTTGTAGGGCAACCAAATGAGTGATCTAAAAAAAATTTTAGTTGCTTTTTCATATGTGACCTTGATTTTTTTCTTTTCTATTTAATTTATATGTTTCTTTTAATCTGCACGAAAGAATAACTGTACAGTATCTGGATTAGAAGTGGCTCTATACTCTTAATCAATAAGTCATGTAGCTTTCTGTTGGCTGTAATTGTTGATAGAAAAATTGGGCTGTTATGGGGATTAAGGTGTGCTTGACTCAAGCCATGATATTTTCAATTGTCTCATATGCATGTGAAAGCTGGAAAATGACTATGCAAGACCAAAGAAGAATTGATGTCTTTGAATAATGGTGTTGGTGAAGAATACTGACTGTTCCATGGACTGCCAGAAGAATGAACAAACCTGTCTTGGAAGAAGTACAGCCAGAGTACTCCTTAGAAGGGAGGATAGCGAGAGTTCATCTCATGTTCCTTGGACATGTTATCAGGAAAGGGCCAGTCCCTGGAGAAGGAGATCATAGTTGGTAAAGTGCAGAGTCGGTGAAAGAGAGGAAGACCTTCAATGAGATGGATTGACACAGGAGCTGCAACAATGGGCTCAAGCATAGCAATGATTGTGAGGTTGGCACAGGGCCTGGCAGTGTTTTGTTCTATTGTACATAGTCTCACTATAAGTGGGCACTGACTCGACAGCATCTAACAACAATAACAACAAGTTCACCTACAAAATTACTTAATGGGTAATTCATAAGGAGGCTATGCCAGTATGTGGCTCCTGAATTGATCCATGGCCATGTTGGTGGGTGGAGTGTGTGGGGCGGGGTGCTGTATTTTTGTTCTGGTCTTTGTAGTTGCTAAAGATTGATATGATTATTAACCCTTTAATTCCTCACATCTTAATACTTTTTGGCCATCTTCAATTTCTGTGTTCTGAGACATCTTTATTCAAAGAAAAATAAAATAGCTTCATTCCTTTCATTTCTTTCTCTTAAGCATTTCAATCCAAAAAGCACCGTAGAATTTAAAAACACCGCAACACAAACAATTCTGATAGTTTGACCTTGATCAGTTCACTTAAACGTGGTGTATTCTCTTATCCATTTGCAAATGAAAAGATAGTCTTGACCCACTTTTCAAAAAATCCAATAAAAATGATTAATTGAGCCTGGTGGGGTACTTTGAAAACAGACAATTGTTTGGATACAGTTAAAAAAATTTTTTAAAGTATTTAAAACTAGCTAGAAGAAAAACTCAAGAAGCAAACAGGGACTTGCTAATGCTGAACAAAACAGAAGAATGCATTTTTGCTAGTTTTAAGAGTTTAAGTAAAGCCTACTTAATTATAAAAATCTATTTAATCAGTGATGGAGCCATTTCTCTTTAGTGAGTGTCTCATTGTAGGGGACCTTCACAGCATAATCATGGCTTCCTTCTGTTGTGCTCAGCTTAAGACCACCTCTAATGAAATGTGACAATGGAGCAGTTCCCTTGATTAAAGCACTTTAATAAATAAATAAATAAATAAGTAGCTAGATGAACTTACCAGCTTGGGGGGTGGGGGGAAGGAGCAATTCAAATACAGCTGTAGACCCTGTAAGAATAGTTTTATTGTTTTTTAAAACTTTTATGGATTATTTAAATTGCCCTTCTCTAATTGCAATAGCTTATAAGGTTTCATTTTGTTTAATAGCTTTTGCTTTGATTGTATCATTATCACGGTTAGCAAGTTGCTGTACTATCTACCTTACAGTATCTTTCTAGTAATGTGAAGGATAATTGGAGCTCTGCGAACGTGTTTTCCTTTTCTTTCCCTAGAAAGAGTCCATAATAGTCAGAACTCTGGAGAGGTTTCATTTTTAGAAAATTTATATTTCAGTGAGTGCCTTGCCCCACTTACAGCATTTCAGATTTTTTTATTACACATTCACTTGTTCTAATTGCCCTCTCACAATCTTTAATAATAATTCCATTCAGCTTCAGCAGTATGGCAGCAGAGACGTAAATCTTCCAGTTTTTGTTATTTTCGGTAGGTATGCATCGTTAGAGAAGTAATTAAAAAAGATGTTAATCTTCTCAAATGCCGACATTTTGGAGAAAACACTAAGGTCACCTTGTGCGCCTTCAAAGTCCTCCAGCTTCAACTTCAGCAAGCTATGAGGGGGGGGTATGTTGTGTATGCCTTTTGTAATGTTCTCAAATCACATATGACTCTGTAATGCTCTTAAATTATATATGACTCTGTCATGTTGCTTCTATAATGATCTTAAACCACACATGCATAAGTTACTTATAATATGAACTTAGAAATATGTCTGCCTTTGTAAGCTCTCTAATATTCATTATAAGTTATAAGAAACTTGAAAGTCACTAGAAAGTTATTTAGAAAATTTCTGAGCTTAGATATAGAAACATGTGAAAAATGTAAACTATTTTTAAGTTTACTTTGACCTGACATGTTCTGACAAAAAAAAAAAAAAAAAAAACAGTTAATCTTTGTAAACTAGCCTTGAGACATTCGTCTAAACTCCCCGTCTAATCTCTAACCTTGAAGAAAAGATTTGACCTTTGGCCAGTCTCTAAGCCTGGAGAAGAGACATGGCATACTAGTCTTTGACCAATACATTGGCCCTCATGGTGTGAAGATAAGGTGAGAATTTCACATATGATACTTGAGTTCCCACTCATTCACCGAGAGAAGGCAGAGCCACAGGGATCCTTCTCTAATATCATAAGCTCTCTGAACACCAAGAGCCTCCTGAGACTCTGCCCACCGCTGCCGGCCTCCAACACTAGCTGTGAGGCACCTCCACTGAGTTTGAGCTGTGGCCAAGCCTTCCTCCCGGAGACCTCTTGTTCAAGGTAAAAGACTGAAGTTTAAAGATTTGGATTGTAACTATTGAACTAACATTGTAACTGTAATTGTTAATTCTGATTCTCTGGTGTTAAATTAACGTTGTGAGGTCTTACTTGGATGCCTTGTCATGACTATCTTGCGATGAACTAAATGAGTTTATGCATGACTTATCTGAGTATCTCTCTATTCATTTCTAAATATTAAAATCTAAATTCAACACAGCGGGTGAGAATCCTCACCTTTTCTATTGCTTTGGACTGTCTTTGGAACTTGTGTCTATTTTGTCCACTTTTGCAGCTTTTCTAGGTTGATATGAGACTGAAAAAAAAAAAAAGTCAGAGTAACAGAAGCCAAGCAGAGCTCAGAACATGGTGGTGTGTTTGCTTTTCCTGTATCTTTTCTTTGCTCATGCATCTTTCGGAGTCTAGGGGTGTCTGTGTGTTTGTGTGTGTATGAGAGAGAGAGAGAGAGAGGCAGAGAGAGAGATCTGTAAAATGGGAACAATAATCAAACCTCAGAAGGTTGTTGTGAGCATGGAGTAAAGAATATAAATTACGTGGACTATCACATGCTTTTAAGAAATGTGTGTTCTCTTCCTCTTCTTTTTACCCTGCTAAGATGGAGAAATACGATAAATGTTTGAAGCAGAAATATTAAAATAAGAATAATAAAAAGGAGAAGAAAACAATTAGGCTAATGAAATACCTGATGTTGTTTATTTGTGACTAATTGTATACTAGCACTCAGATTCTTGACAGACAAGGTGGCAAGAGAAATGAGTAGGTTATACAATTGTCAATATTAGAGAAAAGAAAATAAGACTCACCAACTTTTCTCCGTACTAACATTTTAAAAGTTAAATATTAAGTACCTTTACCTTTATCCTGTATCATAGGTTTAAGTTTTTAATGAAAAGTTTATTATAAATTCAATAGAGAAGAGGGAGCATCATCAAAGACTAGGTAAATTTTTCTCTGATGCTCATGTGAACACCTCTTTCTTAAAAAAAAAAAATCTTTGAACAAATAAAGGGGATCTTGGCAGAATGCTCTTGCAAAGTTAGACCTAAATGTTATTCCATTGCAGAAATGATGGAAAAAGAAAGTCTGGTTAAGTGCAGGACTAGTGAGATAATGGCTGATGCTCGTTTTCTTTCAATATTCTCTTCCCTCAATTTCCTTAGTGACGGTTTTAGTTTCCTAGGACTGCTGGAAAGCCACCACAAAGTGGGCAGCTTTAGAAGAAAAATTTATTGTCTTACAGTTCTGGAGGCTAGAAGTCCCAATCGGGGTATTGGTCACGTTGATTTCTGCCGTGGGTTCTGAGAGAGGAGCTGTTCTACGCCTGCCTGCTAGCTTCTAGTGTCTGCCAGTGTTCCTTGGCTTGTAGATGTATTTGGCATCTTCCCCCTTGTGTCTGTTCTCTGCTTTTACAAGAGACCACTTAGAAAGGAATAGGACCCATCCTATTTCCAAACAGTCACATTCACAGGTACCAGAAGCTAGAACTTCAACATACCTTTTTGGGGGAGTTACAATTCAATCCATAGCACTGACTAAACTCATATAGGCTTTTCCCTAACAATCCCCACAATTGTCCAGTCGCCTCCTTCTTGGTCCAGTGTCAATGTTCTATCAGTACCACCCCCACACAAGGAATAGCTCACCTTTTCAAAAGCCTGCTTTTCTCATCCATCAAGAAGTCCTACTCACTCGAAAGAAATAATGTGTGAGGATGTTTTTTAAAAGCAGTTACCCACAGTTTGTACTACAATGGCCTTTGGATTAAAGGAAAGGTGAAATGTCTTCAAATTTCTGAAAGGTATTAATTTTTGTGATTTGGGAATAAAAAATTGAAATTCCTGAAAATTCTCAGGAATTCCCTCATTCATAAATTAGCCTTAAAATATTTTCAACATTCTTAATAGTCTTTATGGATATTGTCATGGATTGGATTTTGTCCTCCCAAAAATGTATGTGTCAATTAGGTTAGGCCATGATTCCCTTTATTGTGTAGTTGTCTTCCATTTTGTGATTGTAATTTTATGTTAAGAGGATTAGGGTGGGATTGTAACACCACCCTTACTCAGGTCACCTCCCTGATCCAATGTAAAGGGAGTTTCCCTAGGGTGTGGCCTGTACCACCTTTTATCTCTCAAGAGATAAAAGGAAAGGGAAGCAAGCAGAGAGTTGGGGACCTCATACCACCAAGAAAGCAGCACCAGGAGCAGAGTTTGTTCTTTGAACCTGAGGTTCCTGTGCTGAGATGCTCCCAGACCAAGAGAAGATGGATGAAAAGGATTTTCTTCTGAGCCGGCAGAAAGAGAAAGCCTTCTCTGGAACTGGTACCTGAATTCAGACTTCTAGCCTACCAGACTGTGAGAGAATACTCCCCTCTTTGTGAAAGCCATCCACTTGTGGTATTTCTGTAATAGCAGCACTAAATGACTAAGGCAGATATCTAAAATATTATTTAATAAAAATGGATATAACATTTAATAGTATTTACAAAACTTTTTTTTAGTGTAGCCCATAGTGCACATTCAGACACCAGTGAGCTATACTGAGTTGTATTTGAATAATGTGACATTCCGATCTCCTGATAAAGTTAACTTATAACACAGAATCATGTGCCAAATTGCCAACTTAAGGAATTATTTTGTGGAACGTCACCCATATAAGCTGCATAAATTATACTATACATGAAAATTTATTAATATTGTTTTTTCTTTGCAAGCGTGACTCACTGTTAATAGCAGGCAGGGCCATGGACACGCACTTATAACTTGGCAACAGCTACAAGCAAGACTCCTGATTAGATCATGAAGCTTCTCTCTTCCCTACTCCTGTCCTGGTTGTGAGATTGTTGACCTCAAGCTCTGAGTAGTGTGTCACCATTTCCTGTTCCTGCTTTGGACTTGACAATGGTGATTTCCTTCAAACAAGTGGTGTCTTTATGCTGACTGTTAAGTTTTAATTCTTGTAAGGGAATTATCTTACTTTTCCCCATTTTCTCCATTTTTTGACTGATTTTTCTTCAGATTTGGAAAACAAAAACCAAAAATATAAATTACTCAAGAAATGCTGGGAAGGAATTCTTGGAAACACTAGGAAATATTCCCCCCACCTCCCCCCACCTTTTAGGAGGGTGGGTCTCCACCTGGTGGCACTTTAAAATCACCCAGATGTTATTTTTAAACACCCATGCCTGGACTGGGCCCTCAGAGAGTCTGATTTAATGAGGTATGTTTTTTCAAATACATGTGAATCTATTATGCAGGCAAGTTCGAGGGCTTCTTTTCTAGGAACTTCTCAATGTGTTCCTCCCCATTCTGTAATTCTATACTTCTACAAATACATTCTGAAGTGTTTTTCACTTGTTCATTGTAAGTTAATGTAATTTTGTATTCTTCGAAATACCTCATAAAATTCTTAAGGAAGGGGAGATACATGTACTGTTGGAAACTATTTTTGACTGGCAGCTTCAGAACTTAAGACGTTGTTTGTGTCTTCCCAGATATTTTGTTTAAAACTAAGATAAAATGATATGATCTAAAAAATAGTGCCTGGGTCTCATAGCCCCAAAGGCAGGCTTTAGAAATAAATGTAGGTATACAGGGGACAAATTGGAACCACGATGTTTAAGAGCTTAGTGCACTCAATGTTTAGTACCTTTATTATCACATTTTGGCAGTTACATATGCTTAGTTGGTCTTATATTTTTAAATTATCAAAGAAATATATAGGCTTATTTTAAAAATCAAGTAATGAAGAATTATTTATAATAAAAACAAGACTTGCCTACCCCCATCTTTCTTTCCAGAAAAGTCGGTTTTAATTTTTCAGCTGTTTTTCCCAGATGTAGCTTTAACATTTTAAAATGATATTATCATGCTATATTTCTTGATGAATTAATTTTCAACATTTCTTTATTTTCCTCCATGTTAGCAAAGATTTAGCCATCTTCTCCCTGCTAATTATTTCCATTGTTTTTCCATTAAAATTTCATTTTGTTATTTTCCAATTCTCTATTGATTACTTTTCTGATTTTAATTTATGTATTTAATTTACATTGTTCTTTTTGATACATTAACTGTGAGCTGATCTCTTGACTCCTCCCTTTTATGAGGATATTCATGCTCATATCTTTCTCTTTAGCTCTACTACTTCTCCTGACTTTTCTCATTTTTAATTTTGCATCATTAAGGTTCATGAAAAACACATTCCATTTTATAACTATGTTTTCTGTATTTTACTTGTAATCTACTTTTAAAATTTGATGGCTAAAATATGTTTTCACATTATTTTATCTGGAAATGTCCAAATTTCACCATCGTATCAGAGAGTTTTACAAGATATATTATTCTTGGTTGACAGTTTGTTTTTTTTTAAAGGTCTTATATATATGTCATCCCATTGCCTTCTTGCCTGCATATTTTCTGCTGAGTAATCAGAGTTTAGTCTCTTTTTTTCTCCTGTATAAGTGACTTTGTTTTTCTCAATCTGCTCTCAGGATTTTTCTTTCTCTTTCGTTTTGGCAAGTGTGATGATATGTCTTGGCAACTTTCTTTTGGGGTCTATCCTATAGGGGAGTTCCCTGGTGGTACAGTGGTTAACACCTCAGCTGCTAACCAAGTGGTCTGGAGTTCAAATCTACCAGCCACTCTTTGGATTTCTAGGAGCCTCGGTGGCCCAGTGGTTAAGAGCTCGGCTGCTAACCAAAAGGTCAGCAGGTTGAATCCACCAGCCACTCCTTGGAAATGCTATGGGGCAGTTCTACTCTGTCTTATAGTGTCCCTATGAATTCTATATGGTGTTCATTAGCCTTCTTGTCTTTCATGATATTTGGTAAGTTTTCTGCCAGCAAATCTTCAACAATTTTCTCCGTGTTTTACATTTTCTCCGCCTGTACTGGAACTCCAATCACACACAACTTTTTGCTCTTGAGTGTGTCCCACATGATTCTCAGATTTGCTTCATTTTTCTTCATTCTTTTCTCTGATTTTTCCTCAAAGTGGTGTTCGTGGATTTGTCTTCAATCTTGTTTGCTCCTAAAATGTTCTATTGAGTTGCCCATTTATGAAATTTTGTTGTTTATCTTTTGGATTGCTAGTCGCTGTTTTTGTATGATTTGTAATTATTTATTTATTTGGGTGTTTCGTTTGGTATTATTTTCCTGAATTCTTCTATTGCTTTGTCAGTGTTTTCTTTGATTTTGGCTTTATTTTGGTTGGTTTGATCTTTGTTTTCCAGGATTTTGTCTGTGTTTTCCTTGATCTCTTTCTTAATCTCGTGGAGAGCCCTAAATGTTAGTCTTTTGAATTCCATATCACCTAGTTCCACTGCCTTTTGTTCTACTGGAAAGTCATCTGATTCTTTATTTCAGTCACTTGCTGGAGCCATCTTGTCCTGCTTTTTTATATGTTTTGATATTATCTGCCATCTTTGAGATATTAAGATACATTTTCTTTATTTATTGATTACATGTTTGTTTTGTCTTGCTGTTTTGTTTTGCTTTGATATGTCAGGGATAGCAGGCCAGGTGTGCTTTGCTACTTGCTTGTCTGTGGGGATGATAGCTCTTACCACCTTGTCCAGATGGACAGGGCAGCAACAGTCAGGGTGAGCCCACTTCACTGTACACAGGCTTGGCAGGGTGGCTGGGGGTGGACGGGGTGAGTGCTGCCTGCCTTCTGATGTTGGTCCAGTGATGTGGGAGCAATCACGTCCCCTTGCCTGATAGGTGGAGATATCAGATGGGGAGTAGTGTGAACTCATTTCCCATCATTCAGCAGCTGGTCCAATGGTGGGAGGGGAGGAGCAGTGTGTCTATAGCACTGGCAGGCCTGAACACCAGGGATGCTCTAGCCGTGGTGGCATAGTGGGGGCCAGTGGGAAGGGGAAGTGGTATATGAGGCTAGGTGGGGGGAAGAAGAAAGAAGAGGAAGAAAAAAAAAAGAATGCCAGTGGGTGGGGGTAGGATGGAACTTGGGGCCAGCAGGAAGTGGGGAAGGTGGTGTACAGGGTTAGATGGGACCTAGAAAGAAAAGAATAAAAGAAAAAAATGACAGCATGCTGGGGGCCAGTGCGTGGGAGTGGAGTGGATCCGGAGCAGCAGCAGAGCAGTACACTGGTGGCACTCCATCCATGCTGTGGAGGTGGGTGGGAAGGGGGAAGGAGGTAGCATACAGGGCTAGGTGGAAGGAAGAAAGAAAAGTAAAGGAAAAAAGAGAAAAAAAATGGTGGCACAGTGGGTGCTGGCAATTTGGGGCAGAGGAGACCTGAGAACCAGCTGGAAAGGAGAGAAGGTGAATGGGGCTAGATGGAAGGGTGAAGGAAAAGAGAAGAAAGAAGAAAAAGGCAAATAAAATAAAATAAAAATTGGCGTGGCTAGAGCCAGTGTGTGGCGACCAGGTGGACCTGGGAAGGTGGCAGATCATTTGCTCTCTAGCCACGGCACCTTGGCGTGGCCTGTTGGGAAGGGTTGGAGGTGCACATGGGGCTAGGTGGGAAGGAGAAAGGAAAGGAAGAAAGGGAAGAACTGGCAAGGCAGGAGCCAGTGGGTGGGGGCAGGGTGGACCTGGGGTGGTGGCAGGTCGGTGGCTCTCTGGCATGCCCAGAAGGAAAGGGTGGAGTTGGTGTATGGTACAGAAAAGTGAGGTGTGAGAAAGTGTGTTTGTCTGGTTACCGGGTGCCACATTGGCTGGCAGGGGACCTCCTCTCTGTATCTCTCCTTGTTCTCTATTCTCCATCAGTTTCTTCTTCCATTCAGTACCTGATCAAGTTCTTTATTCCTTCATTTGATGCTTAGGGTTCCAGGACTGACGTTTGTATCTGTTTTACTTAGTTTTTTGGGTCTTTGCTGCAAAGGGAAGGCATGATGCACCTGTTTATGGCACCATGTTGTGTTTTCCCCCTTTCCACGTTATTTTGACTATATAAGTATCATACATTAAAAAACCGATCAGGCTTTTGTACATTGAAATGCCCTGCTCCCATTTCTTCACTATTTTCATTTGTATCTTGTCATCATTTAAAAAAATTTATTTACATTAGATATGCTTTCTTGAATCCTTTCTGGCTGTTAAACACTGTTAAAAAAATATGTCGGAATTTAAGAGGCATTTCTTCTGGGGATCAGGAAATTATTTAGAAAAAGAAGCTTGTGATTTTTGTCCAAGTGAAAGGTGGCTGGATGCCAGGTGGTGAGATAGAGAGAGGTGGGTGGGAGCTTGACTATTAATTAATCCTCTTATTTTTACCCCTAAGCCTTTCCCCTGCCTTGGCATGTAGAAACTCCAACCTCTGCTCTCAGCTGTGTATCTTTTCAAGCCTTCTTTCCTGGTGGTTGCTGCTTTTTCTCCACATCGTTATTCTTTGTTGCACTATCTCCCCTTGGCTGTTCACTTCATTGCCGTGGACAGAGGTTGTGCACTCACATAAGTGAGAAAAAAAAAAAGTGAGGCGACTCAATAAACAAAGTCTGGTCCTTCAAAAATAAAAGTGGAGCTGGCATGCCCTGGTGTTGTTGAGATTGCCACTCTAAACTTCAGTTATTACATTTTATTTATTTATAATTAATATAGTGAAATTTTCTGAGGGAAAAATGATAAATAGATATGGTTGGCTTGTAATTTTGGCTCAGAAGCCTTCCTAAGTATTAAATTCTAAAAGGAAGAAGGAGTTTTTGGTTCCATTACTTTCCATCTTCCTCCAAACTATCTTAAATTAACATAGATTCTCAGTTAAACCATGTCTTGGCCACACACAAGCAACCTTTAACCACACCAAAAAGGAAATATTGTATTTCGCATTCAAAAAACTTCTATGTAGGAGGCCCTGGATAATCTAAAAGGCAGTAATTCTACCTTGATTTTATAGTATCATGGCAGCACATTTCATGTTTCTTTCTCATTTGGACCCTACATATAAATTTGGAACTGAATATTGAGACATAACTCAGAGAAAGTGCTTTTACACGGGTCTAGGTTAACGTGGTTCGTATATATAGCTTTCTGGTTCTATAACTTGATCCAAAGATAAAACTAAATAATATATAACCTGAAGATCAGGTGGCTGGTGTACACCTTGGAGGGCCATTTTTAATATCACTTCTCTTGCCAGGGCTTTAGATAATGTAACAGAGCATTAGTGATTATATTCTCAGATGAGATCTTCGATGTCATAGTTCTGATGCTGTTTGAAGGAAGAATTATTTGATTTGGATATGTGATGATATGTCATTGGATATTGGAAAAAACATAAATATATTTTGGACTTGAAGAAGGCTTCTGAAGTTATGCTTGTAAACAGGCCAAAAGAGATATTTAATTTCTCACACAGTCCTTGTATCATAAATGCTTCTGGAAAATTTATCAGTTTTTAGAGTTAATTCCAAGGCACTACCTGATGCGGGTGGGGAAGGAGGGTTAGGTCCCCATAGTTTCCATGAGATTTCCCCGAACCCCCAAATAAATACACAATCTATATTAAAACTGCGTGCTTTTCCCACAAAGATAATTTTAAGTCCCAGCAAGTAAACACCATAGTAAGTGTGCTTTCTATTCTAAGTACATTCAAAGCATGCTCCCAACTTCTGTTCCCAACCTGATATCTACTCCTGAGTCCCTCCAGTTTAGAATATTTGTTATAACTAGCACATTATCAATGGAAATATTAAAACAGCAGGTAACCACAATTTCATATCTGTACTCACAATCTGTTGAAATATAGGGCACATATACTTTAAAATCTGTAAAAATGCAGCTTGAAAGTTTTTATTCAGTTGTCTTTGGCTCCCTCAGGCATTTAGAGCAAAGAACAGGTTTTTAAGGTGGTTGCATTACCTTAACAATTCAACACCCTGCAGATGTCTCTGTTAAGTCTGTCAGCTCCTCCCTTGAGCAGGAGGAAATCAGGTCAGAGCTTGACACACATGATACACATGGTTTGCTGCTGTGGGTCATCACAATGGGTAGAGATCGCTAAAGAACTGATGGAGTTGTGATCTAAATTGATTGCTGAGATGGGCAGTGGTGTACACCACAGCCTGTCTTTTCTCCGCCACCCACTGCTTTACTGGCTACTCACAGCTGTGAGTCCAGATCAATATCCCAACATGTAAGAGATATTGGAAAGTTGCAAACTGAAGCAATTTGAAGGCAAGTTTAAGCTGCCAAAACTGAACAACACCTCAAATAATAAACATGTGAGCCCAGTGATATCCTAGACTCCCAAGTAGAAACGTCAGAAAGAGATCCCATGTCTTTTTTTAAATTGCAGACTAACCGGTTGCTGTTGAGTCGATGTCAACTCATGGCAACCCAGTGTGTGTCGGAATAGAACTGTGCTCTATAGGGTTTCAGCGGCTTATTTTTCAGACATAGATAGCTAGGACTTTGTTCTGAGGTAGCTCTTGTTTGACTGGAACCTGTAATCTTTTTGCTAGTAGTGAGGGTGTTAACACACAGAGACTCCAAGTTATGGAGTAAGTAGGTTTTCAGTCTCCTTCGGAAACCATCTAGAAGGGAAATAGATCCTTTTTAAAAAAATTTTATTCATTTTGTTGCTGTTGAGAATAAACACAGCAAAACATACACCAGTTCAACAGTTTCTATGTGTAAAATTCAGTGACAGTGATTGTATTCTTCTAGTTGTGCAACCGTTCTCATCCTCCTATTCTGAATTGTTCCTCCTCATTAACATGAACTCACTGCCCCCTAAGTTTCCTATCTAATCTTTCAAGTTGCTGTTGTCAGTTAGATCCCATATAGATAGAACTTGAAAGAGCGCAATGCTCAAGGCAGAGTTTCTTTATAGTTAATCTAACCTACTTTTTGGTTTTAAGAAGACTTCAGGGAATATATTTGGTTTAAAATTTAAAGGTTATCTCAGGGCAATAGTTTCAAGGGCTCATCCTGCCTCCATGGCTCCAGAAAGTCTGGAGCCTATGAGAATTTCAAAATCTCTTCTGCATTTTCCCCCAGATTCTTTTTTTCTGGTGTGCTGATATAGCTTGACTCTCTTAATTCATTTTACACAAGCCAGATTGCTAGCCTTCTGCCAGTTTTTTGGTGAAAGAAGATTATGGTGTCTTGTTACCAAACATAAAGCCTACAACTAAATACATTCGACTTGCAGGAAGTTATAAAGTACTTCAAAGTTTTTTCTAAGGCTAGACTGTCAAGGCATATTTTATTTGCCTAACTCTGTCCAAACGAGTCCACACTAACAGTAGAGAGTGGAAACTTAATTTGCAGGTATCAAGGGGTAAGCAGAGCTCTGATGGTGCAGTGATTAAGGACTCGGCCGCTAATAGCTGCTCCAAGGAAGAACGATGTGGCAGTTTGCTTCCGTAAAGATTACAGTCTTGGAAACCCTGAGGGGCAGTCCTACTCTGTCCTATAGGGTTACTATGAGTTGGAATCAACTCGTCGGCAATGAGTTTTGGGTTTTTTTGTGGAATAAGTAGATATTTTTGAGAAATTTGCTCGAGTGCTGTGGCAGATTGCATATTGCAAAAATGACCACAACAACATCTCCTATCCTGCGTGCCCTTCTTTGACACTCCTTCTATCAAGAGGTGGGTGTCTATGTTCTTTCCCCTTGAATCTGGGTAGACTTGTGACTACAGCAAAACTGATATGATATGATTTCTGAAGATAACTACAAAAGGTGATAGAGGTTCTTCTTGGTCCTTCTGGGACATTCACTCTAGAACAGAGTCATCAGGCTGTGAGGAAACATAAGCACCTTCCTGGAGAAGCCAATCAGAAAGGAACCAATAGCCAGAGCCTTCTCACCAGTCTTATGAGTAAGCCATCTTTTAAGTTGATCCTTCAGCCCCAGTTGAGCCATTCCAGCTCAATGTTACATGGTTCAGCAATAGATTGTTCCCCGTGAGTCATGCACAAATAGTAGATTTGTGAACAAAATACATAATTGCTGTTGTAGTTTTGGAGTGCTTTGTTAGGCAGCCAAGTATAACTGGAGCAGGGAATCAGAGTTTTAAACTTGTTATTAGGTGCCATTGAGTCAGTTCTAATTCATAGTGACCCTATGTACAAGCATGATATCCTTCACTAGGGACTTGTCCCTCCTGATAACATGTCCAAAGTATGTGAGACAAAGTCTCCCCATCCTCACTTCTAAGGAAACTTCTGGCTATACTTCTTCCAAGACAGATTTGTTCGTTCTTCTGGCAGTCCATGGTATATTCAAAACTCTTCACCAACACCATAGTTCAAAGGCATCAATTCTTCTTTGGTCTTCCTTATTCATTGTCCAACTTTTACATGGATATGAGGCGATTGAAAATACCATGGCTTGGGTCAGGTCCACTGTAGTCCTCAAGGTGACATCTCTGCTTTTGAACACTTTGAAGAGGTCTTTTACAGCAGATTTGCCCAATGCAATACGTCATTTGATTTCTTGACTGCTGCTTCCATGGGTGTTGATTGTGGATCCAAGTAAAATGAAATCCTTGACAACTTCAATCTTTTCTCTGTTTATCATGATGTTGCTTATTGGCCCAATTCTGAGGAATTTTGTTTTCTTTATGTTGAGGCATAATCAATACAAGAGGCTGTATTCTTTGATCTTCAGCAGTAAATGCTTCAAGTCCTCTTTGATTTCAGCAAGCAAGGTCGTGTCACCTGCACATCGCAGGTTGTTAATGACTCTTCCTCCAATCCTGATGCCAAGTTCTCCTTCATGTAGTCCAGTTTCTCGGCTTGTGTGCTCAGCATTCACATTGAATAATTATGGTGAAAAGATACAACACTAAAGCACACCCTTTGTGATTTTAAACCATGCAGTATCCTCTTGTTCTGATCTAATGACTGTTTCTGGGTACAGAGTTCTGCATGAGGACAATTAAGTGTTCTGGAATTCCCATTCTTTGCAATGTGGTCCATAATTTGTTATGATCTACACAGTGGAATGCCTTTGTATAGTCAATAGAACACAGGTAAACAGCTTTCTGGTATTCTCTGTATTCATCACTAATCTATCTAACATCAGCAATGATATCCCATGTTTCATGTCCTCTTCTTAATCTGGCCTGAATTTCTGGCAGTTCTCAGTGGATGTATTGCTGCAACTGTGTTTTGAATTATCTTCAGCAAATTTTACTTGTGTGTGATATTAATGATATTGTTCGATAATTTCTGCATTCTGTTGGGTCACCTTTCTTTGGAATGCGCAAAAATTTGAATCTCTTCCAGTCATTTGGCCAGGTAGTTGTATTCCAAATCTCTTGGCATAGATGAGTGAGTGCTTCCAGCTTTGCATCCATTTGTTGAAACATCTTAATTGGTATTCTGTCAATTCCTGGAGACTTGTTTTTTGCCAGTGCCTTCAGCGCAGCTTGGACTTCTTTCAACACCATCAATTCTTAATCATATGCTACCTCCTGAAATGAGCAAACATCGGCCAATTCTTTCTGGTACAGAGACTCTGCGTATTCCTTCCATCTTCTTCTGATGCTTAGTGCGTTGTTCGATATTTTCCCCTTAGAATCCTTCAGTATTGCAACTCGAGGTTTGAATTTTTTCTTCAGTCATTTCAGCTTGAGAAATGCTGAGCTTGTTCTTCTTTTTTTTGTTTTCTAACTCCAGGTCTTTGCACATTCATTATAATACTTTGTCTTCTCTAGCTGCCCTTTGAAATCTTCTCTTTAGCTCTTTATTCATTTATTCCTGTTTTAGATGAAGGTTTACAGAGCAAATTAGTTTCCATTAAACAATTAATACACATATTGTTCCGACTCGACGGCACTGGGTTGGGTTTTATTGTTTTTGACATTGGTTGCCAACCCTAAGATGTGTCAACACTCCCCTTCTCAACCTTGGGTTTCCCTATCCATTTATCCAGGTTTCATGTCCCCTCCTGCCCATTTAATCTCATGGTTGAGCTACTTGTATTATTGTTTATTTTATGGGCCTGTTTAATCTTTGGCTGAAGGGTGAACCTCAGGAGTGACTTCAGTGCTGAGTCAGAAGGGTGTCCAGGGACCATACTTTCGGAGTTTCTCCAGTCTCTGTCAGACCAGTAAGTCTGGTCTTTTTTTTTTTTTTTTGCATGTATGTGTGTGAGTTAGACTTTTGTTCTACATTTTTCTCTAGCTCTGCCAGAACCTCTATTGTGATCTCCGTCAGAGCAGTTGGTGGTGGTAGCCAGGCACCTTCTAGTTGTGCTGGACTCAGTCTTGGGGAGGCTGTGGTAGACGTGGTCCATTAGTCCTTTGGATTAATCTTTCCCTCGTGTCTTTGGTTTTCTACAATCTATTCCTTTATAACAGGGGTGTGGTATTTGTGACTCAGTGGTACAATTCTCGCTTTTCATGAGGGAGACCTAGGTCCAATTGCTGGCCAATGCACCTCACATGCAGCCACCACCCATCTGTCAGTGGAGGTCTGTGTGTTACTATGATGCTGGACAGATTTCAGTGGAGCCTCTACACTAAGATGGAAGAAAGGCCTGGTGACCTACTTCCAGAAATTTGCCGATGAAAACCTCATGGAATGCAATGGTTCAATCCGCAACCAGCCATGGGCGTGGTGTAGGGCCTGGCAGCATTTCTCTCCATTGTACGCGGGCTCCTCATGGGCTGGGGGCCAGCTCTGCAGCAGCTACAACAGCAACAACATAACAGGGGTTGGGAAAGTCTGGTCTGCAGACTACATCCAGCTGGTAGCCTGTGTTCCTAGGGCCCATAAGCCAAGGTCTTTTTTTTTTTCTTTTTGCCTGTTTAGAGGGCTATTGAAAACAAAACAAATCTCCTCCAAACAAATAAAAAACAAATTATGTATGACAGAGACCCTGTGTGACCTTCCAAATCTAAAATGTTTACTGCCTGGCCTTTCTCAGAAGACGACTGCTGACCCTGTTCAGCAATGACGTTCCGTAGCTCCGCCTTCCGTCTCTCAGGTACTTATAGTGAATACGTGCCACTGGTTTTGTGCTGGACGAAAAACTCAGCAACAGTAAGAACTCTCAGAGATCTTTTTCCAAGGACCCAATGATAACTGTTTTCCTACAACCAACTTAAACTTCAAAAACAGCTACACATTTTATTTAGAACCCTCATGCAAACCTGTCATTTCCCCACTGAGATAGCAGAGGACGTAGTTCGAGAAAATGTGCTGTGGGAGTTACATGTATCAGAATCATAAACCATCGAGCAGGAAATCTTTTGAAAACGTTTGCTTGAGATCTAGAAAGATACGTGCTACCACATTTTCTTTCCCTCCAAACACATATACCTGTCGTCTAATTTTTTTATCAGAGGCAGAAATAACATGAATTTGAGGGGAAGGACATTTCGTATGCATTTATATTGTATATTATGATTAGATGAGAACTTAACATTTTTAGATTTAAATCGAACTAGACAATGTGACACCAAAAAAAATTAGCTTTTTTTGAGTGGGGGTGTGTGTGACTAAATTGGTAAAATAGTTAAGATGTCATGTCAAAGTCAACGCCAGCCCAGAATGTTACTAAGAAGCTATGTTGTTCTGTGGAACTCAGTGGGCCAATAAAATCAAAGATGGGGCCAAAAAGTCCTTCCCTCATAGTTGCTCTTACATTAAACAGATATTTTCATCATTTATCTAGCTTCAGATTCAACCGTTTCTAATACCTAAACTTGTATCCGTGACGTACGAAGAATAAGGGAATTTTAGTGTTTGGAGTTAGATGGGAAAAAGTCAGGAATTTGGGATTAGAAATAAGGCTGCTTCCTCTTCTCCACTGGGTTGGAGGCACGTCTGAGGGTAGTCAACCAGGCATGGCAGAATCTGCCCTACCTCATGTGTGGGCAGACTGATTCATTCTGGCATGTTGCATCTGCTTGGTGGAAGCACTTTTTTTACTTTTGATAAGATTACTTATCATGTTAGAAAGCTATGGTTTTGAGTTGGTAAAATTTTAATTAGAAATATCTTTGGCATTGAAACTCCTTATGATTTATTAGTCTTACCAACTAAATTGGTCGATACCCTACACAAAGCAGTTTGCTACCGCTTTGCCGTTTCCCAATATAATTAGGCAATGGAAAATCATGAGTATCAGAGAAGTGAATTCCACAGTTATTACAGTTTTAAGTGCTGGCTCACTTGACCTTTTATCTAGGGTCTTGGCGATTTTTAGAGACAACAACATAATGCTGGTTTTACAAGGTTACACTTAAGCCCTGATATGTTGGAAATTGCTGTGAAGCTCTAATTTTCGAAATATGTTTTTGACACAAGGTAAAATTGATGCAATGACATAAAGAAGCAAAACAAGTAACAACCTTTCAAAGAGACTCAATATAACTGTTACAAAGTGAAAAACCTTTTAGAACCCCCATACGTTTCAGAAAGAATTGTGCTGTTTGCCATTATGGTTTTTATAGAGCTTCTGAATATTGGTTCATAAAATGTGTGTCTGCAGAAATTATCTACGGAAGTTAGAGGTAGAAAAGACCTGCTAGGGCATCTATTTCATTTACAAGCCATCAATAACTAATGTAAAACACGACGATAATGCAACATTAAGGTTATACGCTTAAACACAGAAGTCAGGAAATGCAAAAATCAAAGATCTCGTAATAACACCAAACACCCACAGCGAGCAGATAAAATATTTTTGATTGCTAATTATACTGTTAAGTGTTATACCTTGAAACGAAGCACATGAAATATGAACAAGGTAATGTTCCCTTGAGATACTTAACTTGCATTTCCTGGCTTTTATGTTTAAATTAGTAACTTTAAAAGTTTCATCGATGTAGGTTTTCATTTTTCATTTCCTTCCTTTTTATTTTTGGAGAAAAAAAAAAGTAATGTCCATTGATCTCTGATGTTAACAATGTCAAGGGTTACCCTCAACTCCATACAGCTTTCGGAAGAAATTATTCTGAAATCGGACTGGTAAAATTAACCAGAATCCTTGCCCATGTCCTTGGGATGTGGTGACCTGTGCCTTGGAGCCTGAACCAGGTGTTGTGGTTTGACCCTTTCGTTTAACACGGAGTTGCCTTCCCTAAACAAATTGACTCTGTGCCACATTTGTAAATTTCTAAATTTTACAAAGCATGATTCTAAAGGGACTAGGATATAGTGATACACCCACATCTGATGGATTTTGGTTCGGGGAAAGCTTTTCTAGATGTTTGAATCTCCCTTTGAAAAGATTAGTCTTTAATACAAACTAAAGGAAGGGGAGAAGTAAAGACTTGAGGCTCAGAGCACAGCAGCAAAACTAAAATGCCCAGATTATGAGATTAGAAATTAAATAGAAGTTTAAATCAAAGGGTTGACACTGGCAAAGACACCAGTGGGATAGGGGAAGGAGAGAATTCCGGAAGTAGATGAAAACCTTTATCGAGGCTTCATGGCTTGTAGTTTAAAGTCAGAACACCTGACATGGTAAACAAAGTCTTCCTGAGTTTGCCTCTGTTTTACCACTTGTGGTAGGTAGAAAAATAGCCCCCAAAGATGTCCAATCCTAATCCCCGATACCTATGAATATGTGACCTTACATGGCAAGAGGGACTTTGCAAATATGATTAACTTAAGGATCTCGAGAAGGGAGACTAGCCTGGGTTACCCAGGTGGGTTCAATGTAATTAACCAGTTTTTTTGGGGAGTCAATTTTTCGACTCATGGAGACCCTATGTGTTTCAAAGTAGAATTGTGCTCCACAGGGTTTTCAATAACTGATTTTTTTAAAGTAGGTTGCCAGACTATTCTTCTGAGGCACCTTTGGGTGGAGAACAATCTCCAACCTTTTGGTTAGCGGCCTAGCATATTAACCATTTGCCCCACTCATGTGCACAGGCATCACTAGGTGGATGTACCCCCTGACTCTGTCAGAGGGGTGACACCAAAATGACCCCAGAGTCCCTGGGTAAGGGCTGCCAAGGCAGAGGTGTCATTAAAGTTGGTGTCACCTGTCACCCAATGTGGTAACTCATCACCCCGTCCTCCCAGCAATTGCCAGTCAGGGTGCAGGTGGTTGGGCTATATCACCTGTCATTGGGCAGAGAGGAAGGTCTCTGCCTTGGTCAGTGGGGGAGCTGTAGAGAGCTGTGGGGGGTGGGGCCTGGGGGGCAGGCTTAGAGGCTAGACCCTGCAGGGGCGGGGCAGGTGGAGGCTGCTCTGTCTATGAGAGGTTTCACCTGTTGGCCTGCAGACCCGGGTGGGGGAGGGAGAGAGACACTATGAGTTACTGCCCTAGGTAATACCATTGTAGCGACATCACTGCCCATGTGGGGAAAAAGGGAGGCAGAGGACTTTGAAAAGGAGACGTGAGGGCATCTCAGAGGTTCGAGTGGTATGATTATTGGTTTTGAAGATGGAAAGGGGTCACAAGCCAAGGAATGCAGGCAGCCCCTGGAAATTGGAAGGAACAAAGCTCTGCTGACACCCTGATTCTAGCTCTGTAACGGCAGTGGGTAGTGGGTTGGTGGTTAAGACCATTTTGTTAGTTGCATAGTGGTTAAGTGTTACGGCTACTAACCAAAAGATCGGCAGTTCAAAGCCACCAGGCACTCCTTGGAAACTCAACGGGGCAGCTCTACTCTGTCCTATAGGGTTGCTATGAGTTGGAATCGACTTGAGGGCAACGGGTTTGGTTTTTTTTTTTTTTTTTTGTACAGCTGATTCTCACTCATGGCAACCCCATGTGTATCAGAGCAGAAATGAGCTCCATAAGGTTTTCAGTGGCCTGGCGATCAGCTTCTGGAAGGCCAAAGCCTTGAAAACCCTTTGGAGAATTCCACTCTGCACGTATGGGGTCACCATGGGTCCGAATTCACTCGACACAACTAACGAGACCATTTTGGACTTCTGACCTCCAGAACTGTGAGATAATAAATTTGTGTGTTGTTTTAAGCCACTAAATTTGTGGTAATTTGTTACAACAGCAATAGGAAATTAATACACCCCCTACATACTCATAATGATAATGTATTGCTTTGTCTTGAAGATGCCAATTTTTGTAGGACACCAGACTGATTCTCTAAGATATGTTCATAGATGTACACAAAATACAAATATTTATTTTACAAACTAACAATAATAAAAAAAAACAATAGCTTATATTAATCCATGCAATTACATATTACTATCGTAGTTAATGCCACAGTCAAACTTGGAGCCCAAGTTTTCCTCACAGTCAGAATCCAATGACTCTTCAGACTTATTTTTAGGCCATTGGAATTTGTGTAGTCTGGCCTTGGTATGCTGCTTTTCGTAACCGTGATGGTTAGGGTTGTGTGTCAACTTAGCTGGGCCATGATTCTCAAAGGTTTGGCAGGTATGAGGTAGTTTGGCAAATATGTAATGATATAATCATCTCCATAATGAGATCTGATCTAACGTAATCACCTTCCTGATGAGATCTGCTACTTGCAGCCAATTAGTTGAAAGGCAGTTTCCTTTGAGGTGTAGCCTACATCCAACATTGGTGGACTTCCTGGCAAAGCTCGTGGACTTTTACTTGCTCTGGGTCCTGTATCTGGCTGGTCATCTGACGTCTGGTTCTTGGGACGTGAGCTAGCAGCTTACCTGCTGATCTTGGGATTCATTAGCTTCGACAGCCTTTGAGCCAGAGGCTTGCAGTCTGACCTACCGACCTTGGGTTTGTCAGCCCTGCAGCTACATGAGTCAGGAGAAGCCTCTAGCCTGACCCACGGACTTGGGTCTTTCCAGCCTCTACAACCATGTGAGCCATTTCCTTGATATAAATCTCTGTCTTTCTGTCTGTCTGTCTCTCTCAGATACATACTTCACTGTTTTTGCTTCTTTAGAGAGCCCACCCTAAGATAATAACCCATGGTCATGACTTCTTTAAAGATAGATGTCATTTCAAGGTGTTTTGTTTGCATTATGTACTTGTTAATTCATACATCTACTTGTTTCTTAGTTGAATTACCTGTTGCAGGAAGTTTAATAGCTTCTCTTGACAACCTAGTAGAAACATTTGTCAGGCAGATGTTGGTGCCTGAGGGAAAGTCCTTCACAATGCTGGAATTGGCCATGCTGCGCTTTGCTACCTTTAAAAATCTTAAGATTTATTCTGAAACGCTGGCAATGTCTTCTGCTTCTAATTGCATTACCTGGGTGTGACAGGCAGTCTTCTGCATATGCAAGCTGCCTCATAGGCCTCAGAGTATAATCTTTTTTGAAGACATTTAACTGACAATTAGAGATCCACATTTCAGTGAAAATTAAATTGCATGTGATGCTCTCAATACAAAAAAACTCAGATGAGTTGGTAAACACCTACCTTCTATGCAGACTAGTTTTCTATATTTGGGATAAAAAACAACTGGGTTGCATCTTACTTTTCTGCCTTTCAGCTGAAAAGGTTGATATTGACTGGATAACACATCTTGATTTTTAGTGACGTTAAGATGGAATCAAAACGAAACACAACATTTGCCCCTTAAGATCAAGGAAATACAGTATGAATAAGAGCTAATATAGTGCCAGGCCTAAATTACATTTAACCTTCACAACAGTCCAGATGAAGAATCTGAGCCTTGTCGAAGATAAAGAACTTCCCCATGATAGCAGATTTAGCAGTGGCAGAGGCGGGGGTTCAGATGGAGTACTGCTGGCTGTAGCTCTGAAGCTTGGGCTTTTGACCACTGCCTCCTCTCACCCCCTTTCCTGTTCTCCCCACCTGCACTGAAACTCTTAGTCATCCATGAACAAGCTGTTGTCTTTCCAGCCTCTGTGTGATTGTCCATGGAGTCTCCATGTCTCCACCTGGCAACTTCTCTAAGCACAGTTGTTAAGAGAATGTTCTCTAGACTCAAGTTAACTAGAGTCCTGCTCCCACCACTTACTAACTAAGCCTCAGTGTCATCATTTCTAAAAGGTAGATTACTTAGTTCCTACAGCAAAGCACTGGTGAGAATTAAGGAAAATAACATTGAGAAAGTGCTTAGCAACAATGACAAGCACATAATGAATTACAGCTTACAAGAAGGAGGAAAATAGGAATAAAATAAGAAGGGACATATGTATTACTTTCTTTGTGACAACTTCCACTGTTTCTCACAACGAGTGTGTGAGTGTATCATGGTAAGTATGTATGTAACAGAACATTTGCCATTTCAACATTCTTCTCATGTACAATTCAGTGATATTATGTTTATCACATTGTTCAACCATCACCGTTATCTGTTTCCAGATTTTTCTCTTGCCCTTAACAGAAGCTCAGTGTCCCCTAAACAATGAGTCCACCTTTTCCCCTCCCTCCTGCCTGCCCTTGGTGACTGCTAATAAACTCTGGTCTTTGTACACTTGCCTTTTCTAGATATTTCATGTAAGTGGGATCATATAGCAAGTTTCATTTTATGACAGATTTATTTCACTCAGCATAATATTACAAGGTTCATCCATGTTGTAGCATATATCAGGATTTCATTTCTCTTTTATGGCTGTGTAAAAGTCCATCGTATGTATATACCAATTTTTTTTTTTAATCGATTTGTCTACTGATGGACACTTGAGCTGTTTCCACCTTTTGGCTATTGTGAACAGTGCTGCAATGAACATCGGTGTACAAGTATCTGTTTGCAGTGTTCATAGGATATTTTTCATACACTTCAATTGAAGTCAGCAAATATTTTCTTGACCATTTACTCTGTTCAGATTCAGGGCTAGCTTCACTATCATTTGGAGAATTAATGGCGTATAAGAAATATAAGGATGGTATGTACCGAGAGGAACTCCTAGGTGGGAATCCTTGGCAAATTGTGAGGGAATGCTCTCTTCTCTTATTCATTCTTTCCTCTGACTGCTTCAGCTAAGGTCATATGTTAATGGAGAACCTTAACTGGGTCAACATATGTAAGTCCCCTTCTTTGCTAGCGAATATTGCTTGATAGGAGACTCTCCAATCAATGTGCCAGTCTTGCTCTTCTGTTCAAAAACAATCTAGGTGCTTTCCTCAGCTATAATTTAGGGGTGAGTGGAGAAAACTCTAATGAGATATATTTTTAAAATTTTTATTTATATTTGTTGAGAATATACACAGCAAAACATACACCAATTCATTTCTACATGTACCATTCAGAGACATTAGTTACATTCTTCAAGTTGTGTAACCATTCTCACCCTCTTTTCTGAGTTGTTCCTCCCCCATTAACACAAATTCACTGTTCTGTAAGGTTCTTATCTAGTCTTTCAAATTGCTATTGTACCTGTGATCACATATAGATTGTTCTTAAAAGAGCATAATGCTCAAGGCCGCCATTTTTAACTAGTGAAGCTAAAATGTTTGGTTTTAAGAAGACTTCAAGGGATATTTTTGGTTTAAGGCTTAAAGGTTATCTCAGGGCAGTAATTTCAGGGGTTCATATACTAAGGAGTAAAGTCTCAAATTTTCAAAAGCACAGTATCTGGTCATTGTTATGTAGGCCCCTTGCTATTCAATCCGAAAAGGCATGTCTCTAACTCTGGGGAGATATAAATGCAGGAAGTTATGTGTGTTGCTGGGTGAATCTAGATGATGACATTGTCTACTATCTGTTCTGGGGGACTAGTCACCCACATTCCCCTGATCTGAATATATGCGGAATCTCAATGAAATTGTAGCAGTTTGTCTACTGTAGGATTTTAAATGACTTTGTGTTTTGTTTCCCTACGGTAGCCTGCTCCCTTCACAAATCACCAAGGGTTTTGCATTCTCGCATTTCCTAATTATCAGATTTCCTCCCAACTGTTTGTGAAACCCTCTGCTTGTTCTAACGACGTGGTAAACTACGTGATAATCTCTCTTCAGAAGCCATCCTGTTTTCTGTGCTGTTGAGTTAATGGAGACAGGTTGCTTTCATAAACATGTGTGTTAAACATGTGTATTAACACATATGCATACAAACATACAAGTATACATATGCACCAAATGGGAACAAAGAGGAGTAGTTTGATGTCTCTTAAAAGCTTTGATTTTAGAAAAACATTGGAAGTTAGTAGAAACCAATCTCAAAGAAGGACAAAAATTTTAGAGCTTGGGAGGAACCACTATTTTCTCTAGTCTCTGACCTTTGGTGTATTATTTATCTAGTGGGTTGCGGTGAGCTTTAATATTTGAAAAAGGTCATATGAATAGCCAGATTCACGTACTATATTTGAATAATGTAGGCAACAGGGGTCTAGAGAATTAGCATACTTAGAGGAGAAAATGTGATTTTCCAGTCCATTCTCATTTCTGTCCTTGATTTGTTGTTTGACCTGAGGTGAGTCATTCAGTTCTTTGTTTGTCAACGGTGATAATGAGATCTCTCCTTTCTCTTTCTAATACAGATGCCTTGGGGAATGCAATAATCTACTAACTGGCCTTTCCCCTTGACATGCTGCCTTCAAATACATCTTCCCAAGACACTGTTTTTCATTCTAGGCCCCTGTTCAAAAATCCCTAGACCCTCCTCATGGCCTGATACACAAGGTCCTCTCCATTTTAATCCCAAGCAATTTTTGACCATCTTCCGTGTGCTAGGCACTGTGCTGTGCACTTTTAATATGAACTCTCAATCTTCATACTACCATGAGGATAGTTATTGATGATACTACTCCTTTAAATATAATGAAAATAGAATCTTTAAAAGAATAGATTTGAAGACAGATCCGCTGGATTCTTGGCTCTTGCTTTTCCCACATGCTTTTGTTGCTATTTAGCTCATGCCTTTACACATACACACACAGTCACACACACACATTCACACATTCACACACACACACACACACACCCACAGTCACAGTCACACAGTCACACACACATTCACAAATTCACACACACATCACATTCACACAGTCACGCACATATTCACAAGTCACACACATGCACACCACTCAGAGACACACACATCTTTATTTATAGTTCTGGAACTTTTTATTTATGCTTCACTGGCTTTCAAAAAAGATAGGAAGGGGGAAAATAAAATTCAAGTGTGCAATGCTGTTACATTGAAAATAAAGAAAAACAAGAACTATGAAAAGGAAGGGGAAGCAAGTGTTTTATCTCCAGAATGTTTCCCAGATTCATTTACTTCACCCCATTTGCACTGCCACAACTCATAGTCTCTTGTTGGATTGCTGCAGTGGCCACCTATCTCGTATCTCTGCCTCCACTATTGCCCTCTACAACCTCCACTATTGCCCTCTACAACCTCCACTATTGCCCTCTACAACCTCCACTATTGCCCTCTACAACCTCCACTATTGCCCTCTACAACCTCCACTATTACCCTCTACAACCTCCACTATTGCCCTCTACAACCTCCACTACTGCCCTCTACAACCTCCACTATTGCCCTCTACAACCTCCACTATTGCCCTCTACAACCTCCACTATTACCCTCTACAACCTCCACTATTGCCCTCTACAACCTCCACTATTGCCCTATACAACCTCCACTATTGCCCTATCCAATTCACTGTCCATACATAGGACGGAGTGAGTATTTTAAAACATAAATCATGTCATCTGCTAAAAGCACTCTACTGGTCCCCATTGTATTTAGAAAATAATCTCTTTTTCTATCATGGCTACCTTTGATCTGCTCCATGCCCAGCTCTCTATCCTCCTATTCCCCCTCTCCATTCACCTCACTTCACCCATTGCTGGTCTTCTTTATGACTCGCCAGTATTCCCAGCTCAGGGCATTTGCTTTTGTTGTTATCCAAGTCTGGTACTTTATCTTCATGTGGTTTGCTCCTTCTCATCATTCAGATATCTGTCCTCTGCTCATAGACATTTAGGTTCTACCCATTCTTTTATGACGAGAAAAAAAAAAAAAAAACGCAATATAAATTTTCACATATGCATATTGGTGTGCTCAAGGGACGTCATTTATAGGATGAATTCCTTAAGTTGGAATTATTGGATCAAAATGTATGGTTTGTTTTCATTTTTTTAAATAGATTTGGTCAAGTCAGAGTGTTTTTCAAAGGATTTAATTCAGTGAAGAGGATTTTTAGAGGAGCTAAGGTAGTCATGATATGTAGCTTTATGAAGCTCTAACTTGATCCCAGGCTAAGGTAGAAAGCCTTGAAGAGTGGCTGATTTAAATCATTTTTCTTGATGCTCACCTTGCTTGACAAGGTTTTAGACAGAAAATTTTGTTCTGAACACAGCCTTTTGTGTTCCCCGTTGCTAACTAGGGGCTGAGCTTTAGGCTAGGAGCACCAGCATAAACAGCAAGAATTGACCTCCTGTCCTATACACTGGGAAGCCCAGATGGAGGGTCTCCTAGCTTCTGTATGGGATGAGCCAGGGGGCTCCCCTTCTTGAATGCCTGTCCACTGCATTCTCCATGCTTACAACAGCTAGCACCAAGGTCACCTCCTCTTGAATTTTCCTCTGACTACACAAAAAGTTTATACCAAAAAAAAAAAAAAAAATGAGTTGTTAGGTGCGCTCGAGTTGATTCTAACTCATAGCAACCCTATATAAAACAGAACAAAACACTGCCCTGTCCCATGCCATCCTCACAATTATTGCTATGTTTGAGCCCATTGTTATAGCCACTGTGTCAAACCACCTCCTTGAGGGCCTTACTCTCTTTTGTTGACCTTCTACTTGACTAAGCAATGAGATATTTCCTTTTTCTCTAGCCTTCTCATATTAGTGGCTACACTACTTACTTGATCCTTACCAATACTCTTCTTTATCATTTAGTTTTTATCTTTTTGTATGAGTTTTCCTTCCATCACTTGGAATGTGTTGTGCTCTAGGGCAGAGAAGTTGTCCCGATCTTCACAGAATCTAGATACAAACAACAAGAATGGTCCTGCCACTGGCCATCCATTACTGCCGATAGGATCTGGACCTCTCAAAGCCTTTCAAGCCAGTATCCTTTAGGCTCATGATATTTCTGCTTGAGGATACTGACCCAGATCGAGGCTGATCTCAGGTGCAGAATATTTTCATTGCATATGAACTTCATACGCATATGATCCTGTGACCTTGGTTTCATTAGCTGTTTCCTAACCAACTGAACTCACAACTAAACCCTTGCAGGCAAAATTTCCATTAAAATTCATCCTTCAGCTGAGTCAAAGACAAAAACAAACTATGGCCCTGGAGGAAAATAGCATCAAAAAGTTGCCAGGGAAGAGAAAATTGAGGTTATATGGTCAGTCTGTATGCCATGTCAGCTAAGGTATGCCTCCTCCGTAATGAGCTATGCAGTTATATATACGTGTATGTGTCTCCACCGAAGATTGCTGAAATCAAATTTCTAGATGCAGTTATTATCGATGTTTTCATGTCCTAGCGTAGTAACATTTGACAGGCCTGCATAATTATGTGCGTTTGCTGTAGGAAAGCTAAGTGGCTCAACATCAGCACGTGAAGTGCATACAGTGCAAGGAAGTTTTCTTCTGATCTCTTCTGAATGTTCTCATATTATGGGCACTCAGTCCATTTGATTGACAGGCGTCTTCACAAGACACCTTAGAAGGCTGTGCGTGCTTCTTCTGGTCTGTTCCTAAGAAGAAAGCAGTGACTGTGTCTAGTCCTGTTTGAAATGAAGAATTGATACCATGAGTCTTGATAGGAGAAAAATCAGTTGATTTTGTCTATATTTTCATTTATTTGGTTTAGCCTTTGACACTGATAATTATTGACTTGCTACTCTTTGTTATGAAAAGTAAACCATTGTTAGGCTGCTTGGTATAGATTTGGCATAGCCCTCCTTGCTTGTGAGTGGTTAGGATTATTTGAGTTTTCGAGTTGTTGCTATTCAATATTTGACACACAAGCTGTAGTGAAGGGAAATAAAAAGTAATTAGACAAGAACAGGCAAATGTATGGAGACCAAAGTTTATTAGTGGTTACCAGGGGCAGGAGGGAGGAAGAAAGGAGGGCTATTGAGTTATGGTTTGTGGTGGTGGAAAAATTGCATTAAGAGTAGGATTGCACAATTGACTAATGTATTTGCTGTCAATAAATTGTACACATGTGGAAAGCTGAATTGGCAACGTTTGTGTGATAGATATATTTACGACAAAGAGCATAAATAAACAAATAAATAAATAAAATAAAGAAAGAATATCTGCTGAGGCAGCTTATATATGACCAAACACCTCAAGGGATTTATTTTCTTGGTTTGGAGGTTTAGGATCATGGTTTTATGCGACACCCAGTTAATTGGCCTAAAAACTTGTTTAATGCTTCTGTTCTATCTCCTAGTTCATTGTGTAGTGGCTGGGGCCTTAAAAGCTTGAAAGCAGCCATCCACAGTACAACTGGTCTCTTTTCACCTGAAGAAACAGAGGAAGAAGAAGAGTCAGGAATAGGAAGGGAAAATGGAATGTGAGCCTAACTGCCTCCATGAACAACTGCTGCCTTTGCCGTGAGACCAGAAGAACTGAATGGTACCTGGCTACCATTACTGAATGTTTTGATCAAAGATTCTGTCAAAGAATTCTAATCAAAAGGAGGAAAATGTAATAATAGAATTTCAAATTCTCATGGAATCCAGAATTACTGGAGCCATGGAGGCTGGATGAAGCCCTGAAACTATTACCCTGAGATAATCTTTAAACCTTAAACAAAACATATCACCTTAAGTCTTCTCAAAACTGAACAGTAGGTTAGCTTAACTAATAAAGAATGTCTGCCTTGAGCACTGAACTCTTTTAAGATCTACCTGTATGAGACAAAATTGACAACTGCAAAAAAAGAAGGGTGAGAATGCTTGCACAACTTGAAAAATGTAATCAATGTCACTGAATTATACATGTAAAAAAAATTGTTAAATTGTATGTTCTGCTGTATAGAGTCTCAACAACAAAAATATAAAATAAATTATAAAAAGAAAAAGTAATTATTCCAGTAATTTAGAGTCCAAAAACCTTTTTGTTTTATTTTAGATTTTGAAGTTCAAACTTTTTCAACCAATTTTCACCAATGTGAAACTGAACAAAATAGATTATCCCCCAAATAAATGTGTTATATATTCTTTGCCAACACCATAATTCAAAGGCATCAAATCTTCTTCGGTTTTCCTTATTCATTGTCCAGCTTTTGCACGCATGTGAGGTGATTAAAAATACCATGGCTTGGGTCAGATGCACCTTAGCCCTCAAAGTGACATCTTTGCTTTTTAATATTTTAAAGAGGTCTTTTGCAGCAGATTTGCCCAAAGCAATACATCCTTCGATCTCTTGACTGTGGCTTCCATGAGTGTTGATTGTGGATCCAAGTAAAATGAAACCCTTGACAACTTCAGTTTTTTCTCCATTTATCATGATATGGCTTATTGGTCCAGTTGTGAGGATTTTTGTTTTCTTTATGTTGAGGCATAATCCATACTGAAGGCTGTATCCTTTGGCCTTCATCAGTAAGTGCATTAAGTCCTCTTTACTTTCAGCAAGGAAGGTTGTGTCATCTGCCTGTCACAGGTTGTTAATGAGTCTTCCTTCAATCCTGATGCTGCTTTCTTCTTCATGTTGCCTGGCTTCTGGGATTATTTACTCAGGATACAGATTCAGTAAGTATGGTGAAATGATACAACTCTGACGTGCACCTTTCCTGACTTTAAACTGTGCAGTATCCCCTTGTTGTGCTTGAACAACTGCCTGGTGGTCTATGTACAGGTTACTTACGAGCACAATTAAGTGTTCTAAAATTCCCATTCTTTGCAATATTATCCATAACTTGTTATGATCCACTCAGTAGAATGCCTTTGCATTGTCAATAAAACACAAGTGAACATCTTTCTGGTATTCTCTACTTTCAGCCAAGATCCGTCTGATATTAGCAATGATATCCTTCAGTCCACGTCCTCTTCTGAATCTGGCTTGAACTTCCGGCAGTTCCCTGTCGGTGTAGTGCTGCAATAGCTTTTGAATGATCTTCAGCAAAATTTTACTTGTGTGTAATATTAATGATATTGTTCAATAATGTCTGCATTCCGTTGCATCACGTTTCTTTGCAATGGGCACAAATATGGATCTCTTCGAGTCTGTTGGCCAGGTAGCTGTCATCCAAATTTCTTGACATAGATGAGTGGTCACCTCCAGGGTGCATCCATTTGTTGAAACATCTTAATTAGTACTCCTTCAATTGCAGGACCCTTGTTTTTTGACATTCCCTTCATTGCAGCTTGGACTTCTTCCTTCAGTTCAATTGGTCCTTGATCATATACTGCCTCCTGAGATGGCTGAACGTTGACCAGTTCTTTTTGGTAGAGTGACTCCGTGTATTCCTTCCATCTTCTTTTGATGCTTCCTGTGTTGTGTTGTATTTTCCCTGTAGAATCCTTCAACATTGCAGCTTGAGACTTGAATTTTTTCTTCAGTTCTTTCAGCTTGAGAAATGATAAGCACATTTTTCCTTTTGGTTTTCTAACTCCAGGCCTTTGCTCTCTCCATTGCCTTTGTCTCCTTTACATTGTCTTCTGGAGTCACCTTTTGAAATCTTCTGTTCAGCTCTTTTACTTCATTGTTTCTTCCTTTCACTTTAGGTACTCTATATTCAAAAGCAAGTTTCAGAATCTCTTCTGACATCCATTTTGGTCTCTTCTTCCTTTGCTGTTTTTTTTTTTTTTTTTAATTACCTATTGCTTTCTTCGTGTATAATGTCCTTGATGTCATTCCACAACTCGATGGGTCTTTGTTCATTAGGGTTCAATGTGCCAGATCTATTCTTGAGATGATTTCTAATTCAGGTGGGTTATACTCAGGGTCATATTTTTTCTGTCATGAACTTTGAGTAAGCAGCTCTTTCGCCATTGTATTTTGAGTGCTTTCCAACCTGAGGGGCTCATCTCCTGGCACTATACCAGCCAGTGTTCTGCTGCTATTCATAAGGTCTTCACTAGACAATTTTTTCAGAAGTAGGCTCCCAGGACCTTCTTCCTAGTCTCTCTTAATCTGGATGCTCTGCTGAAACCTGTCCACCATGGGTGACCCTTCCAGTAATTGAGATACCTGTGGGAAAGTTTCCAGTATCACAGCAACATGAAAGCCACCACAGTAAGACAAACTGACAGATGTGTTGGCGGGGGGGGGGGGACCTGAATATATTGTGATAATTCTTGCTTGACAATAATGACATAAATGCTTTCTAGACACCCTAGTTATAAAATCTTTACAAGAGATTTTACAACTCCTTTTTTAAATATTTTACTTGTTTTTCTTTACCACTTTCTTTGAAATTCATTAGAAATTTCTTTTAGTCACACAAATATCTTTCTTCTGTCATTCATTTGTTGAGCACTATTATTAGTTTCCTAGGGCTACCATAAGGGAACCCTGGTGGTACAGTGTTTAAATCTGCTAACCAAAATGTCCGCAATTCAAATTCACGTTCTCCACGGGAGAGCAATGTGGCAGTCTGCTTCTGTAGAGATTTACAGCTTTGGAAACACATAAGCCGGGATCACTATAAGTTGGAATCAACTCGACAGCAATAGGTAGGGCTACCACTACAAAGGACCACAAACTTGGTAGCTGAAAGCAGCAAACATTTATTCTCTTACTCTTCTGGAAGCTAGAAGTCCAATATTATGGTGTCCTCTTGACAATGCTCTCTCCATTGCCTCTAGGGGAGAATCCTTCCTAGCCTTTTCTAGCAACTGGTAGCCGCAGGCATTCCTTGGCTTGTGGCAGCATCACTCCAACCTCTGCTTCCATTTTTACTTGGCTGTCTTCCCCTTAGAGCACCAGTGGCTCAGTGGTTAAGAGCTTCAGCTGCTAACCAAAAGGCTGGCAGTTTGAATCCACCTGGTGCTCCTTGGAAACCCTGTGGGGCAGTTCTACTCTGTCCTATAGCATTGCTATGAGTTGGCATTGACTCAATTGCAATGAGTTTATTTATTTATTTATTTATTTTTGGTCTTCCCTCTATGGCTTTGCATCTTCCCAATTTACCCTCTTCATAGAGGAGCACCACCACATTGGATTAAGGGCCCACCCTGCTCTAGTAATACCTCATCTTAACTAATTGTATTTGCAGCAACCATTTCCAAATAAGGTCACATTCTGAGACTCTGAGGAGGACGTGAATTTTGGGGGGACACTATCCAACCAAGTACAAGCACTAGTGCAATATGAAAGCATGCTTATTTATAAAGCAATTGTACTTTTGCTTGGGCATGGCACCAATTCTTGAACATCAAGTAAATATCTTTGGAAGACTTCAATATCAATATATTGGTATTTTAAATGAGATGCCATGTAGTAATACATAAACTAAGCATTCTCAGTCAGGGAGTGTTAAAAATAGTAAACTAAATAAAGGCTAAGTCAGTAGTGAGATGACATTGCTAAGTTCAGGTGGGCTCAGTCTACTTAAGGTGTTGTAAAGAAATAGACATAAAACGACAGGCTCAAAAAACCTAAGTGTGCAGGGCTGTTTATTTGGTACCCCGACCTCCTAAGGTAATAGAATAATATTTGATGATTATGAGCAAGCTTCTTTAATGCCCTATCATTATTCAAGCAAAGACCCAGAGGTTAAAAAATATCAACCTATTTCCTTCAAGGAAGGTGGTATGGAGGTGATGTCTTCAGTCTGCATTGTTAAATGTCAAACATATGAGTGGATTTTAATCGTGATTTCATACTGATAAAACTGTGACTGTAGATTGATGATAAAATTGAGATTATTTTGCATTTTTTAAACTTTTCATTATGGAAAATTTCAAATATCTGTAGTAAGTAGAATAGTAAAATGACCACCCATGTGTGCATCACCCAGCTGACAGAGCTAGCAGTATTCAGGCATTCTTGTTTTGTTATTGCTTCAACTCCCACTCCAACCCCACTCAGTTATTATCACTCATGTTTGAAGGTTTTTTTTTTTTTTTTGTGAGATATAATTTGCAGGCATTGAAATGCACAAGTCTTAGCTGTACAATTTTTATAAACTGATGCATCTTTGTAACTCCACCTATATCATGATCAGAAATAGGCACTGTATTAATTATTTGGGATGCTGTCAATCCTTTAGGTATTCATACAGAAGAGAGGAAAAATTTCCCTCTTCTACCCTTGGTACTCAGGCATGGTAGCTGGGTCTGATAAATGGGCTTCAAAGACATTAGATTGATGAGTTTTGCTTCCAAGCTAATGACAAGAATTTTTAAAATACATCTCACATATAAACTTTCTGAAATAGCCTCCCCTTGTGCTTCTTGAAAGTACAAGGAAGAGGTGAGAACTGTTGTGAAATGGGGAAGAGAGAAGCAGAGAAAGAGTCTCCAAGTCCCATGTTAATCGTCAGGGACTTTCCGTCATTGGAAAGCTGGTTGGAATTAAAGTCCAGTGATTTATGTCAGGACAAAAAGAGAAAATATTTGTTTTCTTTTGGCCCTTGTTGTTACCGTTGGTTGCTGCCAAGTTGGCTCTGACATATGGTGACGTTGTGTACAACAGGACAAAATATTGCCCAATCCTGCTTTTCTTCATGACACTGGTGTGCTTGAATCCACTGTCGTGGCCTCTGTGTATTCTGAGTGCCTTCCATCCTGCGGGGGGCAGGGAGGCGGGTTGGGGGACTCAGCTTCCAGCACTGTCTGGGGAGACATTTTGTTGTGATCCACAGGGTTTTTATTTTCTAATTTTTGGGAGTAGGTCATCAGAACTTTCTCCCTAGTATGTCTTAGTCTGGAAGCTCCACTGAAAACTGTCCACCATGGGTGATCCTACTGATCTTTGAAATACCAGAGGAACAGCTTCCAGCATCACAGTAACACACGGGCCACCACAGTCCAATAAACTGACAGACAGATGGTGGCCTTTGATCCCTAGTACTCATTTTCACTCATTTTTGAGCTGTAACTTAGTAGCTTAATTATATACTTAGATTCCTATAACTTCTTAATGAACTAGGAAATTGATAAAATTCTCGCATACCTCAGTATGCCTTGGCTATGGTTGTTGCAGTTTGCATCACTGTGGTGGGCTGGAGGGTTCAACAGACCAGAATCTCTGTTGGGTATTGGGAGACTTTGGGCAGCAGGCAATGTGGCTTGAAAAGGCTCCACTCTCCCCACTTTCTTCCTCCTTGCTTTGTCAGCACAACCAGTTTGCAGTACAGATAACTACTTGATGAACAAGACCTTAATTCTGTGTATCAGAGAAATCCACAATATCTCTTTCCTTTGTTGGCACTGAAAATTGCAAACCAGTACACAGCTATTTTAAAAATGAAGTCAGAATTCTTTACTTGTTGCCAAGTCATTGTCATTTATTCATAGTGAGTGGTAATTTGCAAGGCTGATTTTTATAGTTCTGCAGAAAACTGCCTGCCTTCTTGTGTCGCTCTTGAATAATCAAAATCCAGAGCTTCAATAAGGTGCTCCTCATTTACAAGGTTAATTCCTCCAATAACCATGTCTGCACTCTCACGCATGTTTCAGAGCTGAGGATTTATTGCATAGGGCTCAAACTCATTGGCTATGGGGTGTAAATAACCTTATTAAGGATGCAGTGAGAGGATATACATTACTTTTCTGTTGGGTCAGAAGGGTAAACACAACACGAAAATGAGGCATTTACCACTAAATAATCCAACTGATTTATTTTACTGTGCCTTTTTCATTTTGAGCCTTTTAAAACTTAGGCTGCCTGGGTACTCTGCCCTCAACTAGGCATTCATTTAGAAATTCCAGTCCTAGAGGGCATTATGGGAACTGTCCAGAGGACAATGCCAGTGGCCAGGCGTTAACCTAAGTTGTTAGAATTGAGATAGATGTTTCAGGTAATGGTGAGCTGATGGTAAATCTGCTTTTGCTTTTGTGACCCAGGTGTTTCTGTCAGGATTTGAGCTAACAAATGATGGAGAATTTCTTCCTATCTGTATAAATAAAACTCATCTGCTCTAGATCTAAGCAGGAGCTCAGCTGCTAAGTAGGGGCCAGAGTCATCATGGAGCAGGATTACTAGCTCTTCAGTTGTCTCCTACAAATTGTTTCCAGTTCAACTCTAAGTGTTTTGATGGAAGAAAGTTGCTCTCTACTTTTCTGCCCAGCAACAGCACCTGGAATTGTAGTGTGCACATGGGAAGAACTTGTAAGCCCAATGATCTTCTGAGACATGAGGTTACACTTTATATAATAGAAAAAGCCATATCAAAGCTCTAATATTCTCAGGGCCCTAGTATAGTTGCCATGGAGTTGACTCAGAATCATGGTGACCCCAGGTGTGTCAGACTAGAACCGTGCTCTGTAGGGTTTCCCATGGCTGATTTTTTGGAAGTAGATTTCTTCAGAGGTGCCTATGGGTAGAATCGCACCTCCAACCTTTTGGTTAGCAACCGTTTGTAGTAGCCTTGTAGTATATACTTTTACTAGTCCCTGAAACAAAACAAAACAAAAAATACTTTTAAATATTTTTATGAAGGTATCAATATCTTTCAAGCTAGCAATCATTCAAACCAAACCCATTGCTGCTGAGTTGAGTCTAGTTTATAGCTACCCTATAGGACACAGTAGAACTGCTACATAGGGTTTCCAAGGGGTGGCTGGTGGATTTGAACTGCCAACCTTTTGGTTAGCAGCTGAGCTCTTAACCACTGTGCCACCAGGGCTCCAGGCTAGTAACAAAACAGCACTGTGATAATTCTTTACCTGACGATGATAGTAATTATGAATGAATGTTGTATTGAAGGATACACACAATAATGTGTGGATGCCTGGAATGCCTCTCAGGTTCTTGTCCTGTCCTATTAGCTGATTGAAATAATACGGACCCCAGTTGCAAAGGAAACAGAAAGTGGCAATTTTCTTGACTGCACAGGTAAGGAGCAACCTGGAGTCTAGTGACCAGAAGACCTTGAGCTCCTTGAGCTGGGGACTTGGGGATCTTTTATGGGGAGACTGGTTCAAGGTCTTACACCTCAGTCTCCCTTAGCCTGCCCATTCTTAGAATTCTCTTGCCCTGTCTAAGTTTGGGAGTCTGGTTGCCAAGTTATCTTAGGCAGGAAATACTGGTGGATGGATCCCTCACTGCAGAATGGGCTCCGAGTACAATGGTGGGTTGGTAAATTGTGCTCCCCTCTGGAGGAAGGAGGTTCCAAGGTCAGGTTCTCTGCAAGAGTGGATGGCCAGTTGGAGCAGGTTCTCAAGGTGCAGCCTTCTGGCCTGCAAAATGTTACTAAGGAATTGTTACCTAGAGCATATCAGCGGTTAGTCATGAAGAAAAGGGAGTTAACAGGCCTTATACAACAACTCTATCTTATCTTGGGGTGCCTCTCAGGAGCCCTAAGCTAGGGTTTCAATATTACAAATATTGTACATCAGAGTGGACTCTTGAGAAAAACATTTGGTTTTGTGATGATCCTCCTCTCTACCCCCTCAAAAAAAAGAAAAAAAAAATAGTCATGCTGACTGCCTTGTAAAATTTGTACCTTTCTGAAAATAAATAGCTTGTTGATGGTTGCTCATTTGGCTCATTTTTTGTTTTCAGGGTGAAGTCCTTTCCTTTCCTTTCCTTCCGCAGCTTCCCTGAGGTTCTTACGTGGCATATCTTACCTTACTGTATACTTGAACTTACCCAAAGGGAAAGGAGGAGTCCCTGAATGGTACCAAAAGTTAAGTAGTTGACCACTAGCTGAAGGGTTGGAAGTTTGAACCCACCCAAAGGTGCCTTTGAAGAAAGGCCCGATGACAATCTGCATCTCTACTCTGAAACACGTGGGATTACCTCCATCAGTCAGAATCGACTCCACAGGAAAAAAAAAAAAAATTTAAGGGAAAGGTGATTTGTCAATTTTAGTTGTTCCAAATCTCCCCTTAATGGAAGCAGAATATTTTAGTTACTGAAAGTTTCAAATTAACTCAGTTATGCTAACTATTAGTAGCAGAAAGCAAGAAAAAGTTACTAATAGAAGACTTGGAATTATGTGGTGGAATGAAGAACATGGACCTAAAATTTAGGAGGACAAATGTACATCTTCTAGGGGGTTGTGGATTCACATCCATAAAGGTAAAGTGTTAAAATGACATCATCAAACAATTTTTCATCAATGTGTCAACTCTTTACTCATTGGAGACTAAGCACTACTGACCCGTCCCATATGGCTTTGTGATGCTGAATATTGTCTTAAAATTTGACTAGACTGTCCTATCAGTGTCAGCTTTATCCAGACTCACCAGTTGTTTCTCATTCTGAATATATGTGTATGAATACATATGTATGAATATATATACATACATTTTAAAGCTCAAACTGTTACTAAAATAAAATTTCTCTTTTTTGTCCTGTTTTACTCCTTTAAGAGAGATCTGTATTAGGAGTGAGATGATGTCACCTCCATTCTACTATCTAATTAGTGGTTTTCCCTTACCCCTGCTCCCATCCCTGGTAACCATCAAAGAATGTTTCTATGTGAAAATATTTTCTTGACTTTTTATAATTGTGGCCTTGTACAATATTTGTCTTTTGTGGTTGACTTATTTTACTCAGCATTATCTCCTTCAGGGTCATCCATGTTGTGAGATGTTTCTAGAATTTGTCATGATTCTTTAAATTTGTATAGTATTCTATTATGCGTGTGTATCACAGTTTATCCTTTCATCCGTTGATGGGCACTTAGGCTGTTTCTATCTTTTTGCTATTGTAAATGATGCTGCAGTGATCATGGACGTGCATATGTCTATTGGTGTCCCAGCTCTTATTTCTCTAGGATAGACACCTAGCAGTGGGATTGGTGGATCATATGGTATTTCTATTTCTAGTTTTTTTTGAGGAAGCACCATATCATTTTCCATAATGGTTATACCATTTGATATTCCCACCAGCAGTGTATGAGAGCTCCAATCTCCCCACAGCCTCTCCAGCATTTGTAGCTTTCTGTTTTTTAAATCAGTGCCATTGTTCCTGGTGTGAGATGGTGTCCCATTGTAGTTTTGATCTGCATTTCTCTAATGACTAATGGGAGCCCTGGTGGTGCTGTGGTTAGGCATTTGGCTGCTAACCAAAATGTCAGCAGTTCAAATTCACCAGCCGTTCCTTGGAAACCCTATGGGACAGATCTATTTTGTCCTACAGGGTGGCTATGAATTGGAATTGACTCCACAGCAATGGGTTTTAATGGCTAATGATCTCTTCATGTGTGGGTTGAATGTCTGGATGTCTTCTTTGGTGAAATGTCTGTTCATGTCCTTTGCCCATTTTTTTAATTAGGTTGTTTGTACTTTTGTTGTTGAGTTGTTGGAATTTTCTGTAAATTTTAGAGATGAGACTTTAGCCAGATATGTTGTAGCCAAATTTTTTTCCCCCAGTCTGCATGTTCTCTTTTTACTCTTTTGGAAGAGTCTTTTGATGAGCATAAGTATTTGATTTTCAGGAGGTCCCAATCATCTACTTTATCTTCTGCTATTTGTGCTTTTACTTATGTTTGATAATCTATTTATGCCATAAATTAGGGCTTCTAGGTTTACCCCTATTTTTCTTCTATGACCTTTATAGTTTTAGGCTTTACATTTAGGTCTTCGATCTGTCTTCAGTTAGTTTTTATGTATGGTGTGAGGTATGGATCTGTTTCATTTTTCTGCAAATGGATGTTCAGTTTTGTCAGCACTATTTGCTAAAGAGACTATCTCTTCCCCATTTAATGGATTTCAATCCTTTGTTGAAGATTAACTGTCCATAGGTGGATGGGTTTATTTCTGGGTTCTGAATTCTGTTCATTGGTCTATGTGTCTATTGTTGTACTGGTACCAGGCTGTTTTGACTACCGTGGCTGTATAGTAGGTTCTGAGATTTCAGAGTGTAAGGCTTCCCACTTTGTTCTTCATCTTCAGTAATGCTTTACTTATCTGGGGCCTCTATCCTTCCCATATAAAGCTGGGGATTAGCTTTTCCACCTTGTTAAAGAATGTTGTTGGGATTTGGGTTGGGAATGCATTATATTTGTAGATCACTTTGGGCAGTGTTGTCATTTTCACAATATTAAGTCTTTGTATCCGTGAGTATGGTATGTTTTTCCATTTATGCAAGTCTCTTTTGGTTTCTTTCAGTAGTGTTTTGTAGTTTTCTTTGTATAGTATTTTATGTCCCTAGTTAGGAATCGACCCGACGGCACTGGGTTCTTTAGTTAGGTTTGTTCCCAAGTAGTTTATCTTTTGGGTGGGCTATTGTAAATGGTATTGTTTTCCTGATTTCCTTTTCGGCATTCTCTTGGTTGGTGTAGAGGAATCCGAGTGATTTTTGTATGTTAATCTTATACCCTGCCACTTTGCTAAACCCTTCTATTGTTTCTAGTAGCTTTCTTGTAGAGTCTCTGGAATTTTCCATGTATAGGATCATGTCATTTTTGAATAGGGATGGTTTTACCTTTCTTACCAATTTGGATGTCTTTTATTTCCCTATGTTGAAATATTTGTCAGATTTATTTGAAAAGAGTCTTTCTTGTAACATCTCTTCTTCCTATTATCTCTCATGGAATTGTGAAACTGGATAGTACATTAAAAAAAACATCATAGCAACCCTATAGAAAGAGCAGGACATTAGAGACCTTAATTTCAACGTTTTGAGCTTTGACAGACAAAGAATGAGAGAGAGATGAAGTGGCTTGTCCAAGGTCATATTTGGGCTAATTCTTATTACAACATATTAGAATCTGTGCTTCAGTGAAGAGGTGATCAAAACAGAAGAGGACTCCCTAACCCCTCAGACAAATACCTTTACAGTCACAGTTCATTATAACTCTTGGAACCCTTAAACTACATACCCCCAGTTTGATCAATAAAGCACAGCCTCAGTGGAAGGTTGGTCCCTCCTGTTCCCCCCTCCACTGAGGTGCTGCCTCTGCTTGGGCATGAGCACCTGTGAGGGTCTGTATTTGCCCAATGGGTATCCTCATGCCCAAGGGAGCATGACATTAAATAGCAAACAAAACAACAACAACAACAAAAGAACACCATGATAGATTGAGAATGAGACAGAAGAAGAAAGCAAAAAAAAATTTTTTTTCTGCCTTTTGAACAAGGCTGAGTTTTCTTCTTGCCCTGAACCTTGCAAACTTTATAGTTGTTCTTGGCCTTAGGCCTTCATAAACATCTTTCTTTGCAAGGATTAGGAATTAGAAAGAGCATCACCATTTCAAACTTGATTTATACATTGCATAATATATAAATTATGTAAAAAAATTTTTTTTATAATCATAATTACGTATGTATAATGTGTAACCCGTTGGCAAAAAACAAAAACAAAAAACCTGTTGCCATCAAGCCAATTCTGACCCATAGCGACCCTATAGGACGGAATAGAACTGCCCCATGCCTCATATGCTAGAGTACAGACCCTCACAGGTGCCCTCTCTCTGCGTTCAAGCTGAAGCAGAGGCAACCCCCTCAGTGGAGGAGGGAGCAGGAAGGACCTGGCTTCCACTGAGGTTGTGCTTTGTTGATCAAACCGGGATATGCAGTTTAAGGGTTCCAGGAGTTATAATGCACTGTTACTGCAAGACGATTGGTCTGAGGGGTTAGGGAGAGTATATTTCGTCTACGCACACTTATTCTTCATACCAACACATTTATAAATAGTCTTTTTCAATGGGTGCCTTGCCAAATGATAATTAAATATGTTCGTGTTATTAGCTTCACTTCCAGTAGCTTACATTTTACTTACTTTCTCCTCAAATTCTAGATAACTTTGACTAAACTTTTACGATAGAACTTAACAAAATAACTGCTAAATTCAGTTTTTAATAAAATACATGATGTTTACCATAAGCCATAAAATGACCAATTAACTTTAGCCACTCTCTAATCCACCACCCTAATTTAGAGCCCAACTTTCCCTTTCAGTGAAATTGCATTTACCAGACATTCACAGGAGCAATATGTTTGTTTTATTTGTGCCATGAGATGATCAGTTTGAACAAATTATCTAAACCTTATCAACACAAAAGAATTCAGTGTTAACTGCACCGAAAGAAAATTATCATTTTTTGAAGCTTTTTTTTTTTTTTTTTCCATATCCAAGTGGATATACCTAACAAGTCTACTCTGCAGGTCCTATGGAATGCTTTTGGGGAATAGCTTATCTTGAAATACTATTAAGGTGTAGTCCTCTCAAACTGTTGTCAGTGCTTATGTGCTAGAGATTGAGAATTACTAAAGTACACTTTTAAAATTTTCCAGTTAACATATGATGCAGAACCCTGAGAATGTAATTGCATTCTTGTTCAGACCTTTGAGAAGAACTAAAACTACTTTTTGAGAAAAGTGGTCTTCCTGACTCAATTGTTTTGTAGTTGGGCAGGAATAGAGATAAATTATTTAATTTTTACCTAAAAATAGAAATCTTGCACATCCATGTTTATTGCAGCATCGTTTACAATAGCAAAAAGCTGGAAGCAACCAAGGTGTCCATCAATGGATGAATGGATAAATAAATTATGGTATATTCACACAATGGAATGCTATTAATCGATAAAGAACAATGATGAATCTCTGAAACATTTCATAACATGGAGGAACCTGGAAAGGATTATGCTGAGTGAAATTAGTCAGATGCAAAAGGAAAAATACTGTATAAGACCACTATCATAAGATCTTGAGAAATAGTTTAAACTGAGAAGAACACATTCTTTTGTGGTTAGGAGAGGGGGGAGGGAGGGAGGGTGGGACAGGGTTATTTACTGATTAGATAGTAGATAAGAACTACTTAGGTGAAGGGAAGGATAACATCCAATACAGGGAAGGTCAGCTCAACTGGACTGGACCAGAAGCAAAGAAGTTTCCTGAATAAACTGAATGCTTCAAAGGTCAGTGGAGCAAGGGTGGGGGTTTGGGGACTATGGCTTCAGAGGACATCTAAGTCAATTGGCAAAATAATTCTATTAAGAAAACATTCTGCAGCCCACTTTGAAGTGTGGCATCCGGGGTCTTAAATGCTAACAAGCGACCATCTAAGATGCATCAATTGGTCTCAACCCACCTGGATCAAAGGGGAATGAAGAACACCAAGGTCTCAAGGTAATTATGAGCCCAAGAGACAGAAAGGGCACATGAACTAGAGACTTACATCATCCTGAGACCAGAAGAACTAGATGGTGCCCAGCCACAACCCATGACTGCCCTGACGGGGAGCACAACAGAGAACCCCTGAGGCAGCAGGGGAACAGTGGGATGCAGACCCCAAATTCTCATAAAAAGGCCAGACTTAATGGTCTGACTGAGACTAGAAGAATCCCGGTGGTCATGGTCCCCAAACCTTCTGTTGGCCCAGGACAGGAAACATGCCCGGAGACAACTCATCAGACATGGATTGGACTGGACAATGGGTTGGAGAGAGATGCTGATGAAGAGTGAGCTACTTGTATCAGGTGGACACTTGAGACTATGTTGGCATCTCCTGTCTAGATGGGAGATGGGAGGGTAGAGGGGGTTAGAAACTGGCAAAATGGTCACGAAATGAGAGACTGGAAGGAGGGAGCGGGCTGACTCATTAGGGGGAGAGTAAGCGGGAGTATGTAGTAAGGTGTATGTAAGTTTATATGTGAGAGACTGACTTAATTTGTAAACTTTCACTTAAAGACACAATAAAAGTTACTTTAAAAAAATAGAAATCTTGTCACTTATATAGCTAGTAGATAAAACATAAGGAAATAATTTCATTAAGAAGTCCCATTTTTAGTCACTTATAAAAACTTTAATTTAAAAATATATGATATATACTAGAAATCCATCCGTGATTACCTGTTGCTGTCGCGTTAGTTCAGACTTACAGTGACCCTATAGGGCACAGTAGAACTACCCCATAGAGTTTCCAAGGCTGTAATCTTTACGGAAGCAGACTGTCACATCTTTCTCCTGCATAGCAGCTGGGGGGCTTGAATCACTGATATTTTGGTTAACAGATGAACACCAAACCACTGTGCCACCAGGGCTCATTCCATCTGTGATAAACAATCATTTTTCTAAAATTTATGATCTTCCTTCTAGCTTAAGCCATATCAGTAGAAAGCTACATAACCCAGCTCTCCAAAAAAAAAAAAAGTATTTCAGTGATTAATTGATTTATTCATTCAACTAGTATTTATCGATCTCTTATTTTGTGCTCTTTTAGGTACCAGTCGTAAGCATAGCAAAAACCTGTTCTCATGGATTATAACGGGGTGATCTGATCAGGTAGGCAGTATCAGATAATGATAAGTGCTATAAAAATAACAGGGATGTTAAGTTTTTAATATTTTATCCTGAATGCCAACACAGGATTTCTAGAGCATAGCAGATTATGATTTACTTCAGCAAATAATAACGTGCTGGTTCCCCAGCGCTCCAATTCCCTTCTACCAAGGTGCCACCTTACATGGACTGGGCCTGAATTATAAATGAGCGCATCCAGTACGAATCTGGATGTGTTTATAGGACAGCGAGGCAGCTGTTCCCCTTTTCAGAGAGTCTCCTTATAAATGTAATGAGAAGGACCCCGGTTCCTCACCTTTTACATGGAAAATAATTCTCTTCAGGGCAAAGATAAAACCAGTGTCTCCAGCTTTACCCTACACAAATGTCTCTACAGTCCTAGGTCTCATCTTCCCCTGAAATGTAAACACATACCTCAAAAAACAAACATTCAGTCATAAATTAATTTCTAAGGTTTGCGTGTTACCCCAGGTCCCAAGTTTCAGTCAAATTTGTTCAGAAACAAACTGTGCAGAGACATAAAAATATCTTCTCTACATGGAGATCGCCCACTGGGTGCCAGGTTGCCTGTTGCCAGGCTGGACTTCCTTTACCTAAACATGAACTTTCTGTTACCAAGCCACTGCACTTGTAACAAAACAGCTCTGCTGATGCCGCTTCAAATATCTAAACAAGGACAGCAACCTCACAGGAGCGCTGTTTGATGACGGAAGTGGTAGACAAAATGGTTTTTCCTCAGGGGAAAAATATAAAGAAACCAGATGAGCTGGACACACTTCGCTGCTGCTGGATGGAGAAAGTTAAGAAACTGGTGGACCACGGGTTGCAAGTCAACTGGGGGAGGCAGCTGATGATGTCCGAGTTTGGATTCAGTGCAAATACCGCAAGCCTCTCTTGTCCAACGCCAGCTGAGAGGCACCTGCTCCTGATATGTCCAGAGCTTGTTGTGCTGTCCCTGGGCAGTTCAGGGTTTCAAACAGACTTGAGCCTCGAACTTAGGAAAAACGACTTTTTAATCAGGGTTCTAACAATTTAATTGTGCTTTTGTATTTGTGAAGCCCTTTCATAAATACTTAAAAAAAAAATTTTTTTTTTCTCTTCAGCTCTACGAGTGGGTTATGGGTTAGAGTGCATGGTGGTTTCCTTTAGATTGAGATCTGAATGGCAAGAAGGAGCCGTTCCCCTTGGAAACCGGCGGAAAGGTAGCTTTGGCACAAAAATCTTAAGGTGGGAATGAGATTGGATCGTGACAGAAGTCGATGTGGCTGGAGTATAGTGAAGAGAGTGAAAGGAGATATAGTTGGAAAAATGGGGAGCTGTGGGATTATGCCAGGGTTTACAGGATGTGGAAAGGATTTTGGCTTTTATGTTACGTAGTGGGAAGCCATGGAAGGGTTTGAAAGCCAGGGTGAAGCAGAGAGTACCATGAGGAAGCTCCTGCAGTATTCCAGATGAGAGAAAATGGTTTTGGACTGTGGTGCTGGTGTTATTGGTTGTCCTGAGTCAGCTCCAACTCATGGAGACCCCATGTGTGTCAGAGCAGTGCTGTGCTCCATAGGATTTTCAATGGCTGATTTTCCGGAAGTAGATTATCAGGTCTTTTTTCTGTGGTGTCTCTGGGTGGACTCGAACCGCCAAGCTTTTGTTAGCAGCTGGAAGTGTAAACTGTTTGCACCACTCAGGGACTCCAGATATATAGAGAAGTGGGTGGGTTTATTTATTGAATCGTTCCTTTATTATTGATGCATTGTATGCCTATTATGTGCTATGTAAACATGTGTAAGGTTTTGGGGATGTCATTGGGAAAAAGATGGACATGATCCCTATATTCTTGAAATTTATGTTGCAGTGAGGGACAGGTAGTTTTGTGTTTAGATCGTACAAGATTCATGAAAATGTAAAACAGGAGCACCTAAACCAGGCTGGGGCTGGGATACACGACAGAAGTGTAAGGGTTAGGATTGTTTTTTAGGTGCATGTCATAGAAACTCAGCTAAAGTGCTTTTATTTTATTTTTTCATGTAACCAGAGTCTGGAGGCAGACAGCTCAGGGTTGTTAATGTGACATGATGACACTGAGGTCCCAGGCTCCCTCTACCTTTCAGCTTTGCCATTTATAGTAGAAGGTCTTTCTCCTCATGTTCACAAAAAGTATATTGCCCTTTTAGACATCACATTTGAAGTCTAGGAAGGAAGGAAGGGAAAAGATAAAGGGCAAAAGATGAGTGTTTTGTAGGTTTGTCTCCATGTATCAGGAAGACAGTAACACTGTGAGAAGCCCAACCAGGAACTGCCCTTTATAGCTCTTTGCACAGAACTGGGTCATATGTGCATCCCAGCTGCATGGGGTGTGCAAAGGTAAGCATTTTTTAACCAGGAGAATTATCTCCTGTGTTAATTTGGGTTCTATTAGAAAGGAAGTTGAAGTATATTGAAATGAGGAGGGCAATTAAAAATACCTGATCCAGAGAGGATTTCTGCAAAAATTAGAGCAATGACTTGAAAAAAAAGAAAAATTCTCAGTGGACCGTCAGGAGACTTACAGGGAAGAAAAAATTCCTGTCACTTAACCTTTTCTTCTCAACTTTTTAAGAAGAGCAATGATAAGAAAAGGCAGTCTTAAAAGTAACGTGTCTGTTTTTCATTTTCCGTAAAGTAGCTGTTGGAGATACTGTTCATATTTTAGTCAAGGCTCCTTTATAGACTCTTATACTAAATCCTTCTTTTACTGTTTGACTCTTGTCCTTCAACTTTTTTTTTTTAATAATGCTTTTATTGCGTATATCCCTATTATTTGTAAGAGGCCCCAAATCAATTTGAAAGTAGGTAGAAACCAATAAGCTATGTCTGAAAGAAATAAATGTAATAAAACAGTGAGCTTGAGGAAAAATATATATATCATCCTTAAAAGGTTTTACCTAGTCTTGATCAATGGTCTTAATCAATTACCTAGTGCAATGGTCCTCAGTAAAGAGAATACAATCCTATTGATAAAAACAGACCCACACGTATCACTGGCCAAATATTTCCCTTGTAATGTAGAATTATACAAAATAAAATTATATTGAAAATGTTCTTAACTATCAAAGGTATTCGTCTTATACCTTCCTCTCAGCATTATGGGGAAGATTCGTTTCGTGGCTCTTCATAATCTTTCTGACTTACATTTATTAAGCTCCTTTGGAAAGAAGGAAGGTTTCCTAGGGTGATTATCAATAAGTGATTCTTACTTATGGAATGTCTATTTCTTGCTGAAGTAGGCATTATGGGCTGACTCTGCTGATGTTCTTTGTTCTAACAATGCTCCATCGTGACTTCGATGTCAGAGCCCGACTCTTGGTCTACGTCCAGTAAGTTTTCACAAATATGATGACATGACTCAAATGTGGGTAGTCGGCAGTCCCATGCTTCAGATAACACAGGAACTGCTGGACAGTGCTTATGGCAGGAAATCACTCTAACCATGGCACTAGTCATAGTTTACATAGGCCTACCACCACTCATTAGATTTTGAACAAATTATTCTTGGGCGCTCATTATGTCTGTATAAAACTCATTTTCTAGACCACTGATTATATTAATAAAGCAGTAGATTTAATTTTCTCTTCTGTTTTAATTTCATGTTTGATAATTTGGAGAGTCCACCATTCAGTATGACTTATATTTCCTTTTTCATCTTGATTGTATACTGATCTAATTGAATATGAGTATATGGAGTCATTGTCACAGTATGGCTTTTGGCATCTATAGATTGGGCATTTATAGATTCCTTCCCACCCTGAGGATATTTTACTTTTTATATTCAGATAATGAGTAAATATTTGCCTAGAGTGGAGGAGTTGAGAATCAGTATTGAGCGAATGCATGCATTTCTTTACTTTTACGTTTCTATTACTATAACAACAACAACAACAAAAAAGTTGCCGTCGAGTCCATTCAGACTCATAGTGACCCCACAGGACAAAGTAGAACTGCCCCATGTGGTTTCTAAGGAGCGACTGGTAGATTTGAACTGTCGTTCTTTTGGTTAGCAGCTGAGCTCTTGACCACTGCACCACCATTTATCCTTCTATTACTATACAGACTGTTATTAAAAGTTACTATCGGTTTCTTCTAACATTTCTCATGAAAACCTGGAATTTAAAACACCACTGAGGAGCTGTTTTCAAAAAATGAAGAGGTGCTAAAAAAAAGCATATGTGCCTTTAACACAACAGGTTACTAGCTACTTCAATATTTCAACCAAAAAAATAAAAAAAAGATTACATCACTCACTCAGTCTCTAAAGCCTGTAAGGCTCCTGATGGCACGAAATGAAGTGATCTTTCAGCAGCCTGACACTGGACTTCAGTGATGGTGAAATCAGGAAGCCACTTAGAGCTTAACCCCTTCTTTATTAAGAGCCCTTTTGGAGAAACACAAGGGTTGCTGTTTGGCACCTCCAAGTGCCATAGGAAACCTGTTGAGTGGGAATTGGCCCAGGTTTCTAAGCTCTGAATAGATGCCTTGTTCATGAAAAGCTTGCTCCACATGCCTGTGTCCAGAAAGAGGGCAGCAGGACTGGGAAGGTTGGTAAAATAAGAAGAGCAATAGATTTCCACCATGTTTCAAAATGTTATAGCTATCAAAAATAAAATAAAATAACCCAAACCCATCGCGTCGAGTCAATTTCCCCTCATGGCAGCCCTAAAAGAGTAGAAACACCCCATAGGGTTTCCTAGGCTGTACGTAGTCTTTATGGAAGCAAATTGCCACATTTTTCTCCTGTGGAGTGGCTGGTGGGTTTGAACTAACAATCTTTCAGTTAATAGCCAAGTGCACCAGGGCTCCTTTGTAATAGCTTTCACCTTCCAAAATATCTATCGTACTCAATAGGAGGAATTACTTAACGTAGTAATAGTTTATATGAAAGTTAACAAATTTTTCAGGAAATAAATGTTAAAGGACCTTGGGTCCTGAGCAGGAATTGCGTCTCCATTTCAAATACGCTGTCTGTGTCCTCAATATCCCCATCTATGTTCATTTGTGGGAAAGAAATACATTGAGTTTCAGATAACACAAAGTGGTTGCAAAAGTTTGTTTTACATAGGCGTAGTGCTGAAACGTGGTTTGAAAAGATGGAGACTGGAGGCAAATTGGATTCTACTTCTCCAAAGCCAACAGTATATAAAAGAAAGCCTTTGCCTGGGATGATTAGCAGATGGTCTAATTCCTCTGGGGATATATGATCCCAACTGAACACTGTTGGGGATTATTCACTCAAGGGGTTGGGTCTTTTCTGGGAATTTAATAAGCCGAGTAAGAATAACAGTGATTTATTCAATTTCAATATTATAATTGGTCTAATTTAAATGATTCGAAGAGTTATCAAGGTAATTTTTATATTTGGGAGAAATAATAACATTCACATTGACTGTGGCTGGCACAGATCCATTTTCTTAGAAAGTCAACTAATTCTTACTTTGATCTGATTTCAAAAGCTGGGCTTGATAAAGCAAGTATAATTCTAACTTCTGTATTCGAGACAAACCTGGGCAGTCAGGGAATATGTGGGAGACCAGAATCAGGCCCCAGCAAAGAATCCCTCAACCAGGAATGACAAGTCACTGTAATAAGATGAACTTTACTGTGAACAGATCTGAGTTCCTTCATTTGGGGTGCAGGCAAAAACAAAAAGAAAAATTTAAAAATCTGTAAAGTTATAAGATAGAGGAGATGTGGTTTAGCAGAAAAATGGATAAAATTAGCTTGTTTAACAAAAATCTGTTTTGAGAGGTATAGAAATTGGAACAAGCAAGTAGAGACGCTTGTCAATCCTGTGCTGTAGGCTGAGCAAACCCAGCCAAAGGATCATGTTTGGTTCTGGAATCCGGACATTGAGACGGTGCTGAAAACTAGGTGTAGAATACTTAGAAATTACCATGATAGCAAAAAGGATCAAAGCCATATCATAAGAAGAATGATTGAAGGAACTAAGGCTGTTTTGCCTGAAAAATCGAAAAATTGGGAATGATGCAGTCGTTTATTGAAATACGATGGGCTGTCATACATAAATTTATATTGTTCCAAAGAGGAAGAACACGTATCTATAGAAGAATAATAGTTTACTTCAATATAACCAAAATAAAAAACCAAACCCAGTGCCGTTGAGTCCATTCCGACTCATAGCGACCCCATAGGACAGAGTAGAACTGCCCCATAGAGTTTCCAAGGAGTGCCTGGGGGATTCGAACTGCTGATCTTTGGTTAGCAGCTGCAGCACTTACTTCAATATAAGGAATTTTTTTTAACCACCAGATTTGCCCCCAAAATAAAATCGACCAGTCCATCAGGAGGTGGTGAGCTCTCCATTGTAGGGGTTTATAAGCACAGACTGGCTGGTTACCATTTGATCTGGATATTCTGTGTGTGTGTGTGTGTGTGAGAGAGAGAGAGAGAGAGAGAGAGAGAGAGCTAGTGTGACGGACCATGTATGTGCATGGATGGTTAGGGGAGATTCAAACATCAGATGGATGATTGAATTAATTAGATGGCCTTTAATGCCATCCGGATAATTTTTAAAAATGATTCTATAACTCTATGACTTTTACTTGACAGCTGAATAATATAAAATTTATAAATAGGTTTTGCAAAGCTAAATTGGTGTATAGTTACTCGGAGTGGGTACTTACCATTTGACTGCTGCTAGACCACGCCCAAGTACTAGTTGCATTTTGGTGCTCACTGAATTTAGTTTTTATCAAGAATAAATAAATGAATGAATGTTAATCCGTGAATGAAATTAAATATCCTTACTTTAGAAGCTCACACGAGGTCATAAAAATTAAAAAAATGGCTCTTTTGTAATAGTAAACTTTCTAAGATAATGCTGCGTGTATCATAGGCCTGGTTTCTCAGAGCGGGCCGAGGCCATACGTGGTTCATCAACTCTTGCCCCAAAGTAAATTAGTTTGAAAGGTTAATTATTTGTTGCTTCCAAGCTTGTTTTTTATTTGTTTAATAGCCTTGTTGCTATTTATTGACAGTTTAACGCATTATTTTGTATTAATAAATGGTTTAATTAGGTTTTCTTTCTTATAAGATGGAGTCCTAGTGGTGCAGTGGTTAAGAGCTTGGCTGCTAACCAAAAAAAAAAAAAAAAAGTGGCAGTTCAAATCCACCAGCCGCTCCCTGGAAACTGTATGGGGCAGTTCTACTCTGTCCTATAGGGTCAGTGTGAGTCGGTACTGACTGAACGGCAATGGGTTTAGTTTTTTGGTTCAGGTCCTTTTTTTTTTTAAACTGTATTTTAGGTGAAGGTTTACAAAACAAACTTCTCATTAAACAGTTAGTACACATATTGTTTTATGACATTGGTTAACAACCCCATGACATGTCAACACTCTTCCTTCTCGATCTTGGTTTCTGTATTACCAGTTTTCCCGTCCTTTCCTGCCTTCTAGTTCTTGCCCCTGGGCTATTGTACCCCTTTAGTCTCTTTTTGTTTTATGGGCCTGACTAATCTTTGGCTGAAGGGTGAACCTCAAGAGTAACTTCATACTCTTGGAATTTTTCTAGTCTTTGTCAGGTCAGTAAGCCTGGTCTTTTTTTTGTGAGTTAGAATTTTGTTGTACAATTTTCTCCAGCTCTGTCTGGGACCCTCTATTGTGATCCCTGTCAGAGCAGTCATTGGTGATAACCAGGCACCATCTCATTGTACTGGACTCAGTCTGGGGGAGGCCATGGGGTAGATGTGGCCCATTAATCATATGGACTAATCTTTCCCTTGTATCCTTGTATCCATAGTTTTTTTCATTCTCCCTTGCTCAGGAAGGGGTGAGACCTGTGGAGTATCTTAGATGGCCACTCACAGGCTTTTAAGACCCCAGACTCTATTCACCAAAGTAGCAGGTAGAACATTTTCTTTATAAACCATGTTATGCCAAATAAACTAGATATTCCCAGAGACCGTGGTCCCCACAGCCCTCAGGTCAACAATTCGGTCCCTCAGGGAGTTTGGATGTGTCTATGAAGCTTCCATGACCTCCCCTTGTACAAGTTGTGCTGGCTTCCCCAGTATCGTGTACTGACTTACCCTTCACCAAAGTTACCACTTCATCTATTGTCTACTTAGCGTTTTTCCATCCCCACCCCTCCCCTCCCTTGTAACTATCCAAAATTGTTCCTTTTTGTGTGTAAACCTTTTCATGAGTTTTTATAGTAGTGGCCTCATACAATATTTGTCCTTTCGTGATTGACTTATTTCACTCAGCATAATGCCCTCCAGATTCATCCATATAGTGAGATGCTTCACAGATGCATCATTGTTCTTTATTGTTGCTTAATAGTGCTCGTACCATAGTTTGTTTATCCATTCATCTGTTGATGGGCATCTAGGTTGTTTCCATCTTTTTGCTATTGTAAACAATACTGCCATGAGCATGGATGTGCATATGTCTACTCTGTTATTTCTCTAGGATATATTTCTAGGGGTTGGATTGCTGGATCATATGGTATTTCTATTTCTAGGTTTCTAAGGAAGTGCCATATCATTTTCCAAAATGGTTGTATCATTTTGCATGCCCACCAGCAGTGCATAAGAATTCCGATCTCCCCACAGCCTCTCCAACATTTGTTATTTCCTGTTTTATTGATTCATGCCAGTAATGCTGGGGTGAGATGGTATCTCATTGTGGTTTTGATTTGTTTTTTTGTAAAGGCCAGTGATCACAAGCATTTCCTAATGTGTCTGTTGGCAACTTGAAAGTCTTCTTTGGTGATGGGTTTGTTCATTTCCTTTGCTCATTTTTTTATTGGATTGTTTGTGTTTTTGTTGTAGAGGTGTTGGATTTTCCTGTAGATTTTAGAGGTTAGACCTTTGTCTGATTTTTAATAGCCAATAATTTTTTCCCAGTCTGTAGGTTCTCTTTTTACTCTTTTGGTGAAGGCTTTTGATTAGCATAGGTGTTTAATTTTTAGTAGATCCCAGCTATCTAGGTTATCTTCTGGAGTTTGTGTGTTGTTGGTTATGTTTTGTATCCTGTTAATGCTGTGTTTTTAGGGCCTCTAGCATTGATCCTATTTTTTCTTCTATGAACTTCATACTTTTTGGCTTTATATTTAGGTCTTTGATCCATTTTGAATTAGTTTTTGTGTATGGTGTGAAGTGGATCTTGTTTCATATTTTTGCAGATGGACATCCAGTTTTGCCAGCACCGTTTGTTAAAAAGACTGTCTTTTTTTCCCATTTGATGGACTTTGGGCCCTTGTCAAAGATTAGGTGACCACAGGTGAATGAATTTACATCTGAGTTCTCAATTCTGTTCCATTGATCAATGTATCTGTTGTTGTACCAGTACCAGCCTGTTTTGACTGCCATAGCTGTATAGTAGGTTCTGAGGTTAGGTAGTTCGAGTTTTCCTACTTTCTTCTTTTTCAGTAGTGCTTTACTTATTCAGGGCTTCTTCCCTTTCCATATAAAGTTAATGATTAGTTTTTCTGTATCTTTAAAGAATGTTGTTGGTATGTGGATCAAGATTGCATTGTATTTGTAAATCACTTTGGGTCAATTATCATTTTCACAATGTTGAGTCTACCTATCCATGAGCATGGTATGTTTTTCCATTTATATAGATCTCTTTTGGTTTCTTGAAGTAGTGTTTTGTAGTTTACTTCATATAGGTCTTTTACATCTCTGGATATACTTATTCCTAAGTATTTTATTTTTTTAGGGGCCATTACAAATGCTGTTGTCCTTTTGATTTCCTTTTCATAATTCCTTTTATTGGTGTATAGGAATCCAACTGATATTTGTATGTTTATCTTGTATCCTTCAACTCTGCTGAATCTTTCTATCAGTTCCAGTAGTTCTCTCATGAAGTCTTTTATGTATAGTATCATATCATCCACAAATAGGGACAGTTTAACTTCTTCATTTCCAATTTGGATATCCTTTATTTCTTTTTCTTGCCTTATTTCCCTAGCTAGAACTTCCAGCACAATGTTAAATAGGAATGGTGATAAAGGGCATCCTTGTCTTGTTCCTGTTCTTAAGGGGAGTGTTTTCAGCCTCTCTCCATTAAGAATGATGTTGGATCTTGGTTTTGTATAGATGCCCTTTGTTATGTTGATAAATTTCTCTTCTATACCTATTTTATTGAGAGATTTTATCAGGATCGAGTGTTGGACTTTGTCGAATGCCTTTTCTCTGTTGATTGAGATGATCATGTGATTCTTTTCTTTCTTTTTATTTTTGTGGTGTATTATGTTGATGAGCTTCTAATGATGAACCATCCTTGCATGCCTGGTATGAATCCTACTTGGTTGTGTTGTATTATTATTATTATATTGATAGTTTGCTGAATTCTATTGGCTAAGATTTTGTTGAAAATTTTTGGGTCTATATTCATGAGAGATATTGGTCTGTAATTTTCTTTTTTTATAGTGTCTTTGCCTAGTTTTGGTATCAGGGTTATGCTGGCTTCATAGGGTGAATTCAGGAGTATCGTTTCCCTTTGTATGTTCTGAAATAGTTTGAGTAGTACTGGCGTAAGTTCTTTCTGAATGTTTGGTAGAATTCTCCAGTGAAGCCATCTAGGTCAGTGCTTTTTTTTTGTTGTTGTTGGGAAAAAAAATTTTTTTTTTAATTACCTTTTCAGCCTCTTCTCTTGTTATGGGTCTGTTCAGATTTTCAATATCAGTTTGTGCGACTATGGGTAGGTACTATATTTCTAGGGTTTTGTCCATTTTTTCTAGGTTTTCAAGTTTATTGGAGCATAGTTTTTCATAATACTGTTATGACCCTTTTTATTTCAGTTGGATCTGTTGTAATGCCCTTTGTTTCATTTCTTATTTGGGTTACCTGCATCCTTTCTGGTTTTTCGTTTGTCAGTTTGGCCAGTGGTTTGTCGATGTTGTTGATCCTTTCAAAAAACCAACTTTTGGTTTTGTGGTTTCTTTCTATTGTTTTCCTATTCTCAATTTCACTTATTTCTGCTCTGATCTTTATTATTTCCTTTCTTTTGGTGGCTGTGGGCTTCTTTTGCTGTTGTCTTTCTATTTGTTCAAGTTGTGTAGCTAATGTTTTGATTTTGTCCCTTTCTTCTTTTTTGATGTGTGCACCTACTGCTATAAATTGACCTCTGAGGACTGCCTTTGCTTTGACCTAAAGGTTTCTTCTTTTTTGATGTGTGAATCTATTGCTATAAATTGACCTCTGAGGACTGCCTTTGCTGTATCCCAAAGTATTTTATTTTTTTAGGTGTTTTCATTATCCTTTGATTCCAGGAATTTTTTGATTCCGTCTCTGATTTTTTCTATTACACAGTCATTTTTAAGCAGGGTGTTATTCAGTTTCTATACAATTTTTTTTCCTTATTCTCCCTGTTGTTAATATCTACTTTGATGGTGTTGTGATCAGAGAAGATACTTTGTATTATCTCAGTGTTTTAGATTTTGTTAAGGGTTGTTCTGTGGCCTGAGATGTGGTCTATTCTGGAGAATGTTCCATGTGCAATGGAAAAGAATGAGTGCTTTGCAGCTGTTGGGTGAAGTGTTCTATATCTGTCTACAAGGTCAAGTTGGCTGATTGTGCCCTTTAACTCTTCTGTATCTTTGTTGAATTTCTTTCTAGATGTTGTGTTTGAAAAAGGATGATGAAGAAAGAATAATTTTATTGCATTCATGAAGAAATTTTGAGTCAATACTTTTCCACATATATTGTATTTTCATCGATAACCTATACATTTTCATATGTTAAAACCATATGTTAAAAAAAAAAAAACTAGAAAACATTCTAACATGATTAACTTTGTTTTTCATCCCTGTTTTGTTAGGATAATGCCACCTAATACCTTTCTGAATGTTTCAGAAAGTAGTTATGATTCAACAACTAATCTACTTTGAAAAGATTGTAGCAAAATGACTATCAAGAAGATACCCACAAAAAAACCCATTGCCCTCAAGTTGATTCTGACTCATAGTGACCCTATAGCAACCGTATAGGACAGAGTAGAACTGCCCCATAGAGTTTTCAAGGAGCACCTAGTGGATTTGAACTGCCGACCTTTTGGTTAGCAGATGTAGCTCTTAACCACTACACCACTAGTGTTTCCATCAAGAAGATAAACAATATATATAAGACTTATCATTTTTCCTTTTCAAAATGTGGTCCTTTTTATACTATAAAAATAAATACATGAAACTGTGATGTTAGGTCTCTTGACTGATTGGTCAGGCCTCCCCACCAAAAAACAAACAAACAAACAACAAAAAACAGGGTTTTAGCAGGAAACTATCCCATTTCTTTGGGATGGTTTATGAAGATGAAATGCCACTGACTTGTCAGTCTTTACCTGCCTCTTTGTTTAATTGAAAAATTGGAATTTTCAGCAATGTTGGGTAATATATGTTTGCACAGCAACAGTCTCTTGGGACAGTGAAGCCATTGCTGCCTTTAGGGAAAGTCTGTGCTCTCCAATTGGATGTCACTCCTCTTGCTCACTGGATGGATCCGTGTGCTTGCTCACCAGCTGGCCCACATCACTCATTTACATTACCTGCCAGCCCCTGTAGGCCTTGGAGTTTCAATCTCCTGTTCTAGAGAAGGAGTGATGCTTAATTTAAATATCAGGTCCTGGATAAACTTCCACCATTCTAGAATGTATACTGAAAGTAATGAAGTAGCCTATGTCTCTGGCTTAGAAAATGCTTAGAACCCTTGGTTTAAAGCGGAATGGGGTTGTCTTATTATAACAATAGAGATATGATTAGAACAATTTTTCCTACCATTATCCAGTTGGTGGCTTTCAACAAGGATTTGCTGGAAATACAAACCACAATTTCAGTGCTTTTATTGGCAAATAGGGCTGTATTGGTGAGCTGATACAGTAATTGCTCTTTAATAGCCATCAGCACTCCATTTCACAATTATTTTAAATTTAATGCCTTTGATTAGGTATTTCCAGAAATGGGTGTGCTTAAGCAATCCAAGAAACAAGGAGATGCCTTACAAACATAGGGGTGATTTAAAAGCTTTCTTTTAAAGTTCTTCCATATCAGATACCTAGCAAAGCTAGTTCCTGGAATTGATCATCTGTAAATAAATAACTACCAAGAAGTTATAGTAGTATAAATGCTGTAATTGCCATGAGTTCTTCATTGAAAGTACCCAGAATATATCAGTAAATCTTGTATATAAGGGAAATCTCTAAAAATTCCTGAAAAAACAAACAGAGGTTTAAGTATTATGTGATATATGAGCAAGACTATATCAGTGATGGTCTTAAAGTAATAAATTCAACATTTCTTAAATAACATTCCCCCTTGTTATGGTACAGTAATACCTACAATGAAACTTTTAGCCTTATAGCTGCTTGCTAATATATAAACGATTTATGCTGATCAAGGAGTAAGGCTAATTTATTCAGCTTTTAGACTCCTGAGATTAGAAATATTTGGTTAAATTACTTGTTGAGCTGGGAAATCGATTGCAGTTATGTATGAAGCTTGTTTGGAGCCTCTTTCAAGTGTGGCTGAATCTGTTTTTATAATTTGTCTACAGTGCTGTATGGTCTGAAATCCCATTAGGACATAGAACCAATTTATTTGTGTGTGAGAGCACATAGGCCACAACTGATTTTGTAAGTACCGGAAAGAACTACAGCTCTCTTACAATTCAGCTGCGCAGTAAAAAAGCCATTAGGCTGTATCTATGAGACATCCATGTGTGAGTTGAAAGTGAAAAAGTAAAGTGAGTTGGAATCAATGATGTCAAGGTTGCTGGACTGACTTATTTCAATCAAATAAAAAAAAAATGTATATATATTTTATGAATTCCTAGGCAGCTGTGAGTTTGAGTCCATTTTATAAGTAAAAAAAGAACTCTGAAAATAAGGCTAAATATTTGGATAGATGCTAAAAACTTCATCAGGCACAGAAGTTTAGGGAGACAAAGTTTTCATATTTGTGTTTGAATAGGAGTCTCCAAAGTGAATCTAAAATTTGCTTTAATAGAAAACTATGTCAAAGCTGATTTACCTACTTCTTCTTTTAACTTTGAGAAGAACATCTATTTCCCCTCTCTCAGTTTGTAATAAAATTCTATGTACACATTCTGTAATCTTACTGGCTCTATTCTTTCACTCATTCATTCAATAAATATTATTGAGTACCTGTTATGTGCCAAGCATTCTTCAGAGTACTAGGAATGCGTTAGTGAGCCAGGATACCCGTTAGAGTGCCTACATTCATGTGCATGTTGATGAGGGAGAAAACCTATCAATAAGTATGTTATGTAATATGTTAGAAAATCGTAAGTGCTTTAAGACCGGATGAGATGGAGTCATCCAAAAAGTGTCTGTACACAGCCAGATGGAAAGGGCAAGACTGAACTCTGGGGTGTTCTATCATTGAGAGATGACTTTGTGTGAAACAAGGTCTTTGAAGCAGTTCTAAGCAATTCAGTCATGGCTGACAGAAACAAGGGCAGTGTACAAGTAGCATAGCAAACAAATCTCTTGTGTGTGGGCTTTTGACCCAGTCGGAAACAGGCAGCAGTGCCCCACTCAAAGATGGCAGCTGACTACATGGCTTTGAACGGGTGTCACTCTTCACAGTCCTGCCAATAAGCCAATCTCCAGGACTGTGGAGAGCAACACATGTTCAAAGCAGTGAGGTTGGCCACTATCTTTGAACAGGGCCCTGCTGCCTGTTTGCTACTGGGTCAAAAGCCCATCCACAAGGGATTTGCTTGCTCTGCAATGAGTATGATGCCCTTGTTTCCCTTAGCCATGACTGAACAATTTAGAACTGGTTGGAAAGCCTGTGTGACACTACAGTGGAAATCAGCCTTCATCCTCTACTTGTTACATACACTCCAGTTGAATGTCAATTGTATCATTCCAGGTTGGACTCTAGGTTCAATAATAAAAATCTGAAAAACCAAACCCGTTGCCATCGAGTCGAGTTCGACTCATAGTGACCGTATAGGACAGAGTAGAACTGCCCCATAGGGTTTCCAAGGAGCAGCTAGTGGATTCGGATGCAAACTACTGACTTTTTGGTTAGCAGCTCAGATCTTAGACAAAATGCCACTTTAATTTCCCATAAAGAAAAGATGCTTATATTGAATGAGAAGTAGGACATAATTCTCCTGTGAGCAAGGTCTTCAAACGCTGACTTATTAACTATGCTGTATTATAGCCCCATGGAACAAGGAGTGCTTTGTACTTTCATTTTATAGCTAGAGTAATTCAATCATTAAGAGTTTAGTTACATAACTTTTAAAGGAAGTTGGGAAAGAGCTGTCTGAGTTGAGGAAACAGTTACTAGTTAGGATGCCTTCCTAGTCTAAATTCAATCTTTAGGAACTAAAAGGCATTGGTCGCCTACTCTCTGATTATGAAACATTCAGTAAAGCTTTTTCCGGATGGGGTAGCTGCTCAGATTTCCACCTCTGGTGCTATCAGGCACTGTTGAATATTTTATATGGCTTAAATTATTCCCTGATACAAACGTATGCTGCACACACAACAAATGAAATATTCAGCCAAGTCATAAAGCCCGTAAGACAAAAAACAAAACAAAACAAAACCCTGAACTGGCTCAGAGTTTTCGGGTAACTGGTGTAATTTTCTCTTGGAATTTTGTGGAAGGTAGGAGATTGTTATCCACCATAGTTCAAAATTTAAAACAAACAAACAAAAACAAAAAAACTAAATAATGTCAGCTGCTGTGTCTCAACTACTGTATCTTTTCCTTGCTGAAAGCCTCTAACCGAATTACTGCCTTTTTAGCTAACCAGTTTGTAAAGTGTGTAGGGAGCTGTATTCAATATTTATGAAATGCTTATTTTCTCATAGGATTGAAGCTACCAACTTTTTTTCTACAAATGACAAAATATATTAATTGCTACTTGAACTTGTTGCATTTTCATTTTAAGTTTTAGAGTGACAGAGGACATGAGAGATATGCATTCAGAGTAAAACCCAAAATGTTGCTTGCGAACATCTAGCTCAAAAGCTTCCTTATAGAGTGAAACAGGCATGTGCCTCTGGAGAGCAGGGCAAGGCTGCAGTTCCCGTTGACATAATTAGGAAGAAGTGAGAGAGGTTTCCTAGGATGGTGTTTATGTTTTTAATGAAGACCCCTAACCACAAAAAAGACAAGGAAGTTTATATTAATCGTATTTGGAAAGTCAACAGATTCATGTCTCTCTCATATTTACTCATGGCTAGAATGGTTTTATAAGTTTGCTTATTTATGTTTGATATAGAAAGACCAAACTCTCTCACACACTAACAGGAGATAGAAGACAATGTGAATAGCCCATGGCTATTATTTTTTAATGGTTATATTAGCTTTAAAATCAGTTATCATTTAGGGAAAGAGTTTGATTCAGGAGATTAACTAGGAATCTTAAAAGGCTGAACTCTAGGATTTTAATCTCAGTTCCCAGTAGCCACAGGCAGCTTGCCTCTATAACAGAGGCAATTGAGAAGGTAAATGTTGGTGAAGTACCCTGAATCAATTGAATAAAATAACATCTTATCAAGGTATAAACCGGTGGTATTCCTGATAGAGCAATGCGCCCTTTCAGAGTAGCCATTATTATTAGACAGCAGATGGAGTAATATAAATTGACACAATGGGCTTCAATCTTCAGCACAGTTACCCAAGCACAATAGTGGATAAAATATAGCTTTAGTATGGCCTGAAACATTCAAAAAGCTTTCCCTATGGCACCCAAATCCCAGTTTACAACTTTCTTCCCAATGAGAAATCGTAATAGCTATTGGGTGGAATGATTAGATGATGTCCAAACTGGGTGCAAAGCTCCAAAGGCTGATGGGGACGAGAGTTGTTTCAAGTCCCCTAAACAATAGCAGATATTATGAAGCCGTTTCAGTGTCTAGCTCAGTCTTCACAATTGGGTCCTGTTGGGTTTGTTTGCATTGATGGCCTCTTAGAAATTACGATCCCAATCACACCAGTTTTCACGATGATATTCCATATCCCGTTTTCATCACTACATGAAATGTCGTATTGAAAGAGCCAGGCATCTTTCATGAAGCACAACGGGACATTGATAACTGTGCAGACTAGCACCTGATCCAATCTCAGAGCTTGTTTCTTATTTTATGATTTTTTTTCTAGGCCGGCAGGCTTTCCCCCATCAGGCTGGCGATGGCTCGCTTCACACATACCACTCAAGACATCTGTACAGAATAAAATGGAAGATCAAAAGCAGTAGGAAAAAAAAAAAGGAGTAAGAGAATGAAATGAAAATTGAAAGAGACATAGCTGGAAGGAATCAAAATTCTATAAAAGATGAGCTCAGTTTTCATGTTGGTGATGATTAGTCTTGCAAAACTTTCTGAGTCCTGTGGAAGTACTTGCTTGTCTAAAATGCAGAGTTTTCTTTCTTTCTTTTTAAGATTTCGCATAATGAGTGACTCTTTTCTCATTTGAAGGTTTGAATCTTTTCTGAAAGAGTTTGGTAAGGCCAGGCATTTGGACATTCAGTCACATGCAGCAGGACCAGGCACATGGAGGACAGCCGACTCCACGGAACCAAGGATTTGGGTAAGTGCCCGGCACTGAAGCCACCTAAAGTGATGGAAAATGCTCCCTTTTTGGTAAGCATGAACGACTCATTTTAATTTAAGAATGTTTTCATGACACAAGGTGACCTCCTGTAAAACCCTTCTAGGATTGTGGTTCCAGTGATGGGTAAGGTTTGTATTGGGAAATATGTTCAAAATAGCAAAAGGAAGTGAAAAACGTCTTTCCATATTTGGATGCAGAAAGGTAGAAAGAAAACTTTATTTTGTGGACTGTGGTCTCATCCCAAATGTTTTTATTAAATTTGAAGAAAAGGCACTCTTTTGACAGCATCTTTAATCTTGAGATTAGAGATGAAGATCAAAAATCGTGCAGGATTTACCACATCACTCAGTTTCAGACGTGAGTCCTAGCCACGGTCCAGGCTACTAGAGCTATAGATGTTCCGTTAATGGAAGCAAACAGGCAATTTGTATTTGAGATTTCTTATCGGAGTTCCATCGCACCAGAAAAGCTGGCTGAACGTAGATGGCATCATTTCTGTTTACAAAGATGATGCAATAATTGAAAATAGCTGTGGTCTGATTTTCTTTTAAATGAAAATTATTTTAATGATTAGTTTAGTATTGTTAGAGTTGACATGGAATCTCAGATAACCTGGGAGAAGTCATACCTGACTTGGAGGACGCATTTCGATTTCCACTACTTGATCTCTTTGGGCTAGATGACCTCTAACGTTCCTTCCATTCCAAGATTGCCGTTGGTAAAATTAGTTGTTTTTGGCATTAAGGAAGAGACTCCACTTTTTAGGCTCATGTATTTGAGATAATAATCTTTCTGGAGTATGACATCTTTTTTGTTTTGCTCCTCTGAGTTGACTTACTCTAAGAGCCAAATGCCCTTACTGAAAATTCCGAAGCCATCTGTTTAGATAAATTTAGTAGCAACAACAAAGGGGTTGAAATTAGTTAAACACCTCATATTTCTTTTAATACATAATGGAAACTATCTCTTTTTATTATTTTACTTTTCAGGAAGTAATGTTACCTCATGTGACACATATCAGAACTTTCATTGAATCCATTGTTCCTAGCTATACATTAAAATTTTTTTTTTTTTTTAATATTCCTAAGTAATTTTGGAAACCCTGGTGGTGTAGTGGTTAAGCGCTATGGCCGCTAACCAAAAAGTTGGCAGTTTGCATCCACCAGGCACTCCTTGGAAACTCTATGGGGGGCAGTTCTGCTCTCTCCTATAGGGTCGCTGTGAGTTGGAAGAGACTCTGCAGCAACGGGGTTGGTTTTTGGTAAGCGATTTTTGATTTCTCTTTATTAAGCTATATACTGCTTAGCTAAATACAAAACTCTAGAAATATGCTTATGAGTCGGAATCGACTCGACGGCACTGGTTGGGTAGAAACATGCTGTACGTACGTTCATTTTGAAGATTTTCAGACACTTCCTTAAAGTAAACTATAGTCATCATTATTGTTAATAGCCACATAATTTAGTAACAAGATCATGGTAGATACCGCAACAGAATTCTACATTTAAAGCTTTCTTTTTCCTTCCCTAAGAAAGGCTCACGATGTTGCAGAGGTAACTGACAATTGCATTTTCTTTGTCTGCTAGGCAACCTTACTTTAAAGGTAATTTTTGAACCATGAGCCCAGAGTACAGTCACAGCATCGATCAGTGGGTCCCTGGAGATTCGTGGCTTTGAAGCCTTTTCGGTATGTTGACTGGCATCGAGCCGCGTTAGTAGGGAATGCTAATCTTTTATATCCCTATTATTAGTATGTTTGCTTGCAAAGAATTCCATTTTTTCAGTTCATTTTCCACATTTGTGCTTTTATTTTTTGTTCTTTCTAGATTTAAGCTGGAATGTAAACTTGGTTGAGGCTATAACTCAAACTTGATTTGCTATTTTTTATCTTCATTACAAAACAGTGTAGCTGGAAACCAAGATATGCTATAAAGTGAAGTATTAGGCTGAACTTTGCAGACTCCCAGTCATTGCTGATTATTCACAGATATTTCAGTTGATTTCAAGTGGAAAATAATAGGAATCCTAAACTCCCAAGAATTCAATAATCAGGCAAAGAAAAGTACACTTAAAATAAGAAGTGATTGCTTAATTCTATACATTCAATAATACTCCTCCGAATACGGAACGAACATCACAGTATTTTATTGCTGATGACCAATGGCCTTGCCAAAGCTTATAGAAAATGTATTAATAAGAAGGTAATAAAAAGGATGATATTTGCTGAAAGAAATTGCAGAAGCAATCTCTAAATGACCTGTTCCCCTGATCTGCATGTTGCGTGAGTAGGTAGTCGCACGCTAGCTTAAAGCAGTCAGTGAACTTTTCTGCAAAGGACTAGATAGTGAATATTTTAGCAAATATTGCTTCTGTCATAAGTACTCAGATCTGCCATTGTAACATGAAGATAGACAAAGAAAATACACAAATAAATGAGCATAGTTGTTCTAAGAGATTTCATTTATAGGCACTGAAATTGAATTTTCTGTCATTTTCGTTTCACAAAATGGTATTGTTCTTTTGATTTTTTTCAGTCATTAAAAAAATGTAAAAATATTCATAGTTTGCAAGCCATACTAACACAAATGGTGGGCAGGATTTGGCCTGCAGGCCAGGGTTAATTTTCTAGGATTTGTGATAAGATATACTAGCACATTAAGAAATATAAACAACAAAACAAAATTATACACATGGATCTTTATGGCTTTTTTTTTTTTTTGAAAAATGACAGAAATGTTAAAAAAAATGCTACAGAGACATAATTTGAGGGGAAAAAAAAAAAAAAGCCGCTAAACCTTAAGACCAGCAAAGCCGGAGTGAAAGGAGAGGTTTGGGATCCCTCTTACTGTATGCTGGAAAAACACAGATGTGAAGTACAAAAGATTTCTTTTCTATTTTGGCTAAAATGTCATTGATGCTAAATGAAAATGTCAGTGGCTTTATCTGTAAAGTTAAGATTCCCTATAAAATGGGATTAACTTGAAACTTTCACTAATATCATAGTTATTTAACGTGAAATTGCATCATTTGAAAGAGTAAAAAAGAATGAAGTCTATTTGTCCTCTATCAAAATTTGAAGTATGGTATTTGCTCAAATCTGCTTACCTAATAAAGAGCCAAATTTCCTGTAACTACACACTCTCTCAGGTGGACACATCATTACACCACGGAATAGAAATCTTCTGGATGTTACACGAATCGTCCTTTCTGATTAAACCATTTTTCTTTGGGTAATAAATGTTACTATATTGGAAAGAATTCATTGCCAATTTTTATTTCTATTTCGAATATAATTTGTGTTACTAATTTTGATAGAATAAGCAATAATAATTGCATAGTTTTTTAAATTACTCATCTTTTACAGATTTCAGCTCATTAGCCGTAGGATATGTACAATTTTTAACACTTAAAAGCATTCTTTGTGCCTGGGGTTTCAGTCTCAAAGGCAAAGCAGCTTCTGTGTATTTGAATCCTGACACAGCAATTTTAATTAGAAACTTACATTTAATAAATATTTAAAATTAAGGTAATGAATTTCTGGTTTCTTAAATTCATTGCTTTATCAACTCCAACTTAGAAACGTGTGCCATCATGGTCAATGAAGTGAAAAGGAGCTTTGGCAATGGATTACATTATCTAAGCTTAATGCTTCTCAGTTCATTTTAGTTGAAGTTACTTATAAGGTGTAAGAAGTACTAGCTGAATATTTTTTTAAAAAGTGAACCAATTGACCGAAGTTATTTAGGGGACATATAATCACTAACTGAACATTAAAAAAAAAAAACGAACCCATTAATCAACTAAATTCAAACAATTTTTAATCCAAAAATTTTTAACATTTAGATGTAATTTCCAATCAAGTTCTAGACCCCCCCAAATCTCATTTCCTTTTATATTAAAATCAGGTAAAAGCAACAGAAGTTATTTCTAGTAGGAGTGGGTTGATTCGAGAATTTTCATTTAGTTGATTAGATGAAACTGAAAATTTAAATTTTATCAGTGATTTGATATTTAAAAAATATAGTATCATCTCCATCAGGACTAGATGTTGGCGCGCTCAGTCTTTCACATTTTGCAGGCAGTATGGTATTATCCTTTTGTAACAAGACAAGCGGCACCAATGGTTAAGTGCTCAGCTGCTAACTGAAAGGTTAATGGTTCAAACCCACTCAAAGGCTCTGTGTGAGAAAGACCTGGTGATCTGCTTCTGTAAAGGTCACAGCCAGCACTTAGCAACAACAACAAGCTTTCATTTAACAAACATTTCCTCATTTAACAAACAAAACTCTTCGTCAGAAATGATGAAGAGTTTTGAGCAGAGAATTGACATGATCAGGCTGTCTATTTACAGGACTCATCAACCATGGTGTAAAGTGTCGTGATTATTTAAAGAAACATAAAATCTTACATCATTTGCTCAGAGAGGAGCCCTGGGAGGCAAAGTCTCCCAGTAGGAAACATGGGTCTCTAGTTCTTTCCCTAGAAATATTTTTTACATCTGATTCAACACTTTTTAGTTTATTAGTCAGAACTATATCACAGAAATAAAAACTTAAGCTTAATTCATTTATGGAGTCCCTTGAATGGCACAAATGGTTGAGTGCTTGGCTACTAACTGACAGGTTGGTGGTTCGAACCCACCCAGAGGCACCTCAGGAGACAGGCTTGACCATGTGCTTTCAAAAAGTCACGGCCTTGAAAACCCTACTGAGCAGTTCTACTCTTTACACATGGGATTGCCATGTGTCAAAACCGACTAGATAGCAACTAGTTTGTTTGGTTGTTTTGGGGGGGGAGGGGGCACCGAGGTGAGAGTAAAGAAATAAAATGTCAGTCTTGAGAACAGAAACTTGAAAAATTAGGTAGGAAGCTTAGGGGGCAGTGAGTTTATGCTAATAGGGGAGGAACAACTCAGCAAAGGAGGGCGAGAATGGTTGCACAACTCAAAGAGTACCATCAGTGTCCCTGAATTGTCCGTGGAGAAACTGTTGAATAGATGCAGGTTTTGCTGTGTATATCCTAAACAACAAAAAGAACAACGGAATAAATGAAAAACAACAACGATGATTAACCTAGGAAGAAGCTTAGGGTTATAAGGATGGGTGAAGGCAGATTCTCTTTTACTCTGTATATTTTAGAATGGTTTTCATTTTTAAAACAAAAATGTATTGATAAATTGTTTAATAAAAAAAAAGTTAATATTAACTCACTTGCAGTAGGTTCATAAATGTGCTGTGTTGCTGAACGGCTGACTACTGAAGGGACGTCAGCTGCCATGATGTTGTATCGGGCAGCGTTGTCCTTCCTTGGAAGCTCTGTGTTAAGATTCCTTCTATGAAACCAAGGTGCAGAAAAGAATCTACCCTCTAATAATAATAATAAAAAAAAAAACTAGAAATGGAAGTTCAATGTAGCAAAAGCGAATCCCTCTACCTCAGTGGTTCTCATGCTCACTGGAATCTCGGGGAGGAGACGTTTGGACATCTGTATTTCTTAAAACTCACTAGGGAATTTGAAGTAGCAGTCAGAGTGGACAGCCACTGTATTTTCCTAACTTAGAGAGCTCTGCTATGGCTAAAAAATATTAATCTCACATTTTTGTTTGGCTTTGTAATTATTTCTTTTTTAGGTTCTTCTCCAGCAATCTCACCTTCTTATTTCCATTAAAAATTAAAGTGTATATTTGCATTTTCTGCATATACATCAACTTTCAAAGGGTGGCTTGCTGACAGTGTTAAATAGCAAGAGGGAGCTAGTCTGTGATTTCTTACATAAAATTTGCAAATTGGAAAGTCTCATTCAGGTAGCAGAGGGTTTATGATGGATTTGAATGTGGAGTTTTTGAACAATGGCATTGATACTTTTAAAAAGGTCTTCTTTTTGCTGGCCGGCTCCTTGGCTGGCAAATGAGGCTAGTAAGCCTGGTACGGTGAAGGAAGGGCTGGAGTGTGATCTTCCCATGGCCCATTCTCTGTTCTTCAGCTTGACATCACACACTCCATCCCAGGCAGCGGCCTTGAAAAAGTGGGCTTTTCTTGCTAACATGTTATGGGGAAAACTGAGATTGTACTGATGCTAATTCAGCCCTGGAAAAAAACAGCTAAGAATGTCAGCCCTAATCCTTTGTTTACTCAACAAATAGTTATTAATTATTTGTTGTATATAAAGGGGTAACTTTTTTTTTTTCTTTCATCTATCAGGAAACTGAAAGGAAAAGAAAGTTAAATCTTTATTCTCCATGGATTACTTATTATGTTGTATTTAGTATGCAAAGGAGAAAACACTATTGTTATAAATATTCTCCTCTTCTCCCAGTCTCAAGAGGGTTTTCCTTTGTATTTTTCTTCTTCTTTCCCTTTGTGAAAACATTTCCTCTGGATACTAATTCCCTTCTAGGTACCTTCCTATTTTTCTCCTTCAGCTCACAAACTTCTTAAACAAGTGCCTTACATATACTGGATCTACTTCCTAAAAAAAAAAAAAATTTTTTTAATGGCAAACATCCCCTTCCAAAGACATAAACAAATAATCAACCAGATCCTATAATCCAAATTTGAGTCGTTACTCAGAACTTGGGAAATGTGTTTTCTCTCAACGTTGTTCTCGTGGATGGTTCGGTCTTTGAATGCTATTTACTTCTTGTTTCTTCTTCCGTGAGATCACTTGAAACATGTTTGTGGGTGGGGAGATTTAGTCCATAGGCATCCTGTCTCTACTTTATTCCAAACCTGTGGCTTTCAAACTTTTTGACTATAATTCCAAGTAAGATGTTTTACATCGTGATCTAGTTTACGGACACCTTGGAGCCCTGGTGGCATAGTGGTTAAGAGTTTGGAGGCTAACCAAAAGGCTGGCAGTTTGAATCCAATAACCGCTCCTTGGAAACCCTGTAGGGCAGTTCTACTCTGTCGTATAAAGTTCCTATGAGCCAGAATGGACTACACGGCGATGGGTTATATACGCTCAGACATAGCACAGGAGTTTTACATAGTGCTTGCTGATGTTTCCCATTCCATTCCATTCCATTCCATTCCATTCCATTCCATTCCATTCCATTCCATTCCATTCCATTCCATTCCATTCCATTCCATTCCATTCCATTCCATTCCATTCCATTCCATTCCATTCCATTCCATTCCATTCCATTCCATTCACCCTGTCCTATGCCACCCTATTCTATTTCATAAAAAATGCTATTCTTCACCCACTAAACTAATATCCTAGCACAATAATGATAGCAAAGTTGTTTTAATCTAAACCCATGATTTCCAATAGGGCCTGTGCAAGGGTATCATCCTCCTAAGGGGATGGATAAAGCTCTCCGTGGGTGTACAGTTAGTTTGACAACAAATCTATTCTTTGTTCCATTGTTTTGGTTTGTTTTTAGCAAAGAGAGTTAATTTATTTAGATTTTCAAATGTCAAATGTAAGAGAAATCAATTTTCAGAGTTAGGAGTTGATATGATGGTTACCCCCAGTAATGAATGATTTTTTTTTAAAACAGTTAATATGGTACTAACTTAAGTAAGAGGAGCCCTGGTGGCTCAGTGACTAAGTGCTTGACTGCTAACCAAAAGGGCAGCGGTTCGAATCTACCAGCCGCTCTGTGGGAGAAAGATTTGACAGTCTGCTTCGGTAAAGATTACAGCCTTGGAAACGCTATGGGACATTACTACTCTGTCCTCTAGAGTTGTTATGAGTCAGAATTGACTAGACAGCAGTGGTCTTGTTTTCGGTTGTTTTAACCGATGTACGAGTTTAAATATAAGGATTTGAATTTTAAGGTTCTCCCTGATTTTAACATCAATTCCTAAGCCGTGTTTTTATGTGTATGTGCTTTTTTGACTTGACTGGCTAAAAGTTCTGTGGATCTGAACTTATTATGCCCAGAAGTATCGTATTTTGTGGATTTAATTTTGTTGTTAGCAAACAGCGATGTTAGAGATATTAGAAATTATTATTTCAGAAACTGTTTTTATTTATTTTTGCTTATATTGTCTCTAACAGGCATGTAACTACCCAGAAGAATCATTTAGACACTTGGCATCATTTCCCATGTCTAAGAAAAAGGTGGCTCTGTGGGCTTCAATGTGTGTCTCAGAGTGATGCCGCGAAGGTTAATACTGCACCTCCCGAACAGCCGACAAATAATAAACGAAATCATGAGCATTAACGAGAGCAGGGCTGAATGTATGTGAGGCTGGATACAGTGCTTTCCTGTAGGACCAGTAGCCTATTTTACTTTGTGATTACTGCTTCCTAAAGGCCTTTGAGAAACAAACACAAATGTAGAAGCTAGGAGAAATAAAAGTACAAAACCAATATCAACGTACTTATGTCTCTTCATGTAATTTTAATTTTGTACATTTTTGTCTGGAAAACAAAAGCAGAAGAGCTAATGTTTTTCTTGAGAACCACTGAGATTAGGCTGTGGGGCCTCTTGCTGATTTTATTTCTTATAAAATGACAAGAGGAGAATATGAGGGTGTTCCGGAAGCACCATTTGCCACTTCATCAAGCCTCGTTGGCTCTCTCTAGGGCAAGAAGGCATTAGAAGATCTCTAAAGCCTCCTGGTAAAGTAAGGCCTAAATTCTGAGAAGGGTGGTGATTTTAGAAAGAAGGCCTCAGGGAACTTATCATATTTTATCCTCAGTTGTTAGAATGTTAAGCATTCACAGGATTTTTGTAGTTAGAAGCCATTTCAGTCCTCTTCCAGTCACTTCACTTCATGCGTGGGATCACTGAGAGCAAGGCCCATTTGTGACTTTCTCAAGGCACACAGACAGTGACAGAGTGAAAAAACAGAGTCCAGGCCTATAGTTATATTTGTTTAGGGGTGTGTTATCTATGTGGTGTAAATGTCGCATTATATGAATCATATAGAAAACATGCAAACAAAAATACTTTAGCGATTCGCTAGGAGGCAGCTGTTGGGAACTCTAGGCTACACGTTATGAGAGTAAAGCAGCTTTTTTTTTCTCCTAAGAACTATTTCATTACTCCAAGTCTGTTAAAAAAAAAAAAAAAAGGCTATCAAAGATATTTTTGGTGAATTGGGGAAATTTGAATATAACATTGACATTAGATGTTATTGTGAATTGATTATCTTTTTTTGAGTTCGGTAATGGTGCTGTGGTTATGTGGAGAAGGTTCTCAGAAGACGTGTGCTGGAACATCAAGGATCACAATGTCTAAAACTTAACTTCCTGATGATTCAACAATAAAATGGGTAGATGAATAGATAGAGAAAGCAAAATAAAAGAGATGGAAAAAGCTTTATCTGACTGGAATCTGTACATCTTGGGGCTGTGTTAACTTCTGTAGTCATCTCGGCTTCTGAGACTGTAACGCTGGTAAAACCGACCTCATTCCCAAGATGGTAATCTATTCAGTTGTGAAAAGAAGAACTAGCTGTGAAGAGCTCGCTGAGAGTCTGTGTGTCTGTGTAAAGGGTTTGTTCATTAAACCAGTTTACATCTCAGATGCACCCAAACGAAGTTTCTTTGTTTCTCTCTAAGTGAACTCAAATTACACAAGAGACTGCTTCTCTGCCCATGGTCATTTCAAGCCACTTCAAGATACCTCAGTTACTGCTGGTTTAAACTTTAGTTCCTTTGCTGTAACTATTCAGTCGTATTCAACCTTACGCTCGTCCCTCTTCTCATGTCTCACTTACCGTGGGTGGAAAGAGAGGGTAGGGAGACACTGTATCAAAAAAACAAAAACAAACCTGTTGCTGCTGAGTTGATTTCAACTCACAGTGACCCTATAGGACAGAGTAGAACTGCCCCACAGGGTTACCAAAAGCAACTGGTGGGTTTGAACTGCCATAGTGTAGGTTTAAGAGTACAGACTCTGGAGCCAGATTACCTTGGTTTAGATCCCATCTCTAACATTTCCTAGCGAAGCACCTAAAGCAGGCTACTTAACCTTTCTGTGCCTCAAATTCCTCCAAATAGGAACTATTATGGTACTGATCTCATAAGGTTATAGTGAGAATTAAAAAGGTAATATTCATAAAGCTCTTAGGATAGTGCTGGGTACATGGTAAAAAGAAAATATTACATACATTAGCTACTTTTATTTTTATTTTTCCTATTGTTCTGGCATTGGTGAGGGTAGTCAGTCCATTTACCATCCTATAGTTCTAATCAGCCTTGGATGAGAATTCTCATCTATTTGATCTTTGGATATGACCACTGCTGCTATTGTGTCCACTAAGGCTGGCGTAATTTATTATCTCTTTTCTCAAAATGGTGAAAGCACAGTGGTTTTTCCCACCTCCTACCTGTGATTTACCCTTTCTCCCACAAATTTTATCTCTTACTGGTACTGCTAGCCCTTGGAACTTCTACCACATTCCCTAGCTGTACCCTGGCTTTGGGCCATCTGTATTGCAACTATCCACTACCTCCTGACTCCCCAGCAAGGTACAACACATCTCACTGTTCAGTTGTCTTCTCTGTCTCTCTTGAGGAGTGTGAAAGCTTTTTATGATATTCTCCATGCTTGCTGGAAGACTGTATGGAAGCTATCTTGAATCTTCTCTCTGTCTAGATCTGACCCACCACCATTGACCCTCAACTTTGACTTTCCCATGTTGGCATGGAGCACTCTGACACATACCTCCTACCAGGTTTAAGACACACATCCTTTCTTCCACATATCTTCCTGGGTATTTTTATCCAAAGTGGGGAATAGAAAGAAAGCCTCATGACATAGTACTCTTGATTTTCATACTCACTCCTGTGGAGCAGAGCACCGTATTTATGAGACATCTTATTTCATACCTTCTCTGTGACTTTTACTACACACTTGGTGCTAAGCCCTTCAAGTCTGCCTCTTACAGGTAAAGCCTAGGCATTGAAGAGCTAACATTTCTTTGTCCTAGCAGCCAAAATCATGGATTTTTTTTTTAAATTAACTTTTATTAAGCTTCAAGTGAACATTTACAAATCCAATCAGTCTGTCACATGTAAGTTTACATACATCTTACTCCCTTCTCCCACTTGCTCTCCCCCTATTGAGTCAGCCCTTTCAGTCTCTCCTTTCGTGACAATTTTGCCATCTTCCCTCTCTCTCTATCTTCCCATCCCCCCTCCAGTCAAGAGTTGCCAACACACTCTCCAGTGTCCACCTGATTTAATTAGCTCACTCTTCATCAGCATCTCTCTCCCCCCCACTGACCAGTCCCTTTCACGTCTGATGAGTTGTCTTCCGGGATGGTGTCTGTACTGTGCCGACAGAAGGTCTGGGGAGCATTGCCGCCGGGATTCCTCTAGTCTCAGTCAGACCATTAAGTATGGTCTTTTTATGAGAATTTGGGGTCTGCATCCCACTGATCTACTGCTCCCTCAGGGGTCCTCTGCTGTGCTCCCTGTCAGGGCAGTCATCGATTGTGGCCGGGCACCAACTAGTTCTTCTGGTCTCAGGATGATGTAGGTCTCTGGTTCATGTGACTCTTTCTGTCTCTTGGGCTCTTAGTTGTCGTGTGACCTTGATGTTCTTCATTTTCCTTTGCTCCAGGTGGGTTGAGACCAATTGATGCATCTTAGATGGCCGCTTGTTAGCATTTAGGACCCCAGACGCCACATTTCAAAGTGGGATGCAGAATGTTTTCATAATAGAATTATTTTGCCAATTGACTTAGAAGTCTCCTCAAATCATGTTCCCCAGACCCCCGCCCCTGCTCCGCTGACCTTTGAAGCATTCATTTTATCCCGGAAACCTCTTTGCTTTTAGTCCAGTCCAATTGGGCTGACCTTCCTTGTATTGAGTGTTGTCTTTCCCTTCACCCAAAGCAGTTCTTATCTACTGATTGATCAATAAAAAACCCTCTCCCTCCCTCCCTCCCTCCCCCCTTTGTAACCACAAAAGTATGTGTTCTTCTCAGTTTTTTCTATTTCTCAAGATCTTATAATAGTGGTCTTATACAATATTTGTCCTTCTGCCTCTGACTAATTTCGCTCAGCATAATGCCTTCCAGATTCCTCCATGTTATGAAATGTTTCAGAGATTCGTCACTGTTCTTTATCGATGCGTAGTATTCCATTGTGTGAATATACCACAATTTATTTACCCATTCATCCGTTGACGGACACCTTGGTTGCTTCCAGCTTTTTGCGATTGTAAACAGAGCTGCAATAAACATGGGTGTGCATATATCTGTTTGTGTGAAGGCTCTTGTATCTCTAGGGTATATTCCTAGGAGTGGGATTTCTGGGTAGTATGGTAGTTCTATTTCTAAATGTTTAAGATAACGCCAGATGGATTTCCAAAGTGGTTGTACCATTTTACATTCCCACCAGCAGTGTATGAGAGTTCCAATCTCTCCGCAGCCTCTCCAACATTTATTATTTTGTGTTTTTTGGATTAATGCCAGTCTAGTTGGTGTGAGATGGAATCTCATCGTAGTTTTAATTTGCATTTCTCTAATGGCTAATGATCAGGAGCATTTTCTCATGTATCTGTTGGCTGCCTGAATATCTTCTTTAGTGAAATGTGTGTTCATATCCTTTGCCCACTTCTTGATTGGGTTGTTTGTCTTTTTGTGGTTGAGTTTTGACAGAATCATGTAGATTTTAGAGATCAGGCGCTGGTCGGAGATGTCATAGCTGAAAATTCTTTCCCAATCTGTAGGTGGTCTTTTTACTCTTTTGGTGAAGTCTTTAGATGAGCATAGGTGTTTGATTTTTAGGAGCTCCCAGTTATCGGGTTTCTCTTCGTCATTTTTGGTAATGTTTTGTATTCTGTTTATGCCTTGTATTAGGGCTTCTAAGGTTGTCCCTATTTTTTCTTCCATGATCTTTATCGTTTTAGTCTTTATGTTTAGGTCTTTGATCCACTTGGAGTTAGTTTTTGTGCATGGTGTGAGGTATAGATCCTGTTTCATTTTTTTGCAAATGGATATCCAGTTATGCCAGCACCATTTGTTAAAAAGACTATCTTTTCCCCAATTAACTGACACTGGTCCTTTCTCAAATATCAGCTGCTCATACATGGATGGATTTATATCTGGATTCTCAATTCTGTTGCATTGGTCTATGTGCCTGTTGTTGTACCAGTACCAGGCTGTTTTGACTACTGTAGCTGTATAATAGGTTCTGAAATCAGGTAGAGTGAGGCCTCCCACTTTCTTCTTCTTTTTCAGTAATGCTTTGCTTATCCAGGGGTTCTTTCCCTTCCATATGAAATTGGTGATTTGTTTCTCTATCCCCTTAAAATATGACATTGGAATTTGGATCGGAAGTGTGTTCTATGTATAGATGGCTTTTGGTAGAATAGACATTTTTACTATGTTAAGTCTTCCTATCCATGAGCAGGGAATGTTTTTCCACTTAAGTATGTCCTTTTGAATTTCTTGTAGTAGAGCTTTGTAGTTTTCTTTGTATAGGTCTTTTACATCCTTGGTAAGATTTATTCCTAAGTATTTTATCTTCTTGGGGGTTACTGTGAATGGTATTGATTTGGTGATTTCCTCTTCGGTGTTCTTTTTGTTGATGTAGAGGAATCCACGTGATTTTTGTATGTTTATTTTATAACCTGAGACTCTGCCAAACTCTTCTATTAGTTTCAATAGTTTTCTGGAGGATTCCTTAGGGTTTTCTGTGTATAAGATCATGTCATCTGCAAATAGTGATAGCTTTACTTCCTCCTTGCCAATCCGGATACCCTTTATTTCTTTGTCTAGCCTAATTGCCCTGGCTAGGACTTCCAGCACGATGTTGAATAAGAGCGGTGATAAAGGACATCCTTGTCTGGTTCCCGTTCTCAAGGGAAATGCTTTCAGGTTCTCTCCATTTAAAGTGATATTGGCTGTTGGCTTTGCATAGATGCCCTTTATTATGTTGAGGAATTTTCCTTCAATTTCTATTTTGGTAAGACTTTTTATCATAAATGGGTGTTGAACTTTGTCAAATGCCTTTTCTGCATCAATTGATAAGATCATGTGGTTTTTATCTTTTGTTTTATTTATGTGATGGATTACATTAATGGTTTTTCTGATATTAAACCAGCCTTGCATACCTGGTATAAATCCCACTTGATCATGGTGAATTACTTTTTTGATGTGTTGTTGGATTCTATTGGCTAGAATTTTGTTGAGGATTTTTGCATCTATGTTCATGAGGGATATAGGTGTATAATTCTCTTTTTTTGTGATGTCCTTACCTGGTTTTGGTATCAGGGAGATGGTAGCTTCATAGAATGAGTTGGGTAGTATTCCGTCTTTTTCTATGCTTTGAAATACCTTCAGTAGTAGTGGTGTTAAGTCTTCTCTGAAGGTTTGGTAGAACTCTGCAGTGAAGCCGTCCGGGCCAGGACTTTTTTTTGTTGGGAGTTTTTTGATTACCGTTTCAATCTCTTTTTTTGTTATGGGTCTATTTAGTTGTTCTACTTCTGAATGTGTTAGTTTAGGTAGGTAGTGTTTTTCCAAGAATTTATCCATTTCTTCTAGGTTTTCAAATTTGTTAGAGTACAATTTTTCGTAGTAATCTGAAATGATTCTTTTAATTTCATTTGGCTCTGTTGTGATGTGGTCCTTCTCGTTTCTTATTCGGGTTATTTGTTTCCTTTCCTGTATTTCTTTAGTCAGTCTAGCCAATGGTTTATCAATTTTGTTAATTTTTTCAAAGAACCAGCTTTTGGCTTTGTTAATTCTTTCAATTGTTTTTCTGTTCTCTAATTCATTTAGTTCAGCTCTAATTTTTATTATTTGTTTTCTTCTGGTGCCTGATGGGTTCTTTTGTTGCTCACTTTCTATTTGTTCAGGTTGTCGGGACAGTTCTCTGATTTTGACTCTTCTTTTTGTATGTGTGCATTTATCGATATAAATTGGCCTCTGAGCACTGCTTTTGCTGTGTCCCAGAGGTTTTGATAGGAAGTATTTTCATTCTCGTTGCATTCTATGAATTTCCTTATACCCTCCTTGATGTCTTCTATAACCCAGTCTTTTTTCAGGAGGGTATTGTTCATTTTCCAAGTATTTGATTTCTTTTCCCTAGTTTTTCTCTTATTGATTTCTAGTTTCATTGCCTTGTTGTCTGAGAAGATGCTTTGTAATATTTCGATGTTTTGGACTCTGCAAAGATTTGTTTTATGCCCTAATATGTGGTCTATTCTAGAGAATGTTCCATGTGCGCTAGAAAAAAAAGTATATTTTGCAGCAGTTGGGTGGAGAGTTCTGTGTAAGTCAATGAGGTCAAGCTGGTTGATTGTTGTAAGTAGGTCTTCCGTGTCTCTATTGAGCTTCTTACTGGATGTCCTGTCCTTCTCTGAAAGTGGTGTGTTGAAGTCTCCTACTATAAATGTGGAGGTGTCTATCTCACTTTTCAATTCTGTTAAAATTTGACTTATGTATCTTTCAGCCCTGTCATTGGGTGCATAAATATTTAATATAGTTATGTCTTCCTGATCAATTGTCCCTTTTATCATTATGTAGTGTCCTTCTTTATCCTTTGTGGTGGATTTAAGTCTAAAGTCTATTTTGTCAGAAATTAATATTGCTACTCCTCTTCTTTTTTGCTTATTGTTTGCTTGATATATATTTTTGCATCCTTTGAGTTTTAGTTTGTTTGTGTCTCTAAGTCTAAGGTGTGTCTCTTGTAGGCAGCATATAGATGGATCGTGTTTCTTTATCCAGTCCGTGACTCTCTGTCTCTTTATTGGTGCATTTAGTCCATTTACATTCAGCGTAATTATAGATAAATAAGTTTTTAGTGCTGTCATTTTGATGTCTTTTCATGTGTGTTGTTGGCCATTTCATTTTTCCACATACTTTTTTGTGCTGAGACGTTTTTCTTAGTAGATTGTGAGATCCTCATTTTCAAAATGTTTAACTTTATGTTAGTTGAGTCGTTACGTTTTTCTTGGCTTTTTTCTTGAGTTATGGAGTTGATATTCCTTTTTGTGGTTACCATATTATTTACCCCTATTTTTCTAAGTAAAAACCTAACTTGTATCGTTCTATATCGCCTTGTATCACTCTCCATCTGGCAGTTCAATGCCTCCTATATTTAGTCCCTCTTTTTGATTATTGTGGTCTTTTACCTATTGACTTCCATGATTCCCTGTTATGTGTATTATTTGATTGATTTATTTATTTTTTAGAATTAATCTTAATTTGTTTGTTTTTGTGCTTTCCCTGTTTGAGTTGATTTCAGGACGTTCTGTTTTGTGACCTTGTATTGTGCTGGTACCTGATATTATTGGTCATCTGACCAAACAATCACCTTTAGCATTTCTTGTAGCCTTGGTTTGGTTTTTGCAAATTCTCTAAACTTATGTTTATCTGTAAATATCTTAATTTCTCCTTCATATTTCAGAGAGAGTTTTGCTGGATATATGATCCTTGGTTGGCAGTTTTTCTCCTTCAGTGCTCTGTATACGTCGTCCCATTCCCTTCTTGCCTGCCTGGTTTCTGCTGAGTAGTCTGAACTTATTCTTATTGATTCTCCCTTGAAGGAAACCTTTCTTTTCTCCCTGGCTGCTTTTAAAATTTTCTGTTTATCTTTGGTTTTGGCGAGTTTGATGATAATATGTCTTGGTGTTTTTCTTTTTGGATCAATCTTAAACGGGGTTCGATGAGCATCTTGGATAGATATCCTTTCGTCTTTCATGATGTCAGGGAAGTTTTGTGTCAGGAGTTCTTCAACTATTTTCTCTGTGTTTTCTGTCCCCCCTCCCTGTTCTGGGACTCCAATCACTTGCAAGTTATCCTTCTTGATAGAGTCCCACATGATTCTTAGGGTTTCTTCATTTTTTTAAATTCTTTTATCTGATTTTTTTTCAGCTATGTTGGTGTTGATTCCCTGGTCCTCCAGATGTCCCAGTCTACATTCTAATTGCTCGAGTCTGCTCCTCTGACTTTCTATTGTGTTGTCTAATTCTGTAATTTTATTGTTAAGCTTTTGGATTTCTACATGTTGTCTCTCTATGGATTCTTGCAACTTATTAATTTTTCCACTATGTTCTTGAATAATCTTTTTGAGTTCTTCAACAGTTTTATCAGTGTGTTCCTTGGCTTTTTCTGCAGTTAGCCTAATTTCATTTGTGATGTCTTTAAGCATTGTGTAAATTAGTTTTTTATATTCTGTATCTGATAATTCCAGGATTGTATCTTCATTTGGGAAAGATTTTGATTCTTTTGTTTGGGGGGTTGGAGAAGCTGTCATGGTCTGCTTCTTTATGTGGTTTGATATGGACTGCTGTCTCGGAGCCATCACTGGGAAACTAGTTTTTCCAGAAAATCTGCTAAAAAAAAAACTGCAGTCAGATCCCTATCAGAGTTCTCCCTCTGGCTCAGGCTATTCGGATGTTAATGGAGCCGCCTGGGGAGGGTGAGGGAGGGATCAGAGAGCTAGGAGTATAGCACCTCAGAATATAGCCAGAGTTGTTTGTCTTACTTGGAATGACTCTTATATCTGAGATTTCCGTGGGGCCCGTGGCCTATATGTACTGGCTGTGTGGAGATTGCCCCCCAGGGGGTCTGGCCCGCTGGCGTCAGGGTCAGATCCTCCGCTGTCAGCCCCACCCCCAAGGTTAAGGCTCCCCTACTGGGACGGTGCACTCCCGACTCCAAAATCAGTCGCTGCCTTTTGGGGACTCCCCTTCCCGCAAGCCCTGTCGTGCGCCGCTCCCGCGACCCGGGTGGGCTCCCCCCCCCGGGGTCAGCTCAGGAGAGCGGAGCAGCTCCCTGCGCCTGAGCCGCGACTGCGCGTCCCGTCTGGGATGCCGCTCTCCCCGCTCCAAGGCTAGCCACTGCCTCCCGGGGACTTCTTCCACCGGCTGCACCGCCACACCGCCCGCGGGAACCGGCTGGGCCCGCGTGAACCGGTTGGGACCGCCCCGGCTTCAATTCAGGGGGATGGAGCCGCACCCCACGCTCATGTCCCTCCCGCGCCCGCCAAAGTCCCGGCAGGACGGCTCCCCGGCTGGGATGCTGCTCTCCCCGCCTCAAGACCAGTCACTGCCTCCCGGGGACTTCTCCCTCCGACGCACCGGGCCGCTTGTGTGAACTGGGTGGGCGCCACCCGCGCGAAAGTCTGGCCCCCCCAGGGTCAATTCAGGGGAATGTAGCTGGTTCCCGCGCTCGCGCCACGCCCGCTCCCCGCCAAAGTCCCGGCGGGACGGCTCCCCGGCTGGGATGCTGCTCTCCCCGCTCCAAGACCTGTCACCGCCTCCTGGGGACTTCTCCCACCGGGTGCGCCGCCATGCCGCCTACGCCAACCGGCTGGGCTCCCTCCCGGGAGGAGTTCGGGGCTAGGGCTGGGCCCCTTGTCTGTGCCGTCTGCCCCCCTGGGCTCTGCCCCAAATCGGGCTTCGAAGGTCACCTGACTGGTACGCTGGCTCCTGGCTCTGAAAACAAGCACTGTCTCCCCGTATTTGTTCGTTCTCCGTCTCTAAATCTGTGTTTGTTGTTCAGAGTTCGTAGATTGTTATGTATGTGATCGATTCACTTGTTTTTCTGAGTCTTTGTTGCAAGAGGGATCCGTGGTAGCGTCCACCTAGTCGGCCATCTTGGCCCCGCTTCTAAAATCATGGATTTTTATGGCTAGTTTTTTCTACTTTGAGTTTAAAATAAGATTGTTTCAAAGCCATAGTTGGGATTTTTTCCCTCCCATATAGATTATTTTCTCCTTAACTCAAAGGCCTTCAATGTCTTCTCATTCTACTTAGGAAAAATGGCCAGGCTTGTCTCCTGCTCCTCCTCTCCTTGCTTGGCATCGTGAAGTGTCTTTCAAATTCCACAAAATATTGACTGTTTTTATGTTTTCGGGTCTATGGTTATGCTGTGCGCTACACCTGCAGCGCTGTTCTTCTGTCTTCATTCAGCCAGCTCAAAGTAACCCTTCAATTCTTGTCAACTGTGGTACTTCACAGAAAATCTCTTCCTGATACCTTCCATCTAAATTAGGTTCTTCCACTGTACTCTCTTGAAGCACCCTGTGCTTTTCCTTCACGGTGTTATTGTTAAGGTGCCGATTCATGGTGACTATGTGTACAGAGTAGAACTGCTCCATCAGGTTTTCAAGGCCGTGACCTTTCAGAAGCAGGTTACCAGGCCTCTTCTGAGGTGCCTCTGGGTGGGTTTGAACCACCAGCCTCTTGGCTAGTAGTCGAGTGCATAACTGTTTGCACCACCCAGGGACTCCCTACTTTCCTTCATAGCACTTACCAAACATATTTTGTGAGTATAACTTTATGAATGTGATTATGAGCTTAATGACTGCCTTCTTCTCTAGACTATAATAAGCTCTGTGAGGGTAGACATCTCATCTGTTCTGCTCACCACTGTATTTCCAGTACACTGAGTCTGGCACTTAGAAAGTGCTCAATAAATATTTGTGGAGTGAATGAATAAATGAATTAATGTAGGAATTTTAAATAGTGGAGCACTATTGGAAAAGAGTTCTTTTATTCTTGGGCAAGAGGTACCAATATATGTGTTTATCTTCCTATTATCATTATTGGTACCAATGTAAACAACTTTGGTTGGAATATATCAGCATGATATCTTTCCTGCTTAGTCAGTTTATGTGCTGTGCCCGTTCCTAGTATTTTGAATCTCATCTCTAGTGAGAAGAAATATTTTCAATCTAAAATGCTGATACTAATAGTCAATTGTCTAATTAAGAAGGAATGAGCATTTAAGATAGTTAAATTATCATTTTGTTATTAATTTGTTGCCAGTACACCTTATTAAAGGAGAAGGAGGTCAATATACTAAGATGGCTTCAAAGCTGTTTCAGAAGAGTAAAAATATGAGTATTTTGAAAATGAACCTGGTAAATTATTAAGCAAAAGCTTTTAAAGTGACTCGGCTCAATCTGTCATTATCCCCACTCCCCTCCCTTCCACCCCTGAAAAAGAACTAAGGGACTAGAATAAATGTTCTAACTTAAACACTGTGGATCATTAAATGCTGTAGATTACTAGAGAAACCCTCGACAGAAAGACAAATGAGGAGGGCAGGCAAAGCAAAATAATTGAACATTCACTTTGTGTCAGGGACAATTGCAGTAGGTTTTTCTCTTTGGAGCAGTCTTTAGTATTCTTATTTCCTTATGGTACACATCAACATCTTAAAAAAAAATTTTTTTTTTTTTTTTTTTTTTTTACAGTTATAAAATTTCTGAATGTCTTCTTGATGGCTAAACATATTTCCTTCTTGTTTGAGGCATGATTCTGAAAATACACCATGTGTTTTATTCTTTGTTTAGGAAGACAAGGACATACTACATTAAAGAATGCATGTGTATATAATAATGGATATTTCTGATGATGGTTTTATATTTTCATTTCCCTTTGTAATGTATATGTTGCCTCTGTTGCCCAAGTGCAACATAGAAATAAAGACTACAGAGCTTCAAGCTAGACACTACATCAAAAACCATGTTTCTCCATTAAATAGTCATGATCCCCAGCACATTAAAGCCAGTGATATTGGAGGAAGAGCTAATGTGTTCTTTTTCTAGAGGCAAGTCTGTGTAACACCATAAGACTTAACTCAGCAGGACAGTTGCCTACTTGTACGGCTACAGTGCCACTTTGCCTCAGATCTTACCGGGTCCTCTTGGTTGCCTTGAAGGCAGAGTAGGGCTTCATTCCTTTAACTTAGACTTTGATCTCTGTTAAAAACAGAGTTCTTGGGAACTCTTGAAACTCTTTAAACTGTTTCCAGTCATTTAAAGTGTAATGTGAACTCTTTCCTATCTTTTCCAAGAAAGCTTAGCTGGGGAGATACATGAGCTCGGGGGAATGAGGACATGACCCCTGTAGGGTCCAGTATGCCTTTACAGAGCAGCTAGCTGATAAATACCATCCAGTTGCCATTGAGTCGATTCTGACTCATGGCCATCCCGCTCATGTCAGAGTAGAACTGTGCTCCATAGGGTTTTGAAGGCTGCTCTTTCAGAAGTAGATTGCGAGGGCTTCCTTTCAAGGTGCCTCTGTGTGGACCTGAACTTCTTTTATTTAGCAGGTGAGGTCAATATGTATAAACCAGAACAAAACTAGTTGCCATGCAGTCAATTCTGACTCATGGTAGAGTCTCTTGGTGGTCCAAATGGTTGAAGAGCTGGGCTGCAACAGAAAGATTGAAGGGTCAAGTCCACCCACAGACTGGAGAGTCAAGTCCAGCCAGGATGCACACAGGTCTCCACAAGTATAGAGATGAGCTTGAATGAGACGATTGTGGAGGGCACCAATGCCAGGTATCATTTCATATTTTGTGAATATGAATAATAAAATACTCAGCTTGTATTTAATCATCTTAGGTTGATGATTAAATATCCCAACAAATAATATTTGGTTTAATTTTCTATTTTTCCTTTCAACTATAACAGCATCATACATATCTGCCTATATGAAGGCAATCAAATTAAGGAAAGGTGAAACTTAGACAAATTGTTGAGCCTATTCATCTCTTGAAAAGTTATTTCTTGACAGTAGATAAAGGCACTTTCAAACACGTTCATTTTTTTTCAGGTCACAGTGGTGCTATTTAATAAATTACTTTTCTCAGACTCTAAGAGCTACCTTTATGCCTCTGAAAAGGTTAATGCAGTTTTCAAAGTGTCCAAGTTATACTCCAGAGAATAATTTATGCACTACAAAAAGTCTGTTTTATTTGGGAAGTGCCTAAATAGCAAAAAAGGGTGAGGTGTAAATGAAAGACAGATTAGGGAGTTCATAACCAAAGTTGTCTTTTCCCCTCAAGCTTCATTTATATGGATTGATTGTATATCCCTGACCACTGCATTTACAATTTCAGTACTCTTTCCTCTTCATTCTAGAACTTTCTAATCTTCTTGCTTTATTTTTCTCCAAAGCACTTACCACAAATATATTCTGTATTGTACTTGCAGATTTTGTTTCTTTGTGACTTCCCTCACTAGAATGCAAGTTCTGGTCAGATAAATTTTTTTTTCTAACAGCTGTACCTCAGCCCCCTGGACAGATCTAAACACATGCAGTAATTATTTAATATATGAATACAGGAATAAATCTATGTTGATCAAATTCACCAAATAGCTATCAACTTTCCATTTAATCTGGTGACATATGGATTGGCAAAGCCATGTAATGGTTGAGGGTGGTTTCTGGAGTTATCGCACCTGGGTTTGAATGCTGATCCTAACACTAGCTGTCTGCTTCACCGTGGGAAAGTTACTTAATGTTTCTGTGCCTTAGTTTTCTCATCCCCAGAATAAGGAGAATTACATTACCTATCAGGGTTAGAAAAAGACTTTCTTCTGAGGTGCCTGTAGGTGGGTCCAAACTGCCAACCTTTCAGTTAGTAATCGAGCGCTTAACAGTTTGCGCCACCCAGGGACTCCCCCGGTACATGGTCAACCCTTAAAACTCACTACTACTACTAAATCAGTTTAGTAGAAGAGCAGAGTAATGTTCTTTATGCCCTTCTTGCCTAAATGAAATAGTTATGACGATTAAGTGGATGTTAAAAAAGAATGCTTTTGCCACAGTCATGTGAATCATTTAGTTAAAAGCATGTTTTAAACATACACTATTAATATGGCTTACTTTCTGAAATGTAGCAGAACATTAATTTTATTTACTTGACAAACTCCAGTTAGGTCAGACAGACCCGTGTACTAACTGCAAAGGTTGAGTTAGACTTTGAATTCTACTTGATCACTTACTAGGTCTGTAACCCTGGGTGAGTCAATTCAAAGCTTTAAGCTTCAGTTTTCATATTTATGAAATGGGTAAGAGGACATTTATACTAGTATTTGACTATTGAGCACAGCACAGTGCCTGGCACATATCAATAAATGGAAGGTCAAAAAAGATTGTTATATAGATACAAAATCTAGATAACAGTGCTTATGACAGAACTGTATCAATTTATATAAAATTGAGTAAGAATTGAAAGGGAAATTAAATTTTCTGACTCTAAATTCAATCTTAAGCAAATAAATTAGAAATTAATATTTTGGGAGGAGTGCAAATTATCATTAAAAACACTAACATAAGAATATTCACATACTTGACATTAAATCACTTAGCATAGGAACCCTATTGTATGGTTAAGCATAAAACACAGGGTCGGTTTGTAATGGCTTAAAAGATGCAGGTGTCTCTTTTTAATCACTTCTAAATTCCTTGAAATTCAACTTGGTACATGGGATCCTCCCCCTGCTCTCCCACCTACATAAGAAGTATTTACGAAGGTACCAAGCTAAGAAAGGCCCCTGGGTGGTACAGTCAAGCATTCAGCTGCTAACCTAAAGGCTGGCCATTTGAGCACAACCAGAGATGCCTCAGGAGAAAGGCTGGGCTGTCTACCTCCGAAAGGTCACAGCCACGAAAACACCGTGGAGCTCAGTTCTACTCCGAAACACGTGGAGTCGCCATGAGCCGGAATTGACTCGATAGCAACTTTTTTTTTTTTTTTTTAAGTTAAGGAACTTGTACCTAACCCTTGTGCACACAGGTCTTCAAGGTCATTATTATCTAGGAATTTGTTGTTAATATTTTTTAACACTGACTGTGTTAGGTAGAGGTATTATAAACATACCAAAAAACCAAACCCATTGCTGTTGAGTCCATTCCGACTCATAGTGACCCTATATGACAGAACAGAACTACCCCAAAGAGTTTCCAAAGAGTGTCTGGTGGATTCCAACTGCCGACCTTTTGGTTAGCAGCCGCAGCTCTTAACCACTGCAGCACCAGGGTTTCCTATTATAAGTGTGGTTAGGAGCAAAGTGGGGGGCTGCACTTAGATATAGCGGAGAAGATGGAAAATGCTTTTTCTCATGCTCTCTAACCAGCGCTTGCTGGAGCCACAATGGGTCAGTAAGCACCTCAGGTCATCCCAGAGTGGACCAGAGAAGTCTGGGTCTACCTTCTGACATCAGCTCCACTAAGTTTCTACAGCCAGAGCAGAAATGGAATACAGATGTTTGGAACTGCACCTGCTCAGGAGCAAAGGAACCCACGCATGATACTTGGGTAAATGTAATGAGTCTTCACACAGCCCGCAAATTCAGAGAAATTCCATTTTCAGAAAAGAGTTTTAGGGACTGTGGAAAGGTAGCGGCTCTGATCTTACTGCCAAAGTTGATGCTCAGAGGAAATGATGAAGATAGGCCTGAGGGTAGGAAGTTTGCAAGTTAATAGTTCGCCATTTTATTTTAACCTGTAAGTGAAATGTAGAGTCTCCTGAAGTTCTGAAAGTACCATAAGTACTGCCAAATGTTACGGGAATTAAACATATGGATACTGTCTAAATAAAAGATATGGGTGTCCTTTTAAAATTTCTTCCCTAATATACCTTAATATTTAAACACAGGTCAATACAGACATGATAAAAAATAAATTACATGATTCAACTAATCAGGGCATCTGTCAGCCCTGGGCACCTCTGTATGGAGAAGCCTTGCTCCAGGGTGCTTGGCTTGGCCAAAGGCGCGCAGGCCTAATCCCCGTCCCCCGTGCTGGATGCCTGATTAGGGCACAGGCTGCTCATCAGTGTGCAGTGGTCCTGAAACTAATATTTGAGCACCTTCTATATGCCCAGATTATGCTATGCTCTTCATACACTTACTCTTTATGAAGTTTTATGACCATCGTAAAACTTTTCAAATGACAAATCTGGTAAAAGGCTGAGGAGGGATTTGAATCCATACGCCTGATATCAAAATCAAAGTATTTTCTGTTATAGCGAGCAGGCTGCTGTCTGCCTTTACCTTCTCTTCATTGAAATTACTTACTGAGAATTTTAATCTTCGTAACAGTGCTGTAGAGTTTGTTCAATGTGTGAAGAAGGGAGGCATGCGTTTTTGGGAACAACCTCAGAGCTGATCTCAAGTTGTAAAGGTAAGACTTTACTGTTGCTATCTTTTTTTTTTTTTTTTAATCAATAGGGTGTTTCAAACAGCATGGGTTTCTCATCCATATTTGGATGGGGTGTCTCAGTGATTAAACATTCGGTTAGTAACCAAAAGGTCAGCAATTCGAATCTGCCAGCTGATCCTTGGAAACCCTATGAAGCAGTTCTACTCTGCCCTGTAGGGTTGCTGGGAGTCAAAATCGACTTGATAGCAACAGATTTCTTTTCCCAGTGCTGCCTATAGTAGTAATTTTCACTGTTTTTACATTGAGCCCTTGTTTAAAAAATATTTTCTTCCCCTTAATTCCCATATTGTAAAATGCATTTATTAAGCAAATTGCATTCATTAGATAAGAATGTTTATCTATTTTCATACAAAAAAATCTCTTAAATATTACAATTTAAAAGCAAAAGATAGCAAACAATGGTAAATGGCAGTAGAAAAACCACTAAACTTACTTAATAACACAAAAAGTATTTAGCTAGTTTGTGCAGCAAACTTTATTGTCAGAAAGAGATGTGTGGTTGAATCTTGCTCCTCCACTTGTTGTCCATGTCCTTAGATTCCTGACTCATTTCTTCCGCTGTGCACGGGGTACTAATTCCAACCTTACCTGGTTGCTACAAGGGATCTAAGTGAGAGACTATAGGTAAATGATTTAACACAATGATTTCTCTGTATCGTGTGTCCTCAATAAATGTTACCTTTCCCTTGTGAGAGAATATGAACACTAGAAAGGTTTTAAGAATAATGAAAACAGCTCACCAAGCACAATTCTTGACTCTGTGAATCCCTAGGGATCTGGAGCCTCTAGGTTGAGAGACAACAGTGTGGAGCTAGGGTCTCCAGTGCCTTCTGGGAACTAAGGGGGCCTCCCACAAGAAGGGGTCTTCCAAAGACTCCAAAACAACCAAAAACAAAAACAAAAAAACCATACCCGTTGCCATCTAGTCAATTCTGACTCATAGCAAGCCTATAGGACAGAGTAGAACTGCCCCATTAGGGTTTCCATAGCCTTCCAATTCTATCGTTAAGTGTTTTGAGGAGCTGCACAGTGAAACAATAGGTGTGGCCGAGACAGGCCCAGGGATCGGCTCAGACATTTGTGTGAGCCTTTTGTTTATTGGGCGTCTCAGGGGATCAGACATAAGGCTGTCTCCCAAAAGTCATTAGTTTTGTGCCTGAGTAGTATGGTATAATGCTGAAGGAACGGAGTGCCTGTGGAGTTAATATTCTTGCCAGTCTGTTTTTGAGAGTAAACGTACGCCTGCCTTTCCCACATCCTCACCAAAGTAACTTTGTTCACCATAAACCTGGTATCCTAAAATGATAACTCAAAGGCTCTATTTATTTCCTTCCTTTTGCTAAAGACTTAATCATCTAGGGGCAGATCTTTTAAGGAGAGCCAAATACCATTTTTTTCTCTCTAAAACCCTAAGCTTTTAAATGCACTAAACAGTTCTACTCTGTCCTATAGGGTCGCCATGAGTCGGAATTGGCTCAACGGCCCTGGGTTTTACACCTGCTTACAACTTTCTTTTCTTTCTGCTTTTGATGCATAGGCCAAAAACACCAATTCAAAAGATTTTTTTTTTTTTTTTTCCTCAATGCTCTGAGATGAGATGGGCACTCTGGAAGCAGCTATGGCTTTATAAGGACAACGAAAGGGCATCCAGGAAAAAAATAATTATTAAATACCAGACCGACTGGTGTTTAAGTAATAAAGTCAATTTCTATTTATTTGTTCAATGTGCCATAGACATTTCAGATAACGCCTCTCATTACTTTTTCGTAAGAATTCAATGTCTATATCCGTCCTTATTGGATCCCTGGTGGCAAAGAGCTTAACATGCTCAGCTGCTAACCAATACGTCGGTGGTTCAAATCCAACAGGTGCTTCTCGTGGGAGAAAGATGTGGCAGTCTGTTTCCGTAAAGATTACATACAGTCTTGGAAAACTGTCTGGGGCAGTTCTACTCCGTCCTGTAGGGCAGCTGTGAGTTGGAATCGACTCCACAGCAGTGGGTTTGGTTTTTGGATCAGTCCTTACTACACTCCAAGGGCCAGCCATAGGAGGAATCACAATGCCTTCCCACACATAGTATTTTTCACTTCTTCCTCTTCCCTTCTGTATTTCCTGAGAAAATGATACACAGACCATTGATTTTCAGAAGTGGCAGTAGTTTGGAATTCCTTTGTTGAGAGGATATAGTTTTTTGACATTATTTGGTCATTAAGAGTATTGAGGACTCTTAGAATCAAGCACTGAGTGCTTAAATCCCTCTGGCTTTGTCTTGTTGGTGCCATGTAAGGTACAGAGTTGGCTCCAAATTGGTTGGTCTGCCTAGCTATGCTGTTCTAATCCATCAGATACTTGGCATATGTTCTTTCTATTTATAATAGAGAATTTTTATTGTTGCAAACTTTATCTATGGTTTACACCTTACCTCTTCTGCTGCAAAAGCCTGGCTTTTTCACCCTTAGGAAGCTGAAGCCAAAGAATGAAAAGAATATTGAAATATTGTAACCCAAATCTCTGCCTTCACTGCTGATAATTATTTCTGGTAATTCTCAGGCCGTTAATGAGCTTTGACTGCATAGATGTAAACTGTGTATCCAATGCTGAATTGAGGTCAGCTTTAGTCTTCCCCACGCAGAGGAATGAAGGATGGTAATGACCACATGATAAATAACCCTCTTCTAGGTTTTGCAATGGAACGAATGTGGTTGCTGCTGCTTCTCACAGTTAGAGTGCTTGCAGGGTCTGCACAGTTCAATGGCTACAACTGTGACGCCAACCTCCACAGTAGGTTTCCTGGTAAGTGAAAATAATATTTTCTCTAATTACATCTGGAAAGAGTGATTATGTTTGAATAATAAATCACTTAAATACACATGGAAAATGGAAGCCTATCCCTACATTAAGTGGATATTAACAATTGGCAAATGACAAAAGGCATTTTTCTGGAGTTGCAATTTACATCTACATTAACATACAAAGTGTTCATCATAGTTAATATTATAATGGTCACTCACAGATTTGAAAAATATTGGCTAGTGGGTGGCGAAATTGGAAAAGCTTAATTTCTTTCAAAAATTTGCCTAATTGATGCCTCTTTTTTTTAGTAAGTTAATGTGGACTTTTAAAACTGCCCCTTTATGCTAATAGTCTATTTAGGAAAAATTCTTAAGAAAATAATTATGATATATTATGCAATTCTCAGAAAAGGTAATTTCAATGAATTGTTGATCATCACAAAAGTATACAGGCCAGCCTCACAACGAATTTCACAGAAGTTAATTGCCCACCCATACTGTGACAGATATGAGATCTTGACCATATTGATGGACGTATCGCACAGGTTTCTAAAATCGGAAGTCAGTGAGAAGGAACTCAACATTTCATCTAAGTATCCACCATTTTATAATAGTTAAAGTTAGAGAACCGTAGTTCAACAGTTCCAAAATAACAATTAGCCAAGCTGGAACTGCTTTTCCAAGTCTGCCATGCAAACCTGAATACCTTCTGCCATGTTTACATTCTCCAAACCTGTCATTGGTCCTAGGCTTGGATGATGCCTGGCAGCATCACACCTGTGTAGAGCCATCGGTAAGTAGTAACATCATTGATAGTAGGTTCCTAATTTAACCGAAGAGAGGTAATCTGCCTTGTTCCAGAATAAACACCAGAGCAAGTCACAACGTCATTATGAATATTTAGTATGCATGTGCTTGGCATATTAATTAAAATATGGAGGTCACGGTGGGGAATGCCTAAGGGCAAGGCTAGAAAGGTATGCTCAAACAGGGTTGTTAATGGTTTTGAATAAAACAAATGAGTTTTTTTTTAAATTTTTATTATGAAAATTTTCAAACATATACAAACGTAGAGACTAGTACAAAGAGCATTTATACTGATCATCCAACTTCCTTAATTGTCACCATTTATCAATTTTGTTTAATTTTTCTCTTCTTCTTACCACTCCCATCCCAAGAATATTTTAAAGTAAGTTTATTTTATCTGTCCATGCTTCAGTATGTATAATTAATGGAAAATAAGTTAAAAAAATGGAACATAACTATACTTCATGCATACATCTAATAACCTTAACAATAATTTCTTAATATTATCTAATATTCAACCAAATTGCCTCTAAGACATCCACATGTTATACATATTTGTTGATACATCTCTTAAGTTTATTTAAATTTATAGCAGCTCCCCCTTGGCCCCTTGGTTTTTAAAAATGCTACTTATCTCTTTAAACCATTGTATCACTTGTCTTGTAGAATTCTGACACTCTGGATTTGGCTACCTGCAACTTTGAGGTGTCATTTAGTATGCTGTTCCTTCCCTGTATATCCGATAAACTAAATAGAGCTAGAGGTTTGCATAAATTCAGGTTCAATTGCTTTGTCAAGAATACTTTGTGTTAGGCTGTGTGTTTTGCCTTTACCTTGTAGACAATGAAAAGCCATTGAGTAGCTCTTAGCAGTGGCACGAAATAGTCACCTTTTGTAGTAGGAAGCAGACACTGGGAAGAGTGTGAAAGATAGAATTGAATTAGAAGAGACTAGAAGCAGAAGGAAATAGTATGAAGGCTGTGGCAATGGGAGCAATAGAAGGAGACAGCTATTAAGAGATATTTTTGTGGTGGACACTGCATAACTTGATAACTGATTGGACTTGGTGAGGAAAAGAGAAGACTGGAGGATGTTTTGAACTTGGACAACTGGATATTGATACTGTCAGCTGACACCAAAAATATAAAATACTTACACATTTTTTTAAAGTTTGAATTTGGAAGTAATAATTTTGAGGTGTTTATAGACTGTCTAGTGGTAGGCTCTATTTCGTAGTAGGAAATACAGACAAGCATCTGAGGAGAAAGATAAAAACTGAAGACAGTTGTGTGAAAGCTGAACCCAGTACAGTGAGGGAGGAATGAAGAGAGGAGAGGAAAATGAAAGCTACGCCCATAGACAACAGTTTAGGTAACTTTGGTTGATGAAGGAAGAGAAGAGTAAACCGAGTCAGTAACTAAAATGAGGAAAGAGGCTTTTCGGACTAGAGAAGCCTGAGCATACATAAGTAAGGAGAAAGTATTCAGAGATTGAAAATAATGAAAGAGAAATAATTGATGCAATGAGGAAAGAAAATACGGAAATGATCAAGAACACAGGTGGTACAATCAACCTTGGAAGAGTGGTAGCTGTTTCCTTGATTGAGGAGAGAAAGAGAGATAAATACCCAGCAGCTGACAGAGGCTAATCGTGTCCACCGCCTCAGTGAAGTGGGAGGCGGTGGCCCTCCTGAGAGTGAGCTGGTCAGAGGCCTGGCCTGGGGCCTGGAAGGTTGGTCAAGCCGTGACCCTGTTATGGATGAGTAAGAAGGCCAAAAATAAAATGATTCTTCAACAGGAAGGATTTAGCTGATGTACATGTAGTCACATATTTGCAAAGATAAATAAAACATGCCAATAAGCCGGGCAGTGGCTAGGACAGCAGAAGGAAGCATTTATCATATGATAAATTAGAAAAAAAATGTTAAAAACATCCATTTACAATGGCATCCACTGACCGCCTGTATCAAAATCACTTCAGGTGGTTATTAAAAATGTGGACTCACCTGCTTTACCCCCAAACATGCAGAGTTTAGAATCTCTGAATGTGGTGCTAGGAATCTGCATATTAAAAACCTACAGATGAATCTAATGCAAACTTATATATAAGAACAACCGATATAGTGTATTTTATTATTTTTTTGAGTCTGTTATTCCAGTTAAAAGCACAGTCATGTCAGCATTTTTAGTACTGTCCTTAGACAACAAACATCCAAACTTTCCAAACATATACATACCCACAGAAATACATGTACAAACACACACATACACATCGTTGCAATTTAATATCCGAATATATATTTTTTCAAACTAAAACCCAGATAAAGCAAAAGCCCCAGGAGAGGCTTTAAGTTTATATGGGCATTATTTTTAAATAAGCCCAGTTTTGCAGAATGTTGGCAGACAGAAGACCACAGTGAGCGAATAAGATGTAAAGGTTAATTACTCATTCCCCTCTTGACTTGCAACTTCTTTTCCACATCAGAATCACCCTAGATGTCATCAGAAGCCCCACTAGCTGCTCAGATCCCAAGCAATGGGATGGAATGTGAATGAGGCTGGCAAAGGAGAGGGGCTATCTAAATGCAAAGCAATGTTAATAATGATGAGAGTAATCATTTCACCCTATCTGACCTTTGCTGTTTCATGACATTGAACTATTTTCTTTAATTTCCATGGCATTTATCCTTGAACTAAAGGAATCACCATGGTCTAATTCATTTTACATTTAAAGGGGTACCATTTAATTTTAAGGTAGTTAACTCTTGTCTATCCAAGCTAATGTCAATGGAGCAGAATCATGAACAACTGAAATTATAGTAGTGCTCTTCCCAAAATAAAACTCAAACATACAGTTGACTTTTAGAGTACCAAACAATTATTTTGACCAGAGTGAAACAGACAGATAAATGCACTTGGCCTCTGTGACTGATGGAAACCTTCTGGAGTTATCCCCTTCTTTCGGAAGGGAGTAGTTAGCATATGAGAGTTAGGCTAAAATTCCAGGCCTCTATAGAAGTCTGTAATGATATACCCACAACCAAGGAGAGAAACTTTGCGGCCTGACGTTGTCTTACAGTGAACTAACCAATCCTTGAGGAATTGAATGAAAGTCTGTTTCATAACTTGTCAATTTGTATTGTATTTAAAATAACAATAATAAAGAATGGAGGGGCAGCAGTGGCACAGTGGTAGAATTCTCCCCTTCCGTGCGGGAGACCTGGCTTTGATTTCCAGCCAATGAACCTTATGTGAATTCATTACCCCGCCATCACTGGAGGCTTGCATGTTGCTGTGATGCTGAGCAGGTTTCAGGGGAGCTTCCAGATTAAGGCAGACTAACAGGAAAAGCCTGGCGATCTAGTTCCAAAATTCAGCCGATGAAATTCCTTGGGTCACAACGGTCCAATCTGCACCTGATCATGGGGTTGGTGCAGGACTGAATAGCTCTTTGTTCCCTTGTGCATGGGGTCAACATGAGTTGGGTGCTGACTGAATGGCAGCTAACAAATAACAGTAGGAAAGAAAACAACAGGTTCCATGTATTGAGTGGTGGACACATCACGTAAGTCACTCTTTTATTCCTTCCAACAAACCCACAAAATCTTTTTTTTTTTTTAATTTTCATCTTCAGATGGGAAAACTTAGTATTTGTCCAGTGCTACAAAGCTAGAATGTGACAGAGATATAAAACTAGGACTACTTCCACCAAACTATGATGCTTAAGATGAAATTTGAATACTGTTTAAAAAATATGTATATAGGTGGAGAATCACAAAGGATATTACCACATTAAAGGATCTGAAAATCATATATGGTAGGGAAATTTGTTTAGCCTTTTTAGGACCTGCTTGACTAAGGAAATATTTTTTTCCAGTAATACTTATTAATATTTCATTGAACAGTAGTTCAGAAAAACATATTGAAAGTCACCTATTCAGTGGAGAGACTTCCTGGGTGGGTCAAGCACAATGAACTGTCTAGTCTTATGTTAAAACAAAACCAAACTCGTTGCCCCCAAGTCAATTCCAGCACATAGCAACCCTACAGAACAGAGTAGAACTGCCCCATAGAGTTTCTAAGGCGTGCCTGGTGGATTCGAACTGCTGACCTTTTGGTTAGCAGTTGTAGCACTTAACTACACCACCAAGGATTCCAGTCTCGTGTTAGGTTTTGCTTAACCATTGCACTGGCCTATGCCCAAAGACAAAGTAAGAGTGGATAATGGAATAATTAGTTGAGGATATATTCTGGCACTCCGTGTAGATAAGAAAGGACAACTCTCCTGCCTTACTACTTACGTTGTAGCGTTTTGGTCTTCAAGATGTTAAGACGATGCCTGCTTTCTACTTTGCGCTTGTGATTGCAATTACTAGACCAGATGAGGTAGAAGAACTGATCCAGGCAGCAATTGCTGATCGCAGCCTGATTAATCTACAACGATAATGTGCAATGGAGAGGAGAGCAGTTAGTCAACAAGTCAGAGACCGAATAATTCAGGGCCTATACCCTTCTACTTCTCCTGCTTGTATAAGTAAAACCCATATACTTTTTCCCTGCCTGCAAAAGATGACCAAACTCTCCTGGCTCCAGAGAACGTGGAATGGTAAGTGCAAAAAGAAGCCTGCAGAGTTTGCATCCAACTGCACATGCATTTCCTACAGACTGGAAACAACAGCTTGTGTTTGCTAACAAGAAACAGATGTTGTGATGAAAAACTCACCTGGCAAGAAACCTGTTCAATACAGAGAGGAAACTTGAATTCCTAATCCCGTTTAGTTTCTCTATCAGCTGTTGGTATTTTCTGTAGATGAAATATCAATACCACTTTAGGACTTCTTGCATTTTTAGCACTAAACCTCAATATTGTATAAAAACTTGTTAAGAGGAAATATAACTTTAAAAAAATGAGTTAAAACAACATATATAGCATCTGTTCTCTAAGCAATTTAAAAGTTTATGTAGTGCCAAACATGACTATCCTCATTTTACAGAGAGAGAAGTGGAAATGACATATAAATTGCTCTCATAATCCACTAAAATGGTATAAATTGGTTTTGGGGTATTTATTGGATTCCAGGAAGTAAATTATTTCCAGGTGAGATTTCTATGGCACTACAATACAGTGTAATCTTCAGCACGTGGAAAGATTTCTTGTTCAATAGTGAACAGGTTTTTGTTTATACTATTCATTTTAAACCAGTACTACTTTTAAGTCTGTACTTCCCAGCCCATGGAAAAAGATGCAGTCATATTCACGAGCGCCTGGAATGAACTGCCCAGAGCTTCCACTTGTTCACAAAAGACCCACCCACCCACGTCCACAGCATGGCTCCCCAAGTTGTTTCGGAGAGTCCCCAGGGTGGCATCTCACACAGGCTCAGGAAACAATCGACACCTGTTCTTTTCCTCTAGCCTCCTTGGCAGAGCATCTCAGGAAATACCTTTGCAAGCAGTGCTTTTTGTGAAAACACTGTTCCACTTGGCCTAGCTGCTCCTTGCGCTGGGCTCTCCTGACCCTCCAGTCGGTAAACTGCTGTGATCTGTGGAATGAGGTAGAGGCGGCGGAGGGAGAAAACTGATCTTCTTCCCAATTTTGCTTCACACGTTGCCATCGGAGCACTAAATAGACTTCCTTAGGCTTAGTCTCACAAATCCTTTCATGGATCCTCTTTCACTGAGATTCAAGGTCAGTTAGTTCCTCAGACAAGGAAGGGAGTCAACACACTGCCATCGACTTCATGGCTCTTGTCTTATTCCCCCTCTCATCTCTCTTTCTTTGGCCCAAGCATGTAAATCACACAGATACTTGGTGGGGATGCCTAATCCCACCAGGTGGAATCCACCTGAGTGTCAGTTTCTGCCCACTCAAAATATGTAGCTGTGACTAAGCCGCTGAATTGGTTAAAGACCAGCAACATCAACATTCTTAGAGCTGGGAGCTCCTTAGAAATGCAGAAACTCAGGACCCACCCCAGAACTACTAAATTAGAATCTGCATTTTAACAAGATTCCCTGGTGATTCGTATGTACAGTAAAGTATGAGAAATGCTGGTTAGAGCATGATACTTGTGAAAGGCAGGCTCTGATCCTGTCTGGTTTTGCTAGCTTTATGTTTTTTTCATAACCACAGTGTTCATGCCAACCCCAGTTGGCCATCATGTACTTGCTTGCCATTAATGACAATAGAGATGAACAAATCTATCACCATTAAGGGAAATTAATTTTAAAAATTCACTATTAATAATGCATCAATATAATCAGTCACCAAGATTAATGCATTTAAGAAGGTAAAATACTTAAACAAATAGCAAAAAGCCATTAATTTCATGTTATTTAATGGGTTGCATTTTCTCAATTTGAAGTCAGAAAGTATATGGCATCAAGCATTTTGACATTCATCTAAACTGTCTGAACAGAGAGGAATCATGTTGGTAGTTGGCAGAATACAGCTAGGAAATGTAAGTTCTGGATGAATAGTCAAGATAAACCCATTTCAAATGTGCATGTATTTTCTTTGTGACTGTTGGAACCTGATATTAAAGGGCTAGAAGCCATGCATGCTTCTTGTGAAAGAACTGAATTAAACAGATTTTAATAAACATTTTCTGAGTGTCCATTGTTAGACATGCTGGGAAAGCCCAGAGTTTTCAATAAGTCACAATCTAGTGGGAGAGCAAATATTCACTGCCAGATCTAAGGTATGTGATACAATAGAGCCGTTAATAGAGATGAGCTGTATAATAGTTATAGTAGACAGGGAAAGTAATGTGAGCGACAGCACAGGGGATGATTACATTCCATTGCGGAACTAGGGAAATGCTCCTCAAAGGGCAGCTTAGACATTTTCTGTTCTCAGTCTATTTCTCTTCTTACCTGAATGTTCTCGTGGGTATTTCATCAGTTACTATTTTTTATTATGGCTATGCTAAATACTTGGCATTTATCAAATTTATATTTCTTCCTCTTTTCTATCCATCAAATATTAGACTAATTTTCAACTACCTGTTGTACATTTCTACTTGAATGTCTTATATGCACCTTAGCCTCTCAGAAACTGAGCTCATTACCTGTATTCCTCTTTCCTGTATTCCTTATCCCAGGGAAAACTGAACCAGTTACTAAACTCAAAACCTGTGAATCAGTTTGGCAACCTTTCTCTTCAGATCATCATTCACCCAGTCTCCTATAAAATTTAGCCAGTGGGAGGTACCATTTAATTTCTTTCAAAAATCCCTTCCGACACTTCTCCCTACCAAACATGGTTGTATAAATCTCTATTATATCATTATCAGACTGTATGTAGTTGTCTGCTTTTCCTGTCTTCTCAACTTGACTATGAGCTCCTTGAAGTAAAAGAGTCTTTTGTTACTCTTTTTATCTTCAGAGTCTAGTTCAGGGGCTGACATATAATATGTATAAGCTAATTGTTTTTTTAAAATAATTTTTTGACATGAAGTGGCATTAAGTTAAAAAAAAAACAGAAAACAAACCCATTGCCACTGAGTCGATTCCAACTCATAGGTACTCTCAGGGCAGAATAGAACTGCCCCATAAGTTTTCCAAGGAGTGCCTGGTGGATTCAAACTGCTGACCTTTTGGTTAGCAGCCTTAGCTCTTAGCCACTATGCCACCAGCGTTTCATTTAGTTTAGATTTGCAAAATAACGGGGTCAATAACCTCTAGCCACTTGCCATTGAGTCCATTTCAGCTCATGGTGACCCCACCTATGCCAGACTAGAACGGAGCTCCATAGGGTTTTCGGTGGCTGATTTTTCAGAAGTAGGCTGGCAAACCATTTTTCTGAGGCACTTCTGGGTGGACTTGAACCACCAACCTTTTGGTTAGCAGCTGAGCGAGTTAACCATTTGTACCACCCAGGGACTCTCAACAGTCTCTAGCCTAGTACAAAACGGATGGCACTGAATTTGTATGTTCAGCTCCGTGTATCTGCCTTTTTTTTACATTATACATCTACCCCTAGAACTGCTTTTCATACAGATTTTTACTTTTGCAGATTAATTGTAAAGGAATGTTTTAAGCCACTGCACTGGCAGTATTGACTACCAACCTACAGCCCAGCTTTGCTGTGTCATCATCTTTGTACGGAAGAATATGTGTGTGCAAATTATATGAATAATTACATTGGCCTTTGTCATTATTCTTTAGAAATAATTAGAAAGTGTTAAAATAAAAATTGTGATACTAGTGAAATGTAGGTCTCAAAGCTAATAGTAATAAGAAGCAATAATTATCTTTTAATTTATCAAAAGCCAGTAATCTTTAGCTTCATTTTGATACTGTCAGATTTAAGGAAGTTGAGTATGGAATTGTTGAGAAAAGGAATAAAGTTAGATTTACTTATTGGATATGTGAACGATATGCTGCATAGATATTGGCAGTAGTTGTGTCTAAAGAGAAAGATAAAATTAGGGATTTTATCATTCTTTTATTGTTCTAGAAGTAGAACTTTATGGGAGTAAAGAAGTAGAATGATATTTTTATTCACATATAAAAAGGATCATCTCCTCTTTTCTCCAGTTTATATGGCAACCATATTCCGTGAACCCCAAATCGGGACATATTTTTATGTATGGGGAGATACATGGTTGACAGTGTGACAGGGCATATAAAATTGGCATAATTTTAGGAAATTTGAGACAGACAAACTCACTGACTGATTGACAGGTGAGAGGAGGGTAGAACATTTCTTTATTTAACCAGGAATTCAACTGAGTACTGTATTTTTTAAAATTTCTATAACAAAAATGAGCTTGGTTAAAATATCAGGGGAGAAAACATTGCCATTTGGCAATATAAGTGCATATGAGCCCAGCTTCCCATTTTAAATATACTCAATATCTTTAAGAACAAAACACTAAAAACAACAGCAAAAAGAAAAAAGAAACTGCTAAAATTATTAATTCCTTGGTTTTTTTGTTGTTTGTACTCTTTAGTTTAATACTTGGGTATCATTCAAAGGGATGTCATAGTTCAGACCAGGGCTTAGACAGCAAGTCTCAAAAAATGTAATTTCTGGAAAAAAAAAAAAAAACAGCAACTCTCCCTCTGGCAGAAATATCCCTTTGGCAACTTAAAGTATCTTTTTCCCCCCCCTCCCTCAAAGCCTTACAAATGTGAAGTTGCACTGACTGAGTGTCTTTAGTATATATAACTGGGGAGAAATGTCTTCTGAAGGAGCGGTGAAGAGTCTTTGGAACTAGGACGGATTTGCACAGATGTCTTTTCTCACACGGCAAAAGCCCTCCGTTTGCTATCAGATCTTCACGAAGGATCAACTCGTAGCGAATTCAGTCTCCTTGCAGACGTTACAGGGCTCCAGTTAAAAAGCAGAACACAGAAGGTAGCCCTACACCTGGACACAGTGATCACTGCCATCTGTGAAGGTATACCAGGCATCATCTAATTCTCTCAGACAAAGGCGAAGAAGCTAAAGCTTTTAGTTGGTTTATGTTACGGAATGATACATCTCTTTTGCCATATCTTCCTTAATATATATATCCACTTTGATGCATTTATGATTTGCCCAGTATTGCAATGATAACCATCCTCTATTCTGCTAAGCTTAAAAGCAGGTTCTGAATGAACTCTCTAGAATTTGATTTGACATTCAAGTAGACATTTGTTACCTTGAAGACACCACTGTTTTCTGTGCCTGCCACTTGGCCTCGTGTTCTGCCATTTCTTCCTTGACATTTTACATTCTAATAAAAACAGAACTGTCCAGCTCCCAAATAGCCTGAACATATTTCACATCTGAAACATATTTCACGCTGTCTCTTCTGTGTTGTAAAGCTTCCACTCCTTTGTGGAGGTAACTCCAAGTGATACTTTGAAACTCAACTCAATGCTATCTTCTCTGGGAGGCCTTTCCTCATCAGCTGAGTTGGGTTGGGCTGTCCCATAGCTCTCTACATGATCATTCTGCCAAGGTGGGCTATGTGAATGTGTTAATGTGCTAATGTGTCTATTTCCCCTAAAGGACTGTGAGCTGTTTGAGAACAAGGACCACTACTTTTCAACCATCAATTCATATTTCATTTGGAATCATTAATTTATAATTCATCAAATCATGAATTCATAATTTCCAAGTACTTTAAATGATTGATTGATTGATTAATTAATTAAATGCTCACTGGAGTACCTTGGTGAGTATCTTACTTTGTCACTGCTGGCTAACAAAAAATACCACAGGTGGGTGGCTTTGAAGAACAGAAATTTATTTTCTCACTGTTCTGTAGGCTAGAGGTAGGAGTTCAGGATGTAGGCTGCCAAGGAATGTCCTTCTTTGTCTCTTTCAGCTTTTGGTAGCTGCTGACAACCCTTGGTGTTCCTGGGCTTGGAGATATATCTTCCATGTGAGTCTGTCTTTCCTCTGTTTGTATAGCTCTGTGTCTCTTCTGCTCTTTTTGTAACTCAGAAGTGATTAGGTTTAGGACGCACTGTACTATACAGTATGACCTCATTAATGCAACAAAAGAAAATCCCTATTTCCAAACGGGTCATAGGTACAGGTTCAGGAATTAGGACTTGAACACATATTTTAGGGAATCACATTCATCCATAACAGTAAATGTAATAGCTTCCCGCCTTCTTGGGCTTTCACTTTATTGAGAAGACAGACACACGAATACATATATGATTCTAAGGGAATACGATAGCATGAAACAGAATTGTATAATTTAGATTAAGGATCATGAAAGTCTTTGGAAAAATTATAGTTGAACTTAAGACCTGAAGGGTGAGTAGGAGTTACTCAGGCAAAGAATAGCAGTAGGAGCATTACAAACAGGGGGGACAGAACTGAGTGAAGGCCTTGTGTGTGAAAAACTGTATGATACTTTCTTAAAACACTCAGAGAACTTTATTGAGGATTAACTTGCATGCAACAAAATACACCAATATTAAGGGTACAGCTTAAAATTTTAACGTATGAACACATTTGTGTAACCACTACCGATATCTAGAGAACATTTCATCACCCTCAAAATTTTCTTTGTGACCCTGTTCTAGACAATTCCATCCCAGAGGTGACCACTATTTTGGCTTCTATCACACAATCTGATGCTTTTAAAAAACCGAAACAAGGCTAGTGTGATGAATCTAGGGAGCAAGGGGGCTAGAAGAGAAAGATGACAGGTACCAGATCATGAAGAATCTCGAGGGCCTGATTCAAAATCTGGACTTTGGGCCTAAGTGACATGAGCCACTGTTGACGGTCTGAGCAAGAGGATAACATGGTCAGAGCTATGTATTAGGGGCTGTATTAACTGGGCGTAGAGTGGGGGTGTGGGGCAAGGTTGAAAGTGGAAATACAGGAACCAGTGAGGTTGGAAGTGACCACAATATTCCAGGAAGAAAATATGATGATGGTATGGACCAAGGGGTAGCATGTTGATGAAGAAAAAGCAAGAGATATAAGACATATTTTGAAGTTAGTAGCCACTCAATAAACATTTGTTAAAATGAACTGTATTGTTTAAGTGAAGAGCATCATTGAAAAGCTCTGGTTGCATTAAAGAGTTAATGTTGCTGAAGGCTAATGGAGAATCTCTCCCAATTTTAAATGGTGTTTAATATTTCTATGTTGGCCAAATGTACTTGATAATATATTTCTTTTATTTTTCCACCCACAAAGGGAATATTACTTAGAATTTTCTATAATAACTAGCCTTAGATTTACCTTATGGCTATGAGAAAGATCTCCCATCTTTCTTTATAGATAACTATAATGAATTTAAAATTATAACCAAACACAGAAATTTCCATATTGATTTATTTACATCCTCAAAATATGATTTACTTTGTCTACAAAATGTTGAGAACAAATACTCCAAAGAGATAATGCTGTTGAACACTTCCACCCGTAGATTAGGACTGAGTTACTAAAATAATTTTATGCCAAAAATGTTAAAGGATATTTACATATTGTTTAGGTGAATGCCGTATCATTAACCACAAATATATTTTCTTTTGTTTAGTTTTCCTTTTTTTCCGAACACTCGAGGTCATTTCTCCAAAGAGCCTAATCCATTTTGGTTTGTCTCCACATTTTAAAAACCTAAGCGCTCATTTCAGATTCCTTATCTAATTGATTAAACAGAAAGAAAAAGTGGAAAGGTTTTTAAAGCCAGCAAAAGTAAAAGCCTCTATAGCTGGGGAATTCCTAGCAGCCAAATTCTCCATTTTCTACATACATTGTCTTTATTAACATGTAGAAAAATAATTAAATAGAGATATGAAATTTTTTTCTGTGTGTGTATTGGTCTTTTCACCTCTGCAGACCTGGGATGGCTCCCAATCACTGATAACTCGTGAAGTCATGGAGAGCTGTGCAAAATGGGTTTTGCATTTCCGTGTGTAGTTCACAGTCATTGGCAACATTTTTTTTGAGTTCACTGTGTTTTTGTTTGTAATATCAGGGCACTATTTTTCATTCTCTTTCTCTCTAGTGTGATTTAATAGAGGCAAAATAAAATTGAATTCTGATGGATGGCTTTTGTTTATACATCCTGGGGAAGAGGGGTTACCTAAATACCAAAGTGTTTAATAATTTGATGTAGGATGGATTTGAAAGGCTTCTTTCTTACGCTTGGGAATATGCATCATTTGTAATAAGTTTTACTACTCTAGACAGGTGATCAGGATAACTCAGTTATTCTAGTTCTGAATTTCCTCAGTAACCTGATTTTTTTCCACTCAGTTCTCAAATCATTTAACATCACTTGACTGACATTTAACGCACAGCCACTGTACACCAGGCACAAGGAAACAGACGAAGTATTCTCTCTGCACTCGAAATCTCTTCCTAAGTAACTAAGTCAAAGACTATTTTTCTTGGCTACTTTTCCAGATAACGTGCTGATTGGACTATGATGTATTCAAAAATAGACATGAATTAAACACACCAAGGAGCTGAATGAGTAAGGCCATGTTAAAATCATTCTTGTACCCTCTACTGTGCTTTTGTGACTTACGTTTGTTTCCCATATATTTTTATTTCAGCTGAAAGAGACATCAGTGTCTACTGCGGGGTACAGGCCATTACAATGAAGATTAATTTTTGCACCGTGCTTTTCTCGGGTTATTCAGAAACGGATCTGGCCCTGAACGGAAGGCATGGGGATTCCCACTGCAGGGGGTTCATCAATAACAACACCTTCCCTGCCGTGGTCATTTTCATCATCAATCTCAGCACCTTGGAGGGCTGTGGAAACAATTTAGTGGTAAGATTAGTGTAAAATTCTGTGCTAAGTCTGGGGTCATAACTAAAAAAAAATCCCTCCACTTCATGAAATAATCAGAAACTAAATCTATCTTTTGAGAAAAAAATTTGCAATGAAACCAAACAAATCGCTTTCTTTTGCCAGTTTGAGCCTTCCCCTCCCTAACGGACGATTCTATCTTCCAACAGTCATTCTGTTTCTAGTAGCTGGGAGGTCGAGGGGTCTGATATTTGGTAGGAGATTGGGCAACATTAGTTGTGTGTGTGACATTGTCTAGGCAACGTTACTTTGTGTGTGTGACATCGATGGCTACTTCTCTACAGTTTATCATGAGCCATTTTCCTTATGCTTTTTATGGAAGTATCCGATCATACAAAAAGGATTTGTTACTGTAAGTTTGACAGTGAACCACTGGGCTATTGGTTTTTAATGACCTCATTCAGAAAGAAAGATGAAAGGTTAGGAAACTTGGAATCTTCCAGGTTTTATGTTTACCATTGAGTGAGGGATATCAGTGCTTTGTAAAAGAGGGCTGTCCGCATTTCTGGTGTGAAATTCTACATGGTTTAGGACTTTCCTTTGCATTTCAAAATGTTTATTATACCTGGTCTGATCCACAAAACCCCAGTAGCATACCCTTTCAAGTCACTGTGAAAATGAAAGCGCTGTTCCGAACATTTCCACCCTGGATGAGAACCACTTGTCTATATCATTCATTGATTTATTCATGCACTGAACACTCAAAAATAGAATCAAATAAGGAATAAACTCTCTAGAGGATTAAAATTAATTAATATAAAAATGAGATGGGGGCATTAGTTACACCAGGAAGTCACTGGGTGACGCAAATAGTTAAACACTGATCTACTAATCGAAAGATTGGCTGTTCAAACCTACCCAGAGATGCCTTGGAAGTGAGTCCCGGCAGTCTGTTTCTGCAAGATCACAGCCTTGAACACCCGAGGGAGCACAGTTCTGCCCTATAACACGTGGGGTTGCCACGAGCTGGAGAAGACCTACGGCGACTAACAACCACCGTGAAACTGAAATTCACGGAGTACTGTTCTTCATTTCACTTGTTTAACTATCTTATAGGTAAATCCTAGTAAAGAGGAAAGGGAGAAACAATGAGTATGACGACTTAGTCCAGCGAAGACCGAGACGTTGGCTTTGACTCTCACCAGTTACCGTCTGGGATTACACAGGAAGCCTTGGTTACCCCCAGGATGGGCTTCTAAGGCCTGGAGGGGAGGGAGACAGGAAAAAGAGCTTTCTCGGGGTCTCTTTCTTTGTTCCTTCCCAGGGGCCTTAGAGTATTGTGCGCATGACCGTTTCCAACCCTGAAGCTTGGGCAGTGTTGACTCCTTTTATTAAAAACATTTATTTGTCTCTCTGTGTTTTTTGCAGAGAGGTTATGAATGGGCCTCAGGGAGGTGATGCAAGTTGGTTATTACATGTCTGTGTTTCCTTGTTGGAGGGACGGAGCCTGTGTGGAGATGAGCAGCATTTCCGTTCCTCCTCCCACACCCTGTACCCCTTCCTGTGTGGCACTTTCTTCTCCAGATTTGGCCATTTTGCCCTACTGTCGAGAAAATAATTTAGGAGAACAGTCAGAGAAAGCTTCTGTGTGTATGTGCCTTTTACATTTTTAAAGAGCTAAATAACTCTGGTATAAAAATTTGTGTATACACCTATATTTATATTTTTAGGAAGAAAGGCCTGGAAATCTACTTCTGAAAAATCAGCCACTGAAAACCCCGCGGAGCACAGTTCTAGTCTAACACACATGTGGTTGCCATAAGGCAGAGTCTACTCCAGCTGGTTTTATATCCATATCTACATGCATATACACACACACACATACACACAGGTATATATATATATTTAAACAAACAGGTAAGCAGTGAAAGGATGGAAAGATTTCCTTTTTTTTTTTTTTTTTTGCCTTCGATGTCACCAGCTTTGGCATCTGCTACAAAGGCAATCGTACATGGGCATAATAAGTAGATGCCTAAATCACTGGATTAGATTCAAGCTGTTTTCATCTATAAAGAGTCTTGCCCCATTTATGAATTAGCTGGATACTAGTCTCAGCTTTACCCATATGTCACCAGGTTCTTGTATAAAACTTATTTTATTGTAGAAAATAAAGTTACTAGAGGTCTCATTGTTATCAGGTGCTGTCGAGTCAGTTCTGACTCATAGTGACCCTATGTACAAAAGAACAAAATGTTGCCTGGTCCTGTACCATCCTTACAATCGTTGCTGTGTTTGAGCTCATTGTTGTAGCCACTGTGTCAATCCATCTCATTGAGGGTCGTCCTCCTGTTCACTGACCCTCTGCTTTACCAAGCATGATGTCCTTCTCCAGGGACTGGTCCCTCCTGATAACATGTCCAAAGCATGTGAGACAAAGTCCGGCCATCCTCATTTCTAACGAGCATATTTGTTCTTTCTTCTGGCAGTCCATAGTATATTCAGTGTACTTTGCCAACATAATTCAAAGGCATCAATTCTTCTCCTGTCTTCCTTATTTAGAAGTGTCAGTAATGACTGCTAAATTTTTTATGGAATACCTTATTGTATTTCACACAGTGGAAGAAACTATGTCCCCTCTCTGGTCATTTGAAAGTTAAGAACATTATTGATTATTCCTAGGGCAATGGTTCTTAAATTTTTAGGGGGATTAGAGAATCTAGTGAAAGTCAGAAGTTATTTTCCCAGAAAATACACACATGGATGATATTTTCATGTAACTTCTGGCAGTGTTTTTGAAATCCATCTATGAATTATTACCCTGGGAGGGGGTAGGGATCTCTATGAATCACCCTGAGAAAATAGGTC